>NC_057851.1:111148682-112398682 GCF_015237465.2 Chelonia mydas | reverse complement strand
AAATCATTTGACTCCTCAAGTTAACGTACTGCCTTTGTGTAATTTTCTAATCAGGGAATTTACCCCAAACACTGGTGTATCATTCCCTTAACCAAGTTTAGCGTGTAATTTGTATTTTCTGTCTGCCTTTGCATTTAAGCATTTCAAAAGTGCCTATCATCATGCATTGCCAAAGTCTTGAGCACTGTCTTTTATTTTATGTTGTTTTTACTTAATAGATTATTGTATGGAAAGAGCAATGAATATTGTAACCTTCTATATAACTGCTTAGTATGATAATTGTTGTTACTTGTTGAAACTCTGGATTTCTGTGCTCATTTTTTTCTTTTTCCACTAGAGGTCGCAGTAACACCTTTTCAATAAACTACGTGAGTGACGAACTCTCATCCAAGGGACTATAAGGTAGCTTTATAGAGCATGAATCATAATGCAAACAGTATGATTCAAGGCCTGTGAGAGACACCTTGTACATTTAATGTCCGTTTATGAAAGTCTATCTCTGTTTAGCTAATTGCATTATGCTACAGTTTTTCCTTAGTCATACTTAGAACTCATTTTCAAGCTTGTCCCAGGACACCAAATTACTAGGGAAGAAATCAGTTGCAATTTGCTTACAAATATATTTTAAACACCAGCTGCTTGCAAAAGAACATACAAATTATTTCAGATCAGAATGCTTTGCATTGCCCAAACCAAAACATATTTACATTAAGACAGTGGAATAATGTAGCACTAGCTCCCTCTGATACATTTACTTGGTGTGACCAGGCGCTGACATGAAAATGAAAGACTCTCCCTATGGCTCATATATCTCTGCCATTCTCTACTGCACTTAATGACTGTGTAATGGGTCATTACATAAATTATAGCGAGAAAAGCTTGCTCTGGTGGGGAGAAACAATCTGATGGCAGAGTTGTTATATGTTGAAGGAAAACAAAGCAATGAAAATAAAGCAAGATTTCCTGTGTCACAACATAGATTCTAGATAGCTATTTTGAACAGCAATCCGTTGCTAATAATTCTAGTCTCCCCTTCTCATGTTAAGGTAACACTTTACTTTCACTTAAATTGTGTGTGTGTGAATTTAATGCATGTGACAGTTGCCTGACTGACAGTCCTAAAGACTGAAGTCCAGTATTTATTGTAGAGTTACAGCATGGGCAGAATCTGTACAAGTTTCCATGCTTGTGTGCCTCAATCTTAAACTACCAGGATCTCCTCTAGATGCGAGAAGCGAGTATTATCTTATAGATGTACTGCGGTTCGCTGCTCCCGGCCAATGGGAGCTGCTGGAAGCGGCATGGGCTGAGGGACGTACTGGCAGCTGCTTCCAACAGCTCCCATTGGCCTAGAGCAGCGAACCGCAGCCACTGGGAGCCGCGATCGGCCGAATCTGTGGACGCGACCGGTGAACAAACTGGCCTGGCCCACCAGGGGCTTTCCCTGCACAAGTGGTGGAACAAGTTTGGGGACCACTGAGTTAAAGCATTGGAAAAATAAAGTATTAAATCAGGCTTACATTTTAACATCCCTTTAGCTGGAGAGTTTTAGAAGGAAAAAGCCCCTTGTTTGACCATCTTAGATGGTATCAAAGATGGTAATAACTGTGCTCTGTGAGGAAAAAAGAAGTTAGTTGAGATGGGCTGGATCTATTATTGTTGCTGTTGTTGTTTACGTCTCACCCCATTTCCTAAGAAGATAAAACAAGACAAACACATATATGTGAGGAGAGAAAAGAACAGCAAAGATAGAAAATGCAGCTTCTGTCTCTGGTATTGACTTACACTTGCAACCTCACTGCTGGAAAAACACAGGCAAGGCACAGTCTTATCAGCCACTCTAAGACTTGGCAAATTTGGACCAGCATTGGGCTGTTTAGGGCATTGCTTTCATTTGCCCCTCTCTGATCATAGTCTTATAGCAAGACAGCAAAATATGTAATCCTGCCTGGCTAAGCCGGACTCTTATTAGACAGAAGGAAAACAACAGGGCAAGGAGAAATAAGGCAGGATTGAAAAGGACACACGGTGGGAGGGAAACAAAGCCTCATATCCCAGTTGGTGTTTGGGATTCAACTGGCGCTGGTGGAGATAGCAATGTCATTTGGGTCCTTCTCTCTGGCCAGGTCTGGTCAAGACATCTCTCAGGATCAAGAAAGTCTGTGGTCCCAGGAGATGGTGGAGGTTGTAGCCATGATGGCAAAGCTCACTCCAGTAGCCAATTTTTCTCCCCAAAGTCTGTTTCTTTAATGACCTACAAAGGGAGTGATGGATGGAATAGCCTATTCCCTGATTATTTTGTCCACCAGTTAGGCCTAGTTTCTGACACACCAATTTTGGTTCACTGATTTCTGGTTCCACACTTTTTTACTCTTTTGTTTACTGACTTAACACAGTCCCCGGTTATATCAGTGGGCCTTTTTATTTGGACTAATTCAGTCTTTCTGTCTCCCTTTCATACCTTTTCCCATCCCCATTTGTTACTATAGGTTATTGTGACATCTTATGACATTTTGCATACTTTTTCAGTTGAGGGCACAATTAGGGTAAATTTGTAGACTCGATTATTACAACACTACTGACATGCCACAGCATTATTGCTGTTCGTGTTGGGAAGACTGTGCATGCCACAGTAAATATTTATTGTGGACCTAAATATTTTTGTGTAAGACTCTACCATAGAAGTGTGAGACATCACAATGTAAAAAAAAAAATCTTTTATAACACTTTTTCTCAGTGGATCTCAAAGCACTTTACAAAGGAGGTCAGTGCCACTATCCCCATTTTACAGATAGGGAAACTGAGGTACTGAGCATTGACCTGATTTGCCCTAAATCACCCAGCTACAGAGCCAGTGATAGAATGCAGGTTTCCTGAGTCCCAGTCCAGTGCTCTATCTGCTACCATGCATGACCTGAGACATTGTGAGAGTCTGCCAGAAAAACCAGGCTCGACATTCAGAATATTTTTAAGGTAAAATCCAGAATGGAAAACCTTTTTAGGCTTTCTTTTTACACCATAAAGAAAAAGAAGGGGACACAAATCACATTTTTAGAAAATCCTGTGTAGGTGACCTCTAAGTTCTGAGTAAAAATGTAGGCCCTGATCTCTCCCAACCCCCCCCCCCCACACTTAACTTCATACAGCCAACTAACCCATTCCCCAGCCTAATTTGTTTTTTTATTTAAATAGCAAAAACTGGGAAATCAGGAAGGTAGCTGATGTACAAAATAAAAGCATTTTACACACTCCTTACATATCACTTGTCTGTCATTTACTGACAAGTTAATATGAAAAAATAAGGTTACTTTTTCAGGTCAAACTTTAAGGGGTTGGTTCACAAAACGTGGATGTGTGGGGTTTTGGATGGTCAGTTTTGTTCTATATTTTTACATTAGTTATTTTTTCCATGTGTTTTCTGTAGCTCCCCATTGTCTCACATACTGTATTCCAAGTGTGCAAAAACAGTTAAGTAGCTCACATTTGCACTCCACTAGATTCCAATTCAGAGAAGCCCTTTGCGTGCATTTAACTTGTTTTATACATTGTCTCCTCCTGCCCCCCACCCTTTCCCTGGGAATGTCATATTTAGAAATAATTCAAAATAAAGACATGTCCTCTTTAATGAACCAACCCCCTGATCCACTGAAGATTCAGTGTGAATATCTAGCATTCTTAGTGCTCAGTGCAACCACCAAAGTCATATCACTGCTATGAGATAATCATGAAACAGAACACTCATGGTACAGATGTGGGAATGGGTAGCAAGAGGGTACACTTCTTGTGATCATTTGCATGTTAATACCCAGAATGCTCTTCCAAGTCAGAGTGCTCTCATGGTAGTGTCGTAACTCTAGAATAAAAAATGGAAAGGTTTGGCTGCTGTTTTGGATGCACAGAGTCACTTTTTGGGTGCTCTGCTAACCAAAACTGAGAAACGGTTTGCTCCACTTTTAGCCTCCATTCCTGTAATGAGTGTGGACTGCAGTGGACCTACTCAGCTTTGTCTTCAGAAGAATAGATTTCCTTACAATTCTTCTCATCTATGGTAGGTTAAAATGGTTGTTTATATGCCAGGATTGGGCAAGGCTGACTTTAAAGTACTTTGTACCATTACATGATTCTGATGTAAAGTGAGATACTTTACCAGTTCATTTCCTTGCCAATACCCAGAAAGCTGGTATCTAAAATCAAAACTAAGTTTAAGGCATATTTTTAAGTAGTTATAGCAAAAAAAAATATACAAAATATTTAAGGAGCAAACAGCTGTTGTATATGAATAAACAGTAGTGAAAAGTATTGAAGTGCTAAGTGAAATGATGACAAACTCTGGTACTATTAAAAAACATTGGCTGGTAGGAGAGTTAGCACATTCAATTACAGCTTCATCCTGGGCAGACAATTTGTTTGAAGATTAGAGCAGGACTAATTTACAGTGAGTCTGTGTCTTTTGCTTGCAGTGGGAAATTATAAAACCCATACTCCCTCAGCACCCAGTGAGTGCCCATAGTAAGCTAGATAGACCCTGGAGTGCTGTGAAACCTGTCCAGAGAAAGCATTTTAAAATAACTTTATTTTATTTGTGTTAAGCCTTAGACTTCAGACAGCTTTGGATCAGGCTTCAAATGGGTAGAAGAGGACAGCAGGTGTTTTACTGTGAGTCTTTCTCTCTTGTGTAGTCCCTGGGAATCAATGAAATGTCTTAATTCTAAATGTAAGGAAGACCTGTCTCATTCTCCATCTAAGAAACAACTAGGATAATCGGTGACAGATTTCTAGTTCAAATTTATAACACTCTTTGGATTAACCAGTCATATGGAAGTGCAAAGAGATCTTCAGAGAAATACACTTATAAAGAAAGGTGGTCATAACATGGAAAAGAAAGTGTGTAAATGTTTTTGAACATTTTCTTTTCAGTTTTCATTGAAATTTCGTTCTTTTTAAAAATATTCCAGCCAACTCTACTTATTACTTCAGGTTAAAGAATTGTTCTTTTCCAGGGGTTTCTATATAGGCATCTGTCACTGTTCCTGTTCCTTTGAAGATCTCTTACTCAAGGCTAATACATATATTATATCAGTCACAATCCTCCACTATAAGTTGTGATTAGAGCTAAATGAAATACGGGGGAAATATTTTGCAGACTCTTTTTGAAATTTTGCAGTTGTTTCCATTTATCAGTGTTCAAAATGGATCCATTTTCCACATTTTGTGACATTTTCCATATTTTAATCCTCATTTTTATCAAGATTTTCAATTTTTACCCAAAAAAGAACAGCATGTTTTGATTAAAACGAACTTTCTAATATGGTTTTGATATACATACTTGTAAAATATGCAGTTAAAATCACAGAAAATATTGAAACAAATAGAAAATTACCATAATGTTGACAAGTTTTGGCAACAGGTTTCATTTTTGACCAAAAAAAGGAAAAAATGTGACCCACTTTAGTTTTGATCTTTCTTTCATCTTTGATCATTTAAGTCTGAATTCCGGTAAAATTGTCATAGAGCTAAAATGAAAGCCCATTTGTCAAAGACAATGGGATTAGACAGATGATAGACACAGTATAAGAACTGCACTTTAAATTCTTCAGAAATTCATGGAACTATCACAGAAGTGCTCAATACAGCATGTCACATTCCAGATCAAAAAGATGCATAACTAAAACGTGTGTTTAATTAAAAGCACAGTATTTCCTTATAAGACAGCACGAATCTCATGATTTCCTGGTAGCAAGCACTATACCTGGTAATGCTTGCAGAATCAGAAGAAAGTAGGTCACAACTTCAGTTCTTTTCACATTGATAAACCTTCATAAAACATACCTTTGAAAGTTACTTAAACCCAGCAAGTGAGGGTGTCTGTTTAAAGTTTAACATAACAAGAGGGTCAACCCCAAAAGCCTGTCCCAAGCATGTCTTTCGGGGGCCTGCATATAGCTCATTGCAGGATTGAGATGCAAAACATTAAGGACTGTGAACCTAAATGTGAGAAAATCAAAAAACTCTGTCACAAACCTCTGCAAACCCAAACTGCCAATTATGACATATAGAATATGCCAGAGAGCTAGCCAATGTAAAGGTAGCTCGGGAAAATGAAGGGCCAAATCCTTCCCTGGTGCACCACCAGTGTACTCAGTAGTGTCACACGAGAGATGAATTTCTCGGAGAGTTTGCTGCACTGCTGTGTGAGACAGTTACAAAGAACCAGTCGCCCTCAGATTCTAACGTTAGCACTATTCGACTCTTTTGAAGTTAGAGCCATTTTTTCAAATTGATGAGTGTTGGTTCTCTGGGTGAGATGAAAGCATCACTTTCATTTCACATTACAACTTAGATGGCGTCAATTTTGAATTCAGAATAAAAATAGGACTTTTGCTTCAGATTAAACTGAACGAATAGAAAAAAGAGAATAAAATTCCCTCCAGTAAGTGTAATTGGATATAGTTGGATATTTAGTTAAGGGAAGGAAGACTTGATAATGGAAGATGTCATCTAGTTTGCTTAGCTTTATTGTGTACCTTATAAAATCTTAAATTCTATTGTCAGTTTAGGGCTTTGTATAATTTTAATACAACTTTTTGTGTTTTAATCCCTGATCCCCATCATCTTATTCCCATCATGCTGCTGATATGGCAGGTTTAAACACTTTCCAGGGCCTTTCATGAGCTTTCACGTTAAGACCCTCTGAATCAGCAGACTTGACCTCTGAAAAGGTCCTCTTAGTCAGTGGCCACCGGGCGCCAAGTACAAAAGAGTCAGACTACTTTTTAAAAAAGAGTTTACTAAACCTTCCTACACTCCTGGTTTTTATTCCTCTAGAATCTGAGGATGAAACAGAACTAAAAGATACAGCTGGGCAGTTTGCTGTCAATCCCAGTGCTGGAAGAGTTAATGAAACATCTGTTGGTTTGGTATTGCTAAGTCTGAAGTAGATGAAGATCTCTTGATAAAGTTACTTTCTTTGGTTTATTATTTGTTTGCTCCTTGGTTTATCTGTCCTGGAGCTCTCCTTCTCTAGACCAACTATTATTATTTATATTGTGGTAACACTTAGAGGACCCGAAATTCTTACCACTGTATATACATACAGTAAGAGACAGTCCCTGCCCGAAGGAGCTTAGGATCTAGAGATACTAAAGGTGGGAGGGGAAACAGAGGACCAGAGATTTTTCCAAATCTCTGCAAACCCAAGATCAGTGGCAGAACCAGAACTAGAACCAATGCCATATCCACTAGTCCATACTGCCTTAATTCTATTTACTGTACAGGCTTAGCCTGTAGGTTGAATTCTAAGGACTAACATTGAGTTTCTATAAAAAGGACACGCGCGAGTTGCCGAACAGATAGCATTTCATTGTTCCAAGTTAACACATGCAAAATTAAAAATATATATGATAGGTGAGAAATTTAAATATAGAAGTTTTGTTTTGTTAGAAGACATTGGGTTTATCAACATTAATAAAAGTTGCACTGGTGTATTTATGTCAATGGAGCTACACCAGTGCAAAGCCCTAATGTAGACATGATATATTGGCACAAAGTGGGGCTTAACCAGGATAGCATAATGTGTCATGTCCTAGTTTAGACAGGGTCATTGTCCACTGGCATGTCCTGCAATTCCTTTTTCACAAAGATAGTCCTCGCTGATTCAAGTTGCTCCATTGACCAAGTTGCAACCATGAGTAAAAACAATTAGCATGGATTAGTGCTTGCAGGGTCCAGGAAAAAAATAGAAAAAAAGGACTGTAAAACTGATTACTGATCACTTGCTGAATTAAACTGCCCCATTGTAAGCCCCCATTTGCACTGGTTCAGCACCCCTACATTAGGGGTTTGCACTAGTGTAAGTGCCCCTGGGTAGTTACACCAGTGAGAATTTTCATAATGTAGACAAGACCATTTATGCCTGTGCAAAGTGAGTATGCAGCACTACCATTCTGATCTGGTAACATTTCACACCCACTTTGCACTGGGGTAAATGACCACACAAAGTACAAGCCATCTGAGACTCAGATCCCTTATTGGTAGTTTCAGCAGAGACCAAGCATTAGGTGGGCATGCAGAGCCTGATTCTTGGCTCTGGTTAGGGAGTGTTCGGAGCAATGTGTGGAGGAGGATAAAAATAAAGATTGAAAGCATCTTTGCACTTCCCTGCTCCTGGCCATTCTGCACCAGACTGATACCCCAGAGCAAGTTAGAGCAGCAAGAAGGTCCCTCTGACTTACAGCAGCTGCAAATGGCCCCCAAGGGCCATTATAACAATCAAGATCACAACGCACATGAATGCATAAAAGGTATTTAAAAAACAAAAACAAATTGCAGTGCTAGGTCATCAGTGTTACAAGCCTTTTGCCTATTCTTTTCCTCAGTTCTGCAAATGCTAACTTGTGTTAGTGATGTTCTTTACTTCTGGTTGCACTGAAACCAGTGGGACCACTTGAATCAGTAAGGACTCCTTGCATGAGCCCTGGCTTGCAGAATCAGGCTCATAGACAATATGGCCTTGAGGCATGGTTGCCCTGCACCTTGTGGTGTCCTTTACACTGCTGTAAACTGGGTGTAAAAAGCTACCAAATCAGAACTGTTTTGCACCAGCATTGCACTCACTTTGCACAGGTGTCAATGATGATTAGACAGAGTGCAGAGTCACAGTGAATCAGGCCTAATCTTAATAATCATGGCAATTTGGGGGATCACAATAAAGATGCCAATAGCCTGATGTACATGCAAAGCAAATGTCCTCCAGAGCTGGAGAAAAGGCAGGCACAGGGAGACAAAAAACGTCTTTATTAAATAAAACAAGAGCCAGGAACTTCTACTTTACATCAGAGATTTAACAAAAAAGATTATCATTTGGCTTCCATGTTGGGCTGAATTCCAGCACAGAGCTTCTGTGTCATGGATAATTATTCATTTCCAAAACTCATTTGAGAAAGATAGCAGAGCTCAAGATAAGAAAATTTAGCTGAATTTAAATGTTTGCCTGGTTATATTAACAAAAGGGTTGGGGGATTTTTATTTTAAAAAGACGCGCATTTCTGGGAATGATGCCTTGGTTTTGTCTGCATATTTTTATAATTGTTTAGTTTTAAATATTCTTGTTAGAGTTAATAGAGAGATTCTCCTTTTAATTTCAGTTTTTATCCTGTCTTAATAAGAATTAAAAGTTATTGCTGAGTATAATCTCCCAGGCATCATCAGGCTAGATTCAAAATTAGGAAGTCTTTCTCTTAATCTTAAACCCTCAATTCCATAATGACCATCTCCTCACACAGTTCTGGATTACTCTAGAGTTTGGGGATGGCTTAATCTATTGAAGTGCTTGTCTACGATAACACTGCCTTATTATCGATTGCAGACTCACTCACACTGATACACACTCACCCATCCTGAAAAGAGAAACACGTTGTTTCACACTATACTCACAGAGCCAGATCCCCAGCTGATGTAAATTGTTATAGCACTGTTGATTTCATAATGGGAATGTCGACTATGATTGTCATGAAAGAACAATCATAATTTTGATAGTTGTATTATACTCGCGGTTCTTCACAGTGTGGATCATAGAGACTAGGTTTCAGTAGACATATTCCAATTTACACCCTCTTAGGATGTGACCTACAGTCTTAATTAAGAGAAATTCATCAGGTGCATGTGAAGAATGTTCTGTTCTCTAGCCAAGGTTGGAAAGCTAAGGGCAATCACTTGGACTTCAACAGTATAATAAACAGATTCCCAAACTGTGGCCCACAGAACGTTCCATGCAGAACTGGCTGGTCATGTGGTGTGGGCTCCTTGTCCTTGTTTACAGTTGCTAAATAGCATTAAAATAAGTTACAACACTTGAAATACTTCCCTAATAGTACTGTTCCATGTAAACAATTGTTGTAGTTGCCACAGGGATGTTATGTAATTTGCCCATTGCAGTCACAAATGGGAGAAGAGGGGTGGTCCACCCAAACAACTGATATAATACAGCTTTTTGGTTTATGGTTGTTCTTTCCTGACAGTCATACACAGTCTTAATTTGTTAAAGACTCTAGACAGAGAAGCCATTTTCCACAGCAGTATTTTAGAATTTGTTTAGCAATGGTTCTATTGTGGGTTAATGGAAATGTCTGGTTGAGAGCAAGGGACATGGTTACATTCCCAGCTCTGCCACTGATTGCCTGTATGAGTTCAGGCAAGTCACTTACACAATTTTCAAAAGTCACTTATAATTGTGAGTGGCCAATTTTAACCCTCTGGAGTCTGATGGTCAGAGGTGTACCAGGAAGTGAGCACAGAAGGCAGCAGGCAGGGGTAAGGGGGTAGGGGGGGCAGTGGGCAGGCAAAGATGGCTGCTGGGACGATGTAGGGGCTGAAACAGCCCTTGCATAAGTTTGAGTAGCCTCTGAGTTTTCTGATTTAAGGCATTTTCATGCTATCCAGAGCAAGCCAGAATTTCTACAAAATACATGTGCTATGAAAACACTCAATCCTCAGCTGACCCCAGTCTGTCCAGTTCTGTCTCTGACCTAGCCCCCTCACACTACACCAGAGCTTATGAGGGCCCAGCATACAATGACATTTGGAGTAACTAGTAAATGAAATTTGGAGTAACCCCACTTAAGGTAATGGAGTTACACCGATGTGTGTGAGAGGAGAAGTAGGTGCGAAATCAGTGCCTATTGAGAAGATATAGATACCCAGACTTTCCCCCCATCCCTCTTGGGGTTTAGAACACAGTGAATCTGTATTACATATTCACACACTGGACAGGCATGTCAAGTTTAACCCATCACAGTGTTACTCACACACCAGGTTTGTGGGTGAATCAAAATGTATTTAAATATGATGTTTTGTATGATGATCCTGTTGATTTAATGCCTTTGCTGGGCAAAATACCAGTTACTGAGATTAAGTGATGATGCTGAAGTATGGAGAATGATATTGAAAGTGACAGGTTTTTTCAGGCAGAAGAGAAATGCAAGGGAGCATGTGTAATATTCTATGTAATATTCCAGGGCAGTATCTCTTTGAATAATTCAGCAGAGAACTGTCATCAGCGCTGCAAATGATCATAATGAGACTATCCTTGTAATGATTTTTATAGGACTGGTATTCTCTCAAAAGGTCATTTTTACAAAATATTGAACAGCTAATAATAATGTCTGGTGATTTAGGACATCTGTTTTAACATCTTATGATTTCTGGTTGATATTGGGAAGTTGTTCTTATGAAATTGCTATATTTTTGAACTCCTAGATGTGTATGTGAATTCTGCCCTGGTTGTCCTGGTCTGTGTCACGTCCTCCTAGACCAGATACACTGGAGGATGGTTAGAACTCACGGGCCTTCTATACAAGTGAGAACACCTTGGAACAATGGGCGAGCTCAACCTAGAAAAACCAGTTTTATCCTCCCCATCTGCAGGGGCTCAGGGGAGATTAGGAGAGTGGAAAATTCCCAGACACAGGACAAAGAAACCAGGTGACCAAGCAGGAGTCTACAAAAAAGACTAGGAGACACTCAGGAAGTTTGGGGAGGAGGAAGAAAGGGCATAAACTGGCCAAGGGGAGGGGAAGCAAGATGACCTAGGTAGAGAAAGCTCCATGTTTCAGAACACAAGTCATGCACTGGAGCCAGAAGGACTCTAGATGGGCCCAAAAAACTATGCCCCTAGTCCAAAGTATGGTGAGGAAACAGAGACAGGGAAATGTGTGTAGGGTTTATTATTTTTTTATAGATCTGTGTGATCTTGAGTGATTAAGTAAAGAACAACGATGTGTTCGACTTCTGTGCAAAGTGCCTGTGTGTTATATACCTTCCACGTGACCCTTGAAGTGGGAAACCAGAAGGCTCACATCTTCAGGCGGAGTTCTGGATAGAGTGGCCACTCTCACATCCCCAGAATACCAGACATTTTCCAGGAATCGCATGGGTCCATCCCCAACTGCATGACCTTGCCCCCAATAGTATGACATTGTACGCACTGTGCATGCCAGGTCACACCACTCAGAGGATGCCCAATTGAAAGGTGCCCTGCCCTACCTCTGCTAGTGTGACCTCACACAGATGAACATGCTAGGTCATGCCAGGGGCGGCAGAGTGATACACTCTTCAAAATGGTGTACCTCCATCCTTGATATGGGACAAAATCATGTCCGGTTTTTGGGCAGGGAACAAACCATTTAAAAACACGACTGTTCTGCTTAAAATCGGATGATTGGCCTGCCTATTTCTGGGACAGGGTGTGTTTAAGCTAGTGAGGTATCTTGGAAGTCAGTGCTGGTCCTGGGGTCCTAAGGCAGGTGGGATGAGGAGCTCCATTTCAGAGTTGGTGCGCAGGAACTGTGGCAGAGAGGCTGAGGGAGGAAACAGAGCTGCAGCTGGCTGAAATCAAGGGTTGCTTAGAGCCCATGGGGGATTCAGGGTTTGGATCCCTGCATAGCTATCTAGTGATAGCCAGCAGGGGAAGACTGACCAACTCTGTGACATAACTGTATCATTGTCTATACCATTTTCTGGAGTATGATTCAATATACACACATGGCCAAGATTTTTAAAAGTGACTAGTGATTTTGGATGCCTCAGATTTTGGGGACGTAGCTTGAGACACCTAAAAGGATGTCTCTGGTATTTTCAGAAAGTGCTGAGTACCCACTACTGAAAATCAGACCCCTTTAAGGTGTCTCAGGTCAGGCCCCCAAAGCTGAAGAAACAGTCATTAATCATTAGTCACTTCTGGAAAAGCTTGGCCATCGTGCATGTTAAATCATGTGTCACATGGTTTTTCGCAACCAGTGAAGCTTGAGCTGCTGTATCTTCCTACATGATATAATGATTCTAGAGTCTGTCTGATGGTATATGATGCTCTTTGTAAGACTACAGATAGTTGGATGGTTCTTTCCCTTCCATGAAAAACTCTAAATAGCTCTAGTCTTGTGGAGCAAATTCACACAGTAGTAATTACCTGGCTGGCCATATTGAAAAGTTCTCAGGAAAGGAAAAACTTGCATATGCTTGTACACTATGACTTGCTATCAGTCAGATTCAAAATCTGTGAATTTATGTCAAGTGTAAAGCATAGGTAAACTTTGCCTGTTCAGTGTGGCAGTCTGTCTCCCTCTAGGGATGAACCTGCTACAGCTCTGGTTAAGAAAGCAGGTTCTTTCCTTTCAGGCAATAGAGATTCAGGTTTTAAAATCCAGAAGTCCCAGGTTCAATCCCCACTGCTGACAACCCGCCCAGTGGTATCACATTAAGTATATAACGCTAATAATCAATGCAAGTGGTGACTCAGAGCTGACTGTTGTCAAAAGGTTGAGACTAGCTGCTGTACTTCGAGCATCCCTCTCAGATTCTGGGGATTGTTCAGCAAAGGATTTAACCATCCTCCCCTAAAGAGAAGGCTGAAGAGAGACAGACTGACAGGAGTGTGGGTTTTTTCTCTCTCTTCCCTCACAATAGCAGTTCCCTAGAGTGGCTGTAGGAGTAAAGGTAGCAAGGCAGTTGCTGTGCGGAGGGATCAGTAGGATTGAGTACTGCCCAGGAGCACTTCCAGGAAGTTCTGGCTTTTTATTACCCATTTCATTCACGTTAAGGTTGGAACAGCTTGTATATACATACATGTATGATGCCTCTTTGCCTGCAACTGCCTTAGATTCATATCTTTGCAGGTTTGCTGTCACTGTCACTAGCAACAATTGATCCCTTTGCTTCCGCTCTCCAGCCAGTTCCCACCTGTGGCTAATAAATGCTGTACCTTTTACAGCACATTTATGAACAGCAGCGTGACCTTGTCTGTCATGGTGCACACATGTTGATTCCCCTCCCTGGCTTACTGTGGGCCTGATCCTGCAAGATGCCGAGTAATACAAGGAAGCTGAGGGGGCTCAGCACCTCCCAGAAGGAAACTCGTCAGCTTGCAGGATCAGGCCCTGTGTGATTTGGACAATTCCAGAAAGGGGAACTGGGTAGGTTATTGTAATCATCATTTTTGTGCACAGATAGATATTATTGGGTATTATTATATGTGCATTTTCTTTCTAGTGGTGTGAGCCTGTCTCTTTCTGTCTACACTTGACAGCTTCAGGTTCTCTGCAGGTGAATTTACATGACTGCATATTCTCGACACTCAGTAAGTAATAATTGACAGGATGATGCTCCGCTGATGACGAATGGCTCTCCTCCAATATTCCTATAAAACCAACTGAGAGCTACAATGAACAAACACTTTGTGTCAGGAAAATGTTTTTATATGGTAATACAGTATTGCATAGCATAGGTATTGTTACTGGTATTGTTCAGGGTTTCTCTCCTTTGTGTATCTTCAAGTCAGGCCAATCTTATTTCATTTAGAGGATGTATTATGTCTTGTAATATGTATAATCCAAAAAGGACTATTAGCCATGGAAACAATAACCACCGGTCACTCTGTAGATTTGTGCAGCCCAATGAGTGTTCGTTTAATGCATGCAGGAGCAGCTCAGACTGATTTACACAGTGATGTGTAATAGCCTGATTACCAGATTATCCAGGGTTCAATTTCCATTTCAGATGTGCATGCCTGAGAGGCTGATGGCCGGAGAAGGCTGAAGATATGGAGCACCAACTAAGAACGATGCCAAGTGTGAGCACCAAGGAGCAGGAGAAATATTATATAGGGTGGTCAGAAGGTTGGAATTTGTGAAGATGAGATGGAGCTGAGCTAAAGTCAATTGATGCTTAATAACAGCAACAGTCTCCTGAGGGGTCACTTGCACTGTGTGATACTCACCCTTGAGAAGGAGTGGAAGCCACATTGCTTGTGTGATTTAACACTAGTCTGGACAAAGTACTAAGGAATTGTAAGGCTAGAGGCAATCTGTTTCTGATAAAGGGGGTCTGGATTAGATAGGGCATAATGATTGTTTTTGGTCTTTAGTATCCACAGTTCAATTAAATTATGAGTTTTAGGCATACTATCTCTGAACTGATGGTTATGGGCCAAGTTGTGGTACTTAATTACTGGCCTTTGGTGGGGTCAATGTCCAGCCACACAGTGACAAGTTGTAAAGGCATTTGACATTGAAGGCCTGGTTTATCTGGATGGGGTTAATAAAGGAAATGGAAACCTCGTCCAAAGAAGGCTACCACAGGGGAAGGCAGTGTCCACTCTGCTCTCAATTGGCTGAAGTTGGCAAGGCCTCAGCTGGTTATTACCCAGCAGAATGAATTATTTTTCCCTTGTTTTGAGTCTTGGTTTTGGAAATAAAGCAGCTATGAGGAAAGGGATGTGAAGAGACTTGTAACTCAAGCTCTGAGTTTTCCTTTCCTGCCTGGTGACTCTGGACTGACCTATACACCATACTGGGGGAGCTCTGGTAGGGATTCTGGCTCCCTCCCACAGCTCCCTGGAGTACCAGGGGTGGTGTTCATGTTGCACATTCCTTTGGGTTGGTGGAGTATGTGCTCTCTGCTGTAGCTGGCTAGTACTGCGTGTGTTAGCAAGGAGCCTATTCCCATCTATCTCACTCCTTTTGAGACAATTTGTGTTACTCATGACACATGTGCATGGTGACTGCCACTGTCTCTGCCCTTGTACAGACCACAAAAGGGGCTGGAGGGAAGACTGTTGGAGTCCTCCCACCCTGGCACTCTCTAAACAAGGGTCAAGGTTAGTATTTAGCCACAGACTAGTATTTTCACTGTCAGCCCCTAATTTCAGGGAGTTTTAATGTTGCCCTGAAAATTCACTCTGGGCTGGAAACTTGGCACAGATATCCACATACCAAAAAGTAAGGTTCAAACTTAAGTATTGCAGCCATTAGGTTACAATGTAGTTTGGGCTCTTCTGGTATATATCTTCATGCTATACTTTTGAAAGGGCTGAGCTATTCTATCTAACTTTTGAAAATCGAAGGGGTGCGATTTTGCCCTCCTCCTACAGTCCCTGTACACTGGCTATAAAAGCCCCATAGCTGGTTGGGGGAAAACTTGTTGGACAGACCTGCCCTACATAGGTGCCCTCACAAACCCAGCATAGAGGACATGCTAGGAACAAGACGAGGAAGCATTCTGGGTGTCACTGCCACCCACTGGGATAGGTTGCCATAACTTAGAGGAGATCCTTGGGTTGCTCAATTACACTAGGGACCATTTTGGCCTCTGGAGCATCCCAGAGATGGGAGGACACAAAGGTGGATTAAGTCATCTCTCTCCTACAGAGCTGTGAGTTCTGTGGTGCTCCTCCTAGAGCTTCTGTGAGTACATTGACTTCTCTTGTTGCATCCTTTAATTGGTACAGTCTGATTTAATAGTAATACACAGCATGTTACAATTTTTAAAGCACTGTACAAACATTATCTAGCTAATCTTCACAGCCACTTTGTATTTCAATTTTGCAAATGCGGAAATGGAGGCAAACAATTGCAAATCAGTTCGGAGCCAGGATTATAACTCAGGCATTTCTGGCCCTGTTTCTGCTTATTACATCACCATATTCCCTTTATTTTCATATCTCCTTTCTTCAGGCTGAAACAATATTTCATAAAGGGATGCAAAGATCGAAGTATTTCAGTGAAGTCTGAATCAGGATCTATATGGAGGTTCCCATTGTAAATTAAAATGACTTCTCATAGCTACAAAATTCCCCTCCATGCCCTGTAAAGCTAGCCAAATGTTTCAGTTCTCTTGAAGACTGAAAAGTTATACCAATTTATGTGACTAGTACATTTTGAATTTATAACAAGAGAATACAAGTTAGGATAATGTGCAAGAAGTGAGATAATCTCCTACTTTGAAACCTCATGTCTTCCAAATGACTTATTGGCCTTGCCTCAAACATTCCAGAGAAGTTTCATCCCTGTATAATCCATGACATTTTGCGTGAATTGGCGTAGTCTGGGGAAAGTTAGTTTAGAGAGGACAAAGGTGAGGGTTATGATGGAAACCTTAGTTAAACCCTAATTATGGACAGACTATTGTGATACCTGTATGACTAATAAAGAATTCTAATTAGAGTGTTTAAACTCTCCATACTGATAAAGAATTCTAATTAGAATGCTTAAAATCTCCATACCTTGTGGAATAAGCTTCTATATCAAAATAATAAGTGGTTGATTCTCCTCTCACCTTCACTAGTACAACTCCATTAACTTCAGTGGTGCTAACTTGATTTACACTGGCATAAGTATGGATAGACTCAGGCCCACGTTTTTGCTTTCCTATTGATCCCTAATTATTGTTCAGGTTACAGCAGGTAAAAAGAACGTATTGTAGGGTTTGAAGAGTTGTGTCGAAACTCTGGTGTTTGTCTGAAGCGCACTGTGTACAGCTCAACAATGTCAAACATCTCTGATTTGATTTGGGTAGGACCAGATGTCAACAAATTGGAATTTAATGTTGTTGAAACAGATCACAACGCAGGAAGCATAAAAGGGATTCATTGCCAATTAGAATTAGAGGGAAACATTCAGATATGGATGCACAATTTTTTATTCACTATAATTTAGATCTATTAAAATGTTCAGAAAGTCATTGATTCATATTTTTATTCCTTCCCAAGGAAGAAGCTATGATTAGGAACTTAGGATGTATAAAAGAAAAACAACAAAAACTCAGGCCACTCAATGAACACCATATGACATTCAATGGTGCCTGACTTCCTTAGCCCTTCTTTGACTATACTAGCACCAGTGTTTGTGATAGGACCAGAGTTGAACAGAAATTCAACAGGACTCCTACATTAAGTCAAATGCTTCCCAGGTCTTGAAGTTTATTTACAATAGGTTGAAGTGAATAAGGCAAAAGAGTCTCTGACTCTTTGTTTGACTCATTAAATGAATTTTCTTTGGTCATGCTCACACCAGCAAATATGCAAATAAAATGTTATTGGTACAAATGATTGCATAACGGATTTCAAAGTCACAAATGCAAATATTCATGGAAACTGGATTTCAAATTTGCCCATACAAGCTTTCTCATCAGGAGGGCTTATAAACACATTCTGTGAGGGAACCGAACGATAGAATTGTCTGCCCAGTCAGGGTAAGTCTGCATTGCAATGTTAAGCAATGTGTACTTGAGCCCATAGACATGGTGTTTGTAAGTCCGGGTTTGAGCTGGACCCAATTCTCATACCTGTGCTCATGCGTCTACCCTGCACTACACAGACCTGAGTCAAATCAGCCTATCCCAGCCTTCCTAGAACCTTCCGCAGGGTGCTCTATCCCTTTGTTTGTGGTGCTCTGTGAGAAAAAATAAGTGTCCATCCTGTGGCACTTTACAGGAAGTTGTCACAGCCCACCAACACAGTTTACTGCACCATCTTTTGGGTTTGCACGCTCCTGGCAACCAGAGCCAGCAATGTGGCAGAGTCACCATTTGAAGAACCTCTTCCGCTTTGGCTTTCATGCCTGTTTCAGGAAATGAGCAGAGCATCCATGAGGCATTGGTGGACATTTTGTTGGCATTTTCTGACCTCCTAAAGGTTCCTGTTGGAGAAGGAGGAGGCTGATACAGAAATGTCAGACTTCAACTGGCTGATGCTGCTCAGAAATCTCGGCCCAGTTTGGAAATCCTATTCTTTCAAAACCATAAGGATAGAGTCTCCAAAATTGGCCCCATATTCTTGGTCTGAGTCACACACAGATTTCCTCCCTGCCCTGCCACCCCATTCCTGCCACACAGGGATTTTCTATGGGAGTGAGCAATCCAGCCTCCAAACGAATAGTTGTGTTCATCAAACGTAAAGATTATGAGTCAGGCTCAGGAGCCGCAAAGGGGCCAGAAACTGGCTCCAGCTGGACAGCTGATAATTCCCCCATCCAGATGGACTGGCTCTGGGCCCTGTGCCTCTGACCCTACCCTCCTCACAGTGTAAGAGGCATGTTGGGTGAGGCAGGCCATGGCAATCCTGGATTAGCTAAGAGTGTTTTAAATTGCACAACTGTTTGACAGCAAGCAGCATCAGGGCCATGAGAATTGGCCATGAGAATCAGAGGGCCGAATCTGGCTCCATGATGCTCTGCCCCTATTTCTGTGCTGGGTAAAGCTTGATGGAGAAGCAAATCAATCCCATTATTTTAATTTTTGCATGATCTAATGTCTACAACAGAAGGTCCTTGCTCTGTTTTCACTCAGGCAGGCAGTTTTGCTTGAACAAAGACTGGGTGGACACTGATTAAGGACCTCAGGAGTTGGCTCAGTATTTAGCTGCAGTACACATTTATTTATCATCTTCCTCCCTGACACGGCAGGGAATTGCTTTTGGGATTATATTTTAGTGTCAGGGTCAAGGAAACTCCCTTTTCTCTCTCAGCCAATTTCACCAAAAAGGCCCATATCCGAAGTCTGTCAGTTCACCCCTCCCTTGCCACAACAGGTTCCAAAGTAATGTATTCTAATTGTATTCTACACACATTTAAGCAGGTGCATAAGTCTTTTCAGAATTTGGGCCTTAAACAGGAACTGATGGGCTTTGGCTACAGGAGAAGATACTGTGGTGTTCGGGACTAGTGCCCCATTTGACCTCACCTCTTTCTCTCCCCATCCCTCCCACCTTGTCAAGTGAATCCAAAATTCACCCTCTTTGATTCTCTTTGCAAACTGATGCTGCTCAGTCCAGCCTGCCCATCGCTGAAATGTTGCGTACTTACATGTCTGTCTTAATCCTGTCCCACTTTCATACTCACCTGAATGAATATTTCCAGATCCTGTCTGGAAGGTTGTTACATAATTTAGGGTGCATTAAGGATGGGCAAATTCTTTCAGATAAAACAAGAACCAACATGAACTGTAGCCCAAAACTCAAACTGAACGGTTCTGGAGTCTGATCTTGTAAGCACCTGAAACCTTGTAAGGTTTCCATCCCAAAGTAATTCAGATAAAGTGTCTGAACAACCTTTCCCCAACTGGTAATTAACAGGATAAGACATATTACTTCTAAGAGATTTCAATGGAAAGAATATGAAATACATCTTTAACAAAAAAGCTACACTTTAAAAGAGATTTTGTCTGGTTGACCCTTTTTCTTCACCTGACTGAGAAAATACTTTTGTGAGTTATGCTTACATATTGTGCTGTCCTCTTGAGCCTTTTCTCATCTTCCAATTCTGAGTAGCCCTTATTAACAGGTTACAAAGCAATTCATTCTTTTAGTAAAGATCTTTCTGAGCTTTGTCAAGAGATCATGTGGCTAACGTCTGTGCTTGGAGATCCTGATGAGTTTACAATAGGTGAAAGACAAGTGACATTAAAACGCTGGTCCAAATCTCACTTTCTTTCTTTAGAGTGTATGTTTAGCAGTAGATGGTAGCTCTCTATATCACCCTGTTGCATTCTATTTTGCTAGCTAGAAATAGCTAGGGTTGCAATTGACGCTAAAAGTTAATTATGCTAGGATAAGTACCCAGTAAATATCTACTCTTGCTGAAGTGAGTGAAAATTGAGCTCTCCTTTCAGGTGTATCAGTGTTTCTGGGATTAAAGCCATTGAAATGGAAGCTCTTGCTCTCTCCCATAAGATCTACCTATACTCTCAGTGTAAACCTGAACCTGGGGACTGCAGAACTTGTTCAGAATTTGGTCTCTTCATGCAAAAAAACAAAAACAAAACAGCAATCCTAATTATCCACACGCTCACCTCCCTGTTCCTCACTTAGTTATTAATTAATTTGTGTAAAACACTAACTGGAGAGTCAATCCATAAACCTTAGGCACCCCTGGCATTACTTAAAAGTGCAACTGATTGGATACCCAAACAGTACTGACATGCAGAACCACTAACCTCTGATCTGCAAGTCTTTATTTCTGATACATATAATTTCAAACAATAAACGTGGGGTGAGCACCAAACTTGTGTGAAACAAAGAATTTTTGGACTGGAAAGAGTGACGTCTCATAAAATGAGGGCCATCCGAGAGGGATGGCTGGATAGTGCTGCACTATCGGGGAAGAGGAGAAGAGTTTGTCGTTAAAGAAGGAAGACAATGTTTGTTTGTTTACAATTATCAGTTGTGTAGCTAGCACCATTATAACGGTCATACTAAAAGTGCCTATCCAGATATTGCACTATTCTTACCTTTTGAGTCGAGCAGGGGGAAAAATTCTATATCGATATTACAGATCTTCTGACCAGGCAGTTTGACAACTATGAATTTGTAAACGTCTGAGAGCAAATAGCAGCCTCCTTCCTCATCCAGCAGTATCAGCACTATTTATAGAAATACTCCATTCTACCCAGAAGATACTTCTGGGCCTAGGCCTTTCTTCTGATCCAGATACTTGCACTTAAAATCATATTACTTCCCCCCGCCCCCCCGTTTGACTTTTATGAGTTTGATTAGTAGCATCTCTGGCTCAGTTCTCCTTAGACTCTTCACTACCAAAGTCAAGGTATGCGCCTCATTCTTTCCTTCCTTTTCTTCTGGCCTGTTGATAACGTGCTCAGAAGTTGCAGTAAAAACTGACACCTCAGAGATTTGCCACTGGAAGGCCACCATCCTCTTTATTCCTGTATCTGTGTCTATAGTGGTACCTGTGAGGTACTTCCTCTATTTCACATTCTTCACTGTTGTAGAAATTCACTGTTCACCTTTGCTAGCAGGTAGTATCATCACAAATTCTGCTTATGCCCATTTTCTTCCTTCTGTGTCACTTCACATGCTTAAGATGCAAGAGATAGAGGCTATGTCATGGTAGAGACCCCATCTCTTGTCCTTAGTTTTGAGTCCTTCTAGTTTTAGGATGTTTTTCCTTTTCTATCCCAATTTAGCTTTGCTCTCCCTTTCTGTTTTATTTTCATCCTTAGGCTCCCACAGACTGTTCACCCCAGTTTTGCTTCATGCACAAAACTTTTACGTAGCTCTACAGGATAGAACAGTGGATGCTTAGTGAGTATCTGGAAGTAAACACCGTAGCGCTTCAACATCGCTCCTACAGTTTAGAACTAAGAGGGTGGCTAATTCTCTCTTGTACCCAGAGAGGAGATCAGATACCAGAATAGTGATGTTAATCATGTTACAATGCTGCCGAAATTGCTATATTAAAGTTTGGAAAGGTCTTGAAAGAAGTCAGATCAGACAAATAATCTCACTTAAGCCCTCTACTATTTTAACATTGAGGATGTTGCTCAATGTAATTATCTCTGTGAAATTATCTCCTGTCTTTAATTCCTTAAAAGACAGCAAAAGGCTGGCATGGAAAGCCCTCTGGCTGCTATTTATGAAAAAAACAAACCTGTCTATGCACACTAGACAACATTTTTTTTTACCTGCAGTATTAGGTATTAGATTTAATAGAGCACATTGTTCAACTGTAATACATCTCTTTTTTTTTCCAGGTTCAGTTGTCTTGCTCTTTGTCTCCTTAAGGAGTCTTTTCCATATTAAGAACACATTGTTGAAATAATAATATGGAGGGTAGTAATCCCTCCAATCCAATGACAATGGAAACTTTATAACAGCATTTCTTCTGCTCTGATATCTCTAGTGTTAATATTGGCTTTAAGATCTTGGTATCCCGAGTGAGGTTAGTCTTTGGGGGCTCCGGAAGCCACACCTCTCCATGTTTTTTGATCTTCATTGTCATCTTGTTGTCACACTGTAATGGCATTCTCTGATTTTAACTCTTGAGGGAGCCAGGTAATTTTTATGCCTAGGTTTAATCACCTAACAAAGAGGCTGATTCTAGTCCAACTAAAGCTAATGGGAGTTTTGTCACTGATTGTCAGTGGGAGCAGAAGCAGCTTTTATGGCTGATGCTAACAGGACAATCTACCATGGGGGCAGAAAGGGATGATAAAAACTACACACCTCTTCGATTTGAAGTCAAATATCTAGAATTTCCAAATAATTTTTCTCAGGTAGCAATTGTGCTGCTGGAACGACCAGACCATATTCTCATCAGATTCTTCAAAATAAGCTGGATTCACCATTCTTGGCTTTTGTGCATCAGTCTGCACTTAAATGTAGTTCGTATTTATGCTTAAATAGAATTATAATAGTGTATCTGCCTGATAGCTTCCTATATCACTCCACTAAAATACATTCTCTTTCTTCCTTTGCAAAAAATAACAGATTCCACCTTAATGGATTCTGATTTAGAGAATGATAGTTTCCTGACTGAAAAGCTCACCTGTAGTTAGACATCTGGGGGTGAGGGCTTGCCAGCCAAATTCAATGGGAGTTTTGCCATTGACTTCACTGGGACCAGGGTTCACCCTTAGAGCTGGATTTTCAGATGTGCCTTAGTTCATCCTTTGCTTTTGTGGGTGCAATTTTGCATCTACAAAGAATCAGTGGTGCACATCCTGGTGGTCAGGCCGCTACCTGCTTACAAGTGCAGGTAGGTAGTTTGCATCCATGGTTCTTTGCTTGATTCCATTTTTTTCATAGTCTGCCTCAACAACAACGAAAAGAGCTGTTTCCCTCCCAAACCAAGAGCCGAGTCATCCCTTCTCCAACATGATGTGTCAGTGCCAAAAAGGTGTAAGTTGTACTTTGTACACCTTTGTGGCCTTCCCTGTGTTTGTTGATTTCATGTCTGTAATTTGTTTGAAAAAAGAAAGTCTTCTCATAATGAAGGAGTCATTCTGATTATTAGATCCTGTCAAGGTTCCTTCCCCACTCTGAACTCTAGGGTACAGATGAGGGGACCTGCATGAAAAAACCCCTAAGCTTATTTTTACCAGCTTAGGTTAAAACTATTTTTCCTTTTGTCCCTGGACTTTATTGCTGCCACCACCAAGCGTCTAACAAATATAACAGGGAAAGAGCCCACTTGGAAACGTCTTTCCCCCCAAAATCCCCCCAAGCCCTACACCCCCTTTCCTGGGGAAGGCTTGATAAAAATCCTCACCAATTTGCATAGGTGAACACAGACCCAAACCCTTGGATCTTAAGAACAATGAAAAAGCAATCAGGTTCTTAAAAGAAGAATTTTAATTGAAGAAAAAGTAAAAGAATCACCTCTGTAAAATCAGGATGGTAAATACCTTACAGGGTAATCAGATTCAAAACATAGAGAATCCCTCTAGGCAAAAGCTTAAGTTACAAAAAGACACAAGAACAGGAATATACATTCTATTCAGCACAACTTATTTTATCAGCCATTTAAACAAAACAGAATCTAACGCATATCTAACTAGATTGCTTATTAAGCCTTTACAGGAGTTCTGATCTGCATTCCTGCTGTGGTCCCGGCAAAAACAACACACAGACAGACAGAGAGAACCATTTGTTCCCCCCTTCCCCTCCAGCTTTGAAAGTATCTTGTCTCCTCGTTGGTCATTTTGGTCAGGTGCCAGTGAGGTTATCTTTAGCTTCTTAACACTTTACAGGTGAAAGGGTTTTTCCTCTGGCCAGGAGGGATTTAAAGGTGGTTAGCCTTCCCTTTATATTTATGACAGATCCGTTCAAGGGTGCATGCGTAAGGCTGTCCCAAGCAAGTTACTAAATCAAATGGGCAAGTAGCTTTTCAGTTTTTCTTTTCTCTTTTCATGTCTTAGACCATTGTTGTCTACCTTCAGGTACCAAGGCCTAGATCCTCAAAAGTCTTTAGGTGCCTAACTCCCAATTAAACCAATGAGAATTAGGTGCCTAATTACCATTGAGGATCTAAGACCAAGTACCTGTATTCCTTGTGCACTTGGGAACTTGGGTTGCAATATGTGGGTGTTACAAACTGATGCTAATACAAATATTTTTTTAAAATAATCAAAACTTTAAAAATTGGGTGTAAAGTGTGCTCCAAATTGATGGTCATTTTCAAAACACATGCATAGGGTTATGTGTAATATGATAATCATATTAGATCTGTCCAGAGCAGAACTGTCAGACAAAGATTGCCCAATGTGGAGTGAATGACAACTGATCAACCACTTGGCCACTGATCCATTTGTTTCTGGTTATGTGAACACAACTCCCCCCTTTTTCTTTGAGAACACAATCCTTGCCCAATGTGCCTACTTTTAATCATGAATGCCTGTCTACCCAGACAGTATGTGCTAACCAGGGAAGTCACATTTTATGATTTTGTCCTGGTGTTCTATATAAAAACAATTACACACAAAAATGCTATGTCAAAAGAAAATGTATTTTGATTGCAAAGTCAAGCACTAAAAAATTAGAAAATGCCAGACTTATGGGGGGCTGAACTAAGGTGGCACAGACAACCTGTAGCCTGCGGGCCACACATGGCCTGTCAGGGTAATCCGCTGGTGGGCCGCGAGACAGTGTTTACATCGACCATCCTCAGGCACAGCACCCCACAGCTTCCAGTGTCCGCAGTTCGCCGTTCCTGGCCAATGGGAGCTGTGGGAAGTGGTGCGGGCTTGTTGCCCACCACTGAACTAGAGCAAATGGCAGGGGAAGGCTACGATCCCAGAGGCAGGATGGGATCATGGCTCCATGTACAGACTCCAGGGGTTGGTTAATCAGGGGGAGCCCAATCCAGACTGATTTGTACTCTCTCTTGCTTTCACCTCCCAGGGAAGTGGGGGCTCATGCACCATGTGGAAGTAAAGAGGGATGGGCTGCTGTGCCATACATTAGATCCACAGTGGGGACACTAGCCCAGGCTGTTCCAGGTCTCTTCCCCCTCCCAACTTCTATTGCTTGTGACACTAAGCCCCCCTGTATTGACAGGGGTGAGGCCTTGGGGACGGTGTGGGGCAGGGATGTTTGGTTTTGTGCGATGAGAAAGTCAGCAAGCCTATGCTTGTGGCAGTGAACTAGAAGGCTGCCTGCATCTCTGCAAGAGTGACAGGGTCAGGGTGGTGGGTGTGAGGACTGCCTGATGCTACTTGAGCAAAAAGACTTTGAAGGACTCCCCCCTCCCCCACCTGGTCCCCTGGAAGGGGAAACCATTGTGTGACCTGGTTGGACAGCTGAGTCACAAGGAGAAAGCTGCAGATCCAGGAATGAGAGAGGGGCCACAGAGTGAGAAAGAGACAGGGATGGAAAGAAACTGCAGGAAGAGGTGTTGGCCTAGTACAGCTAATCTCCAAAACCGCTAGGAGGAGGTGCTATTGAGCAGTGAGTAGAGCTGCTTGTGACAAAGCCCCATTTACATACCTGGGGCTGGGAAGTTCACGGGAAGGAAAAAGCAACATGAGGCCATCCTGCCTCTTGGAACAAAATAATTGAACTTTGGAAACTATAAGCAAGGACAGAAGCCATGTTTGACATCTATCGCTAGGTAGACATATGGGACCAGAACTCTTACAAACTGAGAAAGATGAGCCTTTCAACCAAGTGCGGGGAGTTGACATCTCTGGAAACGTAATATAAGTGAGAAACCTGCTTCGGCAAAGATCTTTCACCTAGGAAGACCTTGTACGTCTATGGAAAGCCATGACTGAGGGGAAGTCACCTGTCATGGGGAAGAAGGAAGATTGGTGAGAGAAACCATCTTGAACAAAGAGTGAATCTTACTAGGATAAGTTTCAAATTTGTAGATGAGTGTGTTCACTTCTGTTTGCTTGTAACCCTTTCTAACTTTCTCTCTTATATTTGAATTCACTTAAAAGCCGATCTTCATTTGTTCATCAACATGTTATACTATTAATCTAAACCATGAGTGCTGTGTTTGAATTCAAATTAATGTGGCAAGCTGGTGGGTTTTGTGTCTTTAGAGGAACAAACAAGCCTTATTATTTCTTCTGAACAGTCCAGGAGAGAGCTGGATGTTACAGAGATCACCATGTTGGGAAAATTTGGAACTGGGACTGTGTTGGGGTCACCTTGCTTGTTGTAACCAAGGCTGATAGAGACCAGAGTATGACTGGAGTGTTGCTGACAGGCTGCTAAGGACAGAGTTGCAGGATCAGGACTGCAGTTATACACAGACACTCAGGGCGTGACCTGCTTGCTTGTTGCTGACCGAACATCCCAGGCAGCGAGTTACAGTAGCAAAACATTTGAGGCACCAGGGTTACAGGACAGGCAGTGACTCAACCGCTCATGGGTATGGATTGTACCCTGAATGCCCATCACATGCCTGCTCTGACATTTCAGTATAGTATGTGAGAGTAAAGTAAGACTTGGACTAAGAGCCTAGCAGGAGAAGAAGCATGCTGAAAGTAGGAAGCAGCCACACCCATGTGTCTCCTTCCTTTCACTGTTCTACAATTCATTATTGTTACCAGGTCATCCTAGTGTTCTAAGGCCCATCATGCTTTTCTTAGACCAAAAGAAAGCCTTATGATGGATCCATGGCATTAGTGGCAGGAATTGGTAGAACTAATACTGTGCATGAGCCAATAGGTAGGTGGTACAGCATGGTTTGTGCTTAGCAAATTCCTTTCCATACTTATCCTGAGATTTGGAAATACAGTATGTGAAGCTCACTAAACCAATTTCTATCTGTCTTTTTGTGCCATGTTCATCACCATGGTATCTGAGCATCTCTTCAGGTATCAGGGCCTTTTTATGTTTCACTTATATAAAATATGAAGAAAATGTGGGTTACTTATATTTTTCAAGCTTTAATCCTCCAACCGAATGCAAAAATAGACTGACTGCCCATTGCCCATCCTCTCAGGCAGCAATGCGAACTAACTAATAATGGTACTTCAGCCATCACACTTTTATGCAGTAAAGATAATCAGTTATCCAAACCCTCGCAGAAGTGCATTTTATCTGCCCAAGATAAAGGAAGCTTTAATCTTCAATTACTATTTCCTGTGCTTATTGACTTCATATTCACTCTGCAGAGTACACTATGTTACTACAGCCACAGAATTAGGGCCAAGTAAGTTGGAAGGTGAACCTCCCCTTTACTTCCCACTTAAAATGTATTTAAAAGAGTGTATCACCTTGTGGAATCAGTGTAATTGTCAAAAGCTTTTGTAGTGCTGTATGATTCCATTCATCCAGATGTTTTGGATTATTTTGATTATTTTAACTGCTAATTGATACATGTAATTTAGACACCTACAGTCACTTCTCCATAGTAGTGTTGTTTGTTGTTCTTATTTATTCAGAGAGAATAGGTATGCTATTGCTGCCAGTGATCTCAAGCTTCAGCCTTTTTGTAAGTGATTTCATTGTAGTTTCAAGTTCTGGAGGCCAAATTAATCTCTGGTTTCAGAGTAACAGCTGTGTTAGTCTGTATTCGCAAAAAGAAAAGGAGTACTTGTGGCACCTTAGAGACTAACCAATTTATTTGAGCATAAGCTTTCGTGAGCTACAGCTCACTTCATCGGATGCATACCATGGAAAATTCAGAAGATGTTTTTATACACACAGACCATGAAAAAATGGGTGTTTATCACTGCAAAAGGTTTTCTCTCCCCCCACCCCACTCTCCTGCTGGTAATTAATCTCTGTAACTCCACTGTCATCAATGGAGTTACACCAGGAATGCCTTTGGTCTTGAATGTAATAAGCTCGCGTTTGGACAATGCAAACAAAGAATTGGGTAGACTTTTGCTTCAGCTTAACAAAAAAACTTTTCTCTCCTCAGTAGTTCATCTGATTCTCCTCTGCCAACAGAATGAAGTGGGTATAAAACATTAGCAAATCAGAATTTGTTGATCCATCACACTGCTCACCTTGTACTGGTGCAAGGCCATGGAAAATCAGGCCCTTTATTTATGCATTTTGATGCACCAGTATAGTACCATGAATGCTGTCAAGGTGTACCGTGCTCCTCATATCACTCACAGACTTATGCCTTTTTGAGCCTACTTCTACTGTAAGTGGCTCTGCCAGTTCAAATTCACTGCCTGCCTGAACTAATAATGAGGCTCCCAAGCTGCAAGAATGCAGAGTGGTGAACAAACTCTGGAAGGATAGCATGCATCTTATTTGATGCTTGATGACTGCCTACCCTTGCTCCCTGCCTCCATGGACTCAGGATCTGGCACACAGATTGTGATTCCATGGAGATCAGGATCTTCAGATGCCAAGTGAAGATCCTCTCACCTCCTTCTGGACCTCTGTGGATTCTGACTGTAGAATGGCAGAGTAACTTTTCAGTACCCCTATTGTACTAGCTTGATCGTTTTCAAATTAGTCAGGCTCACATGCAGCTACCCTCAGTGAGTACATCTACACAGTGAGCGGCAGGGAGTGGTGGAGTGAGCTTCTGAGCCTGTCAAGGCTGATTCCCCACTCTGGCACTTTGAATGCAGAAGGTGGGGGCCTGCAAGCATTCTAAAAATGAATACTGGACACTCCAGGCTTGTATTAAACATCCAAGGTTACAGTTTGTCTCTGACCTTGGATGGGTAGATGCTGCCACCACCCAGGTGCATAAAAAACCCCCTCCAAACCCAGGAAGGTGCACTTGGGAATTCCTTCCTGTGAGGTACTCTCAAGCCCCTTCACCCCCCTTCCAGGGAAGAGCTGAGAAAGAAACAAAGGAAATCAGCTGTTGCCCCCAGCTAATTAAACAACATGCACAAACCTCTTAGGACACAAAAATCCAATCCTGTTATTTAAAAAAAGGTAAACTTTATTAAAAACAAAAAGGAAGAAAATACATTTGGAATTTAGGCTTTTTGCTAGATTTTAAATAAACAATTACAAGAATTAAGCATCAAGATAGCTCTCTTGAGGTTCAGCTTAAAGGTTACAAGCAAAACAAAAGCACCTGGAGTTAGCACAGAGGCGTCCACAATCCATAAAGAAATAAAAGAGATAAATCTAATCACGTCTTCCTAGACATTTCCTGATCTACTTACATATCTGGGGTTTCAAATGAGTAGTTTCTAGGTATGATTTGATGATTTTTCATACCTGGCACAAGCTTTTACAGCATAGTTTCAGCCCTGTCTCTCCACTCCAGGAGAGCAACCACAGACGGACAAAAGGGGAGTCTTGTTTCAATTTTAAAAAGTTCTAGCCTTTCCATTGGCTCTTTTGGTCAGGTGCCCACTCCCTTCCTTTTACCTATGCATGCAGTCAGACTTTTTAACCCTTTACAGGTAAAGCAAGTAGAGAACAGCTACTAACAGGGATTTTATAGCTGACTAGCTGGCTGGGTTCTCCCCCGAACACACACACATTTAATTTATCACAAATGCAAAGCCATGTGTCTGAGAGGGTTCAGGCAAACATTATTAACTCTGCAGTTTTAATACCCTAGCACAAAAACCGAGTCCTCTCCCACCTCCATAGCTCTGAACCCCAAATGCAATTCTAGACTGAAGAATACAGAACCAACATGATTCTTAATTATGTCTTCCAGATACATTAATCCAAAGATGGACGTAAAACATCAATCTTCCTTCCTGTGGACTGGATTGGCACCTTGCAATCCAGTTTGAATATGTGGCAGCAAGCACAGGAACTGAATTGTAACCTGTGAGTCACAATTTTGTCCGTTTTTCTCCCTAGCTCCATGAAGGCCACAGGTGCTGGAACTAGGAGTGCTTCTGCATCCCCGGGCTTAAAGTGGTGTCCATCATATACAGGGTTTACTGTGTGGCTCAATGGCTCTGTACAAATTGTTCCAGCACCCTGATGAGGGCAGTAAACTGTGCCCCTCCGTCCCCTTTCCTGGTGCATGTTACTTCCCCCTCCACACTGGCTCAGCTCCACAGTCCATAGGGAAAAGCCCAGTCTCCTTCCACTCCCTGCCCCGGCCTGCTTGCTGCCTGTTGGTGGCTACTCCTCCCCAATCCAGAGCCCTCACAGGGTTTGGCAACAGGAATAGCCCATGCAAGGAAATAAAGGGGCTTCTTATGCCTGCACAGCTCAGCAGCCAGACTCATGACTGAACCTTAGATGTTTGCATAGCACCTAGCATATACTGGATGCTTCTGTAACATAAATAATGGCCTGAGGTTGGGAACCACTGCAGAGGTGACTCTGGCAGATGTCCCAGTGGCCATAGAGATCCCTCAACACACATAGTTTTAATTGGTGGCATCTCCTTTTCATTCCACAGGGGAGCAGGACAATCCTCATCCCATAATAGAACAATTAGCATTCCATGAGTGAGGTTTTGCAGAGTTCCTCATCCCCTGCCAATTAGCCCGTTATTTATTTATTTATTTACTTACTTATTTATTAGAGAGAGAGAGAGAGCGCACGAGCGCACTAGGTATAATAGGCCAGTTCGATAGGAATGAACATGTGTGTGGGAAAGAAACAGAGAAACCTCCTGATAGTGCTTCAACCTAAAACCATTCACTGAATTTTAAATTAAAAAAATATCACCTTTGTAAGACCAAATTGAACTGTAATTAAGCCAGAGCTTGGGCATTTTCAAAAGAAACTTTTAATAAATGAAGGTGTTTCCTTTGCACCATAAATTGCTATAAAGAGAAATAATATTTTGGCTAATTCATTTAGCCTGAAGTACAAAAAGCTTGTTCCAAATAGCAATAGTGATCCCAATAATGTAATGATCATTCTGCTTCTGTCTCCTTTCTCTGGGCATACAAACAACTTTGGTATCAGGGATGAGTAAAATAAACACTTGAACAAATTAAATTCCTCCTTGCTGATTCTTTCAGATTGATATCAAAATGCTTGCCTCCTTTTCCTGCACTACTCTGGTGATCTATGGGGTGGTGTAATTCTAGTTCCTGACAACTCTACCTGCATCAATAAAGCCACTAGGTTAAAAAAAAAGGCAGAGTGGATGGGGGTGAAGAGCTTGAAAAGCCTCTCTTTGTTCAGAGAACTTTGCATCTACAGGGACAAGCCCTCCTTTTGTCTAACCTCTGACTCCCAGAAGCCAGGAGGAGAAAATGAGTGGATCACTCCAACTGCCCTGTTCTGTACACTCCTCCTGAAGCTCTGGTGTGAGCCACTGTTTGAGAAAGGATACTGAGCTAGATGGACTATTAGTCTGACCCAGTATGGACATTCTTACATTTCCTGACACACAGACTTACAAGGCCACCAGCACAGGGACTCAAGGAGCTGCAGTGGGGAGTTTGCGATAAAGTTTGAAGACTCTCCCTTCCATCCACTTTGCCTGTGACACTCAACACTATTGCTGCCTTGATCCCAAGGGACTCATTCACCCCTGTATCCACCTGGAAGTCTGTAACCCTTCCACCTTTTCTCTCACCCATCCCTTTTTCCTCTGAATGTATCTCTGACCTCCTCTCATCTGATAGCACCAGGAACTCCTCATGTACATTCTTCCAACTTGGGTTGTTTCTTGCCTCTTTAGTCTTGCTTTTACAGTGGTACAAACTAAATGTTTAGGGCCTTATTCTCCTCTCACTTACATCTAGACTTGGCAGAATTTATTTTATTTTTTAAATCATCTTGACGGATAATATCAATGTTTATATTTAAGCATTTTTTTATTTTTATCTATTTAAATTTTCAGTTGCAGGAAATTACTGGGGGTCAGACAATGGGGGAAGCAGACAATAATTATTTAATGACAGTAGACACTGAGATATAAAAAGTTTAAACTTTATAACCATTAAAACACAAACTGCTAACATCATATGTCAAATATAGAAAGTAAATATTCTTAAATCTAACGCTAAGAAATTCTCAAGCAGCATTTTTCTTATCTGTAAATCTTGATTATTATCGATGGAAATGTTTTTTTCATAGGTTTCTGTGTGGTCAGTGAAATCGATATTTACCGGAAAATATCTAATCCTTCCAAGCCTACTTACTCAGTCATTTCCACATCAGTTGGAGAAGCTGAGACAGAAAGGCAAAGTGACTTCCCTGAGGCCACAACAACAAATCAATGGCAGAGTCAGAATACAGGCCCTCTTGAGTCCCACCCCTGTGCTTACTTTTCCAGACCACTCTTCCTCACTGCTAAAGGAGTGTAGCTCCCTTTGACTTCAGTTGCAGTTGTGAATGCTCAGCACTTCCAAAAATCAAACTCCAGATGCCTCAGGTCAGGAACCCAGAATCTGAGGAACACACAATTAGTGACTACCAGTGACAAATTTTAGTTGACAGGACATATCCAGCATTACATAATAGGCCTTTGGCAGAGAAGAAACCAAAAACTCCAGGTTGGCATGCAACTGCCTTAACCAAGAGATCACCCTTTCTCTTCCTGCAGTCCCCTCATCCTCACATACCTTTCCACTTCTGCAACAACTGAGGCAGGGCCCATCCCTGATTCATCCCCAGAGCACTGTCTATCTGTCTTCCAAATGAGACATGGATCCTGTAGGAAAAATTGCACATCATCATATATGACAATACTTATACATAAGCGGAAAAATTAAGGTTGTGTGGGCAGCCATAAGTCTGCTATTTCCTAACTTTTGAGGGCTTGATGTTGCAATCTTAATATTGATTTAATATAGGTTTTTAATATAATTTTCTAGACTAAAACATTCTATTATGTGCATCACCAGCAAGGTTTGAACCCTAGACCTGCACCACAAACTTCTGCCACTTGAGCTAAAGCAGTGGTGGACAACTCAAACAGGGTAAGCTGATTTCAGGCCCCAAGACATTTTGCAGACGTTGACCTCTGCAGACACAGTTCCGCACAGCTCCCAGTGGCTGCGGTTCGCAGCTCTCATTGGCCAGGAATGGCAAACTGCGGCCACTGGGATTTGCGGGTGGCCGTGCCTGCGGACGGACAATGTAAACATTGTCTCGTGGCCTGCCAGCGGATTACTCTGACGGGCCGCATGTGCCCACCACTGATGTATAACATTCAATTAGTGGGTTACAAATGCATGATTTGCCCCACTGTACTGTCTGCATAGCCTTTCACATAGATTCCCTGTGAGAAACAGTGTGAGAGACCTGGGTTTTATCATCAGCTTTGCCAGAGGTGTTATTGAGGAAGACCTCAATAATAAAGGCTGTGAAGTATACAGAATTCTTGACAGCTGTCAGAAGAAGTGCTCTAGAGTTCATGATTTCCTGACTCCTAGTGCAGTGTACCTCAGAACCACAAATCAGAGAAATGTAGGGCTGGAAGGGACCTCAAGAAGTCAACAAGTCCAGCCCCCTGAACTGAGACTGGACCAAGTAAGACTAGATCACCCCTGACAGGTTTTTGTCCAGTCTGTTCTTAAAAACCTCCAGTGATGGGGATTCCACAACCTCCCTTGGTAGCCTATTCCAAAGCTCAACAACTCCTATAGTTAGAAAGTTTTCCCTACTATCTAACCTTAATCTCCCTTGCTGCAAATTAAACCCATTACTTCTTATCCCTTCTCCTGGATAGGGAGAACAATTGATCACAATCTTTATAATTACACTGTGTTCTTTTCTCAAGAGTAAACTTGCCTAGTTTTTTTTTTAACCTTTCTTCCTAGGTCAGGTTTTCTAAACCTTTGATCACTGTGTTGCTCTCCTCTGGGATCTGTCCAGTTTGTTTATATCTTTCCTTAAGTGTGGTGCCCAGAACTGGACACAGTACTTTAGCTGGGGCTTCACCAATAGAACAGGACAATTACCTCCTATGTCTTACTTACAACATTCATGTTAATACAACCAGAATGATATTAGCCTTTTTTTTGCAACTACTTCACATTGTTAATTTATGTTCAATTTGTTATCTACTATAACTCCCAGATCCCTTTCAGCACTACTACTGCCTAGCCAGTTATTCACCCGTTTGTAGTGTACATTTGAGTGTTTCCTTCCTTACTGTAGTATTTGCACTTATCTCTATTGAATTTCATCTTGCTGATTTCAGGCCAGTTCTCCAGTTTAAGGTCTTGTTGAATTCTAATCCTGCCCTCCAAAGTGCTTTGAAACCCCTCCCAGAATGGTGTGTCATCTACAAATTTTATAAGCATACTCTCCACTCCATTATCCAAGTCATTAATGAAAATAGTGAATTATACCAGATCCAGGACTGACCCCTGCAGGACCCCACAATATACACCATCCCAATTGGACAGTGAACCATTGATAACTACTCTTTGAGTATGGGCTTTCAACCAGCTGTGTACCCACCTTATAGTATTTTCATCTAGATTGCATTTTTCTAGTTAGCTTATGAGAATGTCATGTGGGACTGTGTTAAAAGCCTTACTGAAATCAAGGTATAGCACAAAGATTGGCAACCTTTGGCACGTGGCCCATCAGGGAAAGCCGCTGGTGGGCCGGGACAGTTTGTTTACCTGCAGCATCCGCAGCGTCAGCCGATTGCAGCTCCCACTGGCCGCAGTTCACCGTTCCAGGCCGATGGGGGCTGCAGGAAGCGGCAGCCAGCACATCCCTCAGCCTATGCCACTTCCCGCAGCCCCCATTGGCCTGGAACGGCGAACCGTGGCCCGTGGGAGCTGCAATCAGCTGAATCTGCGGACACTGCAGGTAAACAAACCATCCCAGCCCGTCAGCGGATTTCCCTGATGGGCTGCGTGCCAAAGGTGCCAATCCCTGATATAGGACATCTACTGCTTTCCCCCTATCCACTAGGCCAGTAACCCTTTCAAAAAAGGACATGAGTTTGGATTGTCATGATTTGTTCTTGACAAATCCATACTAGCTATTCTTTATAATCCTATTATCCTGTAGGTGCTTGCAAATGGATTGTTTAATAATTTGTTCCAGTATTTTTCGAGGTATCAACGTTAGGCTGATTAGTCTATAGGTTCTGGGGTCCTCTTTGTTCCCCTTCATAGATGGGTACTATGTTTGCCCTTCTTCACTCTTCTGGGACATCAAGTGTCTTCCATGAGTTCTCAACGATAATTGCTAAACATTCCGAGATTGCTTAGCTACTTCCTTAAGTACCTTAGGATGAATTTCATCAGGCCCTGCCAACTTGAATACATCTAACTTATCTAAATATTTTTTAAGCTGTTCATTCCCTATTTTGGCATGTGTTCCTCCCCCTTGTTGTTAATATTGTGTTTAGTACCATTAACCGTTTTAGTGAAGACTGAAGCAAAAGAGGCATAAAACACCTCAGCCTCCTTGACGTCATCAGTTATTAGCTCTCCTTCACTAAAGGACCTACACCTATTTTGTTCTTTCTTGCTCCTAATGTATTTTTAAAGCTCTTCTTATTCCCATTTATGTCCCTTGCTAGGTGTAACTCACTTTGTCCTGTAGCCTTTCTGATTTTGTCACTACAAGCTTGTGCTATTCTCGTGTACTCCTCTTTAGCAATTTTTCAGTGTTTCCACTATTTGTAGGCTTCCTTTTTGCTTTTTCAGATAACGAAAGCACTCCTGATGGAGCTATACTAGCCTCCTACTATTGTTTTAATCTTTCCTTCACACTGGGATAGTTTGCAGGTTGCCTTTAATATTGTCTCCTTAAGAAACTGCCAGCTCTCCTGAACTCCTTTTTCCCCTGATTTTCTTCCCATGGGACCTTACCTACCAGTTCTCTGTGTTTGTTAAAGTTCTGCTCTTTGGAAGTCCATTGTCTTTATTCTGCCGCTGTCAGTCCTCCCTTTCCTTAGAATCATTAAATCTGTCATTTCATGATCACTTTTCACCCAAATTGCCTTCCACCTTCAGATTCATTATCAATTCCTCCTTATTGGTCAGAATCCAGTCTAAAATGGCTGCCCACTGGTTGTTCCCTCCACTTTCTGTACCAAAATACATTCCCAATACATTCCTCCAGGTCAGATTGTATTTTGATGGGGGTGGGGGGGAGGCAGAGGGGGGGGAGAAAGGATGAGCATGATGATGATGGCCCATTTTGTCTGTGTCCTCGCCAGCAGTTTAGCTCTATGTATAGGTTCAACCACAGAAAATGCTGGGTATAGAGGGAGAGAATGATGTAGAGAGCAAATAATGATTTTCAACAGCTTATAACTCAGCCATACGTGAACAGATTTTCACAAAGTGAGCAAAAGGTACTTCTCTCATCCCAGGACTATCCCCCTGCTAAATTTAAAGTTCCTGCTATAACCGTAGAGGCTTGAGAGAGCTTCCAAAAAAGGTAGGAAACCAGTTTATAAAGGAGAGGGTTAGGCAACGTAAATGTAGGGGTCGCTTATAATGCAATCCCTGCAAAATTTAAATTAAAAAACAAAAGTTGTTTCTGAATGATACGAGTGTAAAAATGTATCTGGAAACAAAGAACCTTTATATGTTTCATACCCATAATATATAAACAGCCAAACAGATTATTTGTTTCAAATTTCCTCTTTCAGCCAAGAGCAGATTATTATGTCTGATTTATATAACCATGAAAATTCGGGGGGTTGCGAAGGAAACACTGACACCATCTCAATTATCCTGGTGCTAACAGATGGTACTATAATAATGAGTCCTACAAAGGCCAGAAATAATGGGACACTAGCCCTGCTTGAATTTTAAAAGAGCCAAGTGAGAATGATCTTCTGCTGCTAACATCCTGTAAAGCAGTTTCATTTTAGAGATGTTAAAATCAGAAACATAGTAGGGTCCTTTTTGGTAGTCCTAGTCAATTCCCATTTAAGCACCTTGTTTTTGTCGAGGCATGATTTATAGGAATACAAAAATATTTGAACTAAACTTCTTTGATGCTTTATTAACTTCCTAAACTAAAAAATGGCTTATTATTTTCCAATACAGTAGCTTGCAGTCTATATGCTTACATACTGGGAACTAATTGCTTTTGCAATGTTGATTTAAAATGCAAAGGAAACACTTAGGATTTAACATGAAGAGTAAAATTTAATATTTACAGTTTAAATCTTGGGTAAAGCTGACTGCACAGTCATATGCAAGCTCAAAAGCGATGGCAGCAAAAGGTGGAGAATGCTTTCCACAGTTCTTCTTGGTCAAACAATGTAAATATAGCTGCACTTTCACTTATTCACTTTGTTCCCAACCTCTGGTTATTGGAATGAGGAGCATTGTGGGTACTGATGTGTAAATGAGCTCATTAAGCACTTCATTTTTGCTTCAGAAGCCCCATGCCTAAAGGGATGGGTGTAAGGACAAGAAGGGGTGTAAAGTTTTTTTCCTCCCACTTTCTTTCGGTATTATGTGATTCCACCAACACATCTTTATTAAGTTTTAAACATTTGCCGTTAAGTCCTATAATTATCAAAACCCCCTGGGAAATATTTTCTTTACTCCTTTTTTACGTGGTCTGTTATGTAAACACAAGTCTGCCGAAAATTAAACCCATAAAAAGCCCCTCCCCCCTGCCAAAAAGCACAGCAATCAGACAAATCATGTGCAGGTTTTGGGGTTTGTTTGTTTTTTTGTTTGTTTTTTTTAGAAAAAGCTCACACGTAATAAAACGCTATCGAACGCTGTCATTTCAAACGCTATCGAAGCTGTCGAGTCACTTCACATACCAAGTGCAGCGTAATCTCACTATGTGTTCTGTATGTAGCAAGGTGTATAGAACAATATGTTGTAGCATAGGGTGTGATGCTGGCAGACCAGTTGCCAACCCATGCCAAGGCCCCAGGCCTCACTGAACACTGATAAATGCATAGCTGGAAACCAGTCTGGCTCACCTGTCTTAGTATGGTTCAAATAGGTATTGGATTTATAGATATGTGTTTAGTGTTTGGACTTTATGAAATGCTTCTGAGTTGCTGCATGTATTAATCTCACTTATAACATCCCATGTTATAAGGTAATATTTAAGCATTTGCTCTGTAACTATAAACGTGTTTGCTATGAAACTGGAAACTCCCACAGTCAGGAGAGAAGAATTACCAAGTGTAAAATACTATTTTACCACAAGTGGTGTCATCTTCTGCCCGAGAAAAGAAGGCCTTTAGACACCAGACAAGTCATTGTGAATCATCAGTGGCCAAAACTTTGTTTTCCCCACACCCATGAAGAGGGGACATGCACAAATGCTCATTCCATCACAGTTTGAACTTGGGAGGAAAGGCAAGACTTCAGGGAAAGGCAAGACTTCTAAGCATAAGCAAGGGTCCCCTGGCTGTTTAGCTTGGGTTTGCCCTAAGGGCCTTAGAGCTTGCATATTACAGCAGCTTTTATTACCTTTTGGAACCTAACACAGTAACTCATTTGTGTGTCTGTTTACCTGCTTTAACCTTGTAAATAATTCATTTCTTTTTCCTAGTTAATACATCTTTAGTTAGTTTATTATAGGATTGGGTACAAGTGTGGTCTTTGAGAGATCTAGGGTGCGCTTGACCTGAGGTAAGTGAGTGGTCCTTTGGGACTGGGAATAACCTGAATATTGCTGTGATTTTTCGTATAAGGGACTATCTATCACAAATGCAAGCTTCCCTACGTGGCAAGATAGACTGGGGTACCCAGGGGGACTGTCTGTGACTCCATGTTAAGGCTGTTATAGTGTTTAGGAGTTCAAATTTGATACTTAGTTGGTGAAACAACCAGTTTGGGGTTTGTGTCCTGGTTTGTAAGAGTCTGCTCTGCGATGTGCACCTACGTTTGTGAGCTATTCCAGACAGCTTGACATAGGGTATAAAATATCCTTCTCTGATATTTGAATCTACTCTTATGCATATGATTCTATAACATCTACTAATTATATCCCTATGTTATTTTCATTAAATCAATTAAATATAGACCTGGAAGGGACCTTGAGAGGTCATCGAGTCCAGCTGCCTGCAATAAGGAAAGACCAAGTATATTTAGACCATCCCTGACAGGTGTTTGTCTAACCTGTTCTTAAAACCTCCAATAATAGGTATTCTACATTCCAGTACTTAACTAACCATATAGTTGGAAAGTTGTTCCTAATACCAAACCTAAATCTAACTTGCTTGAGATTAAGCCCATTACTTCTTGTCCTACTCTCAGCGGACATGGAGAACAATTGATCACCATTCGCTTTATAACATCCTTAGGGTGACCACATTTCCTAAAGGGAAAATGGGACACTGCACAGGGCTGGCTCAAGCCCTCATCCTTCTCCCCCGCCCTCATGCAGGGCTGGCCAAGCTGCTTGCCCAAGCTGCCCTGCGCAGGGCTGGCCTGAGCCACTGGCCTGAGCCTCCCCATTCCCATGTGGGAGGCAGGCAAGGCTCGGGCAAGCAACGACGCACATACTAGTTAAGGTGACCATATTTCCCTAATTCTGAGGCTGGCGTTGCTGCTGCCTGACCCCTGCCTGCCCCCCCTGCAAGGCTGGGGCTGGGATCGCTGCTTGCTTGGGCCCTGCCTGCCCCCTGCCGGAGCCCTGCCTCCCACCCCTGTGCAGAGCTGGCACTGCCACTCGTCCCCCCGCACATTTCTCTGCACCCCAATTTTTGGACAAAAGTGGGCATTTGTCCTGTTTGCTTTTGCCAGCTGATCAAGTCAGCAAGAGCACATGGGACAAATGCCCACTGTCACACTGCACCCCATATTCTTCAAAGTGATATTATTATGATATGATTATGGCCTAATTATGATGCATTTTATGCAAGATGGGTCATGTGAGAGGTCATTGAAAAGGTTATGATTTGCTGAATATGAATATCCTATTTGTAAGCATGTATTAAACTTGTTTTGATGAGGACTGAAAGATGTTTTTGTTATGAATTAACTCATACATTCTAACTAACATGTTCTAAAATTCGAGCATAGATAAGGCACTGTAACTCATCCTAAGCTGCTCATGTGCAAAGCTAGTTGAGCTGAAGTCTAGGTACCCCACTAGGATTCAACTTGACCATCTTAGTACATGTTAAAGTCTGCTGTGCCTTGTCCTCTGTAGAGTTGTAGAACATGTTAGTTAGAAGGTGTTAGCGAACACCTGCTATCAATACACCTTGGAATTCTAGTCAAGACAAAGCCTCATCAGACTCTGAAATATATGACCAGCCAAACTCCTAGTGCATTAGCTACAACATTTGAAATTCAGTAAACTCCTGATGCTCCTTGGTTTCATCAGGGCTCTAGAGAATTGTTTTAGAAGTGGAATACATGAAGCTGGCATGGAATTGAGCACTGCTATAGGCAGGTGTGGGGGTATAACCACTTTGGCTTGAATGAATTTCACCTTTACTTATTTTTTTTAATCCTAAAGTACAATGGGACGGATCCTCAGCCAGTGTAAATGGGTGTAGCTCCATTGACTTAAATGGAAATATGCTTTTACACCAGCTGAGTATCTAGCCCTTTCTGTCTTGAAATGTATTTTCAAGTATTCTATGCATCTGCCTCACTGTTACACCTGTATAGTAAGTTTCCCCATCTATGTGGATCTTTCACACAGAGAGGAAAGGAAAATATTGTTATGCGTTTGGTTAAACCTCTTTGAAGCTCTGTGTGCGTGAGTGCAATCACCGTCCTTCATTTAAGATAGTTGTAAGACACCATTAAACTCCTTTATGGAAGAAAGTAGCTAAAACAAAGTGGCCTCTAATCAAACTTAGGCACATGTTACTGCCCAAAATAAAGGCACATGTGAGGCCACTCAGGAATTTGAACAATGTGGGCAGAGGCTGTGAGGTTGGCTGGGTATTATTTTAGTGGGAGTTTGTGAGCGGGAGAAACATCACAAAAACAGACACAGAGAAGCAAAGACAGAAAAAGCCAAGGACACAGTCAGAACAAACACTAGCAGTGTGAAAAACTGAGAGAGAGGTTTTGGGCAGGATGCTGACTGGAAAAGGGGCTTGAAACTGCGGGCAAAGATATTGTCCCTTGTTGTCTGATTCTCACTGTGTTCGGGGAAATGAGACTTCATACATTCTTTGTAAATAAACCAGATTGCATCAAAGAAACACCTGATTCCTGCATTAAAAAATCACCAATTTTTCTCCCTAACTGAAACAACCTGCAAGATCCTGAATTTTTGGTTAAGCACTCGGTCAAAAGAGATAACAATGTTTTAAAATTGTAAAACATGATTAGATTTCCAGTTGATGGTGTCACTTTAACAGATACATAACAAGCTCTGGAATCAGAGAGAAACTGAATTGGAGTATTTGCCGAACCTTACTACACAGTTCAAAAGGAAAATAGACACTTAAAAATAGTTCATCGAATCAGGAATAAGGATCAGACGGAAGAAATAAAAAAGAAGAACAGCCTTTAGGGCGTCAGTTGGATCCAAAGTCTGACCATTATACAATTCTGGCATTTTGCTTAAGTGTAGGCCACACCCCGAGCACTGCTGTTCAGCAGCTTGCTTAGTAAATGTCAGTTTAACACTATTTTCCTGTTTTGTGAAAAACTCCTGTAGGGTTCCCGGTCAGCTAACCAATTTTATTACTTCCCCAATGCTTTTTAGTCAAGCGTGAATGTTACTTCTAGGTGTAGCCAGTTTGTCAGATTCCCTTGTTTTCAATAACTGAGAAACATCAGATCTTCTAGCCTGTGGGGGTCAAAGGTCAGCTATTTTCAACCCGTGAACTATTGGTAATTCGGATGCTTTGTGCAAACTGCATCCCTGAGTACGTCGCTGAATTCATTGAGGGTAGCGGCCATGCAAACTATGGTTGCATCTGTCTTAAAATTATTAGTTCCACTTTAAATGTGATCCATGAATAATATAGCAATATGAGTGCACAGGAAATAGGCCTGCGTTTGGTACTTCCATCATGAACACAAACAAGATCAAGATAAAGCTTATGATTTGTTTCTGTCTTACATATGGAGATCTCCTTAGCATTTCTATTGCCATCCCCTTATTAAAGAGGGATTTTATGGTACTGCCTATTTCAGCCAATTTAATTTGCTTCATGCTGAAACTTGGTGCGCAAGTCTCAGCACTAATACATACTTTGATTTAAATACAAGATTTCATTTACATTCAACTTGCTTTTTAGGAAAATGTAGAGCCAAAGGGAAAAAATGTTCTCTCTGGTTTCAGATACTTTTATTTGACACATTGTAGCATAACAAAAACGTCATAGCTATTGCAGTTGATCATTAGCAAGGGCTTATCTACACAAACATTTAGTTTGTGACACACTGGGGTGTGCATCTACCCAGAACTAGCCTGCCATGGACTAACTGTCTGTGTGGATCCTGCTGATGCTCATTAAAAGTGTGTTGATGTGCTTTAAGTCATCTTGTTTCAAAAAGGACTGGATCAAAAGTGTATTAACCAACTGTTAGTGAATGTCAGCAGGGTCCCCATGGACGGTTAGTGTGCAGCAGGCTAATGCGGGGTAGATTCACACCCCAGCTTGCTACAAACTAATTTTGATATAGACAAACACTAGGAAAGATGTGGACAAATTAGAGAAAAGAGATCAACAAAAATGATAAAAGGTTTGGGAAACCTGACCTACGAGGAAAGGTGAAAAAAAAAAAACAGGCATGTTTAGTCTTGAGGAAAGAAAACTGACAAATAAGTGAAGGGTTATTATAAAGATGTCTGGTCAATTGTTCTCCACGTTCACTGACAGTAGGATAAGAAGCAATGGGCTTAATCTGCAGCAAGGGAGATTTAGGTTAGATATTAGGAAAAGCTTTTTAACTATAAGGGTTGTTAAACTTTGGAATAGAAATCCAAGGGAGGTTGGGGAACCCCTGTCACTGGAGGCTGAACAAACCTGTCAGGGATTGTTTAGGTTGTCTTGGTCCTGCCTCAGTGCAGAGGGCTGGACTAGATGACAACTTGAGGTCTCTTCCAGTCCTACATTTCTATTATTCTATTACTATCATCAAAGTGACATAAGTGTACATGGTGTTTTACAATGAACAAAATCCCTACCCAAAGGACCTCACGATCTAAAGGGATGTGCAAGGAACAATACAATGAGGAAACACAGTGTCATGAAGAAACAAATGGGTGTCTGACACAAAAATCATGATCTCTACACCTTCTTCACTTCCGCTCCTCACTTCCCTGCCTGGTTATGTTATGTGCATATTTCATTAAATTATGAACTACTGGCCTGAAGTTATTCTGAGGAGTGGGGATCCTGCACCACATCTTTTGTTATATGTATCACCTAGGACAGGGGCTAGGGTGTCCCCACTCCGGGGTACTCTCTCTGCACTGGGCACTTCTCTGACCCACTGACCATTACATACAATTTAAAGCAAATACAAGTTATTTAATCAACAATTAATTTAAAAAAGAATAAGGAAAAATGGGAAAGGTTAACGGAAAACACATCAACCCGCTCTGTGGCAGGGAACATCACAAACAGTGTCTCTGGAATGTCAGGGCAGTTCACAGTCTGTTCCTTGTAGGGCTCAGGCCTTCTTCTCAGGCCCTGGCTGATTTGCAGGGATGCTGCAGGTTGGACACTTGCTCTGGTGGTGGACAGACCTCCGGGCTTTGGGTGACGGGACCCTACTTCCCAGTGTCAGACGCCCATCAGGTTAAGATCCCCCTCCCAGTTGGGCCTGCAAGGACCCTTGGCTGGGGGTGTCTTTCTGCGCTGGGCCCTTTGCCCAGGGTCCCCCCTTGGCTGGCCCCAGTTGCTCACCACACCTAGCTCCAGACTGTTCCAGCTCCTCTATTCTAGCTCCAGCTCCACTCTGCCTCAGCACTGATGCTGCTGCTCTGTCTCCAGCCCCCTGGGCTGCTTCTCTGGCCCCTCTGGCTCTGTGGCTGCAGCCCTACTCCCAGCCTAGGATCTGCTCTCCCTGGGCTGTGTCTCTGGCTTTGGGGCTGCAGACCTGCTCCCAGCACAGTATCTGCTTCAGAGCTGTTTTTCTGGCCCCTCTGGATCTGGCACAGCCCTGCTCCTCAGCTCAGCTTGGCCCCCAGCTCTCTCCTTAGCTCGGCCCCACTCTGTCTGACCCAGACAATACCAGCTCACACTGAGGTCAGGACCCAACTGTACAACGGGGTTGTAGCTGATGTAAAGCTAGTAGAACCATTCTAATGCTGGGCCCCTTCACAGCTTTTGGCATACAGGGCATTCCTGAGGTGAGGAGTGGGCATGGAGATGCATGGCCACAGCACTCTAGTTCTTTTTAGCTGTCCCCAAGCCCCTCCCCCCCCAGGGCAAGACATGCCCCTGGATAGCCCAAATGGATCTTAAAGTGGATCTTAAAGCCATCTTTGCCACACCCACTGTTCATCTGTGTACAGAAATGAAGCAATGGAGAATTGAGGACTGTGAGTGCAATGGAACTGGACGCAACCCTGTCCCTATTGAAATCAGTGGCAAAACTCCATTTGACTTCAATTTGCCTCAGATTTCACCTTCCATGTAAGGAGGTTTAGCAATGTGACGTTCATTAACATTAATGAGACTCACAGAGCTGACTCCTTGACAGTGCTTTGAAATGTTGAACCCTTAAGTTCTCAAGCCCCTCTCTGTCTGATACTTATGCTCCCCCCATTACTTTAGTATCAGTACCTGACAATAATCTTTGATGTATTTTTACCTCTCTGGACTTAGCCAGGATCACACAGGAAGTCTGTGGTAGAGCAGGGATTTGAATCCCCAAATCCTAAATCCTAAACTAGTGCCTTAATCACTGGATCTTTCTTTTTCTCCTCATAGATGCCTTGATCCTATGGATGTAAATGCCATTGATATCACTGGGAGATGTGCTTCCAAATCAAAGCTGCATATGGCCATTAGACTGAGCTGGTGTTTGGCCACATGATTTAGCTTTGAAAAGTGGCTTGCTATACATTGGCTTTGCAAAATGCATTCTAAAATCCCTCTTAAGGTTTGATGGAGATGTTTACAATACCACTGGAAGAACCTTAACAGTGTGGTGCTAAGGGAAGATGCTTCCTCCTGTATCTTTGGTATATACTTATGGCAAGAAGAAGAAGAAAAATAAGGTGGTGTCTGCAGCGAGAAGTTTCACCAGTTTAGCTGCAATTGCGATATTGCAACGCTTTAGTTGAACTAGTGCAACTTTGTGTGTAGACCGGGCCTAAAACAGAAGAAATTAGATGTAAAATACTTTTGTGTAGGGAGTTGGTCTGGTAGCCCAGTCACATGCTAGAGCCAGGTTTGACTCCTCAGCGGTCACTGTCTGGGCTAGTGAGTGCCGTAGAGGCATCAAGGTCAGCCCATGTTGGGAAAAAGTTAGGGGTTTGGTTTACATGAACCCTTGAGCCTGGCAAAAAGTGGGCTTTTCAGGGAGTCCCGTTCAGCCCATCTTATTGAAGGAAGATTGTTGTGATATGGGGCCCAAGAATGAAGACCGGGGTGCTTTTTATTATGGATAAACTGAGACCCAAAGGACTGTGCCCTAGGCTGAGCCCTAGCATAAATGATAAACATTTTCCTGGAACAAACATCTGTGGAGGTATCTAGACTAACATGTACTGTCACGTTAGCTAACTTGAGTTAACTGTCACTCAATTAACTTGAGTTACAACAGGCCCACAAACACTCCATTTTAGACAAACACAAAAAAGTTGAGTCTGATTTTCATGAGGGCTGAACCCCCCGCCCTCTAATTACAGTCAATGGAAGGTAAGGGGGCGTTGAGGGATCTTGCCCAATACCATGCAGTAAGTCAGCAATAGTCAGAAATAGCCACCAGAAGTTTTAATCCCAAGCTCTTTCTCTCACAAGTAGGTAGCACTTCCTTAGCTTCAGAGGGTAAATTAAAAGGAGCATAAACTTTAACTCTGAATCTCTTTGATTTTGTTAAAGTCAGATTCTTATAATCATTTTATGTTGTTTTTTTGTGTGCGCATGCATAAAATATATATGATCACAGCTATTAAGATTCTGCCTTTATATGCACTGTAAAGTATTACTATTTTTAATAACTTTATCCCATTCCATGGTTCATATTCATAAAGTAAACATTTTTAAATGTGGAAAAAGCCTCATTCCTGACATTTTTTTAAATTACTAAACCAGTGGACATGGCTCTTTATGTGAATAATTAATATTTGTTTTATCTCTTGCTTCATATGAAGAACAAGTTAAATTAAAATAACATTTTCCTGGTCTGTTTAATTCTTCTTGTATTTAATCTTTCATTTAAAGTAAAGTCACTTTAATAAATTCCATCCTTCTATCCCACACCCTGCCTCTCTTATTATCAGCTGTATGGCCCATAAGAGCACACAGCACATAAATATAACCTATCATTTAGTTATACTGCACATCCAGTGCAAGGCTAATTCAATATCCCTTCTCTGGATTTTCAGTCCTTAAAGGGACCATTGCTCAGTAACCCCATGCCAGTTGTCTGGAGTGCATGGTTCTGCAAACTTACTTATTAGTAACATGCTGCCCTGGGATGTGATCCACTTCTCACCACAGTCATTGGAAAGGCACCCATTGACTTCAGTGGGATTTAGATTAATACCCTGAAGATTAACATTTATACACTTTTTCTCAAATATGCAATATTGCTAATCATTCTTGCTGTCCACATCACACTTCATAGTCAGATGTTCACTGTTTTTTTCTCCCTTTCAGAATCTACCTTCTGCCCTACAAGACCCTTCAGGAACCTTCTCTTCTAATCAGTCTGATCTAATTTCTTCCTGATCCTTATACTGCTGAAACTCTAGACATTTTCCGCTTCTTCATCGTGTTTCATTTTCACAGTGGGCTGCCTACATCTGTAACAGCCACACTGCACCCAATTGTTTCTCTCTTTCTCTTCAAATCCTATCTCATTCTCAAGACAAGAGCTGTCTTTTCTACTTGGCGTGTGACTCCTAATCCTGTCACTAATATAACAATCAAATCCTACTCTCTGAGCCTCATAATTTTTACATATTCAGTCATTCACCTTTCAGATTTAAGATTATTTACTGTACATTGCTTACTTGTACTTGTACAGGCTTTAATTAGCCCTTGGTTTTTTATATGTTGGATTTCAGATGTCACCTAAATATATGTAATTTGCTAGTAAGTGAAAGTACATACATATTGTGGGGAGGGTAGATCCATATTTTTTATCATACCAGTAATCAGTATAGTCAGAAATAAACTTATTTATTCAGTTTATTGGAAATGTATAGTTAATTTTCTACATTAATCCTTAAAGTGCACTTCTGTGCTGAAAAGTTACTATAAAGCTGGCATTCTGTTATTTAACATAGCTGCTCATTGTGTCATATCCAACACCCTGAGTGCTTAACATAACTTTTACGCCTGTTAGCCTTTCAGAGCCACCATACCACCAAAGTGAAAATAAACTGGATTCTGTCCCAGCTTGTGCATTATACACTGAATTCTGATCAGTTACAATTGTGCAAACCATGGAAGGCAATGGGATTTATTGAGGTATCACTGAGGGCATAATTTGGACTGCAGAACTATTATTACTATTATTGACTTTCAGATCAGGCTGAGTTTGTAGGTCTGGAAGTTAAGGGGGAAAAAACCCCAAATATATTTTTCCTTTTAACTGAATCGGTTTGCTGTGAAAGAGGCTGAGAGACATTAATGTGGAACCCCATTTTTCAAATGCCTATATTTAAAAGTATGAATTGTCATAGAAAGCTTATTTTATTCCTTGTCCTCCACCGTCTGTTAACTTCAACTGTTCAGCTTTCAGTTACCAATTTATTCTTACCCCTAGCCACAAAGGCAGATGGGTTGCTATCATCAGCATGGTGGTTACTCAGACATGTTAAAGACTTTGGTTTTTAAAATGTGGCATATTCTATATTTGGTAATTGAAGGATTGAGTTTCCCCTGCCCTGCATCTGGTTTATACTTGCTATAAAAAAGAAAAAAGTGGGTATAAAATATTATCCAATTTAGAAAGCTAGCATTTTTGCATCCACTTTGCACAGATGTAAATGATCTTATAAGGAGCAAGACAGTGGAGAATCAGGCCCATTTTCTATTCTATAACAATATGGATTAGTGCATTATACAGGATTTTTAGAGTAGTATTTTCAAATACATTAGGCAGCTTTGAAAATCCTGTTTTATTGTGTGCAGAAAAAAAGAACAGTAAGCATTTCTTTGTTATGCTTGTATGAAGAGGTCGAAACCCACCATGATCTGCACTTTACAGCCATAGTTTTAAATGCATGTTATATTGAGGGAAAATGTGGATGTTGGGGCTGAAAATCACACAGTGAACTGATGAAAACATACAATGCTTAGGATGCTTGATTTGACTCAGTGGGCAGATCCTCAGCTGCAGATTGGCAAACAACTCAAAGGTGCCCTTTGCACTGTCCTTGTCCTTGGGTCACTCTGCACCAGGGTAGTCTCCTGCAAAGGTTAGAGCAGCCTGAGGATTCCTCTAACCTTTGCCACCTGGTAATGGCCTCCAGGGACCATTATAGCAGGCAGAGATCCCTATGGCACAGGGAAGCCTCAGCTGTGCCTGCTATCACGCTCCCCACACTAGCAGTTGTGGGGGGGAAGTGGGTAGTGTAGGAGCTATTCAATAATTCTGTGCCATCTGAGGATCCCTCTATACAGGCCTCTATTTCTCTCCATCTTCTTGACCTGACTCAGGAAATTGGTAAGATAACCATTAGGGGAAGTACCGGGCAGGGAAAACCAAAGCCACCTTTAAATATCCTTGTGACCTGGAAGTGAAAGCTTATGAGTTTCCATCATCCTCACAGGTGCAGAAGGTGCAATTTGCAAAGCTCATGACACAGGAGGGCATCTTGAAAGTAGAGTCAGAGCTCTATAGCAGCCTCACTAACAGAGGCTGCCTCGGAGATAGGGTGACCAGATAGCAAGGGTGAAAAATCGGGACAAGGGGTGGGTGGTAATAGGCATCTACATAAGACAAAGCCCCAAATATCGGGACTGTCCCTATAAAATCAGGACATCTAGTCATCCTACTCAGAGATTCATCACATCTTTCAGGTGCCCTAGCCGTAAACCACCCTCCTTTCGTCTGCCCACACCTCATTTCTGATCTGCATGGCTGGCTCTGGTTCTTCTTCACCTGTGATGTAGAGGTTGTGCAAGGCTTGCAACAATGTGCCTGGCTTCCCACCTCAGTGGCTGGCATCTGCTAGTGGAATTCTAGCAGTGACTCAAGCTCTATAACTTCTGAGCAGCAGCTTTTCATCTTTTCCTTGTCATGCACAATATATAAGAATTGTCAGGCAGCTTGATTGCCTCATAAAATAAATGCATCCTTTGGCTTAAACCAACAGAGGCTAAAGTGGCCATCATCAGTTGTCGCTGGATCAGGCTCTGTTTATCAAGCTGCCTCTTTCAGGCTGGCTTGGGTGAAAGTTCATCTCACATTAGTCAGCCAAGCAAACTGTTGTAGTTGGCTGGCTGGTGTGAATGGAAGAGGAGGAAATGGGCAAGCAAATAGTGGTATTAGGAAGGTTATCAATAATAGCTTGTTGGCAGCAATGCTAAGCAGAAAGGAGTGTGGTCCAGTGGCTCAGTTCTAGCACTTATTAGCAAGAGACGTGAGTTCTCATCCAAGCTCTGTCACAGGCTTGCTGTGTTAAGAATGTCAATTTCTCCACCCATCTAATGTTAGCACTACTATTTAGAGCTATTCAAAAATACTTTTTGACAAGAGGAAACTTTTTTGAGAATGAAATTTTAACTGAACTTTTTGTTTTTTTCTCATTTGTCAAGGAAAAAAACAATAACCAGAAAACCTAATATGTTTCAGTTTTCAAAAGTAAAACCACAAACTTGTTAAGTTTTGAACTATTGGATTTCCCCCTCCTTCTTCTGCCCCTTTTTCTTTTTTTCCCCTTTGTCCATGGCAAAGTAGGAAAAGGAAAAGGGATAGAAAGTGTCAAAAAACCCAAAAAGTCAACACTTGTGGTTTTAGTTGTTGTTGTTGTTTCTTTCTCATCAAAAACATTTGAAAAAACAAAACAAAAATGTTTTAATTTGTTTCCCAAAACATACTTTTAGACCAGCTCTAATAATTACCCTACTATGTGAACTGCTTTGTAATATATGGATCAAAAGTACTAACCCACAGAGAGGCTGGAGACTATGTGGAAAAATGAAGAAAGCATTTTTCTAGCTGTTTGCTTCTCTACATCTTTCTAAAGCTACTAATAAACAAATAAGAAATGTAGAACAAATACCACTTCATTTTAGGATATCAGGAATTCAAACTTTTCTGGTAAGCTGTACCAAGACCAGTTAATCTAGATATGCATAAGCACAAACGGTGTACCAATTGTTCCATTAGAGATCCAGACAGATAAAACATTTGCTGGGGAATGCTGTGAATGTATTGCAAGGAATATCATTTTTCAGTGCTGGCCAGAGACTGGCAAAATGTGGCCAGAGAGTTGGTAGGTGAAAGGGAAATTCCCTTAGGGAATTTGCTGCTTCCTTACCTCCTCCCATTGGGGACACATCAGAACAAACCAATCATGACATAATATTATTTACATAATATCTCTCCTACCTCTAGTCAAAACACTTGGGAAGCCAAATGTGTAAAAACAAATGTAGTATAATGAAAACATAACTCTGCGGCCCCATCTACCAACGGGTTACAAGCACAAGCGTAGATATAGCCAAATCTGAAAGGCAGCTTGCTCCAGGTGTTTGCAAGTGGAACCAGTGAAAAGGTAACAGGTGATAATGAGGGTTAATTACCTTCAACATCAATTGGCCCGTGGGTGTTCTGAGCTACATTAAAAGAGTGTGGGAGCAGAAGAGGAGGTTTCCTTTGGGAATGGGATAGAGCAAGAGCCCTTTGTTGATTAGAGAGGAAAACACTACTAGATTTATTTCTGTTAAACTTTCATGTAAGATAAGAGTAGTAGCTGTAGGAAAAGGGAGAGAGCCACAAACTCAAGTGGTTATAGCTTGCATGTTAAGACCCCATTTATCTTCCTAACAAGTGAACTGGGCTGATCAATAGTGCTTTTCCCCTTTCATATTCTTTCTGATTTCTGTAGCTCAGTGTTACAAATCTATACATTCTTGTATCTCCATGATTTATTGGTACTTACACACATGCTCTTTGTTATAGAGTTAAGGTATACTTTTAACTTTTTTCTCTTATTTGAGTTTTCATTGCATTTTTAATGGCTTTTTTTAGTCTCATATGTGCACAAAGTGCTTGTAAGAAATCACATTTTTGCTAGTGGTGGGCAAACTTAAGAATCAAATGCTTATCCAAATCTCTTTGGATTGAAAATCTCATGACAACAGGCTTTGTTTGAGGAAGAGTGGTTTAGGAGTTTGATTTAGGAATTTTAGTATGGGATTGGGAGTCAGGATATAAGGTCTTTCCCCTGCCTTGCTGTAGACTTGAGAAGTCACTTAACTCCTCTGTCTCAGTTTCCCTATCTATATAACAGCAGATTCTTATCTATCAAACAGGGGTGTGGTTGGATTAAATGTACCACAGAGTTTATTGGTACCAGTATTTCCTGATTCCAGCCTGGTTGGGAATAACACAAAACTATATATATAAACCCAAAAACATTTAAAGGGGTGTAAAAACTGTTGATAAAGCTTTCTCATATTCCTAAAAAGGTTTTTGTGGTTCTGCATTACATTTGGACAAGGTTTGAGTTTTTGATCACTTACACATCATGAAAGTCTGTATGGAATTTTTACAATAGCGTTGTTCCAAAAAGTGTCCTGAGCTTCTCTATTCCTAGGCTAGTTGTGTTTCCTGATTTCCCCAGGTGCATTTTGGCAATAGGTATATTTAGGGAGTGGGTATACTTCAGGTCCGGTTCTTCATTGTGCTGTGTTGAAGATTGTTAACAACAGCCTAAAAGAAGTTGAAAATGAGAATATAGATGCGAAACTGAAATGTCGATGAACTTAGAATTAACATTTAACACTAGACTCTGGAATTAATCTTTCTAGAGCAATTCTAATAGATTATTGACTATTTAAGATGTTAGAGAATAATTGAATTCAAAGCTTGTCACAGGTGAATTATTAGGTTTAGACTTCCATGTTGTAATGTGGGTGATAGTCACATTTGCTGAAACAGGCTATGGTAGCAGATGTCCCTTCATACCTATGGGCTCCCTATCTACCTAGCACTTACATAATCTATGCCTGTGGACATCTACACTCTAGTCAATACTATCTGTGTATGGGGGATGTGCTGTACGTTAACGCTGTGGACATATATGCACACATTCTCCTGTAGCATAAAGGCAGACATCAAGTGGCACGTAGGCACTGTGGCTGAAGACTTTATAGAAGAAATGGGCACAACAGAGTGAAGGGAAAGGCATGTGTGGAGTCAGAGGCTGTTCCAATCAATTAAGCAATTGATATACACAAATGCAAGAAGCCTGGGAAACAAGCAGGGAGAACTGGAAGTCCTGGCACAGCCAAGGAATTATGATGTGATTGGAATAACAGAGACTTGGTGGGATAACTCACATGACTGGAGTACTGTCATAGATGGATATAAACTGTTCAGGAAGGACAGGCAGGGCAGAAAAGGTGGGGGAGTTGCACTGTATGTAAGAGAGCAGTATGACTGCTCAGAGCTCCGGTATGAAACTGCAGAAAAACCTGAGAGTGTCTGGATTAAGTTTAGAAATGTGAGCAACAAGGGTGATGTCGTGGTGGGAGTCTGCTGTAGACCACCAGATCAGGGGGATGAGGTGGACAAGACTTTCTTCTGGCAACTAACAGAAGTTACTAGATCGCAGGCTCTGGTTCTCATGGGAGACGTCAATCACCCTGATATCTGCTGAGAGAGCAATACAGCGGTGCACAGACAATCCAAGAAGTTTTTGGAAAGTGTAGGGGACAATTTCCTGGTGCAAGTGCTAGAGGAACCAACTGGGGCAGAGCTCTTCTTGATCTGCTGCTCACAAACCAGGAAGAATTAGTAGGGGAAGCAAAAGTGGATGGGAACCTGAGAGGCAGTGACCGTGAGATGGTCGAGTTCAGGATCCTGACACAAGGAAGAAGAGAGAGCAGCAGAATATGGACTCTGGACTTCAGAAAAAGCAGACTTTGACAACCTCAGGGAACTGATGGGCAGGATACCCTGGGAGAATAACATGAGGGGGAAAGGAGTCCAGGAGAGCTGGCTGTATTTTAAAGAATCCTTATTGAGGTTACAGGGACAAACCATCTTGATGTGTGGAAAGAATAGTAAATATGGCAGGCGACCAGCACTTGGCTTAACAGTGAAATCCTTGCTGATCATAAACACAAAAAAGAAGCTCACAAGAAGTGGAAGATTGGACAAATGACCAGGAACAGTATCCCCGATAATGTCACGGCAAACCTGGTGGCTGAACTTTGTGACTTTGTCCTCACCCATAACTATTTCACATTTGGGGACAATGTATACCTTCAAATCAGCGGCACTGCTATGGGTACCCGCATGGCCCCACAGTATGCCAACATTTTTATGGCTGACTTAGAACAACGCTTCCTCAGCTCTCGTCCCCTAATGCCCCTACTCTACTTGCACTACATTGATGACATCTTCATCATCTGGACCCGTGGAAAAGAAGCCCTTGAGGAATTCCACCATGATTTCAACAATTTCCATCCCACCATCAACCTAAGCCTGGACCAGTTCACACAAGAGATCTACTTCCTGGACACTACGGTGCTAATAAGCGATGGTCACATAAACACCACCCTATACTGGAAACCTACTGACACCTATGCCTACCTACATGCCTCCAGCTTTCATCCAGACCACACCACACAACCCATTGTCTACAGCCAAGCTCTACGATACAATCGCATTTGCTCCAACCCCTCAGACAGAGACAAACACCTACAAGATCTCTATCAAGCGTTCTTACAACTACAGTATCCACCTGCTGAAGTGAAGAAACAGATTGACAGAGCCCACAAGTTACCTACTACAGGACAGGCCCAACAAAGAAAATAACAGAATGCCACTAGCCATCACCTTCAGCCCCCAACTAAAACCTCTCCAAAGCATCATCAAGGATCTACAACCTATCCTGAAGGACAATCCATCACTCTCACAGATCTTGGGAGACAGTCCAGTCCTTGCTTACAGACAGCCCCCCAACCTGAAGCAAATACTCACCAGCAACCACACACCAGAACCACTAACCCAGGAACCTATCCTTGCAACAAAGCCCGTTGCCAACTGTGTCCACATATCTATTCAGGGGACACCATCATAGGGCCTAATCACATCAGCCACACTATCAGAGGCTCGTTCACCTGCACATCCACCAATGTGATATATGCCATCATGTGCCAGGAATGCCCCTCTGCCATGGACATTGGCCAAACTAGACAGTCTCTATGTAAAAGAATAAATGGACACAAATCAGACATCAAGAATTATTACATTCAAAAACCAGTCGGAGAACACTTCAATCTCTTTGGTCACTCGATTACAGACTTAAGAGTGGCAATTCTTCAACAAAAAACTTCAAAAACAGACTCCAACGAGAGACTGCTGAATTGGAATTAATTTGCAAACTGGATACAGTTAACTTAGGCTTGAATAGAGACTGGGAGTGGATGAGTCATTACACAAAGTAAAACTATTTCCCCATGTTTATTCCCCCCTTCTCCCCCCGCTGTTCCTCAGATGTTCTTGCTGGAAATGGCCCACCTTGATTATCACTACAAAAGGTTCCCCCCCCCTCCCCGCTCTCCTGCTGGTAATAGCTCACCCTACCTGATCACTCTTGTTACAGTGTTTATGGTAACACCCATTGTTTCATGTTCTCTGTGTATATAAATCTCCCCACTGTATTTTCCACTGAATGCATCCGATGAGGTGAGCTGTAGCTCACGAAAGCTTATGCTCAAATGAATTTGTTAGTCTCTAAGGTGCCACAAGTCCTCCTTTTTTTAGTAAATAGTCAATAATCTATTAGAATGAATCCTTGACCTGGAGAGCTAAATTTCTCTCCAGAGGAATGGGCTCATTGTTATACTGCCTGCTGATAAAGTCTATCTACCTTTGATAGGGTCACTCAGACAGTGTCCTAATAGCCAACAGAAAGTGTAACTATAAAAACAATCTAAATTTGTTACCCCTTTTGACTTGAGCAGTTAGCCAAATTCACGGTGATCCAGTTAGGAAATTGATGATGGAGTCAGGAATTTTCTTTGGTGCAATCTTGTTTATTTACAAGGAATGTACAAAGTCCTTTCCCCCCAAAACACAAGAGGAACCAAACAATAGGAGATAGTTGCTTTTCTTACAGTGCCAAACCTCTTTCCTCAACACCAGACTCAGAACCTCCCTCTGTAGGCTTGTCCCAAGTGTGTGCACCATGCTTGTCCAGGCTGCATCTGTCTCTGTCTCTTTTTTGTGTGTTGTGTCCTGATTCTCTTATATACACACACTTTACCTAAAACAATGCCCAGCCAAAGCCCTCTGCCCATACAGTTCAAATTCCAGGACAGGCTCAGTGATATATGCCTTTCTTTTAAGCGGGGGGCTTCTTAACTGTCTCTCTCAGCTGTCTCAGCAATGCATCACCCAACACACAACAACATTCATTGCTGGTTAAATACATTTGTCTTATGGATATGCTCATTTTGCAAAAATTCTAACATATGGTTTTACCATTTGAACAATGGTGAAAAATGTGATCTAATATCAGGTGAAATGGATAGTTAATGAGACTTTGTGAATCTCCGTATAAAAGAAGAAATTTCTTGTACTTTTTGCAACCTGCATAGCCAGACTAAAGCTCCAATCCTGAAATGACTTAGACTCATGAGGTACTCAGCTACCACAGTGATGAATGTGGTACGAGAACCTATATAGAACAGAATGTGTGAGAGTCTCACTCAGATTGGAGCTAAAGCTACAAGTAGCCCAACTTGCTCAAAATCATGGGGTTCTAAACTTGCCTTCATTACAGAGGGAGAGGTAAACTGAAGCAATATTAAACCACCTAGCATTTGTTTTGAGCTGATGGGTTTTTTTTGGTTTGTTTTTGTAGTGTGGATAGTTTGTAAATTGTGTTTGTGTAATGTTTAATTTGAATGGTGAATTTAGTCAGATATAACTATTGTCTACTCTGGGACCACTTAAATAGAAGCCTGAAAGTGCAGCAGGCTATTTGTGTTATCTGATATGATTTTATAGCAAAGAGTTGTCTGTGTATATCCACAGTGGTTAATATCCAAGAATCTCCAGTTACTAACTGTTTATATTTACATTCTTGAAGCCAAATTGTCATAGCTAATTTAGTTACAGCAAATCCACAGATCCATCAATAATTGATAATTAAATATATTTTTAATCTTTCTGATTACAGCTGGCCATATACCAAAAATATTTTAGTCAGATTAGTCAACTAATAGCACTTGTATTGGTCGGTTCCTAAATCAGAATGATAGTGTTGAACCAGTACTTATTGCTGTTTGAATACCACAAAATATGTAATTCACCAAAAATGGTATAACTTGTATAATGTATTAAAATAAACACTCTTAATCAGAATAGAGCTGGTCATACATTTCAAAGGCAGGCCTTTAATCTTAGCAGTATATCATCATACAGAGTAATTATCACATTTTATTTGTCTTGCTCTCTGTATTAAACATCTGTAATATGCTCATCACCTATCAGGGTAATGGAATAGACTGGGTTATCTAGTAGATCTTTTCCCTCCCTAGTTCCTGCAACTCGGATCACTCTGGTATATAGGCATCTTTCCCCCTCTTTCTCTACCCCAGTCTTCCAGCCCCCCTTTTGTGTAGTTAAAGGGTTAAATTGTTAACAATATTCATTTAACTCAATCAAATAACACTTAATCCCACAGTAATTAATTGGCTGCTTTTTGCAGAAAACTTTCAATAACACACCCTGGAGTCTGACAGTCTGCTAGATTCTCCACTGGATGTCAATGGCAACAATGATTAGAGATACCATTGGCTAAAGAGTCCATTATTAGGCTGGTTATACTGGTACAGTGTTTCACATACACTCTGGGGGGGAAAAGACTGTGTTTTGCCTGTGCTGCAGTAATGAAACAAGTATCTCTTTATTCTTTTAATGCGAAAACTGACCTTTAGATGATAAAGATGCAGACAGCTGTATTTCATTTGGTCTCAGAGCTGTATCTGAAAGAGCTGTATTTTGCCCTGACAAGTATATTTGTTGGCTTAAACTTACAGTTAAGGCACATGAGTCTCATACACTCTTTTCTCCTTTACCACTTCCACTGGCGTTTTTGACAAGACAGTTTTGGGGAATTTCCGCACTTGAACTTGTAGAGCTATCTTTTTAAGACAAATTACATCGGGTAGGTCTAATACCAACTCACCTGGGAAAAGTTAGAGTGGCAGCGCTTCATTTTATCTTTTGCTACTATAACTCTTCTGAAATTGGAGATGTTTTCAAAGGTTACAGAAGGGAAAAAGTTTCAGAGTAGCAGCCGTGTTAGAAGAACACGGAGGACTTGTGGCACCTTAGAGACTAACCAATTTATTTGAGCATAAGCTTTCGTGAGCTACAGCTCACTTCATCAGATGCAAGGGAACAAGTGTGTGTGAGGGGCTTTTCAGTTCATTCAGTTGCATTGTCTATTGCATTCAGTGGCACAAAAAGGAAGAAAGGCAGGGAACAAGAAGCAATGGTCTCAAGTTGCAGTGGGGGAGGTTTAGGTTGGATATTAGGAAACACTGTTTCACTAGGAGAGTGGTGAAGCACTGGAATGGGTTACCTAGGGAGGTGGTGGAATCTCTATCTTTAGAGGTTTTTAAGGCCCGGCTTGACAAAGCCTTGGCTGGGATGATTTAGTGGGTGTTGGTCCTGCTTTGAGCAGGGGATTGGACTAGATGACCTCCTGAGGTCTCTTCCAACTCTAATATTCTATGATTCTTTGAAAAACAAAAATCTGAAAATCTAAAACAAAATTTCAATTTTTTTTCAAAATTTCAATCAGAAGTTTTGTTTTGAAATATTCTAATCACAAAATTGAACATTTTAGCCAAATTACATTTTCTCATTGAAAATTTCATTTTTGACCAAACCCCATTTTTGGTGGAAAAATTTTTCACCTGAAAAGCTTTGACTAGCTCAAGTCAACAAGAGATTTAAAAAATTACACAATGATGTTGCATACAACGATAATAATTCCTTTTAATCAAGAAAACCATGCTAAAATAAGACTAAGACATAAATCAAATAGCAAAGAAACCAGCAGTTAAAATTGCCATTCCCTAGCATAGTTAATATAATCCCTCTCACTGTATATAAATGTCTGGCAAATATTCCTTTCTTGGAAGATCCCAGAACAATGGGGTGGTGTTCTGTACATTTAGGAGATTAGTTATTTTTCCATAGCTATTTTGTGTAATATTTGTTCTACAGAATTGACGTGGACACAAACAACAGACTGTAACTTTATCTAACAAATAATAGTTAACTTGGATAAATCACTCCAAACTATCCACCAGGCTTGTTCCAGGACAGAGCTGAAAGTGGTACCAATGTTCCACGTGGTAGTATGAACCTGGGGCTGAGCATGAAGGCCAGGCCTCCCATCAGGCCTGCCAGAGGGAATCCTGACTAGAACCTAGAGCCTGGATATCTCCCTTTCTCTGTGCCAGAGATGAGATGAGAAACACAAGCTCATCAGACATTAAACCATATTCCCTCATCACGCCATGTGAGTGCCCCAGGTCAATGCCCAAGCACCCCACTGATTCTTGGGGCCTCCAGATAGATCCTTCCTTATCCAAAAAATTCATTGGAACCCACCAAAGATCTCCAATTTTAATTTTAACACACTCCCCCTCCCCCCTCGCCCAAAACCAGATCTCCTGGATGTCAAGCAGAAGGTTAAAAAAAAATCCCAACTCAAAACTGTGGTAAAAATCCCTTCCAGATGCCAAAAGTGGTGATTGGCCTAGTCTCTAGCATTACAGAAGATGCAGTAAAATGTCATGTAAACTTAATGTAAGGTTGGGGCTGAAACAGGGATCTTGTAATGGCTTCACACGTCCAGGAAGCTGCCTATACTACCCCTGCAGCTCCTCGCTATCCCTGCTGGACAACCAGAGGGTAGACCACTGCCCAATGTCAGATAGTCTTCATCACCTGCAAGTGGAATGTATCTCCCATCACTCCTTTCTCCCACCATCATAAAAGGGGAAATCAGGAAGAAACAACAATCCCCTATGCATGAGGCAAGGGGAAGGGTGGCTGAGAAATGCTACTTCTAGCCAAGGCCCCTTCACCATGAAAGGGGTGTCTACACTACTTCCAGCTCCACCAAAGCCCCATCCCAGCCAATGAGGTGAGCATTTGAAAAGATCCAGTGTAAAGTAATGGGCTTAAATTGCAGCAAGGGCAGTTTAGGCTGGACATTGGGAAAAACTTTCTACCTGTCAGGGTGGTTAAGCACCGGAATAAATTGCCTAGGGAGGTTGTGAAATCTCTGTCACTGGAAATTTTTAAGAGCAGATTAGACAAACACCTGTCAGGGATGGTCTTTATAATACTTAGTCCTGCCTTGAGTGCAGGGGACTGGACTAGATAACCTCTCAAGGGCCCTTCCAGTCCTATGATTCTAAGTATATCTCTACCTGGTAATGTGTATCTCAGAACTGGAGTACTTGTGGCACCTTAGAGACTAACCAATTTATTTGAGCATGAGCTTTCGTGAGCTACAGCTCACTTCATCGGATGCATACTGTGGAAACTGCAGAAGACATTATATACACAGAGACCATGAAACAATACCTCTTCCCACCCCACTCTCCTGCTGGTAATAGCTTATCTAAAGTGACCACTCTCCCTACAATGTGTATGATAATCAAGGTGGGCCATTTCCAGCACAAATCCAGGTTTTCTCACCCCTCCACCCCCATACACACACAAACTCACTCTCCTGCTGGTAATAGCTCATCCAAAGTGACCACTCTCCCTACAATGTGTATGATAATCAAGGTGGGCCATTTCCAGCACAAATCCAGGTTTTCTCACCCCTCCACCCCCATACACACACAAACTCACTCTCCTGCTGGCAATAGCTCATCCAAACTGACCACTCTCCCCACAATGTGCATGACAATCAAGGTGGGCCATTTCCAGCATAAATCCAAGTTTAACCAGAACGTCTGGGGGAGGGGGTTAGGAAAAAAACAAGGGGAAATAGGCTACCTTGCATAATGACTTAGCCACTCCCAGTCTCTATTTAAGCCTAAATTAATAGTTTCCACTTTGCAAATGAATTCCAATTCAGCAGTTTCTCGCTGGAGTCTGGATTTGAAGTTTTTTTGTTGTAAGATAGCGACCTTCATGTCTGTGATTGCGTGACCAGAGACATTGAAGTGTTCTCCGACTGGTTTATGAATGTTATAATTCTTGACATCTGATTTGTGTCCATTTATTCTTTTACGTAGAGACTGTCCAGTTTGACCAATGTACATGGCAGAGGGGCATTGCTGGCACATGATGGCATATATCACATTGGTGGATGTGCAGGTGAACGAGCCTCTGATAGTGTGGCTGATGTTATTAGGCCCTGCGATGGTGTCCCCTGAATAGATATGTGGGCACAGTTGGCAACGGGCTTTGTTGCAAGGATAGGTTCCTGGGTTAGTGGTTCTGGTGTGTGGTATGTGGTTGTTGGTGAGTATTTGCTTCAGGTGGGGGGGCTGTCTGTAGGCAAGGACTGGCCTGTCTCCCAAGATTTGTGAGAGTGTTGGGTCATCCTTCAGGATAGGTTGTAGATCCTTAATAATGCGTTGGAGGGGTTTTAGTTGGGGGCTGAAGGTGACGGCTAGTGGCGTTCTGTTATTTTCTTTGTTAGGCCTGTCCTGTAGTAGGTGACTTCTGGGAACTCTTCTGGCTCTATCAATCTGTTTCTTCACTTCCGCAGGTGGGTATTGTAGTTGTAAGAATGCTTGATAGAGATCTTGTAGGTGTTTGTCTCTGTCTGAGGGGTTGGAGCAAATGCGGTTGTATCGCAGAGTTTGGCTGTAGACGATGGATCGTGTGGTGTGGTCAGGGTGAAAGCTGGAGGCATGTAGGTAGGAATAGCGGTCAGTAGGTTTCCGGTATAGGGTGGTGTTTATGTGACCATCGTTTATTAGCACTGTAGTGTCCAGGAAGTGGATCTCTTGTGTGGACTGGACCAGGCGGAGGTTGATGGTGGGATGGAAATTGTTGAAATCATGGTGGAATTCCTCAAGGGCTTCTTTTCCATGGGTCCAGATGATGAAGAGGTCATCAATATAGCGCAAGTAGAGTAGGGGCGTTAGGGGACGAGAGCTGAGGAAGCGTTGTTCTAAATCAGCCATAAAAATGTTGGCATACTGTGGGGCCATGCGGGTACCCATAGCAGTGCCGCTGATCTGAAGGTATACATTGTCCCCAAATGTAAAATAGTTATGGGTAAGGACAAAGTCACAAAGTTCAGCCACCAGGTTAGCCATGACATTATCGGGGATAGTGTTCTTGACGGCTTGTAGTCCATCTTTGTGTGGAATGTTGGTGTAGAGGGCTTCTACATCCATAGTGGCCAGGATGGTGTTATCAGGAAGATCACCTTGATTATCATGCACATTGTAGGGAGAGTGGTCACTTTGGATAAGCTATTACCAGCAGGACAGTGAGTTTGTGTGTGTGTGTGTTTTTTGGAAAAAAAAAAAGGGGGGGGGGTGAGAAAACCTGTATTTGTGCTGGAAATGGCCCACTTTGATTTTCATGCATGTTGTAAGGAGAGTGGTCACTTTGGATAGTCTATTACCAGCAGGAGAGTGAGTTTGTGTGTGTGGTTTTTGGAGGGGGGTGCAGGGGTGAGAGAACCTGGATTTGTGCAGGAAATGGCCCACCTTGATTATCATACACATTGTGAAGAGAGTGGTCACTTTGGATGGGCTATTACCAGCAGGAGAGTGAGTTTATGTGTGTGTGTGTGTGGGGGGGGGGGCGGAGGGTGAGAAAACCTGGATTTGTGCTGGAAATGGCCCAACTTGATGATCACTTTAGATAAGCTATTACCAGCAGGAGAGTGGGGTGGGAGGAGGTATTGTTTCATGGTCTCTGTGTATATAATGTCTTCTGCAGTTTCCACAATATGCATCCGATGAAGTGAGCTGTAGCTCACGAAAGCTCATGCTCAAATAAATTGGTTAGTCTCTAAGGTGCCACAAGTACTCCTTTTCTTTTTGCGAATACAGGCTAACACGGCTGTTACTCTGAAACCTATCTCAGAACTGGCACTGTAAAGACACACAGAGCTAAATTCTACCTTCGGTTACCCTTGAGAAACCCCTTCAGTGGAATTACATGGGTGTAACTAACGCACCATTGTGCCCTCTAAGTCCTAAGAATATAAGAATATAGAACTGGAAGGGACCCCCTGGGTCATCAAATCCAGTCACCTTCTGCTACAGGCAACAACGTCCTACAATCCCATTCATAAACATCTGAAGCTCCATAGTTAGGTTTCTTTCCCCCACAACTCCGATTAGGAGGCTGTTCCAGAACCTCACTCTTCTGGTAGTTAGAAACCTTCTTTTAATTTCTAGCCTGCATTTACTCATGGCCAGTTTATATCCATTTGTTTTTGTTCTTGTTTCAAGTGCATGACCTTGCACTTTGTACTATTAAATTTCATCCCATTTCTATTACTCAAGTTCTCAAGGTAATTGGTTGGTGATGCTTCCCAATATTGTGTCATCAACAGATTTCATTAGTGCGCTCCTACTTTTTCCACCAAGGTCATTAATGTAAATATTAAATAAGATTGGTCCCAAGCCTGATTCTTGAGGAACTCCATTGGTTCAGTCACTGCATCTCTTCTTAAGCATCTTGGGCCAGATTCATCCCTAGCAGACTCCCTCTGTCCACAGAGGGGCAAGCAACTTTCTGGGAGTTCTGCTAGTGGAAGCAATTGATTTTACAGACAGAGATGAATAAATACTTTTCTGTCAGAAACCATGCAGTAGATGCAATGAATCAGATCAGATGCACATGAATCACTGTGCCCTGCTCCTGGAAGATATATGGCATTTGGGGCCTACTGCCTGGAAAAACCCAAGTGATGAATGTGTTCCTTTGAGTATTTCCATCAGTTAGTTTTACAAGCTACTGAAGACCAGTAGTGCCTGTTTAATACTGTGAATTATTTATGAGAAACTTCAGTTAGGCTGTCTTAAGAACAAACTCTTTGCTACATCAGCAGACTACGCAGGATGCCATAAACCATTATAACACATATGTTGGAAAGATAAATGACTGCCAGAAAAACTCACTCACTTCTTTTACAACTTTGTGATATACAACAGACTCCGGCCAGTTTCTCCAAACTTTTTGGCACACTTCAGGAAATCAAACTGTTGCTCATGCAAGGTCAGGAAGTACCTGCCTTTGCAAGTTAATAAGTACCAGGCACATTGGAAAGGGTGAAATTAATCAGTCAGGGAGCCTAGAACAGCAATTAAGTAGGGATGATCTTAAAGCACTATCCTGAATAGGCACATCATCCCTCTTATGTGCCTCCAACTTGAGTGGCAAAAACATCACAGAATTTTGTGACTTAACATAATTTCTCTTCTAGACAATATATAATTAATCATCCTCTTGCCCTTTCTTAGGTAGATGGAACTGAGAATGAAATTACATGCTCATTAGAGCAATTAGCTCACTAAAAAGCTTCACTTGACTTAAAATCACGTGGCCTAGTACATAGCTTTACTTCTGACGTATAGAAGTGGCTGTAATACTAAGAATCTGCAGTGTAATTAGACACCTCTCTTTCTTGTATACTGAATAACTGATCTTCATGTTATCTCTCTAATCTCATTGTGTTATCGAGCTGCTTTGATCTTCCCAGAGAGATCTGTAAATTGCTCTATATTTATTTCTTGACATGAATGTCAAATTATTTTCCCCAGAAGAGATAAATAATAATTATACCACAAAAAGATGGGCAAAAGTATCATAAAGAGAAAAAAAATTAGCCTTCTAGAAGATTTCAGTGGTACAGAAAATAATGTAATTTCATACACTGTAGGTTGGATTCAAAGAGATAATAAGAAGATGGTTTTGAAGATTGTTTTATAAACAGTGGGTGGAAATCCTGGCCCCACTGAAGTCAATATGATTTGTCACTGACTTCAATGAGGCCAAAATTTCACCCACTATTCCTACTTTTTCTCCATTTTATAGTTTTAGTACAAGTCAAATAATAGCTTTCAATTTCTATATAGAATGCCAGCAATTCAGTATTCATGAATCAGCTGTTTCTTATAAATTAAAGTACCCCTTTACTCCACAAAAAGACCATTTCCAGTAACCATGAAAGTTCTCTAATCACTAATTCATATTTGAAAGTTGGAATATAAATGCAAAAATCAGTGGGAAATAAAGCTAATTGAGAAGGAAAAGAAAATATAGAAAGGAGTTGGAGATATAATAAGGCCCAGTCATTGTGGATACAAACCTATTTTCGTTTGCAGCATAATAAGAAGGCAAGAGTTTAATGGCAATATTATATTCTGGGATTTTTGTAGTATCACTAATTCATATATTTATATATTTCAAGACCAGAAGGGACCACTAGATTATTTAGTCTGACATCCTGTATAACATGGGCCATAGAATATCACCCAGACTTGTACAGACCATGGTAACTGTTTAATGTATGCTGGATTTTATTCAAGAGGCGATAACAAGAACTTTCTGAAAATGCTCTATAAATAACTACTTCAAATTTATTTGGGAGCTATTCAGCTCAGGGAAATAATTTAAAATTCTTTGTTTCATAAATCATTATGAATAATTACTTCGGTTACATGGACGGTATCAGAGACTAAGGTGGAAATGGTTTGTTGTGCCCTTCTCAAAATAGCAGTAGTCCACAGCTGGCAAATAGATATATGGAATCTAAATAACCCAGAAGACCTACATTTTATTTTTACTTAACATTCATCAGTTTTACAGTTGGATACTTTTTGTACAGAGTATTGCAGCAGCAATAGCCAGCCTACTGGAGTTCAATAGAGGCAGTAAATATGGATTGTCATTAAACCAAAAACAAAACAGGGCAGGTTGAATACTTTATTCAGTAATGTGTACTAGACATTTTTAAAGAACAAGAATCTCTCTTGAAATCAGTATAGGCCCCAGATCAATAAAGGTCCAGTTGAAACACAGGAAGGATTCTAGAAGGTTAGCATGGCCAATGGTAAAGGAATGAGGTAAAAAATATTAGATTACATTCAACAAGAACTGAATGAAAATATATCAGAATTGGAAATACAAAGATAGCTTGAGGAAGGGTTTATATGGATGAACCTACAAAAAGGAAACTGTGAATGAATTGGAAAGAAATATTAAATTAATCAAATTTCTCAAAAGAAGACAGGATACATACTTTCAGTTGAAGCAAAGAAACTGGGGTTGACTTTCATTTACACTAAGGACCCTTCACACAACTCTGGCACTGTAAAGTGGCCATTGTGTAAATTACACTCTACACTGCCAATGTAAATGAGAATAAGTCCAGTTATGTATATGAGACTAGAGCAGTGACATTGATAGATAGCTATATTAGACAAAGGGGTGACAACAGAACAATTGAACACATTCAGTTAAATTGAAGAAAACTTCTTACTGACCCCACCAAAGTTAATGGAGACTTTGCCTATGTTTGTAAAATCTATACAATTCAGAATCTTTAAGGAATATGGGGGCATTTACCTACTTATTTTCCAAAATTAGTGAAAAGAACAAGGAGTACTTGTGGCACCTTAGAAACTAACAAATGTATGCCCAGATAAATTTGTTAGTCTCTAAGGTGTCACAAGTACTCCTCGTTCTTTTTGCTGATACAGCTAACCACTCTGAAACCTGTCACCAAAATTAGTGGAATCACCATTGGAAAGAGTCAGTCAAAGAGAGCTGAGATAACCATATAGTAACGTTTGAAGATGTAATAGAGCCAATGTATGGTTTGCAACATAGGAAGCCAGCAGGAAACTATGGTTTAAAAAATTTTGAGACTAGATTATAGCCCTACTGACACTGGCATGACTGAGGAGTAATATAAAAAGTACTGTGTTTTGGCTTTAATGAGATTACTTTGGATTGATACCCATGTAACATACTAAAAACTTGACCACAGTCTTCAAATTTAGAGGGCCTTGTCAAATACATAATTGATATGATACAGAGTCTACCCACAATACAAATACATTGCTGTTTCATCTCCAGACATGGAACTGACTATCCATTCAGCTGTTACAGAGCCATGTAGTCCATGTTTAACAACAATAACATTTTTGTTTAATAAAAGCAAGCAGACTTTATCATATTTTATTTCTGTCCTGATTATTTTATAATGTGGGATTCATGCAAGGCATACAAGCTGCTGAAAAGTAAACTTTTATACCTACAGAAAAACAAAACAAAACAAAAACTTATTATGACAACAGTGACATTATCAATAGATGCTGAAAATGCATTTGATAGTGTTGAATAGGACTGATTATCTTCCACTCTGACTGAATTCAGCTTTAGAAGAAAATTTAAAAATATAAAATATTTTATATTCTAAACCAACAGCATCTATAAAATAAATGGTCTTCTATTAATAGATTTTTAGAGGGTCTAGATAAGGATGTCCACTATTGCTATTAACTTCAGAATCCTTCGTCATTACCATTAGGGAAGAATAAAAAATCAGAGGGATAAAATAGGTAGAGGAAGAACATGAAGTAATGTTATATTCAGATTTTATAGTTGTTAATTCAATAATGTAATATATCAGTACAAAAATTAGATTAAAATCTGAATTCAGCCAAAAATCTGGTCATAAATGTATCTGTCCAAATCAGATGTTTTACTTAAAATTTTGTCCAGTGACCATATGTAAAAGCTGGAAATTCAAACATGAGCCAAAAATAAAATATATTTATATATGAAAACTAATTGGAGATTAGAGTTGAAGACATGGCTAAAGTCAAATTAGGAGAGAGTATAATAAAAACTGCTAATACATTGGCTAGATATGAACTATATAACCGTAATTTTGTGGGAGACAATATAATAAAAATGATTGAAATAGTTGCTGAAAATAAATATTGTATGGCAAATGCTGCCCATTAATCTCTCTAAAGGTGTTGTAATTATTGAAAATATTACTCTGCAATGATGGAAAAACAAACAGCTCCAATTAAAGTTGAGTAGAAGGTATGTCATGTTAGCTGTTGCTATCTTAAAGTTCATGAAATGGTTTTCACTGCAGCAGAGCTCACAAGTTGTAAGGAAGCAAATTAGAAAATTAAGTGCTTTGGGTCAGGGTCAAATACATTCCACAGAGGCTACAAGACCAAGGCTTCATCTCTTCAAAAGCACAAAGTGTTTTGAAATCAACAAATCCAATGACAGCATATTCTTGGAAGATATGATGGGAATGCATCACAAATCAAAATCAAATCCAAGAAAGTCTGATGAAGCAAATATCTGGGGAAATCCAGCACTTGAAATTAATGGTCAGCTGATTCACTGCAAGATTTGAATGGAAAATGGAGTTTTCAGGATCTCAAACTTTTTATAACAAAGAAAGTCCCGAGTCCTGAGATGTAAGAAAGTGATAGGAACCTGTAAATAGATATCTAAACACTGTCTCTCCATGTAAAATGAAGTCGTTCAGTTTGGTTTGAATTCCGAGGAATCATTTGGCAACCCCACCCCAAAATCCTAATGATGGATCTATGCATAGTTAAGTGATTATGGTGGGCAGGAGCTGGGTATATCTATGGACAGATGATTAACCTTTAATATGTCTGTCCAAAAATAGTTAGGTGTGCATACAGATCCAAGAGGTTTGGACAATATATTTGGCTAGCCATCTGAAGTTTTGGATGCTTGTATTTTGTGAACATAATTTCAGCTAGTGACTTAGGAAGACTTTCTGTTAATAAGTTAGCAAGCACAACAGGATAAAGGGCCATTTCAGGAAATACCAAGTCGAATGGAAAGTACAGTAAATACACAGTAAATGCAGCAGGGCTGATTTAGACTGAGTGAAAACATTTCAAACCCTTTTCTTCAGATATAGCAGGAATTTGGGGGCTCCTGCACAGTCTCCAGTAGCTAGTCATTCTGCTATCATAATCTCAGGTAATTTACCAAAATTTGGTGAAGTCTCTTTAGTGAATGCCTGATTATTTTTATGATTATTAAATTATGAAATATTAATTGTATTACCTTAGCACCTAGAAGCCCTAGTCATAGACCAGGACCCCATTGTGCTAGGCTTTGTACAAATATAAAACGAGAGGATTGACTCTGCTCCAAAAGCTGACATTTGTATGCGGATTTATCCATAATAGAGATGGTACTCTTACCAACTATAATAGTGATGGCTAGCCCTCTGACTGTGCTTGTTCTCATGGTATGTATGGACCTGGATGGATAGAATCAGTAAATGGCAGCAACGCACACACTATTTAGTCCCAACAATGAAGAACTTTTAAAAAGAAAATGGAGACTTAACTGAGACCCACAAGAAGCACCCACACACTCCACACACAGCACAGCATTTATTCCTTCATTTAATCTAAACGCTCTCACCGTCTGCTTCAGTCAAACAACGATGTTATTTCCAAGTTGTGCATCCCTGGACACCGGCTCTGAGAGCTGCCCTGCCAACAGCCTAAACGGAGAGGAAATTCATTGACATTTGGGTGAGGATGATTCAGCTCATGTGTTCTGCTGCAATGGGGGGAAATGTATTTATGCATGTCAGGAGCATTGAGCTGATGCTCCTAAAACATTTAGGATCTATATTGTAAAAATGTTCAGTGAAACTTAGATACTATAGTGACAGGTACTTGCTACAGAAAACCCAAAGATTTGGTCTGAAAACAGGTCCTTTCTCCTGCAAGTGCATTTCCAGGTTGGCATGCATGGAATGGAATAAAATACACAAGGAAGTTTAAACATTTGCACATACAGTGCACATACAGTACTGTGCAGTTGCTTAAACACAGCTCAAAAAAAATGGAGAGTGGGCAAAGGTATAACAGATGCACAAATAGTTGTGTAACTGTCAAAACAATTTGCATGGCCAACTTCCATTCCATTTGTGCAACTTTAAGTGACTGAAATCCACAAATAAGGCACATTCCTAAAGTGTTTCCTAAAATTATATGACTGTTACAACAGGAATAACTCTGCTAACTCATACTAGGTGCTAAAATTGATTGTCAAAGCATGGATAACCAATAATAAGGATGATTTCTGAGAGGCAAAATCCAAGATCAACCAAAAATGAACATAAGTGTTTTTGGTCAAGTGTTTTGATTCTATCTGGGTCTGTATGAGCAGAGAAAACTAAGACCCTGGGATTACAAAGCACTTTGACACAATGCAGGCAAATCTCCTCAGCTGAAAAGGCAGATGTAGCCTTTGCCAGTTATTCAAAATGTTTCCTCCTGTGGGCAGACCAAGCAAAGTATATTACATCTGTGCTATGGATTCTGCACTGGCTGGCAATTCACTTTTGAGTGAAATTCATGATGTTGATTACTATCCATAAAGCCCTAAATGAGTGCTAGGCCCCCAGTAAGGACCATCTCTTTCCCCTTTTCTTCTGATCATTAATGGACTGTGGCGTGGCGATTTGCCTCAAAGACAAAACTTATAGTAGTAGATGTTGAACTTTCTCACCTTTTGAATCAGAAATTTGACCATGTCATGTATAACATCTAATCCCAAACATGCTCTTTTTTAGGGTATGTCTTCACTGCAGAGTTAACCTGGGAGATCAGGACCCAAGTCTGAGCATTGGGTTTGCCTAAGTTTGAGCAGCCACATTGCAAAGCCATATTTGAGTTGCTGTATCTTCACTGGTGCTCTACTCACCTGTGTGATCCACTAGTATTTCTGGGTGCGTAACCCATGGTTCTTTGCACTGCAGTAAGCTGTGCCACTCTCTGAATTCTTTCACAGTGTACTGCAGGAGAACTTGTCTCTCCTTCCTGGGTGCCTGTGCAGATTTGGTCTTGTCCCACTAATTCAGTAAAGAAAAACACTTCTGGTTTGGCATGCTCTAGATTTCTGTCCACAGCCTCTGTTCCAAACAGTAGTTGAGGCATGGAGCCAACTCAGGATGATAACTTGTTCCAGCTGTTGACATTAATGCCATTCTCTTTTCACCAACCAGAGGCAGATACAGGACATGAGATGCGGTGAAGGGCATTTTCAGTGGCTTGTTGCCCTGACAAGGCAGCAGTATGCTTTGCAGGGAAGTTACAAGGCTGTGTGTAGACATGATATAGTGAAGCCAGATGATTTAGGGTTTAATACAGTGGAATCCCATTGTGCTGGAGCAAGGCCACAAGCACAGTGATGGGACCACATTGTCCTACAGACCTAGAATAACCAGCAGTGGACCAAGATTTTCCACATGAGAAAGGCCACCTTCCTGGATCTGTGTACGGCGCTTGTCTCAGCCCATTTGGATCAGAATATGGAGATGAGACAGGCCATACCAGTCCAGAAGTGGCTTGTGGTTGGCATTTGGTAGCTGACTACCCCAGACCGCCTCAGGTCAGTGGGTAATCAGTTTGGCATTGGCATGTCAACTGTCGGTGCTGTGGCGCTGCATGTATGCCAGGCTAAATTATCACTGTGGTTCACACACAGATGGTGGACTTATATCAGGGATATTAACTAATAGCAGGCTTTGAGAGAACAGGCTTTGTGAACTGTCATAGAGTGATCGAGTTTAAAGCCAGAAGAGACCACCAGATCATCTAGTCTGACCTCTTGTACATCACAGGCCACCAATACCTAGCACCTGCACACTAAACCAAACAGCCAAAATTAGACCTAACTATTACAGCCCACTGGACTAAACGTTATGTACCACAGGCAGAGCATAGGAGGGACCAAGGTGCATCAGTGCTCGAGGGCCCTGCAAAGGCAGGAAAATGATTAAGTGAGATATACCCAGATAATCCTTGCAAGTTACCCGCACCCACGCACTGCAGAAGAAGACAAACCCCAAAGTCATTGTCAATCTGACTGTAGTGTCCCAGAACTGTTAGAACCTGAGTCTGCAGAGCCTGGGGTGGCCAAGATTCCCTCAGTGCCATGAGAAGACCCTGCAGAGGCACAGCCAGGGAGCACTGTGGAGAATAGGTGCCACAGGAAGTACTGCCCATGAAACCCAGAGTGACCGTACACTGTGGTCCTCCAATTGGCCAAGTGCCAATGTTCCCTCTAATGTTTAACAGGCCGTGTGCACAAAAAATTTCTTCTGTGCCATCGCAGAAGCAAGAACAAAAGAAGAGCTGCCACTGAAGCCGGAGTGCGCGCGGTGTTTTGCCGTGTGCACGGGGTTTAGGATCTGTGTGTGGGCGCACACATGCACAGCTTAGAGGGAACAGTGCCAAATGCCCTTACTTAACCTCAGGGATTGCCCCAGGAAGATGTCTGGGCAACCACACATATCTTGTTATTTCGCTGGACTTCACCTTATCTCCTGATCTCCGACTCCAACTTGACTTTGACCCTGACTCCTCTCTCAAGATCTTTACCAGGTACCGCCTCTGATCTCCAGTCTGTACCAACAAATCCTTGCTAGCAATTTCATGTGCCAGTTCCTCCAGTATTTTGGGATGGAAATTAGCCTGTCCCCTTGATTTGAGTGCATCAAGCTCTTTAAATTTTTCTTCCACCTCATCTGTGGTCATTTCCATTTCTGGACACTCATTTCCATCATCCGTACTGTCTTCATGCATATGTTCCATATTATCCTCCTTATTGAAAACTGAAGCAAAAGATTCATTTAGTTTTTGGGCCCTACCTAGATTAGCTTTACTCTTCTTCCTATCCACTCTGCATAGTGGTCCAATCTCATTTTTCCTTGTTCACTTTTTACTTATATAACTTTAAAACCTCTTATATATTTTAAATTTCCTTGGCAAGTGCTAATTCAGCTTGACTTTTAGCATTTTTCACTTTATTCCTACATTTTATAACCTCCACGATGTAGCTTTGTTTTCTCATCAATCTCTTTGTCCATTCCCCATAGGCTGTCATCTACCACCCTTTATTTCTTGTGTGAGAAATAAAGTAGTGTTACACTGCAACCTCCCAGAAAGAGTATTTTGTATTTTTATCTAACTTCTCTGTTTGTATGCCATGAACATCACAAACAACAAGGGCAGTCTAGAGGACACAAACTAAAGAAAGTGCAACAAACTGAAGTGCAAAGAAATCAAATAAAAAAATAAAACCTAAATGCAATGTCACTGCCAATTTTCAGTGTACTTGTTCTCCTTCCCCTGGGAATGCCCAATGGCAGAGTGCATTGGCTACATCTGCCCATATGCACTTCCATTCGTGCATTGCATTCACAGGACCAGGACAACCTGTCTTGGGTGGCAAATTCTGCTGATCATCACGCGAAGCAGCTCTCAAACAGTTCTGCTGCTGGCAGTCCTGCTTCCTCGTCACCCAATTATCCTCGAAGTAGTCCACTGCCATCATTTTCTCCTTCTCTAGCATGGCCTGAGCTGCAGCCTAGTTCTGATGGTCCTGCTCCAGCATCTCCCTCTGGACTTCCAAGAGCTGGTCCAACCTGGTGGCTAAGTCTTTCTGCATCTCCCTCAGCAGGTTGTGCCTGGTCCTCTCTCAAAGGTTCTGGACCCTCTTTCTAACAGTCAGTGATTTCCTAAGTGGGTACCTTGCCTCCACAGACAGGGATGACCCTCAAAAGCAATGAAATGGTACATTATTTTTCTGTCCAGAGTGGGGGAATTTATCTCCTTTAACTTTCTGTGTCACAGTAAGGCAAAGGTTGCAACTTTTAAATTAGTTTTTGGAGTGACCCATCCACTACCCACTACATGAGTCACTACAAAAACTAATTTTCCCCTTGCTGATACTCACACCTTCTTGTCCACTGTTTGAAATGGGCCATCTTCATTACATTGAACTCATTAGCACTACAAAAGTGATTTTTTTCTCCCTTCTTGTCAACTGTTGAGAATAGCCCACTTCCACCTTAGTTGAATTGGCTCGTTCGCACTGACCCCTAACTTGGTAAGGCAACTCCCATCTTTTCATATGCTGGGTATTTATACCTCTCTACTGTATTTTCTACTCCATGCATCAGATGAAGTGGGTTTTAGCCCACAAAAGCTTATGCTCAAATAAATTTTAGTTTCTAAGGTGCCACAAGGACTCCTTGTTGTTTTTGCTGGCACAGTCTAACACGGCTAGCCCTCTGAAACTTACTTATTCGTTGTTGTTTACAGTGTTGTTGTAGCCCTGTTGGTCCCAGGATATGAGAGAGACAAGGCGGGTGGGATAATTTCTTTTATTGGATCAACAAAATATATTACCTCACCAACCTTGTATCTCTAACTTCCTTATTTACTTTCTCCACACCCTTCATGATTTTATGCATGTCTATCATATCTCCCCCTTAGTCATCTCTTTTCTAAGCTGAACAGTCTCAGTCTTTTTAGTTTTTCCTTGTATGGAAGCTGTTCCATAATCCTAATACTTTTTCTTGTCCTATCTTTTTTGAGATGGGGTGACAAGAACTGAATGCAGTATTTCAAAGTGTGAGTGTACAATGGATTTATATATTGGCATTATTGATATTTTCAGTCTTATTATCTATCCCTTTCCTAATGGTTCCTAACGTTCTCTTAGCTTTTTTGATTGCCATTGCACATTGAGTAGATGTATTCAGAGAACTATTCACAATACTCCAAGATCTCTTTCTTGAGTGGTAACAGCTAATTTGCACCCTATTGTTTATATGTATAGTTGGGATTATTTTTTCCAATGTGCATTATTTGGCACTTACCAACATGAAATTTCATCTGCCATTTTGTTGCCCACTCACCCAGTTTAGTGAGATCCCTTTGTAACTTTTTGCAGTCAGCTTGGGGACTTACCTATCTTGAGTAATTTTGTGTTGTCTGCAAACTTTGCCACCTCACTGTTTACCCCTTTTTCCAGATCTTTCATGAATATGCTGAACAGCAGAGGTTCCAGTACAAATCCTTGCTATTCAACTCTCTCCACTGTGAACACTGACCATTTAGTCCTACCCTTTCCCCCCTATCTTTTAACCAGTTACTGATCCATACAAGTACCTTCCCTCTTATCCCATGACCGCTTACTTTGCTTAAGAGCCTTTCATGAGGGAGCCTCTCAAAGGCTTTCTGAAAGTCCAAGTACACTATATCCACTGGATCCCCCTTGTCCCCTTGCTCGTTGAGGTATGATTTCTCTTTACAAAAGCTGTATTGACTCCTTCCCAATATATCATGTTCATCTTTGGCTGATATTTCTGTTCTTAACTATAGTTTCAACCAATCTGCCTGATACTGAAGTTAGGCTTACTGGCCTGTAATTACCAGGATCGCCTCTGGAGTCTTTTTTAAAAAATCAGCATTACATTAACCATCCTCTAGTTATCTGGTACAAAGGCTGATTTAAGAAATAGGTTAAATATGATAGTTACTAGCTCTTCAACTTAATATTTGGGTTTCTTCACAACTCTTGGGTGAATACCATCCAGTCCTGGTGACTTATTGTTTAATTTATCAGTTTGTTCCAAAACTTTCTATAGTGACACCTGAACCTGAGAGAGTTCCTCAGATTTGTCACCTAAAAAGAATGGCTCAGATTTGGGAATCTCCCTCACATCCTCTGCAGTTAAGACATATCCAAAGAATTAATATAGTTTCTTCATAATGGCCTTGTCTTCCTTGAGTGCTCCTGTAGCACCTTGATAGTTCAGTGGCCCCACTGACGGTTTGGCAGGCTTCCTGCTTCTGATGTGCTTTAAAAAAAATGCTGTTAGTTTGTGTGTCTTTTAATAATTGGTCTTCACATTCTTTTTTGGCCTGTGCGAGTATACTTTTACACTTGACTTGCCAGAGTTTATGTCCCTTTCCATTTTCCTCAGTAGGATTTTAATTCCAATTTTTAAAGGAGGGATTTGTTCTTTTTTTACACCTTTAAACCCCTCTTTTGCTTTGTTTAGCTATGGTGACTTTTTTTGGTCTTCTTACTTTTATTTAAATTTGGGTTATACATTTAGTTTGAGCCTCTATTATGGTGTTTTTAAATAGTTTCCATGCAGCTTGCAGGCATTTCCTTCTTGTGATTGTTCATTTTCATTTCCATTTAACTAGCTTCCTGATTTTTGTATAGTTTCCTTTTTTAAAGTTAAATGCTATTGTGGTGGGTTTCCTTTGTATTCTCCTCTCCCCCCCTCCCCCCCCCACACACCCTGATGTTAAATTAAATTACCTTTTGGCCACTATTTCTGAGCCATTTAGCTATATTCACTTCTTGGATCAGAACTTGTGTCCCACTTAGGCCTAAATCAAGAATTGCCTCTTCCCTTGTGGGTTCTAGGAGTAGCTGCTCCCAGAAGCAGTCATTAGTGGTGTTTAGAAATTTTATCTCTGTATCCCATCCTGAGGTGACTTGTACCCAATCAATATGGGGATAGTTGAAATCCCACATTATTATTGGGTTTTCTGTATTTGTAGCCCCTCTAATTTCCCTGAGGATTTCACAATCACCATCCCCATCCTGGTCAGGTGGTCAGTAGTATACTCTGCTACATTCCTATTATTCAAGCATGGAATTTTTATTCACAGAGATTCTATGGTACAGTTTGATTACATTAAGATGTTTACTATATTTGACCTTATGCTTTCTTTCATATATAGTGCCACTCTCCCTCCATATGACCTATTCTGTCATTCCTATATATTTTGTACCCTGGTATTACCATGTCCCACTGAGTATCATCATTCCACCAAGTTTCTCTGATGCCTATTATACCAATATCTTCATTTAATACCTCCCACTCAAGCCCACTCATCTTAGTATTTAAATTTCTAACATTTGTATACAAGCACTTACAAAATTCATCAATATTTAGTTGACTGCCTTCATGTAATGTAATTTAATGGGACTCTTTTTCTCTTCAGTTCCTACCTGTACTTTATCAACTTTAATTCTCTTTTCTTTATTAGGATATAGAGAATCCCCCTTAACAAATCCTCCCTTAAGGGATGTCTGAGTCCCAACCATGTGCTCCTCTGCACCTGTCGGCTTTCCCCCAGTTCTGTTGTCCATGAGATACTGTGGGGGACAGAAACATACATCAACCTCCCACACAAATACCTGCATTGTGGGATGCTAGTCCTGCCTTCTGGTTCTGCCACCCCGAATGCTGTAGTATAGGGGAAATATCTTGCTGACTCCCAGTGGAGTTCCTTTTCTGCACCATAACCTCTTATTCAGGAATAACATTCCCTTCTCCTTCACACAGATGCAACATAAATATTCTCTCAGAAGAGAACCATGCCAGCTTAGGCCCTTGATCTCAGCTTCTCATTATGCAGTCCACCCTCTGATTCACTTGAGGATTTCCTTGATGCTAATTTGCACAATACTTCATTTTATTAACTGAACACACAGTATAGCTCTTGCCATGAAACAGAAGCCAGATACTTTAAACAAGATGAGTGGGGAAAGAAGTTTTATCTAAATAAAAATATTAACTCAGGCAAAGCTAGGAGTAGATTACAAATGTGGGCTCGCTCACTACCATAGAAGATAGACTTACAGTTAGGACACAAGACTGGGAGCTCTTACTTCTATGCCTGCCCCAGTAACAGACTGTGACTTTGAACAAGTCATGAAGGCTCACATTTGTAAGTGTCCATTAATTTTGTGTGCCTCAGTCTTTGGATATCCATCTTCCGACACCTAGATCCTGATTGTCAGAGTCCAAAAAATCCAGCTTTGCTGGACAAGGAAGGGGAAGTTTATCTCAACCTGAGTAGCCTTCATGGAAAAAGACTTGCTAGCAGCTTTTAAACCAGGGGAATGCCAGCAGAAGTGTTCCTGCTGATTGCACGTGCTGCAGTATCATACAGGTGGTCTTTCAGGCAATTAGGGGACACATAATATAGGTCAACACCAACACTATAAATTCTACCTGCAAACTTATTAGAAGCCATGATATGAGATGTCAAGGTTCCTCCCCCACTCTGAACTCTAGGGTACAGATGTGGGGACCTGCATGAAAAACCTCCTAAGCTTATCTTTACCAGCTTAGGTCAAAACTTCCCCAAGGTACAAAATATTCCACCCTTTGTCCTTGGATTGGCCGCTACCACCACCAAAGTAATACTGGTTTCTGGGGAAGAGTTGTTTGGACACGTCTTTCCCCCCAAAATACTTCCCAAAACCTTGCACCCCACTTCCTGGACAAGGTTTGGTAAAAAGCCTCACCAATTTGCCTAGGTGACTACAGACCCAGACCCTTGGATCTTAAGAACAATGAACAATCCTCCCAACACTTGCACCCCCCCTTTCCTGGGAAATGTTGGATAAAAAGCCTCACCAATTTGCATAGGTGACCAAAGACCCAAACCCTTGGATCTGAGAACAATGAAAAAAGCATTCAGTTTTCTTACAAGAAGACTTTTAATAAAAATAGAAATAAATAGAGATAAAGAAATCCCCCCTGTAAAATCAGGATGGTAGATAACTTACAGGGTAATTAGATTCAAAACATAGAGAACCCCTCTAGGCAAAACCTTAAGTTACAAAAAGATACACAGACAGAAATAGTTATTCTATTCAGCACAGTTCTTTTCTCAGCCATTTAAAGAAATCATAATCTAACACCTACCTAGCTAGATTACTTACTAAAAGTTCTAAGACTCCATTCCTGGTCTATCCCCGGCAAAGACAGAATATAGACAGACACATAGACCCTTTGTTTCTCTCCCTCCTCCCAGCTTTTGAAAGTATCTTGTCTCCTCATTGGTCATTTTGGTCAGGTGCCAGCGAGGTTACCTTTAGCTTCTTAACCCTTTACAGGTGAGATGAGATTTCCTCTGGCCAGGAGGGATTTTAAAGGGGTTTACCCTTCCCTTTATATTTATGACAGAGACACATGCCATCTCTATGAGAAACTCTACTTAATTAGCAGGGAGCCACATTCTTCACCAGCTTATATTTCTGACTAACCTTGAAAATGCATTACAGTAGTCTAATGTGCAAGTGTTACAATTGCCATCGTAGTTCTGGGAGTCAGAAAGTTAGGGCCCCATCTCTAGATATAAGGCTATCAGGTGTGGTAAGTTATGTAGTATTACTCCTGAACGCAAAAGAACTATGTGCACTGGGTGGCACCTTAGAGACTAACAAATTTATTTGGGCATAAGCTTTCGTGGGCTAAAACCCACTTCATCAGATGGTTTTAGCCCACGAAAGCTTATGCCCAAATAAATGTGTTAGTCTCTAAGGTGCCACAAGGACTCCTTGTTGTTTTTGCTGATACAGACTAACACAGCTGCCCCTCTGAAACCTATGTGCACCTTGTGTAAGGAAAGGAGACCTGAGAGGGGAATGTTTTTCATTATAGCTAGTTGTGTCCCAACATAGATTACTTTGGGAATGTTTATTAGGGTTCTTTCTAAAATGTTTCTCCTTCCTAAATCCTATGGCTGGAATAAGAAAATCTAGAAATGATGACAAATTATAGGCAATAATAATTATACTTTGCGCTCACATACAATAAACTGCTGCTATTACTGTTAGCTTACGGGAAATAAAAAAGTGCTGAATTGGATTTATAATTCTGAGCGCTCTCGTAAATTATTTTAAGTGAATTTAGTGACAGCACTGGGAACCAAAAAACTCTCTTTATAGAACAAATGCTTCACAGCTCAGGCAGTGATAGTTCAAACTTCTACACGCTGCCCGGCCAATATTCTACAAGACGAAGCTTAAAGAAGCAAACCTCTGTATGAGGAAGGTAGTTCAGCTTCCATACCGATTCAGTCTTTGGACCCTCTATGGCTGCCAATTAATGGTGACTGCAATGATATTTTTGTGATATGGAAACCTGGGACTGGATTAGACTAAGATCAACACCTGGCACATTCATGTGTTGGAACTTGTGAGCTATGACGAAAGACTTTTTGTCCCATTACCCTGCCCACCCACGTCATTCTCAGAGTTCCCTCTTCAGAAGTGGGACTGGCTGGATTAAGTTCTGAACTGTACACGTCTACAAAACAAAATTATATAGTGATTGGGGGGGACCCATACAGTTTGCAAAAATTAATGTATTCAATTATTATAAGATTAAAATTTCAGTGCCACCATTGCTTTGCATACAATGGATTTCTGATCCAGAAGGGTCTGAAGCAAGTTACCATGTTGTACGGGACTAAGTGCTGTCATGGCAAATAATGGACTGAGCTATTTGTCTACTTATAGTTTATGTCTCTCTTCTGTTTTGTACGTGTCATATTAATATGCAACTTACTACACATCCCTGCCCTGATACATAAAATAGGATGTTGTGCAGGACATCTGAATAGGATGCTAGTTACAGCCCCTATTCAGACCTCTGCTGCCAATTTCCACTTCACTAGAACAAAAGGAGTTGTATATGACTACGCTGGTGTACCTCGCTTCCACGGCACAGTAAAGTGCAACATGTGCACTGTGAACAGAGCTGTTCCTGTGTTAATGATTCTGCTGGGGTCTGTCATGGCTCAGACGCTACAATTTCTTTTGATTCTGTACATGGCTCTCTAGATGGCAAACATGTTCCCTGGTAGGATTTTAAACAACCAGAAGCTTGTCATCCATTTTCAAGGCTGCCAAGATATGACATTAATCAATTTTCAGTAAATCTCTGTTTCCTGTCTGAGCATGAAAGTCTTACTCCTCCTGGTCGCTGTTCTAATTGAATGCAGCACATCTATAGCCCTAGTGTCACTAGCCATTCATCTCCTTTCCCAAAGCCTCGGATTACTCAGTGGTTGAAAATATTAAATTCAGAGAACCAAATGTTTTCTCACCTACTCCACATTTATACCAGGGTAAGTTACGCAACAGAGTCGGTTTAGATTTGCATTATTTAAGTGACAGCAGAGTTTGGCCCAGAATGCCTAAATACAGGATGCTTTCTCTATTGAAACCCCGTTGTAGCAAAACATTAATATGTCTCTATACTTTTGCATTAGAAATTGGTCCCTATAAAATCCAAAACCATCCAAGTGGGTCAATTTGCCATATAGTGAATGATGCTAAGTGGGAGTAATGCAGGTAAAGCCTTATACATTGGAACTTCATAGTCTCACACTTTTATAAAGATCTCCTGTGAGCAACTGTTGACTAACAAATGTAGAAGATGAATTAGATTTAGTATACTGATGATTATACTTCAATTATAAGCTGTTCCTTAAGAAAAGTGTTTAACCAGTTTGTATCTTTATGTGAACATTTTTCCTCGATCTAAGTGATGTATTTGAACAGCTCCAAGTAGGCAAAGTGTGAGACTTGATAAAGGAGGTGTTAGTCTCAATGCATGTAAACTTATGTGACTGCACCAATACGGCTACCAAAGAAATGGTCCGTAGCAGGAAAATCCTATGTTATATTTGTGTGGGGTGGCCCAAGAGTCTCTTAATGCCAACAGGGTTACAGAAATCAGGGTTACAAAATTCTGACATGCACATTCTGGTCCACCAAGGAATGTCATGTGTGGTCTTAAATGAAAGTGGGGGTCACTCTGGTCTCTAATCTCATGAAATGTATGTATCGAGCGTGTAAGGAATTGTGTGTATATATACTGAAGAAATGTCCTTAGGGTCTGTGTCAAGGGATGAGTCACCAGCAGAGGTGAATAAATAGGTTTTCTGTCAGAGAAGTGATATTTATTTATTCACCTCTCTCTCTGTCAAATGTAAATTAAGCATTGTAAGCTAACACAATGGATGCCTATTTTACACACTATGTCATCAAAGAGATGTGAAGTCAACAGGGAAGCTGCACACAGGAGGAACAAGCCACAGGTGGTTACCCAGTCTCTGAATACAGACAATGAATGTTGGGGCGTATAACTAGAAGGCAAAGAAGATATCCCTTTATATTGTATCTAGAAAACTAATGAGAACTGTGTTTACATTCATGAAAATGGGATCTCAGCCAACCTTGGTTGAAAATGCTGCAGAGGACTTTGAGGTTGGGATAAATGTCTTTAGGCAAGAGGTTAACTGCTAGTTACATTTAGTCTCTAGAAAGCATGTTATAATTTTGTTTTATATGTAAAAGTTTGTTTCCAGTGCCCTTACTCACTATCACTTGAATCATCCTAATACACTTTTCCTTGATTTCACTATATATAAACATATCTCAATACTGTGATATTAAGCAAGGTGCTGATCCTGAATTGAATCATACAAGCTGGCGTGTACACTGTTCCCCTGAGGACAGCAGACCTGGTATTTCTGTGAGCATTCAGTGGAGAAGGGGCTGGACACTACAGGAGAATGCGTCAAAGGGCTTGGGGACTGGGGTGCACCTATTGTTAACGTGCAAGGCAAAGTCAGGGATGCCAAAGCCCAGAGGAGGGTGTTCGGATAACTCTCAGTCTGGTGGTGTCAGGGAGTGACACCCAGTGAAGCACAAGCAAGTCTCCCTCACGTTAGAGGCAGGGGGGTAACAACATGTCCCACAGTCCACAATACCTTAAGAACCATCACAAGTGGGTGTGAAACAGGGATCGGACACAGTGTCAATTAAAACAGGATTAGGAGTCCATTGTCCTTTAATTTAACTTGGCAAGAGAAGCAAATTTAATTTCTGATGTGCCCCATAGGCATAATGTCAATGGACTACACTAACTGAATTAATCTAGAAGGCTACTATTCTCTTCTCCTTCAAATTCCTCCTTGGAACTCATTTCTGCTATGATACCTAACTTAAGTCACCCAACCAATGCTAGCTAGGTTGTGCAATATTCTGGGATAGTTGATTTTGTTGTACTTATTTTAAAAACTTGATACTAATTTGTAGCCTACAAACAGTGCAATAAATTAACCTATGTAACCACAGGTTTTATTTTCATTACCTTTATCCTCTTTTCCCTTTTCCCTCCTATTGTTCACTGCACTCCCCGTTCCTGTCTGTAGTTTTTCGGATAGGAAGCATGTCTTCTTACGTGTTTGTGCAGCAGCTAGTACAATGGAGCCCCCAAACTAGATTTGGGCCTTTTGAGCACTACCCCAATACAAATAATAATAATTCCACAAACAATGTAACTTATGAGCCTCAATGGAGCCCCACCTTTTAATCATTATAAAATATTTTCTGAACTCATTTGCATCTTCATCTCCTCCCTGAAACAAACTTCTTTGGCTTTAGAGGTGTCATCATTCAGAGTGGCAAGCACTATGTAAATTCGATAGCTCTGAAAATATCGACACAGACACCATGAAGAGATGAACTTCACAGTTCGTACTGTGAGGAAAGAGATAAACAGCCATCACTTTTTGCACACTTGATTTCCCAGTTATCATAAATTACCGCCTGTTGTTCTACTACTGAGGACTGATGGCAGTATTCTTGTGCCATGCTGCTGACCTGGCTATTTGTGTGTTAGTAAAGCTCTCACTACTAACAATCCATTCAAAACCCACAACAGGGGATCCAAAATGCCCCTCTTTCCTGCATTGCATGCAAAGAAACGTGTCAAATTATGAGACATCTCTTAGAACAGTTTATAAAGAAAATATGTGCTTTATTTAGACAACTAAAATGAAAATTAAGCTGGATGTTGTTGCTATCTAGACCCCGCAGCAGCTTTTTGATAGCTTTTATTTTGTATGAGTTACTGCTTCACTCTTCTTAAATTTGTTTTTATTTCTTTCTCCCTTCCTAAGTTCCCCCATAGGTAAAATGGGGATAATGATACTGATCTCCTTTCTACAGTGTGTTAAGATATACTATTGAAAAGCACTATATAAGAGTTAAGAATTAGTATTATTTATTAAAGTTTAAAATGCACATTTTTAGAGGTCTAAATGCTCTTGAACTTCCAGTAAAAACTATCCTTAGAAGTCAAGGTTTCATCTGCTCTGTGATATTCTGTAAGAACATAAAAACTGCCATACTGGATCAAAGCAATGGTACATCTAGCCCAGTAGCCTGTCTCCAACAGTGGACAGTACAGAGCTTCAGGGAGAGTGTATAGAACAGGGCAGATGCAGTCATCCACCCCTGTCTTCATCTACCATCTTCTGGAAATCAAAGGTTTAAGGTTGCCCCAAGCATGGTGTTGCTTCTCTGACCCTCTTGCCTAGTAGCCATTGATGGATCTATCCTCCATGAATTTATCTAGTTTGTTTTTAAATCTAGTTATATTTTTGTCCTTTACAATATCCCATGACAATGAGATCCCCAGGTTAATTTATGTTGTGTGAAAAAGTACTTTTCTTGTTTCTGTTAAATCTGCTGCTTATAAATTTCATTGGGTGACTCCGGGTTTTTGTATTGTGGGAAAAGGTAAATAACACATCCCTATTCACCATTTTTCCATACCGTTCATGATGTTATAGTTCTCTATCATATCCCTTCCTTAGTCGTCTCTTTCCTAAGCTTGAATAGCCCTTATCTTTTTAGTCTCTCCTCATACAAAGCCATTCCATACCCTGGATCATCTTGGTTGCCCTTCTCTGAACTTTTTCAAGTTCCACTATACCCTTTTTGAGGTGGGGTGACCAGAACTGGACACAGTATTCGAAGTGTGGGCAGATCATGGATTTATATAGTACAGTGATACTCAGACCGAGGCTTCCAACACAAGTGGCTCTTTAATGTGTCTCCTGTGGCTCTTTGCAGCTCATGATATTAAGACACGGTGAGATTTAATTATTAACCAATCTAAATTATTAACCAATCAGGATGCTTTTACTATGTTACTAACCAAATGTAGTTGATCAACTATTAATACTTAGTCAGCCATTTTCCTGTAGGAAAAATGGTTAGGTGGTCTGTAGTATATTCCTACTGCTATACTCTTAATTACTCAGTCATGGAATTTCTATATGTAGGGATTCTATGGTACAGTTTGTTTCATTTAAGATTTTTGCCTTATTTGACTCTGTTTTCTTTAACACAGAATGCCACTCCCCTCCTCTGCAGCATGACCTACTCTGTCATTCCTATATACTTTATATCCTGGTGTCCCATAGAGTATCCTCATTCCTCTAAGTTTCTCTGATGCCTCCTATTTCAATATCCTCATTTAAGGCCAGGCACTCCAATTCATCTGTCTTAGTATTTAGACTTCTAACATTTGTATATAAGCACTTGTGCAGTTTGTCAATATTCAGTTGCTTGCCTTCATGTGTAAGATTTCAGTGAGACTCTATTACATTTAACTGTTCCTCACTAGCTCCTATCCATACTTTATCAACTTCTTTCCTATTCTCTTTACTAGGATATAGATTTCCCCTTTAATAAATTCATCCCTAACCTAAATTCCTCCTCCCTATACCATCATCTCATCCACACATTGAAACTTTGCTGTCCTGCCTGTTTTTCTGACCCTGTGCATAGAACACAAAGCATATCGGAAAATGCTACCACAGAGGTCCTGGACTTTAATCTCTTACCTAGCAGTCTAAATCTGGACTCCAGAACCCCTCTCCTACATTTCCCTGTGTCATTGGTATCTATGTGTACCACAGCCATCTGCTCCTCCCCAATACTGCCTATAAAGCTAGCTATACGTCTCGTGAGAGCCACTACCTTTGCATTGTATAGTCACTTCACAATGCAGTTCTCCTGGTCACCACAAACCCAACTACCTATGTTTGTAATAAGCAAATCCCCCACTACTATTGCCTGTCACTTTCTAATAACTGTACATGTCACTTTTTATCAGCGTAGGGGTTTCTTCTGATGTTCTTGGCTATAATTTCCCCTCCATTGATTGTTGTGCCATATGCTATGCTCTAGATGGCTGCCACTGTCCCCATCTTGGGTAGCAGCATTTTAGTAGAGCCCAATGTATTTAGTTTCGGAAGGGCTTCTGTCTCCTTTATGAGGAAAAAATACCATATGAATGTAAAATGGTACTGTAATTTGTTAGATTTTTTTCTCTCCTTTAACGTTACATTCCAAAGCCAATTCAAGTTAATGGGTGTCTGCCCATTAACTTCAGTGGACTTTGGATCAGGCCCTGAATAAACGAATATTTGACCCCACTCTCCAATCTAAAAATTGATTTCTATCTTATCTCACAGTGGGTGTCCTTTCTTTGTAGCAATTACTTTAAGAAAAGTCTGAGTGAAAGGTGTTCAAATTTTCATCTCCCTCATGGCTGCTGAGTATTCCAGATACAGAGTGAACAATCTCATATTTTCATAGATTATAAACCCAGAATGGACCATTGCGACCAATTAGTCTGACTTCCTGCATAACACAGGCTATAGAACTTCCTCAAATATATTCCTATTTGAACTAGAGCAAATATTTTAGAAAAACATCCAATCTTGATTTAAAAATTGCCAGTGATGATAAATCCACCACAGCCCCTTGGTAAATTGTTCCAATGGTTAGTTACCCTCACCTTTAAAAATTTGCGTCTTCTAGCCTGAATTGTCTAGCTTCAACTTCCAGCCATTGGATTTTGTTCTCAGTTAATAATTTGTTCAGCAAATATAGCTCATTTTGAAACCTTGAATCATCCACAAATGGTTTGACATTTGCTAGTTTATTCACCATTTGCAACTGTTCAGTAAATCACTTGTGTGACCATATTTTAGTGCATAACTCATGCTCACTCACCTCACTCTGAATATTCATTACAATAGTCACTGTTCTATTTGGTCGTCTAAGCCATGTGATAAGATTGCTGCTCACTGTTTTGATGAGTGGCAAATAGTACAAAGAGAAGGAGACTGAAGATGGCTATACAAACATTTCTTCTTCCAGTGCCAATACTCATGCAAATAAGCATGAGACGTATACTCTTTGAGAACACTCTTGTGAATGAAATCTTATTCATCTGAATATTCATATATTAAGTTAATGAAAAGGATCAAAAATATTAATGACAAAAACTGGGTGGTGGTTAGTCAGTTCCAAGAATTTTTGTGAATACGTATTTCTGGTATTAGCCCAGCTCTACTGATTTCAATGGAATATTAACAGATAGCAGCTACATATCAGGTTTAGTAGAGGACCAGCAGCAAAAGGGTTAAATAATAAATAAGTACTAGGGAAAATGTCTTCCAGATGCTTTGTCTGCTTATATCCTTTGATAAATGTATGATTAAGCAATCAATTTGCAAACACTCAAAAGATAATAAGGTGATAAGTAACAGCATGGATTTGTCAAGAACAAAGCATGTCAAAATAACTTAGTAGCTTTCTTTGACGGGATAACAAGCCTTGTGGATAGTGGGGAAGTGGTAGATGTGGTATATCTTGACTTTAGGAAGGCTTTTGATACTGTCTCGCATGACCTTCTCGTAAACACACTAGGGAAATATAACCTAGATGGAGCTACTATAAGGCGGGTGAATTACCTGTTCCCAGAGAGTAATCATCAGTGGTTCACAGTCAAGCTGGAAGGGCATATTGAGTGGGTCCTGCAGGGATCAGTTCTGGGTTCTGTTCTGTTCAATATCTTCATCAATGATTTAGATAATGGCATAGAGAGTACACTTATAAAGTTTGCAGATGATACCAAGCTAGGAGGGGTTGCAAGTGCTTTGGAGGATAGGATGAAAATTCAAAATGATTTGGACAAACTGGAGAAATGGTCTGAAGTATATAGGATGAAATTCAATAAGGACAAATGCAAAGTAATCCACTTAGGAAGGAACAATCAGTTACACACATACAAAATGGGAAATGACTGCCTAGGAAGGAGTACTGCAGAAAGGGATTGGGGGTCACAGTGGATCACAAGCTAAATATGTGTCAACAGTGTAATACTGTTGCAAAAAAAGCAAACATCATTCTGGGATGTATTAGCAGGAGCGTTGTAAGGAAGACTTGAGAAGTAATTCTTCTGCTCTACTCTCCGCTGATTAGGCCTTAACTGGAGTATTGTGTCCAGTTCTGTGTGCCACATTTCAGGAAAGATGTGGACAAACTCAAGAAAGTCCAGAGAAGAGCAACAAAAATGATTAAAGTTCTACAAAATATGACCTATGAGGGAAGATTGAAAAAACTGAAACTAAACTGTTTGTTTAGTTTGGAGAAGAGAAGACTAAGGGGTACATTATAACAGTTTTCAAGAACATAAAAGGTTGTTGCAAGGAGGAGGGCGAAAAATTGTTCTCCTTAACCTCTGAGGATAGGACAAGAAGCAATGGGCTTAAATTTCAGCAAGGGCGGTTCAGGTGGGGACATTAGGAAAAACTTCCTAACTGTCAGGGTGGTTAAGCACTGGAATAAATTGCCTAGAGAGGTTGTGGAATCTCCATCATTGGGGATTTCTAAGAGCAGGTTAGACAAACAACTGTCAGGGATCATCTAAATAATACTTAGTCCTGCCATGAGTGCAGGGGACTGGACTAGATGACTTCTCAAGGTCCCTTCCAGTCCTATGATTCTATGATTTCTAGGAGAAATTAACTAACAAATCCCAAAGTGCACTATTGCACTGAATACTCTGGAATACAGTCCAGAGTTTCAACAAGCAAACAGATAATTCCTTTTATAAGGTAGCTAATGAAATGTTTTCTGAACTCTAAGGAAAAGTGCAGCTTTTGAGTTGGTAGTTGATGTTATATCATCTTCCAATTGCTACGTCCAGTGTATGTTAGTGAAATAATGTGCATATAGTATTAAATGCAAGTTATCTAGAAAGAAACTGTGTAGTTATGAAATTTTAAGATGTTAAACTTATGAGGTCTCTAAATAAAACACAAGCTGGAGCTGGTAGAGCTATTCATGGTCAAGAATTATTACTTTAGCTCTATTTTTGGTTAGCAAATCATTCAGCACCCTGTCCCAATTTTCTAAAAAGATATTTATTATTTGTAAGCATATGCCAGCTTGTTTCAATGAATAACTATTATTGTTTGTTTGCAGACTGCTTGCTTTGGATATTCACTATTAGTTATTTGTGACATGTGCTTTGTCATCTAAGCCATACGATATTTTCTGCTCCCTGAGTGGAATAAAACATTTTCACCAGGAATATAGCAAACTGCAAATACTAAACTATGAATTACATACTTCCCTTCTAAATCTTTAGATAAATAATCATTCACACTGAAAGTCTTGAACCATTTTAGATTTGGGCACATTTTCATGACCACTCACCACTTGTGAATAATGAATAATCTGAGCTCACAAATTATTTTGAAATGAACTGGGCTCTTGTATTCATGAATCAGTTTTCTTAGCATTTGCCCAGCTCTGATAGAGAGCCAATGACATCTTAACTATACAAAAAAATAACCTCACAGACTGGTACTGTCCACATAAAAAGTTAATTTTCAATTCTTTTAATGACATTCTGAAGAGCTTTATTATCCGGTGGAGTAGGCTCCCATGAAAAGAAACTCCATTAGCTCTTTGGGGCATAATATGCAATTCTATCTCCGCTTATATCATTTAACTTCACTGAGAGAAAAATTGATTTGTAGATGTGTCATCATAGCTACCTACATCCAGTTACAAGTCTGTCTATAATGTCTTTCCACTGACACAATACTAATATTTATAGTATCTTCATGAAATCATTGAAGTTCTCAAATCTGATTTCAAATTATATCCAATGCAAGACATTGCTGCTGGAAAAAAGCTTTATTTATGGATATGTTTTGTGTATTAGACCAAAGGTTTTATGATATTCTCAGCATTCTGGGATCAGTATTGGTGACAAGGGCCAAAAAACTCAACTACATCTCTTCAGGCCCTAGAGCAGTGGTTCCCAAACTGTGGGTCGCGACCCCAAATGGGGTTGCATCATCAGCAGAGGGGGTTTTGGTGATCACTAGTGTATGGAGGATACCATTTTGCATCCATGCTGTCTGGGGTCTCAGCAGGAAATACTTCATTAAAATGGGGTAGTGCCAGCAAAAGGTTTGGGAAGTCTGCCATAGAGGAATTGAAGTGTCTTCTGATTAACTTTTGAGAACATATTGAGAGGGATGGGCAAACTTTTGAGAACATATATTTGAGAATATATTGAGAGGGATGGGCAAACTGCTCCAGAATAAAATGAGAACCAACCTGAACCTTTGCCCAAGCCATGAACCAAATCTGTACCAAATCTTTGGTGGAGTATTTGTTTTGTTTTTGGCACTGAAAGTGGAAATGCCAAAATACCATGAGTTGGTGCTTCCAGCCCAGTTCATGAGAATTTCATACCAATTTTGCAGTCATAAGAAGGTCTGATAAGGTCATACCATCTTAGAGTGTTCGGATGTGAAGCCAGGCATTCAGCAAGATAGAAAGCCAGATTGTGCCTCTTCCCTATACTGGTGCACTAGGGGAAGTTCAAGTGGGGAAGGCTGCAGGAGGCCACTGCTTCCCCACCTTGTGCCCCTGACAGGGATCAAATGCAATGGCAAATTTGTGCTTTTCTGAACAGGACAGACTGCTCCAGGCTAGTACTGCTGCTGGTGCTACTCTGTCCACGGAGGATAGGGCCATTGCCAGCCTTCCTCCACATCATCCAAAAGAGTTGGCCCCTAAGGAAGGTGAGGGGAACACTGAACCCTGTAGCAAGATGGCACAGCAGCCATACTTTTTCTGAGGTGCTCCTTTCCCAAGGCAGAATGCCTCCTGGTACTTCTAGTGGGGCATTGCACCTTCACACTACCCTGCACTATGGGTTGTACCTAAAGGCATAAGCAAACTCTATTCTATTCTATTCTATTCTATTCTATTCTATTCAGGTTCTTATATTGCCTGTCACTTAATGCAGTAGTGCATTAAGTGACATGATTAATATCTCTCGCATGTGGTCATTTCCTCTCTCATCCTCTCTGAAGGGGGAGAATTGTGTGCACAGTGGAGTGTTTTATTTTGATAGAGTTTCGGTTTTGCGGTTGTTTAGAAGTACATGCTACTATGTGTACGTCAGAGAAGGCAAGTCAAAGAAACGTGCCTTGCACTTATAGTGGAAAGTGGTGAGGTTTGTGACAGGCCTTAGGTCCTGGGGGAATTTGTTCCACAGTCTTGAGCTGGCCCCCGAGAGGGCTCTGTCTCCTGCACAGAGGAGCTTTACTTTTGTGGTAGAGTTCAATAGTGCCTGAGTTGTTTAACGTAGTCTTTATCCTGGAGCTTTAGTTGATCTTTTAGATAACCTGGGCCTAGACCACTGAGCACCCAGGCCCAGCATATCTAAACTCTTATAGGCTTCAAAAAGTCTACTTGTCTCAGTCTTCAATAATCAGCATTCAGAGTAAGGTCCGCAGTCTCCATTTGTCCACTTTAATTTTTAGAAACAAAAATAATCATCATTTTATAACAGAAAGTAAAGAACAGATTTAAATAGCAAACTTGGATTTATATAAAACAGGAATAACCTTTCAATTACAATATAGGTGTATTAATCTACTGGAACAGAATGTATATGATAGTTGTCAACAACAGATGTTCTATACACCATACTTCTTCATAACATGTTCTGACTCCTACTTTGGGTGCTGTTTCACAAGGTTGACAGTCTAACAACTAGCAGGCCCTATGGCTAGGTTCGAGGTCAAATCCAAAATTAGAAGGGGCCTATTTTCTGCATACAATTTGATGCATCTGACAAGCATTCTCGCAAGATTCAGTATCGAAATCACAGAAATCTACTGAGTACAGCTGATCTTGAGAGTTTAATCACTGAGGATGACCAAAGAGCTTGTGAGATTTTTGGAACCATCACACTGGAAACCATTCCCAATCTGAATCTAGAGCCTACACTCTAATCAGGAACTATATCTGAATCCTGTCTAATTGGCCCATCTCTCATTTCAATATGTTGAGCGATAAGTCTAATTACTGTCAGAGCATTCAGCACAATTGCAGAGTCTTATTTTACTGTCAGGGCATTCAGCGCTTTTGTGTGGGAGTCCTTTTTTAAAAAAAAAATTTAAATCTAAAGAACTAAAATTCATTGCAGCTGATACTTTCCCAGTTTAGTCTGATGTGCCTCAAGGTTCAGTTCTTAGATATTTGCTATTTTTGTTATTCTTCAGTGATTTAAATGCTGTTCCTTTTGATCTTCTTTCTGATGCTGACCACACAGTTATTATTTTCCAGTGATAAATTACTGCTTTTATTGAATAATAAAGCACAAATCTGATTTTAATAGACTTTTCCTCAGGCTGAAAAATAATAAAAAGGAAGCAAAAGTGAATTAATAATGTTTACTTTTTAGCAGTCCATAAAATGTGAACCTGACTCACTAATGTTGTTTCCAGCTTTGTCAACAAATCTTGGTTAAACATCTGAGCTTGGCAGTTGACTCCAAGCTGCCTTTTAAAGACTGCAGAGCTCTAAAGTGGTAATAATATAAACAAAAACTTTGGTGAGATGTGGAGAGTTTGGGGTCATCTTAGTCCCGCAGATTGAGAGCAGGTGGTAACAAGTATGATTCCACCTTCTCTCTGATTATGCAACTATTATTTGCCCATACTGCAGCTGCATCTTCTTTTGGAACACCTGGATGTTCTTTAGCAGAAAAGGGCTTCTAAATCCTTCCCAAATCAATGAAAATGTACTCATTATACAGTACCCTCTTCACAAAATTTGTGGAGTCAGATCATGCCTCTGTTCTGAGATATGCATGGAGGGACAAGAAAACTCCCCATGACTTCTTACAATGCAGGGTACCTCTTCTTCTGTTAGAAAATGGGGACTCTGTGAAGGGGGTGTCTTGGAGATCTGCCAGAGACATAGCAACATTTAACCACACTGCCTCAGTTTCTCCATCTTTAAAGTGAGACTAATAATACTTTCACAGGGTTCTCTTCTTTTTCCCTGCCCAGCCACTTTATGTTGCCCCCAACTTGAGACTTCTATTGGGGCCCAAAGATGCTGTCACTTCATGCTCCTCTCCCAGCATCTCCTACTCCCAGTTCTTCCAAAGAAGGATCTGGCAGCTCCTGGGCCCCACACTGACCACTCCTGCAGGGAAAAATTTGTCCTTGTCCTGGGAGAGCAAGTTTTTCAAGCCTTGCCTTAGGTCATCCTCCAGTTGTTCCCTCATAACGGTGTTAAAAAAGGACGACCTTCTCACTGAGATGCATGCTGGATCCTGGACATACTGTCCTTCTCGGGCCTGCTCCCCCTTTTGTGCTCAAAGACATCAGAAAAAAATAACCTCACTAACTAAGGTAACATCACTGAGCCAAAGAAAGCCCCTAAGGGAAAGGGACAGACAAGCTGACAGAATGGGAGAACTGCTGAGAGAAACTCCCCCAGACACAGAGGTAAAATAGCTCATGGAGCAAAGTGAAAGGCACTAACGGTATAGAAGAATATCAGTGGGACTCCTGTAGTGGTCATAGAATCATAGAATCATAGAATATCAGGGTTGGAAGGGACCTCAGAAGGTCATCTAGTCCAAACCCCTGCTCAAAGCAGAACCGATCCCCAATTAAATCATCCCAGCCAGGGCTTTGTCAAGCCTGACCTTAAAAACTTCTAAGGAAGGAGATTCCACCACCGCCCTAGGTAACGCATTCCAGTGTTTCACCACCCTCCTAGTGAAAAAGTTTTTCCTAATATCCAATCTAAATCTCCCCCACTGCAACTTGAGACCATTACTCCTTGTTCTGTCATCTGCTACCACTGAGAACAGTCTAGATCCATCCTCTTTGGAACCCTCTTTCAGGTAGTTGAAAGCAGCTATCAAATCCCCCCTCATTCTTCTCTTCTGCAGACTAAACATCCCCAGTTCCCTCAGCCTCTCCTCATAAGTCATGTGTTCCAGTCCCCTAATCATTTTTGTTGCCCTCCGCTGGCCTCTTTCCAATTTTTCCACATCCTTCTTGTAGTGTGGGGCCCAAAACTGGACACAGTACTCCAGATGAGGCCTCACCAGTGTCGAATAGAGGGGAACGATCACGTCCCTACATCTGCTGGCAATGCCCCTACGTATACATCCCAAAATGCCATTGGCCTTCTTGGCAACAAGGGCACACTGTTGACTCATATCCAGCTTCTCGTCCACTGTAACCCCTAGGTCATTTTCTGCAGAACTGCTGCCTAGCCATTCGGTCCCTAGTCTGTAGCGGTACATTGGATTCTTCCATCCTAAGTGCAGGACTCTGCACTTGTCCTTGTTGAACCTCATCAGATTTCTTTTGGCCCAATCCTCCGATTTGTCTAGGTCCCTCTGTATCCTATCCCTACCCTCCAGCATATCTACCTCTCCTCCCAGTTTAGTGTCATCTGCAAACCTGCTGAGGGTGCAATCCACACCATCCTCCGGATCATTTATGAAGATACTGAACAAAACCGGCCCCAGGACTGACCCTTGGGGCACTCCACTTGATACCGGCTGCCAACTAGACATGGAGCCACTGATCACTACCCGTTGGTCACTATATCATACTGATAATCAACATGAAAAGACAGGAAATAGTCAGGAAAATCATAATGAAAAAGGGGAACATTTCTAAGACATCATGATTTATCTTGAAAACAGAGAATTTCTCCCCGTGCTTTATTAGAATTGATGTCCCAAAAGGACACATGAGAGAGTGAGTCAGCAGGAAGCACAGTGAATCAGAGGATATTGCAAGCAAATGCCACCTACTGATGATTATGGCATTCATCAGACAACTTTTTATTCAGAGAAATTAATTCAGTCAGAAGAGCTCTGAGGTCCAAAGTATAGGAAGGGATCATAGTTAACTGCTGAGAAACTAACTCTACCATTATGGCAACTGTCAACATTTCAAAACAGAATGATGAGTATACAATTTCCTACAAGATCTTTATATTGTGTTTAGAAAACAAGTAGTAACTAGACTGCAAAGAGAAGAAAAGCTGGATGGGAATGGCACAAAAGCAGGAACACATTAAACTTGATGTTGCTATTTTTCTACCTCTCACAATAACACGATTGCAGAATCTTATTTTAATAGCAAGGAGTAAAGGCTCCAAAAAAGAACAAAACGAGTCATTCTTAACAGCTGAATGGGGGCAAATAACACAAAAAATGTGAATATCGTGTGTAATACTGACCTGCTTTTCAATGTTTGCATCCCTTTTGTTCATTTTGCCATTAGCATTTATGCAAACTGGTTTCTGTGCATGTAAGTGTTAGGGAATAGCTGTTTTTCCATACAAATGAAACAAAATTCTCTTGTATAAAGTTTTGGTCATCCAGTCAGAAAGCAGAAACAAATCCGTGTGACATAGGTGACCACTTGCACAGCATGAATGATGAATAGAAATACTGGAATTGTTTTGCAAACACCCAATAGGCTGCAGTACGCACAGTTATAAATAACTAAGGACCAGATACTACTGCCCTTACAGCCTGAGTAGTACCTTACTGTGCAAGTAGTCCCCTGACTACAATTTGCCAATGCTTGGAAAACAATACTGTTTGCCAATGCTTGGAAAACAATGATTGCAAATATTTATACATGGAAAACTTCCCCCAACAATTTACAAAGGGCTCAGTTGTGCCTTTATGGTAGAGTTCTACTCTGAGCCCTATGCATTCTAAGCACATGGGGGAATATGTGATAATTGTCAAAGATTAAGGTGTGCCTGGACCCTATAATTTCTGACAGCTGTAAAGAGAAGGACATCTATAGCAACATGGTGCCTTTTTAGCTGTTCTAAGTCAGAATAATAACCATGGGATATATCCATTGTAGTCATTTTGGTTCTTAAATAGTTGTTACACTACTAACTCCATCCATCATATGCCCTCCATTGGGTAGAGCAGATTAGACAGCAATGACAGCTGAATTTGGGACTGTTCCCGTTCTATTTTACAAGGATATCTGACATTCCTGAGTTGTGGTTGTAATAGCACGATTTTAATTATTTTGAAAACATATACATTAAAATGTGTTGTTTGAGAATGAGATGTGAATAAATTAAAGTGCCTTTGTGTGTTCTTTTTTAGTTTCTTCTCTGCCTTTGTTGCATTCACCTTACACACCAGTGTCACTCCAGTTTCAAGGGCGTTATTATTTATTTACTCCAGTGTAAATGAGATCAGCATCAGGCCCTGTGTAAATGAGATCAGAATCAGGCCCTAAATGTCAGCTCCTACCATAGTCCCGTATCACCCTAGCCAATATATTATCATTGAGTTTTGATAATGTATTGCCATGAAATGATGATGATCTCTGTGCATATAATTCTTTCATAAATAAATTTCATAATTTTCTACAGATTTTCTAGAAAATTAATACAGATAATTAAAAAAAAATTACCAGTGCTTCTGTGACTCATAACTAGCTGTGAGTCAGAGTCCCCTAAGCCATTTCTGTAAAGGTCACCAATCCAGCTTCAGGAGCCCCAAGAAAAAATAGACATCAGTAAAAACAGAATAGTATTCATTTTGGGCAAACTCACAGAGACTCTTTTCATCTCACTTTTCTGTTGTTTTTATCTATGTTAGCCGGTGACCAGCCCTCAATTCAACAGCACCATGCCCCTTGCACTCAATTACAAATCAACAGCACTCAGGGCTAGGTTGTAACTTTTCAGTCTGCCCTGAGGAAAGGGTGGCACAAAACTGCGCCACCCCGGGAACAGGCCAGAGGACGAATTGTCACAGTTCCTTCCTGTTGCCCCAGGGGTAAGTCATTTCAGAAAAATTCGAGGGGGGAGGGACAAAAAGGTGGAAGACATAATAGAACATAAATAAACCATGAAAAGTCTGGGGGTGAGGGGAAGCGCCTTATAGCAAATTACACATCTGGCTCCCTGTAACCCCCAGACAGTTACTCTTCCCAGTCCCTGCCCCTCTCCACGCTCTCCCATCTACTCATTCAAAGTAGGATGGAGTTGTAATCTGTACAGAGCCAAACGAGGGAGTGAAGGGGAAACTTAATCTAGCCCCGCATAGCTGCGTAAGGTCTGTAACACTTTAGCCCTTATGGATCATTGCCACTATAGATGAGTGAACCCAACTCCCGTATAATTAGTGTTGTTATTTAGTAACAGACAGCTGCAGCGGCACGGGAGCCAGCAAACAGAGCTGTAAACAGGGGAGTTTGAAAGGGGAGTTTGTCTTGTGGTGCTTGTTTGGGGTTTGTTTTTGCTGTGGGTGCTGGTGTTTTGGTGTGGTTTGTGTTTCCCAGAGTAACAGGATTGAGGTGGGAAGGCTATGACCGATACAGAGACAGCAGTGGTAGTGACCCAGGTAGTGGAAGACACAATGAAGATGACTGGATGTGGAAGCTGCGGTATGTACATGATCCAGGAGTGGGTACCTGGAAAGAGTTTCGTCTGCATGAAATGCCGTCTGATAGAGCTGATGGAAGAAAAGATCTGAGGATTGGAGATGCAGGTGGAAAGTCTGGTTGAGTTTAGAAGGGGGTTCGAGCGGATTATGGAGCAAGGATATGAGGCAGCTGAAGGGAAAAGCTGGAAGCAGGTGGAAGCAGGACTGAAAAACTCTGAGGGGAGACTGCTGGGTGAAGAAAATGGACAGTGGAAGCATGTGACTAAGAGAACCAGGCAGAGGAAAAGACGGGCTAGTGAAGGAGAAACAGAGCTCAAGAACCGGTTTGCAGAGTTGGAAAATGAAGAAGTGGCTCAGCAGGTGGTCACTGAAGGTGGAAGGGCAAGGAAGAAGAGAAGAGAGGCTAGTCCTATAGGAAAAGGGGAAGAGTCAACGGAGACTACACCAGATATGAGCCCCAGGAGGATACAGGATGGGTTGAAGAGGATTACAAGGGAGAATGGGAATGGAAAGAACTTGCAGCTAGATGGAACAGGGGATAGATCAGAGAATCGCACCATTACCAGAAAAAGGAAGAAAGGAGAGCAGCAGAATACGGACCCTGGACTTCAGAAAAGCAGACTTTGACAACCTCAGGGAACTGATGGGCAGGATCCCCTGGGAGAATAATATGAGGGGGAAAGGAGTCCAGGAATGCTGGCTGTATTTTAAAGAATTTTTATTGAGGTTACAGGGACAAACCATCCCGATGTGTAGAAAGAATAGTAAATATGGCAGGCGACCAGCTTGGCTTAACAGTGAAATCCTTCCTGGTCTTAAACATCAAAAAGAAGCTTCCAAGAAGTGGAAGATTGGACAAATGACCACGGAAGAGTATAAAAATATTGCTCGGGCGTGCAGGAGTGAAATCAGGAAGGCCAAATCACACCTGGAGTTGCAGCTAGCAAGAGATGTTAAGAGTAACAAGAAGGGTTTCTTCAGGTATGTTAGCAACAAGAAGAAAGTCAAGGAAAGTGTGGGCCCCTTACTGAATGAGGGAGGCAACCTAGTGACAGATGATGTGGAAAAAGCTAATGCACTCAATGCTTTTTTTGCCTCTGTCTTCACGAACAAGGTCGGTTCCCAGACTGCTGCACTGGGCAGCACGGCATGGAGAGGAGGTGACCAGCCCTCTGTGAAGAAAGAAGTGGTTCGGGACTATTTAGAAAAGCTGAATGAGCACAAGTCCATGGGGCTGGATGCGCTGCATCCGAGAGTGCTAAAGGAGTTGGCGGATGTGATTGCAGAGCCATTGGCCATTATCTTTGAAAACTCATGGCAATCGGGGGCGTCCCGGACGACTGGAAAAAGGCTAATGTAGTGCCCATCTTTAAAAAAGGGAAGAAGAAGGATCCTGGAAACTACAGGCCAGTCAGCCTCACCTCAGTCCCTGGAAAAATCATGGAGCAGGTCCTCAAGGAATAAATTCTGAAGCACTTAGAGGAGAGGAAAGTGATCAGGAATAGTTAGCATGGATTCACCAAGGGCAAGTCATGCCTGACTAATCTAATTGTCTTCTCTGATGATATAACTGGCTCTGTGGATGAGGGGAAAGCAGTGGACGTGTTGTTCCTTGACTTTAGCAAAGCTTTTGACACAGTCTCCCACAGTATTCTTGCCAGTAAGTTAAAGAAGTATGGGCTGGATGAATGGACTATAAAGTGGATAGAAAGCTGGGTAGATTGTCGGGCTCAATGGGTAGTGATCAATGGCTCCATGTCTAGTTGGCAGCCGGTATCAAGTGGAGTGCCCCAAGAGTCGGTCCTCGGGCCGGTTTTGTTCAGTATCTTCATAAATGATCTGGAGGATGGTGTGGATTGCACCCTCAGCAGGTTTGCAGATGACACTAAACTGGGAGGAGAGGTAGATATGCTGGAGGGTAGGGATAGGATACAGAGGGACCTAGACAAATCGGAGGATTGGGCCAAAAGAAATCTGATGAGGTTCAACAAGGACAAGTGCAGAGTCCTGCACTTAGGAGAGAAGAATCCCATGCACCGCTACAGACTAGGGACCGAATGGCTAGGCAGCAGTTCTGCAAAAAAGGACCGAGGGGTTACAGTGGACGAGAAGCTGGATATGAGTCAACAGTGTGCCCTTGTTGCCAAGAAGGCCAATGGCATTTTGGGATGTATACGTAGGGGCATTGCCAGCAGATGTAGGGACGTGATCGTTCCCCTCTATTCAACATTGGTGAGGCCTCATCTGGAGTACTGTGTCCAGTTTTGGGCCCCACACTACAAGAAGGATGTGGAAAAATTGGAAAGAGGCCAGCGGAGGGCAACAAAAATGATTAGGGGACTGGAACACATGACTTATGAGGAAAGGCTGAGGGAACTGGGATTGTTTAGTCTGCAGAAGAGAAGAATGAGGGGGGATTTGATAGCTGCTTTCAACTACCTGAAAGGGGGTTCCAAAGAGGATGGATCTAGACTGTTCTCAGTGGTAGCAGATGACAGAACGAGGAGTAATGGTCTCAAGTTGCAGTGGGGGAGGTTTCGGTTGGATATTAGGAAAAACTTTTTCACTAGGAGGGTGGTGAAACACTGGAATGCATTACCTAGGGAGATGGTGGAATCTCCTTCCTTAGAAGTTTTTAAGGTCAGGCTTGACAAAGCCCTGGCTGGGATGATTTAGTTGGGGATTGGTCCTGCTTTGAGCAGGTGGTTGGACTAGATGACCTTCTGAGGTCCCTTCCAACCCTGATATTCTATGATTCTATGAAAAGGCAGGTCTACGTGATCGGGGACTCCTTACTGAGAAAAATGGTCAGGCCTGTAACCAGAGCTGATCCAGAAAATAGAAGGGTGTGCTGTCTTCCAGGTGCTAAGATACAGGATGTGGACCTGAGGTTGAACAGGATCCTAAAGGGAGAGGGAAAGAATCCACTGATCGTCCTTCATGTGGGAACAAATGATACCGGTAGATTCTCGCTGAAACGTATCAAGGGAGACTATGCCAGGCTGGGGAAGACGCTTAAGGAAATCAAGGCTCAGGTGATCTTCAGTGGGATTCTGCCTGTTCCTAGAGAAGGGGAACAAAGGTGTGATAAGATTATGACTATCAACAGATGGCTCAGGGAGTGGTGCTATAAGGAGGGCTTTGGGATGTATGGCCACTGGAGGCATTCATGAACAGGATAGTTCTCTAGGGATGGACTTCATCTGAGTAGGGAAGGAAATAGACTTCTACGATGGAGGCTGGCACAACTGATTAAGAGAGCTTTAAACTAGGAATTTGGGGGAGATGGTTGGGAGATGTCCAGGCAATCTCCATGCCGGATTTTAACATTAAGAGGGAAGAAAACAAAGTAAGAAAGGATACAGCCACGGGTAGGAGAATGGACATAAGGAGGAAGGGCAGTGTGGATACCAGTCTAATAGGTCACACTGGCTATAGAATGTCTGTGCCTAATTGGGTAAAGAATATGAATGAAGCCAAACAGCAAAAATTAAGATGTTTGTACACCAATGCGAGGAGCCTAGGTAACAAAATGGAGGAACTAGAGCTACTGGTGCAGGAAGTGAAACCAGATATTATAGGGATAACAGAAACATGGTGGAATAGTAGTCATGACTTGACTACAGGTATTGAAGGGTATGTGCTGTTTAGGAAAGACAGAAATAAAGGTAAAGGTGGTGGAGTAGCATTGTATATCGATGATGAGGTAGAATGTAAAGAAATAAGAAGCGATGGAATGGATAAGACAGAGTCCGTCTGGGCAAAAATCACATTGAGGAAGAAAACTACTAGAGCCCCTCCTGTGATAGTGCTTGGGGTGTGCTATAGACCCCCGGGATCTAATTTGGATATGGATAGAGCCCTCTTTAATGTTTTTAATAAAGTAAATACTAATGGAAACTGCGTGATCATGGGGACTTTAACTTCCCAGATATAGACTGGAGGACAAGTGCTAGTAATAATAATAAGGCTCAGATTTTCCTAGATGTGATAGCTGATGGATTCCTTCATCAAGTAGTTGCTGAACCAACAAGAGGGGATGCCATTTTAGATTTGGTTTTGATGAGTAGTGAGGACCTCATAGAAGAAATGGTTGTAGGGGACAACCTTGGTTCAAGTGATCATGAGCTAATTCAGTTCAAACTGAATGGAAGGATAAACAAAAATAAATCTGCAACTAGGGTTTTTGATTTCAAAAGGGCTGACTTTCAAAAAATTAAGGAAATTAGTTAGGGAAGTGGATTGGATTGAAGAACTTATGGATCTAAAGGCGGAAGAGGCCTGGGATTCAAGTCAAAGCTGCAGAAGTTATCAGAAGCCTGCATCCCAAGAAAGGGGAAAAAAATTCATAGACAGGAGTTGTAGAACAAGCTGGATGAGCAAGCATCTCAGAGAGGTGATTAAGAAAAAACAGAAAGCATACAGGGAGTGGAAGATGGGAGGGATCAGCATGGAAAGCTACCTTATTGAGGTTAGAACATGTAGGGATAAAGTGAGACAGGCTAAAAGTCAAGTAGAGTTGGACCTTGCAAAGGACATTAAAACCAATAGTGAAAGGTTCTATAGCCATATAAATAAGAAGAAAACAAAGAAAGAGGAAGAGGGACCGCTAAACACTGAGGATGCAGTGGAGGTTAAGGATAATCTAGGATGGCCCAGTATCTAAACAAATACTTTGCTCAGTCTTTAATGAGGCTAATGAGGATCTTAGGGATGATGGTAGCATGACAAATGGGAATGAGGATATGGAGGTAGATATTACCATATCTGAGGTAGAAGCGAAACTCGAACAGCTTAATGGGACTAAATCAGGGGGCCCAGATAATCTTCATCCAAGAATATTAAAGGAATTAGCACATGAAATTGCAAGCCCATTAGCAAGAATTGTTAATGAATCTGTAAACTCAGGGGTTGTACCGTATGATTGGAGAATTGCTAACATAGTTCCTATTTTTAAGAAAGGGGAAAAAAAAGTGATCCGGGTAACTACAGGCCTGTTAGTATGACATCTGTAGTATGCAAGGTCTTGGAAAAATTTTTGAAGGAGAAAGTAGTTAAGGACATTGAGGTCAATGGTAAATGGAACAAAATACAACATGGTTTTACAAAAGGTAGATCGTGCCAAACCAACCTGATCTCCTTCTTTGAGAAAGTAACAGATTCTTTTAGACAAAGGAAATGCAGTGGATCTAATTTATCTAGATTTCAGTAAGGGGTTTGATACGTTGTCACATGGGGAATTATTAGTTAAATTGGAAAAGATGGGGATCAATATGAAAATTGAAAGGTGGATAAAGAATTGGTTAAAGGGGAGACTACAGCAGGTCATACTGAAAGGAGAACTGTCAGGCTGGAAGGAGGTTACCAGTGGAGTTCCTCAGGGATCAGTTTTGGGACCAATCTTATTTAATCTTTTTATTACTGACCTCGGCACAAAAAGTGGGAGTGTGCTAATAAAGTTTGAAGATGATACAAAGCTGGGAGGTATTGTCAATTTAGAAAAGGACCGGGATATCATACAGGAGGATCTGGATGACCTTGTAAACTGGAGTAATAGTAATAGGATGAAATTTAATAGTGAGAAGTGTAAGGTCATACATTTAGGGATTAATAACAAGAATTTTAGTTATAAGCTGGGGACAAATCAATTAGAAGTAATGGAGGAGGAGAAGGACCTTGGAGTATTGGTTGACCACAGGATGACTATGAGCCGCCAGTGTGATATGGCCGTGAAAAAAGGTAATGCGGTCTTGGGATGCATCAGGCGAGGTATTTCCAGTAGAGATAAGAAGGTGTTAGTACCATTATACAAGGCACTGGTGAGAGCTCATCTGAATACTGTGTGCAGTTCTGGTCTCCCATGTTTAAGGATGAATTCAAACTGGAACAGGTACAAAGAAGGGCTACTAGGATGATCCAAGGAATGGAAAACCTGTTTTATGAAAGGAGACTCAAGGAGCTTGGCTTGTTTAGCCTAACTAAAAGAAGGCTGAGGGGAGATATGATTGCTCTCTATAAATATACCAGAGGGATAAATAGCAGAGAGGGAGAGGAATTATTTAAGCTCAGTACCAATGTGGACCCAAGAACAAATGGATATAAACTGGCCATCAGGAAGTTTAGACTTGAAATTAGATGAAGGTTTCTAACCATCAGAGGAGTGAAGTTCTGGAACAGCCTTTCAAGGCAAGCAGTAGGGGCAAAAGATCTATCTGGCTTCAAGATTAAACTCGATAAGTTTATGGAGGAGAAGGTATGATGGGATAACATGATTTTGGCAATTAACTGATCTTTAACTATTCATGGTAAATAGGCCCAATGGCCTGTGATGGAATGTTAGATGGGGTGGGATCTGAGTTACTACAGAGAATTCTTTCCTGGGTATCTGGCTGGTGAATCTTGCCCACATGCTCAGGATTCAGCTGATCGCCATATTTGGGGCCAGGATGGAATTTTCCTCCAGGGCAGATTGGCAGAGGCCCTGGGGGGGTTTCGCCTTCCTCTGCAGCATGGGGCACGGGTCAGTTGCTGGAGGATTCTCTGAACCTTGAAGTCTTTAAACCATGATTTGAGGACTTCAATAGCTCAGACATAGGTGAGAGGTTTATTGTAGGAGTGGGTGGGTGAGATTCGGTGGCCTGCATCGTGCAGGAGGTCAGACTAGACGATCATAATGGTCCCTTCTGACCTTAACATCTATGAATCTATGAATTGCCAGACTGGCTCAGATTCAAACACCATCCAGTCCAGTGTCATCTGGAGACCAGCATTCAGTGCTTCCGGGGAAGATGTAAAACCACTGTAGTAGGCAGGTATGGCATAATCAGCCCTCTACATTAAAGCTTGTCCTGACCTTCAATAGTTAGAGGTTGACTTAAGTTCTGAAGCATGAGATTTAACATCCTTTCCAAAATGTTCATTAGCAATAACATTTATAACTCTGGATATTATTCCTCCCCATATAAACCTCCAGTCTCTTCTTGCATCTTACTAAGTTCCTGGCTTCAACAATTTCTGTAGCAATGAGTACCACAGTCTAATTATGTGTAGTGTGAAAAAGTATCTCTTTTTACCAGTTTTGAATTTGCCACCTTTCAATTTCATTGAATGTCCCCTTCTTCTTGTGTTATGAAACCAAGAGAACAGACGCTCTTGATCCACCTTCTCTATACCATTCCTTATTTTATATACTTTAATGTATTTCTAAGGTTCCCATCACCCTAATATCTGGGCTAAGATTGTTTTACCTTTCAAAAGTTGTCTCTCAATCTCGGCTGGAGGTAGGACTCCCAAAATAATTGGCTAGGTTATTCTCACTAGTTATTTTGCAACTGTGAGATTGTTCAGCCTAATTTGTAAACCAAAATGGCTCAGTGAAATTCTTCAGAAGCTTTGAAAATTTTGGATGCTTAGCCAAATTTTGGGCTTGAGCTAGCATCCAATAAATCCATGACACAACTTCCATAGAATTTAATGGGAGGTGGATTGGGCCCCTTACAAAGATTACCTATCACTAGTTGCTGCCCACCCATGACCACAAGTCAAAAGCAGGTCCACCATCTCTGGTTTTGTTGAGTTCTCTGGAGTTATTGCAACCAAAGGCAAAGCTTGACATGCTCACTAAATGGAACCTTAAAAGATTAAACCTTTTCTCAAAAGCACAGATCCTTCTGTCCAATGGTCCCTCTGACTCATGGTCTGGCAATTTTATTTTGTATGAGGAAAGGAACAGTAAACAAATTCACCTACAGTACAATCCATGTCCCTAAAGAAGCTTTTTACAAAGGCTGTGGGTAGGAAGTGCCATATGTGCAAACCACTGCAGTGGATTAAAGTGATTTCTATTGAAAACTTAGCTGATTCGTTTGAGCTGAGAAATGTTTGTGGGGTTTTGTTTCGAGGTTTATTAAATTGTCTTCATTATGTTTCTGCAGCCAACACAGATGTCTTTTGCTATTGTGCTATTCATCTTTTATTAATTATCTACTTTGACATATGAACAGACCATTTGGATCCTATAAACATTTGGGTTCTGAACTATTCTGTACTGTACATGTTTATAGTCTTCTTCTTGTAACAAAAATACACTTCATCTGAAGAAAGCACTCAGGTACTGAAACAATAGCCCTGCATTCATAAACAGCCTGGGATTGAACTCAGTCCCTAAATTGTTTTTCTGATAGAAGCCATAGCACCGAAAATCTCTGTGCTTCTTAATTGTTTTAAAATAGTTGAATAAATTTTGCGTGTGTTGATGTTTCTTTCCCTGCTCCAAACTTTCAAGTGTTGGATTGTGTTTGGTTTTTGCATTTGCATTACCAAACAGCAAAAGCTATGACAACGTTGCAGGAGGGTGAATCCCACTTTTGAAGTATTGCTCTCCTCAGTTAACCATTACTCCATGACATCCTCAGAGTTGGCAGAGTCCTGTGGCACCTTATAGATTAACAGACGTATTGGAGCATGAGCTTTCGTGGATGAATACCCACTTCATCAGATACATGGACGAAGTGGGTATTCACCCATGAAAGCTCATGCTCTAATACGTCTGTTAGTCTATAAGGTGCCAGAGGACTCTTTCCCGCTTTTACAGATCTGGACTAACACGGCTACCCCTCTGATCCTCAGAGTTGTTTACATACAAAATTTTATACCCATTTCTTTAAATTGGTTTAGAAACTGAAGTAGTTAAATCAGTGCAACCCATATGTGTGGACACTCAGATCAGCTTTAGAGTACTTTGTATCCATTTAGCTTAAGTCAACTCCTTTCCACCCTACCTCAGATAAAATTGGCCCAGCCCTGTTTTTGGAAGTTTTCCAACTGATTTGGCAGGCCCAGCAGGTTCAGATAGTCCCAATAAGCATTCAAAATATTGGATACTTTTCAATATTTAATCTCTTAATTTTTTAAGATTTGCCCATTTCTTACTGACCGTGAAAACTGTGCTGAAAATTCTGTGCACTTTATTCAATTATTGTTCCATGATGAAAGCATTAGCAAGAAAATATCTACTTCAACTCATAGACACGGATAATGAAAATAAAAGTCCAGTTCAGTGATGGAAAAGTGTCCCTGTGGACTAAATGTGAGACAGATTCTATTTTTCATAGGCTCCATCTCCACAGCAGCTAGGAGCATGCTTCACAGAGCAGGCAGGCAGACCTGCTACCGCTGCTCAAGCTAGCATGCTGAAAATAGCACTGGGGCCACACAGCAGCACAAACAGCCGCCCAAGTACGTATCAAGGGGGCCAGGCAGGCTTGTACCGGTGACTATCCCAAGCTGCCACTGAAGCCACACTGCTATTTTTAGCACACTAACTCAATCAGAGTTGGCACATCTCTACCTGTGCTAGGAAGCACCATCCCAGCTGCTGTGGAGAAATACCTTTAGAGGTGTTAGTGGCATCCCAGACACTACTATGGAGATATGCCAGACCGCTGGAACGCTTTACCTCTTGGTAGCATGTCTGGTGAGTACTTTTAAAGGCATCAGACATGAGAGTCCAAAAAGACCCACATGTCTGACAATGTTTCTTTGTTTGAAGAATCAGCTCTGTGAGGGAATCGTCTTTAAAAATACATTTACATTGGGTGGCAGAAATTAAATGAATTTCACTGTCAAAGATCGTAAGGCTGGTAGTGCATTTAAGCCCCATCAGCATACACCAGAGAGCAAAGCTGAAATGAGGGACAGGAAGTTAAGGGCATTCTTTTTCAGAAAAGTGGAAAAAGCTGGGCACCATCCCTGGCCATTATACTTCCAGAAATTGGAGGCATTTGATTTGGTGGATATTAATCCCTAATTTTTAAATGCAAAAATTCACCTAAATTATCCAATCACTGACTGTTTTTAATTCCCTCCTTCTGACGTTTGCTCATCTAAACTGGTCATATTGCACTGATGTCCCAGGTCACAAAGAAAATCCTGGGAGATCAACTTGCTCCTTGTGAAGTGTTTGTCCAAGGGTTATCCACATGGTACACACTCTTTCCAAGTCAGCCAAACCCAGATATTTCCCAATTCATCAGCCACATGAGCAGCTTTCTATGAGGTTGAGTGCAGCGCCTAATTTGAATAAAAAGGAGGTGATTGCAAATACCTTCATCTTCTTCAGTACAGAATCTGTGGAGTCCGCTATTTGGATGCAATGCTCTATTTTGATCTGAGCCGCCTGGTCTCTGACCGGAGCGGTTGTTCCCAGGGCTGCACCTCTGTATTAAAGCTGAACCATGCTCCATATTTTAGGATTGCATTGACTGTATTTGGCCACTTTACGGGCACCACTGCTCTAGATCAAGTTCATTTCACTACACACCTTTTTGGCTGATTCACAGAATGAAATATATTGACTTATGAATCTCATGCTCAGGTACATTACTGGAAATGAACAACTAACAAAACAGAAAGGAGGGAAACATTTTCTGCAAAGAAGGGTCAGGTAAGGAACATCAAATTATGGCCTTAAACAAACTGAAATACAACACAACAGGTCAAGGGTTTAGTAATTAATCTGAGTTTACCCTGTGTTGTGGATGTGCTCAGAATAGATGGAATTATATTTTTTTCACTTCCCGCCACAGGAGATCTATCTGTGTCAGTGTGGCACTTATCTTGAGCACTAAATTCACTTACAGAAAAAGAAAAAAAATCTGAATTTCTTGATGTTGTGATCACCTATTTGGGTCAGAGCCTGAGTACCATCTAACACAGAAGCTATATTCTGTCCTCAGTTATCCATGTCCAACCCCATCCATGGCAGGTTCAGATACTAATAATGATATATGGGGTGCCAAAATTTGAAAATGTGTTTTCTTGACCACAGGAAACTGCATATTTTGAGTTTCATAATTAAATATTTCCATAGGGTATATCCTTCAACGATTGTATATTAACACAGTACAATATAGCGATCAAAAGATAACTCTCCTTATCCATCTAGTCTTCACTGGGACTACTCACGTGACTAAGGCCAAGTAGCTTTGCCCCCATGTGTAATTCCAGTTAGGATCAGATATTGTGGTGCTAGGATCCATACAGGCATATAGATAAATGTATACTACTAACAGTAATTGTGGGGAACAATAATTTTTTGCTGTTGAATTAAACATAGAGTCTGGATGCTTCTTTTTCTTTAGTTTACTACTGTTGTTATTGTGCCAATGTACACAGCCTGCCCTCAATCTGGTGGCTGCCTGAGACTGATTATTTTAGAGCTTTTTGCACTTAATGAATTAATTACTGATCACTGGTTTGTTCTGATTTTCCTTCCGAAAGTTCAGCATTTACCTAAATGTTTCAGTCCAATCAGAAAAAGCCTGCATTAGAAAAGATATAGCATAAAACAGTGCATGTCAAAATGAAATTCTAGCTGTCCCAGTTCTCACTTTGCCTGTGTAGGTAGCACAGCTTCTAATAAGCATTTGGGAAATACACAGCAGGAACAGTAACATGTCATTTAATTTTACATACATATTAAAAAAAACACTACGATTCATTTGCACCTTAAAGATAAAAAGAATGTTGATCCATAACTATAATTATTTTTTATGGAAATTTTAAATTATGCTCAAAAACCATCTACAATAAAGGGACAAAAGCTAGATATTGAAGGGCACCAGTTAAGTAGAACATTGTTTTTGTAGGTTCAGTACATAGAGAATCTAAGGGTTTTCATGGCGGTGTTTTATATCTGCGTCACATCATGAAGGCTATCTTTGCAAACATAGTGGCTAGTGACTTAATGTTATTTTTAATGTAAGCTCAGGTTGTGCAGCACAAGTTTCAGGCACCAAGGAAAAGTGTTCCACCAAGCTTTCTTCCTCACTTATAGTAATGTGAAAACAAATGCAAAGATTCCCCAGCTTTCGGGGTACGTGTGCACCATATTTACATGCAGTTTATTACAGCGTAGGGAGAAACATTTTTGTGAGAACTCCTTATTAAAATATCAGCAGCTCCTCATTGGTACCACTGACCCAGAGAATGACTGAGAATGGTGCTCCATTGGAGCTATTCCTAGCTTACAACATTATCAGATCAGAATTAGGCTTGCCTGTATTCAAAATGTTTTGAGAAACCTCTTTGTTGATTCACATAAATCAGATACAGAATTATCTGTACACAGCCATTTAGTCATAAAACAAATAAATCTATCTCGTATGGAAGACAACAATATACATTGTCATTTAGCCTCAAACTCACTTTTCTTTAGTATGCTCAATAAAGGTCTCAAAGCTAATGGAAATGGAAGAATGGGGCTCACCGCAGGTTCAGTATTGTACCTGTGCGCTGTAAATTGCAGTATTAGTGCCTAAATGACCTATTCTTTTGGCAGACCTTCATTTAATAGAAAAAAATTATCTTGCACTTTTAAAGAGATCTATACAAATTAATTAGAATGAGAATTGAGCCATCAGAAAAAAATATTCCTTTCAAGGTTTTCAATAAATATTAGAATTACCAAGGACAGAGTATATTGTTTTTATGATTTAAGACTAAAACTGTCCATCAGCAGCAAAATGAAATCTGATTAACTGATTCTGTGTTAATTTCCACAAAGTTTAATCAGCTCTGTCAATGACGTCTGCCCAATGTGCTGCCAATCTGAACTGATCATATTATTAATGCCTCCAGAGGAGTGAACCTTAAGATTTAATGGATTTACTAATTTAAATCAAATCTTTATGGGTCAAATATTCTGGCAGTCACAGTTTAACTGTTCTGATGTCATTTCTGCTATTTTTAGGTACTTTAACAGGGGGAAACAGTAATTTCATTTTAAATTAAGTTTGAATAACTGATATGTAGCAAAGCCTTATGCAAGTTTAGTAATGGTAAAGAAGTCAGGAAAAACACAAAAATAAACATAGGTGAAAATATGGGCCTTGCTTTACTTCCTCGTTAAGAGTGTAATTACATTGATTTTAATCAAGTACATCAGTTTAAAACTGGAGTAACACATTGGTGAATCAGGCACATCAGGAAGGGCTGGACTTAGGGAAAATGGTGCCCCGGCAAACTTGTATTTTGGCACCCTTTCTTTGAGTTTAAGTAAAGATACACAGTACAGTCACACACCTGGCGTTTACTGGAGAAGCTTTTAAGTTATGGTAGGGACTGTGTGCACCTACACCACAGCCTGCTGCAAATGGCACTGGCAGCCCGTAAGCTCAGTGCTGGCTTGCTGTAGCCCCCCGAGCCTCTGGCACCAGCGCTGGGAAATCAGGCTGGTGCCCATGCGAAGTGCCGGGGGGATGGCAGTGCTGAGAGGCACAAACTGAAGCCCAGCACAGCATGCACCCAGCATGGGGTCTGTTTCCCTCAGCTGCCAGAACCTTCCCAGGGAGCCTCGCTGTCTCCTCTCTTCAGTGCTGCCCAACTTCAGAGTCAGGAGTCCAATATTGGAGTCAGGATTTCACCTGTGGAGTCTGCCCTCCTCCTTTGTTGTCTGTGGATGTCTATGGACATTTTGGGGTTCATCCCAGACCAGTAAGAGGTTGTGTCACCACCTGTCCTGCAACTCTGAGTATTAAATGCTATGCAGCTGTAACTCAGAGACACCAAAGCCACCATACAAGCATGCAAGTCACTCCCTGGCTTCCACCACCTGGTTACTGTTTGCAGAATGACACTAACGTCCCCCCAGGCCCAAATTTCCCCAAAACTGTTTTTCTGCAGTGTCCAGCCCTCTTCTGGAATACTCACAGACATTAATGTAAGCGGGGGGAATAGTACCGCTATTGTGGGGAACTTTCCTGGCTTCTGCACTACCCCGGTGAAGTGGGCTAGCGAAAGGATCCGAGTCCTCGCTCCCACTTCCTTTACCCAGCGGCCTCCCTGCCCTTGAGGGCTCCCCTTCTACTCTCCTGTCTGGCAGAACCCCAACAAGGCTGGGCCCAGGATTCCTGGTGGCTCAACCCCCAACCCTGCTGTGGTCACCGAGGACAGGGGCTAGGGTGTCCCCATTCCAGGGTACTCTCTCTGCACTGGGCACTTCTCTGACCCACTGACCATTACATACAAGTTAAAGCAAATGCAAGTTATTTAATCAACAATTAATTTAAAAAAGAATAAGGAAAAATGGGAAAGGTTAAAGGAAACACATCACCCCACTCTGTGGCAGGGAACATCACAAACAGTGTCTCTGGAATGTCAGGGCAGTTCATAGTCTGCTCCTTGTAAGTCCCAGGCCTTCTTCTCCAGCCCTGGCTGTGCTGTAGGGATGCTGTGGGTTGGACACTCGCTCTGGTGGTGGCCACACGCTCTCAGGCTCTAAGTGGTAGGACCCTTCTTCCCAGTGTCGCCTCCGTCCTGTCGGGGTTACGATCCAAGCCTGGCCTGCAGAGCCTCTTGGCTGAGGCATATCCCTGTGCTGGGCCCACTGCCCAGGGTCCCCCTCACTCTCCCCAGCTGCTCACCGCACCCAGCTCCGGACTGCTCCAGCCCGAGCTCCACCACTGTGTCTCACCACTGCTGCTCTGCCTCCAGCTCCCTGGGCTGCTTCTTTGGCCCCTCTGCCTCTGGTTGCTACAGCTCTGCTCCCAGGACAGGTCTGCTCTGTAGGCTGCTTCTGTGACTCTGCTCCCAGCACTGACCTGCTTCGTGGGCTGCTTTTCTGGCCCCTCTGGCTCTGGTTGGTCTGCTCTCTCTGGGCTGTGCCTCTGGCTTTGGGGCTGCAGCTCTGCTCCCAGGACAGGGTCTGCTCTCTCTGGATCTGGCACAGCTCTGCTCCCCAGCTCAGCTCAGGCCCCTGCTTTCTTCTTAGCTTGGCCCCACTCTGTCTGACCCAGGCAATTCCAGCTCACATGGAGGACGGGACCTCCCTGGCCTCCTAACTCTCTGATTAGCCTGCCCACCCTGTCATTCAGGCTGACCTGGAGCACTGGCCTCTCCCCATTGTTCCTGGGGGCTGTCAGTGTCAGGGTCCTGATTTCCCATAGACCCTTCCCCTTTTAGTACTGGGAGCTAGCCAACCAAAACACCCCCACTGAATGTTAGTAAGGGGGCAACAGTCCCCTTACGTTAAGTTCATTGCTCCTTTAATGAGTCAATACACTGCAGCTCACTCATTACCCTGGAGCTTGACAAACATTCTTATTTCAGTCAGAGCGCTGATTTGGTTTATAGTAAAAGGAAAACAAGTCTATTAAACAAAAAGGCATAGTTATAAGTGAGTTCAGGTATAAGGGATAAAGACAAAAAGGGTTACAAACAAACAAGTAAAACACACTTTCTAATGGGTAAGACATAACATTACGAGCTATAGTCTTTGTTCAAGGTAGTTTCCTCACCAATCTTCCTTTTCCAGCAATGGCTGACTAGCTTTGAGCCAGGATCCCCATAAAGTCCAAAGCACTGATTTTCCTTATCTCCTCAGGTGAAGGGTAACTTAGGAGTTCACTCCCCCTCTCTTTATAGTCCAGTCGACCTTTGAAATATCTTCCAAAATGTACCCCTAGATAAAGTTCCTTTTCCCTGTTGTCTGGTGTAGCCGCCATGCTGTCTTCTCCTCCCCTGATGATTTTTACAATGTAAGTGATCTCTTCCTGCAACCTCTGATACAAATCTATAGCCCATTGAATTTGGTCATCCCTGGTTTGAGGTGTTGTCCTCTTTCCTTTGGGTGGAGAAAACCTGTTTATCAACTTTCCCTGACATGCCTGATTTAAACATGCTTTAGTTCTCATTCTAGCACATCTGCATACTCCTTTGTGGGTTGACCTTCCATACATCACACAAGGATATTAATCATCAGGGAGTTATTAGTTTTCCAATGACATATTACATGATACCTTTTAGATATAGATTATAACAATAGTGAGCTGTGGTACATTGAGCTGGCTACATTCACTGAAACTCACCGCTAGGCTCCAGGGAGCCCCTTGCATTCTGGCATAGGGATGCTCTTAGGGTCACAGTGGACAATACTGCATGTTACAGGGGATTTGATAACATTCTTGAAAACCCTTATTCATATGAGTGGCTAATGTAAATAATCCTTATTCATATGAGTGGCTAATAAGATATTATCTAGGCCAGAAATCTGAGAACAGCTAGTCTCTTCTAATAAAAATTTCATATGAGATAGCTTCGAACACACACCACTGCATTAGGGCTACATTGACGCCCCGGGTCTGATTCCCAGCTCAAACAGACATACTCAGCTGAGTTAGCATGCTACAAATGATAGTGTAGCCGCAGTACAGTTATACCAGTACTTTAACTAGTATGCAGGGCCGTCCCTAGCTATTTTGGTGCCCGCAGGGGGGCTGTGTGGGGCCTGAGGCCTCCGTGGGACGGGGCGGGGGACTGGCCCCAGGCCTCCATGGCGGACGGGGGCTGGCCACTTCCTGCGGGAAGTGGAGTATCCTGGCTCCAGCCTGCTCCGCTCCCCTGGCTCCCAGGCTTGGGGGAAGGGGGGAACCGCCCCCCCCCCCCCGCAGCATTCGCCGGCGGCGCGGCTGGGAGGCAGGGGAGCGGAGCAGGCTGGGTCCGGGTCGCTCCACTTACCGCGCAGTGAGTGCAGGGTCGGGCCTGGCGGCAAGCTTCAGGAGAGTGGGGGCGGGGCTTGGGCAGAGCAGGGACAGGGCCCTGGGAAAGAGGCGGGGCAGGGGCTGGAGCAGCATGGAGCTGGGCAGGGCACCAGGAAATGTGGTGCCCCAAATTTCCTGGTGCCCTACGCAGCTGCGTGCTTTGCGTATGGGTAAGGATGGCGCTGCTAGTGTGGGTTAATAATACTAATATTATAATATACAGTTGGGTCTGAGATATTGAGGCAGTTCTAGTGCTCCCATTAGCAAAGGAGTATCCACTGTAGCATCTTAGCATAATTCTACAAATATAATACATATATTACACGGCTATATTAAAAACTAATTTGTTAGCTTTCCCAGAAATTAATAAAACTGACAGAAAATAAATAGATTTCTATTGCTTAGTTAATTTTCCACCAGTTCTAGGTGCTGTAGGTTGCACATGCATTCATTCTAGACAACTCTTTGTCAATAAGGCAATGTACCAAAATTGTAAATTTTAACATATTGGCACATCTCGTCATTGATATTTTTACCAGGTGAGATCTTGGCTTCGGTAGAATTATCCCAGTTTACACCAGCTTAAGATCTGACCCACAAGTACCACAGGAGCATAACAAAATTCTTGCATTTTCAGCCAGCCATTACTGTCTGCAGAGTTTGAACAGATCAGATGAAGTTTGTTTCTATAACTATAAGCACGTAGCACAAATTTTTGCACACAATACCCAATACAATGACCTCATAATTGTGCATTGTTCTATTCTTTAGCTGCCCACTCAGTGAAAAACTAATAACTCCTATAGCACATCCCCCAAACTCCTTTTCTATTAAGGCACCAAAAATCACCAGAGCTACAGTATCATTGGTAAATAATTTGGCATCCGAAAAAATGTACTTTTGATTATTTGATCAATCTGGTGATATATTGCAATGTCACCCTTCTGGGGTCTTTAAAGTACATTTCCACATTGAATAGAGAGTATCTGAAAGAGCCATGTCTTTGTGTCAGTATCTGCAGTCAGAAAGGGCGGAGTACTGATCCCCATGGACTGAGGGGGTGTAACATTTAATTTCAACACCTTGTGTTTCTGAGAAAAGTTTCTCACTTTGCACCTCACATCCTGCAATGGCAGGAGCATCTGAACAAAGCAATCTGCCACCACATTCACAGGTGTAACTCAGCCTTTCACAGACACTTGGCCAGCATTGGCATGTGGACGAGATATTTTCCTGTGCAGCAGAAGGTGTGCTAAATACAGTGTCAGAAGGTAAACAGTTGTGGGTGAATAATCCTCCACACCTTTTCCTTCCCTTGAAATCTCTACAAAGGAAGCATGCAGAGGGCAGCTCAGAGCCTTGTCTATGCTTTTTCTACTGCTATTAATGACACTTGCAGTATTACAGGTATTCCATGAATCAGGCCCCCAAATCAAGAAATTTTAAAAATAATACTTCTTTTCCTTTGACTTCTGCCTTTTCAATCTTTAGGGGTCCTATTTTCAAGTTTTTCTCTGCAGCCATGAGTGCTAGAAATTTACTTTTAAAAAAAATTAAATTGAGATTCTCACATAATACGTGACTGGAGGAGGTGGAGCTTTAAGAAAAAAACCCAAATATTGTGAGACTCGCTATAAAGAGAGCTGGCAATACCACATAAAATGGACCCCTTTCTTCTCTTGACTCGTGTATGCAGTGCCAGGGGCAACTGCTAGTAAGACATGGAGAACTGACAGATTGGAGCCATAGCACGTCCTGCAGTAGAGGCCAAGGTAACAGGAGTAACAAGGACAGATGAAGCAGGGTCTTGAATAATGAGAACAGCACATGGACAGCAGAGTTCAGGAAGAAGAGGGATAAAGATTCATGCTGGGATGAAGAGGAAGAAGATGAGAGGATACGGCAAGAGGTGAGGTGATCTGCCCTCTCATAGGCCTAGCTCTGGAAGAGACCAGAAATATGAGTGAGGCTCCCTATAAATATTTTTATTGAAATGAATCCATTTTTGTGATCTCCTTGAGTGCTTTCCCTGTACTTGTACAGGAAATGCTCCTGTTAGCCTGCTGCATGTGTCAGGGACCCATTGGACTAAAATCTGCTCACAGTAAAGCCAGAGTAATCGCATGGGTGTAACCGAAGGCAGAATTTGGCCCATTCTGTATATGCTATGATGAATCAGAAAGGGATTAGAACACCAATAGAAATATGCATTACATTTTTCTTGCATTATACATTTGGACTATGTTTAGCACTTTACTCTAGTTCAATGGCAAATACCTGATACCCAGCAGTGTACAAAGAAATCTAGGAGGTGCCATTTCTGTCCTGCAATCCCCACAATATTATATATGTTTTTTACTCTTCCATATGTATTTTCCTAGTGTGCATTCATGTTTACATCTTTGCTGCTGCTTCTGTTTCAAACTATTTAAACCAAGGACTGTCTCTTTAAATATGGGTGCATGGAAAACAAAAAGTCCTCAGAGTCAGTCAATATAGGGTGTAGCAGACCCTTCCTCATTTCTTTTATTGTGCTGCCATCATGTGGCCATTTAATTTCATTCATTTAAAGATGTTACACATTTTACACATTTATCCATAGTTTTGTGCCTCTCGTGTAGATACCGTTCATGTGTCCTTCACATGCTTTTAAAGCTTTTCACTTAGGAATATTTTAGAAAATGTAGACAGATAAAGGAGAGGCATTTTGGATCAATGTAATACGATAAACACAAGCAAAAATGCTGATCTCCATAGGACCCTTCTCTGTTTCAGGGCTAGTGTTGTTGGGCCATAACCTGTACATTGTATGGCACAATAACTAGGAAGGGAGAATGCACATTCTGTCTTAAGAGTTAAATAACTAAGTTTTTTCTGTGTTAGCTCACACAATACTTCACATCAAGGTAGAATTAAGAGAATCATTTATAATGTGCAGTGTGGCTCTGCATGAGTCCTGAAGTGACTCCCACTTATCAGATAATGGCTATTTTTTCATACACAGTGCATTTTATTGTAACTTTGGCCTTCTGACATTAAGCAGTGCTCACAGGTGCTTTTTTCCTGGATTCCACACCTTGAGGCAGAAAATACCTCCTTCTGTATAAGTTTTGGCTGCAGACCCTAAAGACCTTCATGGAGGTAGAAGTAGAGAAGGGAGTGACTTGCACCATGTCTTGTGCCACAAGAACTGTTATGTCCTACAATATGTGCCATACCTGAAATGATTGAGAAGGCTTATGAAGCACAGCAGGGCCACCAACCTCCCCACAAACTCAAATAAAAAAAAAAGAAGTTGAGATTTTGACCTTTCCAATCTCTCTGCACTTCTTTCATTGTGATTAAACTGGCTGTGCCCAAGGAGTTTCTGTGCTCTGAAGCAGCCCTCTTGCTAATATATTGAAGCTCCGTTTCAAAAAGTAATATTTTCTGTCCTTGAAATTCCAAAGTGATTTTTTCTGTGCTCCTGTACTGAGCTATTCAAGACAATAACCTTCTGTGTCTTGTCCTATTCCAGGCCCCTCAACCTCTTTCGGCTGCAGTACCTTCAGAATCTGCCCATGTGGCAGAAACCTAGATTATCGTACCTTTGTGGACCATTCCAAGGGGAAGCGTTTCTGTGATGAACTTATAGTTGAAGTTCTGGAGAAGGCCAAAAAGCAGGTTGAGTACCAAAGGCAAAGGAACTTGCTGCAAGAGGAAAGACATGCCGAGAGGCTCAGGCTTGCTTCACAGCTTGAGGACAAGGTAGCGAGGCAAGAGCAGGCACTCCCTTCACAGTTGCTGGAACAGGAACATTGGTAAAGGGAAGAAAGCGCACAACAGAGAAAACTGGTTGAGCGGCTGCTGTTTCTGATGGCCCAAAGAGCAGGCTCCTGCTGCGCCCCACAGGCTCCTGCTACACCTACACCATGGGCTGCATCCCTTCCGTGGTACCCTGTCCTGTGTTCCAGGAGCAGCTTGAACAACTCCATGGCTGGATGGCCCATGCAATCAGGTCCTATGAGTTACTGTGCCCCATGCAGTCCTCAGTGCTGAACCCCTCCCTCATGGACATCTCCATCTCTCTACGCTGGCACCAGGTGCATGGCAAATGTGGAAGGGAGAATGGGGAATCAGAAGACACACAATAGTGGTGTGGGGGGGGAGGAGGCAGGGGTCTTGCATATAGTTTCACTGTTTTCACTTGTTTATGTACTTTGTTCTTGGTTACTTTTAAACCTTCTGGTGTTGCTGGTGTTTTGGTGTGTTAATGGCAGCTGGCCAAGAAAGCAATGGTTTAATATTGTACTTTTCCAATAAATGTGTAAAAATAAATGTTTTTATTTTCTAAAGAAATCTTATTGACCTCACTGCAACACATCATTAAATACATATTTCAAATAATTAAGATAAACACATGACCAGGGACAACTGGGAGATTGTATACAAAACCCATGTCTCAATATCGCTAAATAAATCAATCCACACATCTGTTATTTACATCAGTCCATATTGTTAACCCCTCTCCCACCCCACACCCCAAAAGGACAATGCATGGCATACAACCTCCCTCCCACATGCACAAGCACATTCATAAAGGTGCTATTCTTCATCTTCCACTGGCCCATGCAAATCCACAGTGTGGGAGCACAAAGTGTCCCTGACTTCTATTGCCTGGGTGCATCCAGCTCCAGCTGTGGTAAGTGCATTTTCTGGCTGAATGTACCAATTCAGCAGCCCCTTGGTGTCAGAGGTCCATTCAGGAGGAAATGGCTCTCCTTTGGCTTCACAAAGATTATGTGATTGTGTGTGAAAAGCACAGCAAGTCACAGTAACGTGAACAGCATTGATGATACTGGAATGCAAATGGGTCTGTAGATAGCACCAGCGGGATTTCAATCTGCCAAATGCACATTCAACCAGTGTTCTACACCCGCTGAGAGTGTACTTAAACCTTCCTTTGCCAGGGCCTCTGAGATCAGGGTATAGTTTCATAAGCCAAGGTGAAAGGGGTATACAGGGTCCCCCAGCACAACAGTGGGGACAGTAACTGCATTTATGACAATGTCATGTGGAGGGAATAGTGTGCCAGCCTGTCCATGAATGTAGACCCCTGATCATTGCAAAACGCTGTCATCATGAACTTTCCCAGTGCAGCCTACATTGACAATCATAAATCGGCCTCTGTGGTCCACAAGGGCCTCCATAACAATGGAGTATTTCCCTTTGCAGTTTATGTGCTCATGTGCTCCTTGAGAAGGGCAAACTATGGACACACGAGTCCCATCAGTGGCCCCAGCACAGTCTGGGGGAAACCCCATTCTCTCAAAGCCAGCAATTACCTCCGGAATATCTTTTATGCCCACCACCTTGGGGTAAACCATAGGCCTGATTGCCTCAGAAACCTCGCCACCACTTAACCCACAGTTGACTTTCCAACACCAAACTGGTTCGCAGTGGAAGACTGTAGAAGACTGGGGTAGTCAGCTTCCAGAGGATTACAGCAACCCACTTCTGGACTGCCCTCAAGTATGTGTCTTTTTGCTGGAGGGTCAGGGCAAGCCTCTCACAAAGCTCCAGAAATGTAGCTTTCTTCATGCAAAAATCCTGCTGGTCATCCTAGATCTGCATGACAATGTGAGTCTACCAGTCAGTGCTTGTGGCCCTGATATAGAAACACTGATCTATGTAGGGACCATCAGCGGCTATACCGAGGGTCATGAGTAGCCTCAGCCAGTTTGAGTCTGCCATGTATGTGTCCCCCTCCTTCTTCTCCATCATTAGCTCTGTCAGGCACCTTTGGTGGGTCAGAAAATGCTGCCAATGTCTCATGGAAGCTCTGCCCGGGTCCTGAAATAGGAGCTAAAGCCCAAGCAAGAAAAGTTCTTAAAATGGTGATTCCTCCATTTTACTGGCTTTGGCTGTTGGAAGAGCACAGAAAAAAATGACAGCTTGGCAGTATGTATTAGCAAGTTATTCAAACTTCCTGTTACATGTGGTATGGACAGTCAAGTTTTCCGAGACTGCATCATGAACAAAGGGCTAGGATGGCCACATTTTGGGAGGGCACTAATAAATCTGAGATATGGTAGGTTGAACTCGGTTCTGCTCACTGCAGTGTGGACACTGGAGCCCTGGCTTCAGGCCTGGGTTAAAAAATTCTTAACCTTGGGTTGGCAATCAGTGTAAACACTCAAGCTCTGGGTGCTCAAACCCAGGGTACACTGACTTGAGTTCCACTAACCCTGGGTTTATGTTCAGGGTATGTCTACTCTGCAGTGTTCTTAATACTTGGGACAAACATAGCCCTTTGTAAGGAGGCAGAGTTAAGGTTGAGCTTTCAACTTTGACTCTACATTTCCTAACTTTTCAGTAGAGTTGGGTGAATACTGCAAAACATTTTCCACAAAAATACATTTGACATTTTTCACTTTCAGCTGTGTTTTAAGCTCCTTTTGCGTTTTCTTTCCAAAAATATTCCAGTGAACAAACTTACTGGAAAGGACATTTATAGAAACAGCACATTTTTACCAAATATTGAAGAATGCTGGCAGAAAATGAACTCATGAATATCTGAGTTTCTACCTTTGCACTCGTCCAATCAGAAAATAGACGCCTACCATGTGATCTTTGAAACATCACAAATTATGAATACTTGTAACAAACTACAAAATCAAAGATTATTTTAAAAATTATTCACACATAATTCCAAATAATGAACACAATGAAAGATGTAAAGATGAATACAGTGAAAGAACTGCAGTCTGCTTGTGGACAACGTGCTAAAAGAAAGAGCAAAAATTCACCAAATTAATTGATTTCTCAACTTTAAAGTTGACTAATGCTGTAGAGGAAGGGGTTGCACAGGATATATCCGTTTGCTGTACTTCTCATGTACATTCAATCCAGAGGATCTCAAAGCACATTACCAAAAGTGATGGAATAATCCTCACAACCCTCCTCCCATTTTATATATCAGGAAACTAGCGGTATGTCTACACTGGACTGTAGCCCAAGTTTGACCAGTTACGCCACAATTTTACAGCCCCACAGCCTGTGCCCTGGAAGCCCAAGTCAGGCTAGACACAGGTGTTCAGTTGCAGTGTAGACATATCCTAGGATAAAGAGAGGTTTGGTTTTTATTGTATTTATTTACGTATTTTATTACTATTATTATTATTAATTATTATTATTATTGTTATTGTTATTATATGTATTGAAATAGAACCTAGAGGCCTCAATCAGGGATCCTCAGAGCTCCGTTGTGCTAAAAACTGTATATGAGTGTCATGAAAAGACAGTTCCTGCCCCCAAAACAATCTAAGCCTGGGGTCCTGCAATTCACCACACAAGAGCACAACAAATTGTAGGCTCAAGGCCTGCGTATATATTGGGAGACAACAGGTGGAGAGAACAGACAAACAGTAGTGGCACAAGGTGAAGAGCTTCAGTGACTTGCTGAAAGTCGCACAGTGGATGAGTCAGATTCCTGTGTTTTAGCCACAGTGAATTAATCTTGAACAATCATACTTGACAGCAAGACGTATCAGACCCTCATTGTGAAAATATGAAAACTACGGAGAACGCTGAGGGGGAGGGCATGTAGGAGGTTGTTTTTTCAGCTATGTTCTTAGGAGTGGCAGTATTAAATTATCATTGTTTTTTGTTTTGTTTTGTTTGAAAGTGCATAATATCTAATGATGAATCTCTTGGTATTTGGAATGCACAAGTCAAAGAAAATGAAATCCTAACCTCCTGGAGAACATTGCAGTTTGATTAACCTAAAGGGAGGAATTCTAATAATTTAACTTGCCATAGTGCTTTACTGAAAAGAGGGGAAAAAGTAGTTTTCAGAAATAATTTAAATTATTTAACTCTCTGTTATGAATCAAAATCCTCAGGAGAGGAAACTTTCCAGCTACCAGCTTTTTATATCCACTAGGTCCTGATCACACGCAGATGCTGTAATTACCTCAAGTGTGGTATATTAATTTTCCAGCAAGACACTAGCAGAGGCACCATGGTATTATATGATGTTTTCATTTCTTGGGGAACTCCCAGGGAATATTTCTTCTTAGGAAAACCCATTCCATCATAAACCTTCCTTCCTATTCTTTATCTTGATAAGCACCTAGGGAAGCTAATGTTTGCTAAGTGCTCTGAGGATGAAAAGCTTAATCATTATTATGATGACAGTTAAAAAGAGAGGACAGAAAGAAAGACTGAAAGCAAAATGGGGGAGAGGGAACTGAAGCCTGAAATTTTACCACATCTGAATGGGAAGAAGATTCCCTTTAGGGCATTCATCTTCAAGAGCAAGTGGAAAACATTACTCCGGTCTGAAAGTTTAAAACAATTTTGCAGAGCATCCACTATCATGTGGAGGCAGCATACAGAGCCCCTGAGAGAAAGACTGCCTTTGTTATCTCTCCAGTGAGCAAAGGGACCTTCATCCTGCTTTTCTCAGCCAAGAAAAGTCACTACAACCTGGGCCCTTGATGGACTGAGGTGGGGGGATCCTCCACTGGAGACTGCATTTGGAATAGAGAGAACCCTCCTTTGGGGAAGGGGAGAAAAGGGTAAAATAACCCTTAGTATTTTTAAGGACCTGCCTTGAGAAGAATGCAAACATTCACTGAATTAGACTTGCGACACAGCTTTCAGGTAGACATTATTGTCTTCATTTTACAGATAGGGAAACAAAGGCACAGAGAAGTTAAATAACATGTCTACAGTCACACCATTGTAGCAGAGTCAGGAATGGAACTCAGATACCTTGACTCTAAGTCACATGCTGTAACTCTTACGTAGCACTTTCTTCTTACCATAGACTTTGTTTAGGTCACTTATATTAGCAGATATGACTACTTCAGCTCTGGGATACACCATACTGATATTATAAGTAGGTTCTACTACAAAGTACAAATTAAGGGCCCATTTCTGCAAGATGCTGAATAAATATCAGGACTGGCACCTAATATAAGTGTTTTCTTCCTGTATCATTATTATTAATAATTATTTTATAATTAACTCTAGAGGCCCCAACTGAGATAAAAGCACCATTGTGCTGGTCATCATACATACATACAGTAAGTAAAAGTCCCTGCCTGAAGAGCTTACCATCAAAATAGACAAGAGAGAGGGTACAAGGAAGGAACCATTATCATCCCTATTTTACAGAAGGGAAACTGAGCCAACAAAGGTTAGGTGACTTGTCCTAGGTCATACAGGAAACCTATTGCAGAGCCAGAAACTGAACCAAAATCTCCTGAGTCCCAATCCAGTGTCTTAATCCCAAAACCATCCTACCTTCCCATTTGAATCTCAGACTTAAATAGGGTTTTGCTCCAACTTCTTTTTTTTCTTCCCTTTGTGGACCAAAAAAAAGTTATAATAAAATTATGCAATTGTATTTTAGCTTGGAGTTAAAACATGGTTCCCTCAGACATTTAGAACATGATTTCTGTCCACACCGACAAGCAAAGGCACTCTATAACAGAGCTGGGACATCACAGCCAGGCATTGTAAACATGTTTAAACATAGTTATTTTTGTAATGCAGAGAAAGCTGCCCTCTCTGGGCTCATTGCAGAGTTCTCAAGTTCACATTACTGATTATGAGCCACTAAATACCAATTTGCATATTATATAAAACCATGCTCAATTAAGGGGGTATATTCCCACTCATTAGCAAACACAACGAAAATAGCACAGGAAAAAAGAACGGCATTCTGTTTTATTTATGTAAAGAAATTTCATTAAAATTCTTTTGATTTTCCTGAAGGCAAAATTTTACATTATTAGAAATACAGATCTGGCCTAATTTCCCAACTGCAAATTAATGAGCATTGGAGATATTTAAATTACACTCATAGAGCTCAGATGTTTCACAAAGAATTTTTTTAGAAATCGAGTTTGTGAGAAAAAATACTCTACTGAAGTTAGAAAACAGAAACATAACTTTCTATGGTTCAGTTTTATTATGATTGGGGCCTATCCACCGTAAATGGTGTTAAGAAAAAAATATTTACTGTGAGCAACAGTGGGAACAATAGGTGAAAGCTCATTGTAGCCGTACAACAAGGAAACAAATGGATGTGATTGTCAAAGGAGACTAAAAATTACCTCTTCTTGGGAATTAAAAGCTCTTTGCTTCTGCTTTGTTTACAGTGCTTAGCCAATTTTCAATCTAAGTAACAGTTTTGCCATTGGTACTGGACTCAGCTGTAACTCTGCATAGGCAACACAGCAGTGAGGAGGGGAAGGAGATACAGTCACAGGAGGCAGTCTGCTATACCAATGCCTCTGGAGCACTAAGTGGGGCATGCTGGACAGTGAGACTTGCAATACCTACATAAAGAAAAGGAGGACTTTCGGCACCTTAGAGACTAACAAATTTATTTGAACATAAGCTTTTGTGAGCTACTGTTCACTTCAATGGATGCTCACGAAAGCTTATGCTCAGATAAATTTGTTAGTCTCTAAGGTGCCACAAGTCCTCCTTTTCTTTTTGCGGATACAGACTAACACGGCTGCTACTCTAATATCTACATAACTTTTGTAGCCAGCACTCCTCCCAGCACAACCCCACTAAACACATCCCTTCTGTCCACTTGCACTGCCATCAGTGCTCTGCAGGGCAGAATTATGGATATCTGCTGTATTGGTGCAATTAAAAAAAAATATGTTCCCATGCCACTCCACCCCCACACTCTCCTTCCTCCAGGCTGGGCCCCCATTCTTTAACCTAAACTTTGGCTCATTATTTGAGCTTGTTGGGAATTATTTTTTCCCCAAGAAAAATCTATGATGAAAATGACATTTAAAAAAATGTCTTAGGCTATCTGTCAAAAAAGTGATAATGCAAAACCCAAAAGTTTTTGGTTCAAAATCAGAAAAAAAAAATCATTTTTCAACAAAAGCCCAAATGTTTTTAGCAAAAATTGATATTTTGTCAAGAAAGCCATTTTCCCTCCAAAAAACTTTTGGCAAAAAATTTTCAACCAGCTCTATGCCTTGTGTTTACTATCACCCCTTCAGCTGTTAATTTTATCAATTTGTCTTTCTAAATCAGGTAATATTTATACTTCATAAATACTCACCTTTCTGTCTCCAGCAACCCCTCAGAGAGGTATCTGCCTGGTAGCCCATCTCCACTCAATCTGAGTTATGGTAGTTTCATCTTGCAATACTGCTCTTGGTTCTTGCAAACAGAACCTAGACAACAAACAACAAAACGAGATCTAAGCATTGGGGTGAAATTCACCCATGGTGCAAAGGGCTCGCACAAGTCCCACTGGACCATTTTAGTCCTGCATAGCAACTGCATCCATTGTATGCCTGATATGTGACTGCAGTAATGGTTGCCACACTGAACCCCCCAAAATGGGCAATATAACTTTGGCTGGGGCAAGGTAACGGGCGAGGGGGCATGGATACATGTTTGCACAGAACCAGGGGCCCTGACAAACTGCAACCAGCACAGATGGTTTTCCAGGCCATTGAATAAAATAGCAGTTATAGGGGTGAAGAGATGGAAAGTTCTGCATATTAGCTAGCATCCATGCTCTGGGTTGGGGAATGGATTTCATTTTCCCAGCTATCCTGCATTTCATTTTCACAGAGCCCAAGTACTCAGGGTTTATGCAGGTGTGGTGAATTTTGTCATCAGTGTTTTTGTAAGCGCTATGGCCTGCAGCTCTAGTGGATAGGGAGCTCTCTGCTCCCATCTGTTGGTGAACAGGGGGAAGAACAGACACAGAGCAGCTTCATTTGCAGGAGGTATTTACCCAGAATTCCTCCAGTGACACTTTGGGAGTAACCATAACTGTTCATCGACTCAGAATTGGCTAGGAAGTAGAGATGAATTGAGAGCAGGAACAGAACACTTACATTGTAAGCAAGGAGGTGTAGCCTCAATGGCAAGGAACTAGGATCAAGAGTCTTATATGGTATTCCCTTCTGTAGAGAATTCTGTGCTATGGGGAGGATTCTTCAATGGGAGACACTGCATAAGTGGCAGTTTGCTAAAGCTAAAGAGGTCCGTGGTTGAGCTGAGTGAGCTCTGATGAGGTACTGCCGATCAAGTCATTAAATAAAGCTGGAATCACTATAGTTGAGTGAGGTAGTGGAGCCCCAGGACAGGATGAGGCAGCACTTTCTGGGCCTGAATGGCGTTTAGTAGATGGGGAAGGGGTAAGTGATGTGATAGAGGGACATCTGCATATTGGTCATTCATGCTGGTGGACGGGGAACTCAGTTAACAAACTACTGCCAAAGTTACTATGGGAGTGTTTTATTTATTCATTTAAATATATTGTTTCCAAGTTGATGCTGTGTTCACTTTTCCCCTAATAATGTTTTCTTTGTTTCATACACAGACTTGTTAAGGGTGCCCAGGGAAGGTATTTAGTGATCCCAGAAATTCTGAGTGGGGGCTTAAGCTGGTGGTGTTTGTTTGTTTTAAGAGGGACACCTTGTGATTTAAACCTGGTTCTTGTTGCTGCTGACAACACTTGGCAGAAGGGTTACAAATAAATGCAGAGATCGGGTTATTATTATCGGCAGAGAGATGGACAGATGTGCATCTGAAACATTTTGTTCAGAACTCGCATATCAGTGTTAACATGAGGAGGTCAAATGTAAATATTGAGAAAAAAGAAAAACCTCCTTAAAGTAGGTTTCAGAGTAGCAGCCGTGTTAGTCTGTATTCGCAAAAAGAAAAGGAGTACTAGTGGCACCTTAGAGACTAACCCATTTATTTGAGCATCGGATGTATCCGATGAAGTGAGCTGTAGCTCACGAAAGCTTATGCTCAAATAAATGGGTTAGTCTCTAAGGTGCCACTAGTATTCCTTTTCTCCTTAAAGTAATCCATCTTTGATTGCATTCTTTAATCAAAACTTGTTCTCATCTCTTCATATAAAATTGAGATAATACACTTGTCTGATACTCTTCTAATTTGTTCTCCTGTAAAAGACTTTGAATTAATAATACTGTATAGAATAGGTGCAGCTGTGACATAGGGATTAATTATTTAAGAGTAGTTGGTATATAGCTTGAAATCTCTACCAGCTTTAATACCTGGAAATCTGCCTCTTTTATGAAGACCAAATTTAAATAGTGGGGAATGGTGGATTGCACGAAGAGGGCACATTTAGGGTGTGTGGGTAATAAATGATGTGCTAAACTATCCTGTTTATGATGAATTCACAGTGGAGATTAACACTTTTATTGGAAATGCCATAAATTGTCCTTACAAAATACCTTTATAGCAGTTATGATTTTTTTTATCCTGTAGTTAAAAACATTATCCTGGCACTTAGTAAGCAACATCGCATTATATGCAAACTAAATGGCGAAAGACGCACACAGATTTTGGGAATTCCTACCTACTATTCATTTGTTCAACTGAGCTTCAAAATGGCAAGGAAGAGACAGGCAGCAGCAGCTGTCGCCTTCAAACTAGGATTTTCCATCTGCCAAATTAGGTGTCTTATTTGTTTGTATATTTAGGTTTTAAAATGCATTTAATCCTAAGCATTAGGGTCCTGATTCAGAAAAGCGGCTAACTACATGTTTAAACCCATCCCTATTGAGAAAAAGCATTTACGTATGAGCTTATGACCCATTGATTTCAGGATTTAAGCACATACTTTCCTGAAAGAGGACCTAGGTTCATATCCTGCTATTGACCCACACATTTAACTTGCATCAGAGTCAATGGGAGTTTGCTTGGATATGGCCATAAAATAGGTCTTTAAAACCTGAGCAGTGATTTATCTTGTTTTTATTAGCTGTGGATGAAATGAGGGACAGTGGCTGTACTTTGCCTTAAATTGTAAGAATTTGACAGGGGAAAACAGAATAATATGAAGGTTGGCAAAACGGAGCAGAATGTACAAGATTTAAGAGGAATAGATTCTGTTGAACACTCACAGAGTCCATATCTAAACTGTTATTCCTAGTAAAATGATTCCCTTCTGTAGCATTTGGTATAAAGACAAGAGGCTAAAGTACAATAAACGAAAATCAGCTTTTGTATTTGGAAAGCTATTTGTGGACCAATTAAAAAAAATATTTTAGTTCCACTCTAACTCGGCATATTCAATCCCATTGATGATGTTTTATTAATGGCTTGAAAGGAGTCAACAGCAAGCTAATGAAATTAATAGATATTACAAAATTGCAGTGGGATGAATTAAGTACTAGTAAATACAGATGGTAACCAAGGGGGTCTTGAGTAATGAGTAAACTGGACACAAATAACAAAATCTGGGCCTTGACCCTGCAAACTGCTCCATTCTTCTTCACCCAATGGGTCATTCTCAGTGGGACTTTGCATGGGCCCAGGGCTCCACCGTCATGGAACAGCTTTGCAGCTCTGTGCCACAGAGGAGATCACATGGACAGGACTGTGAGGACTATTTTCTAGGAGAGCAGCAGCTGACTTTATAAGACGTATGCATTTCCCTTCCTTAGCTAAGGAGTGTACTCATTTGTCAAACAGTAGGAGACTAGTTTTTAGTGCAGTTGCTATTCTGTATCACAAGACTGTTTGTGATCTTTCTAATGTGGTCTGCTGGTGAGAAAGGCATCAAGAAGAGAAAGCAAGGAAAGGGGGGCAAGGAAGAGAGAGTAATACGAGGGGGTGGAAATGAATGTGTGGTGCTTGTATATGATTTGGGGATGGAACAGGTGTGAAAACAAGCAAAGGGAGAAAAAGCAGCGAGGAGGAGTGTGGCAGGATGAGGGGGAAAAACAAGAAGGAGTAGCAGCATCCAGAAAACAGAAAGAGCAAAACTAACAGAGAAGAGAAACAATCACATAAAATAGGAAAAAGACAAATGAAAATGTAGTGAGTACATTTAGAGAGAATTTGACAGGGGAAAACAGAATAATTTGTAGATTTGTAAATGTAGAGAGAGTACAAAATACAACAGTGCATCAGATTCTGCTCTCAGTTACATAAGTGTAAACTCAGATTTATGTTTGATTTATGTCTATGTAGCTGAGGGCAGAATTAGACCCAGAGAGAGAGAGAGCGAGAGAGAGAGAGAGAGAGAGCGAGCATACAATGAGAGAATGTAAAACCAAAGGAAAAAGCAGATTGGAATGTACATGGAAAAGAGTGAACAGAAGGTTTGACTATAGAGGTGGGAAACAGAATAGAAATTGGGGGGCGGGGGAGAGACTCAAGAAAGAAGAGAAACAGAAAATACATGAAAAAGAGGGAGGGAGAAAAGAATCATGGGATAGTAAAAGCCACCTGTACAACTCAGATTTTAGAAATATGTGTTTGCCTCCAAAATTATCAATAGGAAAGATGTCATTTTTAACAAATACTTTTCCAGTGTGGTATAAAATATATAACATGGTTTTGATTTCTCAAGATTCTAGACTACTTCCATGTGCTGGAAATAGTGATGGGCAGACATTGAAAAGTATAAAGCAGTGGTTCTTAAACTTTTATACCTTTCACATAGCAAACCTCTGAGTGCAACCCTCCCCCCTTATAAATTAAAAATACGTTTTTATATATTTAACACCATTATAAATGCTAGAGGAAAAGCGGTGTTTGGGGTGGAGGCTGACAGCTCATGACCCCCCATGTAATAGCCTCTTGACCCCTTGAGGGGTCCCGACCCCCAGTTTGAGAACCCCTGGTCTACAGCTTCAGATCATGAAGTATACAATATCTTTAAACCTTTTGAGTCCCCTTACAGGACTCCAGGACCTGTTTTTCCAATCTCTTCCCACCCTGATAGGCCTTTATAATCTGACCATAATCAACTGAAACTGCAAGTCCTGCTCAGCACCTCTTAAAAATGAAGACACTTTAATTTAGGCCCCCAGTTCTGAAAATTATGGCCTTAACTCAGCTGCACCTCAATTTTTCCTGTACAAAATTGAGCTATTACCTTACAGAAGGGTTGCCATGTTTGATTGATGTTTGTAAAGTACTTTGAGATCCCTTGGTGGAAGATACGAAAAAAATTGCAATTCTTATACAAACCAAAGCATCTGGCCACATTCGCTGCTGATTGGCACAGCACTATTGACTTATTTATCAATAGCTTTGCCCGTAGCGTTAATCTACACCAGTTGAGAATTTGGCCCCTTATCTTTTTAGATTAACCCTTCACTATTAAAGTGTTCGTTACAATTCAGCCTATACTTAATGCTTATATTCTCTTGAATCGCTCAGTGAATTCAGGCACAGGGTAATGTTAAAGCTTGAGAGATCATTTTTTCCATCAGCACCTGGTCTACCTTACCAGCTGATATTTTATATTAAACTTCACTTCTGGAATTTCATCAAAATAGTTTGTAGTTTATCTTTTATTTGCCTCATCCTTTACGCAGCTCATTGTAAATTTGCACAAAGGGAGACTTAGGGAAGCAGCTGTGATTTCTCTGCTCTTTAATACATACGGCATATTTGTAAGCAATTACATTTCAGCTTCTCTTCTGAGCTCATATTCTCTGTGCACATCAGAGATGGCAAATTAATTATCATAATGATCTGGACTATGTACTCATTCCACGTAAGACAAGCCAAAGCCCATTCAAATCCAGAGATCGATTTTTCTAGAAAAACAAGAAAAGAAAAACATAGCCCACCCCCTCAATGTGCTTTCAGGCTTTAAAGTTATTTCAGTCTCTTAAAAAGAAACAAACAAACAAACAAAAAATTCGTTAAAGAAATTGCCTCTTAATTTTGCCTAATTGTTTTCTTTTCTACTGGATAGATAGACCAGATGTGCATGTTGGGATGGAAGATTTCACACACAGAGCCCAACAGTGTGACATGTAGACCATTGGCAATGCTTAGCTGTTTCCTTTCTCTTTGTCCTACATTTAGTACTCCCTGTGGCAAGTAATCAGTTTCTGAACTTCAGAAATAGTTTCTTGAAAATGTTTCATGCTGCACTGTGTTGGCTCAGTACCACTCTGCTGGGGCTAGTTAGTGGATACAGAGACGACTGTAGTCTATGCCCCAGCTCCCCACATCATACAGTTCAGATCTTATGTCGCCCATCACATGGAGAATCCTGGTGGAGAAATCCTGTAACATAAGCCGTTTATTTGGGATTTCAATGGGGAAGGGTAGATTTAGCTCTAAATGAAGTGCAATGAAAGTCCCAGATGATTTCAGTGCTTTTAAAATGTCCAAACTGCATTTGTGATAATAGTGAACTTCTGCTTATATAGAGCAGGATCTTGAAATCCTTATTCACTTTTCATTCACTCCTTTTTGCTTTGAAGGGAGTTTTGTCAAAGTGAAAAGTAAGCAGGAACTTCAAGATATGTCCCCTTAAGAGCAGTACTGCCCATTGATCAGTCTTCCCTATCACCTGGCATGGCCCTTTAAGAGTTTGGGGTGGTCAGATACTCAGAGCCTGAGGACACATAACAAGAGAAGAAAGGGGTCCCTGGAAGAAGTAACATTTAGAAGGAATTCTGTTACTGTATCTTTAAGGACCCAGGACCTGGAGCATTGCAGAGAGGGTGGGGCAGGTCTCCCATTTCTCACGTCCAATAAGGAGTGAGCTGGGAGAAGCAGCCAGCATAAATACTGGCCTCCTCCTTCATAGCAGCTCATGTGCCTGAAAACACTAAAAGGAGTAAGACAGCTTCTACAGGGTTCTGAGTTAGCAGGGAACAGATACCAGCAGGAGAAGACTGCCAAACCCTCTGAGCCTGAAGACTAAGTGGGGTCAACTGAGGGAGATAAATTGCCAGCAAGCTCCAGGAGGAGGGCTCGGGTTCCTGATAAAAAGAAGAGACTTAAAGACAGAGAGTCCCCTGAGGGTCAAAGCTTACAGGGCAAGTTCCAGATGAACCCTGAAAGCCAGAAGGATCTTTTGTTTCTTTGGGACTTTTTTTTATGGCCCCTTTTGTAGGAGGCTCTCTAATAAACAATCCTTAAGCAGGGTATAATTGAATCGAGCAGAAAGAGTGGAATTATTGGCTTCCTGAAAAGGGAAACTGGGGCTCAGCAGGGAGCACTACAGGGCAGACATGCCGTATCACAGATCCATAGTGAAGTTGTGCTGCAGAGAGAATAACTTTCCTATAAAAGGTTACCTACTGTAGTTCTAGGACATATTTTATCTCTTAGCTTTCATTGGTCAGTGTATAAGACTCAGCCTCCATATAACCATGTTTTACAATATCAGAGAAAGATGGACAACACATGGAAAAGGTAGTCATGCTTTTTCTGCAGCACTGGGTGTGACAGGTTGGGTCACAGAAACCCCCTTGGGGCTGCCACCTGATGTGCTGAGACTACCTCTGAGCCGGTTTTCCCTGCCAGCTTGGGACTTCAGAATCCTGGCTTGTTGAGCCAGACATGCAAGCTGCTGCAAACACAGACCCAGGTCTGAACCATGTCCCCCAAAGCTGCAGGCTTTAACTGAAAACCACTTAGCAGCTGCTCCTGTCTCCAGCACCCAGATACCCAGTTCCCAATAGGGTCCAAATCCCAAATAAATCTGTTTTACTCTGTATAAAGCTTATACAGAGTAAATTAATAAGTTGTCTGCACTCTATAGCACTGATAGAGAGATATGCACAGCTGTTTGCTCCCCCAGGTATTAGTCACTAACTCTGGGTTCAATATTAAGAAAAAAGTGATTTTATTAAGTATAAAAAGTAGGATTTAAGTGGTTCTAAATAATAACAGACAGAACAAAGTAAGTTGCCAAGCAAAATAAAACGAACACTCAAGTCTAAGCCTAATACATTAAGAAACTGTATACAGGTAAATCTCACACTTAGAGATGTTCCAATAAGCTTCTTTCACAGACTAGACTCCTTTCTAGTCTGGGCCCAATCCTTTCCCCCGGTACAGTCCTTGTTCCAGCTCAGGTGGTAGCTAGGGGATTTCTCATGACTGCAGCCCCCTTTGTTCTGTTCTATCCCCTTTTATAGCTTTGGCACAAGGTGGGAATCCTTTGTCTCTCTCTAGGTTCCCACCCTTCCTTCTAAATGGAAAAGCACCAGGTTTAAGATGGATTCCAGTACCAGGTGACATGGTCACATGTCCTGTGAGACCCCAAGCCTTCATTCTTCCTGGCCTGACTCACAGGAAGGCTTGCAAGTAAACAGAGCCATTTACAACCAACTGTTCTAGTTGATGGGAGCCATCAAGATTCCAAAGCACCATTAATGGCCCACACTTTGCATAATTACAATAGGACCTCACAGTTATATTTCATATTTCTAGTTTCAGATACAAGAATGATACATTTATACAACTAGGATGACCACACTCAGTAGATTATAAGCTTTGTAATGATACCTTACAAGAGACCTTTTGCATGAAGCATATTCCAGTTACATTATATTCACACTCATTAGCGTATTTTCATAAAATCATATGGAGTGCAAAGTCACATTGGGCTTTATCTGAAAGACTACAGTAATTATTCCTTAGGTTGAAAAATAGAGACGTTAGTTATTTTCTTTCTGCGATCAATGTCCCAGATACTCAGCATGTGTACGTTGGCACAACTCTGTTGACTTCAATTACACTACATTGATTTACTTCAGCTAAGGATCTAGCACAATACATTTCTTTTCAAATACTGTAGATCTGATTCACAATCGTGTAAATCAGGAGTAATTTCATGAAGTCTGTGAACTTACATGTTGTAAAACCAGTGCCATTAAGAGCAGAACCAGCCATTGTAATTTTTATTTTGGATAATCACACCCAGGGCAAAATTTTTTGAAGCCCATGTAATATCACCAGGGAGGTTGCAACTAGAGAAATTGAATGTTGAGCTCATAAGTACAATTTGAATTTACCAACTGTGGACTTGGGAAAACTCCCCTTTATTGAACAGGAACTGGAACCAGTCCCAGCTTGATAGTAGGTTCTTATCCAGTTTCAAATAGGTAGGTAACTGTATATTTGCTTGTCCAAAAGAGCAGTAAGCAAATGGGAAGAGCAATGAATTCCCCTTACTAGAAAATAAAGATTAATACAGTAAGACTTCACAGATCAGGGCCTGCATTCCAAGCTGCCTGGCTGTGGGATTGTTGACAGAATATTGGGGTTAAACAATGAAAAAAAAATAAAACTTTCAAAAACAGTAAGGAAACAATGTGAATATTTCCTGAGGTCTGATATGGGTTTTTAACGTAATAAACTTTTTCATTTATATTGAGTAGTGTCAAGAGAAGATGGTGTGTGGGCCCTTCCTTCCCTAGGATCCAGCTGGCAGGGCAGGCAGGTGGAAGGACAGAATATGAAAAGGGGATAATTTCATTTTCCTGCACATCTGAAGAACAGTGCGGGGCTGAGTTCCTTCTTTGTTTACTGATCAGTTTACAAAATGTGCTTATCTAAGAGCATGCACGAACCTTCAAACTAGCACAACTCCCTATACACTGAATAGACTCTCTCTTCAATATGACTCCACCCTTAACTTTTGCCTCCTCCTTGGGCAAGTCTGAGTAAGCAGAGTCGAAGGACTGGGGAGTTCAAGAAGAGATGTATTCATAAACTTGGTATTTGTCTTGTTATATCTCCTCAAGGCAAGGAGGGAAGGGAAGTGGAGAGATTAGTGAGGATGCAGATGTACATTCATATTCTTGGAAATCAGCACCATGAGTCTGGATTTTCAGAGATACTGTTATAAGACAATTCTTAGAACAGCGAAGTTAGATCTCCATCGCTGAAGGTAGTTTTTATTAGTCATCACAACAGTTATTTACTTATTTGTGCTTATTGTTATAGTTCCATATGTTGGGGACACTGGGGCATGGCCACTAGGTAACTCGAGGGGATGGAAGACCACGAGTGTCGATGAAGCCCCCTCGTACTAGGCCCAAGTGTCCTTGGCCCCCCCTCCCGCCTGGAGGCACTCGCAGCAGCTCTGCGTACTAGGCCCAAGTGTCCTTGGCCCCCCAACCTGGAGGCACTCACAGCAGTTATGCTGAGGATCTGCAACAATATGTTGCAGAGTCAGACTGCCTGAAACTAAGCAAGGCCAAACAGGGCAGATATGGAAGAACAATGCTGAAGAAAGCAGCTTTACGTATGGTTTAAGAAATGATACAGAGCACAAGGGCACTAGCTGGGAACTGGATTGGCTGGCTATATGGATACTTAGGGCAGCTTGCTATTGGATAAGTATGCTGGGAAAAAAGGATGTATAAAAGCCTGTGTAACTTCCTGCTTTGTGTGCAGGATTTGAGATTTTATTCTCCCTGTACCTTTTTGCAGCTGCAAATAAACTTTTCTGCTTCTCCACCCCATTGTGATTATTGGGTGTAGCACACTGGGTAGCGAACCAACCCAAGCTGTTGTTTAGCCTCTCAGCACTGGGTGCCGGCAACACATATGTTATGCTGTCTGGAGTTCGTGACAAAGTCAGGCTGAATGGGTCCTGGAAGGCTGATATATTAGCCCTAGAATGTTAAAGGCCCTTTTTTCTACAAGCTGAGAAGGGGTTATCTCAGGTCAATTAGGAACACCTGAATCCAGTTAAGGGCTGCCTGAGGCCTTTAAAAAACTCCTCCTCTGGGGAGAGCAAAGGGGAGCCAGCCTGCCTGCCTACCTAGTGGCAGTAGGGAAATAGACTGTTTTAGATTGAGAGACTGTGCTCCTTCCCATAGGGGAAACAGCCAAACCTGAGTGCCTGCTAGGGGAAGGACTGATACCCCAGAGCAGCCACAGGACAACATCTTGTCCTAGCAAGGGTGGCAGAGAAAGGTACCCCGCTGTTTTTTTGTCTATGAGACGGTTTCCTTTTTGTTTGGTGGAGGATAACCCCTTAGGCTGACCCTCAGGCCTACCCTGAAAATATGGCCAAGGAAGCACAGAAAGGGGAAGGCAAACCTTGCCTGAGTGAGGATGATTACCCCAGGCCAACCATCGCCAGAGGGGGAAGCGCTAAGTATGGCGAGAGAAAAGAGGTGTCTTGCCACAAGTGGTTCACAGCTGAGAGTGCTTGGCTCAGGGCAGACAGTCAGAAAACAGGGCGGACACCCCAACCTGGTGGTGTGGTCTATAATTAGATTTCACCAGCCAGTGACAAATGTGAACTCCTGAGTCACTATACCAGTCTTACCATGAAGTCACAGACAGTCCCCTTAGACTCTCCAGTCTATCTTGCCACCTGGACAAACTGGACTTTGTGACAAAAGGTCACTTAAATCAAAAATGACACCACACCAGGTTGCTCCGAGTCCCAAGAGACCAGTCACTCACCCAGATCAATTGGTACTCTAGATCAGGGGTTGGCAACCTTTCAGAAGCGGTGTGCCGAGTCTTCATTTATTCACTCTAATTTAAGGTTTCGCATGCCAGTAATACATTTTAACATTTTTAGGTCTCTTTCTATAAGTCTATAATATATAACTAAACTATTGTTGTATGTAAAGTAAATAAGGTTTTAAAAATGTTTAAGAAGCTTCATTTAAAATTAAATTAAAATGCAGACCTTCCCCCCGCCCTTCCCCCCAGACCAGTGGCCAGGACCTGGGCAGTGTGAGTGCCACTGAAAATCAGTTCACGTGCCGCCTTTGGCATGCATGCCATAGGTTGCCTATCCCTGCTCTAGATCTTACATCAAAGACAATGCTGGTAGCCAATTCTATAGTAAATTAACTAAAGGTTTATTAGCCAAGAAAAGGAAGTGATCATTATTGAAAGGTTGAAGCAGATAAAATATATGCACAGGTGAGTCACAGTTTGTAATTCCCAATGGTGGCAGTGATATAATAAACTGCCAGTTTCCCAAAACTCTTTTCAGGATACCCAAATTGTTTCTGGGGATCTCCACTTTGCATCCGGTACACTTCCCTGTAAGAGTCCAGAGATGCAGGATCGTTCCTTGAATCCATACATATAGTTTCTTCTCACAGAAAACAAGCTGGCAGTGTCACTACCCACGTGGACTTTTCCTTTAATGACGGTGAGTGAGGAATGCATTTTGAGTCTTTGACCTCCTATCATTGCACACCATGACTACTTGCTTTGAAATTAGTACTTTTCTGTTAAAGTTCTTCATTTGCACAGGGCTTCTTTCTCCTTTGATGGGTTATTTAGTTACAAGGGGGTACACACAATGAAAATGTTTGCTATAACATCATAACAGGATACAAATAAGTGAAAACAATGCAAGTAACATCCCACTAGTTTTCATGAAGTTTAAACACCAAATATACTCTTATACTCAGGTGATCTTGGCCTTGCTATAATGCTTTTCAGATTAGCAATAGACATACTCCAACTCTCAGGCCCTTGAAGCATCTTCCTGGGGCATCCAGCCCCTGGCCCACTGGAAACTCACAGTATTCACCAATCCACTGCTTCTGAAGAAGCAGTACACCCCAGCTTACCAGTTCTACCTCAGCTCACCACTCTGCTTAACACACAGCACTTGTTTATAGTGAAATCAGGTATAAATTCACTTAAAGCATAGAGATTTATAAAAAGTAGCAAGTAGAAGTATAGGAAACAAATGATTACATATAAGTTATAACATGCATTTTAAAGCCTAGACTTAATTGACATGATACTCTTATGTCTAATAAAGTCTTGCTTGCCCCAAATCCTTGCAATGTTTATGGCCAAGCAGTCTATGACCCTTCTTTCAGAGACAAACTTAGAGATTTTAAGACCAAAAGGGACCATTATGATCATCTAGTCTACACATCATAGGCCATGGAACCTCATTCCTTCAATAGTCCCAGAACCTTTGGCTGAATTACTGAAGTCCTCAAATCTTGATTAAAAGATTTCAAGTTACAGAGAATCCATCACTTTCTCTAATTCAAACCAGCAAGTGACCCATGCCCCATGCTACAGAAGAAGGCCAATCTGACCTCGAGGAAAATTCCTTTCTGACTGGTGATCACTTAGATCTTGCCCAGATGCTCAGGGTCTATCAGCCAGACACCTGAGAAAGAAGTCTCTGTAGTGACTCAGAGCCCTCCCCATCTAGTGCCCCATCTCCAGCCAATGGAGATATTTGCTAATAGCAATTGTGAATGGGCCATGTCCCATTGTAAGCAACCTCATAATATCGTCCCCTCCATAACCTTACCTACCTCAGTCTTGAACCAGGTTAGGTCTTTCCCCCTACTACTTCCCTTGGAAGGCTGTTCCAGAACTTCACTCCTTTGATGGTTATAAACCTTCATCTAATTTCAAGCCTAAACTTGTTGATGGCCAACTTATATCCATTTGTTCTTTTGCAACATTGGGCCTTAAATTAAATAACTCCTCTCCCTCCCTGGTGTTTCCCCTCTGATGTTTTTATAGAGAACAATCATATCTCCCCACAGTCTTTGTTTTGTTAGGCTAAACAAGCCAAACTCCTTGAATCACCTCCCATAAGACAGGTTCTCCATTCCTCTGATCATCCTAGTGGCCCTTCTCCACATCTGTTCCAGTTTGAATTAATCTTTCTTAAACATGGGATTCACACAGTATTCCAGATGAGGTTTCACCAGTGACTTGTACAATGATAATAACACTTCCCTATCTCTACCAGAAATACCTCTCCTAATGCATCCTGGGATTGAATTAGCCTTTTTCACATCAGCATCACATTGTCATCTCATAGACATCATGTGATCAATCAATATACCCAGGTCTTTCCCCTCCTCTGTCACTTCCAGTTGGTAAATCTCCAACTTACAGCAAAAACCTTTGTCATTAGCTCCTAAGTACATGACTGTGCACTTTGCACTATTACATTTCATCCTATTTATATTACTCCAGTTTTTAAGGTCTTCCAAATCTTATTGTGTGCTATTTTGGTCCTCCTCCCTATTGGCAATACCTCCCAACTTTGTCATCTGCAAATTTCATTAGCACAATTCCACTTTTTGTGCTAAGGTCATTAATGAAAATGTTAAATAAGATTTGTCTCAATACTCATCCCTGAGGCACTTCACTAATAACCTCCCTCAAGTCTGACAGTTCACTTTCAGTGTGACCTGTTATCTCCCCTTTAACCAGTTCCCTACCCACCTTTCAATCCTCCCATTAATCCCTATCTTCTCCAAACAAGCTGTCAGTTGCCTTCTAGGTGAAGGATTCAGTGTGTCTCTTTGCACTCCAATACATACCAGACCAATCCTTCGTCTTTAGTCGTAAACAGGACACCCCCTTGCTGTTTTTTTCTTTCTGTAATTTTCCTGTCTTGTAGATTTTGCACTTTTTGAGTTTGCACCTGGCTCAGTATGCAAATAGGCACACAGTGTGAGACATACAATACACAAATATGCAGACAGGTAAGTAGGTGTCAGTTTTCTCCTGCCTGAAGGGAACATCTCCGAGATATGTCACATCCAGGTGACATGCCTTAACTCCAAGACCTGAAGAGTATAATTTACAGTATAGCTATACAACACCTCAAATATTATCCATATATACATTTTGCAATGATTATGACAACTAGTGGGCTACTGGCTCTTGATAGAGACCTCACATGCCACCCTTTGCTGAACTATTATGCAGATATCTGACTCAGTGGATCCCTGTACAACCCTATGCTCCCTCTGTGTCCTCTGCCAGTTGGCAACAAAGGGTCCCTGGGTCACAGAGGCATTCATGGAAAGAGGACTATTTCCATCTGACTGACTCCACCTGTGAATCTGGGGTATTTACTTTCTGGGATCAAGATTGATATAACAGACAAGAAGGGCTTTAAACTAGGAAATGGGGGAGGGGGGAGAGGGAACATTTGGGACTGACTTGTATAATCTCCACACCTAGTTTTAATACACAAGAGAGAAAAGTCAAATAAATGGGGCTACAGTAAGGGACAGAGGAACACCAGAAGTTAGGAGTATGGACAATATCTAATCCAACTAGGAAATTGGGTGAAGTCAGAGAGAAACAACTGAGATGTCCACATACTAATGCAAGGAGTCTAGGCAACAAAACAGAGGAACAGATGAACAGGTGCAGAATGTAAAACAGGATATTACAGGGATAACAGAAATATAGTGGAAGAGATAGCATGACTGGAATACAGGTACTGTTCAAGAGAGACATAAATAAAGGCAAAGGTAGTGGGTAGTGTTAATCAATTATGCAGTATATTGTAAAGAAATAAGTGATAACATAGATACAACAAAATCAGTTTGGGTCAAAATCACTTGGGGAAAGGACTATCAAAGAGATTGTATTGGGACAGTGTTGTAGGGGTCTGCTATAGATCTTAGGGATCAGATTTGGATATGGAGAGAGATCTCTTTGATATAATTAAGGTGATAAATACTACAGGAAATTGTGTCATTATGTAAGAATTTAATTTCCTATATATAAATTGGAGAACAAATGCTACTGATAATGGTAAGGCCCAGTTATTCCTGGAGGCAATAGCTGACATATTTCTTCACCAAATAATTACTGAACCAACAAGACGTGTTACAATTTTAGACTTAGTTTTGATAAGTAGCGAAGACATTCTAGAACAGCTGGTCATAGTAAATAACCTTGGATCAAGTAATCCTTTAAATTAAATGGAGGAATAGTCAAAAACCGTTTGGCAACTAAGCTTTTTGATTACATAAGGGCAGACTTTGAGAAAAAAAGAACAAGATCATAAAGTCAGCTGGACTGAAGATCTCAGGGACTTAAATGTGGCGGAGTCTTGGAATTTCTTTAAGTCAAAGATGCAAAATCTCTCTGGAATTTGCATCCCAAGCAAGAGGAAATAACTTGTAGGGAAGGGCTCCAGACCTAACTATGAATGACCACTTGTCAAGGCTGAATCCCCACTCTGTCACTCCAAGTGCAGGAAGTGGGGGCCCGCAAGGATTTTAAAAAATAATACTTGCCACTCCAGGCTTGTATTACACTCCCAAGGTTACAGCTTCTCTCTGACCTTGGCTTGGTAAACGTTGCCACCACCCAAATGCAAAAAAACCCCTTTGAACCCAGGAAGGAGCACTTGGGAATTCCTCCCTGTGGGGTATCCTCAAGTCCTTTCACCCCACTCCAGGGAAGAGATGAGAAAGAAAACAAAGGAAATTAGCTGTGCTACCAGCTAATCAAACAACATGCACAAACCTCTTAGGACACCAAAAATCCAATCCTGTTCTTAAAAAAGGTAAATTTTATTAAAAACAAAAAGGAAAAAATTACATCTGGAACTTAGGCTTTTTGCTAGATCTTAAAAGAAACAATTACAAAAATTAAGCACCCAAAATAGCTTTCTTGGGGGTTCAGCTTACAGGTTACAAGCAAACAAAAGCATCGGGGTTAGCACAGAGGAGATCCACAAGCCTTAAAAAATAAACAGAAATAAACCTCATCGCATCTAGCTAAACATTCTGATCTACTTTCACATTTGGAGTTCAGATAAGTAGTTCTAGATATGATCTGATGATTTATGCTCATACCTGACTTAAAGCTGCTTACAGCATTGCTGCTCTGTCCCTCCAGCCCAGAGAACAACAGACAAAGGGAAAGTTTCTTTCCCCATTCTAGCCTTCCCATTGGCTCTTTTGGTCAGGTGCCCACTCCTTTTCTTTTACCTGTGAGCTTGTTAACCCTTTACAAGTAAAGCAAGCAGAGAACAGACACCAACAGGGATTTTACAGGTAACTGGCTGGCTGGGTGCTCATAAATGGGGGCTACCCCCCCACACTTTATTTATCACACCACTTGAAAAAGGTTAAGCTGAGAGCCTATAAGAAACAGAAGTAGGGACTGATTAGAAACGAAAGCTACATCTGGGAGGTCTGAAAGTATAGTGATCAAGTGAGAACTGCCAAAAGTCAAGCTGAGTTGGACCTTGCAAAGACAATTAAAATAAATAGTAAAAGGTTTTTTAAGTCATATAAATAAAAAGAAAATGAGGAACGAAGTGATCTGCTATGCAGCAAGACTGGGATAGAGATTAAGAATGAATGAATACTTTGCCTCTGTTTTCAACAAGGATGATAATGTAGAACATGGGGAAAAGGCAGGATGGCTAGTGGAAATGAGTGTATGGAAATGAAAATGACCACAACTGCCGGCTTAGAGCCGGCCACAGGGGCTCTGCACTCTGCCCCCACCCCAAATGCTTGGTCCGCAGTTCCCATTGACTGGGAAGCATGACCAATGGGAGGTGCAGGGGCGGCGTCTGCAGGCAGGGGCAGTGCGCCGAGCTGCCTGGCTGCGCCTCCACCTAGGAGACAAAGGGAGATGTCACCGCTTCCGGGAGCCGCCTGAGGTAAGTGCTGCCCAGATCCCGCTCTCCCTCCCACGCTCCAACCCCCTGCACCAGCCCTGAGCCCTCTCCGAAACTGCCTCCCTGAGCCTGCATCCTGCACCCCACTCCCAAACCCCTTCTTTACCCCAAACCCCTCATCCCCGTCCCCAGCCGGAGCTCTCACCCCCTCCTGCACCCCAACCCCCTTCCTCAGTCCGGAGCCCCCTCCTGCACCCTGAACCCCTCATTTCTGTCCTACTCCTGAGCCTGCACCCCCAGCCCAGAGCCCATACCCCTTCCCACACTCTGAAACCCTCAGCCCAACCTCCAGCCTGGAGAGCCTTCCTGTACCCCAAACCAATAATCTCTGGCCTACACCCCCAGCCAGAGCCTCACCGCCTCTCGCACTCCAACCCCCTGCCCCAGCCCCATGAAAGTGAGCGAGGGTGGGGGAGAGCAAGTGACGAAGGGAGGAGGATGGAGTGAGCAGGGGCAGGGCCTCGGAGAAGGGGTGGGTCAGGGGCGTTGCCTCTGGGCAGGGCAAGGGTGTTTGGTTTTCTGAACATAGAAAGTTGGCAGTGGTGAGAACTTATCTGGAATATGGTGTACAATTCTGGTCACCCATATTCAAAAAAGATGAATTAAAACTGGAACAGGTTCAGAGAAGAACTACTAAGTCTCCATTCCCTGATCATCTATTTTATGAAAGTAGATTAAAAGAGCTTGGCCTATTTAGCCTAGCAAAATGAAGGCTGAGAGGGGATATGATTGTTCTCTATAAATACACCCGGGAGTAAACATCAGGAAAGGAGAACAGCTATTTAAGCTAAAGACAATGTTGGCACACTAAAATTAGGCTGGACATTAGAAGAAGGTTTCAAACCATCAAAGGAGTGAGGCTCTGGAACTGCCTCCCAGTGTGAGTAGTGGAGGCAAAAACCTGACTGGTTTTAAATTGGAGCTTGAGAATTTTATGAACAGGATTGTAAAATGGAGTTGCCAACTGATCTCAGTGACCAAGGAGGTCTCTTCCAGGCCTATGTTCACCTGAAAATCAAAGGATTTTGGGTCTTAGAGACACAATCAGGGAAATTTTGATGAATTTGGTCTTAATATTGTAGCACCACATTAAATATCCATGTCACAGTACTTTCCACTAGGAAAAAAAACCTGGTATAGGAGACTTGAAATTCCTTCCCTTTAACTATTTATATGCAGAGCTCTCTAGAGGAATTTTAAACCACTCTTAAAGATGTATTTGTTTCTCTTACCCTGGACATGATTAAATTTCTGGTATCTGAACAGCGGCCACAGATGTATATTTCTTCTCTGTATTTTATTACTAGCTGATAATTTTATTGTATTCCATTTTGAAATTCATCTCATGAACACACTATGTGGTTTTTCTTTCAGCTGGTCTTTTCTTATTTTTAGATTATGTCTGATGTGCACACACACACACATATATTCCCAACCTTGCCATTTGTGCAGTACCACTTTGAACCACTTAAAATTAATTTGGGAATTTACACACACACACGTCCCCCGCCCCCATAATACAGACAGTAGCTTCTGCACTAAAAGATGCTGATTCAAGAACTGGATGTGCTCAAAAACATATATGTGTTGTGTCTTTCTAATTGGTTTTTAATATAACTGCAATTTCTTATCACGTTCTCTGAAGATGGGATTATATAATCAAAAATACAATACAGGGGATACAGTTTTCCTGATAGCCCAAATAAAGGGCCCAGACATTCCTCTGGGTACTGTATGTGGGCAGAAGACAGATCAGACACACTTAGGGATGGAAGCATAGAAGAAGAAACAGAAGCTCCACAACATGCTCCCCACCTTCACTTCATGTCACAACTGCCTTTCTACAAGTGCAGCCTGGATGGTGGGCTCTACAGATCTGCAAAGAGTAGGGCTGAGAGGAGAGCCCTTCCACATGGCATCAGCTCTCCAAAGCAAACTAGTGAATTTCCCCTCAGAATATTCTTGAACTTTTTAGCGTCTCAACATTGTAACACACTCCAAGCTCTGAAAGCTCACATTCTGGGCAATCTCTGGTGGTGACTACATAGGAGCATAGATCCTGAGGGAGTCAGTTTACCATATGGGATGATATCACTTGAACCAAATTCAGAGGCATTGATCCAGGTGCATAAATGCCAAAGTATTCCAGTGCATATGCTGGTTCAGAGTAGGACCAGAGTTATGGAACTCATTTCCTGTGGATCTGAGACTAACTGTAAAGTTTGTCACCTATTGATCCAAATGAAAATCTCACCTCTTCAACTTTGATTTCCCATGTAACAAGAGATACTATAATTGTCATAAATATAAAGGGAAGGGTAAACACCTTTAAATCCCTCCTGGCCAGAGGAAAAACCCTTTCACCTGTAAAGGGTTAAGAAGCTAGGATAACCTCACTGGCACCTGATCAAAATGACCAATGAGGAGACAAGATACTTTCAAAGTTGGAGGGGGGGAGAAACAAAGGTTCTGTCTGTCTGTGTGTTGTTTTTGCCCGGACCAGAGTAGGAATGCAGGTCAGAACTCCTTTAAAAAGTCAGTAAGCAATCTAGTTAGATATGCGTTAGATTCTGTTTTGTTTAAATGGCTGATAAAATAAGTTGTGCTGAATGGAATGTATATTCCTGTTTGTGTCTTTTTGTAACTTAAGGTTTAGCCTAGAGGGATTCTCTGTGTTTTGAATCTGATTACCCTGTAAGGTATTTACCATCCTGAGTACAGAGGTGATTCTTTTACTTTTTTTCTTCAATTAAAATTCTTCCTTTAAGAACCTGATTGCTTTTTCATTGTTCTTAAGATCCAAGGGTTTGGGTCTGTGTTCACCTATGCAAATTGGTGAGGATTTTTATCAAGCCTTCCCCAGGAAAGGGGGTGTAGGGTTTGGGAGGATTTTGGGGGGAAAGACGTTTCCAAGCGGGCTCTTTCCCTGTTATATTTGTTAGACGCTTGGTAGTGGCAGCAATAAAGTTCAGCAATAAAGTTTTATAAAAATAAAAAGGTAAAATAGTTTTTACCCTGGGGAAGTTTTAACCTAAGCTGGTAAAAATAAGCATAGGGGGTTTTTCATGCAGGTCCTCACATCTGTACCCTAGAGTTCAGAGTGGGGAAGGAATCTTGACAATAATTAAAAACACATGTTTTTTTGAAAAGTCCCAAATTTTTGCTGCCACTTGAGAAAAGAAGAGATCCATCATAAGGATGGTCCTCCTGATTTACTTCTCCATTCTGTAAGGTGCTCAGCTGGGGTGACTGAGAATGGAGTAGAAACATAGAACTGGAACCACAAAACTTACTATCTGATGCGTCAAGGCAGGAATATTGCTCATGGTGACATTTTGCCACCCTCAGATATTTAATATTAAGTTTTGAAACAGTTCCAAACTGCTTAAATACTATTTTAATCAAGCAGTTCTCGCCATGATATAACACAATTCTCATTTAATCGAATATTTTAATATTTAATATTCTGAAATAACTAAGAATGGCAAAATCTCAGTAAGATGATTGAATATTTTGGAATGACCACTGATTAAATATCATGAGAAGATTAATGTTTTCATTGCTCTTTACAAAAACTTGAAAGAACCAAAATATATTATTTAGAATATATGATATTTTTATTTAAATCTGAGATCAGGGTGTTTTCAAAATGGAACAGTAAAGAAATATACTAACATTTTTTTTTAAAAAAATGTGCTGTCAAACTGTAAATGTCAGTTATTAAAATTAAGCATTGTTTTTAAACACCTAGAATACAGTACTGTACACTACCTCCAATGAGTACCTTGGAAAAAATAATTTCTTCTTTCCAATGCCCAGGGAGTTAATACTGTCTGGCCAGATCACAAACAGCACAATTGTCAGATAATCACATGCATAGTAGAACCTTGATTATTCAAATGTCTTGGGATCATGAGTTCTGGTATTCTTGATATTATTATTGTTTTATTGTTATGGTAGCATGTAGGAGACCCAGTCATTTGGTGAGTTACATCAGAAGACTTTAAAATTGTTCAAAGGGTCTACTGACCACGAATACAGACTTCAAAGGCTGTTGAGATGTTCCTGATACTATAGACAGTTTGACAGGGCTTTAAAAATTTCAGCACATGAATATTTTTGCACACGTCTCTTTGTACTGGAGATATTTCAGCACATGCAAACATCTGCAGGGAAGCCTTTATGTACTGATGTATTTTTGGTGTATACTGATTTTTGAGCAATGTGCTTAGGTCATGCTGATCCAGTTGCTCTGCAGAAAATGTTTGTTTCTTAAAGGGAAACTTCCTCTCCGTTAAGCAAAGAAGAGAAAATAGGAGTCCGGGAGTATGAACCATGCTTGATCTGAACTTCATGTATCTTTCTATGTCCTCTCATATCTTTATAATGGGCCTGTTGTTGTGGCATCTAAACGCTTCTAAGAGCTCCCCACCAGCAGTCAAGGAAGTTTTGGTTCAAAAGGAAAGCCTCAACCAGAAACAAAAAAACCATGGGACAGATGTGCATTAGGGGTATTTAACATTGGCAAGAGTCTGTAGGCAGGGGAGTGCTGGCACGAGTCTGTAGCGTGCCCCTCAGGCAGGCGGAGCGCTGGCATGAGTCTGTAGCGTGCCCCTCAGGCAGGCGGAGCGCCGGCATGAGTCAGTGGCGTTGTTGGGATTCTGCTACCCAAGGCGGGTTGGCCGGGGTAGAGGAACGCAGGCCCACCAAACTCCACTGCGTTCCAGCCCAGGGCCCTGACAGTGGTGGCAGGAGAGGGTCCCGCCACTGGGTCAGCGGGGAGCCATCCGCAACACGCTGACCAAATAGACCCACCGCACTGTGCAGTTCTGCCCCTGGGCTACTTCCTACCCGGTCTCTCGAGTGGGTCGCTCTGGTCCCTCCAGCTCGTCAGGGTATTCCGCTGCTGGCAGCTCCAGCTCCCCCTCCGCGTCAGGCTCACGCGGGCCCGAGTTACTGCGTGGCCCCTCCAGTTCCTCCGGGTACTCGGCAGCTGGCAGTCCTGGAAGCCCCAGTCCTTCCTCCCGGTCAGGTTTCTCCTGGTCCAGGGCCTCCCCTGGCTCACCAGCAGGGTCTGAAGGGAGCAGCCTGTGTCTGTTTCCCTCCCTGGTGCTGCCCTGACTGGGCTAAGGGCCCCGCCCTTTGTACTTCCTGTCCCACCCCTCCCCTTCCGGGGGTTGGAGTAAGCTTGGTCTGGCCCCACCCACTCAGGCTGAGAGAGTCATTCTTTACCCTCTGGTTCGGAGGGAAACCACCCTGGCTGCCTACACAGGCCTTTTAACTTCAGTGCAGAGCAGCAGTGGAAAGTGTTTAAAAACAAAGATTGTGGCTAGAGGAGGCGCTTCAGTATTGGGGTACTAAAGGGGCTGATGTGTAAGGAGAGACAGAAAGTTTTCTCAGGAAAGGAGATAGGAACTAGGGCTGTCAAACGATTAAAAGAATTGATTGCGATTAATCGCGCCATTAAAAAAATTAATTGTGATTAATCATGCTGTTAATAATAGAATACCATTTATTTAAATATTTTTGGATGTTTTCTACATTTTCAAATATATTAATTTCAATTACAACACAGAATACAAAGTGTACAGTGCTCACTTTATATTTATTTTTATTACAAATATTTCTACTGTAAAAAAACCAAAAGAAATAGTATTTTTCAATTCACCTAATACAAGTACCATAGTGGAATCTCTTTATCATGAAAGTTGAACTTATAAATATAGAATTATGTACAAAAAATAACTGCATTCAAAAATAAAACAATGTAAAAGTTTAGAGCCTACAACTCCAATCAATCCTATTTCTTGTTCAGCCATTCACTCAGACAAACAAGTTTGTTTACATTTTCAGGAGATAATGCTGCCTACTTCTTGATTACAATGTCACATGAAAGTGAGAACAAGCATTCACATGGCACTGTTGTAGCCAGTGTTGCAAGATATTTACGTGCCAGATGTGCTAAAGATTCATACGTCCCTTCATGCTTCAACCACCATTCCAGAGGACATGTGTCCATGCTGATGACGGGTTCTGCTCGATACCAATCCAAAGCAGTGCGGACCGACGCATGTTCATTTTCATCATCTGAGTCTGATGCCACCAGCAGAAGGTTGATTTTCTTTCTTAGTGGTTTGGGTTCTGTAGTTTCCACATCAGAGTGTTGCTCTTTTAAGACTTCTGAAAGCATGCTCCACACCTCATCTCTCTCAGATTTTGGAAGGCACTTCACATTCTTAAATCTTGGGTCGAGTGCTGTAGGTATATTTAGAAATTTCACATTGGTATCTTCTTTGCATTTTGTCAAATTTGCAGTGAAAGTGTTCTTAAAATGAATAACATGTGCTGAGTCACCATTTGAGACTACTATAACATGAAATATATGGCAGAATGAAGGGTAAAACCGAGCAGGAGACATACAATTCTCCCCCAAGGAGTTCAGTCACAAATTTAATTAATGCATTATTTTTTAACAAGTGTCATCAGCAAGGAAGCCTGTCCTGGAATGATGGTCGAAGCATGAAAAGGCATATGAGTCTTTAGTGCATCTGGCACGTAAATATCTTGCAACACCAGCTACAACAGTGACATGTGAATGCCTGTTCTCACTTTCATGTGACATTGTAAACAAGAAGCAAGCAGCATTATCTCCCGCAAATGTAAACAAACTTGCTTCTCTGAGCAATTGGCTGAACAAGAAGTAGGACTAAGTGGACTTGTAGGCTCTAAAGTTTTACACTGTTTTACACTGTTTGAGTGCAGTTATGTAACAAAAAAAACTACATTTCTAAGTTGTACTTTCATGATAAAGAGATTGCACTAAGCTACTTGTGTGGGGTAAATTGAAAAATACTATTTCTTTTGTTTATCATTTTTACAGAGCAAATATTTGTAATCAAAAATAATATAAAGTGTGCACTGTATACTTTGTATTCTGTGTAGTAATTGAAATTGCTATATTTGAAAATGTAGAAAAACATCCAAAATATTTAATAAATTTTAATTGGTATTTCATTGTTTAACAGTGCAATTAATTGCGATTAATTTTTTTGAGTTAATCACAAGAGTTAACTGCGATTAATCAACAGTCCTAATAGGAACCCTGAGACACTGAAGTTAAGCTTCCTGATGAAACAGCATGGGATGCCCCAGAAAGGTTCCTGTGAAGTGTTGCTGCTGTAAGTAACTGTTATAACTTTGTTTTTGAAGTACTGCAGCAGTGCGTCATGAGGTGTCAGCAAGGATAGCTGCCATTTTGTGAGGCAGAAGTGATGCAGCATATTGACAGGAGGAATGGGCCATTAGTTGGCCACTTATATTTAGGCATACAAGTATGGATTAAAAAACTGAAGTTTTAGATGCTTATTTTAAAATTTCTGGTCCACACTCAAGCTATTCAATTTAGGTGACAAATCTGAGCAACTGTCCCAGATTAAGGTGCCATTAAAGGAGGTTTTAGAACAAACTGATAAATTAAGCAAAAGTAATAAATCACCAAGACCGGTTGGCATTCATCCATGAGTTCTGAAGGAACTCAAATATGAAATTGCTGAACTACTAACTGTGGTATGTAGCCTATCACTTAAAATCTGCCTCTGTGCCATATGAGTGGAAGATAGCTAATGCAACATCTGTTTTTAAAAAAGGCTCCATAAGTAATCCTGACAATTACAGAGCTGTAAATTTAACTTCAGTATAGGGCAAATTGGCTGAAATTTATAGTAAAGAACAGAATTATCAGACATAAATATACATGATACGTTGGGGAAGAGACAACACAGCTTTTATAAAGAGAAATCATGCCTCACCAATCTAATAGATGTCTTTAAGGATGTCAGTGAGCATGTGCAGAAGTGTGATCGAGTGGATATAGAGTACCTGAACTTGCAGAAAGCCTTTACAAGGTTCCTCACCAAAGGCTCGTAAGCAGCCATAGGATAAGAGAGAAGGTCCTCTCATGGATCAGTAACTGGTTAAAAGACAGGAAACAAAGGGTAGAAATAAATGGTCAGTTTTCACAATGGAGTGAGATAAATAGCGGGGTCCTCCAAGGATCTGTATTGGGACCTATGCTGTTCAATATATGGATAAAGAGTGAGACGCCAACGTTAGCAGATGATACAAAATTACTCAAGATAGGTAAGTCCAAAGGTTTCCGAGTGGTAGCCGTGTTAGTCTGTATCAGCAAAAACAACGAGGCATCCTTGTGGCACCTTAAAGACTAACACATTTATTTGGGCATAAGCTTTTGTGGGCTAAAACCCACTTCATCAGATGCATGGAGTGGAAAAACAGGAGCAGGTATATCGGTACATAGTACAGGAAAAGATGGGAGTTGCCTTACCAAGTGGGGGGTCAGTGCTAACGAGACCGTTCAGTTAACAGTAGAATGCCAAGGGAGGAAAAATCACTTTTGTAGTGGTAATAAGGGTGGCCCATTTCAACAGTTGACAAGAAGGTGTGAGTAACAGTAGGGGGAAATTAGTTTTTATAATGACCCATCCACTCCCAGTCTTTATTCAGGCCTAATTTGATGGTGTCCAGTTTGCAAATTAATTCCAGTTCTGCAGTTTCTCGCTGGAGTCTGTTTTTGAAGTTTTTTTGCTGAAGAATTGCCACTTTTAAGTCTGTTATTGAGTGACCAGGGAGATTGAAGTGTTCTCCTACTGGTTTTTGAATGTTATAATTCTTGACATCTGATTTGTGTCCATTTATTCTTTTGCATAGAGACTGTCTGGTTTGGCCAATGTACATGGCAGAGGGGCATTGCTGGCACATGATGGCATAAATCACACTGGTAGATGTGCAGGTGAACGAGACCTGGGTGGTGTGGCTGATGTGGTTAGGTCCTATGATGCTGTCCCTTGAATAGATATGCGGACAGAGTTGGCACCGGGGTTTGTGGCAAAGTTTGGTTCCTGGGTTAGTGTTTTTGTTGTGTGGTGTGTAGTTGCTGGTGAGCATTTGCTTCAGGTTGGGGGGCTGTCTGTAAGTGAGGACTGGCCTGTCTACCAAGATCTGTGAGAGTGAGGGATCGTCCTTCAGGCTAGGTTGTAGATCCTTGATGCGCTGGCCCAACAAAGAAAGTAACAGAATGCCACTAGCCATCACCTACAGCCCCCAACTAAAACCTCTCCAGAGCATCCTCAAGGATCTTCAATTTAGTAACTGTTTTCAGCAGAGCCCAGTTCTTAGAAAAATGCAGAGATGATGTTTCAATGGCAACCGTTCTTCGTCACCCTATAGGACCTGTGCATATGTTCCTCTTCCATAGGGTGACCAGACAGCAAGTGTGAAAAATCGGGATGGGGGTGAGAGGGTAATAGGTGCCTATATAAGACAAAGCCCCAAATATCTGGACTATCCCTATAAAATCGGGACATCTGGTCACCCTACTCTTCCATGCTGATAGAACAATGAAAAGAACAGACAAAGCTGAGCTAGAGCATCAGCTGGAAGTTCAAGCTGAAAGAATCCATGAGCTATGAGCATGCAACAAAGAAACCACAGTGTACCTCAGAGACACCATGGCGGTCATTCAAATGATGACCAATTCCACACACTCAGTGAATGGGCTGCTGAGTACTTGAGGCAGGTCCTAAAAGGATTTGACAAAGCTAATTCTATAATTGAAGTCTTTGACAGATCTGACAACTGCGACTCTGTGAAAACTGCAGAAAGACAGTACCGGATTGGATCTAAGTTTGGATGCAAGAAATATCACATGATTGGTAGATGCCCTGTGCCTCCATGGAAAAAGTTTCTAAATATAGCATCCAACAAGCAGACACTTGTAAAATTTCTATCTAAATATATGGTTCAAAATGAAATAGCAAAGTCCACCACCAGTAGATGTGATGAAGAAGCCTAAGATTTGTACAGCATGCATGCTGTATGTATCAATATGGACTCAAAGGAACCATAGTAATTAGGTCACCTGATACAGATATTTCGGTTCTTGTTGTTCACTACTTCCCAAAAATGGAACATGTAGGTAACATGTGGATAGACATGGCACCAATTCCAGCTTTTTGCTTTATACATGCACTCACTCCTGACATCTGCAGCATAATTCCTGCTGTACACACTTTGGCTCTGTGGCATCCCTATTTGCTACTGGAGGGGGGTTGGGAATCTGTATTTAATGTTGTCAAAACAAAGGGAGGTTATCACTTCAAGAGATCTTGCCAAATGGGGAGAGAGTGACAGACAAGCTACAATTTCTGCAGCTAGGAAGTTGGTAGTAGTGCTGTATGACCAGTATGAGAAAGAAAAGGAGGCCCATAGAGACCTGAACTGCTTGCGCTTCAGTCTAGCCATCAAAAAGGACAAGTCACGGGCCAAACTCCCACCACGTGAGGAGAGTTTTGAAGAGCTTGTCAAAAGCGTATCTTGGCAAAAAAAAAAGACTTGGATATCTTTGCACATAGGTAAACCATTGCAACATGGATGGAAAAATGTGGATGATGATGAACTACTTCCTGTATTCTTCCAGGGCCCAATTGCAGCTGAGCTTCTACAAGACCGTATTTGTGCTTGTGCCAGTGCGGGGGCAGGGGGGGTCATTGCACAATCAACTGTGTCTTCAGTCAGAACAATATTCCCTGCACAGAACTGTGTACGTGCCAAGCGAATGAAGACTGTGGTAGCCAACTCACTCTCGAAGGCGATTATAATAATGAACAACAGGATGCTAGTGATATTGACTAGAAATGTCACTAGTGCTATCACATTTCAATGATACCTGTATACACTTATTATCTGATTTTGTTTTACCCTTTAGATTGTTATTGTGATGTTTTGATGTCACAATGAAATCCAATTTTATGTCTTGAAATAATACATTGTCATTAAACTAAGAGAAACAAATGTAAGTATTTCAAACTAGTCATTTTAACACAGTGGTGGTGCCTTTGTTTATCCATTTCTATGGTAATGGCACAACTTGACAACTTCACATCATACCCTATCTTAAAGTAGACCTAATAAGCTTTCAAACGACATATTGTGTGTGTGCACTGTGAGTGTGTGTGTGTGTGTGTGGAGAGAGGGTACATTAAGTCAACCAAATCAGTGGTGTCTGCTTCTCACCTAATTAAAGATATCAGTTTAAAATCTACTGGGCTTGATTCTCCATTGTCTTACACCTTGTGTAGTCATTAATGCTGTGAAAAGTGGGTGTAAAATTCTGCCATTCTGATTTCAGAGTGTTTTGCACCCACTTCCCACAAGTTTAAATTACTGTGACAAGGTGCAAAGAAGTGGAGAATCAAGCACATCTGGCATTACACATTCTGCTCCTCTGGGACAATGTAGATCACAAAGCTTAGAACACAGCATGTGAGAGATCACGACAAAGCCTTCACAGTATAGGGAACAGAACAAATTTCCAGAAAAAGTGAAACTTCCACAGGAAGGGAGGAAAGATGGTCCAGAGGTTAAGGGAGTAGCCTGGAATTTGGAGAGCTGGGTTTAATTCCCTGCTCCACCATAGATTTCCTTTGTGACCTTAGGCTCATCATTTAGTCTCTCTGTGCCTCAGTTCTCCATCTGTAAAACAAGGATTATAGTATTTCTCGACTTCACAAGGATGTGAAAGATAACAAGACACTGAGATATGGCAGTAATTGGGGCCATATAAGTACCTAAAATAGGTTAGTCAGAAAAGAGAAAATTTTCCCCAAACACGCTTATATAATTATATTGCTAATCTCTATGAAACATTTCTGATTGCTCAGGAAAATACATATTTCAGGAGGTTTTTATTTGGGACCAGCTTTAATATTTTCAAAGGCATTTTTAGAATTTATTATTCCCTCAGTGTAATAAGTGCTTTGCTTCACCCATTATATTTTTCAGCATACATGGGAAATACAAGACTGCATATAAGGCCAATTTTTTAAAATAGGTGCTGTAGTTCCATTCACATTTGTGCAGGTGAATTGGTTAACTGAATATGTAAGCAGATATTTCTGCACATGATTACCCATTTGTGCACTGAGGGTGAAATTCACTCTCTGTAGAGCAGCCAGTATAAGGCCACCACTTAAATCTTCAAAACAGGATTTAACTGGGACTCAAGTGGTGCTGGGCTTCTGATTGGGGTGAATTTCACCCCCTGTTGGCAGATGAGTATGCACAGGATATGCTCTAGTTCAAACTGGAATTAATTCGGGAAAGTTCTATAGCCCTTGTTATGCAGGATTTTAGACGGGATGTTTACAGTGGTCCCATATGGCCTTTTAAGCCATGAATCTATGAAAAAGTGGGTGCCCATTTTGGGGGTACACATTTTGATCATGGACTCTCAGCATTGTTTTTTTAAATAGTTTGATCCATTTTGTACCTCAAAGTTTACTTTTTTATTTGATGTTTTCATGCCTTGTGACACATGAGGCAACCCAGTCTTTCTGCCTCCATCTGCCTAATGCAACATTTCTTGTCTATTATAGTCTGTTTCCATGACAGCAGCCTCTTTTTCAATGGCTTTCTTACATGGTCTTCCACTAGGTGTCATCCAGTCAAGCACCTGTCTAGGAATACATTTTTTTTACATCCATGAAACATAAAACATTGTCTCTACAATCTGCTGGCCCGTCCTTTGTAACACAATCAGCCTTGGTCAATGTATCCACTAGCATACACCAAGTATTCCTCGCAAGCATCTCTGACAGAATGCATTAAGATTCCTCTTGTGGGTTTCAAGCATTTGCCAAGTCTCAGAAGTATATAACAATGTGGGTATCATAATGGCACAGTATAATTTTACCTTGGTTCTTTTGTGAATCTCCTTATTTTTCCAGCTGTTTGGCATGCTCAGACTCCATTTGCCTTCCCAGTTTTTGCTTCCACCTCCTTATGGAGTAGGCCAGATTGTGCTATCAGAATATACAAACTTGTTAACCATGCTTCACTACTGACCTTCTGTGCACCATCATTGGCAGCCTCACCTTTTACATTGGCAGTGGTCTTTTTCATAGCACCATCATCTGTGTAAAACAGATGTCGTCTGCAAAACTGAGATCTTAAAGTTTTCCTCCACTCCACATAATTCCTGTATCTTCCTTTGATGTTGCTGTTTGCATCTCATAATCTATCACTATGCAGGAAAGGAGAGGCGATGAAATGCATCCCTGCTGCACTCCACTGGTGATATCAAACCAGTCAGTCTCTCCCCTTTGTCCGTACGCAGCACTTTGGACCTTCTTACAGCATCTTAGCCAATGATTCTACCTTTCTAGCAAGCCCATATGGTTGTAAGATCTTCCATAGTGACTTTCTATGGGTGCAGTCTGAAGCTTTGGTGAAATCTATAAAGTTCAAGACTAATCTTTGCTGATAAGCAAGCCCTTTCTCAATCAACCATCTGAAAGTAAAGATGTCATCTATACACAGTCTTTTTGGTCTAAAGCCAGTAGACAAAGTAAACTGCCCTATGCCAGACTGCCAGTAGTTAGTGTCTTGTAAGAAACCCTGCTCCACTGTATGGTGCTTTTCTATAGCATGGATTTTGACTTAGAAAGAGCAAATAGTGGTTGTCATATAAATCCTGCATTCTGCGTGGTTCACTGACCGGAAGGGTCATTTTGGCTCCCACCGAGCTGAGGAAGCACCGTGTTTCTCTGTAGTTATCATGTACAGACACAGTGTTTGTGTCAAATCCCTTTTTCAAGTTGAATAGAAAAAACAAATTGTGGCACATGCTTATTAAAACCCGTTTCTAAATGAAATAACTTGAATATATACTATGAGGAGAAGTGGGAGGGGATGAGTATTTTAATATGCACGGCTCCGTATTTGTAATTTGTTTACTCAGGAGGAAAGCTCAGTGCAGATGCAGCATTTAATTTTCAATGAGGTCCTCTTCTTTTTTTTTTCTGCTCAATGTTCCAGCTGGGTTGACTGAAGCACGAGTAGCTTGCCTGAGGGATCTCGTCATGAGTCAGCGGTTCAGATCAGATTACCCAGGATCCTCTTGGTTTTTGTCCTAATCCAGGAAAAATTGACTTGGTCTGTGAGAATTCAGCTGCAACTTGTACAAAAGCAGCGATCAAATACTTACTCAACTGACAACTAAAATCTCTAAAATACTGTTTGTGTACCATTGAAAGTCACAATATGTACAGAGCTGTGTATAACTTTATGTCCACAGACATGTTAGAAACAAAATCATTTGATGGAATACAGGGTTTAGTATGTCAGTGGGACAGATCCTCAGGCGCTATGGCAAATTACACCAAATGGAAATTTACTCTAGGATATATTCTGCACTGGCAGAGAGATCGACTAGGTGTCTAAATGATAAAAGGCCTTTTCTGGTTCTAATTTTTGTTTGTTATAAGATCTAGTGATTTCTTTGTATCCTGGCTACACAAAATATTCATCTGTTTGGTACAAGATCATGAGACAGAGGTGTGAGTTCTGTTCTCCAAAAGTTAAGCAGCTGTAAAATATATATAGTTTGTGCATTATTTGTAAACATATAAAACAATTGGGAAGAAGGGCTTTGAAAAATCTAGACTATAACCTGATTGTTTTATATGTTATTTATTAGCCTCACAGCAATGGAGACTGGCTGTTAGAGTATCACATAACTACAGTACATGGATAAAATTAAATATTTTTGGTGCAATGTCTACTTCAAATCAATCTCAGGACCATAGGAAGTTTTAGATAAAGCTAAGTAACATTTTAAAATGTGATTATTTGGTCCTAAGAAAATTCTAATTTAAAGTGAAGTTTCAACCAAATTACAGCTCTATTCTAATTTCTTGACTATTTTTAAAGTGAATTTATTGCTAGTGAAAGACACCAGATTGACTAAAATCCTCTATTTATGCACAGAACAACTATAATATGGAAAACATTCATATGATCTTCCCCACATGTTCACTTGCCTGGGAAAGACCACATGGACCGGTGACGGGGATTCAGTTTTTATGCCCATTCAATATTAGGCATTATGTTGACTCCGCTAACAATGGTGCCAATTAGTGGTAATTATGATGATGGAGTTTTCTGTAATATGGATGGGGAACTGGACTGAAAGGGTTTAGGACTATTGCCCAGTTGACTGAATGAATTATTCTGTAGCACATAATTACACAATAATTAATTATTTTTGTTTTTCTCTGTTCATGTGTGGTCTTTCAGGATCATTGAGCAACCATGAATCCCTCAGTTTTGTGGTATTTCCATCAGAGATGAAGATTCAGTGACCAGGTATGACCAGTGACTCATACCTGTTGTATGAATTAGCTTTCTCAGAGCAAGTCCGAGAGGACATGTGGACACACGGTTCTAGCTGGCACTAATTGGCTCCACTGTTGTCAGCCTCAGCAGAAAGGCCAACAGTTGAATAGGAATGAAGAGATGGTCCCCCATGCTGTGATCTGAGATGTATTGATGGGAGAGTTTGCACTGCTGGTGCCCATTCTGTCCCTCTTTTGTGGATAAACAGAAGCCCTCAGTTTTCAGGGCTGTCAGTGTAGCAACTGTGAACACATTATTTTTTCTTAAGTGAAGTTCCTAGCCTATCACAAGGGAGATAACTACACAAAATGGCTCCAGATGAGCACTTCTTGTTCCATTTCCTGCAGCACATTCCCACATACCCATTGCAGCTTTTTGTTGGCGTTTGCAATAATATAATAAATACATACATGATATAAGGGGAAGCTCTTTTATGGTTCATGCACGAAAAACTCTCTACTATCTCTCCGGTAGTTCTCCTTATTGACCAGAGAGTTCTTACTTCCTGAACAATTTGGTCTAGATCATTTAAACTTAAGTCACAAATGGCTGATAATTTAAGCATTGTTAGCACTTCAGCAGATTACTTGCAACTACACAATTTCAGTTCCGTGGTCAATATATCTATCCAGGCAGTAGAATAGATTCCTTATTTTTAAACTGCAAAAACTAAATTAATATGTATCTGTCTCCTGTTCGGCACAAGTTTGGGTGTTCTGTTTTTGGTTTCTGGGCAGTTATTTGGAATTTGGATTGTTCTGGATGAGCAGCTTGTTTGAGCATGAATATAATTTGTTGTTTTAATCTTCTTTTTGTAGTTTTTCACCACAGCATGAGCAACAAAGGATTAGATGTTTCATAAGTCTAAATACATACATTAGCTAATATAGTAATTACATTTTCCAGTTCTATAGTCTCATACAATAGAATTCAAACTAATACTGAGACTGAACAACAAAACAAAATAGACTGACACACAAGCTGCTATGAATCAATAAATATGAAATCTAATCTATGTATTAGAACCAAAGAGCAGGGACATGAGAGAAGAAACTGTGCAGAGTGCTTCAGACACTGATAATGAGGAAGCGTCATTGACTTGTTTCCTTTCATGGTTATCAGTAGCTTTAGTTTAGGGAAGAGGCACAAAGAAAAATTATACCTGGTGAATGCAAATCCAACTAAGTCTATCTTCTCAGTTACGTATGACGTTATCCTTTCTGTCTGTTGACACCTTTGCCACAGAGGTGCTGGAACTAGAGGTGCTGTCGCACCTCCTGGCTTGAAGTAGTAACAACAGACACCAAATACATGGTTTCCATCATCGGCACTCCCATTATAAAAATTGTTCCAGCACCCCTGCTTTGCCATCAAGAATAGTTATTAGACTATTTCTTCTACTAGAATTATCCCAGGATAGAATATGAAAGAACCTTGAATGTACACTAATATGGTATAATGGAAGCTTTTCAATATCAAAGCAGCTTTCTTGCTGGGCTCCATTTTCCCTTTACAAATTGCTGGAGAGAAGACAGTGAGTGTGGTACATGTAGATACTAGTGACATAGGCAGGTTAACAAATATGTGGACAAGGGTGATTCAGTAGATACAGTGTGTTTGGACTTTCAGAAAGCCTTTGACAAGGTCCCTCACCAAAGGCTTTTAAGCGAAGTAAGCAGTCATGGGATAAGAGGGAAGGTCCTCTCATGGATCAGCAACTGGTTAAAAGATAGGAATAAATGGTCAGTTTTCACAATGGAGAGAGGTAAATAATTGATCCCCCAAGGATCTGTACTGGGACCAGTGCTGTTCAACATATTAATAAATGATCTGGAAAAAGGGTAAACAGTGAGGTGGCAAAATTTGCAGTCAATACAAAATTACTCAAGATAGTTAAGTCCAAAGCACACTGCAAAGTGTTACAAAGAAATCTCAACAAAACAACAAAACGGCAGATGACACGCAAAGTAATGCACATTGGAAAATGTAATCCCAGCTATATTTACAGAATGATGGGGTCTAAATTAGCTGTTTCCACTCAGGAAAGAGATCTTGGAATTATTGTGGATAGTTCTCTAAAAACATGTGCCCAATGTGCAGTGGCAGTCAAAAAAGCTAACAGAATGTAAGGAACCTTTTGGAAATAATAAGACAGAAAATACGATAATGCTATAAATCCATGGCATGCCCACACTTTGAATGTTGCATGTAGTTTGGTTGCGCCATCTCAAAAAAGACATTAAAATCAGAAAAGGTACACAGAAGGGCAACAAAAATTATTAGGGGTGTGGAACAGCTTCCATATGAGAAAAGATTAAAAAGACTGGGACTGTTCATCTTGGAAATGAGGTGACTAAGGGGAGACATGATATAGAGGTCTATAAAATCATGAAAGGTGTGGAGAAAGAAAATAAGGAAGTGTTGTTTACCCCTTCACATAACACAAAAACCAGGGTCACCCAATGAAATTAATAGGCAACAGGTTTAAAACAAACAAAAGAAAGCACATTTTCACACAATGCACAGCCAATCTGTGGAACTCATTGCTAGGGAATGTGAAGGCCAAAGTATAACTGGTTTCAAAAAAGAATTACATAAGTTCATGAAGGATAGGTCCATCAATGGTTATTAGCCAACATGGCCAGGGACACGATTCCATGTTCTGGGTGTCCCTAAGTCTCTCACTGCCAGATGCTGGGATGGGACAACGGGATGGAGCACTTTATGATTTCCTTCTTCTGTTCATTGTCTCTGAAGGATCTGGCATTGACCACTGTTGGAAGACAGAAGGAGACTGGACTAGCTGGACCATTGGTATAACTAGGGCCCTACCAAATTCACGGCCATGAAAAGCACGTCACGGACCGTGAAATCTGGTCTTTTGTGTGCTTTTACCCTATACTATACAGATTTCACGGGGGAGACCACTGTTTCTCAAATTGGGAGTCCTGACCAAAAAGGGAGGTCACAAGGTTATTTTAGGGGGGTTGCAGTATTGCCACCCTTACTTCTGGGCTGCCTTCAGAGCTGGGCGGCTGGCGAGTGGCGTCTGCTGACTGAGGGCCCAGCTCTGCAGGCAGCCGTGCAGAAGTAAGGGTGGCAATACCATACCATGCCATCCTTCCTTCTGAGCTGCTGCTGGCAGCAGCTCCACCTTCAGAGCTGGGCTCCTGGCCAGAAGCTGACACTCTCCAGCTGCCCAGCTCTGAAGGCAGCGCAGAAGTAAGGGTAGCAGTACCACAACCCCCCCCCCCCCACACACACACACACACAATAATCTTGAGAACTCCCCTGCAACTCCTTTTTGAATCAGGACCCCTACAATTACACCACCCTGAAATTTCAGATTTAAATAGCTGAAATCGTGAAATTTATGATTTTTAAAATCCTATGACTGTGAAATTGACCAAAATGGATTATGAATTTGGTAGGGCCCTAGGTATGACCCAGTGTGGCCATTCTTATGTTATGTTCCTTACAGGTTCTAAGTTACTTCACAATGCCACCCCTTTTCATATGTCAGGAGACATACTTCTCAGCTCCTGAAGCATACTTGCTATGGTAGCAAAGGGCAGACTTGACCCTTTGGTTCAGGATGACTCCAACAGAATTGTTCGAGTCATTTGACATTAAAATCATGTTCAGTGACTGTCATTTTCAAGCAATTTCCTGAATAATTTCCAATCTATTAAGACACAGGAAACTGCTACTTAACAAAGGTTGGATTCAGTGAATCCAAGAGCACCATCTAATTATTAACTTCCCTTATTAGCTAAAATGAAACCTGTTATGACACAACCACATCTTTGGTATCAGACAGTGAAGAAGATGGAAGGGTCAGTCGTAAGCACAGAATCAACCTCTTTGCCTGAAGCACTTGTATCAAAATAAATTCCATTTTACAGAGATGATTTATTTGCTTCTCATTAATACAGTCTTTGCACGGGGGAAGAAAGGATAAAATGAGTGTATAACTGTGCTGTACTGGACTTTAGAGACTTTGCTCCCAGAAGTAATAGAATTATACAGAGGAATAAAAACCACATACACATGGAGCCCAAGTCTGAAGTACACTATGAGAAACCCATTTGGCTGGATTTAACTTGACCCTCTTTCCTATATATCTGCAGCATGACATGCATATTGATTCCATGACAGCTCCAAACACCTTTACAACATCCACCATTGATGCAACCCTACAAAGCCCAGCATAGATCAATCTTCTTTCTTTGACAAACTTCTTGGCTGAATGAATACCAAAGGGTAACCAGGTAAATCTGTAATCTCCCTTGTGAAGTATTAAAGGTGGTTAGCACTTGACTTTCTTTGTCCAGTTTTATCTACCAGTACCCAGAACTGGAAAACTGAGCACCAGTCAATTTACTTGCTCCGTTCTCAGATGTCATTATCCGATCATGTTTTTCCTCAATTTCCTTGTTCTGGTCTCCTGGATTTAGGCACAGACATGTGGAAGCGCAGCACCTCTGAAAAAAGATGCCACTCCTATTTAGGTACCTCACTTAAGAAATTAAAGTCTAAAAATAATGGCCACAGATTTTAACTGGGCTTGTGTTCTGACAATGTCTATCACTATTTAAATCAAGCTAAGCTTCATGACATATGAGTTTTTCATTGACTGTGAGTCGATTTGTCCCAAACACTGTCTGGTTCCAAAACATTTCACCTATCTTGGTAAATACAGAGTCTTTATACAGCAGCTTTAGCTCAGTCACAAAAACTGTTCTTAGGGTTCGTTTGGTTCTTTTATTTGTTATAAAAGGTATGTATGCAAACAGTTGGCTGGATATTAAGATGGCATTTTCTTTAAAGCTATTGCAATATGTCTTCACTTACAATAACTTTTTAAGTATTATAAATGTAAATAAGTGTCTCTCTCCATTCAAGATTAGCTGACAACATTTTTTTTTCCTAATGCTTGGATTTCAGGGGATCTTTGCTGGAAATCTTCTCCTGCTCAGGAAGGTGCATGCTTTTACAAGTTTAAGCTAGGCATTTGGACTTCAGCCAGCTCTGCAAGATTGGCCAGTTGTCCTTTCTCAAGCTATTTCTGCACTTGGAGGGCTTCTGTTATCATATGATGTTTTGGTTTGCTTGCATGAGTATAACCTCTAGACAGCAGCTTTACACCTAGGAAATCACTTTAAATGGTGTAGAGGCATGTATCTCTGCAATGATGGCTTTGGCTTTACCACTGATTCCCCAGGATCCATTCTGAGCTCTGGGGAGGATTGGAATTGGACTCAGCAATCTATTTCCACGCTCTGGGGCAGAATTAAAGAAGCACTCTGTGCTGTGTGGGGATGCTAGTGGAAATTTTCTCCTCCAAATCTCTTTCTGACAGGTTTTCCCAGCCCCTGGCAGCTGGTTTTACAGTAGCTGCCCATGCACCCAATAGCACCCGAAACTTCAAATGAGATTCTTATTCCAAACACTGCAGCTCTGAAAGATGAAAGAGAGGATTCCTGTGGGTGAGTTAGAAGAAGTGCTATGCTTTTCTCACCTGAGGTGCTTTTATGGGACCCTTACTCAGGCTAAGCGGCATTTACTTTAGTGCAGGGGTTCTCAAACTGGGGGTTGGGACCCCTCAGGGGGTCATGAGGTTATTACATGGGGGGTCGTGAGCTGTCAGCCTCCACCCCAAACCCTGCTTTGTCTCTACATTTATAATGGTATTAAATATATTTAAAAGTGTTTTTAATTTATAAGGGGGGTTGCACTCATAGGCTTGCTATGTGAAAGGGGTCACCAGTACAAAAGTTTGAGAACCACTGCTTTAGTGGGATTGCTCACTTGCAGCTCAGCTATGCCTAATGGGCACAGCCCCCATGGTGGGGGCAGTGTGGCATCACACTGTGACAGGAGGAACACAAGGAGGCAGAATGTCTTCCAGAGTTCTCTGGCACACAGAGGTAACAGACCTGCTGCTATATTCCCTCACACTCATAGGGTGCAGCTCATTCCCCACATCCTCCACATGGTCAACCAATGCAACTGGCCACTGCATGGCGGAACAGAGCCACGTCCTCCTCTTTCTTTTCTTTCTCACCCCCTCAGAGACACTACAGAGGGAGCAGTCCCTGCACTCCCCTGAGCAAAGCAACTGCCACTTGGGCTGACCCTTACACAGCTCATGCAAATGTCCACCTTCCCTCTGATGGGTCAGCCACAATATAGCCTTGGAGTAAGCACTCAAGACCATGTTGAAAAATCAGAAAAATTCCAAAGGCGTTTCTATAGCTTGCATAAATCACTCTTATGAATTCCTTTCCACATACAACTTATTTGTTACACATTATTTATGTTGTTTGCTGGGACAGGAGCTGAAGTTGAGTGAGGGTAGGCAAGCATGGAACTTCCTCACAGGGCAGGAATGGGTAAATGCTACCCACTGCCTGCAACATGGAAAGCATTCTATTTTCTCTTGTTTATACCTTCCTTAATATGCAGAGAAATCATGGAGAAGCCAGCCAATCACTTTGTGACATACGGATGTAATCCATGTATTTTTCAGTCACAGGGAGGTAGGGAGCACATTCAAACTCTGATATCTCAAAATTTGCACCCAGGTTGTTAAAGAACACACAAAATATCCCACTTTCCATTATAGCTTCAAGAAATTGTGCTTTGGAGTCCTCTGGGTTTGTTCAGATGATAGGTTAATAGATAATATTATACTAAAATTAAAGTGTGTGTGGGTGTGTGCATGTGTGTAAAATAAGCTCTTTGGGGGCAGTTACCACGTCTCCCGACACATTTGCACAGAACCTAGCACATTTTAGCTCTTATTTTGTTTGGGTCTCTGGATGCTACTGTAATGTGAATATTAAATAGTACGGCATAGCCTGATTTTCTAAACTGCTCAGCACCTTTTGCAAATCAGGACCAATATATTCTGAACTTAGGAATCAATTTTTTAGGTAGCTAAGACAATTCCAATTTTGCAATGTACTCCTGATTAGCTATTTCTTGGCAGCTTGAGATATCTGTGCTAACGGATGTCTCTGTCCCAAGCTAGCTTAAGCTTGATAGAAAGATCTTTGCTTTACTGAAGTGGCTGAGTTTATATTGTGAGCTAGTGAGAAATGGAGCATTAAAGAGTTTAGTTTCAGCAGCCAGACCAAGGAATGACGTTGGTGGATTGAGATATGACATACTGTAGCACCTTGATGAATCTCTAAGATTGTCTCTTGAAGAAAGATTGAAGGACCCATTTGTTCTAATGTCAAGAAGTAGATAAGCCAAGGGGGAAAGGAAAGGAAACCACACGATAAATTTAATTCCACTGTGGAAATAAGGCGAGTAAAATGTGATGATTGTTATATTAGTGATTATATTGTTGTCAATTAAATTAGCAAGCGGCTCTGGCAGTGATGTTGGATGAAGTGGTGATGGGAAGTATCATTTGAACAGCAACCAAGTGGCTTAGAGCAAATTATATAATAAGGGCTCTAGCATCTTGTCCAGGCAGTCCCACATGATATGAAATTTCAAGCTTTGTTTATAGATAGAGGTGGTTTTGTTAAGCATCTGAACTGTTGGGTAATTATCCAAAACAAAACAAGCCAGAGCCTGGCTCACCTTCCCTCAGAGCAATATTTGTGGGAGGCAGAAACATCCATGAACATTCCCTGAAATCATTCTGGGAAAGGGATTTTAAAAAATGGGCACTCCAGTTCCCTTCTCCATCCCCCTGGAATAGGGAGCATTTCCCTACTTACGAAAAGAGCCTTGGTATCTTTATTATCGATGCAAAACAAACAAGACCGTGGTGTTTAAATTCTCATCTGAAAGACCCAATACACTGTAAGCTCCCTGGTGTTCAATTTCTTTCTGAACGTTAGAAAAAAATCATTACATACATTAGTCCCTGCATGGAGTGAGTGGTGCCAGAGCAGAGGGGAGGGGTTAATTACTTCCGATCTTCATATTCAGTAACTTCTAAGAATTACTATTGACCTTGTGTGCATTATAAGAAGAATAACAGGTAAACAAGCAGACAGGAATGCATATTTCATTGGACTGTACTACTGACATATGGCCCAATCCAGCACCCATTAAGGTTAATGGAAAGACCTGATTGACTTCAGTGGGAGCTGGAACAGGCCCTTAATGAACCACACCCTTGGAGTTCAAGTAGTTGGTTACTAGACCTTCAAAACAAGATTTCCAAACTCTTCCCAAATTGAAAAACAGCATTTAACAGCAGAAAGCCAGCAGGAAAGGTTGATAATCCAAGTGAGGTTTGTTAATCAAATTGTATTGCAGCAGATAACCGAGTTGATGAAGCCCAGTACATGACATAATTGTTTCAAATTACTGATATGATTGAACCAGAACAGTAGCTATACACTTCTGCTGCTGGTCCATCCCAAATTAAAATACTGCTTCTAAAATATGTTATATTTCTAACATAAAGGACAGACTGATTTACTTCTGCAAAGCAGGCCACAGGAACACAGGAACTGCCATACCATAACAGCCAATCGAATCAGCCTCTGCATGTGGTCTGTACAAATGTTTCAGGGGAAGGTAGAATCCCCCCAATTTCAGTAATGCTTCTGGCATGGATAGAAAGCCAAAGCTTCAGAGAAAGACAGAATGCCTACCCAGCCCCCAAAACTAGTGATATGCTGCCAGTATTTTAACCTATGGCTCCCCAAAAAGTTTCTCCATAGTTGACATTAAAACCACTGTACCAGGTATATGTGCTGCAGGTAAGGGGCTACAGAATTCATTCCATTTATTTTCCTCTCTACACAACAACTAGTCGTCATAAATCTAATCAAAGAGGAAGAAAACCCCACATAGGAAACAGACTTGGTAAGCCGCTCTCACCGTTTGTGCTTGGTTCCTGAAAACTCTATTGAGTATATTGATAGTACAGGACAACGCTCAGCATGTGCTATTTGAAGCAGGGCGTAGGAGAGAACCTGGATGTCTCTTACTCTGAGAATTTTTAGACAATGCCAGCCCTTTGGTGCAATCTGGTCCATTCGGCAGGTAAAATAGTTGCTCTTCAGACTTATTTTTATAAGCTCTAGAGATAAAAACATCTCTGCTAGGGAAAGAGGGAGGACTGCACCAGAGATAGCAAATTTACCCCAACCTCTCCTTCAGCTATGTGGCAGAATTTCAATAAGGGAGCCCAGCAGGTCCAGGGGAAGGTTAGACCTCTAGATAAACAGAAATAAACTGATTGTAAAGTCAGTGTTGAAATAACAGATTTTAAATCAAATATAATAATAAAGCTGATTACAATTGTAGGAATAAATAACCTGCCTGTAAAATGGGGTTTAAATTGGACCCCAGCTGACCCATGATTCTACTTCATAAAAATGTTCCCTGATTAAACGCTGGAGAGATTTCAATGCCATGCAGTTGTGGTCACCTAAACCCAGAAGACTCTAATTACAGCTGCTGATTCCACAAGGGGCATGAGAGATGGAAGCTACATCAGAAAGCAAAGAAAATATTCCTTTGTCCTGGATTTATATAGAGTATGTAAAGTAGTAAAATGCAGGACATTTACCTTTTACTGGAGGTAATAACAGATTTGTTCAAAAGACCTCCACAGTGCTAACTATGAATTTGTTTTGTGTGCAATCAAATAAATCTGGCATAGGTTTATTCTGCTAATAATTTAAGTATCCAGTTAAGATTCAGCTACATTCAGTCATTTTACTTGTTCTAGTTTACTATATCTAGAATATCAGGCTAGATGCACACTTTAGCTTTTTTGAACTGTTCCAGAGATGAAAAAGATGGCATGACCCCTATTTATCTACCTGGTCAGACTGGGCATATATCCACTTTTGCATCATCAACTTTTGCATGTGCAAAGTAGGCACAGTGTTCTGGTGAACATAACCAATTAGTTTTTAACAGCTTGATTCCTTGGTTTTATCTTTAGTATTCTGGGATTTAAACCTCATAGGCATTGCTGCAATATGTCTTCAGAAAAAAAAGCATTTAAAGTAATAATTATATGTATCACTATTTGCTCAATGTTTTAGTCCTCCCTTTACAAATCCCATTTATGTACTCAGCACTGTAAACTGATTATTGCCCAAATCAAACTAATTGACTAAAGCAAAGGTAAATTAGACATTGTGAACATTGTGTAATTAGGTTTACTGTCAGTTAATCAACTAATGAAGATACAGTACATCCACCAAAGTATATCAGGGAAGAGGAATAAAGCAGACCTGTGTCAAGAACAAATTGTTAAATATTGTTCTACCAATATTTTTTTTTTGGAGGGGGTGGGTTGGCTTTGATACTTGCTATAAAGTAAAAACAAATCCACAGGACAACACAGAATGTACCGTACTTAGCTTTGGTATAAAAACCTATTGTCTCTTAGTCTAGATTTGTGTGTTTTGTTCAATAAACAATCTTGCTAAATTGCAGACTATTATGAAACATAATGTGATTGTATTCCACTCACATTGCTCATTCCACTGTTCACCAGTTGGTAAGTATTGTGAAGGGCAGAAGGGGCACCTTTAAACCACTAATTGTTATGATTGCTGAGTGACAAGAATTGCAAGCAGTAAAGGGTATATCTCAACAGCTTTGGAAGTTTGATTCAGTTAAGCCCTGAAAATCCTTGATGCTTATCAAAATCCTTTGAGCTTTCCTTTCTATCTCCCTCCTTCTTCTTCTCCTTCCTATTCTTCGCCTTTCCCCTGCCCTGTCCCTTATAGCAACTTGCAACAGCCCCCTCAGACTTTCTCTTCCCCCACCCTATTTTAGCAACAGTGGTCTAAAAACTTGTTAAATCTAGTTGTCTGTCTGGGCCTGAGCTGATTGCACCATTTGTATCATGCTCCCTCTCTCTTGGGCTTTCTTCTGCAAAGACACCACAATATACATTGTAGGCCAGGTTTTTTAAAGGTATTTAGGTGCCTAAAGATGCAGATATATGCTTTTGATTACTAACTCCCACTGAACTCTGGTTAATTGATGATGAAGGGTTCAGTCACTGAATAGGAGCCAAAAGGGTCCAGACCAATTGAGGATGAAATAAAAAATGTTTCCCTGTGATGGGATACCCGAAACACCTGGACTTTTGCAATGCAGAGTTCCATAGCTGCCTGTGAGCTCATTATCAAAATTCATTTCCGTGTGTCAGGATTCGTTTCACTTTAGACCAGGGGCGGGCAAACTACGGCTCGCAGGCCACATCTGGCCTGGGATCTGTTTTAAGCCAGCCCGCAAGGTCCCGCTGTAGTATCGGATCGGGGGCCACACCATGTGGCTCCCGGAAGCCGCAGCATGGCCCCGCTCTGAGGGTCGCAGGCCACTCCATGCCTAGGAGCTGGAGAAGGGACATGCCACTGCTTCCAGGAGCTGCTTGAGGTAAGAGCTATTCGGAGCCTGAACCCCTGAGCCTCTCCCCATGCCCTTGCCCCAGCCCTGATCCCCCTCCCACTCTCCAAACCCCTCAATCCCAGCCCGGAGAACCCTCCTGCACCCCAAACCTCTCATCCCCAGCCCCATCCCAGAGCCCGCACCCCCAACCAGAGTCCTAATCCCCTCCCAAACCCCAACCCCAATTTTGTGAGCATTCATGGTCTGCCATACAATTTATATTCCCTGATGTGGCCCTCAGGCCAAAAAGTTTGCCCACCCCTGCTTTAGACCATGCCTATTTCACAGAATTTTCATCAGACAGGGGAAGGATGGAGTACATGCAAGGGACAGATTGGTCCTTGGGAAAGATTTTCAAAGGCACATTTTAGTCAGACATCCTGCTGAAATTTGATGGAAATCTGCAGGAAGAGGTTTCAAGCATGCCTAATATAAGGGCCTAGACTCTTTTCTGTGCTCATGGGCACTTTGCACCAGCTTACTAGCACAAAGGGACAGTAAAGCCAATGGATCTGTTGATCTGTGGTGTCATCTGGGATGGGGGAGTCTTTAGGTGCTCTCCAGCAGCACTCGCCAGCAATCCTGTGCAGGTGCATTAAATCGTAATATATATATATTGGATGGTCAAGTGGTAAAGATAGCAGCCTGAGGCCCAAGTTCAAATCCCTGTTCTGCCACATACTTCGTGTGTGACCTTTGGTAAGCCACATAGGGCCAGATATTTAAAGGTATTTAGGTGCCCAAGTTTGCAGATAGGTGCTTAATGGGATTTCCAAATGCTTCTTAGGTGTCTAACTCCAATTAATGTCAATGGGAGTTAGGCATCTATGTCCTTTTGAAAATTCCACTTGGTGTCTAAATACTATTAAAAATCTGGCCCTTGATCTCTCTGTACATCAGTTTTCCATCTATAAAAGAGGAGATGATAATACTTTTCTCCCTCCCAGGACTGCTGTGAGTGAAAATACATTAAAGATTGTGAGGTGTTTCAGATACTATAGTAATGGGTGCCATATAGGTACCTTAGATAGATCTGATCCTGAATGAACATCAATTCATTTTCTTTAGAAAGTTGGACTTTCTTAACCTACCTCCATTTAGAGTGTCATTTTGATGGACAAACCAATACCCTAACTGACTTTTGACCTCTTATGCATTTCATACCAAAGAGGAAAAAGAGAGAAAAAGAATAGATGGAAAGGAACTCTCTCATTCAATATCATTAGAACATAAGAACGGCCATACTGGGTCAGACCAAAGATCCATCTAGCCCAGTATCCTGTCTACTGAAAGTGGCCAATACCAGGTGCCCTAGAGGGAATGAACAGAAGAGGTAATCATCAAGTGATCCATCCCCTGTCGCCCATTCCCAGCTTCTGGTAAACAGAGGCTAGGGACATGATCCCTGCCCATCCTGGCTAATAGCCATTAATGGACCTATCCCCCATGAATTTATCTAATTCTTTTTTGAACGCTGTTATAGTCTTGGCCTTCACAACATCCTCTGGCAAGGAGTTCCACAGGTTGACTGTGCGTTGTGTGAAAAAATACATCCTTTTGTTTGTTTTAAACCTGCTGCCTATTAATTTCAGTTGGTGGCCCCTAGTTCTTGTGTTATGAGGAGTAAATAATACTTACTTATTTACTTTCTCCACACCAATCATGATTTTATAGACCTCTATCATATATCCCCTTAGTCGTCTCTTTTCCAAGCTGAAAAGCCCAAGTCTTATTAAGCTCTCCTCATACGGCAGCCATTCCATACCCCTAATCATTTTTGTTGCCCTTTTCTGAACCTTTTCCAATTCCAATATATCTTTTTTTGAGATGGGTCAACCACATCTGCACGCAGTATTCAAAATGTGGATGTACCATGGATTTATATAGAGGCAATACGATTATTTGCTGCCTTATTATCTATCCCTTTCTTAATGATTCCCAACATTCTGTTAGCTTTCTTGACTGCTGCTGCACATTGAGTGGATGTTTTCAGAGAACTATCCACAATGACTCCAAGATCTCTCTCTTGAGTGGTAACAGCTAATTTAGGCCTCATCATTTTATATGTGTAGTTGGGATTATGTTTTCCAATGTGCATTACATTGCATTTATCAACATTGAATTTCATCTGCCATTTTGTTGCCCAGTAACCCAGTTTTGAGAGATCCTTTTGTAGCTCTTCATAGTCTGCTTGGGACTACTTGAGTAGTTTTGTATCATCTGCAAATTTTGCCACCTCATGTTTACCCCTTTTTCCAGATCATTTATGAATATGTTGACTAGGAGTGGGCCCAGTACAGATCCCTGGGGGACATCACTATTTACCTCTCTCCATTCTGAAAACTGACAATTTATTCCTACCCTTTGTTTCCTATCTTTTAACCAGTTGTCAGTCCATGAGAGCACCTTCCCTCTTATCCCATATCTAAATAGCCAGATGTAATAAATCACATGGCAATACCTTTTATTGATTCTTTCAGTGACACACACTAATTGAAAAGGTTTACATTTTCCTGGCCAGTTCCATAATCCTCATTGACTGTCAGGGCGCTGTGTCCTGTATATGAACATAGCTCAGCTACACACCTATATTCTGTTAATGCACAAAAGCAATCCTGGACATGTCTGTGAACGTCTGAAGTAAATTCAAAAAGTAATGTAATCTCTGTGCCAAGGCCTCTTTCCCCATAGGTGAATTCTTGCCTATATTTAGTATCGTTGGGAGAGATCTGCAAATGTCACATACAGACCTTTTGATTCCACTGGACCACTTCAAATTTCATACAAGGTAAATGTTTGGCCAGACACTCTTCCATTTTTATGAATCCAAAACAATCCCTGCCCAGTGCCCAGCTAGTAGTCTGAGCAAATATTTCCCTGTCTTGTTGTGCAAAGAGATTACCTGACAGTAGTTCAATAACTCTTTACTCACCTTTTACAAATATAAAGGTCATTAGAGGGTTCACTTTTAAAGCTTCCTCCCCTAAACAAAAGATTCCCAGTTCAAAGTCAAAAATTAATGCCATTGAATGGAATTAATATATTAGCTAAAGTTATTTACCCTTTTTGGGCTCTCTCTTCCCTCCTCTTCCAAACTTCTAGATATAGGGGCAGATTGCCACAGCTCCATTGAAGTGAATGGAACTATGGCGGCTTACAGCAGCTGAGAATCTATGCTATAATTACTAGCTCACCAGGGGCCCAATCTTGTAAGGCACTGATCTCATTCAACTCCTGTTGAACTCACTGGATGTTAAGGGTGCACAGCACGTCATAAACTCAAACCCAGCAAAAAGAATAACTTTGGATTTTCTACAAGAGAAACAGACTATTCTGATATTTCTGTTTTACATTTGCTAGTGATCTCCCTGGACCATACCTGACACTGGTGCTCCTGTGAACCTCTATTTTTTCCATGTATGAAGAATTACATAGGGAGGGTTATATCCTGCTCTGGAAAGCCCAATCAACTGAAAAGTCAACTCGTCTTTCTTGGATTTAGTAGTAGAACAAACAGTCGTTTAAAAGAAGGAAACAAATAGCACAATCGAAAGCATGAACTTTAAATAGTTTCCTTGAGGGGGTCCGTGTACAGGTGGCCTAAAGGGCAAGGAAGGAAATACATGATTATAGCACATTGGTCTTTCTTCTCTTGTATATCTAAGCACATAGAGGTTGGGAGAATGGTAATGCCAAAGCCTGAGATCTACTCTTCATCCGTAAGTCATGTGGGTTTCAAGTGCCTGCATTATGAACATTCAGGGCCAAACCCAGCTGGTGTAGATTAGTGTTGCTCCATTGATTTCACTGGAGCTAGTCTGAGTTCCACTAGCTAAGGATCTGATGCTCAGGTGCCTCATCAGTGACATATCATTGAACTGTTTCAAAATCCCTAGCGTTAATAGCCCATTTGATGTCCCCAGTTATTCAGTTGTAATGAAATATGGAAATTGTACACGAAACACAACTTCCGCCTTTTGGAATATCATGCAGTGTCAACAGTACCATCAGTATCTTGAGGAAATGAAATCTTCCACTGGCCTTTGGTTACTATTTCTGCATTAAAGCTTTCTCTTGGAGTCATTATTTGTGGTGATATTTCTTGATTTCACTTTCCATGCAAAGGGGCACTGTTTTCACAAACATTAAATGCCTTCACCCCATTGGCCTATATCTTCAAGCAAAGGGAAGGTGATGATGAGCTGGAAGACCAATTGTAAAATTGCCAACATCTGGATCAGATGTCAGATTTATTTAGGCTTTTGGTTCTATAAGATAATCAAAAGGGACCCTGGGAAGCATCCATTCTCTTAACTAGGTTGACCTTGAATTTGTTATTTTAAAATTGGCAAAAAATTACCATGCTGCCTTCTGATTTTATTGTTCTAGTTTTGAATGCAGTTTTGGCTCTAGCACTAGATGGTGCATAAGGGAAAAGGTGGGGGGAGGGGACAAGAAGCTCAAAAGGGGTTAATATAACTTGAGATTTTTCACTTGGAAAAATGGGTGCACATTTTGACACCCAGAAGCAAACAACTTTCTGAACTTCCCTACACACCAAATATATTCACAAGGTGATTTTTTCCCACGGTGAGAGTCTGAGTCAGGTGTTGTAAAGTTCCAAATTTCACCAGGGTGTATTGTCTGCTTTTCCTCTCCGCATTGATCTTGGATGGTTCCTCAGACATAAAGGGTCTAGTCCAGCTCCCACTGAAGTCAATGGAAATCTTTCAATTTATTTCAGTGGGGTCTGGATCAGGCTCATATTGAAGAGATGTGATAGAGATTTAATTCCTCTCTGTTGACAGGCAAAATAGTTGTCAAAATTATTACAAACAGGTAGACTATTCTGAAAATAATCAGGGCATTCTCAATTCCAGTATGAACTAATATGGCATGAAATTGGCTTATTCATAGATTTTAGGGATGGTAGGGATCATTAGATCATGTAGTCTGATCTCCTGTATACTACAGGCCATCAGGGCCAGATTAACCTCTTGTGGGCCCTGACCCCCGCCCTGCCCATGCTCTGCCCTGAGGCCCTGTCCCCCACTCAGCCTATTCCCCTGAGAACCCGCCCACTGCTCACATTTGGGGAGCAGGCAGAGAGGAGTGAGCAGCAAGTGGTGAGGGAGAGGGTGGAGATGAGCAAGTGGGTGGGTGTGGCCTTGGGGCATGCAGGCAGAGCAGGGGGTGGAGCCATGGTCTGGGCGCTGGGGCCCCTTCTGAGTGTGGGCCCAGTGCCATTGTAAACCCGGTTCTGCAAGCCATAGATTTTTACTGAGTTTACGTCTGAATTGAAACCAATAACTTGTGTTTGACTAAAGCCGATCTTCCAGAAAGGCAATCAGTCTTGACCTGAAACATCAAAGAGATGGAGAATCCACCACTTCCTATTGTTCCAATGGTTAATCAACCTCACTGTTAAAAATTTGTGCCTAATTTCTCATTTGCTTTTGTCTGGCTTCAGCTTCCAGCCAGGGTTTTGTTAGGCCTTTCTCTGTTAGATTAAAGAGCCCTTTTGGAACCCAGTATTTTCTCCCAATAAAAAGTACCTATAAACTGTAATCAATTCACTTTCCAATCCCCTTTTTGTTCAACTCAAAGGATTGAGGTTTCACGGTAAGGCATTTTCTCCAGCCCTCAAATTATTTTCATGGCCCTTTTCTGAATCTTAACCAATTTCTCAACATCCTTGTTAAAAGTGGACACCAAAACTGCACACAGGGTTCTAGTATCAGTCTCACCAGTGCCACATATGGAGGTAAACATCACCACCCTATCCCTACTCACTATTCCCCTGTTTGGACATATCAAGGTTGCATTAGCCCTTTTTGCCCGAGCATCACACTGCAGCATTACAGTGCTAGAATATTATGAAGAAAATAGGAAAACAGAGTAGAAATCCAGGCATCAGAAACTCAACTCAAACCATTAAACATGAAAAGAAGCTGCCTAAACGAAATCTAATTTTGAGTGGTAATAATATTATCTTGCACTTCTATAGCACCTTAAATCTAAGGATCCCAAAGTACTCTTCAGACAAAACATAGAAAGGAAACACTGTCAATGTTGTTCAGATCTTGTCCTTCTGTTGATAACACAGCCTTACCCTTTATTATATTTTTGCTTGTGAACTCCTCTTTGGTTTGGTTGTTGAATTTAAATAATTTGTATTGAATAAGACTGATTTCCTAATTTACTTTTAAAACACATATTGGAAAAAATTGCATACTGAAAAATTATCTAAAAATATTCCTAGCATCATACTTGCGGGGGTGGTCTCCAATGTAATAGGAACTTTGCATCTTTTCAATTTTGCCTGACAGCGATTTCTCGGGCTTATTACAATTACTAACTATGCTATATTATGTTACACTTTATTTCTGTAGTGCTAATCACTGTGACAGCTGCTAATTTAAATTAAAGATTAAATAAAAATACTCAAACTCAAACAGAATCTTCTTCCCCAATATTGTCTAATCCATTGCATTCTAGAGTTGTCTTAAATATACGTATAATTCTTTATACGGTTTATAGTGCATTGTCCTTTTTTCTGATCTTCCTTGTAGTTTCCATAATGCATGAGGTTGACCTTCCCCCTCAGATTAATAGAAAAGTGCAGTGGTCACAGTTCTTATATAATTGTAGTTTTGTCAAATCATCTTTATACCTATTTCACTTGCTAGAGCCAACAGCAAATATTTGCAACCTTAAATTAAGGACAAAAACTGTTAATATACCAAGCAAAGCTTATGTTTGCAACTTCAACATTCATTTGGGATATCTTTTAAATTTCCTTCTTTATCTGTAATTTATCCATCTATGTGCTTATAACATTCCCATCACCATGGTATTGAGCACAGCTATGTGGCATTAAGAGCTGTGTACTAATCATGATCTTGATGTTCATGGAACAACTTCAGTGGGAATTGGGATCAGGCTTTAAACAATTGAAAACTATGTGAATGTTTTTATATGATTTTTGGTAGGATTACAGTAACATTATGAACATACATGGACCCTTCATATTTTCCTGCACTAGGAAGAAATTGTAAATGTGATTCTTTTATCTCAGAAGGAATTTTCTGCTTAAGGATTTTCAGAAATAAGCATCTGGTCCTTTTTTAACGGGGATCTTTCACAATAAAAGTAGAGTTCATTCTTTTTCACCCATCCATGGATTAAGCAAGAAATTAACATTGAGCTAATATTGCTTGGGTGTTGCTCAGCAGCAGAAAGGTCAACAAAAGTGGCTGTATATTTCATTAGTCCTACTTTCTGGGCTATAACAACCCTCTTGAAACAAGGACTGAAGCTATTGAATACATAAATCAACCGCCGTTGTTAGAGCTCCATAACAGCAAGAGTGTATGCAGTTCTTAAGAGCAGAACATAACAATTTCACAGAACAAATACACACATTAAGAAACTATGCTCTAGGAAACCAATATGTTCAATGACACTTTAAAATGCAATATGTGATACTGTGGTCTAAATTATATCTTCCCAGAGAGATACCCATTGCAGGAGTTGTGACCAGCCTCTCTGGTTCTTGGTGATCCACTGGGAAGGGAACCTCTAGTCCCCTGGTTGCACTGCTCCTCTAGTCCTCACTTGTAAAAGCTTTTTCCCCCACTGGCTAGGCACACTATCCATCTGCAACCTGCACCCTCCCTCACCCCCATACACACATCTGAAAGGGGTGTGGAGCCTGGGCTAATACAGCTCCAAGCAGCATTAACTTGGGTGCAGATATCTGCTTGAATAATCAACTGCCTCTTTAGGGAATGACTGAATGAGAGCAGCACCCTGCCTCCAGGCCCCTCTCTTCAATTACACCCATAGTGCCCCACTGCATACAGTTGCAGTCCAGAGGGCAGAGTTTGCTCTGCAGCGTTTTTACCACTGGTGTTGATGCACAAGAGCTCAGCTTGAATTGCAGAACTGGCAATTAAATAAATCATTTTTCTACTTGTAACCTGAGCAAGTTAAATCTTGAAAGCAAACACAGAACTACACTTCTCAGAATTACTCCTTGGCCTTTTCTTCTTACTCCAAGGCCATTTTCAGTGTCTCTCCTCAGCGTAGAACTGCACTTTCTAAGAACACTGGTTGACTGATAGCTAGAAAATGAATTGGGAGCCCTACTTTCCTCCTTCCCCATTCAGTTATTAAGTGTGTGTATCAAGAGTTAAATCAGGGTCTTGTATCTAGTTGGCCCACCGTCACTCACATTCTTACTTCAAGGTATCGTGGGAATGTCCAGTCACCTAAAATGCTGATTTTTAGTTTGTCGTTTACGGTACTAGTTTCTACATGGATATGTAGGGCACGGATTCTCCAGTTTTGTTCTTCTGCAGAGAAAGATCCCCTCCTGGGCCACTTCAGCTTTCAGCACTGCAATCTCCCACCATTTAGTGTCAGAATATTTCACAAGCACTCCATTGTGATCCAGAGGCTGCTAATATAAGGGAGCGTGTACCTCTTCATAAACCAAAAACTGCACATTTACTCATTTCTTTGAAGTACGCCCAATGGCCAGATCCATTTCTACACTGCAGTGGCTGCTCTCATTGACAGCTTTGACCTACTGTGTGACTGGTGACTCTAGTTACTGTCTCGTTGATACTATCGTTTCTTCATGACTAGATTATCCTATCATACTGCTGTAGTTCTGGTTATTTTAACAGAGTTGCTCTGGTGTGAATAAGGAGAGAAGAGAATCCTAGTGTGTGGTTTGTGTGGTTTTCTCTTTGTTTTTTTGTTTTGTTTTGTTTTTTTACACACACACATTTGTTCTTCTCGTTCCTATTTGGCAAGAATGTGTAGACTAAAAAGCTGGTTCCAAAGCGCCAACCATCTCCAAATCATATTTTCAAGGTGCAGCTTCTTTCTATTCAATTTAGGATAGGTATTGGGAGTAAGAAACACACTGCTCTCCCTGTAGGGTGCTATGCCATAGGAGCAAACTATGGGAACAAAGTCAAGAGCTATATTACCAGAAACCCTCTATCGAAATTGTTATTGACTTCACATGATGTATGCAGCAGAGACAACCAGAAATTTCTTCATCCTACTCTCTCCAGTAAACAAAAATACAACTGCAATGTTATGCATTAATGATAGCTAAACAGGCTGTGTAGTGTATAGCCTAAAAGCAACTTTGAATTCTGTATGCATAGAAAAATGCTTCTTTGGTTTCATAAGGCTGTTATTTCTACTATTTATCTCTTGTGAATATAAAATTAGTTTTAAAAGTGTGTAATAAAAGCAATATTTAGAAGATTAATTTAATTTATTTTTAAAAAATCCTACTATAAGTATAATAAAAACCTTAATTAGGAATAGAAACAACTTCACAAATTCAGAACCAACTTGTTTTTGTAGATATTACATCATGGTGAGACGCAGGAATCCAGCCTGAATATTCTGAGCACCTTTTTCCTCAGCGCTGTATACTTTGTAATAGTGTAAGCCATAGAGAGAGACTTTTACACTAATTATAGGAAGGGGGAACCTCAATCATGTGGAGAAATGATGGTTTGCATCATTATTTCTATGATAGCTCTGGCACCATCACAGGAAGAGATGAATGCTTTAGTAGGTAGGAAAGCCAGTTTCCCTAATGCAAGATTAAGCCATTTTGATTAAATGCTCACTGCAAATGAAAGGAAATAATTAGGAGAGGAAAACAGAAGCTTGTGATTTGGAGAACATGAGAAGTTAGGGGAAGCTGTACATTTGCCAGTAATTACAACAGATCTGAAGTCAAAATTATGAAAGTCTAACTTGTTTTTTAACAGAGTTGGGAAAAGCCTTTTGTGTATAAAGGATGTGTGCTTGGACCCTGTGGGATTTTCAGATCTAACGCTGACAACATTGGAGAACACTAGAAGCTTTGCTGTTAATGGTGAACTGCAATGAAAATGGAGTTAAGCGTATATTTACATGGGGAATGATCCCACTTGCTATAATGTGGGGGCACATGGCAAAGAAAAATGTACAAGCTTGCCTTTTACTAAAATAATTCCCCTCTGAAATCTTTCTGGTATTTCCTGGTTTGCTGAGCACATCCTAGAAAGCAGCATTCCCTGGCATCCCAGTGACAAAGGCTTTTCAATGAGACTTCAGCTGACTTGTTACAAAATGATGCATTCAGTGCACAAATCTGTGCTTAACTCAGTCTCCACATTACCTTTGCCATTTACCTAGTATTGCCAATGCCTGAGATTTTAATTACAAGTCTCATGATCTTTTGTTTTTCTTAAAGCCCCAGCTGCCGGAAACAAGAGACTGCATGAGAATTTCAGCTTCTGTTTAAAAGCATAATAGTTACTAGCCCTCACAGATGTGGAGAAAAGCTTGAAATCATGAAGCAAGTGCACCCTAAGGTTCAGAAAGCAGACAGCAAAGAAAAGAAACCAACATTTGCTATTGTTTTTTAAATCTCATGATTTTGTAGGGCTTGCCTTATGAAAGTTTGCAAAATCCCCAAGTGACAAATGGTATCATTTGTTGGGAAGAACTGGGCTATTTGCTGCAGTAGGTAAGAAGTGGTGACCAATGCTGCCAGAACCATATTAAGAAAATAAGAGGAGCATAAGAATGTTGTTACTGCTCCATTATAAGCAAGTGATGCAGTAAGCAGGCAGAGTTGTAGGAAAGAGATTTTTATTGAGCATGCTGACAGGTCTTTGTCTGCCAAGTAGCAGCTTGACCAAGCTTGTACTCCTGAGTCCGGGTGTCGCACCAAACTAGTGTCTTCTGGAATCTAAACCTCTTTCTCCACTTCCACTCATCACACTTCAAGTAGAGATTCCAAGAATTGCAGGGGGAACTCTTCTTACAATATCAGGCAGTCCCATTGTCCGTGATAGAAACTTGCTTTTGAGCTTTATCCAAATGGAAGAAAAATAAATTTCCATCTTTAAAAGGGAGCAAAAACTACATATAACTGGCTGAGGAAAAAGTTTGCCATTCAGACGAGTCACTTTTCTGTTCTGTTCTAATGCTAATGCCATACTAGAATAATTTCTCTTATTTTAACAAGTTTGATTCAGTTTTGAGTATGCTGGCCAAGGCACTGTCTGGTGGGTCAGGGAGGGAATGTAATGCAGCCTCTGCTTGCAGGGGCCCTACATAGAACAGCCACAACTTGCTGCTATCTTCTAGGCCAAATCCTTGAAGGTGCAGCTGTTTCTCCTAGTGAAGGAGGATGGGAGAGGGGGTATAATCAAACAGTGAAGGTGTAACTCATGGTCCAAAAAAGCTCCTCATACTTTTGGATATAGGTAGGTTTGTGCCCCAATGATTGTCCATCACTGATGGCTCAATGCCCCAGTAAAGCAAGTTGTTTATTTTAAGAGCAAAGACAGCTATTGAGGCATTGTCTTGTGTTTGAAACTCAGTAAAGGAGTGGGTTCAAGTCAAGACAAGCTGTGGGCAAAATGCTGAGCTGCCAAAAGCTTAAAAATGAAAGTCAGTAGATTGCAAAGACACATCAATTTGTGTATATTTACACTAATTTACCTAATTTGAACAGAGATGCAGAGAGAAAAAGATAGGTGTGGAGAAAGGTGTAGAAAAAGAGCAACATCAGCATTTCATTCTCTTCCCCCTATATCTTTAGAAGCCTCCTCTGGCTTGCAGGACTTGGGGATTCCTGGTGGTTTGTGCCTGTCTAGCCGGGATATTGCAGAGATGTGCCCTGCACTGTTCTCCTTGGCAAACTTGATTCCCTTTTCTGGGACCAAGGCAATGTTTGGAGTCCTCTCACTAACCCCCTACAATTCTTGAGGGACAGCATGTGGAGTGTGGATAGGGACAGTGCTTGCAGTCTCCTCACCCCCCTTCCAGCCCTGCAGGATTGCCTTGCACAACCTCCCACACACACACAAACACATGCACAAGCGTGCACACACACACACACACACACACACACACTCTCCTTCCTCAGACATTGTTTGAGCACTGTAGTCTTTGTATATTTTTAAAAAATCATTTGTGTGCAATTCTCAACATAGCTCTGCAGCTCAGGAACAATATTCATTCCTTGGTGGCCAAAATAACACCTTCATATTCTTACTAAAGTTAGCCAAATATCCCCCCTATTTCATCCAGAATGGTTAAACAGCAAGAACCAAAAAAGAAAGAAATAACTCTTATTGAGCATGAAACAGGAAACGCAGAGCCAGCTCCAAAATTACTTCTGAGGCAAATATGAGGTCTTCAACCCATCTCTATACAAAGTGTATAAGTACTTGAATTATGGTAAGATATAAGTGCCCCCAGAGACAGGAACTGTTCTTAAATAGTATGAGGCAGTTCAATTCTCTGCTGAACATGGGCATCACTGTTGTTTTATTTTCTAAACCTGTTACATTATACCTGTCAGACCTCCTGATATGAATATAATTATAGAATCACTGGCACCAATTCCGGCCCCTACAGTCATGTAGAAGGGCTATATACAGAGTTGCAAGAGCCTGCGGTAGGAGCTGTGTAGAGCGAACATAAACAACCCTGTGCCTCCCCCTCAGAAGCCCCAGAATATGGAATAAACCAGTGGTGGAAGGGGGTTGGAGGGCATGTGCCTGCAGCTCTGAGTGCTCTGGGGATTTGGGACTGCCGCAAAGCCCATAGACAACCCTGAGAAGGCTATTGTAAGTCAGCACAGTCCTCAGGGACCCATTTCACACCCCACAGTAGCTCACAATGCAGAAGTAACAAAGGTGGAATAAACAGAGCTGGTCAAAGCAGGACATATTTTAGTGAACATTTCTTTTGAAAAATTGTCCTTTTTCTCATCAGAAATGTTGAATTTCAAAATTTTGCTCTAGGGTGAAGCTGTCTTTGACCTGTTTTGCCCCCTATGCTGCATCTCCCAGGACGCACAGCAAACAATATAGCCCCTGGCTTTTATCTTTACCAATATACTCATGTAAAATATATCTTTGCTGTACTAGAAACAGAGCTAAGAAAGCGGGCAGTTGTGTTATGCACTAGCTGACGTTTCTGAGTGGGTTTCAGTGGCAGCATCTTGTAGAACACATTGCAATAATCTAATCTGGAGGTGACGAAAGACAGGGATAACTGTGGCAAAGTCCATGTCTCATGGGAAATGTCCCATCTTAATGAAAAGATTGTGAAAACTTGCTCTTGACTATACTTGCTATTTGACTTTCTGAGAAGTCCAACAGTACCCCCAGATTGAGGTACACCTCAATAATACACCTTATTAAGAAAAGGCAGACAAGCTCCCTCTAGATATGAAGTACTAGAGCTGAGCAAAATCATTGGTTATTTGATTCAGTGGCCAAACTGAAAAATCTGTGGGGAAAAAAGGATAAATGTTGGGTGACACAAAGTGCTTTTTGGGTCTCAGCAAAACATTCAACTGGAAATTAATTATTTTTTAAATAAGTCTAGCTACATTTTGAAATGAAAATGCATGTTTCCTTTCAAAAATGTTTGAACTAAACATTTTGACTTTTTTGACAAAGAAGAAGAAGAAGAAGAAGAAGAAGAAGAAGAAGAAGAAAAAAATTGGACAAAATTTGCCAAATATGGAGAAAATTCACAAATAGCTTTCGTCAACTTTAAACTAAATTTTTCAGCAAATAAGCTTTGTCTGAAATATTTTGCCCAGCTCTGTCAAGAACATATCCTGTTAGGTGAGACTATGCAGTACCAATGTTTTATCTTAATGCTACCTTAAGCCAGTTTGTCTCAGGCCACTGTATCTCTGCTGCTGACTGTCTGAGCTGCTTGTTTCTTATGGATACAGATGATTATGCAGGAAGCTCATCTCTGAGTATGAGCCGCTTCCGGTGTCTGCATTAAGCCAGTGGCCTTTTCTCTTTCTAAAAGAAAAAAGGTGGGTGATGTAATATCTTTTATTGAATCAACTTCTGTTGGTGGAAGGGACAAGCTTGTCTCTCTTACCCTGGGACCAACACATCTACAACAACAATGGTTAGTTTCATTCTGTTCTTTCATGTTAAACACATCTTCCTTTTTCCATTCTTCTATTATCCCGTTTCTATGCCTGTCTCCTGTATCTCTCTCCTCTCCTCTTCCTCTGTTTCACATTTTCCTCCATATTTCTCTCATTTCTCTGACATCAGATCAGTCTCTTTTTCCATGTCCTCCCTCAGCCCCATTTCTTGTCAGATCAGTAACATTATTTGATGGTGTCAATATTTAACAATGGAGTTTCCAGGTGGAGAATTTAAACAAGGACAATTTGCACAACACAACAAGGTACACGCTATTAATATTATAAACTTTTGCTAGGGGGGTTTCATATGAAGTTCTGACAAAAAACAATCCTCAAATCCAAACTTCTTTAGTTAGAGTCCAGACAGTGAATTTACAATTAATCCCCTCCTACACACACATCCCACTTCATTAAACACCTTCTCTCGGTTTAAGGTCACCATGGTAGTCTGCTAACTTAACGGTGCTCAGGCTAGAACTATTGTTTTTTATATTGCTTTTCTTTACTCCCAGGAAGTTGGTTAGCATGTGGGGGAACTAATTGAAGAAGGATAATCTGAGTGTGTCTCCTTAACAAGTATTCTATGTACACAATCTATGGTATAAACATTCACAGACAAAACTGGATTTTAAAGCACGTTCTCCAGGACCTTTACTGCTCTCAGGGGGAAAAATACCATATACAAATGGAACATTGGAGTCAACATTTGACAGAGTAAAATATTTGTCTGAAAGACTAACCTCAGTACCATATGTCATAGACTAGCTGATAGACTGTAGTTGTAAAGCTGTCAGTAATTTCCCATTTCTCAGTGATGTAGGTACAGTATTTCTTTAGCAATGCTTCCTTGCAATCTCTCCTGTAATGCTGTGCAGGTACATTAAATCTAATTATCTATTAATGTTCTCTTCCTGATCCTACATAAAGTATATAGGTTTGCTATAGAACCTTTGATTATTATGAATAGTAGCAGTATGGTAGCACTTAGGAACCCTAGTTAAGGACCAGGACCCCATTGTGCAAACAGAACAAAAAGACAGCCCCCACTCCCAAAAGCTTACAATCTAACTTGTCTTCACTACTAGGGAGATTGATGCTGCTGCAATCGATGCAGCAGGTGTTGATTTAGTGGGTCTAGGGAAGACCTACTAAGTTGATGGAAAGCGCTCTCCGGGCAATCCCGGTACTCCAGCTCCCCGAGAAGAGTAAGGGAAGTTGACTAGAGGGTGTCTCCCATCAACACAGCGCAGTGTAGATACCGGGGTAGGTCGACCTAAGCTACACCACTATTCACGTAGCTGGAGTAGCGTAACTTAGGTCGACTTACCCCAGTAGTGAAGACAAGCCTGCATGTAAGATGGGAGACAACAGAAGGAGACAGACAGGGAAGTACAAGGAAACAATTAGATATTTTGGTCAGCATGGTGTAGGCTGTGGTCTGAGCACACCAGCTGCCTAGCAGTTGTCAAGTCTTGTGTATGCTCCATGGCAAAGGAGTGTTTTAAGGCAGAAAAAGCCATATGGGATCATTAAAAACCTGCTCTGGTCAAACCCCATTATATAAACTAAAGCTTGGATAACTTCCTAGTAGAGCAGATGAAGGAATTAAGAAAAAAACAAAAAAAGAGATTCTTATATGTAAGAAAGGCCAGATAATGGCAGTTATATACCAGCCTGCCTAGAGCCATACCATCCCATGGGGAGCTCTGAAAGAGTCAGTGTCTTGCTCTTCCCTAGTCTTCCCTCCTCATGCAACTGCACAAGGGCTAGTCACAGCTAGGCACAACGGTTACACGGCAGACTGTGGTGGCCCTGGGCTGCTGCTAAGGGACATAACCAGGAATTAGACTCAAAGACACCCACGCCTACACGGCCTCCCTGGATCACCACTGTAGCCACAGAGGTGAAAGCAGGTGCTATAAATCAGATACACCTGCTTTGGGATGGGGGAGGAGAGACGTAAGGAATGGGTGGAGCCCCAGTACCCCACCTACAACAGCTTAACCTTTGTAGGTCAGAAATCTGCTGCTGCCCCTGGGAGCAAGTTGGGAGCAGGGAAGGAATTCTTCCCAGGGCTCATCCTTGTGTGTGTGACAACCCAGAGCTTCCCCTCTGCTTCCAAGCACACTCTGCCATGCCCAGTCTCCTTTAAAACACTTATTTGCTTAAAACAGGCAAGGAAACAAACAGAAAACAGTCTTTTAACTCTGTCCTTTGTCTCAGACTTCAGGTCACCTCTCCCAGGGGTCTCTAAAACTGGGAACTTGTCAGGAGCAGGAGTGCCAGGCAGCTCTGCTCCCTTCCTGGAGCAGCAGCCCAGGGCTGCTTCCCTGAGTGCCTGGCCACTTGTTCCAGGGACCAACCACTGGAGTCAAGACATCTCAGTAGCTTCCCTTCCCTAGGCATAGCCTATGCCCATTTTCTGCCCTTTATAGGCCCAGCGTGGCCCCCTTGAATTAGCTGGATTGGGCTCACCTGCTCTGAAACAGGGGCGCTGGGCCTACCTTTGCTCACAGGGACCAAATTCCCTGTGACAGGTGGTATAGCTACATATTGCCCCTTTTGGGGGATTTTAGTTTTCCTCAGTTCAGCTGTGTTTTGCCATTTTCAATTCTAGCCCTATCTATGCTTGAAATGGCAAACATAATTGTTTTTAACATGTTTTAATTGACCTTTGCACTTTGCTTTTGATGTTTAAACATCCAATCCTGTAAGGGCTAGTGCTTCAGAACAGGGCTCTAGATTTGTTGGACTAAAATCACTGGAGGCCTGCAAAGTTCGCCTACCTTTCTAGAAAGGTATTAGTATTATTACAATAGCACCTGGAGGGCCCAACTATCTCAGGGCCCCATTGTGTCAAGTTTGTACAGACATAGTAAAAGATAGCCCTTGCCCCAGAGAGCTTCCAAACTTAGATTAAGACATGTCAGAACAAGTGCATGAAACAAATAGGGGAGTAACTTTATATTTTAACCCTTCTCACCTTAACCCTTCCCTTCCTGTCTCCAGAGATTGGTAAGAGTTTACAAAGTTTACTAACATGTTTTCACTTTGACACTTTTTATTTATTGTTTGTGCTAGAATATCAACTTTCCAAGTTATGCTTTTTTTGGTCGGTACAAAGAGATGTCAAGGTTTAATATTGGTACTTTCATGTTTCTGACACCAAAGATTTACAGAACAAGACCATGCATCTTTGGAGGTATAGTCAGGCCTGCAAAGAGCCTGGTAAGCACACTGTAGGTAAAAAAGCTCCCTGAGACACCCTAAGCTCACAGTGAATGACAAATCTGGGTTTCTGTACTTTTGGAATCCCCCAGAGCCTTGATCTGACAAGTATGAGATTAGCTGTCATCTTTAAATTATGTCAGCCTGAGATCAAACAAGGCCCCTAATCTTGACAATTCCTTTAATATGTATCTCCTGGTGGTTGCCAAGGTCAGTACCTGTGGCTCATGTGTTTTCCTCTAACCCCTGAGACAGTAGCACAGGAAATTGCTAAATGCGGGGGGGGGGGGAATGGTTCCTCCAAACAAAGGGATGCTGGTCATAAAATATTACATTTTATATAGCATTTTCTGAGAAATTCCCTCCCCCCCAAAAGTGAGTCATCAACAGCATCATATAGAAAAGATTAAAAAAATCTTCTGCATGCTGGGTAACAAATATGGTTTTCCTGATGCAACCTATTTGCTTCCTTGCCCTCCCAACTTTTTGTCACTCCCTTTTCACAAAAGTTGAGGCTTCATGGGCTAGACCTATTTACAGCAGCTAAGGCCACATCTCTTTCTGTTTGTATTGTAAAGGATCTGATCTGATCTGATTCACTTTAATAATACAATTATAAACAATGATTGTGAAGCTCTGTAAAAGATTGTTCTCATAGTGTCCGGAACCATATAAACATACTGTAGAGGACTACACTGAACATCTGTGGTCTGTGGGTTAGAGTGCTGCAGCCAACCAGCGCTCAGGACGGTACACAACATGGGGACAGAAAGGGAAATCATGTACAATGACACCAGAACAAGCCAGAGCATGAGTATTTCTACATCCACACATAGCAGACAATACTGCAGATTTCAAGGTCTTGTCAGGAAAATCCACAAAATAAACTGCATGGAACTCAATTTCTCTCTTGAAGATGAAGGGCTGAGTCAGCGCTGCTAGATTTGAACATGTGGTCCATTACCTTTGCGTGTCTTTCTCTCCATTACTTTTGTGTGTCTTTCTCTCTGTCCTTGCTTATCCATAGAAAACATTCCTGACAAAAACTTAAATAACACAGTTTAGCCCAATGCTTCTATATCATAAGACATATTCTTAAGAGTTCTTGAAGCCTGAAATTAGCACACTTCACAGAGATCATAAATGTAATTCTCAGACCTGTCCACATGCCAAGGTTCAAGTGTGGAACTATGCGTGACAAAGACCCAAAAGTGAAAGACAGAAAAAGTTCCTCCAGCAGAAAACTAAAAATGTATGTGGGATTCATTCCCTTAGGGTAAAGAACCCTTCCCATAACCTCAGCTTTGTAATTCTTTTTCTGATTTTAAACAGTTTCCAACAATACAAGTGGGGGGACACCAAATTTGCATAGAATGTAAGTAACTTTGGGACTAAAGTGAGTGATGTTCTTCAAAATGAGGAATATTTAGATCATTCTAAAGAGGGACTTCTCACCAGAGCTCCCCTTCACTAACCTAAAAGGTTAATTAAGTTAAGATAAAAAAAGAATACTACAAAAAAGTAACACCAAGTAAAATGTTTGATAACTGCGTGGTAAGCAAGCATATATTTAAATATATAACATTTTTAAAAAGTTAAGTGCAAACTTTGTGGTGATGTTTAGTCTGAACATGTAATTAGATTTTATGCCCTCTGAGTGATTAGTATTGAATATACTGGTAGAAAGTTACTTCATACCCTATGAATGCATAAACAGTGGCTGCTCAGGGGCATCTTTAACGTTTCACCCCCATTTCTGTCCTTTTAATTTTTTTTAAAAGGCCTACAGATATAAAAAGGAAGCACAAGTGGCCTTTATGTTGGATTTTCCCCTTTTGAAAGCTGTGAGTTAGATGGGGTTTGGAGAAATGTCTGCTGGAAAATTACAAATTCATTAAAACATTGTGGGCTTGCAGTTTTTCCACTGGAACAAGTCTTAGTTGAAATTTGTGATTAAAGGAACAGAAATCTGAATCAAACTCATCTAGAAACAGGAAGTTTGAGTGACATCTAAACTCCTTCTCCCTCTTCAGTCAAGCTCTCCCCCGCCCATCTTGTTTGAGGGGAGAGGTCTTTCATTCTTGTAGGCTCCACTCACTCCTCTGGGATTTAGAATAAGCCCTCCCCTTCCCTAGGGCCTCTTTTCCTCCTCAAAAGATAAAATAGGTCCTCCCCTTCCTAGCTAGCTAGTCAACCAGCCAGGCAGTTGGAACAAGCACATTCAGCTATATCATTAGAGGAATGAGAAAGTAGAAAATAAAGGGGTGAAATATTACTGGAAATCAATTCCATTGGAGCCTGCAACTGGTGCAGGCCAGTGTATGGGTGGTGGGAGGGAGAACAAAGAGTGGTAACTTCCTAATCCCCTATGGGCCACAGAGACACAACGGATGGGGCAATGTGACAGTTGTGCTGGCTTAGCTTTCTGTGCCAGAACTGCTGTCATAATGGAGATCCTAATTCTGACTATTGGCCGGCTGGTGTCCATTGCCAGAGGGAGGCGTGTGCCCTCAGTGTAAAAGGCAGAGCTCCGGCGGTGACACCCGAGGCTCCTCACTGGCTGCCCAGCCACTATGAACATGATCAAGTCAGAGATGGGGCAAGAGTGAGGCCTTTTTTGCTTGCTCTGCACCTGAGACTTCTCCTGTTTGTCCACTCACCTCTGGCATCTAGCACTGTCATTGTACAGTCCGGTTTCCCTGTGCTTTGTGCTTAGGTAGTCACAGTGGGGAAGAGTTTATGAGCTTATAGACATCATGGGTGATAAAAATGTCTAAGTCATGTCACTATCTGAATGGTAGCATTTTACACCTATTTGTATTTATTTTCCTTGAGGGTAAGTGACAACCCAAGGTGCAAAGCAGTGGACAAAAAGGCCCCTGTTTTCTAAACAGTTTGCAAGCAGGGTTCGGTTCCTCTCCCCCACCAGTATTCAATATTCAGCCTTTGAATTTTGGGCTGTTTTGATCAGACACACAGGTCATAATGCACATCTGTATTTCCTGATTGGGTGAGACTGTGTCTCAGAATCAGTTTCTGGTGTGAGTTCCTGAGGTGATTAATTTGAAATTTGCTTTCTACAAATAATCTGCTCAAAACTGGTTGTTTTGGTGAAAACTCCTGTCAGTAAACTCATTTGCTAGACCATGCACAGAAAGTGAACATAAACATGGGTCTGAATATGGTCAAAGTGAATTCATTTAAACTTTTCAAAGGATGTTCATAGAATGTCTATTTGGTAGCATTTGCCGAGCTCTACTCAAGAGTGAGGTGATGCATTACAAGAAGAAAGCAAAGAACATTAAAGGGCTCAACACTTGGAGACAAATTCAGCCAGCCACTGGGAGCTGCAGCTCAAAGAAGCTGTTACTCTTACTTTTTCAAATTCATGAGAATTGAAGCAATGTATTTGTTTAGACTTTCATTTTGTTTAATGTGTTGTGCCTAACAGTTTAAATGTCCATAAATGTCTAGATTGTTATTATTTAAATTTCCAGAGGCAAACTGTTATGGCTGCAGTGATTTTTACTTCAATGAATGGGAGCTCTGTGGGAACTGGAACAATCCCAAGGAGAATGAGGCTGGGCCAGTAAGGGGTATAATGCAGCTGCTCAGCCATCCAACCACTGGGTCTTGCATACACTCAGGAGGGAGCAGGAATTTCATACAAATTAGTTCTCCACCAGGCTGTGTGGATCCCAGTTTCTCTCTTTGTGGAGCTAGTGGCTGTACTTAGCTTCACCAATCCACAGCCATGAGAAAGAGAGAGGAAAAGCTTGGGCTCAGCAGTGCAATGAGAGCCCTCCAAGAACAAAGCATGTGAGAAAAAGGATTTGGGGCGGGGCGGGGGGAGAACAATGAGGAACTCAGTTGCCTCTTCTGCTTTGTTTTCCATAATGGATATGGGAGATACTTGTGCCTCCTCTCAGTGCCTGCGGGAAGGGCCTCTCTGCTCTCTCACTGCTTTCTGTGAGTCAGCCAAGGAGACCCTGCTACCCCCATGACAGCATCACAGAAAAAGCCATCTCCCTCCACAGCGATGTCTTCACTCAGTGATATATCTGGCAGCGAGTCTAGGATTCCATGTTTGAAGGAAGAAATGAAATTTGGCAGTCACAGAGCAACTCCACACTTTCATCTACAGAAAAACAAAAGCTAGGTAGATACACAAAATGCTACATTTCTTGTTGCACCAACTTAGTATGGTATGAAACCCCCAGGCATACTCTATGGAGTGAATGGTGCATTACATTTTCTGTAAAGTCTTGTGCGTAAAACTCTGAATAGTTCTTTTTTTAGTAGAAAACTTCATTCCTTTCCTGATCTGAATTTCTGGAACATCTGCGGTTGGCCTAAGTTATAGGCACTGTTGTTAAGTTAGGAGGTGATGATGACCTGATTGTAGAGGTCTGTTGAATTCCTTTCGAGCAGAATAACTGTGATAAAATATGGTGGTGTTGTAATTTATCTCACTGTTTTAGAAGGCCTGTCTGGGAAAAAGCATGGGGGAGAAATGAAATGAGATATTCCCCATATTATCATCTTTACATGAATCAGAATTGTGTTCTGAATCTTCTGAGTTCTTCAACTGTTGCAGTGTATTCAGTTCTAAATAATATTATCTGGTTGATTATATACCGTAGAAAGCTGTTCAGTAAGTTATATGAAAATAGCATAAATATTGCCAGCATTTGAAACCTGCCAGTTTCTAATTCTATGTACAGTTTAAAATTAGATTGTCCCCCACAATATATTAATGTAAACTCTTGCAAAGTTTTGTGCATGTCTAATGAAGTTCAAATGTCTTTTGGGTGCAAATATTTGTCTTCAAAGCTGTTATTACAGTTAGCATTGTTAGACCGTTGTTAGCAGAAAGGCTAAGGATAGAATGGGCATTGGCGACTGAACTACCATTACATCTCTATAAGTAGTCTGCACCAAATCAGGATTGTGGCATGTGGATAGAAAAATGTGAGAAAGCTTGAACTGAATTGCCACTGTCCGGAAAGGACTTCCGTCTCCAGGTGAGACCCAGCTAGAATCAGGCCAGTAAGCACTCACATGAGGATCTTGGACTGGAACTCTGGTTCTTCAGCTCCATAAATACAGGCCATGAACTACTTGAACTGAGGACTGAACTGGAAGTAGCAGTAATAATTTTTAGCTTTTCCATAGCATTCTTCATCAGTAGATCTCAAAGTGTTGTAAAAAGACAGTCAGTATCAGTATTCCCATCTGTAAAATGGGAAAACTGAGGTGAAGTGACTTGCCTAAGGCCACACAGGATGCCAGTAGCAGAGGCAGGAATGGAACCCAGGCCTCTTGAGTCCCAGTCCAGTGCTCTAGACACTAGTACCTCCCAGTAATAATAGGAGAAGGAGGGCTCATGGACTACTGCTCTGTGGTGCCACCCAGAAGAAGTGAGAAGTTCTGCCTGGTCCCTAAGTATCTGTTAGCTCCGAGATTATGCCAGGAGTGGCTGACTGGAGCCATATCCAAGAACATTAAGAACAGAGGTCCAAAGGCTCTTATCAGCCACTCCTGGCACAATCTTGGTGGAGCAGGACCATCCACTGCTGCACTGAGCTCCCTTAGGGAGCACTGTATGCAGCTACTTAACTTTGAAGTGGGATGGGGTGTCTCTGAAGGGGCTCTGGATGAAGAGAGGTTCTGCAGTGTTTATTGACAGAAAAGCCAGCCCTGAATCCCATTTTTCCTTCCATAAAAAAGCATGGAAGCAGGGGGGATAGCCCAGTAGGGAGCCCCACTAGCAGATGGCCAGATCTACACTGTGGATGAGGTAATATCTTTTATTGGACCAAATTCTGCTGGTGACAGAGACAAGCTTTTAAGCCACTCAGAGCTCTCCTTCAGATCTCCCAGCGTCACAGCGAAATGCAAGGTGGAACCAACTGTTTAGCATAAGTAGTTAGCACATAGCGTAAGGGACCATTCTATAATGTACAGACCTCATATCTGCTACTACAGTGCATGGGTATCTACAGATCAAGAGAAAAAGGGGTGGGAAAACATGGACTAAGTCTCCAACTCTTTTCTAGCCCTTAGATCTGGGGAAATAGTACTTTAAACAAAAAGGGGACACTGGAGTTAATGTGCCTGAGTATTTATGTGTGAGCCCATGTGTTTTTGTTCCACTCATCTGACATACATAAGAATTGGATTAAGAGTATCCACAAATATTTTTAGCCTAACCAATCAGTAATGTCATGTCTACAAATTTACCGTTTGTCTCTCCCTTTTGGGGGGAGAGTGTTCTGCATTCTCGGTAATATTTTTACTTCCATGTTTGGAGATGAAACTGTTTAGGTACTTCCTAACATTTTTTCAGTTCTTTACTCTGTTTGGCTATTGGATATGTCCACTTGAATGATTGTGGATGAGAAAGAGGACAGCTTGATTGATTGGAACAGATTGAACTATTATGGAATCTATGCAGTGGAAAAAAACGTATACAATCATATTGTCAACCCATTCAAGGTCACTTTTTTTTAAAGTGATTTGAGTAAACTAGTCTATAAACAACATAAATGTAACTGTTGTATTCATTAAACTAAATTCCATGTGGTGCACTTCTTTAAAAGTTAGAGGGGTTGCCAAATATTAGACCTGCTTTGTAATGGAAAAACTGTCTATCATTTTAAAACCTGGCAAGTGAGTGAGACAAATTCCTGTTTAGAAACACTGAGCTGGGGTAGCCAGTTATTCATTCCTCTCTTGATTTTTATTAATGAAGTATTCACACCTGTTTCAAGTTGTTAACATAATAAAGGCCCAATCCTGCTCACGCCGAAGTCAACAGCAAAGCTCCTATTGAGTTTATTGGGAGTGGAATCAGGCTCATAATCAAACATACCATAGACAGGAAACAGGCATGATGACAGCACCTAAATGATAGGATGATTAGCACATCTGTTCTGAACCATTAAAGTGATGTAAAGAAATTACCTTAGAGGCCACCTGCAGGACAGCAATTGCACACAATTACCATAGCATCATTATGAAAAGTTAATGTAGATGAAAAGTGCTGTTGGAAACATAATCTCTGTGTTACATGGTGCTACTAAAGATGGGAACTGAGAAGTGTGTTGTCTGTGATGATGATGCACAGGGTCCAGAGTGCATTGCCTTCATGTCTTACATTCGTAGTGAGAGCGGGTAAGTATTGTGCAGTGGAAATTCTCTCACTCCACAGCCCAGGTACATTGCTGAGAAGATTCTGTGGATTGTGAGGGCTACATGGACTCCTTGCGTTGGGACTGAATGACTGCCATTATTACAAAAGTCTCTTATCCTTTGATTCACAGTGTAGAAATGACCTGGGCTTAAAAAAAAGCCACTTGCCCAGCCACACAGACAAAGCAAAAATAAGGAAACAAAGAGGGGGGAAATGATGATACCCAAATACAATTAATCCAAGTGAGCTAACAAAGAATTTCTCTGTAGCAGAGCCAGAAACTTTTATGGGCAAAAGCAAAACAGCTTTAGATACTCAGTTTATAGAATTGGGACAGGGACGAAAAGCCTTTATTTATCCTATCCTAAGAAGAGGAACCAGACTCAGTTGAGTCTTTAGTTATAGAGTACTTAGATGCCATCACAAGAGGCCTGTTTAGAAATCCAATAGATAAGATCTGGAACCCGATCACATTAGGTGTGATGATATGATAAATGGGAAAAAGATAAAACAGAAAGGGTAAACAGGAACAGAGAGGCAGGTTACAGGAAGTAATGTGAAACTGGGGCCAATTCCCTGTGGAGAGATATCAAAAAGGACTAATGTTGTAACTGTTTAATGGCCTTTGTGAAATAAGGTAGTGGTCAGTTCCCAGGGCAATATGGTCCACATCACCAAAAGCCACCACCACAGCTGACATCCTTACATGCCTACATTCTGGCATTTGAGGTGTCAGGACCAGTGGGAATCCTACTGTAGACAACTCTCCAATGGCTTCCCTACTGTAGATGAGGATTGAAAGAACATTAGAATGAGTTTTTAACAACCTTCTTACCCCCACAGGTGGTCTCTGCAAGTCAAGGTTCAGGCACATCGATGGGACAGTGTGGTGGTGCTGTTTCCTAGATTGTGCTTGTTATATAGTTTAACAGAGGATTTCTGTCAATCTTTTAGAAGCACTAAGTTTTTGATTGCTCACTATTGAAATGGAGGCATAAGGAGAACTAAATGCAAAAACGGCCTTCCAAGAAAGCTTAGTGTGAATGCAATACAAGTTTCTGATAAATACATATATGGGGATAATTTTTACATGGATTAAGAAGGCAATGGGCCAGAGTGTGAAATCCTGGACCCACTGAAGTCAATAACAAAACCCCCATTGACTTCCGTAGGACCAGGACTTCACCCTGCGTGTTAAAAGGAAAAAGAAGTGAATGGGAAATTTGTAATATTGGTCAGAAATCAGGATGCTGGAAAGGAATATAGCCAGATATAAAAAGGAGATTTTAAAAAGTAATAGCAAAGGTTAAAGTAGCAAATGCAATAAAATAATCAAAGGAAACGGATACTTTATCAGTTATGTCATTTAACTACACAAGCAAAAAGCCAGCCAAGCGTTCTGTGAAGCCACTGAGGGAAATACAGAAAGTGGGAAGTTAGTTAATGATGACGTTAGTATTGCTCTGGGCCTGAATAAATTCTCTGCCTTAGTCTTCATGAAAGAAGCCAAAGGTCACATTCTGGGGATTGGGATATTTTCCCAAGTGGGAGGGAAGAGAATGGAAGTGTTGAAAGACTTTGTGAGTACATCAAAGCAGAAAAGCAATTAGAGCTGATAAATGTTCATACAGAACAGATACAGATAGAGAGCATCCCAGATTTTATAACCTAGCAAAGGAGACTATAAAGTATTAGTTGTGGAGATTTCCAGTACCTAAAAACTAAAGAAGCATAGTACCTTCTGCACTGGAGTGCACAGGCTTGAGAACTAAAACGGGTCAGTCATGCTGTGCAATTATTTTATTTAATTAATGTATTTATTTATTTATTGACACCATGGGGCATGAGGAAGAGCCACTGTTTTGTGAGTCAATGAGGCTAAGTGCAACATGATGAGGTAGGTAGTCTAATAATAATAAAAGCTTATTGAAGTTGTCATCACAACATACCCTACAAAGGTTACCACCTCTGCAGAATCAGGTGTGATCCTGCTAAAAAGTTAGTTTGCTAGCACATCATAATTCAATGAGAGTTCTGATAGCAGTTTCCTTCTCCTTTACCATAGACTCATGACAAAAATCATTGTATTATTGTAGTGTAAATAATTACACTAAAGATGACTTCAGAGGTAATTTGTTTACACCATTTTAGTGCTTTCAAGCAGATGCAGTAAACACCATTCAGCATGGTTAGATGCTGCCAGCTAAAGTGCCTACTCAAGTGATTTCACCTAGATTTATCTGAATGTGAATACCATTTGCTTTTTATGAATGAAAGTCAAGGGCAAAGAGGATAGCCATAATGAGAGTTGCAATGGGGGAGGTTTAGATTGGATATTAGGAAAAACTTTTTCACTAAGAGGGTGGTGAAACACTGGAATGCGTTACCTAGGGAGGTGGTAGAATCTCCTTCCTTAGAGGTTTTTAAGGTCAGGCTTGACAAAGCCCTGGCTGGGATGATTTAACTGGGAATTGGTCCTGCTTCGAGCAGGGGGTTGGACTAGATGACCTTCTGGGGTCCCTTCCAATCCTGATATTCTATGATTCTATGATTCTATGAGAGCATGAAGGGGATAATGCTAGCATGTTTCAATATCGTATACTATATATATTAAGATGGTAATAGACAGTAAAAGACAAAGTTGAAGGAAATGAAGGGCCTGATTTAACATCCGCTGAAGTCAATGTGTGTCTTTAAGAAGATGTTGGATCAGACTCTATAGTGTTAGCAGATGCATGTGCCTCATCTGTAAATGTGCATGTGCCTCATCTATGAGTATGTGTTCCTCCTATTTTTCTGCCAGCAGCTACTGTTCTTGATTCTCTTGTATTCCTTGTTCTGCATCCAGACTGCCAGGTCATTTTCAGTTAACATAGTACTAGCAAAGCTACAGAAGTGTTTTCTTTTATTCAATAAAGAGACAAGCTTTAGTTAGCTGTCTAGAAATCTTGAGTTAAAATGTTTTGGCAGTAGGACACCTAGAACAGCAGTGATCTCATAAAAGCTTGAAGTAGTTATCTGAGTTTTAAAATATTACTGAGATGATAAATTGGAGTGTTCAGTCCACAGAGATGATGGGAAGATATGATTGTAAAACCTAGTCTGGACTGCAAAGCAAACGTTCTATTATATATTCTTCTGCATTGTCCTACAAGATCCCAGTAAAGCGGGGAAGGTCCCATAGTCCAAATCTCTAAAAACCATGGCTATGAAAGGTAAGTTCAAGTGCAAAGGGGAAAGGAAAAATATTGAATATGGAAGAATTAAACATTTGTGTAAGAAATCCTATTTGTAAATTGCAAGGAGCTGAGCAAAATTGGTGATTTTCTTTTTCTATTTTGAATAATGGCTTTTTGGGTTTGGTTTTTTTTGCGGACTTTTTTTTGCGGACTGAAAATAGCGGACTGTCAAAAATGTTCCATTTCACAAAAAATGTGCCTTTACAAATTTACAAAATTGTGATCAAAATGGTAATTTATAAAACCCAATTTAGGAAAAAATAAAGTGGTTTATAGCAGGTGTTTTGTGGTTTTGAAAAGATACCTTAAAAACAATTTTTGGGGCAAAACCAAAAAACGGCTCCATTTTGAGCACTTGGAAACAAAAAACGTCTAAATTTTGAAATTTTTCACGATTTTTTTTAACCAGCTCTCATTTCATGCAATTTGTACTCCTTGGGTTTCATTGCTCTATAGAAAGGTGTGACACAGGTACATTGGTGCCAACTAGCAAAGGGTTCACTATTCTTTACAAGCAACTCACTATACCTAATACACTACTTATATGATATTTATCCATAAATGATAGCATGTGAGGTCTCCACTGAAACCTTGTAACTTATTGATAGTCAGTGAGAGATATGTGTACAGGTAATATTTAAGGAATAATTTAACGATACTAAAAATTGACCATGTCTCTGTATTTCAAATGTGTTATGTTGGATGAGTCCAAACAATGTTAGTGGCTTATTGAAGAAATGCACACTAGCAAAAGGATTACCCCAGGAACTGTGTGCAATAAAAACCTCTCAGAGATAGCACTACACAATGGGAATTGTTTGACGCAGGTCAGATAGCTCTATAGAATGGGAACTGTTTGATCCAGATCACAGCAACATGAAGGGCCCTCACTCTCCCTATGACAACACATCTGAAAACACCTGAGGAACAAAGACTGAACTGTGAGAAGTGATGGTCCCAGCCTAAGATCTTTAGCCTGTTTATGAAAACCTCGGAAAGCCAAGGCAACTGGTGCCTTAAGAAACTGCCAGCCTATTTATCACTCGGGGTGAGAATTTGCTTATTTGTATCCTACCTATCCAGTGTGTCAAGCTTAGTTTGCATGTTCTGTTTATTTACTAAGGTAATTCGCTTTGTTCTCTTTGCTATCTCTTGAACCACTTAAAATTCACCTTTTGCAGTTAATAAACTTATATCTTGTTTATTATTAAGCCCAGTTCTTTTAATTTCTATATGGGGGGGCGGCAAGACATTGTGCACATCTCTCTTCACATTGAGGAAGAGGGCAGATTTTTATGAGCTTGTGCTGTGCAGATTTTTCAATACAGTGCAAGACAGTATTATTTTGGGTTTATCTCCCAAAAGGGATGTGCATGTGAGTGCTGGGGGAGTCCTCTCACACAGAGCTGACTTCAGTCTGTGGCTGAAGCTGGGTGGTGGAGCAGGAAAGGCTCAGTGCAATCCCAATACATCAGGTGGCATCCCAGAAGGGAGAGGGAACCCATCATAACTGGGTCCTAGCTCATGCCACAAAAGCCTGAACTTTGGGTTGATAACCTACTTTATTAAATAGGAAAGGTAACTATTAATTAGAAAATACCCTAGTTCCCATTTTATTATTTTGGTTTATATATAACCATTTGTTTCCAATGCTTACACTGGTTTCTATTTGAATATCTATTCTCTCAAATAAATTTCCTTTTGTTTTACTGTAATTGAACTTGAATTCTGTGTGTGACAGAGGAGCGGTGGCTAACGCAGAACTGATAAACTGGGGTACATTGTTCCTCTGGGAATAGAGGATCTGGGTTTTCTGTGGGTATCCAGAGATCAAGGGCTGCATAGCGCTGGGGAACATGGAAGGGACTAGGGAACTGGGGTGCACATATTGTCAAGCTGCAGGGAAAAGGCAGGGCGGGTGTAGCCCAGAGGTTAGCACTTGAGTGGCTGACAGACTGGCTGTGTTACGAAGCTAACATCAAACTGACACAGGCAAGACTCCCTGACGCTAGAAGCAGGGGGTAACAAGGGGACACACAGCCCTAGGTGCCCTGAAAAGCATCACAAGAGAATATTTCTGAACATGCAAAAACTCCCATTTTGAACTGCAGACTGCCAACTTGGAAATTTTGGATGCCCTTATTCAGAATGGACTCCTTTTCAAGTGAAAAATGTTGATGTGGCAAATTAAATATGAAAACACTGAAGGTTGAGGAATTTTGCTTTTCACTGTGAACATTATGTACATTTGAAGTATGTCTACACTGCAATGTAAGTCCAGGGTTTGAACTCAGGCTCAAGCCTAACTCACTTCCATCTACGCACAAATCGCACCAAGCCAGACTCAGGTCCAGGACTGAAGGACCCCACAGGGGTGGAGAATCTGAGCCTGAGTCAAGCTGGACCCAGCATTCAAGTTCTAGTGTTTTGCAGTGTAGAAACAGCCCCACTGGGCTTGTGAGCTGGGAGTCCACCCAAAGTATCCCAGAACCTATGGACCTAATTTCTTTGTCCTCTGGACAGTCAAGTTTGGTGGACAGTCAAGTTTTCCCACACTGCACCACAAACAAAGGGCTAGAGTAGCCACATTTAGGGAGGATGCTAGGAAGTCTGGAATATGATTGGTTGGTCTTTGGATCTGCGTACTATGGTGCTAATGCTGGAGCCCCGTGTTTGGGCTCCAATTAGAAAATTCTTAGCCTAGGATTGACAATCAATGTAGATGCTTGAGCCCTGGGTTCTCTAACTTAGGGTCTGCTGACTCAAGTTCCACTAACCCTAAGCTTACACTGCAATGTAGACATATCAATGGACTAGGACATCAAGGGTCTGTTCAAATGAGCACACACTGTACTTACTACTCATGGTTTACAACTTCAAGAGCTTTGGGAAACATTTGGGGTCAAATTCAGTAGTGTAAACTATAGAGTTTAAGGTCAGAAAGGAAATACTAGATCATCTACTCTGACTTCCTGTATATCACAGGCCATCAACACCACCCAGCACCCATACACTAAACCCAAAAATGGAAATGAGACCAAAGTAAGTGAGACCAAGATATTATTATGTGTCACAGGCAGAGAATAGGAGGGACTGAAGTGCATCAGTGCTCAAGACACCTGCAAGGGCAGGGAAATAGTCCTGGCAAGTTACCTGCACCCACACACTGCAGAGAGAAGTGAAAAATCCACAAGGACACTGCCAATCTGACCTGGGGGGAAATTCCTTCCTCACCCTATATATGGTGATCAGTTAGACCCTGAACATGTTAGCAAGAACCAGTCAGCCAAGCACCTGAGAGGATGTCAATGCCACCCCAGAACCCCGGCCCACCCTTCCCAGTGTCCCAACCCCAACTGTGGTCATCCCTGATGCTTCAGAGGAAGGAAATAAAAAACCTTCTAGGCTACATTTGGGGGGTGGGAGAATCCGTTCTTAATCCCTGCCAGTGGCCAGCTGAAGAGCCAGTGTACGTTTGAGTCCTTTACAGTAGCCTAGGCCTTTTTAGATCTAATTACACCTGCTTATTGATGTGTATATGTAAGGGAAGTAATATTGATGTAACTTAATCACCAAGGAGCTAAAGAAGGTGTAATTAAAGGAATTTAATTTACATACTTACACCCTCCTGTTAGTTGCTTTTCTTCTTGTTGGGTTCTCTCTTCTGATATCTCAACTTGTAAGTTAAACTAACTTAGACTCCCTGAACCAAATTCAGATGTAATATGTAAGAGGATACAGGGTGAGCTCAAGGTAAGTAGATGGCTATAAAAGAGACTTGAATTTGGTGTACCTCTTCACCTACCAAAAAACACACTGGGCCAGATTCCTCTGTGGTGTAAATCCTTAAAAGGAAATGGAATTACACCAGGAAAGAATTTTTCCCTGTATCCTTAATATTAGAGAAACAGAAATCTTAAATACATAACCAGTATACAGGTGCACAGTGAAGTATGGGTTTATATGCATGTATACCCTGCTTTCTACTTGATGAATGACAGAGCAGCTCCTACAATATGTCTAGCAGTTCCCTCTATTGACTGAGATTGTGAAATTATTTCCTATAGTTCACTGAGTAAAGACCTGTTTCTGGAAGTGAAGGTGCTATATAGAATTATAATATTGCATGTCTGACTGGTAAGCTGGTGTCTTTATTATTATTTGAATTCCCCTAAAAGCATCAAAACCTGAGGATCAGCTTTTCTTAACTTCTTTTGTTTGAGTATAAATGCAGGCTTCAGTCACAGCAATGGAGCTAAGCCACTGCATATAACTACAGGTTTCAGAGTAGCAGCTACCATGTTAGTCTGTATCCGGAAAAAGAACAGGAGTACTTGTGGCACCTTAGAAACTAACAAATTCATTTGAGCATAAGCTTTCATGAGCTACAGCTCACTTCATCGGATGCATGCAGTGGAAAATACAGTGGGGAGATTTTATATACACAGAAAACATGAAACAATGGGTGTTACCATACACACTGTAACGAAAGTGATCAGGTAAGGTGAGCTATTACCAGCAGGAGAGAGAAAAAAAAACCTTATGTAGTGATAATCAAGGTGGGCCATTTCCAGCAGTTGACAAGAACATCTGAGGAACCGTGGGGTGGGGGGAAATAAACATGGGGAAATAGTTTTCTTTGTATAATGAAACATCCACTCCCAGTCTTTATTCAAGCCTAATTTAATGGTGTCCAGTTTGCAAATTAATTCCAATTCAGCAGTCTCTCATTGGAGTCTGTTTTTGAAGTTTTTTTGTTGAAGAGTTGTGACTTTTAGGTCTGTAATCAAGTGACCAGAGAGACTGAAGTGTTCTCCGACGGGCCAGACTATGTAGACTCCCTCCTCAGGCCCTACGTTACGAGCACTCCTAGCTATCTTTGAGACACCACTGACGTCCTGAGGAAACTACAATCCATCAGTGATCTTCCTGAAAACACCATCCTGGCCACTATGGATGTAGAAGCCCTCTACACCAACGTTCCACACAAAGATGGATTACAAGCTGTAGCTCACGAAAGCTTATGCTCAAATAAATTTGTTAGTCTCTAAGATGCCACAAGTACTCCTTTTCTTTTTGCATATAACTACAACAAGCTAGCAATGCACTTTGCTTTGTGGGACATACCCAAGTTTAACATTAGCCTTACACAGTGTTTGTTGGATTCTTCAGTAGGCCTCATGATTTTCAGGCTCTTTTTAATTGGAAGTAGTATATTGTGAGTGCTTAGGACATAGCATGCACAATTAGGGATATTGGGTTCTGTTTGTGGCTCTGCAGTAACTCGCTGTCTGACCTTGGGTCTATCACTTACATTCTCTGTGCCTCTCTTTCTGCCCCATCCATTAAAAGCCTATCATGGTACTAATTCTATTTCCCAGGAGCATTGTGGTTCAGGCTTAATATTGGTAAAATGTTTTGCGATTCTTATATATACACATTGTAATATAAATGCAAAGTATCATTAGATTTGTGAATTAATCAAAACCCAAAAGATTAATAATATGCTTAATACTGTGCAGAATTTTGATATTTTCTGTTGTTAGGTTTCATGTCAGGCAATATGGTTGTGGACCTTCACCTGCCCAGAGGAAGGGAGCTTTTGACTGAAGAATTTTATTACAATATTTTTTTAAGTGTCATGTCTAAAGCAGTTATAATAAAACATCTGTGTTGACTTCAAAGTTATCCAAAGTAGTCAGATTTTTTTTTAAAATAAGTAACATTATTCATCAGTGATATGGTGGCAAAATAGAACTCACTCCCACATAGGCACATTAGATGAAAAGTGATCTTCATGACTCTCACAAAATCCCATGTCAATTAAGGCCCTCATTTTTCAAAAAAGGATTTCCAATATAGCTTTTAAACCCTAATGATTTCCAGATCCAGTATTTAATAAGTTGCATGAGCTCACTGGATTCCCAGTCTGAATCCAGCCCCTGTCCACAGTGACAAAAGATCATTGCCATCAAATTGTTATTCAGTGACATACATGAAATGTTTTGATTGTCCCAGTTTAGCACCTGATGAACTGATATGCATCACATTTGCCATGAAAATTTGATGGCACTTTCAACAGAGAAACCAGACTTGTGAATAGGCATGGAAACAAAACGAACCGTATCGCCCCGTAATAGGGTTTACAAACCCCACACTGAGTATAGGCGGAAGGGAGAGGAGAGACTTCCCTGCTTACAGACAACCAGGGTGACCACACCCCAGCACACGTGCCAGAACTGCCAGGTATAGAGGCATGGATGATGGACGCCCGACTGGGACCAATAAGGAAAACAAGCCCATCTATAAGAGGAAGGAGAACAGAGAGAGATGGGGAGGCAGAAAGGCCTGGGAGAGTGGTGGGGAAACAGCCCTACACCAGACTGCCTCTAAGAATCTGACAGGGAGACAAAGGAAGACTGCAAGCCCTGAAGTTGAAGGCCTGATTGATTTCTTTTAGGTTAAATTGATGGACTGGGCTAATTTGACATGAACAAAGGAAGACTAGTTAGGAGGAAGCTGGGAGCTCTACAGGGATTGCCTCTCGAGCAGTTAACACACCCATAAAAGACAGTCTTATGTGAGGGCTGCACTTTAGTGAAGCCCTGCTGTGAAATTGCTGCCCACACTGTATCTCTTCTGTTGAAAAATAAGACTTCACTATGCAGGGATGTCTAACACTTTACGTGAGCACTACATTTACTTAAGGGAATTAATTGATGAAATGAGTACTGACAAATGCAGCATTGATTCAGTTTCAGTTCAGTGTTGCTGCCATTATAATTAACTTCTTGAAGTCTCACATAAGGTTTACTAACATCTGGGTCCTTTGTGTTTTTATACTTAAGTCATAATACATTGCCCCTCTATATTAACTCTCCTAAAGCATTTTATTCATGCTGTATCCAATCATAGGTCTTGTTTTTCTTAATATTTGGAGAAATCTAAGATGTCACTTACTCTCCCCCTTTTTGGCAATAGCTACATTTCAACATCTACTGGTAAGTCCACTGTTTGTTTCTAATTAAAATTGTCAATCATTTAGCATATGCCATCAAAGTAAATGTTAAACTCTAAGCTGAAAAAAGTACGGCTGGACTGTTAGTATGCCACAGTAAAAATGGCACTTAAGTGTTGATATTTGTACAAGAAAAGGAGTGCTTTATTATTAAAGCAAATATTGTTGGAACATTAATAAACTAGTATTATACACTAGCATTAGATATGTGATGAAGACAGAAGGGAAGGATGGTTTTATGGGATTTAGGTGGTCTGGGTTCGATTCCTGGCTGTGCTACCAACTGCCTGGGTGTCTCAACTTAGTCACTGCACCTCAGTTCTCCATCTGTAAAATGGGGATAATATCTGCCTTACAGGATGTAGTGAGAATACATTGAGGTTATGAGTGCTCAGATACTATGTTGATGTGGACCATGTAAGTAACTGAAAGCAATGTTACCTCACCACTTCCACAACTGAGGCTATTCCCTGCACTCACTGTCATGAGTAAAAATTTGCTGTAAAAATGTCACCAGCTGTCACACACAATAGCTTTTGATTAAGATTTCATCTGGTATGAAGGAACCAAGTTACAATGTGGACCTTCCTTGGTATCAGACACATATTGGCATATGATTAGGATTCATTCTGCATAATAATAATAATGGAGTTTACCCAATTTACATGAATATCTATGCTGGGTTCAAACAAGACTTTGATAAAAAGCTTTCTTCTGCAAAGAAAGTTCTCCGCCTTTGAGGTGACAACTTTCTTCATTGTTTTCTGACAATCCGAATTAACAAAACTTCTTGCATAAAGTTTAATAAGCTTTCTTTTCATACTGCAAATGATTCCAGATAACACCTGGCTGGAAGGGAGTTCTATTAACATACAAATAAACCGGTGGCATTTTTAGCTCCTTTGTACAAGCACAGCTCATGGATGAGAAGGTATTAGAGAATCCACAATTGCAAATCAGAAGTATTGCTACATCAAGTAAGATTAAAATAAAACATATTTATTACTTGTCATCAATATACTGTGCACCTCAGTTCAAAAGAAATTGCTGTAATTCCCTTATAGCTAGGACTTCCGTTTTGGGCAACTTATTAATTTCATTTGGGGGGGGGAATGTTCAAAAATAAGAGGTTTTCAGAGCTTTGTCTTTACTGTTCGTGGTATATATAATGTATATTAGATACATTACTCATTGTAGTACATACTGCTGTAATGAGTAATCTCTTTGTAATGTTCCCTCGTGTGTTTAAAGGTAGCACTGTTTCAAACAGCACAAAGTTAAAGTGCACAACGCAGGGTTTGCACAGACCAATTAATGCATAACACATTAGTGCGCTTTAGAAATCATACTCACATACTCCACATTACTGCTTGCCCCATATAGACAAGCCTTTTGATACAAGTAACCATTTCCATTGGTTTTTCCATTGGTTAACCCCCCCCCCCCCCGCACGCACACACACACACACCTTTTTGTAACAAGAGTGTTTTATCTGTGTGTAAAAAGAAAAGGCGTACTTTTGTGGCAAGAGACTAACAAATTTATTTGAGCATAAGCTTTCGTGAGCTACAGCTCACTTCATCGGATGCATGAATGCTGCATGCATGCATCCGATGAGCTGTAGCTCACGAAAGCTTATGCTCAAATAAATTTGTTAGTCTCTAAGGTGCCACAAGTCCTCCTTTTCTTTTTGCGGATACAGACTAACACGGCTGCTACTCTGAAACTTATCTCTGTGTGTTGGTTAAAACAAAAAATCGGCTCTACTTATAGCTTCGGGATGCCTTCTGACTACATAGTAACCTGTGTCCATTTGTCATGGGTTGTGTCTGGAGGGTGCCCTCTTGGGGTGAAGATGAGCACCCCTCTGGCCCCAGATGTCCTCCTCTGGCTGCAGGAGCCACCGGAGTACAGAGTGCAGTCCTCCACCTGTATGCGTTAGGGAGATAGCTTCCCCCACCTGCATCTGGGGATGACCTGATGAAAAGGGCAAACAAAATAATCCCTCGACCCAGGCTCACCCAACTGCTCCCCACAAGACAAACGATAAATAGTCTGTGAACAGTCTAGTTTCCTAACCAGTGTGTGTCTGAGGAGCTCAGGTTAAGTACCCTGGGCTCTAATAAAGAGGAAGCCAAGGTAAAGAGGGTCCCTCTACCTATCCAGAGGGTCCAGGTAGCAGAGACTCTTCAGCAGTCTTCCTGGAAAGCTACTCCTGCTCTGTGCGGCTAGGGAATACTTGCTCTGTTTCTCTGAGTGATTAAAACTTAATTCTAGGGCATTGTAATCTTTACCTGAGCAGTTTACTTATTTACATCAAGATAACAGCACCCCTAGTCCTCCAGACCAGGGGACCCAACTTTCATAGGCTCAAAGGCTGCTGTATCCTATTGTCTCCTCAGTGATGGATGACAAAATGGCTTTTTGCTTCTGCTTATATCTTCCCAAAGCTCACTGACCCTGTTTCAAGGGGCAGGAAGGCTTTCCCACGATGAAATCTCCAGCCCCATCAAGATTGTTAAGTGGCCATCTTCCCCACATGCTCACCTGATGGCTTCATTTAACCTTACTTGTAAGCATGCTTTTCACGGTCTTTGGTCTCACTTTGCCCAATTTACACTGGAGACACAGTCAAGCCTGCACAAGAACATTCCTTTGTCTAGCACTGCCTGCCAAACACGTTTTAGGAATGTATTTCCATCACACATCTATAACTGTTTATACACTGCCCACACATACATCACACAACATTAATGACTAGCATGTTGCCAGTTTGTATATGACACCTTACACTACATGTTTTAGATACAGATTCTGACGACAGAGAGTTGGGGGCAATGAGTGTGTCAGGTTTGAATAGAGTTATGGTATGGTGTGCCCTCTGCCACTTGGCATTGAGGGCTCCCTGGGTCACATAAGAGAGAACCTCTGTACATTTATTCTCCAAACCCACTTTGACATTGGACTCCTTTGTCCAATAAAATATCGAAAGTCTAGGTACTGGCAATGCTATTCCAAATAGTTTTCCCTGTTTAATGTTATTTGTTCTCATTCATCTGGCTAAATGAATCAAAAACAGCCAATGAATTCTGAATCATATGTACATAATTTTGAATCAACATTTGGCAATTTTGCTATTTTCCAAACTATGAGACAGCTCCTCAGCTAGTGTGAATTGTCACAGATCCATCTACAGTCCCTGTATGCATCTAATACCCAAACTCCATTTTACACTTAATATGCAGTTGCAAAAAGAAGCATTTTATGTTAATTGGTTTTGGCATGATCTATATGAGAGGAGCAACTGGCCAGATACTATTCTGATTTCCTTTAAAAGTAGATGCTCTCCATTACTGTACATTGTCCTGCCCTGGAAGAATCTGTATCTGTAAGACTTTTGGGAAGGAGAGCTGAAATTTTCTATGAAGGCCTCTGTGCTTAACAACTTTTAAAATAAAAGTAAAAAGAAATTATTTCAGTTTTTACCAGAAATGAGGCAGATGCTCAGCTGGTGTAAATTGGCATGGAAGTCAATGAAGCTGTGCCGATTTACACCTGCTGAGACTCTGATGCAATACTCCAGGTCACAATTGATTACAGTACGAATTTAGAATTTGCATGGTCTTACCTATAATAACCCTGACTAACCACTGCATTACTCCCGGTGTAACCCCCTGAAATCAATGGAATTACACCAGCATGAAATCTGGAGTAACAGAGTAGCAAATTAGGCACGATGGTGACATTTATTTCGAAGATCAAGAGCTAAATTTAATGCTAGAGTGTCAGATTGCCAGAATGAGAGAGTGATAGGGAAGCAGCCCAGGGCAATACAGCAGCTGGAAAGATAACTCATCAAACATGGTCTAAAACTCCATTGTCTTTGGTAGACTATAAGTTATGATTTTTCTGTAAGTCACTGCACCCCTTCATTACTGCACTTGCGTATTTAATCCCCCTCACTTCAAGAAGAAAATGCAGCTGTATTTGGCAGATTAGTTTTTCTTTCTGTATATGCCTCGCAAGTGCTGACGAATTAACATCGGCCATCAACAGCCTGATGTTTGGAACAGCTGCTGAGCTAAAAATGTATCTGAGTTGTGAAAATTACCATGCTCTTTCTAGGAATATAACCCAGGGAAGTTACTTCCCTACAGTACATAATGAGATAGAGCAATATCATCCCAGAAGGAAAGAGAGTCTACAGCAGGCTTTTCACAAAGGTCCAGTTTAATATACATATTTAATGCATGTGCCTATTTAGCTCCATAAGGTTATGGTCTTACTTAACGCAAGTTTTGTCCGAGTAAAAAGTGCAGGCTGGGCCCTATGCATCTTATAAAATATTGAATTACTTTAATTATTTTAACATTCACTTCTTATGTCTAGGCGGCTAACTATTTTATGAAAGCATTTGGCTGCGTTCGGGGGGGAAGCAAAATCTCTGGCCACAGAGATTTTGAGGACTCTGTTTCCATGGAGCCTAATAATGGTTATTAGGGACCAAAATTATATATTTTCCTTTTCCCCACTGAGTTTAGATGCCTGAATTTTGGCTTTATCTTTCCTCCCACAGACTACAGCAGCACATGCAAACATGTCAACCTCTGGCCCAAGATATGGGTGACACACCAGTAATTGAACTGGGCATGGATTGAGAGAGTGGTGAGACGTACAAATGACAGAGAGGCCAGTCACCAGTGAAAGGAAGCAAACAATTTTCTATGAAGTTCTGCTAGCAGGAATTTCAACACGGTGGAGTAAAATGTTCATTAGGAATATCTTTAAGTTCCTTCAGTCCATTTGCTACATAGTACTAAGAGCAAGAAGTCACATTTTCTCTGTTTCCACCTTACTGACTTGCTTCACACAGCCAAGGAATAAGGGGATTTAAATTCTTGTAGAGAGCTGATTTGTGCTATTTTCATAGATGTTTGCCCTATGTGAAAGAGGATTGACCTGTAGCCAGAGCATAACGAGGAGGTTTCAGATAGAGTTTGGGCACTGCAACATCAAGGGCTTCAAAAATTCAGAGTCAACCTGCTACTTTCTAGGCAGGCAGTGTAAAGAATATAGAGCAGGCTTTAGTAGGCTTTAAAAGCTCAAGCCAGCAAGCAAATGTGCTGCTACCTTTTGCCCAGTTTCCACATGCTGGAGAAACCTCACTGAGAACCCTCTCACATAGGAATTGCAGTAATACAGTCTCATTGGCATATGTGCTGCTGTAACAAAATTGCAATGGAGTAAATGTCCTATGTACAAACCAAGCCCTTCTTATTTCTGCTGTTCCCTGGATGAGTATGTGGAGTATATTGTATGATCTCAAAGGAGTCAAGACTTCCTTGTGATTTAGTCAGTCCTGAAGATCTTCCATGAACTGGCTGCAATGAGTGCTAACAGGCTGACCTCTTAAATACTGGATAAAAATGGATACTTATTGTGATCTTACTGGGTTTCCCAGGTGCTTGCTGTAACCTTTCTGACAGTTTCCAGTGTCTATTAATTCCATGTCTTCTCTTAATGTCCCTCTATTTCTTTTCCTTTCTCTTGAGGGATACGGAAATCAATGTGGCTAATAAACTGTGAATTAGTGCAGCTGAATCATCCCATAAATATGTGGTTTGGATCCTTGCGTAGGAGGCCAACAGGTCATTTTAGTTCAGAATAATTTTTCACCTTGTGGCACACATTTATTGTGAGCCTCAATGCAATGGAAAGTTGTACTTAACTTCTCCTTCTCTTTCTATACTCACTGATGTGCCCTTAATCATTGGAAATTAAAAATAATTTGAGATGAGTGACTCACCTGATAATTTTTTCTACTTTTCTATTAAATGTATTGTACCTCACTGAGAGTTTTATAAAATGGACTGCAATTAGCATAGCACCTACAGTGCTATGATTAAATACTGCTTGGGGGGATTTTGTCTGTACTGTATCATATTCTTCATAAAGAGGGCTCTCTTTTCATTTTAAAGATGATAATTCCTGTCACAGGGCCATGTTATGTATATATGTTGCAACTTGTAATGGGGGTGTAACATGTAAATGACATCAGAATTAGGACCAGAATGTGTATTTGAAGTGATATGTGGCTGTTTCAAGAAAAGTATTTGAATAAAGGTTAGAAAGGCCATCACAACAGTGAACCTATATATAACAATTCTATATGACATACAGTATATGACCAGCCTTTGACTGACAAAACAATTGGAGCAAATTTTCATGGGAAACTCATGTGGCAGAAGTAGAAAAAATACACAACAACTTATATAAGTAAGCTCTATCAGAGATGGAGAGAAAGGGTTTGAAATCGCTACAGAAGAAATAAATATCCCCAATAAATACCACATTAAGGACACTTTGAGATAATGCTGTCTTGAGGGAATTAAGTAGCAGCATCTGAGCTAATGGGTTAAATTCATCTCCAGTGTAATTCCTTTAACTTCAATTACATGCTTATGAGTGGGTTTGGAAGAATGCACACACCCCCACACCCCCATTTTTAGCAGTTCTGTGAATATTGCCAGTGTTTATTTCCAAGTAGTTAATTTTAACTTTGATTGACTTAGGGCTCTATATTACAAGTGACTCCATGTGGAGTGACTCTATTAAAGTCAAAGGGGCTTCATGTGGGACTGCCTACATGGCAGGATTGGGGTCTCACACATTGTCATACTTGTATCCAAGTTTGAGTTTTTTATTGTTTGTTTAGTTTTGGTTTTGGTTTGCGTGTTTTAATCAGCTTTATTTTTTTTTCATTTGCAAAAACAAAAAGAAAAAATGGAAATTTGCCACATAGTCAAAATGCATTGACTGTACAAGTTCAAATTCATTTAATGCATTCAGATACAGGAATATAATATAGGGTGATAAACTACGGCATTCTCAATTGCTTAGTATTTCCCTAAGGCTCAGACCCTGCCACAGAGTCCATGCAAGCAAGTTGGCACTACCAGCCAACTGTACAGGCTCAGGCCTGAGCTTTCTGTTTCATTTACATGCAAGAATCTGTAAGTTCTAAGGCACAGCCACATTTAAAGTTTTATTTTGCAGACAATTCAGTGAATAACTGACAGAATTATTTTCTGTCACGTTATGGCTTGAAGGAGAAATGGATAGATACCAACATTCACCCCAGGATTCTACAGTGTTAGAAGTTTTCAGTTCCCATCAAGTTCAATTATTTCAGTGGCAGCTGAAGTTCGCCAGCACCTAGCAGGGTGGTGCATTTAGGACCTAATCCAAGGCACTTTCCATGTCTTCAATAGGCCTTGACTCAAATTCATTTTCAGTCAATGAGGGCTTTTCTAAAACCCATTTATAAAAACCTTGTCCAAGTCCTGTCTCTCTCCCAGTCCCAGTTTCTAATTATAGTACTTGTATTTTGTTTGTCATCAGCAATATTCTTCTTGAAAGCCACATACTTCCGGGTTGTCTAGTTCAATAGGATCCAACCCTGCAATCCTCTCATTGACTTCAATAGGGATTTTGGGTGCACAAAGAATGCAGATGGGCTATGCCACTGGCAGTGTTTTCTTCCTCTTCTAACAGAGATTGTGGTTTTTGTTTAAGTTTAGATGCTGCATCAAAAGACCAGTCCCAGGAAAATATGTATTTCCTTGCATAATATGCTTCCTCACTCCTAAGCCCAGGAGCATTAAGTCAAAGAAAATATATGTTTCTTTATTCTTGGTTATGAAAAGTGAACTTCAGCAACATACAGTAACCCTCAGAATACTGATAAATAACCTTCAGATTAACAGGGCTTTCATTTCATTGTCATTTCTCTTGGGAATGACAAGCCAACAGTTGCCTGGAGCCAGAAAACTAGCTGAGTATTAAAGCAAAATGTGACATCAAGGCTACTTATAAACAAGTAAAAAAGTACACGTTCCCAAAAGGTTTGTGCATTTGTAAGGCAAAAAGGGTGGAAAATAAGTGCAATCTGTTCCTGTTTCATGGCCCTGCAGCAGGTTTCACCTGAAGGCCAGCAAGCCTAGAGCACAGGCTGTGTCTCAACAGTCTTTCCCACCAATTTGTAGTGGGTTCTGCTCAGAGGCCAGCAGGCCTAATGGGAAGGTGGTGGCTTGACAGTCTTTCCAAAGTCCTGGGACAGACTTTCCTGACATGCAGCAGGCCCACTGGTCAAAGAACAGTCTGTTGCTTCCCAGACAGATGTGGGGACTAGCGAGTGGGACCTGGCCCTCCCTCTCAACCAGGTCCCAGCCTAGGGCACAAGGGAGAGAGGCCCTCGGTCACCTCATCCTGGCATACCTAATTAGCCTTCTCTGGGCCACTTCCTACCTTTCCTTTGCCTTGGGGCATGGTCACAGTCCCTATCTCCCTCAGTGGTTCAGTTGGTCAAAAGAGTGTTCCCCGGCTCTCTTCTCAACGATCCGTTATTCTTCCTCACCAGGGAAGGGGAAAGGACACCCCCCATCACCCAGTCCAGACACTTCTTTGGTGCATTACTCTGTCGCCAGAAGCTGCAAACTGACTTTTACCTTTCAGACACTCTCTCCTTCACTCTCCCCCACTTGACTGTTACACCCCCCACTTTAGAGGAGCTCCTCCATTTGGAGCATGCTCCGCAGCTGCCCTCTTAAGCCAGTACTGCTCCTTCACTCCTTTGGTTTCTGTTTGGGGTCTGTAAACCACAGCATACGCCCTACAAAATCAGACTTCCATAAAAGACAAACCTGCATGCTGTGGCTCAGATAAAATCATGGGCCAGAGAAGCACACATACATACCCAGCCTCACATAATCTCTTCTGTTAGATCTGAAGTTTTTTAAACTAGTTTTTTAAACTAGTAAAAAAACTAGTTTTAAGTTTTTAAAGAGGTGTTATTTACATTTATGCAACAGTGACTGGGCAGAGAATCCTACTGAGAATTTTTCAAGGAATGTGCTAGTGGACAAGTGCTATATATTTCAAGATCCAGTGACTAGAAACTGAAGCTAGACAAATTCAAGCTGGAACAAAGGTGCATACTTTAAAGTGAGGGTAATTAGCCTTTGGAACAGTTTAACCAGGGATGTGGTGAATTTTCTATCCCTTGTCATCTTGAACTCAAGACTGGATGTCTTTCTAGAAGATAAACTTCAAGTCAACTGGAAATCATTGGGATCAATGTAGGAATTACTGGGTGAATTTCTATGGCCTGTATTATGCTCAGTGGTCCCTTCCAGCCTTAAAATCTACTAAAGATCCCATCCTTCCCTGAGAACAAATGAAATTCGTGGAGTTCACAGATGAGGCTGATTTTAATAAAATATGCTCATCATTGTTTTTAAATATTTTTGTAACTAACCTAGTACTAAAACAGAGTTATCACGCAGGGCTAGAACCACAGAGCATCAGTAGATTCTACTTGATTCTTCCTGCTGGTTGATGTACTTCTCAGGGGGCCTCCCAGCAGGAATGTGCAGCATAAATCTACTAACAGATAACCTTGTTGCATCAAAATGTTGCTCATTTAATAGCTATTTGCTTAAGAGGATTCTCCTGTTTGATAAAACATTGCAAAAATGTATTCAGTGGCCAAATCTGTTTTTAGTGCTTTTAGACAATTTTTTACTGTTTTTGTTTGTTTGCAATCAAACCTACCCTTCTGACAGTCTTCAGTGGTTTGCTTTGGCCTGCCAGGACCAAGTAGTCGTTGGTCTGAGTGAGCGCCACTCCTACATGAAATGTCAGTTTAAATAACATTTAAAATTTTAGGCAAGAAATATGCCTCCAAGCATTTTCAGTCATTGCCAGAGTTCTGCAGTATCATTACTGTGTATGAAATTTCATCATGAGGCAAACTCCTGGTGAGAATTTTTAATCTATTCATCTGTACCATGAACACAATATCCAAAATGTTCATGGTGTTTCAAACAAGCACAGCTGATACCTATTAGCTGATGGTGAGGTGATCATTTTGCTACCTCCCTCTTGGATGAGAGACAGGTCTGTAAAAGGCACAGCACTTTTAAAATTGGTATGCAGTGCTGCTTCTCTGCTCCCACAAAAGGCTGTTTTTACCAAATGGCCAGATTCTGCTGACCTTGCTGAGGCTGAATAGTCATTTACTTTACACGCAGTCCCATTGAAATCAAAGGAATTATTTCTGGAGTAAAGTGTTATTCAGTATGAGACTGGGGTATCACATTCTAGCCCCAATTCTCTTGTGATCTTCTCCAGTCTTGTCTCAATTCTTTCTCACGTAGAGAAGATTCCATTTCCTCTGCAGGAGCTTCATGACTGAAGATAGGAAATAATTAATAAAAAGAAAAGGAGTACTTGTGGCACCTTAGAGACTAACCAATTTATTTGAGCATAAGCTTTCGTGAGCTACAGCTCACTTCATCGGATGCATACTGTGGAAAGTGTAGAAGATCTTTTTATACACACAAAGCATGAAAAAATATCAGAGGCTCGTTCACCTGCACATCCACCAATGTGATATATGCCATCATGTGCCAGCAATGCCCCTCTGCCATGTACATTGGTCAAACTGGACAGTCTCTACGTAAAAGAATAAATGGACACAAATCAGATGTCAAGAATTATAACATTCATAAACCAGTCGGAGAACACTTCAATCTCTCTGGTCACGCGATTACAGACATGAAAGTTGCGATATTACAACAAAAAAACTTCAAATCCAGACTCCAGCGAGAAACTGTTGAATTGGAATTCATTTGCAAATTGGATACAATTAACTTAGGCTTGAATAGAGACTGGGAGTGGCTAAGTCATTATGCAAGGTAACCTATTTCCCCTTGTTTTTTCCTACCTCCCCCCATCCCCCCCCCCCCCCCCCCGACGTTCTTGTTAAACCCTGGATTTGTGCTGGAAATGGCCCACCTTGATTATCATACACATTGTAAGGAGAGTGGTCACTTTAGATAAGCTATTACCAGCAGGAGACTGGGTTTGTGTGTTTGTTGGGGGGGGGGGAAGGGATGGGGGGGGTTGGGGTGAGAAAACCTCGATTTGTGCTGGAAATGGCCCAACTTGATTATTATACACATTGTAAGGAGAGTGATCACTTTAGATAAGCTATTACCAGCAGGAGAGTGGGGTGGGAGGAGGTATTTTTTCATGCTTTGTGTGTATAAAAAGATCTTCTACATTTTCCACAGTATGCATCTGATGAAGTGAGCTGTAGCTCACGAAAGCTCATGCTCAAATAAATTGGTTAGTCTCTAAGGTGCCACAAGTACTCCTTTTCTTTTTGCGAATACAGACTAACACGGCTGTTACTCTGAAATAATTAATGTTGCTGAACTTAGTAATAACATCTCACTTCAATCTTGACGTGGTAATGGTGGGCTGGGTCTCTGTTTTTCCCTTTTGCACCTCAGACCTCAGGTCTACATGAACAACTGCATGTGTGACTTCGTCTCTGGTTCCTAGCCTGAGCCATGCAGTTGCCAGAGCCATATGCATAAGTAAAACCTTTATATCTCTAAAAAGGCATTTAGGCAATGCTGTAAAGTGCCAAGGAAGTCAATGAAATCTTCATCACCAGAGATGCACAAGATTAGACCTGATAATCTGCTATGTTCATAATAATAATGAATAATGACACTCTCCTGACAAGATGCTGGGGCACAAATTATATGATCCCTGGAATTCCCTTCTATACATCCTTTGTCTGGGATAAACCTAATAAGCAATCCCAGAGGTTTCACTGTTATTCTCAAGATACTCTCAACTCACCCTTCTTCATCTTCATGACTTTCTTTAAAGGCAAACCTAAAAAAATGCTCCTAAAGATTTTATGATGGGGGCAAACTCGGCTTTGGTGTAACTCCATTACCTTCATTAGGTTTGTGCCTGCTTACACCCAGGTGGTATGTGGCATACTAAGTAAGAGAGAGCAGCCAGATAGGTGTGTGAGAGAGGCCAGATATTCTCTTAAACTGGATAAAGGAAAAGGAGAGTAAAGCAGGGTAGAGACAGTGGTGACCTGAGTCACTGACTGAGGTCCAAAGCATCCACTATGCAGATTTTTAACCAGCTGAGTTTCTAACCATGGGAGAGGGTTGGGGTTTGTCCAAAACCCCTTCACTCCCTGAAAGCTCAAAAGGTATGGCCTTAAGAGACCATTCTGGGGATGAGGAAATTCTCAGCAGACCCTTGGCCTCCACCACAGAGAGAGGGATTTTAAAAATCCATGTGAACACAGCACAGAATTAGCAAAAAGAAACGGGTGTAAGTGCAAAACACTTTCCTTCTGTCAGAATGTGAACATGTTCTTTACTTGTAGTAGTATTTAGTACTAGTATTTCATACTACTACTTGATCCGTTATCACAGTAGAAAGGTAATGAATTCACTGGAAAATACTTTGATTGCAACACATTCTCCTGATATTGTCTAGACTGAAAAGGGGAAGCTTATTAATTAAATGAATTACCTCCTAACTGAATCAAGTTCTTCCAAGCACTCTGTTTAAAATCCAGGTCTGGCGGAGTCTCATTCACTGGCTGTCAATATCAGCAAAAGGAAAACAAGATTAAAAGCATTAATTTGCCTGTGTGTCAGTGCCACCAGGTTTAGGGAGTCTAAATGAATGTTCTGTATATGCACTCAAAGGGTTCAGTATAAAATGTCCCGCTACTACTGAATATAAATTGGAGAGACACTACTTGTGGAGAAATTGCCATTTTTCTTTTACTTTAATATTTTCTTTTGTTTCTTGTGTGGAATATTAGCAATTTCAGTTCTTCATTACAGGACATATTTGCATCAAAGCTACAGAATGCAAAAGAACAATGACAGGCAGACAGTCTGCCCATAATAACTTAATATGTTGTATGATAATTGACCAGGAACTATTGCCTGGATAAAGTTCTATAATCAATACAAAGTTTAAAAAGCAGTAATTGAAGAAATAACTCAAAAAGCAATTCAAGAAATATGGATTGATTTGATGTTTACACTTATTATTCTTTGTGTTAGGTGGGGGGAGACTCTGAAATGTTCTGAGTTTACTTTTGTTTTGAATTAGTAAATTCAGAAGCTGTTCACAAAATTTGGGATGGAAATTTCAGGAGAGCAGGCTTTTGAAGCAAGATTTCAAGCGCTTCTGGTGGTGGCCTGAAATGCTGTTTAAAAAAAAAAAAAAAGCTTTCCTCCCATTATTTTGGCACTCCAGTTTCTGATGAAAGGAGAAAAGTGGAAATGGAAAAACAGAACAGAATATTTCAGAAACCTGCAACAAGGTGAGGGTCAAGCTTCACTTTTAGAAATCAGCAAAGATTTGGAATTTGTCCTTTTTTTTTTTAGCAATAGATTCATTGTGATGGGATGTCGACCCCCATGCAAGACCTGAGAGGGTTAATGTGGGCCAGAAGAGGCCAATTAACCTAATATGCTGCACCTGGAAAGGCCTAATGGCAGATGAGGCCCTGCTGGGGGAGAAGCAGAAATAGTAGTATGAAACCAGGATGTTAAAAGCAGAAGAAGTCTGTAGAGAAAGATTTTGCAGTCTCTATAGGAACAGAGAGGTGGTAGGGAGGACATGTGGCAGGTGAATAAGCTCTGGACAGGGGCACCAGATGCAGTGAGAGCTAATTCTCACACCCAGCCTCACATAGGCACACCTGCAGTGAGTAAAACCCCCTTTTACATTCACCCATTACTAATATTCATACTAAGCTTTTCTAATGTGTCTTAGCTTGAAATATGTGGACTGAAATGCTATCTGATATCCTAGGTTAGAATGTCTCGTTGGCGCTGACCAGCAGCGCTAAGAAGCCAGAAAGCTAATGGATCCCCCCAGCTGGGGATTCCTACAGTGCCAGGGAGTCCTCAACTGGTGCAGAGTTAGCTCGTATGCCAGCCCTCTGCAACAACTCGGGTAGTGGTGATGCTGGAGTTGAATTTGGCATGGGCGGGTACATGAGCAGTACATAGGTTATGCAGATCACCTTCAGCTGATGGACAGCTCTTGTGAGCTACAACCAGCTAGTGTAGATTAGAGCAGCCCTGAGACTGTTCTAAATTTTGCCAGGTCCAGTGTAGAACTGGCCAAAGACTCAAGGAACCATAACTGGTTCCTTTTTGGCCCTCCACTGCTGCAGCCAGTGAATAATAGGGGAAGTAAAGAATCTGGACCCAGGGTTTATTCAGTTTTTAATCAGTTTTTTTTTAATTTAGTCAGAAAAATAGCACTTATGATGGCTTGTTGTTTTTACACTCAAGTTTACCACCAAGTAAAAAGTACATGTGTCACACAACACAGTACCTCTCCAAAGCAAGATTTCAGATAGATGGATTTCTTTTAGGAAACAGTTAAGTGGTAACATAATTAGAGATGGAAAATAGAACATTCATTTGGATTAGGTATCTTTAGTACAGACAGTAAAATACCTGCTGGCCAGGCACTTCTTATTAATAAGGTCATGTAAACCAAGTTTTAAAAGAATAGAAAAGAAAGACATTTATTGAAATGCTGTTCTGACTTTATTAAGTGATGTTCTGTATGTTCTGCCATCAAAAGGCAACTTAATTATTTCATGTGCTGTGCTAACACCCTTCAGAATACCAAAAACATGCAAGAACTATTCAGCTGAATTGAAGCCAGGGAAATGAAATTTTGAATTACCCACTTCTGCAGGAAAATATATTCAAATAGGGCCCGAGTGCTATAGAACCTGCTACAGCCAATTAAATCCAGTCTTTACAGATCTGGGGCTTTTTTGTGTGGGAGAAGGGCACATTAAACACTTGTGTTCTCACCTCCATGGAACAGAGAATAAATCATTAATCAAAGAGCAATGACCCAAGCAGTTCTCTCTGGAGGATTTCTTTATTCCTGCACAGCGGCAGACTAATGATCCAGTAGGTAATCCCTCTGGTAATCCCTTTAGCTGTGGATAAAAGGAGACCCCCCCCCCGCCCCGCACACACTCCCCCTACTAGTCATTGGCACTACACTTTTGCATGGTATTTTAATATACACGAAATACGTCAGCAAGTGAGTGCTGTAGTAGCTGCCTTTGCTCTTCCTTTTATGTTTTCATGGGGGGGGGCAGCAAGCAACCTACACCTCACCGCATTCTTACAGAGAGCAACCTACACTTGCACTGAATTGCCTCTATAAGCCTGGTGGTCCGCTCACTAGTGTGCAGTGGATTGACCCTCAGGTTTCCCTTCCTCAGACTGGCAGAAGATAGGAAAGCTGTAGAGGTGATGTTCACAACAGGCAATGGGTGCAGATGACATTACATCACTCTCCAATATTCCTTCGCAGCTGACTGAAGAGCAGCATTAGAGATGGAGCTCTCAGCTGCCTTGGCCTAGGATAAAGAGGAAGGGTAAAATCCAAGGCTCAATATGCAGAGTCTCAGCTGTTCCAAAAAAGTCAGAGTTTCCCTTTGCGTGCACCCTTGCTTGGTGTGGATGAGTGCAGACCCTCATCAAAATACACAGGCATAACTTTTTCAAGTGACTCGTGAATTTTGTGCCTCCATTTTTGGATGTCCAACGAGAAACAATTTAAAGTTGTCCAAATGCTGATCATCCTGTCTCTGAAAATCAGCACCCAAGGCATCTCAAGTTGGCACTAGTCGCTTCTGAAAATTATGCAACAGAATAAAAGCCATCATAGTCCTGTCTTGATATATCACTTATTATTGAGCACCGTTACAAGGAGTTTCTTTCTTGCTCGATTGCACTCTCTCTCCATATCTCAATTTCTCTTTCTCACTCTCCCACCATATGTCACTGTCCTCAAGAATGGGGCTCAGACCATCTCAGCTACACCATGCTGTAGCAGAGCAGCACATTTTGATGGCGCCACGACATAGTGTGCAGTATTGTGTTATGGCTGGAATCACCAGGTGGCACTGGTATACTTAGGCTATGTCTACAATACAAGCCGGGGTGAAATACACATACTTGCGCTAGCTCTTGACAAATAGTAGTGTAGCCATGGTAGTATGTGCAGAGGCTAGCTGCCCCAACCCTATACCCCTGGACTGCAGGCAGGACTGTACTTGGGACAGTGAGCCCATACCACCGCCGCCTGACCTAGCGCAGCTGCACTATTCTGGTAGAGTGTTCGCTCAGATAAGAGTGAGTGCAAGTATGTCTAGGTGGGCTGGGAATCACACCCCCAGCTCGGAGTGTAGACTTAGCCTTACAGGGTCTTAGCGTGTGAGCAGGGTTTAGTCTTCGAAGAAACGCTGTTTTGTTTTGTGACGGAGTTGGTTTTTACAGCCGCTGGTGCACGCACGGAGGGTTGCACCCTACCTTAATCTCCCTAATGAGAGTCAACTCTTGAGGCAGAGCTGCTCCTTGGGATCTGGGTGTTTGGTTTTTGGCTGTGACTCTGAAAAGAAGGGATAATCTGCATGCTCTTTTTGACACCTTACATAATAAGACTGGGGTATATAGTGTAGAATAAACGAGTGCTATTGATAATGTATCCACTCTCCATATCACTGATTTCTCCTCCGTCAGGAAACTGATGTGCAAGTCCCTGGCTCAGCAGGGGGGCAACAATACCAGAGAATCTGACAAGCCACATTCTAATGTTCTGTCTTCTTTGCCACTGTCAGCAGCCCAGCTTCATAATAAGATACTTGTCAGAATTCCTGTTTCCAGTCTGGAAGGTTATCATTGATTAAAATAAACCAGCAGTGGAAGAGTATGACTGGAATAGTCAGCAATCAGGTTTTCCTTCTATTTTTTTTCAAGTAGAAAGGATGCAAGGTGGATAAAAGTAAATTTTTATACTAGGGGTAAAATTTTCCAATTGCCCCATTTTCAAGTGACTAAGCCATTTAAGAGCCTAGTTCTCATTGTAGGTGTATGGGACTTATGCTCCTCAGTCCTAGGTCATTTTTTAAAATAGGACTTAGGCTCTTAAATCACTTACTTGCTTTGGAAAATTCTACTCTAGTCCCTATGTCTTGCATTTAGAAGTTAATAACTCATATATTTGAGAGTAGGGGATTGTTGCTGAAATTTAGCCTGTTATTTTTCCTCCAGGATACCACTGCTTCAAATATACTTTGCTCACAGAGTGAGTCTTTCTAAAGATGATATTTAGATAACAGACATTTTTGTTTGCTATATCACACTGTATTCATTCTCTGAGCTTAACAGAGAGGATCATATTTTAAATTCAGATATTTTTGATCTCTTAAAATTATTGTTCATCAAATACTGGCTTTTGGTGGTGCTCTCATAAAGGGGTAGACATTCTTTTCCTTCCTCATAAGTTTCTGTGCTGGTGCACTTTTAGTACTAGTATGGCCAGTGTGTCTGTATATGAAAGAGAGAAATAGTGGAATAAAACTTTTCTATTCAGTAAGAGAGTTCAAATTCTGCATCTCAAAAGTGAAAGTCATATCTAATTACTCCAAGTATTTTTTTTTAAAGGTGGTTTAGGAGATCAACGCTCTCATAATCCGGCTTCAGTCCTGAGCCAGCTTGTCAAACTAGCAAGCCAATTTGTTTTTGTACGTTCCAAAGCAGAACTGAGCAGAGCTGAAAATATCTGTGGCCAGCTGAGCCATACAGGCCTCAGAAGACCACACATGCAGAATCCACAGAAGGTGGACTTATCCAAGGGAAAGGTCAGCACGCTGCAGTAGTCACAAACCAAACTAAAACTTGAACAGTATGGAGGGGAGTTGGAAAGCTGTGTGGGAGCAGGAGAGGAAGCTTTTGCAAATGACATCGCTACCTCCTGTACCCTGTTTGTGCCAGCCCTCTGGAAAATTAATTCCCTATCCAGGGCTGGCATAAACATTTTGTGCCTGGCCTACAAGACACTCTCTGCTGCACCCAAAAGTTACCTACTTCTGTCCCAGCCTTTCCCTACCCCAAAAAATATGGCTGATCCTTGCTCGCCATGCTGGCACCTCACCCTGCATTCATGGGCATGAGCAGCACGATCTGTTTTTCTACATGACTAGGGTAACAATGAAAACAAGGATGTCCCTCTTCTCAGGGTCTGACCCTGCCATCTTCACAGGAAATAGTATTATGGGCTGGTTTGTTCGTCTTCTAAATCACATCAGACTGGCCACATGAAAGTAGGGAAAGTACCTGGGGAAATTGACATGAGAGCTGAGTGAGCACATATACACTGAAGGAGACAACCTGCCATCCCTACAGTGCATGGCGCAGCACAATGGGGAAAGGTGTGTAAAGGTGGCCAGGGCCATGCCCCCTACACCAGCAGTGAGCAGGGGAGGTGGTGGCACAAGTCCACGCTGTACCAGCAGTAGGCAGCAGATACAAGTGCAAAATCTGGTTTTAAGTGTCTGCGTGCAATTGATGAGAGTTTCAGAGTAACACCCGTGTTAGTCTGTATTCACAAAAAGAAAAGGAGTACTTGTGGCACCTTAGGTTAGTCTCTAAGGTGCCACAAGTACTCCTTTTCTTTTTATTGATGAGAGTATAGACAATGCTCCTAGGCCATCACTGTATTCATGGTGGCTTGGGGACACTAACTGGGATACAGCATCCATGCTGCTGCTCATCGTCCATGCACCACAAGTAAACACAGTGCTCAGGCAGCGTATTGAGTGAAGGGGGCAACAGAAGGGAAGACGGGGGAACCTAGAGGACTGAGAGTAGATGTGAGAGAGAGCATGATTGTGACAGAACTCCCAGCCTAGCACATGGCTGCTTCTATTCTCTACCAACTTGAGCAAGGCGCAGAGAAAGGTCACAGAAAGGTCAGGCTTTGAAAGCGAGAGACATGCCAAACAGAATAAACAAATAGCTTTTTGCTATGGATACAATGGTGACAGACCTAGGGAGGGAGGAGGAAAAGGGGAGACGTTTGAAGCAAGGGGAAAGTGGAGAAAGCAAGGGGAGATGGGGGAAAGGTATAGGAAAGCATAGGAAATATCAGAGGGAGGATTGGGCAGATTTTTCTCTTACCTTCTCTAGCCCCTGCTCAAGTAACCAGAACCCTCCTATGCACATCTCACTGACCCTGCTAAAGTAATAGCCTCCTCCCATAAAGTTTTTTCACCTTGAAAATCTGGTCGCCCTCAAAATAAAGTGAGGCAGATCCTCAGCTGATATTAATCTATTATGTGAATCTGTCCTATTATTCTTAGTATTTCTGTTTAAAAATATATGTCAAACTATCCAGCTATAGCAAACATTTCAAGCCACTCAAACTCAGGCAGCTCAAAGTTTCAGAGGAAGTCTCTCGGTTCCTAACATTGTCATCCTTTTCGAGTGTCACTGTTTTCAGAGAACTATTCACATTGACTCCAAGATCTCTTTCTTGAGTGGTACCAGCTAATTTAGACCTGATCATTTTATATGTATAGTTAGGGTTATTCTTTCCAATGTGCATTACTTTGCACTTATCACATTGAATTGCATCTGCCATTATGTTGCCTAGTTACCCAGTTTTGGGAGATCCCTTTTAACTCTTCACAGTCAGCTTTTGACTTAAATCTCTTGAGTAATTTTGTATCATTTACAAACTTTGTCACCTCACTGTTTGCCCTCTTTTCCAGATCATTTATGAATATGTTGAACAGTACTGGTCTAGTACAGATCCTTGGGAGACCCCTCTATTTACCTCTCTCCACTGTGAAAACTGATCATTTATTCCTACCCTTTGTTTTCGGTCTTTTAACCAGTTACTGATCCATGAGAGGACCTTCCCTCTTATCCAATGACTGCTTATTTTGTTTAAAAGCTTTTGCTGTGGGATCTTGTCAAAGGCTTTCTGAAAGTCAAAGTACACTATATCGACTGGTTCACCCTTGTCCACGTGCTTGCTGAGACGCTCAAAGGACTGTAATAAATTGGAGCGGCATGATTTCCCTCTACAAAAGCCGTTTTGACTCTTCCAATATATTATGTTTATCTGTATGTTTGATAATTCTGTTCTTTTCTATAGTTTTTAGCCAATTTTCCTGGCAATAACAGGCTTTCTGACCTGTTATTACCAGGATTGCCTCAATGCCTTTTTAAAAGATCGGCATTGCATTAGCTATCCTCCAGTCATCTGGCACAGAGGCTGACTTAAGCAAAAGTTTATATACCTCAGTTAGTAGTTCTGCAATTTCATATTTGAGTTCCTCCAGAACTCTGGGGTGAATACCATCTGGTCCTTGTGACTTATTACTGTTTAATTTATCAGTTTGTTCCAAAACTTCCTCTATTGACACCTCAATCTGGGATTGTTCCTCAGATTTGTCCCCTAAAAAGAACGGCTAAAGTGTGGGAATCTCCCTCACATTGTCTGCAGCGAAGACTGATGCAAAAAATTCATTTAACTTCTCCACAATGGCTTTGTCTTCCTTGAGTGCTCCTTAGCACCTCAATTGTCCAGTGGCCCCACTGATTGTTTGGCAGATTTCCTGCCTCTGATGTATTGAAAAAGGTTTCTGTTTAGTTTTTGTGACTTTAAATCAAATAAATCATTCCAGATTATGAGATCCAAACTGCAGATAAGCAAAGATAATTTGGCCTGTTAGAACTATACAATTTTAATTACTCAAAATCTGCTTATTTTTTTAAGAGTTAAAAACTTCTGGAAACTTCTAGCCTACACATTATTTTCCTATTTTGTGTACTTTAAAATGGTTGAATGATTTTTTCCTATCTTAAAACAAAAAATATGATGTGTTGAGACCACGTGTATATCAATTTTTAGTTCTGAAGGAGTATTTTTCCAATCTATAATCTTTTAAAAAAAGTTTTGTCATGGAAATGCTTAGTGAATTCAACCACATTGGATAAAACATCACGAAGTAAAAGGTTATTATGTGTCAGCAATGTTCAACGGCTGTCTGTTCACTCATATTCTCATAATCAGTTTAGGTAGGAATTGCCAATGGAACACAATATTCGTTGTGTGTTCAATTGCAAAACTGAAATTGTGTGTGTAACTTTTGCACATACATGCACTACCTTATCCCAAAAAGGATTTGAAAATCTAAGACAGATAAGTAGAGAATCAGTTACTTGATTAATGGAAGCTGATTTCCATTTGGGTACATAAATGGATGTGTTCAGAAAAAACTGGCAGCCTACATGTTAGTTTTACATGGAAAAACTTTTTCCATGTAAGTTTTAAGTCAATCTATACTCAGAAGTTATGTTCACCTGGTATGTTGCTCAGGAGTGTGAAAAATCCACACCCCCTGAGCAATATATTGAAGCCAGCCCAACCAACAGTGTAGACAGCACTAGGTTGACAGAATTCTTCCATGGACCTAGCTACCTCCTCTCAGGAAGGTAGATTAACTATGCCAATGGGTGAACCCCTCCCATCACTGTAAGTAGTGTCTACACTGAACTGCTACAGTGGCACCTAGGTTGCATTTCAAGTGTTGACAAGCCTGTAGGCTTAGCATGCATGAGCAACTTTGAGACATTTCCTTTTGAAACACATTGACATTTCCCAGCATGAATAAAAAGAAAAGCACGTTTTTGAATGTGCACATCTAACTCAAAAGTAATTTACATTCACAGAAGTCAATAAAGTTTTGCTGTTAACATCAATGGAAGCAAGATTAAGTCTGTAGTACATAAATTGAAGTAAAATTCCAAAGGGAAATATGCATATTGCTAAGCAGCCTCTACATGCTTTCTTCACCCTTTCCAAACTTGAAAATATTTTAAATTATGAATGGGGTTTCTTAGCTTTATGCCTGGTATTCCATACAAGTTAGTACTGAGGAGTCTATGCTACATAACTAGTACATACAGTAGATCTTTTTCATACTGTACTAGAATTATCAAGCCCTATAAACAACCTCTGAAAAGGTCCTTCTTGAGCAAATGATTATGTAGCTTATATTAAAATACACAGTGGGCCTGATTCACACCAACATTCTTCCAGTTTTACATCAGAGTTACACTGACATTAAACTGGAATAACACAATCAGGAATCAGGCCTATTTTGTCTTTTAATACAATCAGAGATTTATATGGTATATCGCAGAAGAAGAATGTGTTCATTTTGTCTCTGTTATTAACAGGGGTCTTGTCTGTTCAGGCAATTGCAGCATTGAATCAAACCAATAATAGTTGCAGTGATAATAAAATGTTTTTTATTGTCTGCGTATTTCATAAGTTACATTCATTTTGAAAAAATAGTAAACTGTCTTCAGATCTACTTTATATATAAGGAATGCGCTCATCAGCAAAGTTATCCACAACCAAATGTAGAATAAACTTACTGCTATGACTTTAGCACATCAACCATTAAGGGGTAGCTTTTTTCCCCTTCTCTTTCCGTGTGCTTTGGCAACTTTGGATTAAAAAGTGTTCACCATTAAAAAGAAAGGAAATATTACTGGCTTTAATTTAAATGGTATTTTATGAAAACATTCAAAATGGAGGAGGACAAAAATAAGGTTCTATGACAGATCCAATCCTTTTAAATGCCTTTTTATTTATTTAAGTCGGTGAATTGTTAGAAAAGCATATATTTTTGTACAGATCCTACCCCCGGCAATCTTTTCTTACACAGTTTGAACATACTGAACACAGTTCCTTTCTATGGTCTTTTGTATTTATTTATTTATTAAGTTGTCTGCAAATGTATCCATTGCGTCATGCAATTTTACCTGAAGTGTCACCATAGTTAAAATAATCCAGTTAATCAGTAATTTGGTGCTGTCTTCTGGTGTGCATTCCTCTTTTTCAAATGCATTTATTGAAGTAAAGGATTTACATCATATGAAATCACAGGGTTTTCATGAGTTAGACTAGCATACATATGTACAGCTTTAGGTAGAGATCTCTAAAGTAATATTTACAGTGTAAACATCAACTTTTATTATATCAGAAACAAATATATCACACTGTCACTTCACAACATATTTGTTTTGGTTTGAATACTGAAGTCATTTCTTTGAAATACTATGTGGAACTCAAAAAATAGTTTTGTTCTTGTCATAGATTTTACCAGCTCTCCTTCAAAGACTCTGAAAAACAAGAAGAATGCGTGTTTCAAAATCAATGTTACAAGTGACTGCAACATCAGATAACGTTATCTAAAGTGTATACAACCAAGACCCAAATCCTGCAAACACCAACTACAGGGTGCAAGAGTCCCTACTGGGAGTAGCAACTTTGATATCTATGGAACCCCTGTTCATAGCAATAAGGACTGTGCCTGGTAGTGAGTGCTTGTAGAATCAAGCCCAACCATCAAGAATGTTGTTGAATATCAGCATACTAGGCAAGAGGGATGATACTGAAAGCAGTTGGATCCTTGGAGTGAATAAGTGCAGATTACCAAGCTGACATGGCACCAATGGATACTGATAGAATAATGGACAGCACTGACCAGATTCTCCCTCTTCAGGGAAATCTGTAGCATGGTTACAATCCCCTAATCTGGGAGGGAGGGAGGAAGGAACAAATTTAGGAATTGCCAGGATCAGATCAATGGTCTGTCTAGTCCAATATCCTGTCTCTGAGTGTGGCAAGCACCAGATACTATAGAAGAAGGTATAAGAAACCTTGCAGGAGGAAATGATGGAATAACCTTCCCACAAGGAACATTTTCTTCCTAAATCCATCATTTAGAAGTTGTCCTATACCCTGAAGTGTGATCTTTTGGATCTCTGCTTATGTTTGGAAAAATGCATTTTCTTCTATTATCTGAAGGAAATGAAAAACTGAAGAAAAACATTTTCTTACTCGTATAAGGCTACAGCATTCATCAAATGCTAGGATGGGTTAAATAATTACTTTTTATTTATTTGTAATCCTTTTTTTTTTGCCCATTTGCATCAACAGCACCACTGATATAAAAAATCCTCTAACAGAGATTAATATATTTTCAAGAATATCAGGCCTGATTCACCACTGTGTTATCACTCCAGTGTAAGGTCTGTGTAATACATTGAAATCAATGAAGTAGAGTAACACAGTTGTGAATGAGGTGCATTGTCTCCAAAGATTCTGACACACAGCTAAATAGGAAGTAGTAACACAGCTATTAAGTAGTAACTCAGACATTAAGAATATCAGAACAGAGGAAAAAAGGGTCTTTCCCCACTTGACACACAGTTTTAGATAGTAATCAGCTGCCATGTAGGTTGGGGTAGTGGTGCACATTTTTCTCATTCTCCAGTTTTAGGGGGAGCTTGGATTTCAATTAGAAAGAATGACATAAGGCAAAAAGTGGGGATGGAACTTTATTTTTTAATTAAAGAAAACCAGTGAATTTATTCTCAGAAGCCAGAATATTCTTCCTAATTAAAAATAAGTCAATTATGCTTTTTTGCCTCAGAGCCTGTGGCTTGAAACACCCAAGTGAGCTAGGTGCATTAGCAACAGTGTCAGACTGTTCATTTAATTAGGAAGTTAGAGTGAAAGTAATCATGGGGATCATTTAATTAATCTTATTAAAGAGGTCATTACACTGAGACACATTCCCTGTAGACATATAAAATATATAATGGAATGTGGCTCATGCCAGAGGGGTGCACTTTACCAAGAGGCCATCTTTTGTGCAGGATTAATATCTTAAGGGTGGTGTGACTACTGCTGAACGGGAAGGATAAAAGTAAATTTGGACCTACCAATGGGAGGCGGTTCAGCAGCTCATCTACTGTAACATCATCATAGGTTTCGGAAAAGGAGGGTTCAAGCAATTCTGCTTCATCTCGAAGGCTGGCAGGGTTTAGCTCTTCTTGGCTGTTGCAGATGAGAAACATGGATTTTGTTGCACTCAGAAAAATAAGACAGAACTAATCATAGTAACTTTCTGTTTTGTTAAACTTTATTAAACAATTTTTAAATAAGTGAAGTAGCATGTCTAGCACTTCCCTAGATATCAGCAAATTTCAAACACTGTGCATTTTCATTGTTAGAGTGTTACCTCATAGCAAGTCCTGTGCATAAGCCCTAGCTCTTCAGTTCTTCCTTTACTAGGATGTTTGTTCTAAATAAAAGACTTTAAGAATATTTCAATAGCATTTTCCTTTATTTTAAGACTCTCAAATTCTGTGTGTTATTCTTGTTCTTTCATTCTAATTTGACTGTGAAGTGTGCTGTAAATAAATCACTAGGAGAAAATGTCACTAATACTTGTCTATATATTAAGATTACATTCCAAGATCATTAATGTTCACTGTGTTTTATTTTATTTTCTTAATACCTTCTTTTTCCAGTTAAAACTGAGTTTAAATATTTCTTCACGGCCATTTGCTTTCGAAATCGGCTGTAGTTGTCAGTGAAGACGGCATCCGAATGACGTTTGACGGGCATCTGTTCGTCCATGAGGTTGTTGCTATGTAAACACAAAAAACAGTGGAAATGACCACAAATACATTCAACTAGAAAAGATAAAGACTTTGAACTATATGCAGTAAGTTTTTCAATTGCTGACTAGCTGAGTAAAAATTCATTTCCATTCAAATTTTCTTTTTACTACTTCAAAAGTCAATCTGATCAAATTGGTAAAATCCTGAAATTTTTATTCAGTCTTTACTTAGGCAGATCTCCCATTGACTTCTTCCCATCTCAGTGTAATTAGAATTCACATTGATGTCTCTGGAAGTATTATATGAGCAAGGGTTGAGCACAGACTTTAGGATTTGGCCCATTCTGTTTTCTAATAATTAAAATCACAAGTCCTTATGTGCCAATTCTTGTAATTCAGGAAACCCTTTTAAACAAACTGAAATCATCCTGATTTACACCAGAAAGATATTTGAGTAAATTATCAAATTATATAGGCTGGCTGAAATATAAGGAACCTCTTAAAGGGCCTAGTCTTGTTCCCATTGAAATCAGTGGGAATTTTGCTTTTGACTTCAACAGGAGCAGGCTCCAAGTATTACAGTATGTTTATATATAGCTTTAACTTATGCACAGAATGGTTAGTGAAGCAAGCTAAATAAAAGCTCTATGTAAGTGTAACCTCACCTAACCCGTTTTCCAATAAGTGATTCCAGATATCTCCTTGCAGAAAGTTGACCCAAAAGTTTGCTGTAGCCACTGGTGAAAAGTCCATCAGCATGTCTTGCATTCCTAATATGATGAAAAAATAACTCCACAATAAAATCTGGGCTCCATATATTACAAGTATATACAGTTTTTATTTTAAATTTCATAAGCACTTCTTTTGAAAATTATTATTATTGCTTTGATTTATTAAACAAAACTATTTTAAAAAACATTTCCAAATGATTTATTATTATTTTTCAGCGCTTTCAGTGCCCATGCTATAATGACAATGAACTCCACAAAACTTTGGCAAACAAACATACATTCTATGCTCCCTTTTAATACTCAATTTTTCCTTTCAAATGTCTTAAGCAGTTTGAAAAGTTCATTGAAATAAATGCAGGAAAAGCACTTTCTACCTTGGTATCATTCAAGCAATGCATCAAAACTTATCCAGTATTTATGGCAACAAAAATTCTCACCTATCTATAGCTCTGGACATGTCAAAATAGAATTTGTCATTTTCTGGTAGTGCATTTGGCAAAATGTCAGTTTCAGGTTTTAATGAACCCTGGGCTTGATCAGGTTCACTTGCTCCGTCAAATGGCATTCTGTTTCCCAACCTACTGGAGAAGAAAATCTCGTAAAGTATTGCAAAATGAGGTTATTTAATACTGTCTCTTTCAATGCAATTTGCATGCAGTCTAACGTGTCAAACAATATACATGTGTCTAATGCTCAAGACATTTTAAAGCAAACTGGATAAAGCACAAGAAAATACTCTGCAAGTAATAATCCTTCATTGGCAAGATGATAGAGTACCTGGTGTAATAGATTTTCTCCATCTTTAACCATATATTTATATGAATCTTCATATTGGGTCAGCATTCACATTTTTATAATGTTATCATTGCAAATAATTGACTTAAGGGAATACCATGCAATCCATGGTCATTATAATTACTTGCAAATGGCAATTGTAAAAATTTTAATGGCAACCATTGCAATATACAGGGATATGTATATGATATAAACTATGGATTAAATTCTCTTCTGTGTAAAGGGCCAGAAGATCTATGTGCCACTTAAGTTCCAGTTAAGACCTTAAAATGGTGCGTAAGTGGAACTAATTGGTTCTTAGGCCTTTGTGCAGATTCTCTGAAGAGGGATTAATTTTACCATATAAGATATAAACAGATAGCTATATACTGATTTTTATTCTCTTTTAAGACTGATTTACTATTAACTCATCAGAATATCTCACTGCTAATAATTAATGTGTTTTCATCATAACCACAATTCTGTTCAAGTAGTGTTAATATCCCAAACATTGAATAATAAACTTTTTGTTAGTTTATGTGTTAATATTGCCCACTCCCACAATTGGATGCATGATCTCATGTATTATTAAGGATAGCATGACTATGTTGCAGTGGTATGGCCTCAGACATTGCTTCTGGTCACTGTTGTATTCTATGGAAAATGATAGCTTCCTGTCAGAGTGGTAGATGCAGCATGTGATGATGTGCCAAATCACACACTGAGGCTTGGAAGAGATTTTATGCTAACATTGTAGGCATACACTCCCTGTGGACAAATTATACCTATTGGAGTAAGACATGCAGGATTTCGCTCTTATGAGTATTCCTTCAGCTACAGATGTTTTATGAAACAAGTACAGTTACTGTTGTGCGAAATAAACCAACCCAAGTGGCAAATTTTAAAATTATATAACTACAGTTATATTCATTTGTTCTTTTCAGCATGTACATTTGTTTCAGCTTAATACTGAAAAATACACTGTAACATTTGACTTTACCTTCTCTAAACAACAACAAAAATTCAAAATATCAAACTACAATGTGTTCTTTACGCCAAAGCTATGCATAGATGTAGGCAAGTCACTTTCTCACAATCTACTGTAATACAGTCTACAGCCATAATTTGAGGCACAGTCCAGCTATAATGGTAGAGCTGAGGTGAAATGTAGGTTTTGCCATAAGAAGAGCTGGTACTTGCTATTTGTGATAGGCCAAGGCAAGCCCAGAAACACAATTCAGCATGTTTTCTTTACTATTTGTCATATTCTTCATGGAAGCAATAATCATTACTAAAGGGCTATTAGAGTGGAAATGGTACTTAGGACCTTTAAAATAAGAAGAAGTCATTTAATTGCTATCCACCAGTGATGCTGGCGCTGGCTGAATGAAAGGATCACATCACTTCCTGGTGTTCTTGGGGAACAGATGGAGAAGGAAGCGCCACTTCTTAAAACCCTTTTAACGTTTACATTATTTACAGAGAGGGGAGGTAGACCAGCCCATACCATCCATGCTACTGCCAAAAGGGGTCATCTTCACTGACGCTATTGCAAAGATCACCAGCGTACCCAATAATTATTAGTCCCTTCCTGTAATGTTGATGTGAGAATGTAATAAATGAACCTTTCAACCACGTTTGCTAAAGAGAAGGGTCTTGTATTCAAGCCTTGGATTAGAGTTTCCAAGATAACAAGTACACTAGGACGCTGCTGATGCTAACTAACTAGACCGTTTGCTGCAATATCGCCTTTCGCAGGTGGTGTTGTGTCGTTAGCGAGCAGTGGGGTGCTGTAGCTAGAGGTTGCATGAGTTGGAACAGCACTTACCTCATAGCTGAGTATGTCCCCAAAGGCGGTAATGCCAGTGCTGGCGAGCAGAGCACACTGAAGAGTGTGAAGGACAGAAGAAGCTGGGAGCTGCTTCTATGTTCCATCATGCTGGACCTGAGTTAATGAATAGGAGACAATAATTACCTCCTATCGGCACTGGTTTCCGACTGCATATACAGAGGGCCAATTCTAAGATGCTTTTGTTGCTGTATGAAGGAAGGGTGGGGAAGGTTTCGGATCCCACGTGGAAAAGCAAGGATCCCTGCTGCGGGCTACACCTCATCCCTCAAATATGGCATGCCAGGGTACGGCTGTTTAAAATTTGCTGCGAGCTATATCTTTTGCTTTTGCTTTAGAAGTCAGGGGCACTCGCTGGGTAAGACGGATCTGGTTGACAATACACTTATTTTTTCTAAATCACCTGGAAGGAAACTATTTCTTCTGGTTTGTAAGTCCTAGTATCTGATGACGGCCAAAGGCAGGGAGAGGGTGAAGGGGAGAAGTTCTATCCGAAACGTAAACCTCCTTGAAACTCAGACATTAGAGTAATATAAACCCGTTTGAATTTGAAGAATGAAGTAATAATGTGAGTTAGCACTGTGCATCCTCTACGTTTGTGCTCCGCTGGGGAAGCCACGTACACTTACTTCTCTTCAATAGTTTAATAACTTAAATCTGGTCAAACAGTTAAAGAACGAGTAGCAGATGGTTCTCATGCTGCGCTGTACAATACTGCCGTAGAAAGCCGAGCTGCACTTTGTTTCAAGCAACCAAAAGGCACGAGCAGGCAGTGGGGAATTTGAGTTGAACATTGTAAACATTAATGGTCATGTTCACTCAAAGCCAGTCTGCATCCTTCTGAGCTCGGAACAGAGACTTTAAGTGGAAACTTTTTGTAGCGTATCAACACCTCTTCTAGTCCCCCAGCCCCCCCTCGCCCCCCGCAGGAAAGAAGAGTGCAGGGAAAGCGAGAAAAGAAAGATCGGCTTGATTTGACTAATTCGGTGAATTTAAATTGAGGATATAAAATAATAAAAGCGCTAAGAGGGAACCCAAGTAACCAGCGCGTGATAACTGTACACGAGGGAGAAATCGGCACTCAAGGGCAGCTAACATGCAGCAGTAAGGAGAAGTAAAAAGGAAGGCGCAAAGCAAAGACACCCTAACTTGGTTAATCTGAGCTAAAGTCCATAGGAATTGATCAAGGATTAGGAAGGAGAAGGTAGCGTCAGAGAAGGCAGGACTGTTCTATACATTCCCACTTGCTGGCTGGTCAGCAACTTTTTAGCGTTAAGCCTGTTTGCACTGCTCTTATCACCGGGGGGGTCCTCTCTTCTCTCTACTCGCTAGGACGGTCCAGTGGGTTTACTTATTGAGCCCAGGCCTAGCTGGCGGTACTCACGAGGCAGGGAGACGGTGCTTTCTCCTGGGAAGTCCGCCCGGCGCCGGGAGTTCTCCGAGGTGCTGGATTCCTCGGCGGCTCGCCCCGCACTCTGGCCCGGGGACCGAGGGGGAACGTGCAGGGGTTGGGTCCGTGTCTGCTGTTTCGGTGGTGTTCCCCAGCCCTCCTCCTGAGGCTGATGCCGTCTCTCCCCTTCAGTGACACTCTGCTCAGCCCTCCAAGCCGCCTGGTTTTATAGGGTGTAGCCATAGGACCACGTTTCTGCTTCAGAAAAAGCAATCACGTTACTTGGGAGACGTCACTCTTCCCAAGGGGATGACTGGAAGTCCGTGATCGCTTTGCTCAGGATGCTCTGAGCCGGGGAAGAAGTTCATATTTAATTCATGAGCAGCCGCGTCCCCTGTTTTTATTGATGTATATTAATGGATGGCTTAGCCAGTGAGTAAGACTTGGCTGGCAACATAATTCAGCCTAAAACGGCAGAGCAGAGTTGGGCAGGTCCCGGGTTGCAGCCCAGAGCCCTGTTGCACGGTTAGCCTGGGGGTGATTACCCGGGACCGGTTAGCAGCCTGGCTCTCCTTCTGTGCATTAAAGACACCGAGGGACGGGGCAGAGCGGGCAGAGCTGTGGGCAGCAGCCGAACGTGCGGCCAAGCACGAGTTCCGGGCAGAGCTTCTGTCTGGGACGGTCGCACCGACCTCCGCAGCCTCCCATTTACTCCCAGAAAAGTGTTGGTGTCTTGTAAACTGTTAAGTGTCCCGCTGAGGTTGTGTAGAAGGAGGCGTGTGTTAAAGTACACGGCATTCGGGGGGCTGCTTCCACCTTTTGATCTGGTTTGTTTTTTATTAACATCTTTGGTTTTCTGCGTGCATGTTACAATTCTCCAGGCACACTTTACTTATGAAGTGTAAGGACCCTGCCCAGCTCCCGCTCTCCGCAGACACACAGCTGTGCTACAGACACACCCTAGCTGCACCCTAGGAGTGTTATCTGCCGTCCTCGGGGACCAGCCATGAAATATCACCATACTTGACACAGTCAGAAAGCTTTATACCGGGAGAGAGCTTTCCCGTGTAACCTGTAAAGCACAGATTTGGAGCAGAATAGCTGGCTTAGAAGGGGTGTCTTTTTTAACTCTCTATTTGCCGACAGATATGATTTTTATGAATTAAGTTACTATTCTGTGGTTTCTCGTTTAAAGCATATTTGCTCACTCGGATTATTCGGGGAATTAAAAGAAGCAGCAGGTGCTTGTAAACGTTGACCGAAACCAAAGACTGGAAGACGCTAGGCTCCCCGAATAGGGGAGAGGTGAAGCCCTGAAACTGGGCAATTGAATGGAAAGGGGACATGCGCTTGGAAGGAGAGCCCGTTCTTGCTCCGCATTTGAATCGTGCCCCGAGCAGCAGAGGGGGACTCAGAACCGCGGCATGTGGCGAGTCGATTCGTTTTACTACAGCCCCCATTTTTCCCCTGAGCAGTTGTTTTGCGGGGAAGCGGATTGGAAGGCATGTGGCCATGAAACACGGGTTCCGGCCTAGCGCTCGTCTGGTTTCTACAGCCTCGGTAGTTTTCGTACATTCCTCTTTTGTTTGCCGAATTTCCTTTTGTATCTAAAACTCCTACGTCAAAAGAGCCCCGTCAAGGAATCATTTCGGTAAAGGCTCACTATCCGGTTCTGCTCTAGCTTTCTTGTGTATGTGATGTACACCTAGTCCTCCTAACCCAAGACAGCCGGCGTACAGAACCAGCGCAGACGATTTCACCATTTCCTCCGACTTATCATAGGCTTTCCGGGCTAGTTTTCCGTCTTAGTCTCTAAGGTGCCACAAGTCCTCCTTTTCTTTTTGCGTGCTTCTCTGTTTCATGTATTCGTAAGGTCAGACAGGCTGGACAGTGAATATTCTGCGAGCCCTAATCGCATTTTCTAATTCGGTTACATAACAATTAAGCGAATTAAACGCAAAAATGCCTGGAAATTTGTTTCTCGGATGTCAGCTGTGACTCAAACCAGAGTTCCTGCAATGGCCTAATTCCAGGAAATTTTCCCTTGTTACTTCATAACTGGAGGTCGAACAAGCAGTTCTGTTCTGGAATGGCATGATGAGCATTAATAGCTCTTCTTCACCTAACTCCTGGGGAAGTTTTTCCTCACAAAGGCTCTATTTGGCGTTTACAAGCTGTTGCACTGTAGGCTAGTGATGAACAGAGGCTTAAATAAAGTGCTTCAAACGATTGGTAAATGACATTTTTGAGAGTTCAGGTAGAGGAAGGGACCTGTGGACGAACACAGGGTAAAAGTTTAAAGGAGGATACTCCTAACTTTGGAAGAGGAGTTTATCTATGACTTTGGCAACCTTAGGCTGTGAGTTTATTTTGTAAACGCACACGTAGAACTGAAGCTGCGCCTGCAAAGGTTACTACTGGGCAGGTTCTTTGTCCGGCCAATTCCCTGGAAAAGTTTTACAACAATCAGCTGGCGAAAGCATGCAGCTGTGAGTTTCAAGAAAACGCGAAACCTCAAGATCTACATGTGGCGAGAGCGCCACCTACACGCTAAAGCGCTGACATTCTCGGCGTGTGCTGGCTTGGTATAAAAGGAGCTCCCCTGCGGTTAGCCTAATAAACCGAGCACAGGAGTGAATGTCAAATATAGATATTCTTGGTCGATGTGGGAAAAATCAGCTACCTCCCGATATAGGAAGCAGGTAGAACTCCCTGTTTTGCCACGATCTTGTTGCTAATTTCACAAGGCATGTATGTGGCTAGTAGAGAATTGGACTGGACAAAGCCATAACAAATGTTTTGTGGAGCGCAATTCTGCATGGATGAGGTTACACAGGTGACACCGTTCCTGAAAGAGCAGTCTGTCTTATATAGCTCCCATAGCCACCGTACCTGAGCAGCTCCAACCCCCCCCCCGCCCCGGAAGGTAGGGCATTATCCCCATTACACAAATAAGAAACAAAGGCCCAGAAAGACTGAGTGACTTGCCCAAGGTCATAGATGAAGTCAATGGCAGAGCTGGGAACTGAACCTACCTCTCTTAAGGTATGTCTACACTGTAATTAAACACACACAGCGACTCTGGCTCATGGGGCCTGGGCTAAGGAGCTGTTTAACTGCAGTGTAAACATTTGGCCTCATGTTGGAGCCTGAGCTCTGGGACCCTCCCCACTCAGGGGGTCCCAGAACCCTGGCTCTAGCCCAAGTCTCAACATCTATATTGCAATTAAACAGCCCCAGGAGCCCAAGTCAATTGACATGGGCCAGCCGTGGGTGTTCAATTGCAGTGTAGACTTACTGTTACACTGCAGACTCCTTATGGCAACATGGAGAGTACATACTCTGTGCACACGGCTAGAATAGGTATAAGTAGCAGTGTAGATGGTAAGGCACTGCTTAGGCAAGTAAAGACATGCCATAACCCTATTTCCAGACTGGATTATCTTTCCTCTCCAAAGATGACCCCATGCCACCCTCTATTTCCTCCTGTGAAACCAGGCTAAGTGGTGCAGAAGGGGATTATGTCACTTCCATAGCATGCATCCTCTTTTTCTCTTGGCCCTCTCTCCCCCTGCCACAGAGGTCTCTCTGTAGGGTAGATATCTTCAGGATGAGGAAGCTGGGGTGGCAAGTCGAGTTCCCTACCAAAATCTCCTCTCCTTCAAAATCTGCTAGGGAAACCACCACAAATGACTACATCCTCTTCTGTGTTTTGGAATCTCCTCTTGAAATAATAATAATATTATTATTGTGTTGTATTTCCATAATGCCAACACTTGGGTAGGCACATGTGTACAAGAAAACATGACTGCCTAAGGAGACATAGGAGAGGCAAGCAGGCTCTGCACGAATGCTGGTTGCCTCTTGCTGATCCCCTGAGATCTAGGTGGATCCATGGGTTTGGGGCATTTTCCACTGATGGGAAGAGAAAACCCTTTCCCACAAGGAAAAACTTAGCAGGAAATAATATGAAATAACACTCATGGAGTTTCTACTGAGTAAGAACTGGGCACAGATAATTTTCAGGAAGATAAGAAGAACATAAGAATGGCCATACTGGGTAAGACCAATGGTCCATCTAGTCCAGGGTTCCTGTCTTCTGACAGTGGCCAATGCCAGGTGCTTCAGAGGGAATGAACAGAACAGGAATCCTCAAATGATCCATCCCCTGTCACCCAAGATAGTATTTTGCAGCTGACATCCCATGAAATGTCAGAGTTTTCAGCAGGAATATCTCTGCATAGTACCCAACTTCTACATTCACTCAACAACGAGCCCACGGGGTTGACCCCACCCAACTGGGGTCCTTTGGTTTATTTTTATTCCTCTTACCTAACCACATCTTAAGCAAAAGGATAAGAATATAGCTGTCCAAAAGTATTTGAAGTGTAATCACCAAAGAATGCAAAGATTTATTTTGGGTTCTAGAGTGTGGTATAACTAGTAGTGAGATGAAATTAAATTAAGGAAAGTTTAGTTTGAATATCTCAATAATGGAACTCTAGAACACTGAATAATGGCAGAAACCCTGTCATTTGAGATATTGCAGGCAAGACTGCAGAATTTGGAAAAATTTGCCTGAAAAGCAATGTGTGGGTGTGGGTGTGGGGGTGTGCGCGCACACATAACATACCCAACCATATACTGTGAACTAAAATGGCCACAAACTTTCTGGAGGAGAGCTGGATATTTGTTGTCTGGCTATGAATTTCTGGCTAACATAACTTTTGTGTATAAGGCTATTTATTACGTACAAAATGTGCTGAAACTGATGTATTAAAAAAATCTTAGGTCAAAACTCTTCAGCTGCTGAAAATCAGTATGGTTTCATTGACGTCACCATCAGTGCTTACCAGGTTTGTCACCTCCTCATATCAAGAGAGGGAAATTAAATTGGCAGAAATGACAAATGACTTTATCATAGTCTTGGTTTTTTAAATAACTGTATAAAAAGACAATGATTTAAGTGGCTTGCATGCTCTGAAAGAAAAGTAAAACATCTAGCACATCACAAGCCCTGACTCAGGAAGTACTGTGGTGTGCTGTCATCTCTTGCTTGTTATAAGTTGTGTTCCAATGGACCTGTTTAGAATCTCCACCTTTGATACAGTGCCCTTGCCTTTTGTTCCAGGATCTTCTAGGAACTTGTCCATTTGAGCTGGTTCATGGGTACCGCTTTCCAGCAGCAGCTAGCCTAGCATTTTCAGCATATTGTGTCTCTACAAGAGACGCACCAGAAAAGATGTCAATGACTTATAAAACGCCAGTAAAAGTACAAGCAGACACATGCTAACCCACCCTCCCCCAAACCATCCACTGACATAATTAACATGAACTCCAGACATGGGTGTTGAGATAGCGAGGAGGGAGTAGGACCCTGCAGGTGTCTCCATCCCCCTCTTCACACATGTGGTAGTACAAGTGTGTGTGTGTGTGTGTAAGATGGGTTAGGGCGGGGAATAAGGGGTTCTGAAGTGATAGTGCTATAAAGCCTCTGCTCCCACCGGTGAGACCTTTGCACAGTGGTTTTGTGTGTATTCACACTGGGACAGTTTTCAAAATCTGTGCAGGACTCAGGTTATATGCCCAAGATTTCCCAGTCATGCTCCCACATTAAGAAATGCTGATGTGCTGTTAACCTATGCTACTGCACCATTAATGTGTTGCAATTGCTGTTGCGTGCCTAATCTGCCAGTATATAATATGCCGGGTAAAAGGCGTGTAAATGCAGGTGAATGGCTGCTTACAGTGGTGTCCCCAGTACTCTCCCCCTATTTTTTTGCTATCATCCCCCTCAAAGCAAACCATCACTGCTTGTACCTCAGCACCTTGTTCCCACTGGCCACCCCACCACTCCTCACCCCAAAGTCCTCTCTCTCCCTCCCACTACTGCTCCAAAACTCTGTGTCACTTTTGGAGAATTTCTTCTCTAGCTGTTTCTCCTGGCTTGCACCTGCTTGAACACCGCCTTTACCTTGACCTAAACATACCCTATACAACAGTGTGATTAGGTGGGATGTGCCTGTTCCTGAGACCACAGCCACTACACCACCTATTTGCTCATGCTGTTCACATCACCACCACCACTCCCCCTTTGAATATCACATGTATGTGTGAGCACACACTGCTTGCACCCCACATGGAGACGGGCAACCAGATAACCTTTTGAAAACATGTCGCAAAGAGACTGGCTTTAACGCTTCTGCTTTTCTTTCAGACCTAGCTCTTCTGCTAACTACTTTAGCCTAACTTGTTAGAATGATTCCATTTGTCTTGATAACTGGAAAGGGTGGCAGTGGTGATACAGAGCTAAGCATGACGGCAGAATTGTTTCATTTTTATGGGCCACACTGATAAAGGTCATATTTCTCCCAGCACTACTTGAGGGTTATAATCTTCAGCCTACAGCAAAAGAGTGACAATTTCATCAGCAGAAGTATGTGTTGCCTCCTCCTGCAGTTGCCCCGGTGCTTCCATGCTTCTGGTTAGATCAACAGCACCTGCCTTTAATATGCTACAGCATGTAGTCTCAGTTACCTGTTTATTTTCCTGTGACACAAAACACAGTCTTGTTTTCTTCCTGCACTTTTAAAGTATTCAAAGCAAGTTAAGCTGTATGTCTATCGTATATTCAAGCTCTTGCGGGAAGATGCTTTGGGACTTTGAAGAAACATATAAACAAGCATATGTTTCGAACCAGATATTCAGAAGTGGCTTTCAAATTTTCATGCCTCCATTTTCACATGCTTTCTCTGTAGTCCCTCAGGATAGATTCTGCCCTAGGCTGTGGCCCCTTTGCAGGACTCTGGTTGTATAAAAGGGACACAAAGGGGGCAGAACTGTCATATAGGGCTCCCTGCTCAGAGTAAAATCAACGTGGCAGCTCTACACTGAGTCCTCTCCCAGCTGCAAACCTAGGGGGCGTGTGGGGATAGGGAGGTAAACAGAAGGGGTCAGAGACGACATGTCTGGAGCACACTGGGCTCCAGTTATTCAACATTGACCACAAGGCCCATGGACGCCTGCTACAATCCAGAGCAAATTCAAGGAGCCCTAAGGGCCATGATGGCTTCTGGCCAGGTACAGATCCTGGAATGCACAAAAGCAGCTTGAGGCCATCTTTACCCTCCTCCCTTCTTCCTGTACCCATTGCAGGAAAGGCATAGCCGAGAAATTGCCCCACTGGCTCATTAGCTTTTGCATGCACAGAATTTTCATGTGGGTGCACAAACTGTATTTCTGTGAGAAAACTGGGTGTTTATCTGATTTGCATGTACTATTTGCAGGGCACACAGACCACCAGACCCCATCCACTGTACATGTGGCCAAGGTCTCTCTGTACACCCTAAAGAGCACCTCTGCTATGGTGCTGGTTGGAACCTAGCAGTAGTACCAAGTCATATATTTCTTGGAGGAAAGGATTCTGGTGTCCCATGGTTAGGGACCCCATTCCAGCACCCACTCGTCCCTCCCCCTGCCAGTCGCCCATCTCTTTTACCCACACAATGCATAAGCTGGTGCCGCCAGGAGTTGAGTTCTCAGCAGACTCCCCTGCACTCTGCCATACAAAAACAGACTCCCCATGTGGCAGGTCACAACATCCTTTGGCCTGGCCAGCCCTCCATCCCACATTTCCTGTTGACTAAACTCCACAAGGCAACAATTTAAAAGTGATTGTGGAAATTATCTAAAAGATGCTTCAGTCTCAAGCAAATTCCTACTATTGTTTTCATTTTAAATCAGCCTAAAGATTTTCTAAAATTGCATGTGTGTATACAGAGAGCAGAGGGCATAGTATGATATGCTGATGTGTACCTTAAACTACCCCTAATGTACACTACTTTGGCTGAGAAAAAACAATAAAATTAATTCATTTACTTAAAGAAACTACAGAGAAGAAATCATCAATCTGTCAGTTTCTTCTTTAATACATTTCAGTTTTGATCTTATTTTAATATTAATTATGAAACCATTTCTACAATGATCATGAACAAAAGAGATACAGTTCTAATACAGAGTTAGTTCAACTCCACAAGTCACTGGAACAAACAAACAATAAAACCCTCCATCGAGTTTAATTTGCTTCTTGGCTGATAAATCAATGGATCATTATCCTTTTTTCCCCATGTCAGGGTTCCTTCCCCACTCCGAACTCTAGGGTACAGATGTGGGGACCCACATGAAAGACCCCCTAAGCTTATTTCTACCAGCTTAGGTTAAAACTTCCCTAAGGCACAAAGTCTTTGCCCTTGGATTAGGTAAAACGCTGCCACCACCAAGTGATTTAACAAACAATCAGGGAAAGGACCACTTGGAGTTCCTATTTCCCCAAAATATCCCCCCAAGCCCTTACACCCCCTTTCCTGGGGAGGTCTGAGAATAAACAAGATGAGCACAGACCAGCCTTGGATTTTTAAGACCCAAAAAACCCAGTCAGATTCTTAAAAAACAGAACTTTATTAGAAGAACAAAAAAAGATACGAGAACTACTCTGTAAGATCAGAATGGAAGATAATCTTACAGGCAGTCAGATTCAAAACATAGAGAATCCCTCTAGGCAAAACCTTAAGTTACAAAAAGACACAAAAACAGGAATACACATTTCTTCCACCACAGTGAATTTCACAAGCCAAAACAAAAAAAACCTAATGCATTTTCTAGCTAGATTACTTACTAACTTTACAGGGGTTGGATGGCTTGCATCCTTGATCTGTTCCCAGCAAAGGTATCACACAGACAGACAAAAGCCTTTTCCCCCACTCCAGATTTGAAAGTATCTTGTCCGCTCATTGGTCATTTTGGGTCAGGTGCCAGCCAGGTTACCTGAGCTTCTTAACCCTTTACAGGTAAAAGGACTTTGCCTCTGGCCAGGAGGGATTTTACAGTACTGTATACAGAAAGGTGGGGTTACCCTTCCCTTTATATTTATGACACCCCACATAAAGCATTAAAAAATGTTACAGTGAACATGGTACTGCAATCAATGTATTCCACGTTATTAACTCCACATAAATAGACCTACTCCTAATTGGATTCCTAACCATTTTGGAAGGAGGATGAGAGAAGTAAAAGATAGACTCAGTTGCAACAGACAAAAAGAGAGATTAAGTGACACAGCAATAATCATGACAACTATCACATGTACATCATTGTACACCCTGGTTTCTTAAATGAGGAAGTGCAAAAGAATTAAAGGGTCTTTAACAGAAACTAATGAAACATTCAGTACAGAAGGGATACACATTAAATGCAGTGTTTCCTCTTCCAAGAGAGGAACATTCTAAAATTTTGTGAACTACTCTTTAGACATGAGCTGAACCGCAAGCCTTAGATTTTGGATACCTTCAAACTTTAGGAAGGTCTATGTCCTAATTGCACTGAAGCTTGGTTTCAAATATCATTGATCCAGATCTGATTTAGAGATCCAGATGAATGATCCAGCTATATCAGTAGCTGTATTCATGCTATTCCCTTCTTCCAGAATGTAGCTATGATATTTTTAAGGCACTGGATCGATCCGAGGGCCATAGCTAAGCACAAGAAATAGAAGTAACTGCAAGGGGATCCATGATTAGAAGGACCCCATGCAACTCAGTAGAAGACCTGAACACCCCAATCCAGCAGCAAGGCCAAAGGCAGATGATTCTAAAAGTCCAATCTTGCCAGAAGTGGCACCTTAAAAGGAGAAAACTCATGACCTGATCTACTACCACTTGCAATTTGGAATCTTGTAAATTATAAGGCAGGCCCTAGTGGTTTCCCGTAGGAGAAAGGTAAAAAGCAGTAGGCACCAGAATGAGAAACTATTATTATCAGCAACTTTTTGTATGTCACAATATCAATAGCTAAGTTATTTGGCAAATTAAAGTATTACGACACTTGGGAAGCTCTAAGGGTAAGTGCATGTGCAAACTCAGAGATCATACATTACAGTTTCTTGTTGTAAAGGAGAGGAAAGTTAAATAGGCAGGGAAAAGATTATCAGCAGTCGAACCTGAAACCAGTTGTTGGGGAATGAGATCACCCAAACTCTGGCTGTCTATCCTTCAATAACAGCACTAAGCACAGAGGACTCAGACCCAGAAATTACACAAGTGTAAATGTAGCCATTCTTACACCCAAGGGACTATAGAATATGTGCTAAAGTTGTGGAAAGAGTATAAATTACCCCTGGATTCAATCTAAATTAGCACCTGGTACCTTCACCTGGAAATCTCCAGGAAACAAACAAATATTACTTAATGCAGAGCTTCGGCAGAAGTAGCAACACACTGTAGGCATCCAGATTGAGATTTAGACACAAGGTTGCCTATTCATTAGATAAGGATGAGGAGGACAGGGAACTTGGGTCCGTGGTTAGATAGGATGTATAGCAAGTGGAAACAGAAATAAACCTATGCACTCCATTTGTCCCTCCCACAAGATATAATGACAGGTACGTCTGCACACTAGTGATGGTGAATAACGGAGTAACTTACACTGTGTTTTGTGGTTATGCTGTTGGAGTCCTCAGGTTGTTATAATGCAACAAAATGAAGGAGATGAGTTTAGTGGGGGTTTCTCATGTTCAGTTATAACAGGCTTTTCCCCCTTAGCACAACTCATAGGAACATGTCTGTTGCAGGGCATGTCTTCTCTGTAGTGCCCCCTCCTGACCTAATGTGGCACTGCAGGCACTCCCTGCATCTGTTTCTCTTTTTTCAAGACCCACTCAGCACAGTCCAAAAGTGCATAAGACAAAATTCTGCTGTTGGGGTTCTACTTTATTATATACAAATACACTTGAAATAAAGTCTCTCCCCCTGGTGTCAGGAGTCTCACTGCCCTTCTGCTTAGGGCTCAGGTGTGAGAGTGGCCTGTTTGTGCTGGCACTGGCATTGTGCAGCTTTGCTCTCCAACTTCCCTCAGTAACTTCAGGACGCCCAGCTGAGAAGTGTCCCTCCCAAATGGACACCCAGGAATGACCTTGTTCCCCTCCCTGATGCTGTGCCTTCCCCTGGCAGAGGCCGTCTAGCAGTGAGAAGCAATGACCCTAAAGAGGTTCCATAGAGACTTTATTGCTGTCAGTCCCTACGTCACTGATACATAGGTGCCATCCAGAGGTTTGAGATGATGTGGCATTCAGAGGAAACCAGGTTTATATAAACAACTGCACCTAAATTGCCTCTGAGGAGGCTATGATTCAGGAGTTCTCCTCTTTGATTTTATATCACACTAAATGCCTTACAAATACTGCAGTGAAGAAAAGGTCCTCTTCAAGGTCAAGCAGGACATTGATTACTGATTAGTCACTAAGAGTTCATTCGTGAGCCCTCTTACATGCCTACACAGTGGGCGTAAGAAGCCCCTTTATGTCCATCAACAGGCAACCCCATGGTGGGGGTACCATGCCTCTTTCATGCCTAAACAAGAATGAAAGATGAGTAGAGTTCCCTGGTAGTGTAGCCATTTAATTAACATGCAAGAGGCATTTCAACAAGCAGCATTCAGTAGTTAGGGCACAAATTATGCTCCTAAACTTAGTCACTGGCATTATATGGTTTAGGAAATTAGGCTCTGAGTCAGAAAAGGACTTGAGCCCATGAGTAGTTCTGCTGAAGTCAATAATAGGTCAAATCCTAATCCAGTCAGCCATCAATGTGACTATTGACAGGCTTAAAGTTAAGCATGTGCCTAAATGCTTTGCTGGACACACAATTTTTGACACCTTAGTCATCAACCATGCGGTTAACATGCACTATTTGCAAATCTATCCCCAATGCAGTAATATTTAAAGAACCATGCTTTGCTTTTCTTTTCTTTTCTTTTGGTATCTACGCTATAGCTGACCCTGAAAGGAGAATGGATTTGCCATCCAGATGTAAATTAACCATGGCTAAACAGCTAGCCTGAAAAGTTTCCTCCATCATTGATTTAGTCAGAGTTCACTGTCAAGCAAGAAAATAAAATAAATAAATATACATATAGATATGTAATATTTACACTCCATTTCCAAATCTTTTGTAACGCGGGCAGAAGCATTTAAATCAACTGGCAGTTCACTGTCAACCAGGAGCTCTGGAGGAAGCAAGAGCACCTATTTATATCTCTTGTGATCCCAGTAAATACATTTAAATGCACTCAATGACATCAAGGACTATGAGTTATGTGACATCCTCACTTCACTAGTAAATTTATCAAGCAATATGTGGCTCTTGTGAATTGTTTTCAGACATGGATTTGTTATTGCCCCAGTGATTGACATCCCTGTCACTGTACTTTAAGACTTCACACAAATACCTGTAGACCAAAAAACACACAGATTGAGAGAGAGAAAATATTTAGCAGACTGTGTGAGTGGAAATGCTGTTTAACCCTTCATGGAAGAAAATAAAATGAGCGCATTTTATACACTAGTCACAGACCAGAACTAAGTTCATTTGCAATTAACAGGAGATGTACCATGCTCCTCATATCACTCACAGACTTATGCCTTTTTGAGCCTACTTCTTAGACTGTAAGTGGCTCTGCCAGTTCAAATTCACTGCCTGCCTGAACTAATAATGAGGCTCCCACGCTGCAAGAATGCAGAGCGGTGAACAAACTCTGGAAGGATAGCATGCATCTTATTTGATGCTTGATGGCTGCCTACCCTTGCTCCCTGCCTCTATGGACTCAGGATCTGGCACACAGATTGTGATTCCGTGGAGATTAGGATCTTCAGATGCCAAGATCCTCTCACCTCCTTCTGGACCTCTGTGGATTCGGACTATGGAATGGCAGAGTAACTTTTCAGTACCCCTATTGTACTAGCTTGATCGTTTTCAAATTAGTCAGGCTCACATGCAGCTACCCTCAGTGAGTACAGCTACACAGTGAGCAGCAGGAAGTGATGGAGTGAGCTTCTGAGCCTGTCAAGGCTGATTTCCCACTCTGGCACTTTGAGTGCAGAAGGTGGGGCCCGCAAGGATTCTAAAAATTAATACTTGCCATTCCAGGCTTGTATTAAACTCCCAAGGTTACAGCTTCTCTCTGACCTTGGATGGGTAGATGCTGCCACCACCCAAATGCAAAAAACCCCTTTGAACACAGGAAGGCACACTTGGGAATTCCTCCCTGTGGGGTAACCTCAAGCCCTTTCACGCCGCCCCCCCCCCCCCCCCCGGGGGAAGAGCTGAGAAAGAAAACAAAGGAAATCAGCTGTTGCTACCAGCTAATTAAACAACATATGTACAAACTTCTTAGGACACAATAACTCAATCCTGTTCTTAAAAAAGGTAAATTTTATTAAAAACAAAAAGAAAGAAAATACAGCTAAAAACTCAGACTATTGCTAGATTTTAAAAAGAACCACTTATACAGATTAAGCATTAAAATAATTTTCTTGAGGTCCAGCTTAAAGGTTACAAGCAAACAAAAGCACCTGGGGTTAGCACAGAGGAGCCCACAAGCCTTACAGAAATAAAAGAGATAAACCTAATCACGTCTTCTTAGACATTTCCTGATGTACTTACATATCTGGGGTTTCAGATAAGTAGTTTCTAGGTATGATTTTTCATACCTGGCGCAAGCTTATTACAGCATTGCTGCTCTGTGTCTCCTCTCTGGAGAAAACAATAACAACCAGACAAAGGGAAAGTTTTTTCCCAATTTTAAAAAGTTCTAGCCTTCTCACTGGCTCTTAAGGTCAGGTGCCCACTCCCTTCCTTTTACCTATGGGCTTTTTTAACCCTTTACAGGTAAGGCAAGTAGAGAACAGCTACTAAGAGGAATTTTGTAGCTAACTGGCTGGCTGTCCATAAAAGGGAGCTACCCCTCTCCCCTTCATTTATCACAGAGCCCACGTTACAATGTCTACACAGCTATTTTTAGTACAGTAGAGCAAGCCCTGCTAGCGTGAATCTGTCGACCCGAGCTCAGAGCCTTGCTGCTGCGGGCTGTGCGGGCCTACCCATGGAACTAGGAGGCCGTAATGGTTGTTAGGGTTTGCTGCAAATAAGTTAAAATTACAAAAAGAGAAACGTAAAGGAAGATGGTTGTGTGATGGTAGTAGAACCAAGGAATCTGTGAATTTAATGCATAACAAGAAACATTAATAAAATATTATTAATTTAATGCAAATTATCAATATTTTCACTAATTGGTCATTTTTTTTACTTGTGTGAGGATATTGGAACATATGACCTTTTCAATTCCAGTTAAACCAGTAGAGTGGTCCAATCAAAGGCCCTGATCCCACAATTCACTGTTTGTAGGCATACTACTGTTTCTGTAAAGAGCTTGAGGAGTCCTGTTTCAAAATAGTTTGTGATCATGTTATTAAAGACTGTATGATGAATGCTTGCCCTCTCTTCCTGGCATTTCTTAATTTTTGAGTGCTTGACTCAACCTTTAACCTTTTAAGCTTTTTTTAAAAAGGTATTTGTAAAGTGTACAAGGGTGCCTACATTACTTAGGAGCCTAAGTTCCATCTTCAAAAGTGACAGAAGCCAAAGTCCCAGAGAAAGTCGATGGGACTTAGGATCCTAAGCCATGTGGGCACTTTTTGAAAAGTTTACCCAATATAGATGTAAGAGATGGAAAACTATGTTTGTCCAGTGCACAGGGATTTCTGCAGGAGACCTCTTGTTTTATTCGGAATGCTCATAAATATCTGAATGCTGAATTATTATGTCATGGATTCACCAGGATTTTGCAAGGCAATTCAAAGCTTTATGAAATGACTGTCCATACCATTTTATGGCATGTACCCAAGGCCTTACAGAAAAAAAAATACAGTGCTTCGAAACTGGCAAACTAAGTCAGAAGGGTTTATCAAACAATGCAAGCTAATACATTTCACAAACTGATTCTTTGGTGCCACCTTTTCTATTGCTTGCCAAAGCAACAAAAGAATTAGGTCTGAGGAAGACCTCTGGATTTTTACCAACATTTTGACAGAATCCAGAGAGAAAGGGATTCTGAACTGCCTGGTGTCATGAGAAATATCAGTTTTTTAAATCACTCTAAAAATAGTCTCTATTTAAACGGTACACTTGAAATTCTTTGAAACTAGCATGGCATAATGAATTTTCCAGGGAATTTTGTGCTTTTGAGAACACTGACAGTAGGAGCTATTTAATTTATCCTCAGAACACATGTAGCATGGGGAGAGAAAACTTCCTCACTCTGACTCACCAGTGTGCCTCAGCCCAGTTCTAGAAGGACCATATGCAGAGTTGAGGGAGTAGTGTAGTCTTGAGGTGCCTCTAATCATTGATGGCTTCACTGATATTATCCAAAAGGCTGTAAATTATTGCCAACTATGATTTTCACACCTGTCCACTAGGAACAGCTTGGGTATCATTCCCTTTTTTCACATAAGTCACCAGAGTGCTGGCATCTGGCAATGACTTTGGGTCACTACAGACGTGGGTCTGGATTTGACCGGGGGGGTCTAGAGGTGAACGGTTTCTTGTCTAATTGCCAATAGTCTGAGCCATCCTACCACCCCAGTCAAGCCTTACTTAAACCAAATGGCTACTCAGCACCAGTATTTCTATTGTTTAGTGTCTATAAGGGCAAAATTGGCCTGATTTTGCTGCTGAACAAAGAAAATCCTGTTTTCAGTGCCTGTTGCCATTTCATCCTGTCTGTACAACAGAAGACATAAAACTGGCTTACAACGGTACGTCAGCAGAGTCTGTTTCATGCTTGTCATGCATCTGCTACCATCACGTAGCAGCAAGTGGCAATGTAACAAGCATCAAACCTTTCTAGATGAGGTACAAGGAGGAGTGTGCTTAATGAACCTGCTGTACCTTTGTAAGCGATTTGTTACTATTCATTAATTTCTGCTTGCACTGGACTGGTGAGTGGCCCATAGAACATTGAGCTCTCATTCAGGCTGTTTACTTGGACTGTACCCTCTTTGGGGCAGGGATGGTCTTGTCCCTCCGTGTGTGTGTGTATAACACCTAGCACAATGGGGCCACAGTCCTTGACTGTGGCTGCTGGTGGTACTATAAATAGTCAACTGCTGAAGTAATAATTCCCAGATTTTAGAAAGACTAGGGGGACAGTAGATGAGGGAGAGAATGCTGAGGGGATGATGGAATGAGGACGTGATCGGGGAATGATACTCAGGGTGCTGAGGACGACTTTTCCCCTCCTGTTGTTCTCTGAGGTTCAAGAAAAGCTGCTGGCAGCCTCTTCCAGTCCTGAGGTGAAGTCTACACATTTGAAAGGGATTAATGATCCTGCTGGATGAAAAGGGCTACAGAAATAAAAATCTATGTTGTTGTTACTCCAAATTGTAACCCACATGCAATTAAGATTTTGTCCTTATCACCAGTTTTTGAAAAGGTAAATAGGCACGGAAGCCAGCCCCTCTGCAAATCAGGTCACTTTTGTCAAGGTGCAGAAAAAAAAAAGATTTAGGTGCCTAACGTTAGGCACCTACATTTGAAACGGTTGGACAAAGTTGATTTATGGTCCTCCTCTCTGTAAAGTACATCAACACTCTTCTTTAATCTGTTTTGGACATGGTAGAGGTAAATTTCCTATTAGTGTTTCCTTTCTTTTCTCCAGAAGCTGCAGTGCATCACAGACATTGCCTAATTTTATAAAGTACCTATAGGTCAGGGATCTGGCATGTGTCATTTCATTTCTGAGTGGACATTTCCAGTAAATGTAGTTTTCAGTTTATAAATTTTCAGATGAGATGTCAAGATGACTAAAAAACTTCATGGTAAATCGCAAGTGAACTTTAAAAATTTGATTTGGCAAAGACATGCCACGTTCAGAGAAGTAGTATTATAATCCAGTAGATGTCTGAATGAGCAATCTGAAATTCTTCAGTAAGAAAAGGTCAAGGAATATAGTGGAAACCACTTGTGTTAATACCTTGGAATGGCATTAATCTGTTCTCTGCATGAAACATGGACAATAGCTTCTGTGTATGATTTAAGGTATGGACAGTGTTTCATTTTAAGAAAAGAAGAGGAAGCATCGTCTAGTGTTTAAAAAGTGCAGGACTGGGGTCAAGATATCTGAGTTCTAGTCAAAGCTCTGCCAGTGACTTCTGTGTGACCCTAGGCAAGTCTCTTAATCTCTCTGTGCTTCCCTTCCCCCACTGTAAAATGGTGTAAGTAATGATTACCTACTGTCCAGAATTATGAGGCTTATTAATTCATTATTTGAGGGTGCATTGAGATCTTCCTGTGGAAAATGCTGTTGTACAAGGTCAGTACAATATCTCTGAAAAGAATGACCCCCCGAAAAAGCCCTCCTGCACCATGACAGAAGGTGAAATGCACTAATAATTTCACCTGCTAAAAAAATAGAATGCATTTTTTTAAACATAAAACACCTCATTAAACATTGACTTGATAGAGACTATTCATGCTTCAATGTATGCTTACCCACTTTCCCGGATCAAGGACATACTGCTCAAAACCCTGCCAGTTCGAACTCCTTTGAGCATATTTCTTAGAAAGATATCCAATCCTGATTTAAAGACTTAAGGTGACAGAGAATCTACTGCATACTGTGGTTCCAGTTAATTACTCTCACTGTTAAACATTTGAGCCTTGTTTCCCATTAGAATTTTTTTAGTATCAGGTTCTAGCCACTGGATCTTATTATCATAGAATAAATGCTGAACTTGACACTATTTATATAACTTTTCCAGCTCTTTATGTCTGCTTTCTACAGCAAGGATTTTACATATAAATTAGCTCTTTCACATGTAAAATGTAGCTTAAGGAAAATCATGCAGTACAGATTATAATTTCTACCTTTATTTCACATTTCAAAGTCTCCACAATGCTTACAAAATATTCATATCCATTATTGTTTAAGCTGTTAGTTAAGCAGCTGACTTCCAAATTGGTTATGCACAAAATATTTCAAATTTTTAACTCCTCTAATCCAGGGAATGTAAAACAGTTTTTGTGTCCAATGAAGATTTCAAGAGAAAAAAATACAGTACATTATAGCTTTTCTTCCTATATTACTTACTAAATATAGTGTAATACAAGGAATAATATATCATGTAAAGCTCTATTGCAAATCCTGCATTTATAACCCATAAGTACATATTCAGTTATTTTAAAATTATCTCTCTGTGAAGGAATTTCTAACACCTTGGTTACACACTGTGGACCAAATCCTCCTTGCTGTTCTCATTCAAGTAGACCACTAAAGTCAATGAGCAAGGGGGGCAGGGTTAGATGCAATTTTTCATGGGCATGTTACAACAGATGCCATTATCTGCAAGAGAGATACTGTGTAAGCCTTTAGAGTACAGTGAAGCCTACTGGGAATCTAAATAAAAACAATAAGAGATCTAATACAATAATAGAAGCCTCCTCCCATAAGAGTATCATTTTACATAGGAATATAAGAGCAGCCATACTGGGTCAGATCAATGGTCCATCTAGCCCAGTATCTTGACTCCTACAGAAGCCAGTATCAGAGTTTCAGAGAGTGTGGACAGAACAGGGGACTTTAGAGTAACCCACCCCTGTCTTCTCCTCCTAGTTTCTGGCAGTCAAAGGTTTAGGGTGGCCCTAAGCATGGTGGTGCATCCCTGACCATCTTGGCTAATAGCAATTGATGGGCCAATTGACCATGAACTTATGTAAATCTTTTCTGAACCCAGTAATACTGTTGGCTTCACAATATCCATAGCAATGAGTTCCACACATTAACTGAACATTGTGTGAAAAAGTACTTCCTCTTGTTTGTATTAAACCTGTTGTCTATTAATTTCATTGGGTGAGCCCTGGTTGCTGTATTATGGGAAAGGGTAAATAACACTTCTCTCTTCACTATTTTAGGGCCATATCCTGCCATCACTGGAGTCAGATGGCGTTTTCAGACCTAGTAGTGTTCTTAGTTTACTCTAATCCATACTTTCTAAAATAAAATGCTGTATGCAATCTGTATGGACAACGTGGAGCTCTAGCAATCAGGTTTAACTTCTTAAAATTAAAAAAAAATTGCACATAAAAAGAACAAAAGCCAGTCTGTCTGATACATTCAAATTAGTTTGCCTTTACAGTTAGAAAGCTGGACAGGTTGTTTAGAATTAATAGTAATGGTTGCAAAGAGAAAATAGCAGGTTTAGAGACTGCAGTGATAAGAGCAGTTATAGTTACTCTGGGCCCATTCATGAGAGGGGCCAGAGTAACAATGCAATGCTGACTGTGGAGGAAGTTTAAGGTGTTATCCACTTTGTCTGTTCCTGAGAGCTGCTCCCATTAACTACAACTGTGGTTGCAGGTCCTCAGTAGATGCACAGGATCATGCCCTCTAAGGATCAGGCCCACTGTAACTAATACCTCTTCCCCTAACCCTCCGTAAGAAACAAAAAGTTCTTAATAAGCCAGGAATGGTAGTGTTGCACAGCAGCAGGGCTGGATTAAGGCAGGGGCTTTAAGGGGGGGGGGGCGCAAAAATAAATCACAGGCAGCGATCTCCGGGCCTCTAAAAGGGGCACTCAGGCAGGCTGCCTGCCTGCCATAGCCCTGCACCACTTCCGGAAGCGGCCAGCTGCTGGCACGTCTCTACGGCCCCTGGTGCGGGGGGGTGAGGAGGGGAAGGAGGTGGCTCCGTGTGCTGCCCTTGCCCCCAGCACCATCCCCGCAGCTCCCATTGGCCGGTTCCTGGCCAATGGGAGCTGTGGGGGTGGCACTTGCGGGGACAGCACTTGTGGGCGCAGACAGCATACGGAGACCCGCTGCCCGCCTCCAAGGGGCGCGCAGAGACAGGCTAGCAGCCAGCCGCTTCTGGGAGCAGTGTGGGGCTATGGCAGGCAGGCAGGCAGGCATCCTGAGCCCTGCTGCACCGCCGGCCAGGAGCCACCTGTGGTAAGCACCTCCCAGCCGGAGCCTGCACCTCACACCCCCTTCTCCACCCCAACCCCCTACCCCAGATCAGAATTCTCTGCTGCACCCAAACTCCCTCCCAAACCCGCACCACCTCTGCACCCCAACCCCCTGCCCCAGGCCCCTCCTGCACCAAACTCCCTCCGAGGAAAAAGACTTGTATACAGGGGTTCCACACAATCTAATAGCCCCTGGCCCACAGGAGAGTTAATCCGGCCCTGCACAGCAGGTGGTACTCTCTAAACTGAAATGCCCTTCTCTGTGTTCAAGTCTCAGACTATCCACCATGGAAATGATCCAGCTCCCGTTGCAGTCAATGGGAGTTGAATCAGGCTCCATGTGTCTGTGCTATCTCCGTTGCTCCCAAGCCTGGACTTCTCACATGTGAATACAATCAGTCACCGCTAAGCCAGTGGGCCAGCATGTTATAATAGCTCTACAGGTCTGACAGTCAAAAACAGGCATTAATCTGTCCTGAGCATCTCCATACTCTAAAGCAGTTTCATTATTTTAGACTGAAGGCTTGACATCCTGGAGTCAATGGGAGTTTTGACATTGAATTTGGTGGGGCCAGGATTTCGCCCTAGACGTCTGAGAAATTTTCTTTTAGCAAAATGCAGGATTTCACTGTATTATACATCAGGAAGGATGAAACGTTAGTACAAACTGAAAAACAATTTAAAGAAAGGAAATGAGTATTCCCATAGAAAAACAGGAAGCTCAAATAAAAAACAGTTGCCATTCACGTTGTTTATCTTAGGGACCAAGACTAGTATCCTTGTAACCTTATAGGGTAATAAAATGTGACCCCTGTTAGGTTGCAGGACGAAGTCCTCTTATAGAGTTATTCCTTTTTCAGTCGGTTAGAAATTTCTCCCGTGGCACAAATGTTGGGACACTCCATCTTTTTTTGCCATATTTTTGGGAATTTGTGGTAAACAGGGAATTTGTGGTAAACAGGACTGGCCTGTGGTCATTTGGAGCCCCCTACAAATATCAAAACAGGGGCCCTAGTACCTGCCACAAGACTGTGACACTAAAGCCACTTTAAACTCTACTTCTTCCAAGGGATTCCTGAGCTATAGGAAACCCTGTGGTTCAGGAGGCATAGAACCAGCCCAGGATTAAGAGATGAAGGAAAGTATCTAATGAAAACTTAAGACTCACAGACAAATGTACAAGAACAAGATTTCTAACAAACATAATGAATGGGTGAACTTTGCAGGAAATTAATAAGCGATTATCAACAAATGGTTCCTCATGTGGCTCGTTTCTTCCTTTAAGTTGCCAGTTTTGTAGCCTGCAGAAGTTTCTTTCTTCTAAACTAAAAGCCTTACAATGATTACAGATTAAAGGTATAATATAAATTTAGAATTACACTGCAGACCAGTTCAGTTGGTGGGGGAGGAGGGGTAAGATCCTTGGGGCTGCAGGATACCACACCTTGCCCTAGCAAATCAGTGTCATCTGTGCATGTCCCTTCTGTTTGCCTGCAGCATGCCACAGCACCAGGGAGCTTCCCAGAGGCCTTTAGAGCATACAGAAAATCTGCTTCAGATGATGGAGAGTCCTCCTTTTAAAGAAACAAAGAAAGACTTCAGCTCAAGAGTCTGGAAAAGCTTTAATGATGGTCTCATAGGCAGGAGGAGGTGTTTGTGTTGAATGACAGATGCGGAGGCTGTTGTTGGACCAGTGGAATTCAGGACGAGTTAAGCTGTTGGTGGTGGTCCCCACAAGGGTAGTGGTGGTGCTGGTGGGAGACAGAGTAATCAGCTGACTGTTAGTTTCCACAGGGAGCGGAGGGCATTGCAAAAAGGGGTGGAAAGTGGAGGCTCGGAAGCTTGACTTTCTTGGGAAGGAGTTGGCTTGCTCCAGGGAGGCTTGTCGCTGGAAGGTGAGGCTGGCCAGGCTGAGATTGCTACGACGTTCACAGCTGTTGTTACGGTAGAATCCAGTCCTGTTGGCAGCATGGCCCTGAGAAGCAGGTCTGGAACGGCGGCTAGAGATTGATGAGCTCCACTGTGAAATGTGCGCACTGGCTCTGCGACGGGACAGGCAAGTAAACAAAGCCCAGATTATCCCTCCAATCACCAATCCAATCACCATGGACACCGAGAAGGCTATTATCATCTGACCTAAAACACAGAAAATAAACATCAAGGTTGCTTTATTTACCATCCAGACTATTCAGTCTAGAAAATGAATTTGATATGGCAGGCTTCTTAAAACGTGCCCAGACAATAAGGATTAAAGATGTTCGTTTAGTGACATTACAGAGGGCACATGCAACTTGTAATTATGGTGCAATAGAAACACAGGGTTTGATGCTGATCTCACTGACACTAGTTTTTAACAGTGTGACTCCAGTCAGTAACTCCTGTTTGATACCAAAGAGAGCGAGGGAAGACTGAAAGTGGCAGGTACTCATGACCTTGCAGGAGGCTGTTAGCACCTATTACAATCAGATGCAGACCAGATGTACAGCTGTACCAGAAAAGCACTGAGATTACTTTGGCAGAGGTGGCCACAGAAACACAAAAAGCTGATGGACCTTTCCCTCCTCCTGACCCCCAGTTTTGGGGACATATATATGTCAAGCTGTCATTGCACAAAGTGTAAATTTCTAGCCCTCTTTACACATGCCTGCACTCTAATACTCAGCATTGAGAGGCTCTGGAAAATATCCTAGCGAGGATAATTTTCTTACCCACATGATCAGCAGTGTAACAGAAAAAGGATCAATTTTTTCCTCAGACATCCCCATCCATTTCTAAAAATGGGTGAGCCACTTCAGCTAACTCTTTACCTATTTCTAGAACTGAGCACAAGCAAACCTTGCACTGAGGTTCTAAAAGGTATGGTGATGTGTGTGTGTGTGTGAGAGAGAGAGAGAGAGTGTGAGTGTGTTTATAATATTTCCATTCACTTCCTATGCTTTTGCATTCTCAGGTTCTAGATAGAACTAAAAGCACCACAGACCTCATATGCGAGCTTATTAGATTTTCAGATATTTTGGACAAGCTCCAAATAAGCAACTGATGTTTTGGAAGTTTAGGTGACCACTCCAGATCCCTAAATATGAACTTTTGGAGTTTTCCCCCTTGACTACTTCTTGCCTGTTACTTCTGCTCTCTGATATATATGGTTCTTAGCAGCATTCCCAAATGGGGATGAACAAGTGAAGACAGGTCAGAGGATAATTGCATGGGATATTGTCTGAGAGCATTATTCCCAGCTGGGAACATTCTGGCATCTATTCAGCTCCAAAGTGGCCTCAGTCTGAACACAGTCAAACTGGGACACCTTTCTGGCCCACAAACTCCTGGCAGAGCATTGTGCTGTATGGCTGACTGAGCCAAAAGTAATGTGGTTTTCCCCTGTCCAATTAATGTTAATAGGAATAGGCCAGCTACATGCAGGAGCCTGTTCTGCAACTCTCAGTTATGGAAACAGAGATCTAAATAGTTACCAGCAGCATTCAGATGAGTTCATATTCATTATACTCCATTCAAAATGCCTTCACAGAGGCACAATGCTTTACAGGGCTCCTCATTTGCATGGTGTGGGGAGCAATTTGTTATGCCCATTTATGTGTCCAAACAGCTTTCCTGGCCATTGGGTAGGAGGGCAGAGCCATGTCTCTTTCCAATTACTGCTCAGTTGCTCCCAGCATGAATCACCTTGAGAACAGCCCATACACTTCCACAAGTGCCAGAGGTGCCACTTGGGTAGCCATGACTCCCTCCTACTTCCCTGAACAACCACGGAAGGGTACAGTCTAGCCCTTATGATGACTTTTTGTCATCTAAACCAGAATACATGAGTGTACTTTGGGGACTGTCTGGGAATTGACTTTCTACCTAAGAGGTTTTATACTGCCACCCATCACCACAGTATCTGAGCAGCTACTCTGTCACTGGGACAGAGGCAAGAGGGCATGCTGTCTCGTCAGCATTTCAACAGCCCTGAGTCCAGCCAGTGACTATAGTGATCACTGAGCCCCGCGGAGAGGATCTGGCCCCAATGACTATAGCCAAACATTTTTACCACCTATACATGCAAGTAAACATTTCACATTATTAAAAACATGCAAAGAAATTGACAAAATATTGAGCGCAGCACTTCAGTCCTTTCCCCAACTGTTACCCATCCAACTAGAACACTCAGCTGTTATTAAACTTCTGTGCCTTTATATGCAAATTAACAAATACAGGGTCAAAGTCCTCTGTAGTGTTATTCCACTGAGGTCAGACAGACTATTGCAGTGTCTACACATTAAATCTCATTTCCTTTCACAAAGCATACATTTTAGCCTCCTCTTTTGTTACTTCAGTCGTTTAGGTGGACACACAGATCCCAATCCCCCTCCCATACACACACCCAGAACTCACCTGCTTCCACAGAAAATGTGGATGCACTGTGGCAACTCTAAAGGGTAACATTTATCCCCATGCAGTGGGCCAGCATAGAGCGTAGGCACCAATGAAGCCCTAAGGGTATGTCTACACTGCAGTTTAACACCCATAGCTGGCCTGTGTGAGCTGACTCGGCCTCGCGGGGCTCAGGCTAACGGGCTTGGATCCTGGGCTCTGGGACCCTGCAGTTAAACAGCCCCTTAGTCTGAGCACCATGAGCCCAAATCAGCTGATGGGACCAGCTGCGGGCTTTTTATTGCAGTGTGGACATACCCAAGGAGCTTTAGTGGGACTTATACGGTGTATAGTCCTTGTGTTAGCCCCCTGCAAAACATGAATTTCATCCAAATGTAGTAAATACTGAAAACTGCATCTATTGATTTGTGAATCTATATCCATCCATTTCCATTCTAGAATGCTCAGTCATCAAAAGCAACAAGTACATTAGAGAAAGTATTACAATGCTTCACTCGAGCAGAACTTGCCACACCTGGGTTTTTCGGGCATTGGTGGCTTTACACAAATTACTGTGACCTCCACGCAGTCCCTCAGAAGAGCTAGAGCAGCTTCAGGCTCTAACTTGCCCTGGCAGATAGCGTCTCCTAAGGAGCTGTGATCAGGGTGCCTGTATGGGCCACACTGAGAATGCTACACTCAGGGCAGAATGCAAGGAATGGGGCAGAAAATCCCCCAACTGGTGGTTTATTCAATAATTAGATTCACCAAGCCAATAACAAAACAGCTTCTGTAATACCACACTTGTCACCAGGAAGCCAAACACAGTCCCCTTTAAGCATTCCAGCCCTTGACTTCCATCTAGACACTCAAGTCTAATATAGTGAGAGGTTATTTAAAACTTGGTTCACCATATGTGAAGTCCACCAATCCCAAAAGACCAGAGACTTATCTCCAGGTCGATATGAGTCTCAGATCTTACCCAAAAAGAAAAGGAGTACTTGTGACACCTTAGAGACTAACAAATTTATTTGAGCATAAGCTTTCGTGAGCTACAGCTCACTTCATCAGATGCATTCAGTGGAAAATACAGTGGGGAGATTTATATACACAGAGAACATGAAACAATGGGTGTTACCATACACACTGTAACAAGAGAGTGATCGCTTAAGGTGAGCTATTACCAGCAGGAGAGCGGGGGGGGGGGGGGGGGGGGGGAGAGAGTCTTTTCTCAGACAATACCTTCAGCAATAGCCATTCAAGCTATCAAGACAGTTCACAGGTGATTTACTATGTGGAATTACAAGCTCCCAGGGGAGATTAGGACAATAATATTATTACACCACAAGTCCCATCTAAATGATAATATCCCCTTTTGATCTCCAAGTCAATAGAATGCAGTAATGAAGCATTATAAGACAGAAATAGAATACAGCATCTACACGTTAATTCGATCACGTTGTTAGATTGCTAATAGGATGCAGATAAACATAGACACATTTAGCCGTTACTCTTTCATTCTCTAACAATACAGGCAAACAGGTTAAAGATTCCAGTCTACTTTAACATGGCTTTGATAGATCTCTGCAAGGAATGGCCCTCTTTACCACTGCAATACCCTTTTGATATGTCCTTAAGGGTTGCTTACGGGTCACCTAGTTTGCTGATTGTTTAACCTTCACTGGCTCAGCATTACAGGAGCCAACCCACCAAGCAGGATTGCTACAGTGTAATCTTCTTCCCCATCTGCCCACCCCTGAGATGTCCACAGCCCACCCTGGGAAGTCCCACAAAGAAGAGCAATGAGAGACCAAGGATCTGGCCCATGGTCTCAATCATATCCTGTCGACACTAGCTTGCATTGGATGGGGGCTGCAAAAGCACCAGGAGGAATCTTGCCTGATAGAGAATTCCTCCTGGAGCTCCCTGCTGCACAGGGAAGTACACCCACCTGTACACCCCTTTGGAGGGACTGTATATTCCCCCCCTTTGGGGTATCTTGTACTTTAGGGGGCACTAAGAGCAGTGCCTACACTTGGCAACTCTGCAAAGAGTGGGTAAGACTTGTTGCATCCTCCCATCCTCTGGCTCATAGCTGTGGCAACTGAACTGTATTTAAAATAAATACACCATTTACCGATTTAGGGTCCAGTCCAGTCCCAAGCACAGTGCTTGCTTTGTGAGTATCTCATTTTCCTTTTGTGTGCTTAGACTCCATCAGAAAGTATAACATCCTCGTGAGCACAAGATCTACCAGCTGCATTGTGAGGTACTGAAAATTGTATTGAAATTGTTAACTCTCGCTTTAAATGCTCAGTGGGTTTTCCTGGTCCTCCATGCCTGGTAGGGGGCTCTGTGTGCAATCTGGGCCTAGTAGCAGTCAGATAGCAACAGACAGGCAGCTTACATTAAGATGGGGTGAATTGTGCCTCTCTGTTTAGGGAGCAGCCTGTTTTGTCTCTCTCTGTTTTTGGTTCTTGTGTTGACAAGGCTCTAGATTTTAAGAAATAAAAATAGAGTTACAGTGCAACCTTTCAAAAATATGTTTTTATCTAACCTTTCTATGTGTATGCCATTAACATAACATGTACCACACCAAGAGGGTAAACAAAGGTTTCATTTGAAAGGCTTCAGTTTCAAATAGTACATTTTAAAAGTAACTAAGTCATTGGTGATTGACAGACCTGGGTAGCCTTGCCAGTGAATTTCCAAACTTTTCTCCAATTGAGGGCTAGATTATCCCTAGGGAGCCTCTTCTCAACCCCCACCCTCTGCTTTATGTCTCATTCAAGGTCCAAGGCAGAATTCCATTCCCTGGGCTCAGAGGACTGTGGAGTTTGCTCCTTCCCTATAATCCTAGGTAGAACACTGCTCTGCGAAGGGTGGCACAGTGGAGCTGGGCCCACGACTAACCCCACCCCACTAGCAAGTTGAACTGACCATCTAAATGGGGGAATATGTAGTGCCCTACAAAAAGATGTAGTAGCAGGTGTGCAAGATGCTTCCCACTGTAGCCACCTGCATGGAACTTGGAAGTTGGAACATGGGCTGCAGGAGGAAAGAGTTTGGAAAGAAACCAACTAATCAGTCAGTGTGCACATCCTGCAAATACTAGCTGAAGTTGCAGCACCTTTGTAAACAGTAGCTTTAATAAAGACAGGGGGGCTGGAACAATTTGTATAGTGAGGGTGCTGAGAGCCATTGAACCAAACTGTAAACCAGGGGTAGTCAATAGGCAGATTGTGGGCCAAATCTGGCCCGCCAGATGTTTTTGAATAGACCCCAAAATATTTTTATTTATTATTAGCATTATTCTTATTTTTTTTTATTATTTTCTCCAGAGTCTACCAAGAAATCTGGACCTTGACAAAAATAACTGACTTAACCCTGTATATCATGGAAACCTCTTCAAGCCCCCCCATATTCCAGCACCTATGAATAAAGATCCAGATTAGCTTTTCAAACGTGGAGTCCACTCATATTGTTACCTGGCACGTGAAACATCCAGAACTCCCCCTGGGGTGAGGCAGCTCCTTACTGTGGACTATAACTAAAGGACCTAATTAAAGACCATTGAAGTCAGTTGAAAGATCCCTGTTGATTTCAATGGCATTTGGAGCAGTCCCAGATACTGCAATCTACTCTAAGTTTTTGGGCCACCACATTCTTTTATTACTGTTTTATTAAAAAGGGGAATAATTTAGTAATCTTATCTGAAATTTAACAAAGGTTTTTGTTTGGGAATATTAACTCAGTGTCAAGCAGGAGAATCCTTGCTCTGAATTCAAGTGCACAGCCTGCTGTAGAGAAGGATTTATTCATGTTAGGGCAAGCCTCTATTTCTCCACAATAATTGGGAGGGATTCCCTCCCCCACTAAAATCTCACAGCAGCTGCACAGAACATAAAATAAATAAATAAAGTGCTATGTACCAGACAAGCAAATTCTACTGTATGGGGGCTCTAGCAGATTCATGCACAGAGCATATCATGTTCAAGCTGCTTGGCTTTGGTTGGGGTGAAGGAGGATACATCAGAAAGAGTCTGTTGTACAATGAAGAAGGATTATTTTTGCCCCTTCCCTTTTTAACTTCTTTCCCTCTCACGTTTCTGCAAGCATTTCCTCCCTTGTGCTGGGGCAGTGGATCAGCACATGTTGACGAGACAAAACTTGATTCAACCCAAAGCATGCATGCTAGTTGGAGACTCATTTTTCCCTACTGCCCAATCCATGAACTACAGTGTTTTGAAGCTAGAAACAATGGTTAATCGGGTATTTTCACACCAGCCTATCTCAGGCATGCAAACTTACAGACTGCAAGCCAGCCAAATGGTCTTCTTCATCATAATTTTGCCTTAATGCTAAATGAAATAATCTGTGATATGGAAAACCATACTTGAGCAGGTGTTTGAAATTTAGTGTAGAACACGGACTAGTGGACAAAAGATGAATTGCACCTGCATCCAATCAGCAAACTCTTAAATAACTGGAATAGAGAAACTGAGAATTGTGACTATTCTGCTATAATAAAGCAATCTCTTCTCAAGTGAGGTTGTCAGCTGAAGTTCATTCTGTAGTCTGATTCATGCAACATCACAAGCAACAAACTAAATACATTTTGCTAGCACTGATGAAGTAAGGAGTTGAACCTGCTAGGGTTTGGACTTTGCTTCTAAGAAGCCCAGCAAGGTACTTGAGGCTCAGATCAATAAGCTAACCCATGTGGCATACACCGTTGTTGCTGTGTGTAGTTTGCCAAAACAACGTTCCTACAACTGACAAGTGTTTAGAATTATTTTATTCCCTGATCTTTATCACCCTCTGATTGTTTGTAACAAAGCCCTGATTCAATAGACTGAGTGAATCAGTGGGTTGGCAGAATGAACCAGCTGCGATCTTTGTCATGGCAAATGTTGGAAAAGGGTCACAGTGTGGTGATGGTGAAAAGAACAGAAGTGATTGCCCGCAGCACAGACTGATTCAGGTAATTGGGACACTGGGAGGCTTACACAGCTGGCCTGGATGGTGGTGGGTTAAGTAGGCAGCTACTTAACACTCCTCTACCTGAAGGGTTTCTAGAAGCTTCCAGAAATAAATCATTAGCCAAACTGAGTAAACAGGAAAATCATGAGTCCCTGAGGTGGTGTTATTATGTTTGCCACCCGGAGAACAATGCTCTTGAACAGAGGTTTACATTTCATAACCAAGCCACCTACCTAGTAACAAGATTGCCCTCTGCTGGCAATCTATAGTGATGAAAGTAGAGCAGCAGATAAAATAGTTCAGACGTTGTTATGCTAGAAGTACTCACAGCAAACGTTCAGGAGATGGAGAGCACCACGACCAATGCTCTATTTGGTAACTACCAGAAACTCAGGAAGATTCTGAGCTCTCTGGTGTATACTCTTGGGTTAAAGTCCTGCTCAGAGTTTGGAACGCTCATGTGCAGGGGAAATGTTCAAACAAACTTTGTGAAGTACTGTTTACAAGGGATTGGTGACTTTGTGACTGTTTGCATGAAACTCTATCTGTCTTACAGTTGGAGCACTAAACTTGCTTTGTAGCTACGTTACCGGTCTTTGTTCTTGATAAAAAGCTGAAAAGAAAAGTTTAAGATGCCATATGAAAATCATAAAAACCAAGTCAGAGCCAAGTCTTGATTTCGCTAGTGACCAGCATTGAAAGGGATAATAAAGACAGAGTAATTGTAATGACCAAGAGGAAACATCTAGACATCACCGTGTTTTAGTTTCCTGACAGCAGCACAGTCGTTTAAAGAACTAAGCAAAGCGGTAACTGGCTCTTCTAAAGAATCCTGTGTGAAGGCAGTCGTAGAAACTGTTACTTCAGGGCTTCAGCCTATTTTCCTAAACGCTATTGAAATAGCAACAAACAGTTTTCATCTGCTCACGTGTGTGGTGCACAAGCCTCTAGCACAGCATTGCTGTCTGTCTTGTAAAGACAGAGTCGGAGTAGCATGCACTTTTAAAGAATTTAAACCAATTGAATGTACTGATACAGTAACATAATTCCACAGTGCAATATTGAATAACCTTTTATTGTAGTAACTACTTAGCTAATAAGACTATCCTATAAAACTGACAGTAAAATCATTTACACTTTTGATAAAGTATTTAACAGTGCGGTTAAAATGGAGGCTTCACAAATGAAGAGGGATTTCTTTAATGAGGTACGTGGCAGTTAGCAGCACATTACAATAAAGAAAATGTACAGTATTGGATCAAAGGTGCAGATCTTCAGCTTGATGTAAGGACTTGAGAGTATGTGATACTTTTAAAAGGTCCTGAATATTAACACCTGAAATTCTATAATATTTTTGTTGGCTGCCTGATGCTGAAGGAAATCCTGTTGGAACCTAAAGCATTAGAGACATTTCTCAAAAACAGTCTCTCATTAAGTAGAAATCTGTGACCACTGAAATGCTGCCAAGGTCAGTGGAGAGAATTCTGCTGATGGATTTAACTTCTGCATCACCAGTTCAAAAATATCCCATGTGTTTCCTTAATGAATCAACTTATATTCTCCATTCCTTGTTCATATTGTCTCATTTCCCCCCATTATTTCCCCTCCAGGTATTTCTTGTTTTCACCTGGAGATTTTCTAATTTTTTAGCAGTTAGTGCCTTTTGTTGAATACTGACTTCAGGCTGGTAACACAGAGGGACCCCTAGTCTAACCTATATAGATTCTTATAACACTCTCATCATCATAAAATCTGATTTCCAGTCACTAGTATTAAATTTAGTGTAGCAAGGAAATTAGAAATTGCATCTTCCTTTTTCTTTTCCTTTTTTTTTTCTTTCTTTTTTTTTGTGCATGCCATTTTGAGAATACAACTCTAAGTTCTCATCCAGTGGTAATGGGCCCTTCAATTAATTATCTGTTGCTAAGTGTTCTGTTTCTCATTTTGCCTCAGTCTTCCTATGTGATCTTGGGTAAAAACACTTGACCTCTCTCTTTCACAGTTTTCCCCTCTTTAAAATGGGAATAATACTACCTACGCTACAGAATTGTTGTGAGGCTTAATTCATTAATGGGGTGTAAAGGGTGATGAGACCATTACACGAAAGGTGTTGGTATAAATTCTGAATAGTACTATTATTATTGCCTGTAGCTAGTATAATACAATTTTAAAACTACATATTTAAAAGTATGGACATATCAATTAAATATTCAAATACACCCATGAGTCATATAATTTCTTAAATAAATGTACAAGTGTAATATATTCCATTTCCCACGCAAAGAAATAACCTTAACTTTGCCTTCATATGCCTTCCTGGCCTCATTCTATAGAAAAGGGAGATTTTTACACACCCTGCTACATATTACAGGTACAGCATGGACACACCCTGCTACATATTACAGCACACCACATATGACCCACAGATCATCTAGTTTGCTCACCTGCTCTGGGCCAGAAATACTAACATCTTACCTCCTACCCTCTGTGAGCCGACTGGAAACTTGAGCCTCCTGCAACCCAGCATCCTACTTGTGTTAAGAGGCCACATATTTCTCCATAATCTTCAAACTCCTCCATTTACAGTCTCTCTTGGTTGTATGTATGTGAGTAAATGGTTGTCTAATTTTATCTGGCAAAATATGGTGTTTCAGTGACTCAGTCATTATTTAACAATAATGCTTTATATATATTCAGTATACGGGGACAAAAAGAACCATGATCCCCTTCTAAAAGCATTCTTAAAGAAGTCATTTGTAAAATCGCCATGTCTGGAAAGGCGTGTTCTCAGATTTTCAGAAGAAAGTATGCTGCACCCTAAGAGTTAGCTTTTTGCATTTTGAAATGGTAAAGGTGGTGGCTTGTTTCGGAAGAGTCAATAGAGGGCTGATTGTGGATCTTATAATGGAGCACTGGTTGCAGCCTTAGCTATAATATGGCTCCATATTCAATCGCCTAAATTAGACTCATGCAAGAAGTTAAAATTCTGCTAAAAAGAGTGAGGAAAATACGAGTCAGTACTAAACTGTGTTCCGTATGATACTGAACTTCTTTCACTTCCTCCCCCGATACAGGGCATAAGATTAGGTTATGTGTGGAAGGATAGTCTTATAAAGCACAAGACTGTGACCCAGACAAATTAGCTCTATTTAATGCTCTTCCACGTACATCTCTTGTGACTGTGGGCAAGTTACCCTGCCTCTCCGTGCTGCAGCTTACTCATCTGGAAAATGAGGACAATAACACTTGTAATAATAATACATAGCTCACAGGAAGACTGAAGCTAACTTTATGAATGTAGGAGGAACACTTTGTTTCATGCACTTTAATGTTAAAGCACCCCAAGGTAATCAGATGGAAGCCGCTTGGTAACAACAAAGTATTATTCTTCAAAAGGCTTTAAAATGAGGGGCTCAGTAACAAGAATCACTGAAGAACAGTTCTTGGCCCTATGACATGCTGGTCAGATATGATACTGGATCCTGCTAGATTTTGACATGTTTGATCCTTAAATCTAGAATTCACCTGCGTGTAACTTACCCTCCAGAGAAGAGAGAGCACAATGAGAGCTTGTTTCCTTGTGTTGCTACTGATGCAGACACATTCAAACGCTGGCTGAGTCCTTGGCAGAAGAAATACCCTTGACCTCCTCCTAAACCACTTCCAGGGCTTGGAATCTTTTCTCAAATGAGAAAAATCCATGACCCTTTGGGGAGCTATCAGCTGTGGGAATAAACAGCAGCCCTCACCTGAGCAACATAGTAACTGTTGCACACATTTTTTTGGCAAATACAGTGTAAAATATATTTGATTAACTTAACCAAATAATACTATTAAGCAAGGTTTTCTTGGCCTTTCTCCCTCCTACCACTACACTTGGTCTTGTTCCTCCAGTGGAATGGTTGAGCCCTGAGAAAGCAGTGATTGTATGAGCAAAAGGATCAGGAAAGTAGCAGTTAGCAGAAGGCAACATACATAGGCTGCAGGGACAGCACACAAGCATGAGATCATGCCCCCTCACCATTACTGAGTTTGTTTTCACCCAGCCACAGCCACTGTAATGTTTACTTCAGGTTTAGCAGAAGAATGGCAAAGGGAAACTAAGGGCATGGCTGCACTTGCAGATGTAGAGCGCTTTGAGTTAAACCCACCTTCGGAGAGCGCAGTAGGGAAAGCGCTGCAGTCTGTCCACACTGACAGGAACAAGTGCACTGGCATGGCCACATTTACAGCACTTGCAGCGGCATTGGGAGAGGTGCATTATGGGCAGCTATCCCACAGAGCACCTCTTCCCATTCTGGTGCTGTGGCTTGTGGGAAGGGGGCAGGGAGTGCGGGGCATTCTGGGTCCTGTCCCAACACCCCGTGATGCATCAGTTCGCATCCCAGCAATCCCTATACTTCCATCCACGTTTGGCGCCATCTTTCAACGTTTTTTGTACTGCGCACTCTGTCTTCCTTTTTGGTCTGCGGGAATGGATCCCGAACTGCTGAGGAGTATGCTGACGAGTCTCGCCAGCACTTCACGTTTGACAGTCGAGTTATTTCTTATGATCCAAAGTGACAGTGAGGGCTCCAACGACGATTTCGACTCAAGTAACGCATATGACACGAGTTTGCTTGTGGCATTTACGGACACGCTCACCACCGTGGAACGCCACTTTTGGGCTCAGGAAACAAGCACTGAGTGGTGGGATCACACCGTCATGCAAGTCTGGGATGACGAGCAGTGGTTGCAGAACTTTCAGATGAGAAAAGCCACTTTCATGGGACTGTGTGAGGAGCTTGCCCCAGCCCTGCAGTGCAAGGACACGAGATTGAGAGCTGACCTGACGGTGAAGAAGTGGGTGGCTATTGCAGTCTGGAAGCTGGGAACTCCAAACAGCTACCGATCGGTCACTAACCAGTTTGCAGTGGGAAAGTCGACCGTTGGACTCGTGTTGATGCAAGTTTGCAGGGCCATTAATCGCATCCTGCTCAGAAGAACCATGACTCTGGGTAACGTGCATGACATTATGGATGGCTTTGCACAAATGGGTTTCCCTAACTGCGCAGGGGCGATAGATGGCACACATATTCCAATTCTGGCACCAGCCCACCTCGCCTCCGAGTACGTTAATAGGAAGGGGTATTTCTCTATGGTTCTCCAGGCTCTTGTGGATCACCATGATATTAACGCAGGCTGGCCCAGAAAGGTGCATGACACACACATCTTTCGGAACACTGGCCTCCTCAGGAAGCTGCAAGCCGAGACTTTTTTCCCAGACCAGATGATCACCTTAGGGGAAGTCGAAATGTCCATTGTGATCTTTGGAGACCCCGCTTACCCTTTAATGCTGTGGCTCATGGAACCCTACACAGGGAGCCTTGACAGCAGCAAGGAGTGGTTCAACAACAGGCTGAGCCAGTGCAGAATGACTGTGGAGTGTGTTTTTGACTGTTTAAAGGGCTGCTGGCGCTCTCTGTATGGGAAGCTGGACGTGGCTGATGACAGCGTCCCTGCAGTTATATCTGCGTGCTGTACCCGCCATAACATTTGTGAAGGGAAGGGTGAACGATTCACTCAGGCATGGAACTCGGAGGCTCAACAGCTGGAGGCTGAATTTGAACAGCCAGAGAGCAGGGCTATTAGAGGGGCCCAGCGTGGGGCTGCAAGGATTAGGGATGCCCTGAGGGAGCAATTTGAGGCTGAAAGCCACCAGTAGTGTCTGGTGCCTGCATGGGAGTGAAGTGCCGTGGTTCCAATGTTAGTAGGAATCTGTGTTTGCTACGCTGACTTTCAGTGCCTGTTTCTTTCCTGGGCTATGGTATCTTTTACTTTATGCAATAATAAAGAATGTTTTCAAAGCCAAAAAATCCATTTATTGAAAAGAAAATTCATTTATTGAAAAGAAACACAATTGCTTGGGAAACAGAAAGGGCAAAGGGGAGGGGTGGGGAACGGTACAATCACAGATTTGCGTATGTCCTGTTATCACACTAGCCTTCCTGTCTGGAGCGCTGTGCAATGAGTGCTGCACTTCAGGGTGGCTGTACTGCATGGTGATGGGGGTTCAGTGCAGTGGGTAAGGGTCGTAGTTTTCAGGGCTGGGTGGTGAAGCTACAAGTGTTGGAGGCAGCTGGTGGCGGTAAGAACCCAGCTGTTGGGGAAAGTGGGTTGGAGGTGACATGGGGGCACAAGGGAAAGAGTTTTGGGACAAGGGCTGCAGGGGGTGTCGGGCACAGTAGTGCTCCGCCTGCATGGGTAGGAGCGCCTGGATTGGTAGGAGCGCCACTTGATGCTCCATTATGCTTATCAGCCAATCCGTGTTTTGCTGCCAGAGCACCGTGCTTTTGAGCCGGTGCTCCTCATGCTGCTGGCAGATCCTCCTTTCACTGTCCCGCCACTCCTGCACTTTTCGATTTTCATTATTTGAATGCTGTATTACTTCATGCCACATGTCTTCCTTGCTTCTACGTGGCCTCTTTCTGATTCTTTGGAGTCTTTTGGCCGGTGATAACACGGATGGCTGAGATCTCAAGGTTGCATCTGTAAAGGCAAAATGCAACACTTAACAGAGGCAGCATTGTTCACACCAGACAGAGCAATGCTTCCCCCATACTTAAGGGCAAGCACAGTCTACACAATAGCATAATTTGCCCATCCCAAAGCGAGTGTACATAACCCACAGGAGCCCAAAATGGTGAGTAAGCACAGGGTCAAGCGTGACTGATTGTTTCCCGGCTGTACTGTCCTCTGGGTTTCTGTGCCTTGGGGAGAGCCAACAGCAGCAGGGGACCCCTATACTGAACACTGTCCCCACAGTTTCCACAGGAGTTCGTCCTGGAAGATATCTTGCTGCTGTGGGTGACCTGAGAAGCAAGGGAGTGTCTTCTACCGCAATGTGGATTCCGCCCTGGCCCATACGCAGCTTGCCTGTGTGCAGCAATGGTCCCCCCACCCCTCACGGCACAGTGGCGTGGACAAGTTAGCCTTACTGGGACAAGGAACACAGTGGCTCTCCCAAGAAACCTGTGCAAGCGCATTGCCCAAGTTTTCGCTGAGACCTTTGAAGAGATCACTGAGGCCGATTACTGCGATGGGAGAGAGCACATCAACATCCTATTCCGCATCTAGGCATGCATGCAGCCCTAACCCTCCTCACCCCAAGAGCCTGCACCTTCCCAAAATAAAAACTGCTTACCAGGAATGTCCTCTGGTTTCTGTCCTTCCCCAAGCACCGGCCGCTGCGATTGGCTACCTTCCTCCTGGCTTGAGAACAGCTCCTAGCCGCATACATCTAGGGATTCCGGGGTGTCTTCCTCCGCTGGAGCACCCTCGCTCCTGCTTTGCTCCTCCTCCTCCTCTCACCTTGTTGAACTGGGCTCTGAAGTGTCCATGGTGGTACTCGGAGTGGAGGTGGGGTCGACCCCAAGTCCAGCTCTTTGTAAAAACGGCAGGTCGCAGGGGCAGCAACAGAGCGGCTGTCTGCCTTATGGGCTTTGCCGTAGGCGTTCCACAAGTCCTTCACTTTATTCCTGCACTGCACCAAGTCCCGGTCATGGCCCCCTTCCATTATGTCCCTTGATATCTGCCCAAAGGTATCATAATTCCTACGGCTGGAGCACAGCTAAGACTGGACAGTTTCCTCCCCCCAAACACTGATGAGGCCCAGCACCTCGCCATTGCTTCATACTGGGGATCACCTGGTGTGTGGAGGCATGGTCACCTGGAAAGATTCACTGAGAGCACTCCAAGCCTGGCTGAGGAAACAGGAAGGGGATTTTCAAAATTCCCAGAGAATTTAAAGGGCGGGTCTGATGGTTGGTCACCTGAGGGCAGGGCAGTAGAGTTCAAAGTGATGACCAGAGTGGGTAGAATAGGCATTGTGGACACTTCTGGAGGCCGATCACAGTGCATAACAGACCAGGGTGTCCACACTCCAGCGGTGGTGCACAAAACGTTATTCCACTTGCTGAGGTGGAGTACAAGCAACGTTCTAGTCATGGAGTCAGAGCACTCCACGTGCCTTACCAGTGTGGATGGGTAGTGAGCTAGCAAGTGTAGCCAAGCCCTAAGTTCCCAGTACAATGCACACAGTTTCTCTCCCCAGTGGATTTGCACCTATGTAGCTTGTGATTTGCTTTATCTGCTTGTCTGTGTGGATACCAAGATTCATCAATGACTTCATCTGAATTATACCAAGGATACATTTGGTGTCTTCTCTGCCAAATCTTTATCCTCAGCAGTCCCCTGATAGTGACATCAGAGCAGTTACACCCGTCTAAAACTGGTCTAAATAGACTCCTCAGAAGAGGGCGCATTTGTGTTTTAGTTTTATATTTACTGAAGTTTATATAAACGATAATAGTCTATATTTGACATACAGTAATGAAGGGGCTAGCTAGAGAACAAAACACAGTAACATAGCTGACACACCACTGTCCCTCCCAAGGAAATGGTGCCTCCTTTCAAACTATGACCTCTACTCATACTCATGATCAAATTGGGAGGAAGTTTCAGCTTCCTGCAGTTGTTGGGTGGGTTGCAAAATTGGCAAGCACAGTGCATGGGTGAATACAAAGTTGCTTCAGGTGCTCCTTAGTAACATAGAAAGACAACAAAAGCAGCAGTCGAAGAGACATCCTGCAACAATGTTGCCAAAGACATAAGAAATCTGACTGACAAACTGCTTACAAATCCCTCGTTCTCAAATATTACTGATGAGTACAGAGACATGATGTGCTGGAAAAGTGGTTGGGAAGATGAATAATGGCTTTCTACATCATAAACATAAATCCTGTCTTTTCTTCTTCAGGTACATGAATATTTCTAATAGATTTGGCGGGGGGGGACGGGGACTCTCAGGATTTACAGAGCGATGAGAATCACTGCTGTTGGTTTGCCAAAGGAATGGCACTACATATAGCTGCCACCATCACGAATATTGTAGGGGTAGATGACCAAAGGAGACTAAGGTTCAGCACTGCAATACCTAACTGTAGGCCCCTTGTCACCAGCAGAATCCTCAGCCCTGAGTTAGGCATCCAGGCTCCCTGTATATAATGCATAGGAACAATTAGGTGGTTTAGCAAGGGATTCACAAAAGCCAATGTGGTAAGTGGGAAGTCACCTAATCTAGCCAGTTGGAAATGCCAAGGGGACAGGAAGCCTAGGCCAGAGAGAGGTACCTATCTTCACTTGGAATTCACTGCTGTGAACCCACTCCTGGAGCTAAGCACCTAAGCCAAATCAGTCCTTTCTGGCAAAAAAGTTAGGAGGAGGTGAGATGCTGTTGCCCCACCTACAGCCTGCTGCTGGTCAGGGCCCCCACCTCTGATGTGCGTGACATAGGTTCAAGTCCCCACTCTGCCTGATTTGAAGCAGGGACTTGAATTCAGGTCTCCCGTATCCCACATAAGTGCCCCAACTACTGGAGAGTATTCATGAGTATGGAGAGTATGGAGTCTCTCTCAGTGTTTCCTGTTGAAGTTGTTCCACTTTCCATAAAATACTTAAACAGTCATTGGGCCAGAAAAAGTAAGAATGAATGACTCTAGCCCAATGGTTAGGGCTATAGAGTCATTCCAGTCCCTGCTCCAAAGAACAGTTAAATATTTCCTACAAAGTGAAACAGCTTCAACAAAAGGCTCACTCCTGAATGCCCAGTATCCCAATAATTAGGGCACTGGCCTGGGAGCTGGGAAACCTAGGTTCAAGTCCCTGCACTGAATCACACAAAGTGGGAACTTGAACTCACATCTCCCACATCCTGGGTTATAAAGAGGAAGAAGCATGCTCACTGGCGGCTGTATTTTGTGTAAGGCCCAATCTGATAAACCAGCTCTTAGGCAGCCTCTGAGCATGCCTATTGGATTAGGCTCCATAGGTGAGACTGGCAAGGGAATGCCTAGTTTGAGGATCTCACCAGGGCTTAAGCACTCAGTAGCGACAAAACTTAGTTGGCTTTGTGCATCCCACTGGCAGAAACGTAGACCTCTATGGGACTTTACAGGAAGAAATGTAGGTGACTAGGGAATTTAGGAACCTACAGGGTTAGGCAGCCGCTGAGCAGGGTTTTTGAGGGTCTAAATTTTGGATGTGGGCACTAATCTGGTAGTTAGGCACCTAAATCCCTTTGCAGATCAAGCTCTTACTGAGTACTCCTTCCATTCTCCAACTGCCTTTCATTTACATCCACACTCTTGATGCTATTTCTAGTTGTCAGACTAAACAAGAACAAATGTTTGAAATGAAAGCAGTGTCTCAAATAGTTTAATTTGGGGCAATTATAGCAGGGCTATACCTTGTGTCACTTCTACTCCGTTACAATATGGTCATTGCCCTAATCCCCTCTGATTTAAAGGTAAGCCCCTGCCTAGCCTGTCCTGTAGCCACTTTGTCATACCACCAGTCAGGGTGGCGGCGATCCCTCGAGGTCGAGGATGATCTCCTTCACAAGTCTTATTTTTCATGGGTCCTTTGGTGACTGAAGTCTGATTCTTGAGCCACAGGCTCATTGGCAGACATTGCAGGTGGTGCTGGAAGCATAAGTGCTGACTTTTGTTTTTGCTGGTGGTTGCTTTGGAAGAGGTGTGTGTTTGGGGGGAGCTATTTTCTGTTTATTTATACACTTCTTTCATATTCTAGTTACTGAATGTGTCTATCACTGGTATCTTTACTATTTTAATAATGGTGCAATTGTTATGAATTACATAATTACTTTATCATGAATTACAGTATATTAAGATCATTGCAATCACTTACAAGCTGCCTTCACTAACATCCCAGTTAAAGACATTATGTGTCACTGTCGCTTTCTGCATGAAACTGTCAGCAATCTTATTTATATCTAGGTTTTCTGGTATTATTTTGATGCACGTTAAGGACTGCTACATTATTCAGTTGTGTCTGTCCCATTGATGACCTGAGATAATTTTTAAGTCTTCTGAAGCCGGACAAAAAGCATCCCACAGTTCAGGATGATACAGGCACAGTGAGAAGGATTCTTATGAATTTGCAGTACTCTGGAAATATAGTGCTTCCAGAGTACTGCAAATTACTCCAAGATCTCTTTCTTAATGGGTAACAGCTAATTCAGGCACCAGCATTTTGTATGTCTAGTTGGGATTACATTTTGCCATGTGTATTACTTCGCATTTAATATTGAATTTCATCTGTCATTTTGTTGCCAAGTCACCCAGTTCTGAGAGATCCCTTGGTAACTCTTTGCAGCCTGTTTTGAACTTAACTATCTTGAGTAGTTTTGTACCATCCGCAAACTTTGCCACCTCACTGTTTACCCCTTTTTGCAGATCATTTATGAATATGTTGAACTGCACTGGCCCCAGACCAGTACAAGCCCCTAGGGGGACACCTCTATTGACTTCTCTCCATTCTTGAAATGGACCATTTATTCCTACCCTTTGTTTCCTATCTTTTAACTGGCGTGCCTGGGAATGTTACCAGGATCATCTAATTATCCTTAATATAATTGAATGACAAGTCTTTTGTGATCTTAATCACCCTGTCTCTGTTTATAAACAAACTCCCTGCCCCAAGGGCAGAAGTTGTTAGCAGCACAGAACTCATCCCATTCCACACTCAAGTTTTGACTCATGGGTGCTGAGCACCCACTATATTTTTTTCCGTGGGCGCTTGAGCCCTTGAGCACCCACGGAGTCGGCACCTATGGTTGGAAGACAGGGTTGGGCCGCGATTGCTGCATGACTGTTGTCTTTCCTTTCTTTTCTGGCGTTTTTCTGCAACCAGGGCAAGGTGATTTTCCTCAAAAGTGGATGTTCCCTTGCTGACAAGTCTTTGCCAGTTATCCCTATCCTGGGCTGCTGTCTCCCAGAGTGTGGTGTGGATACCATGTCTCTTGATATTTATCTTGAGGGTGCCTTTAAAGCATTTCTTTTGGCCTCCTCGTTTCCTTTCTCCTTTGGTGAGTTGGGCATACAGCAGTTGTTTTGGTAAGTGTACTGTGATAAATAAAGTGGGGGGATAGCTCCCTTTAATGGACACCCAGCCAACCAGTTAGCTGTAAAATCCCTCTTGGTAGCTATTCTTTACTTGCTTTACCTGTAAAGGGTTAAAAAGTCCCCTAGGTAAAGAAAAAAAAAAGTGGGCACCTGACCAAAAGAGCCAATGGGAAGGCTGCAACTTTTTAAAATGGGGAAAGAAACTTTCCCTTTGTCTGTTGTTCTCTGGGCTGCAGGGACATGGAGCAGCAATGGTAAAGGCAGAAATGCTGTGTAAGGTTTGAACCAGGTATGAAAAAGTATCTTCCATACCTAGAAGAAATAATTTGGATAGGGAATGTTTAGACAGACACTATCAGGTTTATGTCTTATTTTGGCGTGTGGATCTCCTCTGTGCTAACCCCAGATGCTTTTGTTTTGCTTATAACCTTTAAGCTGAACCTCAAGAAAGCTATCTTGATGCTTACTTTTTGTGATTGTTTCTTTTAAGATCTAGCAAAAAGTCTAAGTTCCAAATGTATTTCCTTTCTTTTTGTTTTTAATAAATGTTACCTTTTTCAAGAACAGGATTGGATTTGTGTGTCCCTAGGAGATTTGTGCATATGTTGTTGGCTTAGCTGGCAGCCACAGCTAATTTCCTTTGTTTTCTTTCTCAGTTCTTCCCAGGAGGGGGCATGAAAGGGCTTAAGGGTACCCCACAGGGAGGAATTCCCATTTTCTGGTCACATGCTCCTTCCTGGGTTCAAAGAGGTTTTTTTGCATTTGGGTGGTAGCAGCGTTTACCAAACCAAGGTCAGAGAGAAGCTGTAACCTTGGGAGTGTAATACAAGCCTGGAGTGGCAAGTATGAATTTTTTAAATCCTTGCAGGCTCCCACTTCCTGCACTCGAGGTGCCAAAGTGGGGATTCAGCCTTGACACATACATCAGGCATGCGCACACAGGGCCCGCTCCACCTTAGCTGGTGCTGGATAATCAGGGCCTCAACACTGAAGATGTTGGCCTCTGTGAGGACACTGACATCAGTGTGACGATCTTCCCACTTTATGTTGAGGATCTTCTGAAGAAAGTGCTGGTGCTGGCGTTCCAGGTTTCTCAGGTGTTTTCTGTAGGTCACCCAAGTCTCACAGCCATAAAGGAGAGTCTGGATTATCACTGCTTTGTAAACTAAGATTTTAGTATGTGTTCTGATGTTTTGATTGTTGAATACCTGGCAAGACAGTGTGCCAAAGGCAAGGCTGGCATGGCGAATTCTGTGCTGAATCTCGACATCTATGTCTGCCCTGTGTGAGAGATGGCTGCCAAGATAGACAAAGTATTCTACATTTTCCAGTTCTTCTTTGTCAATGCAGATCTTCCTTGCTGGGTCTGATGATGGACTGGGGACTGGCTGGTGGAGAACTTTTGTTTTGCCAATGTTCAGAGTTAGCCCTAGGCTTTTGTAAGCTTCAGAGAAGCAATTAAGGGCTGTTTGAAGATCCTACTTTGAGTGTGCAACTACAGCACAATCATCTGCATACTGGAGTTCAGTTATTGTTGCCGATATTACTTTAGTCCTGGCACGGAGATGAGAAGGGTTGGAGTCATTGTCGTTAGTCCAATATGGGATGCCAATACCCTGTGGTAGACGATCTTGGGTTAGTGTTTTCATAGATGCTACAAAAATGGAGAAAAGGGCGGGTGCCAGTACACAACCTTGTTTTACCCCAGTTCGGATGACAAAGGGCTCAGAGATAGAGCCACTGCACAGGATGGAGGTAGTCATCTGGTCATGGAGGAGTCTTACAATGGTGATAAATTTGCCTCGGCAGCCAAACTTTGACATGATTTTCCACAGAGCCTCACAGTTGACAGAGTCGAAGGCTTTGGTCAGATCGATAAAGGCCATATACAGCTTCTGGTGGTGTTCTTGACATTTTTCCTGGATCTGCTGGCTGTGAAAATCATGTCAGTGGTGCCTCGTGATGGTCTGAGGCTGCACTGGGACTCTGGAAGTACTTCCTCTGCAAGAGGGAGCAGGCAATTCGGTCAGATTCTGGCAAGAATCTTCCCAGAGATGGAGAGGAGGGCGATGCCTTGATAGTTGCTACAGTCGGCCCTGTCCCCATTTTTGAAAATGGTGATGATGTTAGCATTATGTAAGTCGGCAGAGATTTCTTCAGTGCACCAGATTTTGAGGAGCAGCAAGTGAAGCTTGTTAGTCAGTGTTTCTCCCCACACTTTCAGCTGGTATGCCATCAGAAACTGGTGCTTTATTCTTCTTTGTTTGTTTAACTGCTTTGCAGACCTCCTCAGGTGTTGGTGGGTTGGCAAGAGTTTTCCAGATTGGGTGCTGAGGGATGGAGTTTATGGTGTCATCAGTCACAGTCGATTCTCGATTTAGAGGCCTTTGGTAGTGTTTCTTCCAGTGCTCATTGATGGATTTGTTATCTTTAAGAAGGGTCCTACATCTTCGGATCTCAGAGGTGTGAGGTCACATGAGCTCGGTCCATACAGGGTCTTTGTCTCACAAAAAAAGCTCCGTATATCATGTCTGTTGGCGAATGTTTGGATTTCTTTTGCTTTGTCCTCTCACCATTTGTGTTTGATTTTTCAGATCCTCCTTTGAACTTCAGCTTTGAACTGATAGAAAGAGCTCTGCTTCTGACTGGATAGTGGTTGGTTTTGCCAGTTGCAGAAAGCTTTTTCTCTTCTGGTCCAAAGGGGCTATAATCTCAATGTTGTTGTTGTCAAACCAGTCCTGATGGCGGTGGGTAGCAAGGCCAGTGGATTCCTTGCAAACCTCATGGATGGTCTGTTTTAGGGATTCCAAGTCTTCAACACTTGTGCTATCATTTCCAGGTGTGCATATGGCCAGTTTTTCCACTGAGGAGTGTTTGGAAGTTCTCTTGGTGCACTGAGGACTGAACTCTTTGGATGTTGTATTGCTGTCTGTGTGATTTGGATTGCTTTCTATGTTTTGGTGCAGTCCTGATGGATATGACTGACCTCACCATACCAGCAGTACAGATCACCCTAAAGTCAATGTAGATGGGAACAGAAAGATCCTCAAGTGGTGTAGAGCTGGTATAATAGCTAAAACACCAACCCACCTCACTTCAGCCAGTGACAGTGTAAGAGAGGTAGCCAGTGTATGAGGGGATGCCATAACATCCCCTTGAGGTCATGATCAGAATCATTAGGCAGCTCTCGGGCTGTTAACTTATGCTTGATCAGGTCAGCAGCCAGCCAGCCCAGCACTTGGGGAGTGCAATGGCGAATAGCTGTACTGTGCACTCCTCAACTGTACTTGAGGATCAGGTACTAAATACTAAATACTTTATGGGTTTGCCTTGAATTATATCAGCTTCAATAAAGAAATCAGGAAATTGGTATTTCATCCAGAGAGACCCATCTTGCCCCAGAAGCCATCTAGCAAATGTTACACTGAGACCACTGGGAATACACACATTCTAGACCCCTACTCAGAAAAAAATAGCCTTTCCAGTGCTTTCAGTCTCCGTTAGACAAGGTTTATATTGATTACAATTACTATATTTATTTATATTGCAGTAGTGCCGAGAGGCCCAAATGAGGCACTTTATGAACACTTCCTAACCCAAAGGGCTTACAGTCGAAACCGAGTTTGTAATTGGAGTCAACCCAGTTGCCACAAATGCACCATGTAAACACATTGTCACTATGCTCCGGTAATAAGAAAAACAGAATTACTCATACAAATGAAATCTTTTGCTAAGTCAAAGGAAAAATGTTCTCACTATTAAATCCATGTCACAGTGTAACATTTCCCTGTGGAATTGGAGGAAGGCCTTGCAGGCACATTGTACCTGAGATTGCTAATAAGGTGGAGGAAAAAATATAAGGAGTTATCTAATCACGCTCCAGGATTCCTTCATTTCTTTCATAACGCTGTTTAAGTGTCAGTTCTGGAGATATATGGGTTTCCTTTCTGTCCCTAAAACAGATTTACAGTTAAGCATCCACATAATTTTTGTATATTTCCAGGGGATCACACAAAAAATACATCAGTCTGCCTCTTTGTCTATCAGATTCTGTGTTCTACGGTAGGGGCATCCCCAATTACCATAGTATTTGAGCATCTCAGAGTCTGTAATGTATCTATCCACACAACACCCCTGTGAGGTAGGGCACTGCTACTATCCCCATTTTACAGAAAGGGACCTGAGGCACAGGGAGACTAAGTAACTTGCCCAAGGTCACACAGGAGTTCTGTGCCAGAGCAGGTCTCCCAAGTCTCAAGCTAGGCTCTAACCACAGGATCATCCTTCATCTTTGTTCTACGGCTATCAGTGCTCCAAATTGTTGCTGCAGCTATCAGTGCTCCAAATGCCACCCATGGCTGTTAACAAAATACTGTCTGACAGTGTAATTCTTTCCCTAGAAAGTCTCTACCTGCTGCAGTCAGGCAGAACAAAGTTCTGGTTGTTCCTAAGAGAAGACAGCACTTCTAATCTCCCATTGGGTATGATAAGAATTAACACTTCACCCTAAAATGGTCTCCTTAACCCAGGAATCTGAATACATTTCAGTGTATTCAATCAGTGAGTAAAATCCTTCCCTCTATTGCACAGGTTCACTGCTGGGGAAGAAAGAGTGTCTCCTCATCACCCTCTACAAGCACAGCTATGTAGCAGCTATACACGATACACTTCTAGCCATCTGTTGTTTGATAGCACTGGGGGGCTGGCTAACTCACATGCTTGTGATCCATAGCTCCAAAAGGGCAGGGTCTGCCAGTTGGGAGGGTGTGGTTAATGTGGGGGTTTATATGCTCTAATTGGCATTTTGTGAGAGATGCTGACACACATTGTTCTGGGAAGAACTCAGGGATATTCTGACTCCCGGTCTTACCAGCTCACTAAATGTTTCCCCTCTCTTCCCTTCCCCCCATGTTGCTTAAAAGTACCACCCTTGTCTTTGCCCTCTTTACTCTTCCACATCCAGTTGCTAAATTTGGCCTGATATTTACATCAACTCTTTACTGACTTGATCTATATTTTATATATGGTAATTAATTTTAAAAAACTGCAGTGAGGTTGACCATTAAAAATGGCAAAACAATTAAAATAAATAATTTTAAGACAAAGAGAGCAACATCAATTCATCCACATTGTACATACTGTACTATATATTGATAACCTGGTTACCCAGGCATCAGAATTACTGCATATGTGCATTTTGTGCCATCACAATATCTTCAGTTGCACACAAAAGGCTCCATCATGGCTCCTAGCTACTAGTTCATGAGCCCTACTGCCCCAGGGAGAGCTCTGGAAGGGATTGTACCTTGGGATGATACAGCATGGCTGAATAGCTCTGCCGCAAGACCTTCCCACCCTGGTCTCATGGGGTTGCCACCACTGACAAGGGTTTGTAAAGATTGCAATTGTCTCACCCCTGCCCAGGAGTTGCAAGGCCAGAAGAGGCTCCTTACACTCTTTCCCCACATCCCAGTTGTAAATCTAGGAAGGGGTCAGTCTTAATCAGCCCAAAGATTCTGCAGAAGGAGGCCACATCTGCAGGGGAAAAAAGAGGTGCTTAGAGTGAAGTTGCCCCTTTGCGGTAAGTGGGGTGATATGTTTCAGAGGGTTGATATCTTTTAATCTTTGGGTTTTCCGCATCATAATAAGGGTTCTAGAAAAGTGACAGAAAGAAAACGATTGCAAGGAAAGTTCCAGCTGAGGTATTAAGCCATCCTTCCAGAGACAGGTTTGGCTTTTCACCACCAATTAAAATATCATTAAAAAAACTAGCCATTCCAGCATGGAATGATTAAAAAAGGAAAACCAGTAATATTGTTTCAGGAAACAAGGCTACCAAGGGTGACGCAGCACCTGGAGTCTGAGGCTCTGATTGTGGGGTGTGTTCCAGCTGCTTTGTTCCACTCCTGCTGTGCAAAGCTGCCCAAAAGCTGGATTAGCTGGCCACTTGGGGAGTCCCCCTGCATAACAGAACTTCAGGTGTTGTGGAGCTTTTGTGCCTTGCCATCCCACCTCTTATCTGCGGGCACAGGAATTGTCTGGGCTATCATACACCCTAGCAATCATGGGCTGCCAGAACAATGGCCCCTTCAGGTTGTGCCAGGGATCTGGCCCAGCACAGAACAACCCTGGGACTAGGTAAGAAAATGATGTATTAAAGCCACTATTACCCTCCCACCCCATGTGCACCACACATGCACTCAAGGTTCTGGCTCTTAATGTCCGTAAGTATAGCAAGATAGTAAGGCAGCTGTGACATTCTCCGGGGTACAATCTGGACTGTTGGACAACTGTGTGCCCTCAATTCTCCAACCTGGGGTGCCATTTACAATGCTTCGCTGTGAAAGCAACCACTCCTGGCCTGCTCATACACAGCCTCCACCAGGTAAATTACCCCCAGCTATACTGCAAGAGTGCTTCAGCCAGCCAGCCTGCCATCCTTGAATTATACTGCAGAGTAACACCAGCAAATTCCCAGTCCCAGACTTTCCCCCAGAAATGTGCATCTTGTACTGCCCAGCATCCTCCTGGACAATAAAAGTTCATATAAAGTCCATCATTTCATTAATAGGAAATGATATGCACAAACCTTGCTAGCTCAAGTGGAGTTTCCCAAACACTTCAATCCAAACACCCTGGCTTAGATAAAACAATGAAACAAGTTTATTAACTAAAGAAAGATTTTAAGCAATTACAAGTAATGAGGCATAAAAGTTAGAATTTGGTTACAAGAAAATTAAAGGTAAAATACAACTAATAGCTAAGTGAACAAGCTAAAGTGAATTTAAAAAAAAGACTCTCTCTCACCACATGTTTACAGCAGTCTGTCTAGAATCCTTTTAGCCAGGACCTTTCCTCCAGTTCTATGAGGCGTCTTTTGTCTTTCAAGTATTGTTGATGCCATGCGTAGAGATGAGGGGAAAGAGGTAATCAGGGGAGTTTGCTCCCCTTTTTTATAATAATTCTCTTCTTTGTGAATCATCTCCAGCTGGGGTTCAGGCGACAGTCAGTCTGTTTGCATAGGAGCTCCAGCTGTTCCATTGCCAAGATGTAAAATTCTTGCTCACACCCTTCTTCCTGCCAAAGAATGGCCACTTACCCAGGTGATAGTCCATTTGATTTTGTTGACACCTGGCTGAGGCATCAATTTGCCTTTTGTCTCTGAGGAACTGGTTTATGCCTGCTTTTCTAAACTTGGAGCCTGTCTTAGTCAAGCCATACAGTATAATCTTATAACTTTACATACCATGTTGTCACACATATTTTACTAGGACAATAATAATCAGCACATTATGAGTTTTCAAATGATACCTCACAAGGCATACTTTGTACAGAATCCATCATAGTCTTGTAAAAAGAGTGGACATAAGGATATAGACTGTCACAGCAGTTGTTGGAACTGTTATGCTGTACTGCTAAGAGAAGAATGAAGGAGTGCAAAGAGTGTAGAAGGAGCATGGGGGAAGTGAAAGTGTGCCGAAAAGGAAGTGACAATGAAAAGAGAAGTGAGAGACACAGTAGGAAGAGGGGGTGACACACTCAGAAAGTGGCGAATGGGAGACACACAACTGTTCACTCTCAGAGTGAGTTTCTAAAAGAATTCTGGAGGAAAATGCCCCAGACCCTGTTCCCAAGATGCCATATTTAGTGAGTACACAGGAAATGAACAGATACAGTAGATTATCCTACAACATTTCATGCCAGCACTTCTCTCCATCAGTAGCATTTCAGTGAGCTCTATGAGACTGTAGCGACCATTCTGAAGAGACTGGCAGTCTGATCCTTGTTTACACAAACTGGTACTATTGTATCTTCACACCTAATGCTCATTTTCCCCCAGAGAGAGTATACTGGCATCAAAACATCTTGGCAGGGGGCTAGACTACATGACCCTGGCAGTCCCTTCTTACCCTATGATTCTATGATTCCATAAACAGATTGGATCCAAAAAGAGATTAGTGACTATAGGTGGAGATTTCTTCCTTGCCAGATTAGTCCAGCCAAGTTGTCTGAGACAGGCGTATTCTTGCTTTCCAAGTGGAAAAAAAAATTCCTCCTTGCAACCAGGAAGCACCTCTTGAGACCTCTTTAATTGGCTAGGCAAGGAGCAGAGCTGCCAGAGGCTACAGCAACCTTGCTAAGTTGATAGAAAGAGAAGGTATCACCACCTATCACATGTTTACTATGGTTTCCCTATTAAATAGAGGAAGTTTAGTGACAAGGCCATGACATTTATTACAAAACTCCTGGAAGTGTACACTAAGAAAGGAGGTTAAAATCAATTTTTGTATGCCTAATAGAAACACTCATGATTTTTAGGCCCACAAAATTATCCTGTTTACAGTTTATTCATGTATTTGTGCTGCATGTCAGGTTTTGGGAGAGTTTGTGAAAGGTGTTTAATTTAGTGTTTGTGAAAGGTTCCACAATGATGACTGTGGTACATGAAATCCCCAGGACAATTAGGGCATATTCAGCAGTAGTGAAAGCTCCCCTCACGTTGCTCTGATAGTGTGATTTGGAGGAGACACTTTCAGGGGTGAAAGAGAGTGGTTAAATCTCCAGGTCCATTCAGTCCTCGGCCTTTCTGCTGAACCTTCAAACAAGGATGCTAGTTTGTGTCATTTCTCAAGGTGTTTTTTTATGATGTGGACAGCTGTCTAATAGGAAGTTGACTGAGACCACTAACGCAATTCACATAACATGACTCAAGCCAAGCTGTGCATTGTGACAAAGTTCTTCCTCTACCTTGGTGGGTCTTGCGCTTATTGCCAGATTTGCTCACCTTGGAGCTTCACAGCAGCCCTCAGTTTGGCCGTTTTTGTGAACCCACAGTCCAGGTCAACTCCTCCTGTGTCTGACCAGGAGTTGGGAGGTTTGGGGGGAACCCGGGCCCACCCTCTACTCCGGGTTCCAGCCCAGGGCCCTGTGGAATGCAGCTGTCTAGAGTGCCTCCTGAAACAGCTGTGCGACAGCTACAACTCCCTGGGCTACTTCCCCATGGCCTCCTCCCAACACCTTCTTTATCCTCACCATAGGACCTTCCTCCTGGTGTCTGACGATGCTAGTACTCCTCAGTCCTCCAACAGTATGAGTTCTCACTCTCAGCTCCTCGCACCTCTTGCTCCCAGCTCCTTACACACGCAGCACAAACTGAAGTGAGCTCCTTTTTAAAACCCAGGTGCCCTGATTAGCCTGCCTTAATTGATTCTAGCAGCTTCTTGTTTGGCTGCAGGTGTTCTAATCAGTCTGTCTTAATTGTCTCCAGAAGGTTCCTGATTGTTCTGGAAACTTCCCTGTTACCTTACCCAGGGAAAAGGGACCTACTTAACCTGGGGCTAATATATCTGCCTTCTATTACTCTCCTATAGCCATCTGACCCGACCCTGTCACAGCATATATGCTGTTTCTATCATATATATACACACAACTTTGCTCATCTGGTGTGCTGAGGTGCTCACTTCACACCTCACCTGAAAGGGTTAAGGTAACTGGGAAGGGGCTAATTAAACTAAGAGGCTGCACCTAGGGAAGAATTAGGCGGGACAGGCAAACCCTAACAGAAGATGAAGCTCAGCTGAGCAGGTACAGGCTGGGCCTGTACAAAGCCAGCAAGCTGAGACCAGAAAGGCGCTGTAGGGGAAGTAATCTGTAGTTAGTTCCTGGGAGAAGGGAGGATGTTTGGGGCTATACAGTTAAACAGTAAACAGTTGTTTCCCGGAAGAAGAGTGTTTAGGCTGGAAAACTGGGGGGAGGCAGAAGATAAGGCAGAGAGGTAGAAAAGAGTCCTGGGAGCGAGCAGACCATAGTTGCTAGACATCGGGTCCCTGGACTGGAACCCAGAGTACTGGGTTGGCCTGCGTTCCCGTACCAGCCATTGGGAAAGAGGCACAGGACCTAGCCTTGGATTGGAAAACTGTCTGGAGTGGCATGAGGATAGCTAATCTAGTGGGACTTTAATACCCCCAAAGGGGAAACACCGATAGTGACCTGGCTGGAGGGCCAAGTCACGAAGAGAGAGCGTGCTGAGTCCCAGAGAGCAAAAAGAGCTGCAGTGAGAGCAAATGACAAAAAGGGGCGTCAGATCTGGACGGAGCTAATCCCCTGAATAGCCAGGAGGAGGTACCCTAGTGGTGACTGTACCCCATTACATGTGGACTTTTAATAATATACTGTGGAATGGACCGGTTTGGAAAAGAATAATATGTGCTCAAATATAAATAAACAGTAAGTCTTGCAGTGGAGACTTTACTTTGATATTGTTTTAAAATTCTTAAAATCACTTCTAAAAGAGCTATGGTCTCAAGTTAACAGTGGAAACTTCAAGAGTTCCAGAAAACAGGATTCCTGTAGATAATTTTCAGAGTATGATACCAGCTATTGGACAATAGATTAATAAGGACGGTGAATTGTTCTAACAGTTTTTACAGTATTTAACTTTGTCCACTCCGAGTAAGTCCCTGATCAGCAAACAGTTACACACACTTTAGTCTACACATTTATAATCCCCTTGAAACAAATTGGATGACTCACAAGAGTAAATTTAAGACTGTGTGTAAACTTCTGCAGGGTCTGGCCTAAGTAATTTGTTAGTGCTCACAATACTATATGCTTCCTTAAAAAGAGAGAGTGTGTAAAATGTATTCTTAAAGTCAGACTTTGCTGAAAGCAGCTATGCTATATCATTTTAACTGATGCCATCTCCTGAAATCTCCTTGCCTATTCCACCCCTTCCCACATGATATGGGGGGGAAAGAACGAAGTGCCAATCCCACTGCTATGTCCCAAAACTATTAGGGAGAAATGCATTGAGCCAGAGGCATCACTACCTTCTCTCTGTAACCATGGAGGCCCCTCCATAGGAAGACTGGATGGTTCACTGTGAGGTTGATCTACTGTGTGGGTGTCACCAAGTGGAGGGAATTGTGGTGCTGTGCAATATCAATTACTTGGGAACAACACAAGAAAATTCTTATGCAAGTTAATGCCGACTCTCAGCATTATGGCAACCTGTGCAGGTTCTTCTCTGTGCAGTCAGCACTGAGCATGGAAGAATCCGGGGTTTGGCAAGCCCTGGGAGGCACCCAAAAGTGAGCAGAAAAGTAATGGCAACACAGCTACCAAGGGGGCCAGCGCTAGGCCCAGGGGGTAGAGCAGATACCCAGCCCTCAGTGCAGATGAAGGATCTTGTCCACAGACTTCTCTGGCTGGAAAACCACAGTGCCTGTTGAGTTAGAAACTCTGGATTGTGAATTCACAATGTCTCATGTAACTTTGCCCTTCTGATGGATTTTTCCATTAGAGATAAAATATAGCCCGCTGACTCTTGGCTCAGAATAGAATAAAATCTGGAATTTACAGTAGGTAGTGCCTCTTACTCAAGGATTCTCAAAGTACCGGCTATATGAAAGCACTCTTTCACTCCTATTCTGAAATAGCTACTTTAGAAAAATATGCAGTTTCACTCTAAAAATTGGCAGTCATCTTTGCTTCAGATACCAGAGGACAGTACCCGAAACAAGGAGAGCACATCCTATGAAATGCACATATCAATAAAGGAATCAGAGATTAGCACTCAAAGGCCTGTTACTCACACAAGGTGACACAAAGGAACTCCCTCAAAAGTGTCCCATAAGCTGATCTCCCACTTTACTCCCAATACATCCTCATAATAAAGCAGGCCTCTTTGCTGTTTTTAGCATATATTATTTTGTAGAGTTACATATTGCAAGGACTCCTGAAAAGATCACAAGGGATGGTAAGAATAAAATAGGCAAATATACAGTATGTGACTTGTGTAATGTAAAACATAGCAAGTTTTAGGACTTTTTGGAGTGAAGTGATCTCCATGATTGCTGCTGGTGGTTTGTTTGTTTGTTTGTTTTTTTGTGAATCTACCTATGGAATTTTGGTATTACTGATACCCCTGTCTCATACCCAATATATTTTGGTTAAGGAACCCTTCCCAGGTTTTAATGATAGCACATTAGAGTTAATGGACAAAGAACAAGTCAAATTTTGAGAGAGACAGTGAAGACAAGTTGTTTTTGTGAGGTTCTCAGCTTATTAGGAACCTTTCACAGCTTGGAAAGACAAACCGATTATTCCAAAGAGTGCACTCCCTCTAGTCTTTGCTACATCCCTTTCATCTGAAAATGGGCCAGATCCTGCTTGCTTTCCTTATGTGAGCAGTTTCATTAAATTACTGAGATTAGGTGCTTAACAAGCCATTGAAATCAATTGACAAACTCATTGACTTCAATAATGGACTTTGGATCAGACCATGGGTGAGATCTGGCCCAAAAACCCACCTGCTAGATCTCAACTGTTTGGATTCATTAAGAAACTATCCTGACACTTCATTAAGGAGCATTTGGAAAATATTTGCACCACAAAAATAAGTAATCCATTAATTGTTTCAGTGGTAATAATTCTAGAAATCTACCCCAGTGATAGATAACATGACATTTTACAAAGTAATTGGTGGCATACTTGTGTTCTAATTCCTACTAATAATACTCTAGTAAAAAAAAATAATCTTACCCCAAAAGTTTGGCGGCCATGAACTATCCGAATGAGTACCGTTTTTATCCATAACATCCAAAATAATAATTGTGAAACTGGTATGTCCACGATGAAGCACTAGATTTTGATATGTCTGCGATTCAGCAGGAGAAGAAATGCGTTCACACACCCAGTCACATTGTTGTGCTTGCATAGAAGGAAATAAAAAGTATCACATTTCCTGCTTTTAGACTCAAATTAGCAACTGTTTGTCTTATCTTGGAGTGCCACATGGTTCCTGAGACGGGACAACTTCCCTCTCGTCATTTCCTCAGCTAAGGAGTGAATTGACTTAAAACAATACTAAATCTCCTCCCTTTCTAAAGCTTGCCACTGCATCCAAAGTCATCTGAGAGAGATGAGGGTTCCTTCCTTTGCCCCACAGCAATTCCCCTCACCCTGCCTACTTTAAGCATTCCAAAACACCAGTTGGCTTCAGTGGGGAATTTTGGATATACCAGGAAGGCAGGACTGGTGTCTTATTAAATATCCTTTCCCTAAGTGTCTCATGAGAGTATATTTTTATTTGTTACCCTCCATTATTCCTCAACTAGCATGAAAGCTTAGGCCTGATAGTGTGACCACTCATATGAATATTTTTTAATTACTATACTTCACAGTTCCTCTGTTAATCTAAGGATGTGTATGGGGAGGAAAGAGATAGTCCATGTTCCAGAAAACAATCTTTGTGTTTTGAATGCTGCCTAGTGCTGTGAGACCCTAATCCCTGCTTGGGGTTTGTACCTACCGCTGAAAAAGAAATAATAAATAGTAGGGCTGTCGATTAATCACAGTTAACTCATGCGATTAACTCAAAAAAATTAATCATGATTAAAAAAGTTAATTGCAATTAATCAGTTTTGCACTGATTAAACAATAGAATACCAACTGAAATTTATTAAATATTTTGGATGTTTTTCCACATTTTCATATATATTGTATTTTGTGTTGTAACTGAAATCAAACTGTATATTATTTTTTATTACAAATATTTGCACTGTAAAAATGATAAACGAAAGAAACAGTATTTTTCAATTCACCTCATACAAGTACTGTAGTGCAATCTCTTTGCCATAAAAGTGCAATTTACAAATGTAGATTTTTTTTTTGTTACATAACTGCACTTAAAAAAATAAAACTATGTAAAATTTTAGAGCCTGCAAGTCCATTAAGTCCTACTTCTTGTTCACCCAATCACTCCGACAAACAAGTTTGTTTACATTTGCAGGAGATAATGCTGCCCGCTTCTTGTTTACAATATCACCAGAAAGTGGGAACAGGTTATCACTTTCAGGTGACATTGTAAACAAGAAGCGGGCAGCATTATCTCCTGCAAATGTAAACAAACTTGTTTGTCTGAGTGATTGGGTGAACAAGAAGTAGGACTTAGTGGACTTGCAGGCTCTAAAATTTTACATAGTTTTATTTTTGAATGAAGGTTTTTTGTACATAATTCTACATTTGTAAGTTCAACATTCATTATAAAGAGATTGCACTACAGTACTTATATTAGGTGAATTGAAAAATACTATTTCTTTTGGGGTTTTTACAGTAGAAGTACTTGTAATCAAAAATAAATATGAAGTGAGCACTGTATACTTTGTTTTCTGTGTTTTAATTGAAATCAATATTTCTGAAAATGTAGAAAACATCCAAAAATATTTAAATAAATGGTATTCTATTATTGTTTAACAGTGTGATTAATCGTGATTAATTTTTTTAAATCGCTTGACAGCCCTAATAAATAGTAATAATAACACACCCTTTATGCCCCAAAAATATAACCAAGAGACTTAGTGGTATGTACATTGTTCTATGCTATATTTCAGTGAAAATGAAGAAGGAGCAGTAGAATACAGATGACCATGTATTCTTGTGAAAACATTGCAGGTCTTAGCGCAAAAGCTCTTACTTCTTAAGTGCACCTGCTAATTAGTGATAGGTCTGATCTATAAAATTCTGGTGCAGATTTCAAACCTCTTTTCTCTTCCAGAGTTTTTGTGGGGTGTAGTTCAGCCTTTCATAGACAATGGGATCAGTTACATCATCCATGTCTGGCTTTGACAAACCCCCAAAGTTCAGGGATATTTAGATCTGAGGATTTGATTCTGGACCAATATTAATGATGATTCTAAACTTCGATGTTACTAAAGAAAGAAACATGACTTGCTAGTGAAAACACAATGACCAAAATTTTCAAACCTGGGACCAAAAATTAGACATCTAAGTGAAAGAGGCACAACTTTCAGAAGTATGAATTATTTTGAAAATCATTAATAGGTGATCGGGGACTCTCTCCTCAGGGGGACTGAGTCATCTATCTGCAGCCCCGACCGGGAAAACCGAGAAGTCTGCTGCTTGCCAGAAGCTAGGATTCACGATGTGACGGAGAGACTGCTGAGACTCATCAAGCCCTCGGATCGCTACCCCTTCCTGCTTCTCCACGTGGGCACCAGTGATACTGCCAAGAATGACCTTGAGCGGATCACTGCGGACTACGTGGCTCTGAGAAGAAGGATAAAGGAGTTTGAGGCACAAGTGGTCTTCTCGTCCATCCTCCACATGGAAGGAAAAGGCCTGGGTAGAGACCGTCGAATCGTGGAAGTCAACGAATGGCTACACAGGTGGTGTCGGAAAGAAGGCTTTGGATTCTTTGACCATGGGATGGTGTTCCAAGAAGGAGGAGTGCTAGGCAGGGACGGGCTCCACCTAACGAAGAGAGGGAAGAGCATCTTCGCAAGCAGGCTGGCTAACCTAGTGAGGAGGGCTTTAAACTAGGTTCACCGGGGGAAGGAGACCAAAGCCTTGAGGTAAGTGGGGAAGTGGGATACCGGGAGGAAGCACGAGCAGGAGCGCTCGAGAGGACAGGGCTCCTGCCTCATACTGAGAAAGAGGGATGATCAGCGAGTTATCTCAAGTGCCTATACACAAATGCAAGAAGCCTGAGAAACAAGCAGGGAGAACTGGAAGTCCTGGCACAGTCAAGGAATTATGATGTGATTGGAATAACAGAGACTTAGTGGGATAACTCACATGACTGGAGTACTGTCATGGATGGATATAAACTGTTCAGGAAGGACAGGCAGGGCAGAAAAGGTGGGGGAGTTGCACTGTATGTAAGGGAGCAGTATGACTGCTCAGAGCTCAAGTATGAAACTGCAGAAAAACCTGAGTGTCTCTGGATTAAGTTTAGAAGTGTGAGCAACAAGGGTGATGTCGTGGTGGGAGTCTGCTATAGACCACCGGACCAGGGGGATGAGGTAGACGAGGCTTTCTCCCTGCAACTAACGGAAGTTACTAGATCGCAGGCCCTGGTTCTCAGACTTCAATCTCCCTGATATCTGCTGGGAGAGCAATACGGCGGTGCACAGACAATCCAGGAAGTTTTTGGAAAGTGTAGGGGACAATTTCCTGGTGCGAGTGCTGGAGGAACCAACTAGGGGCAGAGCTCTTCTTGACTTGCTGCTCACAAACTGGGAAGAATTAGTAGGGGAAGCTAAAGTGGATGGGAACCTGGGAGGCAGTGACCATGAGATGGTCGAGTTCAGGATCCTGACACAGGGAAGAAAGGAGAGCAGCAGAATACGGAACCTGGACTTCAGAAAAGCAGACTTTGACTCCCTCAGGGAACTGATGGGCAGGATCCCCTGGGAGAATAACATGAGGGGGAAAGGAGTCCAGGAGAGCTGGCTGTATTTTAAAGAATCCTTATTGAGGTTACAGGGACAAACCATCCCGATGTGTAGAAAGAATAGTAAATATGGCAGGCGACCAGCTTGGCTTAACAGTGAAATCCTTGCTGATCTTGAACACAAAAAAGAAGCTTACAAGAAGTGGAAGATTGGACAAATGACCAGGGAAGAGTATAAAAATATTGCTCGGGGATGCAGGAATGAAATCAGGAAGGCCAAATCACACCTGGAGTTGCAGCTAGCAAGAGATGTTAAGAGTAACAAGAAGGGTTTCTTCAGGTATGTTAGCAACAAGAAGAAAGTCAAGGAAAGCGTAGGCCCCTTACTGAATGAGGGAGGCGACCTAGTGACAGATGATGTGGAAAAAGCTAATGCACTCAATGCTTTTTTTGCCTCTGTCTTCACGAACAAGGTCAGCTCCCAGACTACTGCACTGGGCAGCGCAGCATGGGGAGGAGGTGACCAGCCCTCTGTGGAGAAAGAAGTGGTTCGGGACTAATTAGAAAAGCTGGACGAGCACAAGCCCATGGGGCCGGATGCGCTGCATCTGAGAGTGCTAAAGGAGTTGGCGGATGTGATTGCAGAGCCATTGGCCATTATCTTTGAAAACTCATGGCAATCCAGGGAAGTCCCGGACGACTGGAAAAAGGCTAATGTAGTGCCCATCTTTAAAAAAGGGAAGAAGGAGGATCCTGGGAACTACAGGCCAGTCAGCCTCACCTCAGTCCCTGGAAAAATCATGGAGCAGGTCCTCAAGGAATCAATTCTGAAGCACTTAGAGGAGAAGAAAGTGATCAGGAACAGCCAGCATGGATTCACCAAGGGCAAGTCATGCCTGACTAATCTAATTGCCTTCTATGACAAGATAACTGGCTCTGTGGATGAGGGGAAAGTGGTGGACGTGTTGTTCCCTGACTTTAGAAAAGCTTTTGACACGGTCTCCCACAGTATTTTTGCCAGCAAGTTAAAGAAGTATGGGCTGGATGAATGGACTATAAGGTGAATAGAACGTTGGCTAGATTGTTGGGCTCAACAGGTAGTGATCAACGGCTCCATGTCTAGTTGGCAGCCGGTATCAAGTGGAATGCCCCAAGGGTTGGTCCTCGGGCCGGTTTTGTTCAATATCTTCATAAATGATCTGGAGGATGGTGTGGATTGCACTCCCAGCAAGTTTGCAGATGACACTAAATTGGGAGGAGAGGTAGATACACTGGAGAGTAGGGATAGGATACAGAGGGCCCTAGACAAATTAGAGGATTAGGCCAAAAGAAATCTGATGAGGTTCAACAAGGACAAGTGCAGAGTCTTGCACACAGGACGGAAGAATCCCATGCACCGCTACAGACTAGGGACCAAATGGCTCGGCAGCAGTTCTGCAGAAAAGGACCGAGGGGTTACAGTGGATGAGAAGCTGGGTATGAGTCAACAGTGTGCCCTTGTTGCCAAGAAGGCCAATGGCATTTTGGGATGTATACGTAGGGGCATTGCCAGCAGATCGAGAGACGTGATCGTTCCCCTCTATTCAACATTGGTGAGGCCTCATCTGGAGTACTGTGTCAGTTTTGGGCCCCACACTACAAGAAGGATGTGGAAAAATTGGAAAGAGTCCAGCGGAGGGCAACAAAAATGATTAGGGGACTGGAACATATGACTTATGAGGAGAGGCTGAGGGAACTGGGATTGTTTAGTCTGCGGAAGAGAAGAATGAGGGGAGATTTGATAGCTGCTTTCAACTACCTGAAAGGGGGTTCCAAAGAGGATGGATCTAGACTGTTCTCAGTGGTAGCTGATGACCGAACAAGGAGTAATGGTCTCAAGTTGCAGTGGGGGAGGTTTAGGTTGGATATTAGGAAAAACTTGTTCACTAGGAGGGTGGTGAAACACTGAAATGCGTTACCTAGGGTGGTGGTGGAATCTCCTTCCTTAGATATTTTTAAGGTCAGGCTTGACAAAGCCATGGCTGGGATGATTTAGTTGGGGATTGGTCCTGCTTTGAGCAGGGGGTTGGACTAGATGACTATCTGAGGTCCCTTCCAACCCTGATATTCTATGATTCTATGATTCTATGAATAGGGAAGAAATCTTATCTCTCCTAAACAAGTCTAAGGTCTAAATCATCCCTTCTGGAGTATGTTGAAAAGAGATAATAAAATGTAGTGGCCAGAATTTTCAAACCTGGTGCCTAAATCCATGTCTAGGTTCCTAACCAAAAGAGGCCTGTTTTTCAGAGATGTTAAACATAAAGAGATGAGTAAATAGAAGGGCAATCAAGCTCAATATAAAGAACATAAGAAAATTTGCTGATTTTGGAAATGTTCTGCAGATCTAGTTGAAATAACATTATAGTGATGCCTTTCATGCCATGTTGCCAAAATGAATGAATCTACTATAGTAATAATCCAGTTTCCAATTATCAATAAATAGAAGGATAACAGAGATGGGTGATGAAACAGATTAGAAGTATGAAATCCATTTCTTTGAAAAATTAGGACTGTTTATTTTAGAGAGGAGACAAATAAGAGGGCACATGATAAAGATATACTAGTGAATGGTATAGAAAGTCATATAGTCACTGTTCTGCCTTACCCTCTCATAATATAAGAGCAAAAGGACATTCAATGAGATTGTAATGTAACACATTTTAAAATCATAGAAGTAAATATTTTTACACAATGGATAATTAGTCTATGGGAATTATTATTACTAAGTATCATTCAGAAATAGAGCTTAGCAAGATTCAAAAAGAACTGGACATCTATATGGATAATGCAAACATCCACTGTAGAATATAAACCCTCATGCTTCATGACATAAATCAAGCACTAACAAGTGACAGCTAGGAAGAAAGTTTCTCTATGGGCAGGTTATTCCATCACTGGAGTTCTTTCACCTTCCTCTGAAGCATCATGTATTGGCCACAGTCAGACAGAATACCAGACTATTTAGACCACTAATTTGACCAGTATAGCAATTCATATTATATCTCTACATGTTAAACACTACTAAAAATATGACAGTGGTGAAAGTTTTAAATGTTCTGATTATACGTTTTTAGAAATGATGCTGCATTTCTTCAATGGGCCAATTCTGCCATACTCTCTCATATTGAGAACTACCTTACTCTGCCAATGGTATTATTGTAAACAAGACTATTAAAATACTACTCAGCTTGAGTAAGGATGGGTTAAATCTGGCCCACTGACTTCAGACAGACATGAGATGGTAGATAAGTGGATGACAAGTTGACAAATTCATTGCTGGTAGATGTGGACATAACTCCACTAAAATTAATGAAATTATCCACCCCTCAATAAAAGGGAACTAAATTTTGTGCTTAAACTTTTTGACCTTGTCAACAAAGTCAGAAGAGTTACTCTGATTCACACCAGTGTAATTAGAAGCAGAAATTGACATTATCTCCATTTCTAAATTGAGCAATGTGTTTATTATAAATCAACCTGCCCTGAGATGTACAGTATATTCACTGTTTTTGAAAACTAGGTCCCATTTTATTAGCACTTTTCAGGGTTTAATGCACTTTATGTATTTATGTTGAACTCTTTTGAGAGCATTTGAAATCCTTTGTTTGCCATTCAAGAGCCTATGAAGCTCACTGAAAGGAAAGAGTGAAACAGACTACAATTTGAGTATGTGCAGTCACTTATTCTACTCTTTTTCCATCTGGAGGCTCTGATTTAGACTGTGATTTCCTTTAATTGTTTCACTTTTCAGCCATTTCAGATTTGTCCTTGGTTCATTTGCAGCTGTCCAGAGGCATGAAGAAAAACTGAGGAATAATTGTTTTTTCCTTAACTAGAGATGGAAAAATGCTCCCATATCATAGTGGGCTATCTATTTAAAGTGATAATCATAATATGGTAAACAACAAAGAAATGATTACTGAAAGGTACACTCAGTAATGATTCATTTCTGCATGAACCAAGCCATAGACGCAATGCAGGATTTTGCAGTTTAGTTGCTGTAGAGCTTAATCTTCACTGAGAACATTAAATTGTCTACTTAACCTATCTTTCAAATGATCTCTCTAGCATGTTGCTTCTTTGAGCCTGCCTCTCCATCAGTGGATGCTAAAAGAATATGGCTTTTAAAGACTGCATCGGCACTTCAAGAGGGGAAGAGGGTTCTTGGTTTCCAGTAAAGGCACTGTGGTTTTCATCAAACTTACCAGAAAAATTCTTCCCTGGGCTGAGAACAAGCATTAGAAATTTCAGTGACACTGTACTTTCTTGGGAAAGTTATAACCCCGGGGGGGCTTACAAGGAAAGCAACTTCTTGACCATTTCTGTAGCACTACACTAGTGATGGGACAATGCAACATTGTTGGATGTGAATCTGCCTGATTTAAAGAGACACTTTTTCAAGGTTTTTAGGTCCAACATTCAACACAAGACCTTGGAATCTTGAATATCACTGAGTGCGAAAACCATGTAGAATTTAGTTGAGGATGCTTCAAGGAGAGGAGGCAGAGAAGATGAGTCCCCTCTCTTCCGGCCAGCCCAGAACTGCAGAGTGATGCTCCTGTTCTTTAAAAAACAAATCTCTGTGGTCCACTGACTTCAGTGTGGGGCTGAAGAATGAGACACAGAGAGGGGAAAAAAGGTTCACTGGCCCGCCTGCCAACTCCAGTATGATACTAATTACTCAGCTTGAGCTTCTCTCTGATATTTCATTTATATTGCATTGATGTGTATCTGGCTGTTTTACATGCCCATATGATTGATTTCCAGTAGGGATAAGGAGGTTTTAGTACCGTTATATAAGGCACTGGTGAGACCTCACCTGGAGTACTGTGTGCAGTTCTGGTCTCCCATGTTTAAGAAGGATGAATTCAAACTGGAACAGGTACAGAGAAGGGCTACTAGGATGATCCGAGGAATGGAAAACTTGTCTTATGAAAGGAGACTCAGGGAGCTTGGCTTGTTTAGCCTAACTAAAAGAAGGCTGAGGGGAGATATGATTGCTCTCTATAAATATATCAGAGGGATAAATACCAGAGAGGGAGAGGAATTATTTAAACTCAGTACCAATGTGGACACAAGAACAAATGGATATAAACTGGCCACTAGGAAATTTAGATTAGAAATTAGACGAAGGTTTCTAACCATCAGAGGAGTGAAGTTTTGGAATAGCCTTCCGAGGGAAGTAGTGGGGGCAAAAGATCTATCTTGCTTTAAGATTAAACTCGATAAGTTTATGGAGGAGATGGTATGATGGGATAACATGGTTTTGGTAATTAAATATTCATGGTAAATAGGCCCAATGGCCTGTGATGGGTTTTAGATGGGGTAAGATCCAAGTTACCTGGGAAAGAATTTTCTGTAGTATCTGGCTGATGAATCTTGCCCATATGCTCAGGGTTTAGCTGATCGCCATATTTGGGGTCGGGAAGGAATTTTCCTCCAGGGCAGATTGGAAGAGGCCCTGGAGGTTTTTCGCCTTCCTCTGTAGCATGGGGCACGGGTCACTTGCTGGAGGATTCTCTGCTCCTTGAGGTCTTTAAACTACAATTTGAGGACTTCAATAGCACAGATATAGGTGTGAGGTTTTTTTGTAGGAGTGGTGGGTGAAATTCTGAGGCCTGCGTTGTGCAGGAGGTCAGACTAGATGATCATAATGGTCCCTTCTGACCTAAATATCTATGAATCTATGAATCTATGTCTTTTTCTCACAGTTGCCTGCTTTAACAACCACATGTGGAAACCTGATGGGGACAGGCTATGTTAGCGCTCTCCTTCTGATGTTCTGTGTACATATATGAATTTACTGCACCTTTATTAACTATTTGTTTGTATTATCGTAGTGCATAGGCCTCTCCATAGCCTACGACACAGAAGGAAAAACTATGTTCCCTGTGGAAAAATGAAAAATCATTCAATAGAAAATAACATTGCTGTAGCCATCATGATTTCCGGACTTCAGTAACTCAGCCAGAGGTTACGAGTCTATTACAGGAGTAGCTGGGCAATGTTCTTGATCTGCAGAGTGCAGGAGGTCAGATTAGATGATCATGATGGTCCTGTCTCTCCTTAAAGTCTATAAGCATTTTAAAACCAACCTATATGAAGGATATAAATTGTGCACCCAGCTACTATATCTTGGAGAAACCATTTTTGATCTATTGTGTTCTTACACACTGGCTGTTCTTTTTAAAAAAAAGAAAGAAAGAAAATCATACCAATTTTGCTCACCCTCAAGGAGGCCTGAAATTTCAAAGGACAGTGAAAAATAATTTTCATAGATCTGCCTAAGTGTGTTCATGCTGGATGATGTGTTTCATCTTAACCGAGCAAGATGAAATTTTTGAAAGACAAGGAGTCCACTTTACCTATTCCACTGCATGACATATATCGGAGCAGAATTACATGTGTCCTAAGTTGCCGAACAGCTTTTAACAGACCTGACGTCTTACAGGTATTGCCCATAACCACAAACATATTGCTGAGCAATGTTGTTTACACATGTACTTGCATAATAGTTAATGTTTGAACATAAGAATCACCACATTGGGTCGAACCAGTGGTTCATCTAGCTTCGTATCCTTTCGCTGACAGTGGCCAGAGCCAAATGCTTCAGAAGAAATTAACAGAACAGGGCAATTTCAAGTGATCCATCACCTGTCCTTCAGTCCCAGCTTCTGGCGGTTGAAGGTTTAGGGACACTTTGAGCATGGGGTTGCATCCCTGACAATCTTGGCAATAGCCATTGATGGACCTATCCTCCATGAACTTGTCCAATTCTTTTTTGACCCCAGTTATGCTTTTGGCTGTTATGACATCCTCTGGCAATGAGTTGCACAGGTTGACTTTGTGTTGTGTGAAGAAGTACTTCCTTATGTTAGTTTTAAACCTGCTGCCTATTGATTTCATCAGATGGTCCTAGTTCTTGTTATGTGAAGGGGTAAATGCCATTTCCCTATTCACTTTCTCCACACCAGTCATGAATTTATACGCTTCTATCATATCTCACCTTAGTCTCTTTTCTAAGTTGAACAGTCCCAGTCCTTTTAATCTTTCTCCTTATATGGAAGCTGTTCCATACCCCCTATCATTTTTGTTGCCCTCCTCTGTACCTTTTCAAATTCTAATCTCTTTTTGAGATGGGGTCAACAGAACTGCATGCAATATTCAAGGTGTGGCATGCCATGGATTTGTATTGTGGCATTATGATATTTTCTGTCTTATCTATTCTTTTCCTAATGGTTCGTGTGGTTAGATGTTTGGCTACATGTGTATGTTCTCCCTGTGTGCTGCCCCAGCTCTGAGCAGCCAGTTGGCACAGCAGACCTTGAGCGAACCGCCCAATGACCACAAGATCCATTAAGGTATGAAGGCGCCAGGCCAGGTTTATTGTCGACAAAGAACAGTAATAGCACCTATGAGACTCTACAAGGATACTAAGACATGTATGCCCATGACAATGGATGCAGCTCAGTGAATGGCAGTTATTTTCCATTCCCCCCTCAGCTGGATCAAGACACTTTCTCAGAGATACCTCTTTATACCCTGATACAAATAAGTTACATACTGCCCACTGACGTGGCTAGTTATTACCCATCTCCTCGTACATGTTGGTTCCATCAAAACATCTCTATTCATCACGCTGTCATCCTGACCTTATATTTTAGGAGCGGTCAGTGTGTTCCTGTTATCCTTGGGAAACGTTTTTGTACTATCCTTGATATGGAGATGTTCTGGTACCACTCTTCTGGAATGTGTTTGCATGAGCACTCTGTGCCTAGCACTTCTTCAGAATGTGTGTTTCTGCAATACCCGCCCTGCTCTTGCCAGGTTCTGTGAACTCGCAAGCAGGCAAAGACTGATGTTTGCTCATAGCCTAACTATGTCTTACTAAGTTTTACTAACTTTGCTTTATATCAGAAAAGCTTGCCCACTACTTTAGCTCAGGCCTCATTCCAGGTCTATGATAAAAAGGGCTTAGATCTCAGGCTTTCCTGCTACTACAATTCTTATATTCTGTTTGCTTTTTTGACTTCTGCTGTATGTTGAGCTGATGTTTTCACAAAACTATCCATGATGGCTCCAAGATCTTTCTTGTGTGGTAACTGCTAATTTAGACCCCCATCATTTGTATGTACTGTTGGGGTTTTCCAGTGTGCATTACTTTGCATTTGCATAACTTTGCAACACTGAATTTAGTCTATTGGTCACCCAGTGTAGTGAGATCCCTTTGTAATTTTTCTCTGTCAGCTTTACACATAACTGTCTTGAGTAATTTTTGTATCATCTGCAAATGTTGCCACCTCATTGTTCACCTACTTTTCCAGGTCATTTAGGAATATCTTGGATAATACAGATCCCTGTTCAGAGCCTTGGGGGACCGCACTATTTATCTCCCTCCATTTTGCGAAAACTGTCCATTTATTCTTACCCTTTGTTTCCTTTTAACCAGTTACCGATCCATGAGAGGCCCTTCCCTCTTATCCCATGACTGCTTAGTTGGCTCAAGAGTTTTTGCCGAGGGACCTTATCAAAGGCTTTCTGTATGGAGCTATACACAGGTTGCTTAGTGCCACAGCACAGTTAGCGGCACAGGCCTGTGTGAATTGTCTAGTGCCAATGATCAATGTAATGATTCTACTACTATCATTGTTGGCTGACGACAAGCCTCATTTAGGTGCAGAATGCATACGCCCTCCCTGCTGGTGCATCACCTCTCTGACCCTTGGAGTACCTCCTGAGTGATAACCCAATTATTGGTTGGTATTGCATGCCCAGACAAATTCTGCAAGGGATTTCTGAGCAGCATGGGCCCTCAGAGGTGTAGTCAACAGGCCCGCCGATGTATGGAACGCACCCTGACGCTCATTAACGTAGGCTGCTAGCTACTGGATCAATAGCAAAGACCTCCACAGTTTCCATAGCAGACGCATGGTACACTCTATAATGTCGTAGCAAGTGGATGCAGGCATAGCAGTTGCCTACCATAGAGGGTGCACGGTATGATTCCACATCGACAGCCATAGATTGCACCCTAACTCTTGCCGGTTGTCTTGTGAAGGCATGCCACTGGAGAACAGATGAACAGGCAAGAGTGTGGATGGGGCAATGCAAGCCATCACCACTGAAAACGACAATTCATGCATGTCTCCAATGACGGAGGACAGGTTTTGTTGTTGTTGTTTATTTATACACTGATGGGTGAGTGGTGCTGTGACAGATGTGGTGACACTGGCAGTTGTAGTTGCAGATTTGCAAGTAGGTGGCTCATGACGCCAATTATAATTGCTCTGTGGAATGTTAGGACTTTATGTGACAACCCTGCTGCCAGTTGAACTGAGTGGCATGACACTTGTTGCAAAAGAACTGGACAGATATAGGGTGAACATTGCTGCTCTCAGTGAAACCTATCTTCCTTGAACTTGTCCAATTCTTTTTTTAACCCAGTTATGCTTTCAGCCTTCATGACATCCTCTGGCAATGAGTTGCACAGGTTGACTGTGTGTTGTGTGAAAAAGTACTTCCTTATGTTAGTATTAAACCTGCTGCCTATTCATTTAATCAGATGGTCCTAGTTCTTGTTATGTGAAGGGGTAAATGCCATTCCCCTATTCACTTTCTCCACACCAGTCATGATTTTATACACTTCTATCAGATCTCACCTTAATCATCTCTTTTCTAAGTTGAACAAGATCCAGACAATGGCATCTGATCAACTACATCTTCCAGCAGCATGGTCTACAGGATGTACAAATCACGGCAGCCATGCCTGGGCCAGACTGCTGGGGACAGACCATCACACAATCCATTCCAAACTGTTGTTTGTAGTTCAACCAGTGTGTCACAAGCCCTCATCTAAACCAATCAGACTGCTTAATGTAACGTGATTACCAGATGAAACTACACAAGTGCAGTTCTGTAATAACATCAGCTTTTCCTGACCCTGCTGGTTTGACTGCTAGTGATAATGTAAACAGTGAGTGGGTGACTTTGTGTGACATGCTATATCAAATGGTTCTTGCCACCTTTGGTACAACAAAATGTTGTAATCAAGAATGATCTAGACATGAAACAGGTACTCACTCAACATGAGATGCATTGTCAAATTCTTGTAATCCATGTCCTGTAGGCACAGTTCTAACATACCGGAATCTGCCATGACATCCAATCTAAGCTTAGAGACATGCAGGATCAATGGTGGAATGCGAAGGAAGATGAAATCCAGGGCTATGATGACCATCATGAGACCAAAGATTTCTGTGCTGCTTTGAAAGATATACATGGTCCTACGCATACCACTATAATGCCGTTGAAGAGTGCTGACTGCTTAATACTGATCACTGGCAAAGGAGAGATCCTTCAGAGGTGGCAACAGCATTTCAGGTTTGTGGGGTTTTTTTTTTTAAATCTCTAACATCACAGATGAGACAATAATAAGGGTAATGGATCATCCTGCATGGAATGACAACATGGACACAGCCCTGTCCCTTGACAAAGCACTGCAATCAGTGCCATGAAGAGAAGCAGGGCTCCCGGATCTGATAGTATTCCTGCAAAAATATTTAAGTGTGGAGGTGAGATCCTGCTGAGGCGACTGCATGGACTATTCCTCAATACACAGAGTATTGAAGATGTGCCGCAAGACTTCCAGGACACCACCATTGTCACCATATACAAGAGAAAAGGTGAAAAGTCTGATTGCTGTAACTATCACAGTATCTCAATATTCTCCATAGCTAGAAACGTTCTGACTAGCGTACTCTTCGGTTATCTGCTACTCAACTTTTGTTTATTAAGTGCTACCGGAGTCACACTGTGATTTTAGGCCAACGCACAGAATGGCAGACATGATATTTGCAACTCATCAGATGCAGAAAAAATACAGAGAACAGCAACAGGGCATTTACACTGTCTCTATTCACCTGGCTAAAGCATTTGAAACAGTCAGTAGACCTGGGTTTTAATAATTACTACGTAAGTTTGGTTGTCCAGAAAAATTCACCAGCATTCTGAGGCTCTTTCATGATGGAATGCTTAGATGGTGTTCTGTCTGATCCATATCCTATTAGTAATGGTATTAAGCAGGGCCTCATAATTGTTCCACTCTTGTTTAATCTCTCCTATTCAGCAGTGCTTGAAGATGCTAAGAGAGTCTTGAATGTCTGTATCAGAATACATTTCTGACCCTCTAGAAAGTGATTTAATCTGAGCAGGCTGCAGTCTCCCACAAAGGTTTTCATGGCAACTGTTTTATGACCTGCTATATGCCAATGACTGTGCTGTAGAGGTCCATACTCTAGAAAATATACAATTGATTATGAACAGATTTGCAGAGTCCGTAGAAAGGTACAGGCTGACAATCACTCTGAAAAAGACAAAGATCACGTATCAACTTGTGCCAAGGAAACCCTACACAGAACCAAACATCACCATTAGTAACACACAGCTGAATGCTGTTATAGACTTCTGCTCTCTTGGTAGTGTATCGTTACGACTTATCAGCTCCTGGTCTATAGTCTGCCAAATAATGAACTTTGCTGATACTATCAGGCAGAGTCTGGCAGCAACATGGTATTAAGCATCAAACCAAGTTAAGTCTATAAAGTGGTTGTGCTGCCCAACTTGTATGGGTGTGAGACCTGGACTTGCTACAGGCATCACATGAAGTTTCTAGATAAGTTCCATATATGACATCAGTGTGCTATGCTCACACCGTATGACAGGATAAAGTTACCAATAATAAGGTTCTGGAACATAGTCACTCCACAGGGATTGAAACCATACCTAGGGCATCATAGTTAGGCTGGGCTGGTCATGTGTTGAGGATGGATGACACCAGAATGCCAAAGCAGGTGCTCTACAGTGAATTGAAAGTGGGCAATTGCATATGAGGCCAGTAGAAACATTTCAAAGAGACACTGAAGCACAACTTGAAACAGTGCAACATTGATGCTGACAGCTGGGAGTCATCAGCAACAGACAGATCACTCTGGCAAGCAGTAGTCCACAATGGGGTTACACAGTCTGAGATTAACTGCCCTGTGGAGCTGAGGCACAGAGGATGCGTCAAACAGTGGCAGACTCAGCAGACACAGATAGTAATCCCTTCACCAGCACCAAGCTATCTGTGCACTTCTTCATGTGGAAAGGGCTGCCACTCACATCAGGCATTTTAGCCACAACCATACTCACAAGACTTAAAACTGTTGTCAGTGTCATCTTCGGTCACAAAGGACTTCATCATCACACATAGCTCCATCTAACTGGTTTGTTGTTGAACAAGTGGATCCTGCTTTCTATCGCCATTATTCCACCATGGCCTGGAATATATAGTCTCCATTTTTTTTAACCTGTGCTGAGAGCAGAATCTGAATGTATGGGGTAATGCATAAAAAACCATTTTGGGACCAAAGTTTACATTGCATTTTTCAGAAATGCTTCCCAGCTGTGGATGCAGTACACATATTATATCAGGGCCTAATTCAAGAGGCACTAAAGTTTAATAAAAATACTCCTGTAGACATCAATCAGCTTTGGATAAAATCCCATATACTAATGGAAAGATAAACACTTCTGTAGCGATGTTAATATTTATTGCTGATGTGCATCTGAAACCTGCCCCAGAGACCTAATGGGAGGGTTCTATCAGCAAAACCATTGCTGTTGCTACTGCTAGCATTACTGTTTCCAATACTAAGGGTTTACCTCCAAACACTTTTTTTTTTCAGAACTGATTTAACATGGGTTTGCACCCAATCTAATTTCAGATCCTGGGTCCACTTAGCCCCCCAGCTGGTGGATCCGGCTTGTGAAGACACAAAACAGTCCCACATGGGATGATCTGCCACAAGACCAGCAGAATATCCTGGTTTGGTTTTTATTAATGGCTCTCATGTAGGAGTCAAAGTCGTTTAATTTTTCAGGACTGCTTTTCTTTAGGTGCTGATCTAGGCTGAAAATCCCTCTTTCATATTACTGTCAGAATGACTTACAATAGTAAAAGTTTGTTTTCTGAGCCAGACCATTTATAAGCACACAATGTTAAGGGAAACAATGGTAAATTTTTGATCATGATGGTGTCTTAAATCAGAGAAGATAAATTGGTTTACTAACACTATGAAGACATTGTTTACTGGAAAAATAAAGCCTTTCTGAAATTTAGAACAAAAGGAAATCAGAGGGGAAAGGGTAAGAGTGGAGGTAAAACAACAATTGAAGGAAATGCCTTTCAGCGATCATTGAATGCTTAATTTTCTCGGGCGTCACATTTACTGATTTACGTAGGGGTGGGTTGGTTTTTTTTTGACCACTCAATAATTGCAGAATATCCATTTTTATCTTAAATTAAGAGATTCTGGGATGTAAATGATAAACAATTTATTTCTGTTGCTGTATGTATCACTGTTCTATATTATCAGTAATCTGAAGGAAAATGATATAATACAGAAGGGTATGATATGATAACCAAGTATATTTTAAGGCCTGAACCTGCATGCTTGCAAAGTTTTGCACAGGGTGTGAGGAATACGGGTCTGGACCCCATGCACTGAAGGTTTGAGTCAGCAAGGTACTTACTCATGTACTTAAAATTAGGCATATGGTTAACCCCCCTGCTTTCAATGTGCTTAATTTGACATGTGTCTTAGTACCTTGCTTAATCAGGACTATAATATCCAGGTATAGCTTATTTTCTATTATTTCTATTGCAATTGCCCTAAGACTTATGGCCCCATGGTACCAGGCAATGTACAAACAACTAACAAAAGCACTTAAGGAATTTGTTTTTCTTCTGTGCCACCAAAGTAACTTCTTTCTATGGTGCTGGGGAAATCATATTATGGAATTTTTTTTTTAAAAGTCCCTTATCAAACACGCCTCCTGAAGGAGCATTCTAGGTTTACAAGGCAGGGCTTTCAAGTGTTACACACCTTTTGTGACAGTCTCGGTCGGCAGCCATGTCATTCCTGCCCCCAGCTTAGCCTGTATGTCATGCATTCAGCTGCAGTTCCACGTATAGGCTGTCTAGAGGCTGTTGTGGAGCCCAGGCCCCATTACTCCTGGGGACATTCTGCACCAAAAAATTAAAAATTCTGCACACAAGATTTTAAAATTCTCCAAAATTCTGCAAATTTTATTTATCAAAATAACACTACATAATCTTACCAGTTTCAATTATTTTCGTAATTTATTTCAAAATACTTGTCAGGGAGTATGTTTGCAATAATACAGACAAACACAAAAGTCCCCCCAGGAGTAGAAAGTTAAAGAAACCCCTATGACAACCCAGTTCCCCCCCAGAGTACAGCCAGAGGGCCAGACCCCCATAACCCCTCCCCTCCAGAGCCCAACTGCAGCCTCCCCCTTGCCCAGACACCCGTCCTCCTTCCCCCAGCCCCAGTGATCCAGAGGGAGAAACAGCCTGATGCTCAGTCCCAGGCTTGCACGGAGTTTCCTGCATGCTGCCAATCCTTCCCTCAGGGCATGCTGGGAACTCTAGCTTCCTCTCCCTCCCCGCAGCAGTGTCTTCTTTGTGGAAGCTGTGCTCTGCTGAGTCCAGTAGCCCCTAGTGGTGGCTAGCAGCACTGCAGACCATTTCTGTGGGGTGGTGGAAAAAGAAATTCTGCATGCACATTAATTTCTGCAAAATTCTGCATTGCGCAGTGGTGCAGAATTCTCCCAGGAATAGCCCCATGTCTCTCTTCCCTCTGGCTGCTCCCACTGCTGGATCTGAGCAGGGAAAGAGCAGCAGCAGGCATTTGCTCAGCGGGTGGTGAGAGAAAATGAAGGGGTTCCATGCTATTCCTAAACTCTCTCTTTCAGCCAGACCCCAGACTGCCACGCTCCTCCACCGCCTGAGTGACAGACCTCCCACTACTCCTGGGTTTCAGGAGACTGTCCTGCTTTGTCTTTTTTTACCTGTGCTGGTACTTGCATAATAGTTGAGTTAAATAACTTCCAATAGGCAAGCTAATTCCAACTTTTATAACATGATGCGACAAGGGATTCCACCATACTGGTAATATATGATCAAAGATATGGGCTCCAATTCTGAGCTGTACTCGGTCTGCTTTTGCAGCACCCCACTTGTGCAAAGTGGCCCTGTAGTGGGGCGGTCACCCCGCACTGGCTCAGAAAAGGTTAAAAGCCAGCCCTTGGAGAGGGCTGGGGCTGAGAGCCAATAAGAAAAGGCTGGGAGGCAGCCAATGAGGGCCAGGCTGGGCCCTATAAAAGGGCTGTGAGCCAGGAGCTGAGCCAGTCTCTCGCTAGCTTTGGAGAAAGATGGACCTAGCTGCCTGAAGGAGCAAAGGGTACTGTGGACAGAGCAGTGCGGGGGAAGGGGCAGGCTGAGCTGGAGAGCTCAGGCCTGGCGACCTTCCAGGCTGCGGCCTGACAGGAAGGCCTAGAGAGGTACTGGGCTGCAGGGAAAGGCAGCAGGTCCAAACCCCCCTTGCCAATGATGAGTGGCCATTACACTGCAGTCTTCCCCAGTGAACAGGGCCTAGCTGATGACTGGCAGTAGCCACTGAGGTGAGGTGGGCTTAGAGGGTTGGGGGTTACCCTAGCAGGGGAGACTCAGAGTGGGGGTCCTGTTGAGGCAGAACCCCAGGGTAAGGGGTTCGGGAGGGACACAGGGTCCTGAGGCAGGTGAGCCGCCGGCTAACAGAGGGTGTGCTGAGCTGGAAGCGAGCTAATTCCCAGGGCAACCAGCAGAAGGCACCGCACCAGTGAGTTGTGTTGCTACAGGCCCTAAACCCAGTAGACTGATTCCAGAAGATGTTCTCAGTGTCCTTAAGTAGCATAGAGCCATCACAGGAGGCATGTCAGGGGCAGAGGATGTGGACAGGATTCCCTTATGCTGATGATCCCTGGTTGTCTCATGGTAGGGGACAAAAAAATTCAGGGAACAGCAAATACTGAAGAGGACGAGTCACTGGTACAGACCAATTCGGATCACTACAAATGCATTTCACTACAACCAAATGTAAAGTCCTGCATCTAGGATCAAAGAACACAGGCCACAGTTGCAGGATGGAGCTTTCTATCCTGGGAAGCAGTGACTCTCAAAGACTTGAAGGTCCTGGTGGATAATCAGCTGAATATGAGCTCCCAGTGTGAGGCAATGGCCGAAAGGACTAATGCGATCTTTGGATGCGTAAATGGGGTAATCCTGAGTAAGAATAGAGAGGTGTGAGCGGTGGCGGATTCATGATTTTGCCACCCCTAGGCCCTGACACAATTGCTGCCTCCTTCGCGGAGCATGCTGCCGTGTCCTGCTTCTCCCCGCTCCCTACCAGTGCTTGTGCACAAAGCAGCTTCCTGAAGGGGGGGAATGTGGCGCGCTCAGGAGAGGAGGCAGGGGTGGGGATTTGGGGAAGGGGACCAATAGGGGCAGGGAATGGGGGTGGGGAAGGGGTGGAGTTGGGGCGGAGGGTGCAAACTGGCGCTGGGGGGAGCAGCCTCTGGTTCCAGTTCAGCCCACAATCAACCTGTTACTTGGGGGGATTGCTGACATTGGGTGGCAATTGTTGGGATAATGAAGTAATTGGCTTAGTCATGGGGAGGCTATACAATCGGAGGAAAAGAAAATAAGTGGGAAGGGAGGAGGGGGGAAACTTAGAGGGTGAGCTGCATGGAGGAGAGAAGTTGCCTTAAAGGCTCCTGCTGCTCCTCTATGCTATGTCCTGCCATGTTTGGAAATGGAGGACAAAAGGTACATGTGGGTGAAAAGAAACACTGTGTGTGTCTGTGACTAGGAGACCATGAAAACAGGCTCAGCAGCGCTGCTAACTGGGTAGTTGCAGAAGCACGCTGTGACAAAAGCTTATTTTAGCTCTGCACTTGGCAGTGGTGTGACTACTACTGCAATGCTATGTTTACTTCTGGTCTGCCATTCAAGAAGGATGTTGCAAAGTTGGAGAGGGTTCAGAGAAGAGCCATGAAAATGATTAAAACATTGGAAAACATGCCTTATAAGTGAAAGACACAAGGGACTAGATTCACAAAAGGATGTAAGTCCCTAGCTGCCACTTTAGGTGCCTAAATCTCAGAATCAGGCCCCACTGGGATTCAAAAGGCCCCTGCCTCAGCTGCCCCTGAACCCTGTAGGTATCTAAAATTGCTCCACACCTACATTTTTGCAGTTAAAGTTCTGTAGGCACCAATGTTTCTGCCTGTGCACCTCCGCACTGCAGCCCCATGCTGTGTCTGGATGCCTAAGCCCCCACATAGACTGAAGGAAAATAGGTGTCCCTCTGCCTAACTCACCTGCAGGGCCTGAGCCAGTTGCTGAGCTCTGTGTATGCTTATCGCATTAGGCCTCTAGAGGCAAGTTTATACAGAACAGCCTGGGGGTTGTGGAGGTGGAGAAAGATTTCCCTTCTAACATTCAGACTAGGGCTTAGGGTGCTCATCAGAAGTGGGGAAAACCCTCATTCTAGTCTCTTTCCCCTGACGGGAGGGAGAGAAGGGACTTGAACAGGGATTTGAACATTGAACACTGGTGAGGCCTCATCTGGAGTACTGTGTCCAGTTTTGGGCCCCACACTACAAGAAGGATGTGGATAAATTGGAGAGAGTCCAGCGAAGGGCAACAAAAATGATTAGGGGTCTAGAGCACATGACTTATGAGGAGAGGCTGAGGGAGTCTGCAGAAGAGAAGAATGAGGGGGGATTTGATAGCTGCTTTCAACTACCTGAAAGGGGGTTCCAAAGAGGATGGCTCTAGACTGTTCTCAATGGCAGCAGATGACAGAACGAGGAGTAATGGTCTCAAGTTACAATGGGGGAGGTTTAGATTGGATATTAGGAAAAACTTTTTCACTAAGAGGGTGGTGAAACACTGGAATGCGTTACCTAGGGAGGTGGTAGAATCTCCTTCCTTGGAAGTTTTTAAGGTCAGGCTTGACAAAGCCCTGGCTGGGATGATTTAACTGGGAATTGGTCCTGCTACGAGCAGGGGGTTGGACTAGATGACCTTCTGGGGTCCCTTCCAACCCTGATATTCTATGATTCTATGATTTGCCACCTCTTAGGTAAGTGCCATAGCCACTAGTGGGCTATAAGATATTCTGATGTGGCACTCCCTCAGTCTCTCCTGTTGAAGCTGTTCCACTGTGGATAAATATTTTAAATAGTCAGTGGTGAAGGGGGACTGGATCCTGAATCTTCCACATCCCTGGGGAGTGCTCTAGCCACCAGTCTACAGCATCATGTGGAACAGCTTTAACAGAAGACATTCAGGGAGCACCACATCAGACTATCCTATATAACCCAGTGGTTAGGTACTCACTTGAGTGACGGCAGATCCCTGGTCACATCCCTTCTTTTCGGGTGGAGGGGGGAACTTCAGTCAGGGATCTCCTAAATCCCAGGTGAGACCTTTTAGCCCATAGGTTAGGGTAACAAGGGAGTCCTTCTCTGCCCCTGCTTCTTGCAAAAACAGCATAGGAACCTAACACTAAAAGAGGGCTTGCAGCTGAGAATCTCAGCCATAGAGCAGTGCCGAGCTCCCTCAGAAGGTGTAGGGTTTAGGTCACACCTCTCTCCCTGGGCGCCCTCATTGGTTAGCGTAGGCAGCTCCCCATCTAGCTGGCTGGCTTTTGTGGATCCCAGTCTCACGGGCCTATCTCTCCGCATTGTATAGGGAGCCAAGGCAACTAACTCAGGGTTTGTGAATCCCAGTACTTTCTAGGCGCCTAGGTTTCTTTGAATGTGGTCCAAAGAGCTCACTTTACTTAGTTTAAAGGGGGACAGAAATTTGATAATGAAGGAATCTTCAATCTAGCAGACAATGGAATAAAAAAATCCTCTGACTGGAAGTTGAAGCTAGACAATGTTGACTAAAAATAAGGGGCACCTTTTTAACAGTAAAGATAGATAAATAACTATTGGAACAATTTACCAAGGGTTGTGGTAGACTCTCCATCACTGGCAACTTTTAAAACAAGATTGGATGTTTTCTAAAAGATATCCTCTAGTTCAAAGAAGATTGAATTCAGGGAAGTTCTATGGCCTGTGTTACAGAGGAGGTCAGACTAGATGATCGCAATGGCCCCTTCTCGATGTGTAATCAATGAATGAACCTGCACTGGGAACCAGACTGCCACAAAGCACAACTTTCTGTCCCAACCCACCCCCTTCTTCCTAGTTGCACCAAGCCGTGCTGTAGCTAAGGATCTGGCCCATTGTGTTCAATTCACAATGAACACCCTCCTTAGTGTCTTTAGCAGAAGGTCCGCAGGTTTCTCTGGGACGGTAACCTTAATCTGAGCAGGTATTTCCTTCTAGATAGGAGCTGTGTAATGCCATTTTAGACATTATGCAGCCTCCCAAAACCTCTAAGCCTGATTGCTCAGCACCTCTTCCAATGTTGTGGTGTAAATGAGGGTTCTCCCCTGCTAATGATACATGCCATCAGCCCTGATTGTTTTAAACAACATTAAGCTTGAGAATGTAATTGTACAAAAATCAGAAAATTCAGATTTTAGATTCCTGCTATAACTCTGTATATATATCTCTAGAAATAGAGGGGAAAAGGAGACAGCAAAGGAGGAAGTTGGGGTTATAGCAGTGGTCCCCAAACAGTGGGGCGTGCCCTCTCAGAAGGCTGTGAAGGAACTTTTTTTTTGGCGGGGGGTGCACGGCAGGGCCTGGGCCAGCCGCCAACAAAGGGTGGGGACGGAGCAGTGCCCAACCCATCTCCGTTCTGCCTCCATCCCAGCTCTGGCCCCTGTCATAGCTCCACTCTGCCCCCTACTCTGCCCCCAGCCCAGCTCTGCCTCTAGCCCCAGCTCCTCCCCCGTTCTGTACCCAGCTCTGCCATCAGCCCAAACTCCTCTGCTGAGCCAATTGTGCAGGAATTGAAGCAGGGGCATGGACAGATTCCGTTACTGGGAAGGGGGAGGGAGGGTTGACAGGAAAAAGTTTGGGCACCACTGAGCTAGATGCCTTTTGCACCCTCTGAGATGCACTTTGGAATTGGGGCTTGAATAAATCCCAAAGCAAGTCTCAGCCAAATCTGCCAAGATTCCAGTCAAATTCTGTTTGTCTTACTCTGAGACCTGGGCTAATTATAAGAAGGCTGCAAAGATCCTTCTCCCTCACTCAGCACTTAGCTTGTGAGAGTTCAGCAGTGCCTTTCCCCCTCTCCATGTTTTGACTGACTGTGAAAGGACGGAGCAGAAAGGAGAGGCCGGTGCTGCTTTGTTCAGCAGTTCTGAGCAGACTATCTCCTCCCCCCTCCTTGCTGCTGTCAATCAGCTGGTTAGCTGTTTAGGCTCAATAAACAAGCAGGAGTTGCACTCGCAGTGCCCTGCCAGCAAGGGCTGCTATGTCCCTCTGCCTTGGGAGGCAGGCGCCTGAGCTCTGGCTCCAGCCTGAAGCCCTCAGGGCTCAAACAAGGCATGAGGGAGCAGTGCTGATGGGGCAACAGCTATGGAGGATAGGCATAATAGGGACACCACTTGGAGAAATGGGGAACAACACAGGCACATTGGAGCAGCTATGGGCTGAGTTTGGGGACAGGCAGGGTAAAGGAGTTGGAAGGACTTTGGAGAGAGGAAAATGACTGGGACAAGAGGCAATTTTCAGAAGAGAGAATGAGCGGTGTTAGGGGCTATATTGTCTGAGACAATGTAGATTGTGGTTGAGGGAGGGGACACAATATTGCCAACTCTGTGTTCAAAAATTGTGAGTCAGGCACAAAATATCATATGCTTTTTGTTTTTAACAATATAGTGGTTTCCTTTCGTTTACCCTCTGGTTATTGAGTCTTTAGGAGGCACTCTTTTCATGTTTTCAAGCTTTTCTCTGCAATCATGAGGGCCAAAAACTTACGTTTTTTTAACATGGAAGCTGCGATTCTCTTGGCTTTGCTGGATTCCAACATTTGAGGGTTTAAGAACAACACCAAATATTGTGAGACTTGTAATAAAATCACGAGAGTTGGCAATATTGGCCTTTGGAGAGAAGAGACTTGGATTTAGTGAGAGGAAAGTCTTGGGAAAAAGAGAAGAGAGATTTGGGTCAGGGGAAAGGGAAGAGGCATTGGAGGACTTAGTGGCTATAGGAGCATCTGGGAAGATTTCATATGGAGAGACATCTGGAAGTGGAAGAGGAGAGTCTAGGGAATTTAGGAGGATGTTGGAAGGTCAGCAAGTTGTTTGAAGATTTCTGCAGCAGCCAACAGGAGCCAGTCAAAGACTTCACCATTACAAGACAGGAAGGAGGAGGCCAAAGGAAATGCTGCAGGTCTTGTTTATTTCTAAGGGGTGGGGAGACAATAGCTTTTGTTGGTACCTGTTTGGTTTACAGTGAAAGAGAGTGATGTTATGGTGCTACAGGGCAGTGTCTCTGCCTTGTCCTCTCATCATTTTGGGCAAAATTATTCCACTGCTCATGTGAATAATTCCATTAAATGTTAACAAACTCACTGCTTAAGTGAATAAAGTCAGCAGGGTCTGTCCTCTTGGCTAGTTTCATATCAAAGAAGAAGAAAAAAAGCTAAACTGCTGAACATCCCTGATGATGTTCACTGAAATGATATCACCATCTTTGCTTGGAATTGGCTCCATTTCCCTCAGATCAAAACAGACCAGTTTTGCCAAAAGACTTGTGAACCTCTTGAGTAGCATAGCTTGAGTTAGGGCGGTAATGAAATGCAAAATTACTTCCCTTTTGCTAGCTTCAGGGTTCTTAATGAAAATTGCACATGGCTCTAGCCCAGCTTATTTTGTCACCGTCCAGCAGATGGCATTATTTGACTATATTTGTTTTGTAGTGCTAATTTGAAGACTAAGTTAAACAAGTAATTACTTTTGACATGTTTCATTTGCATTTATTTTTTAAAAACTCAAGCGCTATACAACATACGCTATTTTAACTGGTGAGCTGGTTCTTTTAGCTGCCTATTAACCTTAGTAATCCTGTTTTAAAATATCAAGCTCACTAGAGGTGGTTGATGTCCCACCCGCTTCCCCCCACCCCTAAAAAATGTTGGACAAAAACGGGGAGAAATTGTTTACAAAAAGTTGTCACTATTTCCCTATTTTTCAATGAGCTCTATTTATGATGTGGAATTTTCAGAAATGCCTTTAGAATTTAACAGAACTTTTAAAGTACAAAGTACGGAAAAGTTATCACAACAATAAACTGTTCAAAATATCCATACTTATAGCCTCTAGGAAATATTAAAGTAAATGGCATTAGAAACTTAATGTAACTTTATTTAGGTCATCCCCCGACAAGTGCCAGATTGTGCTCAATCTGTACATGTTTTTTGTTAGTTGTAATTAGGAGTATCTCTGGTGACAGAGCTTCAGTAACTTCACCTGCAAGAAAATTCCATAGTCTAAGTGAGAATTTTTTCTATGTATCTAGCTTCAGTTTCTCTTTGTACAGTTTCATCCTATTACTTTCAGTTGTTAATCCAAATATAAGGTAAACAAAGCTAATGTTTGTTTTTGTTTCCGTTCATATAACTCAGGATAGTTAATTTCAGATGTGGCATATTCTTTGTGTTCTATTGGTGTCCTACTTTTACCCAACTTATTGCTTATGATTTGTTGGCCCAAGCTTTGCCACTTTTTTTTTTCTTTAATGTTAATAAAAATAGAACCTATATCCGTGATATCCCCAAAGTATTTTACAAACAACCTCTACTGTATAGGAGGCACTTCCCCTACAACAAGAATGCAGACACCTCCTAGGTGGGATGTGGCAATTATTTAGCAGTGCGCACCAACAACACTCACCAGTTTAGGACAGGGAGGAATGGTGAATATCATACAATTGAAACTGGAGAAGGAATGTAATGGGAAGAATTTAATTACCCAAATTTGAATTTGGCAAGGACATTAGGCCTAACACCCCCACTCTTTTGAAAAGTGCTATGGGATCTCCAGGCACAACTCAGCTGAAAGTTGGCATGGTAATAGTGCTGTGGCCTCCACCATACAGAGGCACAATTAACTTTGCAGGTGAAATACCACCTACCATGTCCTCAGCATCACTGATTATACTGGCTAGATTTCCTTGGAATTTGTCATGTTCTGTAAGCACTCAGGAGTCAGGTTTGTCAGAACAGAAAGCGCAACACTTTAGCTAACTATGAGCTCGCAGCACAGACTGAGACTGTGTATGCTTCTGGAAACGTCAAACATAATCATCTAAGACCTACATTAACATAGGTACTCCCATACTAGTAACACACATAGATCTCTTAACAAGAACTTGCCAGGCAATTCTGGTTATCTTTGAGAACTGACAAATCATAGCTGTATGTAGTCCACTCAGTGTCAGCAATCCCCCAAAGTAACAGGTTGGTTGTGTGCATCTAGTCTGACCTCCTCTTCTCTATCTAGGTACAGTATTTCTAGTGTATTCAGCACTGTGTGGTCTGAGCATTTTGTGTGTCTGCACTATCAGTTTGCAACATCTATGCATTTATTAAGTGGTGAAGTACAGTTGGTCTGATGAAAATCAGTTATGATTTAGTCATGCAGTAACGCTTTAAACTTCATATTTTGTTCATGTACACTTAGGGCCTTAATTTGGTAATAACAATTAGGATTGTCTAAATGATGTTCTAATGGGAATGCTTATGAATGCATAGAAATACGGTTTGGAAACTAGTATCATACTATAAAACTATGGAAATCCTGTTTCACTCAATCCAATAATGTTTCTAGAATGACTCAGGCCCTGTTTATAAATGAGGCAGGGCATCATTGCTTATGGTCTCTGAAGGTAATTTCAAACAGAATTTGCTCAAAATGAGTTTCAGATCAATAGATTCCCTGTCTCATTCATTGTACAACTTCTAACCTGTGCACTGAATGAGGCAGGATTCTTGTTGAAATAATATGTGAATAAGTATCTAAGGCTGTATAATAATAAGGGAAGCATTAAGGTGATGAGTCACCCTTAACTATGGAATTTCTTAAATTTTGTGTTTCACTTTGTAAACTTAACATTATTATAATGTTTTAATTGACTGTAGAGGTATTTTAAGTGTCTTACACTGTTCTGTTTATAGCTGGTAACTGAGGCACAAGGTAGTTTGGGTGAGGGAGTGTCTCATTCCTTATTTTAATACTGACTCCTTATTCTTTTCTGTAACCACTGAACTATGCCAGTCAAGTTAATTTAGACCTTTTTCCCCCTTCTCATTTTTTGGATAGGAATAATATTTTCTTCTGATCATAACAAATCCCCTGATTTGAGAAAGCATCCCTACTCAGGAAGGACCCCACTTAAGCATGTGCTTAATTTTAGGCAGATGCTTAAGTCTCATGGGAGTCAATGGGGTTTGAGTATGTACCTAAAATTAACATGTGATTAAGTATGGATAAGGATGGACTTAAGCACTTTCCTGCGTTGGGGCCAAAAGGTCATTCAGAGGGATAAGCTGCAAAATGGTGTCATGTGCACCCCTTCCCGAATTGAACATGGTGCTGTCAGCACTCCCTGTCTCAGTTTCCTTCCCTGAGGAGCATCTCGTTGGCTCTCCACACACTGGTCTGTGCTGGAGATGTGGCTTCACCCTCCAGCCAAGTTACAAACAAACAACCCCTTCCAGGGTAGCAAAAGTCTCCTCCACAAACAAAAAGGTGGTTCTGTCCTTTGGGGCTTCTCTTCAGCCCATCCTCTGGGCCATCTTTGAGAGTCTTTCTGGCTCTTCGATACAGCACTCAGCCTCCAGGCTGGTTCCTCTGGAGTATTCTTTTCAGCACCTGCTGGCCCTTGCATTCTTCCCTGCCCTGGTACAGAGCAGTGGACTCCTGACTGGTTCCCCTTGAGTACCCAGCCTCCTGAAGACCCTGGCTCAGGGCCTTCCCTAGCAGCCTGCCTGTTCCCCCAACTGCTATCTTAGTCATTTTAGAAGGCCAAGGTGACTATTAAGGTATCACCTGATGCCCTTATCCCCACCCCCTCAGGGTGGGAAGCAGCTAATTAATTATGGCACAGGTGTGACTGGCCCCATCTCCGCTTAAAGGTGCCAGTCACCCTGTGACAAATGGTATAGGGGTCTCAGCAGAAATCTATACTGTTCATCTCTTATGCTACAATAAGCACATTTTTCTTAGTCCTGAAAAACTAATGTCATTTTAAAGAAACATAAGACTATCAAAACATATTTAGATTGTAAGTTCTCTGGAGTGGGAAGCTTCTTTTTGTTCAGTGTTTATACAAAACCTAGCTAGTGCTCCTGGTGCTAGGGTAATACAAATAATAAATAACAATAAATAATAACCAAGATGTAGATGTGACAGGATGTCAGGTGCCATTGATATGGAGAGCATCAACTCTGTTCACTATTTTCTTTTATAGTCTCATAAGAAGATAAAAATATCTGAGGATCTTTTATGTTCATGGGCTTCCCTTCCCCACAAGTGCAAGCAACACTGGCTTAGTGTGTATTGCAGGACAGGTGGATCCCCCTTTCAGTCTTGCTGCATTTTAGCAGAAGTAATCTCGGTTCCCGTCACAGGCATTATCTGCAAACATCCTACTGACAAACAGGATTTCAGTTTCTGAGTTTAACCTTTCAAAAACAAAACAACCTATTGGAGGAGAATTGTAGTATAGCTTCACTGAGATGTCACACTAGATACTTCTCTAACGAAAAAGCTGCAAATAAGTTTGGTTATTTCCTCTAGATCTCATAAACACTGTAATATTAAAAGAAAATAAGGTACAAGAAGCAATTATTGCAGAAGGGCTCTTTCATAAAAATTTTATAGATGTTATTTGGTTGTGAGAAAAAATCTTAAAAAGTGGCATAAAGGAGTACATTCTGCTTTCAAGAAAGATATAAGGCATGAGTCTGAATGAAGTTACTGTCACTCCTTTGACTATGGCAAAAATCTAGATCTGTGCATTTAAATAATGAAGTTCTGAAATGCAACCCAGTGTGTTAATCACTGAACACATTTCTTTTTCAGGGTGGTCTCCAGTTTGTTGAACTGTGGGTATGATGTTTTATGTCAGAAGGGTCAGGAGGAAGGATGATACCCACATTATTGTTTTCTGTAACACAAAAAGGAGGAGATTTACATAAAGAGCCAAATCTTGCTTTCTGTGACATCACAGTAAATCCAGAGTAACTGCACTGAAGTCAGTGATGTTTCTCTGGGCTTATCCAGTGTAACTGAGAGGCAGAATATATCTCAGTAGTTTTAACTGTACAGATAAGTTGCATAATACAACAATGAAGACAGTATACCCTCCTACCATTTTGTATACTTTTATGTGCTCATTTATTTCAGTAATGGGATTTTATTATAGTGTAATATCTAATACTCGTATAGTAAAAAAGATACTTTTATTCTTGTATTCTTTGCTCAGGAAGTTGAAAGAAAACCAAATATTTGGAAAGAGACAGTAAGCAAGAAGAGGAGTTTCTCTAAGAATAAGATGTGGTATTTTTTAAGGGGAAATTCAGCAAGAAGTCACCACCCACTTCCTTTTTCTACCCTCTGTGCTACAACTGACATGCGTAACAGACACAGTAGCAAGGCCAATGGAGATTTTTTTTTAAAGAAAAAACAAATGTTAAGGGCTCCCCCCTCTTACACAGAAACCTGAAGAAGAGAAAAATGTAAGAAAAAATATCTGCGGCTATGCTTAGCCAGGGGCAAAGAGATTTTGGGACCTAGTAGAAGTGACCCAGGGAATGGCCTCCCAAAGCTCCATAGAGAATCCTTGCCATGTAATTCTACAGACCTCAGATCACCCCTGGATGTCCTGGCTCCAGCTTTCTGGTCTTAATGTCTGTCATACTATAGGCAAGTCTACACTACAGCGCTGCATCGGCACAGCTGCACTGATGCAGCTGTGCTGCTCTAGCACATCTGGTGAAGATGAGCTGTGCCGATGGGAGAGCACTCTCCCATTGGTATAATTACTGCACCTCTGCCAGAGGCAGAAGCTATGTTGGCAGGAGAGCGTCTCCAGCTGACATTGCACTGGTGTGGACAGTGCTTAGGTCGCTGGAACTTACATCACTTGGGGGTGTGTGTCTTTTTCACACCCCTGAGTGACGTAAGTTACATCGACTTAAGTGATAGTGTAGACCAACCCATGGGCTGCATAGTTACCCCACTGAGCAAGGTAGATGCTGCAGATTAGAAGTTTGTGCTGGAAGGGAAGCATTAACATCCTTAGTTAAATCATGGGAATTCTGTTGGGAGGATGCCATGTAACACTTCTACTCCCTAACTCTGACTCCCTCCAGCCAGCCAAGGCACCCATACCCCAGAGCGCTCTAATGTTGCCAAGTTCTAATTGCCACAGAGAGGCTCTCAGAGCCTTGGGAAAGGTAAAGAATGTGCTACACTGGCTCTGCTCCTCTCCCCTTCTCACTTTGCAGCCATATACCACTCCTTTGTTCCCCTCAGTGCCACAGAAGAGAGGTGAGCAGAGATGCCTAATGAAGAAAAAATCCTCTTATCTTTTGTATGAAAAAGCTTTAATCAAAATGTAATAAAAATGGAAAGGGGGAAAAAAATAGACCCTCAAATAAAGGGGACATCTGCAATCCCTTACTAACAAATACAGCATTATTCTACAGTAATGGTTCAAAACCCTGCAGTAATACTATTGGACAAAGGTTAATCTTATGTTTCAAACTCAGGAATGGGAGTCAAGAGACCTAGTCTGTATTCCTAGATCCCTCAAATACTTCTAGTAAGGTCATATTATGTAAGTCACTCACACCTCTCTGTGCTTCAGTTTCCTCAAACAGGAATGCTTAACTCATTAATATTTGTGAAGTGCTGTGAGATCCACGCTGAAGGCCCTATACAAATACAAGGTATTTTAAGACTAAGCTGTAGTGTTTTGGATCATTACTACAGAATATTTTGGCCTCATTTTTAGCTGGGTCTGAAGCTTGCCTCTAATATCACAGGTGCAATTATACACCTGCAATTACAGATTAGTGCAAAATTGCAGTGTAATTTAGATCCTAGTATTGAACTGGTAAATCAGGCAGTTAGGCATGTAGAAGGATGGCGTTGGGGCCCAGGTTGATTGCACTTGCAGTTTTGTCCCCAGCTGCGTTCACGATATGAGAGTCTGTGCTTGAAAAATGTAGGGTTTGGTATACACATTTCCCCCCTTAGAAATAGTGTGCATCGGAGCAGGGGCTGCGCTTGGACACTGCAAAGCAAATCACAGGGAGCCGAGAGAAGGAGATTGGAGGAGCGCGTGTTGTGAGGGCCAGCCCCTCCTGCTCCCACTAATGGAAACCTCCCCGGGGAGGGAGGGGACAGAGAGAAGGCTGGGGACAAATGACAGCCCAGCCGCTGCCTGGGAAACACTGCAAGGGGGCGGGCTAGCGCGCGCGTGTGTGTGCTGCTGCTGGTGGTGGGGGGGGTGTGTGTTTGTGGGGGGGGGGCTCTCTGAGCAGGGAAATCCTGCATCGCCTACAGACACTTCGCCTCTCCCACTCTTACACAGCGCATCCCCGGAGCGATGCACTGCGTGTAACGGCGGGGAGGGGCCAGAGCCTGGCCAGGAGGGACGCAAGGGGGCCACATAGCCCTCCCCCCTCACACACACCTGCTTGCCCCTTGCAACGACGGCGAGAAGCCCGCGGTGACGGGGGAAGGAGGGAGGCTGCGGCCGCATGGTTTGACTGCAGGAGGAGGCAGAGGGGAGGAGGGAGAGAGGAGGTGGCCGCTGCTAGGTGCCGCCGCGTGTGTGTACGGACGGAGCGTGTGTCGGATTGTTGCACTCGGTAACCAGGCAGCCGGGGGCTTCCTGTCAGCCCTGCAGACACAGCCCCGGGACTCGGCGAGGAGGCGGGAGCCCGCGGAGAGCCCAGGGGCCGGGGCACCGGGAGGGCGGCCGCAGAGGAGCGGAGCGCTGCGGGAGAGAGGTACGGGGCTGGCCGGGGAAGCCGGCGGCGTTCGGGGCAAGCCGGCAGCCCGCGCCGCGCCGCCCGGCAGGCTTGCCCTCCCGAGGATGGGCGCAGGTTGGGTCGCTGTGTCCTGTGTGAAGATGGCTCAGTCTCTACAGTGTCATTTCCGTTAGGGGCAGCCCTCCTTCTGCCTCAGGGCCATGCAGGAACCAGGGACAGCGGTCTGTGGGCTATTGGTGGGGTTAAGAATAATGTATTTGATTCTGAACAGGAAAATATGGGATTGTAATCAAACCCTATGAGGCAGAGCACCCCACCACAGAAACTGTTCTTTGGCCTGAACCAAAACCCAGTGAAATCAGTGACTTTCCATGGACTTCAGTGGATTTTATAGATCAGGCCCTTACCCCAGGGAGCAGGTGTGTGTGTGTGTGTGTGTGTGTGTGTGTGTGTGTGTGTGTGAATATGCACCAAAGGCTAGGGAACTGAACACACAAATGTTATAATAGCATCCATTCCTGACACACACTACAGAGCAAGATGTATTTCACCTAGAAACAGTGACTTGTCAGGTTATCACTGTATGTATTTGCCCAGCTTGGCTGTACAGAATGGTGACGCATTAAGGGCAAGAATATTGCAACAAAAATTCCAACAAAAATGCACTGGGGTGTGTGTGTCTGTGTCTGTGTGAGTGTGTGTAAAAACTTTGAAGGATACCAGATCTGAAATATTGGCAGTCAAGGCTGTTTCTAGGATTTTGACATTGAGGCATGATGATTTCTCCTCTAGTGATACTAGTGGTTACAGTATTAATAGTGGGAGAAGTGCTTTTTTGAACTATTCTCAGAGTCTGCTGTTATGGCCCAGATTGTGTGCGCAGATGCTCATGAGTTATCCAGTTGATGTCAGTGAGACTACTCCTGTGATTAACTGCACAGCAGTGTCAGTAAGGAGCTCATAATCTGTTCCTGTCTGATTTGTGGGGAGGTTGTATGTTGTTTCAGGGTGCCTACCAGAACCTTGCAAGTGCTGAGGCGGTTGTCCAAAAGAAACCCAGAAAGGACGTATTTTTCTGTTGTAGTATTGATGATAATCAATTTTGAGTGCTCTCTGAGAATCATTTTCACAAAGGCTAAGATGTGTTTTAACCCTTGAGGTCTATATAACAAAATGTTGCTAAACTATATTTAAATGTTACTTTCATCTGTCTGGGTGCTATGTTGACTTAATTATGAATAATAGAAATACTTTATTGATTGTTGTACTTAACCTCACGTGGTGAATTATATGTCACAATGTTTTATGAGTATAATATTGTAATTTTTGGAGATGTTCACTATTTCTGACAGCAACCACCTCTTCATTATTTTGTGGATATTTGAAACACTCTTTAATAAAATGTCTTAAAGAAAAGAGGAACTGCTGTCCAAAAATCAAACAGATCATGCCCAAATGTGAAGTTTGAAAGATTGTCTCTGCTTTCCTGGATTTCTTTTCATTTATGATCTTAATTTTTAATATGTTGTCTTCAGACTGACTAAATCAGTGGCAATTCCATTTTATACCATTCGTTATGAAATACAACTGGATGGACATTAATCACCGAAGTGCTCAAAGTCATGTATGATTTGTATTTAAATTAAATCTCCTCTTCTTTTTCTAGCATTTGTTTCCATCTATATGGGGTCATCTCTTCGAGTCCTTCTTCTCCATTCCAGTCTGTCTTGAAGCAGTTCCTTGGAAACTTCGCAGCTAATGAGATCCTTTTGTATAACATTCATCCATCTAGTTTTTGGTCTTCCAATCCTTCACTCTATTTCCTGTATTCTTGTGATCTTCTTTTCGCATGTCCAAACCACCTAAGCCTGGATTCCTTCCGCTTTTTTATAATTGGTACCACTTTCACACTTCCCTTAGATGGTTTGTTCTGAATATGGTCCATTCCGGTAAATCCAAGCATCCATCTTAACATTTTCATTTCCACTGTATTTAGGATCTGCTCCTGGCTCTTCCTTGGTGCCTAGCATTCAGAGCCATACAAAAGTGCAGGCCTAATTACTGTCTTATAGGTCTTGCTTTTCAATTTGATAGGCATTTTCCTATTGCAGATCACTCCACACACTTCTCTCCATTTAGTCCATGCCTTTCCTGTTCTACATATAAGTTCATTGTTGAGTACACCATTATCCTGTCAAATCTAGGTACTTGAATTTCTGTACCTCTGGGTTGTGATTGGCTCCCCCAGACTTAGTCTCATTGTCTTTCTGAAATGCATCATCAAATCTGTAGATCATATACTCTGTTTTGTGTCACTGATTTCCATGCCATTTCTTTCAAATAGATACCTCCATCTCTCTAAATCTTCTACCACTCCCTCTTTGCTCTCCCCCACGAGCACTGCATCTTCTGCAGAAAGCATGCACCTGAGAGCTACTCTTGCTGCATGTTTTCTGTAAATCAAGCACCAGTGTGAACAGAAAGGGGTGTGATGCTGAGCCTTGATGCACTCCAACTCTTACAAGAAATTGCTGGGTTTCTCTACGTGGCCTCCTAACGGTGGTAACAGCACGAGAGTGGGGTGGGGGGAGAGAAAACCTTTTGTAGTGATAAACACCCATTGTTTCATGTTCTCTATGTGTATAAATCTCCCCACTGTATTCTCCACTGAATGCATCCGATGAAGTGAGCTGTAGCTCATGAAAGCTTATGCTCAAATAAATTGGTTAGTCTCTAAGGTGCCACAAGTACTCCTTTTCTTTTTGTAGATGTTGTGGATGACTCTAATATAGCCTTCAAGTATCTGTTTCATTCTCAGACACTACCAGATGATTTCTCTCACAACGTGGTCATCAGCTGTCTGAAGATGGATGAATACTATGTCCAAGGTTTTCCCCTTTTGCTTGTGGAAAAATATAGGGAAATCTTAATGCAGCAATAACATCTATTGTTGACTTGCCTGGAACGAATCCAAACTGATTGTTACTGACCTTTTGCTTTTCTTCATAGTCTCTTATCAATAACTTCCTCTGAAATCTTCATCCTGTGGCTCATAAGTTTAATGCCAAAGTAGTTACACTTCTTGTATGTCTCTTTTTCTCTTAGAGCACATAAGTACCAGTATTTTTCTCAGGCATTAGCTGTCTTCTCAATCCTCATGATGGAATTAAACAGTTGTGTCAATATGTTCACACCTGTTTGACCCAGGCACTTCCATACTCCTGCTGCTAAGCCATTGGGGCTGAGAGCTTTCTTATTTTTGTTTGTTGGTTCTGCAGCTTCTTCTAGGACTGGTGCCAGCAGACCATGGTTTGGTTTCATCATGCAGCATGGTTCTCTTGGAGTCTCCTCATTCATAAACATTTCAACGTAATTTCTCCCCTCTTCCTTAATCTGGTTCTCATTGATCAATGTATTTGCACTTTCAGTGTAATTATTTTGATCTCACCAATGTCTTTAGTTTTCTTGTAGGTCTTTGCCAGTCTATATATTTCCTTCTCACCCTCCTATGTTTCAAGACAGTCATATAAGCCTTCCATGGCTTTAGCCGTAGCGACTGCCACCTCTTTTGACTTTTTTTATACTGCTGAAAATCTGACTGTTGAAGCATTGCTTGCCAAAGTTAAAAATGCTTGTTCGTTTTCTCCACAACCTCTCAAACTTACTCATTCCACCATCAGATGTGATGGGGGTGGGTGGGGGGGAAGGAGGAAGGCTCTTGCTTTTGTTTCATCAAGCAGACTCTTCGCACATTCTGGAATTTTGCTTGCAGTATGCTTCCGTCATTGATTTGTATTTTGTCTTAACTCTTCTAAATAGATCTCCAACATGTTCATTTTAAACCCCTTGTTAACTTCATTAAGCTTCCAGTGCTTCGTTTTCTTTATTGCTTTGGACCATTTTCTTCACATATTCACTATGTACCCATAGTCAAGAACTAGCATTCTATATTGAGTTGCACTGCTTTCCCCTGGGATGATCTTACACTTTTTTGATGTTCTTCAGATCAGATTACTCCCTGATAAACCATCTACTACCTCCTACTACTATTCTGATCTAATGTTCTTCCTTCTTAGTGAAGAATGTATTGACTACTAAATTATATGTCTGCGAGTACTATAAGATAGTTTCTCCTTCCTTGTTTCTATGTCCAGACCCATGGCTGCCATGCTACCTTTTTGAAGCATTTACTGTCGCTCTCCATGTAGACATTAAGATTTATCAGTGGAGTCACTCTTTCATTCTTTATCATTTTTTGTACAACAGTGTCCATTTCCCCCCCCAGAAATTCTCTTCTTCTTGTTCCTCCTATCCTACTTGGGGTTATGCACATACAACATTTAGGGGGATGTTTTCAAGAGCTAACATAATGAAAATTATCCTGTGACTTATCCTATCCACAACCACTGCACATTCCCGCATCACTTTGTCTAAAGCTCCATTTATCTTATTCAGAATTCCATAGTATAATGGCTAATAGCCTTCCCCAGTACTTCTTCTCTTCGCTCCCTTCCATTTGGTCTCTTGAATGCAGGCAATCCATACTTTCCTTTTCATCACCAGCTCTGCACATTTTCCAGTTAATAAATTAATTGTTTTAATAAATGGTAGTTGTGCTTCAGACTGTTACAATTTAAATAGACTGTACTCAAGAGTTTTCATAATCATGAATATACATCAGGATGGGGTATTTATTTTAGTTTATTAAAATTTGAACTTGACTCATTAAAGGATACTTCACTAGGACTAGTTCTCTTTCTAGCATAAATTGCTACAGCCCATTGACTTCAGTGGAGTTATGCTGAGTTACATTAGTATTGGCACCTAGTGTCAAAGAAAACCCCTACTATGAATGTTCTTTCTTTTGAACAGGAAAGGGAGTCTTTATCACCGTAGGCCACGTGCCCCTTTTTGCTTGGAAGTCTCAGGACTGATCAAGAATTTTAGTGTTTTTCTGTCTGAATAGAACAGTTAAGAGTTAAAGTTGCGGAAAGATAAGTCTACACTTCCCGCTGGAGGGAAAATTTCCAGCTTGAGTAGACATACCCATGCTACCTCTGATTGAGCTAGTGTGCTAAAAATAAAAGAGTAGCCATGGCGCAAGCTGTGGGAGGGGCTAGCAGCCTGAGTACATACCCATCCAAGAAGGTAGGCACCTTAGTGTTATTATATTTTTCCTGGCTTCACAGAAAATATAAAAAGCAAATTCACGTTTTAGATCTCCTTCCTACAAATGTTTATACAAGTGCTTAACTTGAAACAATGCACTGAAATTAGTGGGACTGTTCAGACACTTAAAGTTAAGCACATCCCTATATGCTTGCAGGACTAGAGCCTCACTGATCATTTTACAGTCTGCAGAGTAAGGTACAGGGCATTTGCATGATGAATATGCCAAATTCTAAAATGCCAAACATACAGCTTACGTTAAATATGACCTCTCACCCCAGACCCCCCATATGTTCAATTTATAAGCCCTCAACATTATGTTTTAAAGTGCAAAAGCATGCAGAAATATAACTGCCAGAACAAGAAGCATCTGAAGCTCCAGGGTGGGTACTTCACTTGCTTTTTCAGGGAAAAAAACCTGACCATTTTCCAATATTAATTCTTTCAGTTTTGGAGTGGAGACATTTACAATAGCTTAGAACCCAGCGTCCTGTTTGAATGTCTCTATATAGCGTCCTTTTTGAAAGGTCAACATTTACATCTTCCTTCATCTTCTTTTTCCGAAAGCAATCCCTGATGTAGAAAAAAGGAAGTACAAAGTGACGGGGATGGGAGTTGTGAACAGCAGTATCTGAACACTTTCCAGAGCCAAACTGATGTTTTTTCCATGATCTTATGCGGTGTATGTTTAAGACCCAGCAGATTTTGGGAGAGCAGCAGAGCACATAAGCTGGTTGTATTGTACAATGCATTAGCATACAAGTACAGATTTGCAATTTAAATGTGGTCCAATAGCGATTTCTTTCTTTTATTTACAAGATTAAAAACCAAATGGTATCTCTGCTTGAAACACTGTTATACTATTGCTTTTCAGGTTTAAATTTTCTCCTTGAAACAGACTTAGTACAGTGTAGTTGCTACAGCTGTAGCTGAGCACTTTGGGCTATATAAGAGCATATCTGGCTGCTTTATTAAACTTTCTTCCCGAGGGAGCATAATTTAAGATATTGGCACGGGACTGGAGGCCAGGACCTCCTGAGTTGTAATCCCAACTGTATCCTTGTCCACACACAAAACTAGCACCAGTTTAACCAAAACCAGTTTTTAAATCATTTTAATAAAGCCCTGTGTGGACATTTTAAATCTGTTTGCTCCAGGCATATATCTTGTTAGCTTAAGTCAGCTATTGACTGTTGTTTACACATTCTGATGACCAGTGGCCAGATCCAGTGACCAGTAGCTGAGCACTACGAACATTGTGATACACAGCGCATGATTAGTAATATCAAAATAATAATAAAAAACAATACTTTCTTTTTTTAGTTAAGTGTTCATCCTGTCATTTGCATATTTCTGCTATTCCCTTCCTCTTTCTACAATACTGTAACATAACTATGAATTTGTATTCTGTTGGGTTAGTAACGCTCTACCAAATGGATTTATTATTACTAACAATAATTGTAATTCACAGTGCACTACATACTATAAATACTATAAAGATATTTTTGTGTGCTCTTATGGATGTAAGCATTTTTCTCTTCCAATATAAACATAATAATAACAAAAGGTACTTTTGACTTCTATGGTTCCTCTTATCTAAGGCCCTGGAAGCATTTTTACAAAGATGAATGAATTAAGCCATCTACCAACATTTTTTAAAAATTAATTGAGGCCTAAGAAGGCAGCAGGATCAATTTATAGGCGGGCCAAAGATTGCTCATTTGAAAGGGGCGGAGATTTCTTGACTGCTCTCCTTAAATAGTGTGTGAATTAGTGTGAAATGGTACTCATGTAAAAGAGTAAACACTACAGCTTCTCAAAATATAGTTTTTTTGACCAAAAGACAGACACGTATTTTGCTGTTTCCCATTTTTCAACCAGGAAACACCTTTTCTGTCATCAACGAGAGTGTTAGATTGGATACTGAAATTAAGTATAGTGTGCAGAAGATTCTGCATGGTTTTTTAAGACTATCACATATTCATTAGTTATCACATGTTTTATAACTCTAAAGAATAGAAGAATGAGATACCATGAGATCTCCTAGTGCTTGGTCCAGGTCTACCAATAAACGGAAACTTGTTTATTTTCATTCAGTGGCCTGTTTTTAAGTACAGCTAACATGTTTCTAAGTGTTGTGAAATAATTTAGGCCTTCTCATGAAAAAGGTAACATGAGAGATTTGGTACTAGTGTTCTCTACATGAGATAAGATTTCCCTTTTCTTACATTTGCAGAAAAAGTAACATATTCTACAGTGTTTAAAACCAGTGCCATGCAAGAGCCGATTTCTGTTCTTGGGTTGACATGCACAACTGCCATTGACTTTACTGGGGTTTGTGCTTTTATCTGAGGGCAGAAATTGACTATTCATCTTTTATTTTTATTTTAAAATCACACGGGGCCACGCATGTGCCCAGGCAGATGGCAATGATGTCTTTAAATGAGATGAACGTTCATTACAATGTTAAGTATACTTGTTCATTTTTATCTCATATCCTTAATCTCTGTACAGTAGAACCTTAGAGTTATGAACACCAGAGTTACAAACTCATCAGTCAATCACACATCTCATTTGGAACTGGAAGTATGCAATCAGGCAGCAGCAGAGCCAAAAAATACCCCAAAGCAAATACACTACAGTACTGCGTTAAACATAAACTACTAAAAAAATAAAGGGAAAGATTAAAATAAAAGATTTGACAAGGTAAGGAAACTGTTTCTGAGCTTGTTTAATTTAAATTAGGATAGTTAAAACAGCATTTTTCTTCTGCATAGTAAAGTTTCAAAGCTGTATTAAATCAATGTTCAGTTGTAAACTTTTGAAAAAACAACCATAACATTTTGTTCAAAGTTATGAACAATCTCCATTTATCAGGTGTTTGTAAATGTGAGGTTCTACTGTATATCTCTGTCAACAAGTACATGTAATTAATAATATGGCATAACAATAATAATGTAACAAAAATAAGGCTTTAGTCACCTGTAGAATGCTAAAACCTAGAGCAGCTTGCAGACTACTGGGTACTTCAGTCTAAGTTTTATAGAAATGCTCGTATTTAGAGCTAATTTTCTAAAGCATTGCTGTTTTCAGTCATGCAATTGCCATTAAAGACAAGGACTCCAAATAGTTACAAATCTATGCAATGTTCTGAAAATGTATTCTTTCAAGTTTTTAATACATATGGCTGATACACAATGGGAAAACCTGTTAGTTTTTTATAATGAAATGTTTTTCTGTAAGTGCTGTAAATATGTTTAGTGTAATGGAATTTTAATAGTATTTGCAACTCTAAAGAGTAAAACATTGTTAGAACAACAAACAAATCTTATGTCTTGAGATATAAACTGATTGCCTGTGGGAGGTGAGGAAAAAATATACTCCCCATTACGCTGCAAAACTATGTGCATTTTGGGTTTTGGTTTTTATCTTCCTTTGAAGCATCAGGTGATAGTCACTACTGGAGACAGGATACTAGACTACAAAGAATATTGCTTTAATCTGTGTTGGTAATGCCTACTGTATGTTCCTATGGTTCTTTCTGGTTGATGAGGTGACTGTGGTGATGCTGTTGTTTCCGTGTCTAATACCGTTTTCTTTCCCCATCTGTTGCAGCTTAGTTCCCCCTCTTTATATTAGAATCACTTCCCACTGCTTACAAAGGAGCTTTCAAATTATGATTTAGGGCCATGAATTCTCACTACACAGCACTCACTCTTTATTCTCAGCAAGATAATTTATTAATTGCTACAATCCCATTTATAAAGGTGAACTGGCTCAACCTGTACATTTTATGCAGAGAAAACAGTACATGTAAGGGAAATCTAAATATATATGCACTGCACCATAGTCTAGATTATTTTACATTGGAATTGGAATTTACTAAGGAGTAAGTATCTTCCTCAACTGGTCTAAACCAACATTAACTTCAGTGGTGCTTCACCGATTTATACCAGCTGAGGATCTAGGTCCACATGTTTTGAGTGAGTTAATAAATGATCATCCAGACCCAGTTCATACAAGTATTTTAAGAAAATAATATTTTTATTGCATCAGTAGGGAAAAAGAACTCTGTTGTTGACAACAAAACTAAGACTAGTTCTTTGAAAAATAAAAATACAGTGTATTAAATTGATGTGGCTATCTTTGGACCACTCATTGAATAAGCTGATACACTGCACATATAGATACTCAAAGTTAATCATTAAGAGGGCTGAATAATTCTGTGCATCCTTGACTCAGTTTGGTGGACTAGGTTCACTGCAACTGGAGGAGAGAGCTGCAAATTGCAACTATTTTCACCAGCACAATCCACTGTACTTCAAAGGGGATTTAACTTTTTGGGGGAGGGCAAGCACTGTTTCCATTACCAGACTACCTTGTGGGTTTTGTTAGGGAAGGGTAGCTTTAATTTTTGTAAGGAGCACCAGAATGGGCTCTGCCACAGTGTGTGACCTGAATTGATGCATCCCAGAATTGCTCTGGCCATGCTTCTCTCTGGCCAGAACCATCCATTGATCAACACCAGCATTTGACTATTTGCTGTAAGAGATAATAATACATGTGGTACAGGTGCAGCTGTCAGGGTATTACTTATGTTTGTAGTTGGAGAGTAGACAGTCGGGAGGTGTTTTTAATACTGTGTCAGCTAGCCCTGCACAGGAGCACCTCCAGCTGCATGCAATAAAAAATGCCTGCACCTTGTCTAAATTACTGTTCAAAATGTTAGCAAATCTGTTCCAGCTGAACCCGTTTCACACTTCCTTAGTGTTGGCACAGCTATAACATACAGATAGTGCTGCAGAGCCTGATTATCCTCTCACTGAAACAGGTGTAATCAGAAACAATGCCACTGAAGTCAGTGGACTCACACTGATGTAAAACTGTTAGGATTAAGAGGAGAATTAGGTCTGCAGAATCATACACTCTTTGGTATGAGATTTTGAGCACAGCACTGTGAATAAGAACAATGGGCTGGATCCTGACTCCCTGCTCTGTCTACTTTGTACTGCTCTGGCAGTGCAAAGAGGACCAAGAACTGCCTAAAATGGCAGACCGGGATTCCCTGGACATAAGGGTGTAGGGAGTATTTCAAGGGCAGAAGGGGACATGATGAGGATGGAACTGGAGCATGATGTGCTTTTACAATCCTCAGATGGTGGTGCAGACCCTGCAGGAACATTCTAGACTGCCTAATGTAGAACAGTCTAACGGCTGCTCTCTGTTAGGGCAGTGGGCATTTTGGCTCCAGGATCAGGGGAGTACAAAAAAGTGTACTACAGCTACTTTTCCCACCCACTCCCAGGCCATATGTTCACCTGTGTCGGGGGGAGGGAGGGCGCTGGCCCTGTGAATGCACTATGCATAAAACAAGGTAGAAAGGAATGTTCTAGGTCTGTATCCACTCATTTCTCTTCCACTGAGGAACTAACCCCCCTGGAAGTCCAATTTTTTCTTGCTGTTCAGAAGTCAGGATAGTGTTTTACGGTAGCATTTTGGAGCCCCAAGGTGCTGCTGTAACAGGGCAGTTTTACACTGATGTAACTCCATTGATTTCAGTAGAGTTACACTAGCATAAAACTTGAGTAACAGTGGTGAATTAAGGACCTGTAATGTTAATTACACTTTAAATGTTATGCCAAGTGACCAAAAAAGCAACTTTACTGTACATTACTACTGTGATTAAAAAAATATAATAGGCAAAGTGAGACATTTCAGATTATGGACAGTAACCTAGTAGAACTAGGGATTAACATTTTATCCTGATCAAAAAGTTATTACCTGTTCTTTTTTAATGCAATGAAATATAGTGATAGTTTTAAACTATTTCAGTTTTACCAGGGACTTTATATTTCTTCCTTTAGATGCAATATTATTTTAATATTTGATGTACCGTAGCCTTCTGAAACAGCATACTCAATCCTGTCATAAAAAGTATCAATGTCTGGCATGTTTTCAGTTGACTTTAATCATTTGTTTGTGTACTTTCAGTTGAAGTAGTGCTTGCCAACCAGGTTTTCAGCATTAATTGTGTCTCTGGCTTGAGCAATACAATATATGCCATGCATGCCACTCTTTATGTGTTAGAATAGCTAATAAAATTATGGGTCTTAGTTTTACAGGAACTGGTGCAGGTTTCTCTAAAGCCCACATCTTTCTTTTTTCAGGCTTCTGAGGTCTGATGAAGGAAGGACAGTGCTGTAGCACAATCATTGCAAGCGAGTACTGTGCTTTCATTGGGGGAGAAGCTGCTGTGACTCATCATAGGCATGCTGTGCTCAAGCTAAGTGACGTTTTCTAAAAGGAAGTAGTCCAAACTCTCTATCCTGTTGAGGTCTGCAGCTTGGTGTGGAGATTCTGTCACTGAAAGCATTCTTGCTGCAAAGAGACCATGGCCTCCTCCAGGCTAGCGGGGAGATCACCCAGGCATATTGCCGATGTTATGCAAAGGCTTCAAGGTAAGTGACTGATTCTGAATGGTTATATCTGTCATCTGTTCATTTAGATAACAAATACAATATTCTTTGAAGCCAGGAAAGCATTTTAAAATTATTTATACATTTCAAAAACCTACTGTTCTAAACTGATCTATAGGAAAATGTTTGCTTATGATGTGTTTGCAGATTTCTGGTTGTTTCCTCTAGTATTACATTATTAATGATGTTTAAAAGCATATGGCATTATGCAGGGCAGTAGATTGGCAGTCCAGACATCAGGGTTCTATTTCTGGCTTTGCCCCTGACCTGCTCTGCTCAAAGTCAGTTCACCTGTCTGTACCTCAGTTTCCCCATATGTAAAATGGTGATAAAGACACTTACTTTCCTTCTCTGCTTTGAACACTACAGATGAAAAGTGCTCAATTAATAATAATATTTTTAAAATGATTGCTATTACAATAAGGCCTAGAGGCCCCAAACAAGATTAGGGCCTCATTGTGCTGGGTATTGTTACAGACACTCAGTAATGGACAGTCTCTGCCCTGAAGATCTTACAGTATAGAGGCTAAGTGTTGTTATTGTCCGAGTTGATATCCTTACAAATCATGGGACTTCTGGTTATTGTTGCAGTCAGTGGCTATCAAGTAGAACTTAATAAGTTGCTTTAAATCTCTTTATCACAAACAATCATGGCTAACTGAAATTATAATGTTCACTGAAACTTTTTAAAGTTTATAAACTTAGAAGTAAAAAAGTACCATCTAATATATTTTTTTTTAAAAATGCCTGCATTTTAAAGTATTCACTAACCATCTGTAAACACTTTCTTAGCACCACTTTTGTTGCCAGCACTAGGGTGACATTTAGGGACTAATGGCTCAATCCTGCTCCCATTCAACTCAGTTGAAAAACTCCCATTAACTCTCATTAACTTTAATGTTTCAGGATCAAACCCTAATTTTGAAGTTCCTCAACACACAAAAATTCCATGGACTTCAAGAGTTCAGTGCATAGAATCATCTATGCTTTCTACATCTTGAAGCTTCCTTTGTTCTCCTGTCCTTTTCCTCCCATTTCTGTGTATACAGTCATGGTGGCATGTCTAACATTAGTCTGCCTGTCAAAAAATGGGACAATCAGTTAGTGTTGTGGGTGTTTACAGGCAGCTTTTCCCAAAAGCTGTGATGGGCAGCATGAGAAAAAGCAATAAAGGTGTTGTTTGAAGGTTTAGCAAGTGGAGGGACCTTGGAGCTGAGTAGTGGTTAATGCAATATAGTGCATCATTCAGATGATGTCATGGTATCCCCTCGCACTGAGGATACCTCTCCAGGGGAGACAGCCCCAGGTATTAGGAAGAGACAGGTAATATTAATGGGGGACTTGATCATTAGAAATATAGAGAGGTGGGTTTATGATGATTGGGAGAACTGCATAGTGAATTGCCTGCTGGGTGCAAAGATTGCAGATCGCTCGAGATATCTAGAAAGGCTTATGTACAATGCTGGGGAGGAGCTGGTGGTCATGATATAGGTAAGGACCAACGACACAGGGAAAGGTAAGAGAGACATCCCGGAGGCCAAATTTAGGCTTCTAAGAAAGAGACTAAAATCCAGGATCTCCATGGTAGCAATCTCTGAAATGCTTCTTATTCCAAGGGAAGGGCCAGATAGACAGGCAGAAGTGCGGAGTCTTAATGTATGAGTGAGACAATGGTGTTGGGAGGAAGATTTAGGTTTATTAGGAACTGGGGAACCTTTTGGGAAAGAGGGAGTCTATGCAGGAAGGATGGGCTCCACCTAAACCAAAATGGAACCAGATTGCTGGCATGTAAAATTGAAAAGGTCATAGAACAGTTTTTAAACTAAGGGCAGGGGGAAAGCTGACAGGTGCAGAGGAGCACACAGTTTGGACGGAGACATCTCTTAGGGGAGGATTTATTAAAGGGGATTCTCTATATCAGGGGTGGGCAAACTTTTTGGCCTGAGGGCCGCATCGGATTTCGGAAATTGTATGGAGGGCCGGTTAGGGGAGGGGGTTGTGGCCTGGCCCCCACCTCCTATCCACCCCCCACAGGACTCCTGCCCCATCCAACCCACCCTGTTCCCTGACGGCACCCCCCGGGACCCCTGTCCCATCCACCACCCCACTTCCTGTCCCCTGACCACTCCCGGACCCCTGCCCCTAACCGCCCCCTGCCACTCCATCCAACCCCCCCTCTCCTTCCTGCCTGCGCCCCCGGGACCCCTGCCTCATCCAGCCACCCCTTCTCCCTGTCCCCTGACTGTACAAGACTGAAACCAGACACGGAGTTGCTTATGAATTTTTAGTCATCAGCATAGCCTTTATAAATCATTTTCTAACTTCCTGGCTTTTCAAATGAAAAGCCTGATATTGCGAGGATTTGGCTTCTGCTGCAGTAGTTAAATAAATATTTTACCTTTGGAGAGATTGATAGTAGTTTGAGCATAAGCCTTTTATAGGTTGTGGTCCTGCATTATGGATGAGCGGACAATCTGCTGTGCAGCTCCCTTTAGCTCTTACAAAGTACATCTATCCTATCTCTGTCCTTGTAATCAATTAAATACAACCATGTGAGGACAGACAGGAATGTAGAGGATTGCAGAGCTATGGGCATGGCATAATTGCACTGAATCCCAGGGCCTGCTCCTGCCACGTGCTAAGCACTTTTTTCCCACTGAAAGTGGAGTCGGAGGTGCTCAGCAGCTAATAGGAAGAGCCTTGAGTAGGGGACTAGTGTAGAGCCACCACTCTGCCCGCTGCACCGGCTGTACGTCTTCTGTTCCTGCCCTGATGTTGGAGTAGGATGGTGCTTTTCCTTGGCATGGCCAAACTGTGCTGCAAGGTGGTGATGCTGGGCCACTGGAAGGGCCCTTGGAATGACTGGGATTGGGTGACGGGACAGAAAGGTGATGGAAATCCACCTGTGTTCTTTGCCGCTGTGTACTGAGTTTGCTCAGATTCACTTGACGACCTGCCCATAGATGTTTGGGGAAAAAATATTTACTAGTAGGTATCCTTACGTCTACGTTTTGAAATACCTAAAGTAGATATTGTATGTGGATCGAATTACTAATGATCACCCCAGGAAACTTCAGTTGCTGTTATAAAGAGGACATGATCTGTTGTTCTCCATGTCCATTGAAGGTAGAATAAGAAATAATGGGCTTAATCTGCAGCAAGGGAGATTTAGGCTACACATTAGAAAAACTTTCTAACTATAAGGGTTGTTAAACACTGGAATAGGCTTCCAAGGGAGGTTGTGGAATTCCCATCACTGGTCATTTTTAAGTATGGGTTGGGCAGGGATGGTCTAGGTTTATTTGGTTGTGCCTAAGTGCTGGGGGCCTGGACTAGAACAGTTCTCGAGGTCCCTTCCAGCCCTACATTTCTGTGATTCTGTGATTACAGTAGCGCTCAGATCCCCAATCAGGATTGGGACCCTGTTTTCCTGGATGCTATACCAGGATGAATAATACTCATGACATTAGTTCCATTGGTGTCATTGTGATTACTCATGGGAGCAAATGTTAATCATGTAAGGGCCACAATATTAGGCCCAGAATAAGTGCGAGTTTTCCCAGGAATGCAAGAATTCATGTATTCCTCTCCAAAGGAATTATAGCTATTGAGAGATTCAGGATTTTTTAGAGCACTTGTAATTGCTGTAAAAATCAAAATATAACCCTCCAAATAAAGCTGACAGGTGCAGATTCTAGTACCTTACGTCTTTTTACTCTTAAGACTGGCATGGGTGTAATTTTGTTCTTTCCTCTAATAATACGCTCATACAGTTAAAGCTGTGTGGTCATGCTTGTGACAATTGTCAGGTAACTCCCATGCAGTCCTGTTACACAAATGACAGTGAGTCAGTTCTCCTTGACCTTGTCACTCTTATATGCTGACTTGTTCTTGCCTGTAAAATGATATCAAAGAGTCAATATGTCATACTACTATTGCAGTTTTTTTCTCCTTCCCTTTCCTCCCCCTTCCTCTAATTTGTCATTTGTAATAGCCTTTTTCTGCCAGGTTGGGAGGAAGGAATTGTTTTGGATGGTATTATATTCACTGAATTTTTTCTATAGTATCACAAGTGCATTTTATAATTTTAAAAGTTAAAGCTAACACAAAAGCACACTGTAATGAGATTGATTTTAAATATAGCAAATAGAGCTGATAACTTCAGAATGTCTGGGTAGTAAAAATTCCACTCAGAAGTTTTCTTTATTTTAGCTGACTATAATAAAATAAATTATAATAGTACTTAGCACTTATATAGTGCTCTGAAACGTCAGTGTTCTGTACAACATTGTGTTTGATTCACGAGGGAGAGCATTCGCTCCAGGGAGTGGGTAGACTGTATCTCCACCACTGACCTCCTTGGGGTTAGTATCACAGGAAGATAGCTTCGACTTATAGTCAACTCATAGGACCCCGCCCAAAGGGGATGCACTGAATCAGGCACTTATAGGCACTGTGGCTGTGTCCCTCCTAGTCTGAATGGAACTGAGTGTGTTGTGCTGCTGCAGATTCCCTCCAGGTTCCCTCCCTCCCTCTGGTTCCAGAGACCTTCCACCTGGCTTTGGAAAGAATGCCGTACCCTCATTCAGCAGGGCAGGCAGCAGTGGGAAGAGGAGAGCCAGTGGACTCCAGGTTTGAAGAGAGCCCATTAACTACTGTAAGACACACAATAGCCCTGACTGATTTCAGAGACTCAGGAACCAGTTGGCTAAAGGCCCAATAATGATGCTATTTCAGATTACATAACCCTGGATAGGTTCTGTTTTTGTAAGTGGTAGTGACTTCCTTCTGCTAATGCTATCAAAGACAGTGTATTCTTCCTCTGTATATGCCTCCTTCCTTCTCCCCCTCTCACCCTGATTTCTATCTCTTCTTTCTCTTTCTTTCCAATTTTTCTTCTTTCCTTCCCATAAAGGGGGAGCGTCAGTCATAGATCAACTACCAGAGTCATCTCCTCATACTGCTGCCTGCTCTGCCTCCAACAATCTTCCTGCTTTTGCTGTTTTCCTTCTTTGAAGGCAATGGAACCAAGTCTTGAAGTTAAGCACGTGCTTAAGTGCTTTGCTGAATAGGGGCCAGAGTGCTAAGCATCTTGCCCAATTGAATCTTTATGATTATTATTTATTATATGTATTACTGTAGCACCTAGGGACTCTAGTCATAGGCACTGTGCCAGGTGTTGTAGAAACACAACAAAAAGATGGACCCTGGGCTTAGTCCCTAATCACATTTGCTTCCCACCCACCCTCCTTGCATGGCCGCCTTTCCTCCCAATCCCTGATACTTGCTGTTTCCAAATTTTCCTTCTGGTGCCTTCTCTTTGTGGACTCTTCTTCCCTAAAATTTCCCAGTTGGATTCCAGGGATTGTTTGTGAAGTACAGCAGTTACTGTGTTAATTTGTTTTTCCTCCTTAACTTGGCTGGAAGACTCATTCACTTAACTCATTACCCACTGGAACTGGGTTAAAGGGAAATGTAATCAATAGCATTCCCTTACAGTATCTCTCATATAGAAGGACCAGGAAGAATTAAAAGATTTGTATTAGTGAAGTAAGAAGAAGCAAGTCCAAATGATGATTTGCAAATGTTTCTGCAAAATTTGAATGTTGACAGCTGATATGTTGCTTAGCAAGAAATTGATTTGTTATAATGTGAGAGAGATATAGGTGAGAAATACTCAAGAGAAAATGTTTGGAAACTAAGATGTGTGAGGAAAGGATAAGAGAGCTGGGCATGTTCAATACAGAGAAAAAGAGACTGGGGAGACTCGATAACTGTTTAGGACAAAATAGAAGAGGAGAAAAAAGGCCAGTTGTTTTAATTTTTTAATGGACAAGCTAAAATGTAAAAGGTTTAAGCTGCAGCCAGGGAGATCCAGGTTAAATATTAGTTAAAACTGCACAAGTGGAGCTGCCAAAGCTGGTTGTGAAATTGTCATTGCTGGATATATTTAAGGCTTGACTAGACACGGTCTATTAGTGGTGACTGAGTATACTGCAATCAGTCCTGTGGTGGTGCAAGGATATGGAATAAGAGACCCATTAGAGTTCCCTTCCAACGCAGGTGATCCAGTAAAGATATGCCGAGGTAATCTAGTATTTTGCTAAAACCCTGACATAGCATTGTCCTGAATCATCTTTAGGAGCTACAGAAACTTATTGGAAAGGATATCAAGAAAAAGTGGAATGAATTAGTCCTAAAAAATCCCAAAAACATGCACTGGTTGTTCTGTGTGATGTTGTATTGCAATGTTTTGCAATATGGATCAACAAAAATAGTTCAGAATAAAGGACCATATGCTGTCCTTGATCCACAGTATATCACTTTATATGAAGCTTTGCGTTCATTTGTATGCTCTCCTCAGGAGAAGTTGTGTGTGAGGGCACTAGGTGGGATGAAGCATTCATTTTAGTGCAGTGAAATTAAAGGGGGACTGTAGAGTGGAGAATGTACTTACTGAGTTTTTGTTCATTCACTCTTTTTTTTATTTTAAACATTTCCTTTGTTTGCAAATCCTTCTGAGCAGTTTTAAAAATACAATTTCTTTTCCTACTAATTTTGCCCTTTTCATTTGTCCTTTCCCATTTCTTTTCATCCCAGAAATGAATTGCTGTGCACAGACCAAGAAGTTCCTATTTAGTTTTCTTCCTCGCTTCTTTCCCACACTTACTGATAATGTTAGCACAGTTCTCAAACAAGGGTTGGCTAGTTAACTTCTGCTCTTCCTTCTGGCTGTCCGTAGAGTACAAAGCACTAGAACGGGGTGGCCAACTTGAGCCTGAGGAGGAGCCAGAATTTACCGAGGTACATTGCCAAAGAGCCACAGTAATATGTCAGCAGCCCCCCATCAGCTCCCCCGTCCCCGCTCCCAGCGCCTCCAGCCCACCGGCTGCCCTGCTGATCAACCCCTCCCGCTCTGTCCCTGCACCTCCCAATCAGCTGTTTCGTGGAGTGCAGGAGGCTCGGAGGGGAGAGGGAAGAGCAGGCACGGCAGGCTCAGGGGAGGGGGCGGGAAGGGGTGGAGTGGGGGCAGGGCCTGTGGCAGAGCCAGAGGTTGAGCAGTGAGCACCCCTCTGCACATTGGAAAGTTGGCGCCGGTACTCCAGCCCTGGAGTCGGTGCCTATACAAGGAGCTGCATATTAACTTCTGAAGAGCTGCATGTGGTTCAGGAGCCACAGATTGGCCACCCCTGCATTAGAGGGACTACAGAAAGTGTAATGTAAGAAAAAATATACTCCTCTATTGAGCAATGGATTTTAAAAAATTATTATCTGAGAACCTACTGCTTCAGATTATAAAACTGTTGGGGTAAATTCTATTTTCCATGGCAGAAAATGATTAAAATTCCACCGTACCACTGGTTTGGCTCATTCTTGGGGAAGTGGTTTGTAAGTGACCGCAGTTCTCCTATGGAAAAATGAAAATACAGAGTGACCATTTATCTTACACAGTTACTTTGAAAGGTATGTCCAGTACACTATGCTTATTATGGACAAGAACTAACACAAGTCTCAGAATATATATGATATTTAAGGCATTAAACATTGCCATAAGACAGTCAGTCATTTTTGCTGACAAAATTGAAGGGGCTGATATTTTGGGACTTCTAAGTGTGAAAAGAAAAGTGTCAACTATGAAGATAGCTGTGAGGGTGTAACCTTAACAATGAGTTGTTGTTATAAGTTGGTCCCATGTCCACGGTTCTCAAGTTTGCTAAGAATGAAAGTAGCACAGTGTTGGTTATGAGTGTGAGCAACACCTATATTTTGCGATGGAACTGCAGATCTAATATAGCATGGTTTTAGTAACAGAGGTGGGTTTACAGGGCAAATACATAAAGTCCTATGGCTGGCTTTCAGACCATTTCAGAATACCTCTTTCTAAACAGATTATGGCACTGTGACCATTCATTAGCTTTGTAACATCTAGTTCTAGCCCTGTGTAAAAATGATCAGATAAGACTGGCAAGGGCTGGAGGGGAGTGGGAGGAGAATTCTTTTTTTTTTTTTTTTGGAGGGTTGTTTCATTGTCCAAACAAATTAATTTTCAGACTACAACCAGCAAAGCACAAAATCTGCCTATGAGAAAACCCCCACCACAAAGTCCTCCCCAATAAAGCTCTGTCTCTATCTTATCAATTTAAAATGCTCCCATCACAGTGCTGTTTAGGTATTGGTTCATACCATTATGAAGTATTGTCTGAACTATCATTATATAGAACATACATATTAATTGGTGTACAACTGTTTTAATTCGTGTAACTTCTTTATTGTTGCACCAGATTTTGTATTTCACTATTTGGTACATAGGGTTTAGTTCTTTTAAGAGGATTATTCATTCATTCATGCACATTGGTTTAACTATCTCTGCAGAATCTGTGCAAGCTGTTTATAATACTATTAAGCTTATGACACAAACCAGGGGAACCAATGGAATTTCATGTTAAGGACTATTCTGTAACTCAGCATGGTACAGCATGTGTCCTGGAAGTAGGACTGACTTCACATTGGCCTTACACACAGCTGGTACTGCAGAATGACAGTTACAGATTTACTTTGCCGTAATTCATGGTTTGCTTAGCTGTGCCAGCATACTTCTAGGGAAAATCGGCCACCTCTTTCATGGGTGCAGAGGGCACTGCATGCTTTGGAATGGCATGGTAATGATGCAAAAGGGGGAACAGGATTGCTCTAGACTGAACAGATGATATGCACCCTCTGAGACAGACCCTCAGCTGGTGTAGATTGTCATACTGCATAAATTGCCATTGCTCCATTGACTACAATCCATTGGAGGCAATGGAACTATGAGAATTTACATCTGCTGAGCATCTGCCTTTCTATGTGCCGATGATCACATTTCTGTATAGGATCTCGGTAACCTACTGCTCAGAGGAGTTTTGGGAAAGGATCATTGGATCCATGACTTTGTGAACCCACCAGCTGTCCCCTAGGGGCTGATCATAGCGCTCTAAAGTCAATGGAAGTATTCGCATATGTGTATAGAATGAAGGGGGCTGCACTACACATAGGAACAACTGTATGAACAACAGCAGCAGATAAGGAGTAGCTCTGCTGCCACTCCACAGTCCTGGGAGTAGGATACCTCACCTCACAACTCCAACTCCCTTGGGGAGTCATGGGCCAAGCCTATGTCCTCAGGCTTGTTGCAAAGTAAGGTGCAGGATTTGGCTCTTTGGTTAACATGTCATATTTGTTTATTGATGGGAAAACACGGTTGTCCCAATTTTTGGGCTATGGACTCATTTCTGTCACATAAATTAAAATGAAGTAATGTTGCAGCTATGCTTGTCTAAAAACATTTCTCTGTATTCTGTTTGCTCTGTATTCTGTTTGTTAATGTCTCAGGGGTCTCATTTTTATTCTTTTTGTCCTTGTCTAACTCACATTTGATCTTTTATATTTAGTTTTGTCCTTGCTTTAACATAAACTAAGGCTGTGTCTGCAATATGGTTGCTACAATGGCACAGCTATGGTGCTGCAGCTATGCCACTGTAGAACAGAGGCTTCTTACAGCGACGAAGGGATTATAGATAATCTGCCTCTCTGAGCAGCAGTAGTTAGGCTGATGGAAGAATTCCAGACATGTCTATGTTGGGGAATAGGTACAGATTTTTTCACACCCCTGAGCACCATAGCTATGTCAACCTAACTTTTAAGCATAGACCAGTCCTAAAATGGCACAGCCATCCCTAGTCTGAGAATGAGTCAGAACTGAGACTGAGGGCATGTCTTCACTAGCAATGTTAAAGCGCTGCCCCCATGATGGGAGTAGTGATACCAGTCAGCTCTGTGTTCTTGGGGAACCAGGGTGCAGTATCCAGCCTGTTTGACTCATTGAAAGACACCCCCCTAACCAGCCTCTGTTTAAACCAAAACCCATCAGAGAAAAAAAACTTGCAGAGAGCAGTGAAGGGCATTGGGAGACATACCTAGATCCCTCCTGACAAGGGTGACAAGATTAAGACATCTCCATTAGCATACAGAATGGAAAACAGACAACTCCCCTAGCCTCATCTGCATGAAAGGTGGGACAGGGAGACATCTCAATTTGCATACAGAATGGAGAACAGAGAACCGCACTGAACTCTGGGATCAGAAAAGCAGGGACTCACTGCATCATGGGAATCTCTGCTCCAGATGTTAATGAACCTACGCCTGCACACACCCAGCTCAGCAGTTATCAGATCAATTCTAGTAATAAATCCTTGATTGATATCCAAAATACTGAAGCAGCCTTTTATTCTTTGCGAGCTCCCTGGAAGAAAACACCACCCATCGCCACGAGTGATCAGCTCCTATTGTCTAGCCTAAAGAAAACCCTTAAGTCATCAGTTTTCCCATAAACAAATCTAGTGTTCTGCCTTGAACCATTGTATTTTCTCTACAAAAACCCCTACCTATGCCCAAGTAAGTGTTCTGATGCTTAGATCCAAACTATGCATCAGTTTCACTGGGACTCCATCTTCTCCTGACTGATCGTGCTGGGGGCTCTGTCTGTCTCCTGCCTTCAGGACCCTGGGCTACCACCATCACCTGGGAACCCCGACCAGTTCAAGCCTCCTGGAGAGGGTGAGATCCCCCTCTTTCTCTCTCTCTGTTCACCTTTCTACCTCAGGTATTAACCTTTAATAATGTATCTTATGTTGGTTTAGGCTCTCCTTGTGTAGTTATCACTATTATTCAATAAATAACTTTTATGGTTAAGCTGGTTGCTTCTCTCTCTCTCTCTGAACTCTACTCTTTTGTGTTTTTAGCTTCCCGCATTTACTCTGCAGCAACACTTCTTTTACCTAAGCTAAAGATCCCTGTAGTGCCCAAAAATACTGTGGGGTTTGCTCATCAAGTGGGTTACTATCAGTACAAGTGTAACGTGAAAGTGGGATAGGGACGTGTTAAACCTGTGGCATATAAGGGGTGAGCAGCTGAAAGTGCTGCTCAGCCCAGGCTATTGAGCCCAGGGGCACATGAGGGTGACAGCTGAAAAGTGCTGCTTAACCCAGCCCATTGAGTGTGTGTGTGTTCATCTAGTTCTAGGGTTGGAGGAACCCAGTCCTGGGGAACCTAGGTACTGCAGGATAGCTCCATTGGGAGGGGACTTGCAGAAGGAAGGAATAGAGCTCCATATGAACACACAAGTGACATAAGCAGTACATTAATAGCATTACAGAACCGCCCCCGCCCCAGAAGAGTAACCCTAATAAATGAGCATACCCCAAAGTAATGGGCACATCTGGTAACAGTAGCTACCAGCACTGGTGCACTGTGTACACTGGCGCTTTACAGTGCTGAAACTTGCTGTGCTCTGGGGGGGGGGTGTTTTTTCACCCCCCTGAGCAAGAAAGTTTCAGCGCTGTAAAGTGGCAGTGTAGACAAGGCCTAAATCTTGTCTTTCCCACTCTCTATAACTTGAGAGTTGCCCCAGTCCAACTACCATCCATACACAAAAATATCTAGCTTGAGGTAAGTGGTGCTTTAAACTTGAGCTAGTGGGGTAGACGCTCCAACGCTGCTGATGCTGGAGCTAGTAATGCTGTGGGGATGAGGCATCTGTAGTACAACTCCTCGTCAGATGCTGATCCAGTCACTCTGATAATCAAATCGCTCTGTGTTGCTGGAGTGTTGTTTTGCAGTGTGGATACTTTCATTCCACTTGCATTTGAGATAGGCTAACTACTTGAATAGAATAATTAGGTAATTAGTAACCTGAAAAGAGTAAAGCTTGAGTGGAGTAACCCAAAATAACTGTTGCTGTGAAGATAAGCCTTATGTTATAGTCTATTTCAAATGTAAGTTAAAATTCGAATGCCTAAATGATGCTATGGATAATATCAACCCAGTTTGATAACTTTTGTCTGTTTGAAATAAATCTGATTAACAGTCTAAAATTATAAATCTACATTGCATGCCACTGTGGATTCCTAATGGATCACGGATTTGGAGCATCATAACAATTCCAAAGGAACTGTTACAATATTACTATAGAATACTGATACCAAAACACATTTAGCAAGAGTAATTTCTAGGGATATGCAGCAGTCACTTTTCTAATCTTAACGATGAGTTATTTTACCATGTATTAAGTTGGTCCCATGTCCACATTTCAAAAAGCAAAACTGTACTTTAGAGCAGTGTTTCTCAACCTGTTTACAATTGTGGGCAGCATATGAGGCTCTCTATTTGTTTATGTGATCTGCATCCACACAATATAGATACTACCTGTATGGCCCTGAGAATGTCACCTGAGCCGTGGTTGTGTGCTGATTAAGCCACGAGTGGGCCAAGGGTTGAGAACCCCTGTATTAGAGGAATAAAACATTTGAAATGAGAGAAACCTGTTGTATTTTTCCATTTACTGACTTAAAAATATGCAAACACATTTTATTCAAATTTGAAACCACATGGTCATTTCACTTTATACCAAGTTTCAGCTGAGGTTAGTTTTTATTGAATAAGTTTTTAAAAACCCTCAGAAATGGAGTTTATAATGGAAATGTTGACTCAGCCATAGTAGCAGACCAACCAAGATTGCTATAGTACAATTTTTCTTGGTGCTTTTTTCCTCCTGAATTGAATGTTTATTGAAGTGGTCTTGAAATGTATTGAATACATTTTCCCAATTCAGCAGCATTTTACTATCAGGAATACTTGCTAACATAGATCAGATTATTTGATACAGAACATTAGCTGCTACATTTTTCTCTGTGGACAATTTAGAAGCAACGATGCTTTGCAATAATTTGGTACCAAGTAGCATTCTTATAGGTTACAGGTTCTGGTTTAGTTGTCTCCAAAGGAAGCACAAGACTATTTTTCCATGTTGTTGGTTACTTAATAAGGGTTAAGATGGAAAAACTGTACTGCAAACAGAAAACTGACCGCCAGAAAAGTAAATGTTACCATTATATTTTTATACTGAAAAGTACAGATTGTGCTTAGATGGATTGATAAATCTGTTTTCTATTCTGAAAGTATAAGTACTAGGTTATAAGTAGAAGATGAAACTCCTTTTAAATTAGCTCTGCGTTGTTTGTGTTTCATCCAAAAAACCTTGAAATAATTGCATACACATTTATATGTGTTTGGCCATTTTTGTTGAGAGCCAAAAATCTTGGATTTTGTGGTCAACAAAATAAGAGTATTTTCCTTGCTTTAATATTACTGCCAAAGCAGATTTCTACAATATAGACTGGAGACAACATGGTGTCCTTTGCAGTTTTTAGAGTGTCTTCAGAAGCAAACATCTGAATTACAAGAATTATAATTAATTTTAAGAGCCTGTCTTATAATATTTCTACAAGTTTCTATTTAGGGTCTTACACTGCATAGCAACAACATAGTATGTGAGTACCTAGGATTCATGAAGACTTCTGGGCTGTGTAGCTTATATGCTGCTGGGACTATTGCTCGGTAGCTGTAGAAGATAGGCAATGGATGTTTACTCAGAACTCCATGTTCTGCCTTTGTTTGACTGGATCACTGATGTTATTAGTGATTCCATGTAGGACATTGTCAAAGCCATATCACAAAACATGGTGGCCTCTGTTTCACATCACTGGATTGAACAATTAGCAGCAAATTCTTCCTCAAAGTTCTTTCTAGTTCTTTCACCTGCCCATGGTGTCATTATGGATGCCCATCATCATACTATCTGAGCACCAGCCAAACATTTTAAAAAGACATAATACATCTCTCTCCCTTCCCAGACAGTAGGAGAAAATGGTTCATTAGAATAAGAATTTTTTTTTGTAGGAGGAGGTGGGGGGGGAGCTGGGTTAGTTTGTGTGTGTGTGTGTGGTGTGCATGTGCGCATGAATGAGAGGGGGAGTGGAGGGAATACTGATGAAAAGTGAGGCTGAAGACATGAGTGTTGTTCAGTTCTAAATGTGAGGGAGGTCTGTTTTCATTCTTATCTTTGATGTTAATGAGTCAAGTAGTGTTGGTTCATCTCTCATGAAAGTTTTGTCTCCTGCACTCCTGAGCCTCTTTATTGGTTGACAGTCTATTTTTTTCCAGGAGATCAAAGTTGCTGATGAAGAGGTGATCTTTCATGTAGTCAAAATCAATCCTATAGAGGGCTTTAAAGATCAAGACAGAGAACATCAAACTCAATTCTGTATTCAGTGGCAAACCAGTGCGGAGAGCATTATTACCAAGCAATTGTGTTTTGTATTAGCTGGAGCTTTTTCTGGGCTTGTAGCTTCACTGATAGATATGAATTGCAGTAATCAAGTCTGGAACTCATGAATACATGGGTCATTGTAGCCAGATTTGAGCCTGATTGAATAGAACATTAGGCTAATTAAGCTGGATTTATGGCTGCTTTTCCTCACTGGAGTGGTGCAATGCATCAAGGACCAGAGTTTTAAAGGTATTTAGGCATCTACAGATGCAAATAGGTGCCTACTGTGATTTTCAAAAGCACCTAAGTGCCTAGCTGCGTTTTCAGATGCCTAAATACCTTTAGAAATCTGACCCCCCAAGAGCATAAAGGTGAATCTGGCCCATGGTTTGGGATATTATTTCCATTTAGTTATCATGAGTCTGGAGGACTTGATTATTTTTAGATCTGGTTAATACTATAAAAATGTTAACATTGTTGAATTCTGATTTTTCATTCATGACCAGTCTCATAAAAAGTTACTGAGAGAAGAATCCCAGGCATCCCTTTTTGTTCTTTAATACACATAAATTATATTAAAACTGATGCTATCTATATAGCAATCTTGTTGAATATAAAGCTCTGGAATATTACTGCAGAGCTGGTGCTGACTGCTAAGTGAGCAGACAGGAATGCATCTTGTTTCTTAATATTGGCTGTCTCAGTAGTGGAGCAATATATTGTAGAAAAGGGAAGAATACATTGCATAATTTTCTTTGACTAGAATGTAACACTGTTGCACAAAAAGCGAACATCATGCTGGGATCTATTAACAGGAGTGTTGTAAGCAAAAGACAAGATATAATTCTTCCACTCTACTCATCACTAATAAGGCCTCAGCTTTATCCATCCAGTCCTGGGCACCACACTTTGGGAAAGATGTAGAAAATTGGAGAATGTCCAGAGGAGAGCAACAAAAGGATTGCAGATCTAGGAAATATGACCTATGATGAAAGACTGAAAAGAATGGGTTTGTTTAGTCTGGAGAAGAAGGCTGAGGGGGAACATAACAGTCTTCCAGTACATAAAATGTTGTTATAAAGAGGATGGTGATAAATTTGTTTTCCTTATCCACTGAGGACAGGACAAGAAGTAAGGGGCTTACTGTCAGGGTAGTTAAGCACTGGAACAAATTACCTGAGGGGGTTGTAGAATCTCCATCACAGGAGGTTTTAAGAACAGGTTAGACAAACACCTGTCAGGGATGGTCTGAATAATACTTAGTCCTGACTCAGTGCAGGGAACTGGACTAGATGACCTATCAAGGTCTCTTGCAGTCCTGCATTTCTATGATTCTTCCTGCTCCAGTTTGTTAGCACAGTATTTAGAATGTCCTTTTGCTTGAGCAGTGTGCTGATATAATATACAGAATATCTACATAATACTTTTTCAGGATTCCTGAAGCTGAAACTTGGCTTTATATTTGTGTTGTTACTAAGAAATCTATGGGTGTGACAAACTGTCCAAAGGTGGCTTGAATAGTTAACTGAATCTGAAAGGTTAATTTTAATGTTTACAGCTAGTTCCTAAGAAACTAAACCCTCCACTCTCTCTTTAGGCTTGCAAAGCTTAAGAACCATGTTTGCTCTCTCAATGATTTTGTGTTTGATATTTTAGTGAATAATTTAAACATATCTATGTGTCTGTTCCCTACATAAACATGTTTGTTTTTATAACCCTGCATCACATTTATTGTTACCTTCCTGAATCTGTTGTTACCTTCGTGACTGTGAATGGTGGTAAAACATCTTGTTGAGTTAAGTATGTTTAAACTTGCTCTCACTTGCCGGAGTTCAGGTCTGGTAAAAAAGCCGTGTAGATGTTTCTGGTTATAGTGTTATGAGGTAGCTCTCCTGAAATACTTCAGAATAGAAGGACTATGTTTGGATGGAGGAGACAGAGGTGGCAGTGGTATAAAGAAAGATGATATGAAGACTTTCAAGTACCATTTCAAACTACTGTATGCAGTGGGGAAAAAATGAAGCAGAGAATACCTCAGTACAAACAGTAAAATTTGAATAACAAACTATTATATTTTTAAATTTGTCCCAGCTAGATTGAGATTAACCAGTACTTTTGCATTAGACTGAGTGTAGGAAACAGAAGGAAAATGTTGGCTTTGTTGAATGTAAGTCTTGCACACTTCAGTCTCATCTGAATTGTGTATGGCATCTTCACTTTAAATCCCTAAAGACTTCGATGTAGCTAGAAATATCAGAGAACTTAATCTGGAATATAAGGGATGTATAGAAGGCCACAATTATGTGGTTGGGTTAAATTTTCAAGAGACACTTTGAAAGGGACTTGAACCCCTATCATGTTTAACAAACACTGAAGAAGAGATTAGAGTAGATGGGTCAAAATTAGAGGCTGCAGAAGAGTTTCTGGACCTGCTAGATATTTGTTATTCTAAAGCAGGAGTGTGGTGGAAAGAGAAATCAAGGCTGAATGGGAGAGTAAGGTTTCATAAAGAGAGTGCTTCCATATTACTAAAAAGCAGAAACATAGGTATTACCCTCAAGAAAGACCAGTAACTAAAACTTGACAACCAGAGATAGAAAGAAATGGAACAAATTCGTGAGTAGGAAAACACGTTAAAGTGAAATACATTTTGAAGACATTCATTGTATGGCCATTTGGGGTTCCTTGTTATGTCGCATGAAGAAATGCTTAATGGAATAGAGTGGAATGGAAAACAACATATGATAGGGACCACTGGTGATGCTGCCTCCAGAAATGAAAATGGAGAGATTGCCTTTGCAAGACATAGGTTGTACTCTGCTCAGGATAGGGGGCAAAGTCAAGAGCTTCATCTGCAGTAGACACAGTGTGATGAGGGTGATGATGGTTAGTGTTTGTCCCATCGCCAAAAGCTATTTTCCCCACAGTTTGACTATAGTTTATTACCCTCTTATAAAGACACAATATAGAGCTGTCAATAAAAAAATCTGTCTGGCTTCCACAGAGCACCTGCACCCTGTTGTGTTTAACAAGCATAGATTTCAGCCCTGGCTCTCTCATTATTCTGTTATGAAATCCTTAAATTGAAGATGAACAAGGCTTTAATCTAGATACATAATTTTAAACTCCAAAACAGCAGAGTAAAATGTACATGTTAGCATTGTTTTATTTGTTCTATTCTGAGATTTGTCTGTTTCACAAATATCTTAAAAGATGCTGCCAGCCAGGTTAGCTTTCCTAACCACGTAACATTCTGTTACGCAGTCTTAGAAGAGTTCTAACCTATACACCTGTAGCAATATATTAATCAATTACTGAAAATTATCTTGGTTTCTCTTCTCTTTCTGCACTCTAAAAATACCTTCTATAAACCTAATAATGGGAGCTTGTTTTCCGGGTCATCAATTCAATTTCTCAATTCTTGGTAGCCCTCAGTCCATGTAATTAGACGAGCTACATACCAGTCAATTGTTATCCATGTTTTCAAGATTATTTTTTTCCCCTCAGACTCTTTAACTAGAAGATTTTTCTTGGATCCTTGTAGACTTTCAAAGCTTTCAGTTTCATTTAACTTTTACTAATAACCAACTGGGTTCTGGGCAAGTAATTTCAACATTGTTTGGCTTGTCAAATATCTTTACCTTTTTTTGTGCAAAGCCAAAAGCCGAACAAGGAAAAAACCTTGTATTAATAGCAGATGGTAGCTTGTAATAAAAATGTTCTCTGTCTAGGAGGTCAGGTATATTTTTAGGGATTGTAGGCTATATTTATCTTCTAATAAATAAATGTTTAAGCAGAAATAGTCACCTGCAAAAATACAACCTAAAGCAGCATGTCACCGAAAGCCATCTGCTACATATATGTGACCTTTTTCATTTTATCTCAAACCAGTGCTATAGGATGCTGTTCCGGTTACTTTCCAGAAGGCTGTTCCTCACTGACTAGACAGAATTTGTGGCTGCTTGCCAGTAGTGTCAGCCATAAGCTGCTTTGGTGGATTTTCCTTTCTGAGTCTTTTGCATTATTGGGAGGGGAAATTATATCCCATACTGCAAAACGTCAGAATGAGGCTGAGATATGCCCAGTGAAAAAGTAACAAATATAACAACAGTAGCTGTGTCCTAGGCTGAGGATTTCATCTTTCTATTCCCTACATCTGTCTCTAATGCCAGTAGAGGCTGACTTTGATGTGGTTAGCATAAACAAAGATGAAATAAGATAAAATTGTTAGGTTTTCCTTAAACCCACAATGTGTTCACTCTGGTCTAACTTCTCTCATAAATAGAATCCTACGCTAGCTTCAGTAATCAAAGAAAGGTAATCTTTCCAGTGCATTTAATAGGGAGCTACAAACCTAAACCTTGCTAATGAGACTTAAGATCAGGCAGAAAAATGTACTCAGTGTATTTATCAAAGCCATGTACAATGGCAGGGAAATAATAACCCCCCTCAGTATCTTAGCTGCTGTGTAAGTAGTCCCACAGGCTATTCCTACAGAGCAGTAGGGAGGATGCTTCACAGTGTGGGTGGAGAGACACACTCGCTGTGATCGAGCTAGTGTGCTAAAAATAGCAGTGTGGCCCTGGTGGCAGGGGCAGCGTCTGAGGCTAGCCATCCGAGTACTACTCAGGCCGATAGCCCAAGCTGCTCCCTGTGACGCCACGGCCACGCTGCAGTTTTTTAAAGTGCTAGCTCAAGCAGAGGTAGTGCATGCCTGTCCACCCATGCTGGGAAGCACTCTGTGGACATACTCAAAGACCTCCAGCCTGATCTGTACTGTGCTCTAACAGGAACTTGAACAGTATTCATGAAGATTCTTGTAAGAAATCTCTGACATGATTAACAGAAGTTAACACACATTCAGGGTAAGATTTTGCTTCATCCTGGATGGGTGGAGGGCAGAGGAAGGGAGTATAAAGTCAAGGAGCCTTCCCAACTGTTACACCCATGTAGGAATGGGCACAGTGTGGTCTTTGCACTCTCCTTTTAGTGTAAGGGATAGTGACCTGAATGGATGGTTTCTGTTTACTTCAGTGGGAGCTGGAGCAGATTTTAGAATCATAGAAATGTAGGCCTACGAGGGACCTCAAGAGATCATCTAGGCTATCCCTGTGCATTGAGGCAGAATTAAGTATACCTAGACAATCCCTGACAGGTACTTGTCTAACCTATTCTTAAAAAAACCTCCAGTGATGGGGATGCCAAAGCCTCCTTTGGAAGCTTATTCCAGTACTTAACTATCCTTGTAGTTAGAAAGTTTTCCTTAATACCTAACCTAAATCTCCCTTGCTGCAAACTAAGTCAGCTACTTCTTATCCTACTTCAGTGGTCATGGAAAGCAATTGATTGCTGTCCTCTCTGTAACAACAGTCTTCAAATATGTAAAAGGTTATCATGTCCCTCCTCAGTCTTCTCTTCTCTGGATTAAACATTCCCAGTTCTTTCAACCTTTCCTTATAGGACAAGATTTCTCAACTGCTTATCATTTTGTTGCTCTCCCCATGACTCTCTCCAATTTTTTCACTTCTTTATAAGAGTGGTGCCCAGAAAGGACACAGCAGAGTGGGCCAATTACCTCCCATGTACAAAGCTAGTGTCCAACCATAGGTAGGACTATAGAGAGCAAAGATGAGAGGAGTATATGGCCATCCCTCCTTCACACTGTGCCTGTTCAGGAATAGCTGTAGACCTTACTGTGTCATCATCTTCCACATGGATACCTGCTTGTGTAACCATAGGTTGGGTAGAGGATGACACTATGCTGTTTGGCTTCACCCCCTGCCTCTGTCTCTGTCTCACCTCCTGCAATGCTTCGCTGAGGGAATTCTTTGGAGAGCCAGGAAGGGGAGAGGGTGCAGCAGGGGCAGCTTTCCTCCCCTGCTGCATGGGCAAGAAGAATTGTACCTTCGTAGGTTCTTGTCTTCATGCACTAGCAGAGGGGTTAATGTGGAACTTGATTAGAAGATCCCAGAAAACTAAGTGATGAAGCTAAAATCTTTAAAAAAAATCTTTCCCTTTCATTTTCCACCTTTACTCTGCCTGCCATCGACAAGAGGAATCGGGAACAAAATTAAATTTGGTTGAAATTCCCCTTCTCCATTAAACAAAGACAACCAAGGGTCTGGTTTTACAAAGTGTTAGCTTCACATGGAGTTGTGAATGCTCAGTGTATTCAGAATCAGGAAATTCAAGGTGTCTCAGGTTGGATACTCATAACCAGGGAGCACTTTTGAAAATATTGCCGTTAGTGTGTTGAGAGAAGGAAAGGAATGTACACAGAAACATGGAAGTACATCCAACAGGACCTGCCAGTCAGGATCCAACTATCGGTCAATTTACAGTACTCCAGACACATGCCCTCACCAGCGGCTAATACACAAGAAGGGGGAAAATACTTCCTGCACTTTAGGCGATAAGATTATTCTCTCCAGCATGAGATTAGACTACCATTAGCATGATTCTAGTTTATCTGCTACAGCATTATTGTTGGGCATATGATTATCACACCTCTTAAATCCAGCCACAGTATATGACCCAATAACCTCCTCCAGGAGTGAATCCCACAGACATATAAGAGAAGGGATATCCCAAAAGAAGCAATTCAGGAGGAAAGAGCACATGTATTTAATGACAAGTACAGTGGTGTCTTCTATAAAGTATGGATCACATACAGGGAAATGAACAATAACAGCTAATATGGGAACTCACATATATCCGATCTGAAAAGTTATGAAAAACCTTAGCATTCCCACAATTTTTAAAAAGAGTTTATTCATTATCTTTGTATTTCATGACAACAGTGTTTGGCAGTTAGTTAAGTTATTATAGTACTTTATATAATGAAGGCCATAGTTACTGTATCCAATTCAATGTACACTTGGGCCCAATCAAACTAAACAAACCCCCTGGACTTGCCTATTCATCAGGTTGGTCACTTGAGGCCATCTCTGTAATGGGCTGAGTGAAAACTATAGATCCAAATATCCTTGAACGTTAGGAAAAATCTGTAGATCTGAACTTTGTGTCTTGATCCCATCTCTGTTTCAGTGCACTGTATACAGATCATATTGAGCTCAGAGTGGATTCTTTAAAATAATAATTAAAGTGTTAGAAAAATATTTGGTGTAGAGATCAAAGGCATATAAAGTTAAATGTTCAGAGTTAAGTATCATATGATAGGCAATGGCTGCCACTTGAGACCTCAGCTCTGAGAGCTTGATCCAATACCAGTTAAATGTTTTTTTTCCCCCATACACTTTATTGAGCATTGGAGGCTCCTATCCCTTGTTGACTCCTATTCCTTGTTGACACCAATGCCCTGGGGATATGAGTGACTACTTTTATGAGTGTGACTGGCAAAGTTATTACAGTTTTGTAAGAGTGGTTTATAATTACTTTCAAGCTTGTCCCTCCCAATGTTGCTTTAGGGAAAGGAGATGTAACAATTAACTTTTTTTTGATTTTTAATTGAAAATGTAACATCTGCAGTAATGTTTGAATATTAATTATTGATTTTGGCTCTTTGCAGCACCTTTTTCAATAAATGCCGTTTTAACTAAATCTGTAATTATTCTATCCTGATTTGTAGATCAAACATTTGATAAGATCAATTATTTGGAAATCGCTCTCTCTTCCCCGTTTCTGTATTCAAATCAAGCCATGACTTTATAGTTTACCAGACTCTCCTTGTTTGTATGGACTCTGTTAGCCATGGAATTAATACAGCGATGTTTGTGTGTAGGATTTTTTTTGTGTGTGTGTGGTTGAAGTTGGTTATGGCCTATCGTGTAAGTCTAGTTTTTGTAGTCTGTTTTTTTAAAATGATTGATTGCCAGCATGAGGCATCTATATATAATATATGATTAATTTCACTGCATCACAGAGTGCTTCCCACAGTTGATCATTGTAACCCTTGTTTTTGAATGTACTAACCTTTTGTAATTTCTATATTTAATATTGGTGTAAAGAATGTATTACTAATTTCAGTTTCCCACTTTCTCTGTTCACCTGTGACCACTCTGTTTTGGACTAGGTTGATTTCAGCCCTGGTGGGGACACAGGTATGCACAAGAAACCTTTTCACCTTTGAAACATGAAACCGTGAAACAGCTAATCACAATAGCAGTCCTTGTGAACAGGGCCTGCTTGTCTCCCCTTCACCCAATGAACCAATTGCCTGAAAGAGGGCAGGGAGGAGGCAGGTGTCTGTGGAATGGGACCAGCACAGAGAGGAGAGCAATCTGTCTAATCCGAATGGGTGTTATAGAGTTCATACCTCCTGTGTATGCTGAGAAGCCCCAGGTGAGATTCTTCCTGAGACAATCTCTGTCCAAGGCCCTCCTGAGGCAAACTCTCTCCTGTGTTCTTAGAGCAGTGTGGCTCTACGTTGCCCTTACACAGGGCTTTGTTAACTTCGCAACTAGCACGATTGTACTGAGTGATAGTCCTATGGGATTCTCCCATTTGGGTGAGAAGAAAAACGTGTCCGTGCCTGTGCATGGGAAAGGCAGGATTTCTGTGAACACACTGACTGTAAACTCTTATAAACTGAGCAGTGCTATCACTCAAAAAGCAATGATCTCAGGTTGGGCAAATACTATTGCATAAAGTGACCTGGAGATAGTGCGCAAGAGGTGGGGAGGGGAAGTGAAAAGAGGAAGAGATCAGGAAATAATAAGAGGAACTTATCAAAGTGAGCAAATTCCTCTTATAACCTTTTCTGACTGAGCAATTTATTCCCTGCAAATAAAGATGGTCAGTATTAAGACAGGCAGGCTACATATACACAGATGGCCCAACCTGCCCTCCACAACCACTCATCCTGGGTGTGGAGGGCCGCAGGTATAGTGGAACCAGGGTAGTTCAGCTGCGCAGGGTGGGAGAAGAGTGGGATTGAGAAGGCCAGGCAACTGAAAGCACAGCTATGGAACGCCATGGAACTCCATTGTGAGGACTGCCTGCACACGCTTATGGGTAGGAGTCAGGTGGATCTCTGCTCCCTTATCCTCCTGCTCATCAGTGCTTGGGGCAGTATGAGAATTGAAGTTTGCACATGTTATGAGTGCAAAGCACGTTTCTGCCGCCTTCTGAGCGCTGTGTTGAGTCTCTCTGAACAACAGTGTTTTGGTTCTCTGCACTCCTTTCAGCAGGGCGTGCATGCCTGTGGGACTGAGCCACAGAAGCAGATCTTCGCTATAAGAGATAAAACATTAACCAATGTAAAATGACAGATTGTGCCTTTCAGGTTTGTGTATTTTTTTTTCTAATCAGAGCAATAGTCACTGTTGTTGCAGGCCCTACTGATTAGATTATGGTCTGCAAACACAGGATTAATACATCCTGGGCAGGGTGGATTTGATTTAAATCAAATTGATTTAAATCACTAGTCAGGAAGACTCGGTTTAATCATGGTTTTCTACATAAAAGTGCATTCTTGTTTATTGTTATAACCTTAATACATATTCTTCACAACTCAGAGGTAGATGGTTTCATTTTTAGAAGGTACACACTATACATTTTTAAACAGTGATTTATTTTGAAAACTTTTCAGATTAGTTTTACAGCTATATCAGAAAACGAATGATTGTTTGGTTATTTCATTTACCAAAGGTAATTGAAGCAGATATTTATGAAGTCATTGGGAGGTGAACTATCTCCGATTCAACAGGTTAATCATTAATATTTGGAGGATTTTCTTGCCATGCTGTATTAGGAGGAGAACATCACGAGACAGACATTTAAATTGTTTTATTTAACTAAAACAACAACGTTAAGTATTCTGGATTTTTTTCTTCAACTGAAAACATATAATATTTTAACAAAACAAGCATATATCCCTTGCTTCTCACGTGGTTCAGTTCCCCCTCTCTCTGCCGGGGGGGGCGGGGAATGGATTTTAATCAGGGGTTTCCCAACCTCTCAGGAGACTGCTTTAATCACTGAGCTATGGGGTATTTTGATGTGATGGTCCCTCAGTCTGTTGAAGGTGTTCCATTGTGGACCGATAATAAAAGAATCATTGCAGTAGGGGGCTGGACCCACCCCCCATGCGAGTGCCCTGACCAATGGATTACAGAGACCTCATTCTCTCTCACATGCTTTCTCTGTCCCAGTGACTGTTCCTCTGTGGATAAATACTTAAACAATCATTGGGTGAGGGGGTAGGTGGGAAATGTTAACTCTGTAGCCTATTTGTCAGGGCGTTCCCCTGGGAGGTGGGAAACTCTGGGTCCAGACCCTCTGTTCCAGTCACTGTTTCATTATTTATCCACCCTGGAACAACTTCAGCAGCACAGTTTGATTGAGCCCCACATCAGAATGTCACCTACCATAGTGGTTAGCATATACTCCTGAGAGGTGGGAGACCGTTATTCAAATCCTTTCACCCCATCAGGCAGAGGGTGGGGATTGAAACTGGATCTCCTGCATCCCAGGTAAGTGTGCTAACCACTGGACTAAAAGTTATAAGGTGGGCACCACCTCCATCTCCTCCTCCTGCCATTTTGAATGGGACTTGATTTGGTAGGCAGCCCCTGAGCATACCTACTGGATCAGGCCCTGCAAGCGGCTTCTGTGGTCATAACAACAGCTATACTGGGTCAGACCAATGGTCCATCCAGCCTAGTATCTGTCTTCCAGCAGTGGTCAAATGCCTATCTTCCCCTGGTTTTTGAATTTTGTGGAGCTTAGGCAGGAGATGGACATCTGCATGCTTAAAGTGGTGCAGCAGTGCACATGCCCAGAGGCAGAAATGTAGGCACCAAGGGAACTTTCACTCTGCAAACTTAGGCACTGAGTGACTTTAGGCAGCAGCTTTGTGGATCACAGTCCAGCCAAAACAGGGACCAACGTGACTAAATCCCAGACTTTGTGGTTCCCACACAGAGAGACTAAGCCACTTGTCCAAGGTTGCAGTAGGAGTCTGAGACAAGGCTATAGATTTTATACCAGATACCCCAAGCCCTAGGCTAGTACCCTAAACACTGGACCATCAAGAGGATCCTCAAACTTTCTCTGTAACTCAGTTTTCTCAACTGATGGATAATGATGTGTCTCTGCCTTTGCAAAGCCCTCTGAGTTGTGTGGATGAAAAGTGTTTCCTATATGCAAGGGGTACCTTACATAATCTGAAGCTGACTGCCCTGCAGCTCCATAGGGCTTCACTCTGATCCGCCCCACAAGCTGCTCTGCTCTGCAAGCAGCTCCCGCCATCCCACGAACTGCTTCGCTCCGCTCTGCTCTGCAATAGATTTTCAGGCTCCCCACTACTTACACAGTGCTTAGTGATTTCAGCTCTTAGCAATTTTAAGCTCTTTAGTGATTTCAGCTTGTAGTAGTAGGAGCCTCAGTGCTGATGCACAATAAGGCCAAAGTGAATTCAGCTCAGCACCTACAGCTAGACTCCTAATAGATCCAAAATTAGCTCTGATGTTCTACAGCAGAGAGAGACAGAGGTCCAATTGATGTTTCAGGTCCTTACAAAGGCAGCCCACACCACTAGGTACTAATATCTATCTCCAGCCTCTCTCTCAATTCACAGAGTTTTGGAACCCATGTCCCTTGCCTAGCGAGTGCTACTTAGTTGATGGCAAGTCCCTCCATCATAACAAAAGGCCAATACAGTTCCACTGTCCTTGATTCCCATAATCAGGATAATAACAATTTATTCTTCCTGCCCCAATAACAGAGACACTGGGGATCCCACATCAGCCCAAGTGACCATTTGGGCAGCTATGGGCTCATTCTAGGCGGGGTGGGTGTGCCTATGCAAATGAGATCAGCCCCTGAAGTTCTTTTCCACAACTTGCCACACGTCACCGCCAGATGTCAGGGTGGAGCTCATCCTGACTCTGCTTACACTGATGCAGAGTCAAACAAAATTGTGTGTACAGAGAGAGAGAAGGAATTTTATATATGTGTGTGTGTGTATAGAGAGAGAATTATATAAATTCTGAATAATTTCATTAGGAAACATCTGACAGAGTCTTTCATTAAGGTTATGAATGTCTTAAGTGATGACTGTGGTTTCCATTATATAAGATACAGAAGAAGACTCAAGTCCCTACTCCAAGGAGCTATCTCAATTGACGAACAAATATTGTATGTTCAAATATACAAACTGGACTCTAAATGCCCTTGGAGACTCAGAGGAAGATACTGTCTTTGAAATGTTTGGTTTTTTAATTATTGGGTGTCTGGCAGCATTTTTACTTAGATGGCTTAACATCTGTGGGCTTTATGGAAGAAGTAAGTTCTGAGGAGGGATTTGGAAGAGGAAAAGACATAGGCTTGGCAGTCTGGGATAGGGCAGGCATTCCAGGTATAGAGGGAAGCCTGAAAGAAAGCATGAAGACAAAAGCAAGAGGAACAAACTAAGGGGGTGAATAAAAAGCAGGGTCAGATTCATGGAGAGCCTGGAAAGTAAGGATGAGGATATGGAAAATGAGAAGAAGCTAGGGGAAGGAATCAGATAGGGGAGGTAGAATTTGCCAAGGTGTGGGTGAGGAAGATGATTTTAGTTGCTGCGTTCTGAGTACTGTTGAAAAGAGTGCAATGGAGATGGTGCAGACAAGAGAAGAGAAGGAGTTTGGAGTAGCTGAGGTGGGGAGATAGAATAATGGAATATTAGGGTTGGACGGGACCTCAGAGTTCATCTAGTCCAACCCCCTTCTCAAGGCAGGATCAATCCCCAACTATAGCCCCATGGGCAAGCATATTGTCTGTAGGAATAGGGAGGAAGTGTGTAATGTTGCAGAGAAAGACCCGGCAACATTTTACAACTGCCAAAAGAAAAAGAAGAGGTGAATATTGCAACAAGGTTCTGATCTTTGCTGATGAAATGTGATTGGGAATGTTAGTGTCAACAGAAAAAAGATGAGAGAAAGGGGAGGGGGGAGGAGAGAGAGCTCAGTGGTTTGAGCATTGGCCTGCTAAACCCAGAGTTGTGAGTTCAATCCTTGAGGGGGCCATTTAGGGATCTGGGGCAAAAAAACTTGGGGATTGGTCCTGCATTGAGCAGGGGGCTGGACTAGATGATCTCCTGAGGTCCCTTCCAACTCTAATATTCTATGAGATTTTGCCATGTGGAATTGGAGCTGCTGGCTGGACCTCCAGGATGATATGTCAAGGAGATAATCAGAAATGTGAAACTGGATAACTTTATTTTAAAATAATGTTCTAAAGGGATGATACAACTAAATGCAGAACAAATTACTATTCACCGCTAAAGAGTCATTTACAACAAATATATTTGTGTATGCCTCCCAATTGACTTGCTGGGATTGAATAACTGTTTTATTAAACTCAGCTGCAGCCAGGTAGGGTATAAACAATCTGAATCATTAATATTACTACAGACTTGGGCTGAGTGGGAAATAGATACCACACCTGTGAGAATTTTTAACATTTGGAAATTTTTGCTGTCTTGAATAGGGATAAAAAGTCAAAATCTTGAAGATTTTCACCAACCAAAAATCAGATTTTTTTCCCGTTCAGAACACTTGCTTTGATAATTTTGAACCATTTAATTTGATTAGCTTTTTTCCCTTAAAAATAGTGTACATTTACTAAAATTTCAAAATGAAAAATTGTTTAGACTAATAAAACTTAAGCTTTCTGGAACAAAAGTCTCAATTTTTTTTAAACCAAAAATTTAAGTTCAGTAAAACACTTGATATAACATTAATTTGTGAAAAGTTTCACATTTGATGAATCGGCATTTTCCAGTGAAAAAATGTTTAGCTAGAAAATTCCCAAAGACCCCTCACTATTCTGACTTCTGAGGTAAGCAGGAGTAGGGTTGCCAACTTTCTAATCCCACAAAACTGGGAACAACCTAGCCTGCCCCCTTCCCCGAGGCCCTGCCCCCCCTCACTACAGGGGGTTGGGGTGCACGAGGGGGTGAGGGCTCTAATTGGGGGTGCAAGCTCTGGGGTGGGGCCAGAAATGAGGGGTTCAGGGTGTAGGAGGGGAACTCTGGGCTGGGGCTGGGGGTTGGAGTGTGGAAGGGGGTGAGGGTTCCATCTGGGGGTGCAGGCTCTGGGTTGGGGCTGGGGATGAGGGGTTCAGGGTGCAGAGGGAGTTACGGGTTGAGGCAGGGGATTGGGATACGGAGGGTGAGGGCTCTGTCTGGGGTGCAGGCTCTGGGTTGGGGCCGGGGATGAGGGGTTTGGGGTACAGGAGGGGGCACCAGGCTGGGGGGTGGGGCAGAAGGGTTCAGGGTGTGGGAGGGGGCTCTGGGCTGGGGCAGGGTGTTGAGATGCAGGGGGGTGAGGGCTTACTTCTGTCTGGGGATGCAGGCTCTAGGGTGGGGCCAAGGATGAAGGGTTTGGGGTGCAGAAAGGGGGCTCTGCGTTGAGGGGGGCTCAGGGCTGGGGCAAAAGCTTGGGGTTGGGGCGTAGGCTTACCTGATGGCTCCCAGTCAGAGGCTCAGTGAGGGGCCTAAGGCAGGCTGCCTGCTGTCCTGACTCCGCAATGCTCCCTGGAAGTGTCCAACAGGTCCGTCTCCTAGGCGGAGGCACGGCAGGTGGCTCTGCTGCGCACTGCTCTCGCCCACAGTCACTGCCCCCGCAGCTCCCATTGGCTGCAGTTTCCAGACAATGGGAGTGCGGAGCCGGTACTTGGGGTGGGGGCAGCGCGCAGATCCCCATAGCCCTTCTGCCTAGGAGCCGGACCTGCTGGCTGCTTCCAGGACTCAGCGCGGAGCAAGGACAGGTAGGGACTAGTCTTTCTTAGCTCTGCAGCACTGGACTTCTAACAGCCTGGTCGGTGGTGCTGACCAGAGCTGTCAGGGCCCCTTTTCAGCTGGGTGTTCCAGTCAAAAACCGGACACCTGGTCACCCTAACCAGGAGAAATGTTCTGATTTTGTCACATGAGCTGGGCATTCTACTGCATGCTAGCTTATGTAAAAAAAATAACTTGTACAAACTGGAACAGGTACAGAGAAGGGCTACTAGGATGATCCGAAGAATGGAAAACCTGTCTTATGAAGGGAGACTCAAAGAGCTTGGCTTGTTTAGCTAACCAAAAGAAGGTTGAGGGGAGATATGATTGCTCTCTATAAATATATCAGAGGATAAATATCGAAGAGGGAGAGGAATTATTTAAGCTCAGTACCAATGTGGACACAAGAACAAATGGATATAAGCTGGCCATCGGGAAGTTTAGACTTGAAATTAGACAAAGTTTTCTAACCATCAGAGGAGTGAAGTTCTGGAATAGCCTTCCAAGGGAAGCAGTGGGGGCAAAAGACCTATCTGGCTTCAAGATTAAACTTGATAAGTTTATGGAGGAGATGGTATGATGGGATAACATGATTTTGACAATTAATAGATCTTTAAATATTCATGGTAAATAGGCCCAATGGCCTGTGATGGGATGTCAGATGGGGTGGGATCTGAGTTACTACAGAGAATTCTTTCCTGGGCTTCTGGCTGGTGAATCTTGCCCACATGCTCAGGGTTTAGCTGATCGCCATATTTGGGGTCAGGAAGGAATTTTCCTCCAGGGCAGATTGGAAGAGGCCCTGGGGGTTTTTCGCCTTCCTCTGTAGCATGGGGCACGGGTCACTTGCTGGAGGATTCTCTGAACCTTGAAGTCTTTAAACCATGATTTGAGGACTTCAGTAGCTCAGACATAGGTGAGAGGTTTATCGCAGGAGTGGGTGGGTGAGATTCTGTGGCCTGCGTTGTGCAGGAGGTCGGACTGATGAACATAGTGGTCCCTTCTGACCTTAATATCTATGAATCTATGAAAAAATCCTACTTTTCTGAGGCTCTGAGGCTGCATTTATGCCTTCGGTAATTTTAGCTGTGCAGTGTATGTATTTCCTGCTAAGTTTAGACCTAGGTTTACCTCTTTCACCCCATATGGTTTTGATGCTTTGCTTGCTGCAGTCGATTTTCATGGCCTGAGTTCTACTGCCACAGCGGTTACCTGTGCTCTCTGCAGCTGCCTCTGTTCACTCAGCAGCTGCTTATAAGAATGACTGCCTCACCTGGCAGGCCCAGACTAATCAATTTACCCTGGCTGCACCTACTGATCTGACCATAAATAGGAAGACAGGCTCAAACTCAGAGACAGTTCCATTATCTTTTGTCTGCAGATCGGATCTGTTTTTCATCCAACTGGCTGGAAAAGAAGCACACCTCATTTACCCAGCGTAGTATAGATGACTTTTCAAAAAAGTGATAGAGTCCCAATGTTTTTCCACTTTTCCAGTATCACATATATGCTTGTTTACATTAAATTTGAATGTGAAGGTCCAGTCTTGGCTCTCATTGGGCAAGATTGCTACAGGTCCATCTAGGTTTTCCTCTCCACCAGGGGCATCTCTCACTGCACAAGGATCTGTCACAATTGCAGTTCCTGCACTTGGGTGAATGTAGGGGCTACTCCTTCAGTGGATCACTGAGGGGTTAAAGAGCACGGAAGGAGGCGAGCATCCTGGTCTGGTGAGAAGCCTGCTGGCAACAGATGAACAAGCTGCACCATTCTAAAAGATGGTGCAGTCTGTGCTGTCCCCTTGCTCACCACAGAATATAGTTAAGGCATCAGGGATTGTGCTCTCCTCCTGTAATTGAAGGGATGGGATACATTTAACAAAGACAGCCTATTTCTCAAGTGTTAATTGGGCACTGGAGTTGAAAAGGTTTTCACAAAAACCAAAGAATTGGAAGCCACCTGACAAACAATCAGTTCCCCTCTTAACTGTTCATTTTCTAGTCTCTTGTGATGTCATAATCTCGCTAGATCTCCGGTCATGCAAGACTTCCAGAGTAGATAAGAGCGGAATATCTAACATAAAAAATTAGTGGGGAAGAAATCTTTAACAAAGAGTGAAAAACAGCAGGCCTTTTTCATACTCAGTAAGGAAAAAAGGAAATAGTCACTTTTTTCCCTTTGCAAGTTGCCTTTAACAATGCACAACAGTACTGCAATGAACCATATCATTCGATTTCATCTGCAGGGGAAATCTGGGCAAGTAGAGAGTATTTGCTCAAATTGGAATTTGGCCAAGACAATGGGGTTAATACCTCATCCTTTGTGGAAAGGACCCAACGATCTTTAATTACCTTAGCCATGACCCTCAATTTCACATAGTCCTTGAAAGAAGGCATCTTCAGGAATGTACATTGCCAAAAGGACAATTAAGTGAATATTTATGAAAATATAGGGTGAAATCTTGGCCCAGTTGAAGTCAATGGGAGTTTTGACATTGGCTTCAGTGTGGCCAAGATTTCACCCAGAGTGCCTGCATCTTAGGCTGTTAGTTGCTTAAGACCAAATATTGATCTGTCCTGTCGAGTCTGGTCCTGGATGTTACCCCAGAGAGTTTATTTTTAAAGCAGTGACTCAGTAATAAAATGACACAGTCTCACTTTAATGATTACAGCTGTGAAATATTCCTCAGGCTCTGTTAGTTGCGAATGTAAGAGTTCCTGCATATTTACATGTAAGAAAACTTCAGACTCAAGAGCATAACACAAAACATCAGGCAAGGATAAGGAAGCTCATGTAAGGTCTCCACTGAGTCCTTGGTTAGACTCTGCCAGTCATGGGGCACTCGTCCTTGGTAACACTTTTCCAATATACAGTTCTTTAGTATTTGTTACTAAAAGAGAGATTCTTGTTCCTCCAAATTTAATAGTAAATTAAAATCTTGTCAAGATAATAAATGGATGGACTATAGGAATTTGAAGAGTGGATTATTTCTTTTAGGAAATCAAAGAAGTGAACAGCAGGCACAGGATTATTAAATTATCCTAATCTTTAATTATCCTAATCTACTTTAATTTACAAATGTGAAATTCTTGCCATTAGATTTTGAAGCAAAAATAGCATTTTTTCAGGCTTGTGGAGAGAGACTGTCATCCAACTTTTCTCTTAATGTTTACAGGTGCTTTAGAGAATGTTCTCTTTTATATATCCTCTTTTAGCACAACTCTAATTCTTCTCTTCCTAATGTGGTATGCAGATTTAAAAGCTTCCCCAAAGAGATCCTGTGGGATGATGAGAGCTCTTTAAGTCAGTGGGACTTAGGGCACTGAGGTAGAAAAGTATCTGTGTTTGGCAAAAAAAAAGACACAAAGAATTAATCAATGTATCATGACAAGAGAAACCCTGGGTGACAGCTTTAGGTCATCCACATCTAGTTATGGTCTTAATGGGGGGGTGGTGGGATGTTAAAGCATGTACAGTATGTGGCTTCAAGAGACTTCCAGATCCAATGACATGAGACCCTATCAAGCAAACCCTACATCTTCCGGGATAAAAACAGCAGTCTCATCATCATACTTGAAACTCCCAACAGTATCAGTGGAGCAACTGCTGGTGGGTATCATGGAAAACTGCTGCAGAAAATCCCCTTTTCAAAGGGAGTTGGAAGTGGTATCATAGACTTTGTCACTTGCAGAATTCTGGCTCTCAGTATACTGAAAGTTGAAAAGGTTGCTAAAATATAGAGAGAGTGTGTTACAGGGTGAGATCCAGAAGCATGAGGGATACTGTCATGTAGTATTATTAGTTTTGCCTAAAAAGTTACTTGGTGATGGGACATTCACAACCAAACAATTATTTGTAGTGCCACACACAGTGGAGGTTGGGGCTCTATTAATTATCTTTCTGAGGCCTCGGGGAAGCCTTAAGATTTTTCAGCCTAGCTGCAATAGGTCTACTCAGTATATTTTTTTAAGCCCAACATTTCCAAACCTGGGTACCTACAGTTAAATCCATATTTAAACACATTATACAAGTGTGCTATTTTTCTAAGATGCAGCACACCTGCAGCTCCAGCTGACTTAGTGGGATTTGTGGGTTTCGCTAATAATAAAAAATGAAGCTCCTTGTAAATGTGCAAGCAGTTCTTTTACCCTGTCATTATAATACTCAGGCTTGAACATACCCAAAGAAAACTATTCTTGTGCATTATTAAATTAATTCACAAGGAAGGCTGACTGACTTTGATCTGGATGAGTTGTGACAAAACATTAGTTTCTTCCAAGCTTTTACATTTAGAAGCCTTTAAAAAGCCCTGTTTTGTGTTTCCTAATTTGTTTTTCAATATTCAAATAATGTTAAATGCTATAAAACATTTAGTTATTTACTTAAATTTATAAAAGCACTCCCCAAAATCTCTGGGTGCAGTACAATCCTGCTAAAACTTAACATCTAGTAGATCATTGTATCATCCTTGTCGGCAACTGAGTGAAGACCTCTGCTCAGTGAGCAGCACTGATCAAGAAAGGAAATAGCATTTTGGAGTACAGAAGCAATGGTGAGATGGAGAATAGTACTAAAATGTATAATGCCATTATATAAACAAGTATTACACTCTCATCTAGGAACCTGTTCAGTTCTAGTTGTCCTATGTCAAATAGGATGTGGCAGATATGGAGGTGGTTCAGGATGTGGGCAGAAAATCATCAGAAGCATGAAAAAACTACCATATGACAAGAGACTGAAAAGATTGGGGATCGTTTACCATTGAGAATTGATGAATAAGGGAAGAGATGATAAAGTATAGAAAATAATGAGTGATACAGAGAAAGTGGGCCAGGCATTTCTATTTACTCTTTTGCATAAAACAAGAACAAGGGGACACTGAATGAAATTGAATGGCTGTACATTTAAAAATGATATATATAATTTTAAATGGGTCCATTTTGTAACCTGGTGAACAAATTTTTTTTTTAAATTTTCAAATTCAGTTGTTCAAATTTCCAAGTTAGCTGTTTTGTGTTTACCTTCTTCAACCAGATTTACTCCTCACTAACCCATGCAATAGCCAAGATATCCAGAATTATGAATTAATATGTTGAAAAATTTGTATTAAAAATGCAGTAGCTAAAGATTGTCTATTACATCATGAAATAACTATGATTCATTTTAAAGATCAAGTATAATCTCTTAAAAACTACTTCAAAGCAGCTCTTTTATTTGGTTATGTTGTATCTTATAACTTTTAAAGTAAAATATAAATCAGAGTCAATCATGATTACGTAAACACATAATAATCCCATTGCTATATTAGCTATATGATCTACCCTCATCCTGCTTTTTTGTCAGCACTTCACTACAGCATATTTCATGTAGGGCCCAGTCTTGCCAAGACTTAAAGATATAGGGAAAGATCCTCAGCTGGCGTAAATCATCCTGTCTCCATTCACTTCAGTTGAGCTATAGTGATTTGTCAGCTGAGGTCTGGCCTGTAATTTTATGCCCACATGAATTTGTCACTTACATCAGTGAGGCGACTCTTGAGTTAAAGGATAAGCCCATCTTTTTGGGATAGGAACTATGTATTTTGTAGGGGTCTCTTTGGAACCTAGCACACGTTTGGGTCATCGGTGCATACATAATATTTATTAATTAATGAACTAATGGACAACTTTGAAAAAATATTAGCATGAAATAGATTTGCTGTATAAATGGTAATTGGTACCAGAGATTATTGTAATTATTATGGCTGCTCAGTGCTGAAGTACACCAGATCCTTAGAGTGTCAGTAGTGTGCCAGGTAGGGAGGCCACTTGTCCGGTTTTATACCAGACAGCCCTATTTTTGGCTGATTTGGCTCTCATCCTGGACTCGGACAAAACCGGATGTGGCTTTGTCCAGTATAGGACAGGGGATGCCATTTTGAACAGTGCACCACTCCACCTCCACCTGTGTGACTGTGTATACATGCTGCATGTGAGGTTAGGCCGGCAGGGGCAGGGTGGTGCCTCTTGAAAGTGGCACCCCCCATGTGACGTATGAGGTCATGGTGGCAGGGGCCAGGTCACGGAGGCAGGGTAGGTCCATGCAATTCCTGGAAGTGCTAGAATGTCTGGTATTCCGGGAACATGTGAGTGGCCACTCTTGTGCCTGGTGTATCATGACTGGGAGGCAAGCACTCTTGTTTTTTCAGAAGCTAGGCCTTGTCGTTGCTAGCCCTGGTAGGTCCCCAAAATCACTCAGAAATATGGCTAAGGGAAAACATATTTTACTAGGCCTGGCAGGAAAGGGCAAAGGTTGTAGATAGCCAGGCACCGTTCAATAGGAGTGGTTCTGGTTTGGGCCTCTGGGCCAGTCAAATGGAGAGTCAGGCTCTTCAGATTTTTAGTAGTTGGGGTGTCCTCTTCAGTCCAGGGTCTATTCCAGAAAATAGGAGCTTGTGGGTTTCCAAGTGAGGCTTAGTTAGTGTCTCTCCTTGGGGCCCCTCTGCACTGGCTGCCTGCCCAGCTGCTGCTGCTCCCCCGTAAGTCCCACACAGACCTGCACCCAGATGTAAAGTTTGGCAGCACAGCCTGTTCCACACGCAGCTCTGCATATGGTTCCTGGAGATTTTCTGCCTCCAGTTTCTGTCCAGCTCCTGGCTTCAATGTGGCTGCCAGTACCATTTCTCCAAACAAAGCCCAGCATTCCTGGTTCAGGACCTTTCCTCTGACCTGGCCAGGGAGAAAGGGAAGTGCAGTGGTGCTGATGGGAGTTGTAGTCCCCTACTTAGCAGCTCCATCACATAATTAAGAGGAGTCTTTTGGTAAAGAACAAAAATTTTCCACCATCCCCTGCTGATCCCATGATGACTGCAAATCAAAGCTGATTCTCCTAAGCCCCGAACTCTTTAATTTCCAGGATTTCCTATTTTGAATCTCTCTGAATACATAATAATTTGAAGAAGGCATTTTCTATCTCCACCTTATTAAGCTAAAAGTACTCTCTTAACCTAGTAAACATGATCATAGGTTAAGAATAGATTGGTTTTCAGTTTTTCTAAGAATAAAATACTTGCACTATGAATTCTAAATAAAACTATATAAGTTTCCTTGTGGTAAGAGGATCTTCTTTTATAATGCACAAAAGGTACATTTGCAGTTCATTATATTTTCTCTGGCATTAAAAAAGCTACATTTCTGCTAGATCCTGCAGGTTGGGTATTCTTTATTCTTTCTGAACTGTAAAGTAAGGCCAGATCTCAAGGTCTTTACTCAGTTATTACTCTGCTTTTATTTTATTTTTTTTATTTTTTTTTTTGCCAAGGCAAAAGGAGTTTGCTTGACTAAGTAAAAATGGAGGAAAACTTAAGTATGGCTTACAGATTTTCCCATAGTGGGCATGGTAAGACTTATAAAAATACAGTAGAGTTCTCTGTGTGTGTGTGTGCATGTGCATGCATGATGTGGGCTGAAAATGTTCTGCAGTGATTCATGCTACCTCTGCAGAACTTTCTGCCTGATTCAGTAGTACTTAATCTTGGCACTTCACTGTGTCACTTAAAAATAACTTGAAGACAGTGGGAACAGTAACACAGCATTGATTTTACACTGATTTCAATTGGACTAAAATAAATGTGGCACAACATCATAGTTATGATAAAACCCTCTTCTGCTCTTAACATACAGATCCTTTCCCATGAATCTTATTTACCATAATGAATGCACATTGTTTTATTTGCACAAGTTAAGCTTTTAAACGGGGAGATGGATCTGTTTGTCTGTCCAGCACTCATCAGTACCATGTACAGGAAGTTTCAAACAAAAAGTTGTTTGATAATTTAAACAAAAGTCAAATGACATAGACCATTCAATAAAGCAGCAAGGACCTCTGAATTATGAAGGTGCTAAAGATTATGGTACCTTCAGCTGAGAACTACAGTAGCTGATCATGTAACTTTCTTTCTGTGGTATGTGTAGCTTCTAGTACTCACACAGTCCCATGCTTGCTCACAGTGAGAGTTACTTAAGGATAGTGCACAGAGCATTACGTGTTAGAACAAGAAACACAATGAGGCATTTTCAGATAAGACCCTTCATCTCTGAAACATACTTCCTTTCTTGGTTCTACAGCATATGGATTTTGTGATCTTTGAAGTGTGCTGTAAGGCCCATTTAGTTTTTCAGGTCCTGATTGCAATGTTGTCAAACATCACAATATTTGGTAGTTTACTGAAAGCCCCAGTTTCTTAATTCATGCGATTACATGAAAATCCAAGCTTTAATTAAAAAAAAAAAAGCTACTAATTTGCATAAGGTGGTGACAATAGCTTGCAACATGACCCAAAAGGCTATGACACTAGAAGACAAATAAAGAGATGCCAAAGTCATTTCTCTCAAAAATGTCATGTTTTGAAGTCAATCTCATGATTTTTCAAGGGTCTCACGCACATTTTTTGAGCACATTGGGTTGGCAGTACTATCACTAGCCCTGACGTGGGTTTGTGAGGGGAGAGGGGCTCAAGGAGTGTTCCTTTTCATCAGTGCATGCCCTGAGCCAGGGTCAGGGACAATTGCAGTCCTGTGGTCAGGGGAGTGCTGAGACTGCTCCCTCCTTGAGCTCTGGAGAACACACCTCACCCCAGAAAGCATGAAGAAGAGGAGGGGTAATGGGTCCCTCTCCATCCCTGCTCTCTCCTGCTCTGTGGGTTCGTGGCTTCATAGAGGGTGGGGGCACTAACAGTCTGCATCATCTTAAAGGGTGGTCCAGCCTGCACAGCTACCCTGTGTACTAGGGACCTCAGGGAAAGGGAAACACATTCCTCCACTGAGCTCCTTATGGGTTTGGGCAGCCATACCACCCTCAGCTCAGGACTGGCCTTAGGCTGCCTAGGGTTGCCAGGTGTCCAGTTTTCGACTGGAACGTCTGGTTGAAAGGGGACCCTGGCGGCTCCAGTCAGCACCGCTGACTGGGCCATTAAAAGTCCGGTCGTCAGCACAGCAGGGCTAAGGCAGGCTCCCTGCCTTCCTTGGCTCCGCATGGTTTCCAGAAGCAGTGGTATGTCTCCCTCCAACTCCTACTTGTAGGGGCAGCCAGGGGGCTCTGCACGCAGTCCCCGTCCCAGGCGCCAACTCTGCAGCTCCCATTGGCTGGGAACCGTGGCCAATGGGAGCTGCGGGGGCAGCACCTGTGGATGGGGCTGCACGCAGAACCTCCTGGCTGCACCTCCATGTAGGAGCCGGAGTGGGGACATGCCGCTGCTTCCAGCTGCCTGAGGTAAGTACTGCCTGGAGCCTGATCCCCTGACCCCCTCCCGTGCCCCAATCTCCTGCCCCAGCCCTGATCCCCCTCCTGCCCTCAGAACCCCTCGAACCCAGCCCGGAGCCTTCCCCTCCACCTGCACCCCAACCCCCTGCCCTAGCCTGGAGTCCCCCCCACACCCCAAATCCCTCATCCCTGGCCCCACCCCAGATCCCGTACCCCCAGCTGGAGCCCTCACTCCTTCCCGCATCCCAACTCACTGCCTAAGCCCAGTGAAAGTGAGAGAGTGAGTGAGGGTATTGCTGTATTACCAGAGGGAGGGATAGCTTAGTGGGTTGAGCATTGGCCTGCTAAACCCAGGGTTTTGAGTTCAATCCTTGAGGGGGCCATTCTGTGTGACAGTTGTTTTTTGGGGGGGAGGGATAGCTCAGTGGTTTGAGCATTGGCCTGCTAAACCCAGGGTTGTGAGTTCAATCCTTGAGGGGGCCATTTAGGGATCTGGGGCAAAAATTGGGGATTGGTCCTGCTTTGAGCAGGGGGTTGGACTAGATGACCTCCTGAGGTCCCTTCCACCCCTGATATTCTATGATTCTATGAGGGTGTGGAGAACAAGCAACAGAGGGAGGGGGGTGGAGTGAGTGGGGGGACAGGGCCTCAGAGAAGGAACGGGGCTTCAGAGGAGGGGTGGGGTAGGGGGTGGGGCAAGGGTGTTCGGTTTTGTGTGAGTAGAAAGTTGGCAACCCTACTTAGGCTTCATCTAGCCCTTGGGATGTGTCTGATAATGGAGGGTAGGTGATTAATATGGGTTGGGAATAGGAGGTGTTTTAGTTGTGGGCTGGGAGTTTAGTGGTTCCTGAGTTGCTAGAATTTTGTGTGGATTTTTTCTAATAAATGTTAGAAATAATTTACCTCCAGTAGATCAAAATAAAAAATTCAAACCAATGTACAGCTGGGGAAGAAGGAGATTAAACCAGAAATATTTTTCATGAAAAAGAAAACTGCAATCATTTAGGAAGGGTTGACTCCTCTTGCTCCTCTTCTGGTAGAGCTAAGTTTCCATAATCAGAAATGTGCAACTTTTGTCTTATGCATAACCGTCGCCTTATTAATCAGCTAACTGCCACTACTAACCAATGATCCACTAACACCATTAAGCACTACAATAATTTCAAAATCCTTAAAACTGATTATACCTCAGATTAGTGCAGTTGTCATGGGTTAACACCTTGTATGCCACATTTCTGTTGGCTCTGTTATTTAGTATGAACCCATTTCTTCTAAGCTGTATGTTAATTTATTTAGTTTTAAATAATAATAGTAAAAATGCCTGTTCAAAAATGAGGGGCTAGTTACATGCTTAAAGTTAAGCATGTGCCTAAAAGTGCTTTGCTGGATCAGGGCCTGCAATAAGCACATTTCTGGAGATTATATTTATGGCTGGTTTAAGGATATATTTGGAAAAGTATAATTTACCAGCTGCACATAGATTTGTGAAAGGTATAAATCACGTTCTAATGAAATAACTAAATTGTTTGCTCCTGTTTACCCTTTCTGATAATACAAAACAAAAGGGACAGCAGATGAAAATGAATGGAAACATAGTCACACTTTAGGTCAAGCTAAGCATAGTTTAATTAGGTATGTTGAAAACATCTTTATGTACTGTATCAACAATGTGATATGTTTTGTAAATCCAAGCAGATTTTGCTAAGGCTTTACAAAAAACATAGGTTAGTCTGCATGTGGAATATAGCATTCACTTTTAGTTATCTTCTTTGAAAAAAGATACAGTTGAAAAATGAGAAATTTAATTAAAAGTTTTTTAAATTTTAAAATATGAAAATATTTGCTGACCAGAAAAATACTTGTGTAGGAATGCTTGTGAACTAATTAAATTATATGGCACATAGATGACAGAGTTGTCCTCATACTGTTCCACACATGAAGGGCTTATTACTCCTTTCTGGTCCTATGTAAGTTGCATGATGACTGACAAACATTTATCGTCTGCCTTCAGGATAATTCATGAATACTCCGCTGGTTAGTTTAAAAAAATTGCATGTAGATTTGAGTTAGTCCAGTATATCAATAGCGAACTGGAATACTTGCAATGAATATGGTTTTGCTTCAGTTCAGCTTAGAGTTCAATCAAAAGCCCACTGAAGGCAGTGGGAGCCTTTGGACTTTGAATCAGGCCCTTTGTATCTTTTGATTTCTTTTAGGAAGAAAAACTTTATCTCTATAGCAACTAGGAAGCAGTAACTATTGTATGTAGTTTAGTTTTCAAGGGAGAAACTAACACAGTAGGTTATGACAGGTAGTCGTTTCTAGCTCTATTCTTCTGTTTTCTCGAATAAAAATATATGTGCAGCTGCTAAGCAGTATGCAAAAAATCTAAACGCAGTTGGGGCTGAGAGTGCTGTAAGTAGATTGGTTGCAAAGCTGTGAATGTTACAACCTGCATGGCAGCTGAATGGAGTATTTGAGCTCTGTATGCTGTGGCAGTACTTTCAGAAAGACAAGTATGGGCATGTTTGTTTACTAGACAGTGTTTGATTTTCTGACCTTTGACAGATTAAGAAATACTGCTTTTCCCAGGATAGGGAAAATGACATCAAAAGAATTACAGGAAAAGCCCTGCTGCATTTGAAAACAATAATTGTCATTAGTGCTGAAATGGTAATTAAGTTGATGAAAAAGTGGATTCTGTACAAACTTGTGAGACATAATACCTGATTGATAGCCAGTAGTAAAATAGCACTGTTAATAATAAAGAGGCCAGGTTCTCCTAGATTCTTACTCATGTAAGTAATCCCACTGAAGTCAATAGAACTTGTGTAAGAAGTAGTCTAAAGATGGAAGAATTTAGCTCAGTATTAATAAAGTGCTATGAATATCTCTGTTCTGTTATGTGTAGTTGGATTCTGGTCAGCCCAGGGCTGTAGGGTAACTGTACTGATAACACAAATTATAATTAAAACTCATTGTTTGTCCTGGTAAAAAAAATAGGAAAAGTTATCATTTTAATTTTAAAACAGGAAACGTCATGGCACAAAAGCATTATGAATAATATTAAGTTGGCATAAAAATTATAAGTCAAATAAACATTTAATTTACAGTCAGAGCAGTTTACAGCCATTATATTATTTGGCATATGCAATTCGGTCAAGTCAAGCCACAGCGTTCTTATTAACAATGTTCAAGGCATGAAAACCTCCAGGAAGCTGAGTCATTTTGCAGTCCTCAACAATATGTGTCATAGTCCTCTTCACGAGACATGTAGAAAACCAAATTTATAACTAATCATACAGGAAGTCTGCTCAGTAGTGAACTTACTCTCATGACTTGGACCAGGACTTTTTCTGAAACAAACAAACCCTGTCACAATTTCCATGGAGATTGTGGCTATGACAGACATACAGCCTTACCAAGAAGCTACAGGAGAACAGAGCTAATTCAGTATTTTATTGGAGGAAATACTTGCAGAAAAATGTCAGCGTTATTTGATAGTACTAATAATCAAAAAATTAAAGTGCAACATGTAAATATTAATTTGCAAAATGGCATGTAGTTTGGTTTGTCTCTGTTATCACAGCAATTTGCCTCACCTATATTTACAAGTGTTAAAGAAACTTTAGAATTACAGAAAATTGAAATACTAGCCAAACTGCTGTTATACTACAAAAATGCTAATCATTTTTGAAAATCTAATTCACTTTCTGCTGCTATTAACCAATGCCATGGGTGCGACACCTAGGTAATAACTGTGGTTATGTAGATGGTATCTCTAACACAGGAAGTGGAGTAATATCATTTTGTCCTTCTGTTTACTGATGTCATCATATCCTTCTGCAGTGCCAGTTTATAAAGAATTCCTTTATCATTTCATGATTCCTGCATAAAAATAATACAAATGGTTAGGCTTTGCCATTTATTATAAAGATGTCGATAAATAAAAGCGCTATTGCTATCATTTTTTCATTCATATACTCTTTTGCCAGAGCTCCATTAAACTCCTTGCATAAGGAGTTACCTATCGGCTACTATTGGTAAGGCACTTAGCTGAATAATGTTATATTGCATCCAAAAAACCTATGTTAAAAGAAAGATTAAGATTGCAAAGTTAAGCACTCAAATGTTAGGAAATGCTAGAATGAAGGGTTCAAAGTCCTGTGAAAAATGTAATAAATGTGACCATGTAATAAAACTAATACATACACACATACTACCTTGATTGGTCCTGCTTTGAGCAGGGGGTTGGACTAGATGACCTCCTGAGGTCCGTTCCAACCCTGATATTCTATGATATCTATGATATTTGAGTGCTTGACTTTGCAACCTGAGTGTTTTCTTAATATATTTTAATGTAATTTCTTAAACTTTTAAAACGTAAACTTTGAAAACATAAAAACGCCATCTTGTGGAACCATACTGCCCCTCTCACCCAGATGGTGAATCAGCAAGATTGGGATCTTTATACCTACAGTACAGTGCTCTGCCACTTGAACTAATAGTGGAGTAGCCTGCCACTACAGGGGAATAGAAACACATACTAAAAAACAAAGGAATACTGAGATTTAAAAATAATGGTTTCAATTCCAGGTTCTGGAGGGGAGTGTTATTTAGTGGTTACAGATCTTTCAACCCCAGTTTCTTCCTGTCCCCTTTTTCTTCTATTCTCACCTCCTCAGTCCTGTTATCCCCTTCTGCCCTGTTCCAGCTCATGCTCTAGTCTCACCACCTGCTCCTATCCTTCCTCCCAGCTCCTGCCCCCCCTCTGTTCCTGTCTTCCCTCATCTGCTCCTGCTTCCCTTCACTGTGTTCATAGACTCACCATCTTCTGCCCCCTCTGCTCATTCCCCCATTCCCCAGCTTGGTGGAGATGGTGCATATGTAGTCTTGTCACCACGTAGGAACAATGAGGAGATGGAGCATGCTCAGTGCCTACAGAATCTTTGGAGAATTTGGCTACCAAACTGTAAGATATTTCTACTGAGTATGTGAAAACTGAGATTTTTCAGAGTCTTATGACGGCTGAATTTGGGCTGATATTAAAGGCAAATGGCACATTCCTGACATTACAGTGACCACCCTGCCAAATTTCAAGTCTCTGTTCTAATGCAAGGGGGTGCTAGAGTTTCTTAAAGAAACAGGTGCAAGAATTTGTATAATGTGCAAACCAACTTATTTTACCCTAACCTCTTACACTGAAACAGCTGAACCGTTTTGTTGAAACTTTTGTATGTATGTCAGCCTGAAGCAGATGTCTGGCATGAAAAATTTCAACCCAAATGGTTTAAATTTAGCAAAATTCAATTGGGCAATTACACTGGTCTGTCTGAAATGAGTAAACCTCTGTAATTTTGTTCGCCAGTTAGGACATTCAGCTTACGGGTGTCTGTGTGGTGGCACCTTTATTTTCTTATTGTTTGAATAGAATAAAAGTGTGATAGGTAATATCAAAAGAAAAAATGGCTGTTTAAAGGGGAGATTCCGAATAAATATGGTCTGATTCTCCTCTGACTTATCTTGGCTTTACACCAGATAACTCCATAGACTTCAGTGGAGTTACTCCTGATGTGCACCACTGTAACTGAGATCAGAATCAGGCCCATACTGTATGCTTACTAGAATTATTTATTAAAAAGTTACCTGTGGGTCTGCTTCGCTCTCGCAACATTGTAGACCAGGAGCCATTTTAATGAAGTAGATGGAGTTACAGCAGTATGAGATAAAGCCAGGCTTTTAAGTGTTCAACTTAAGATGAGCTTTTAAGATGAGATCAGGCTTTTAAGTGTTCAGAATGACAGCATTAGGACACGTTGCATAAAAATGCCTTCTGGGATGTCATGGAACACACTAACACAGAAATGGAACAGATATGCATTAGACATAACGACAATGAAAGACCAAGTACTGTTCTCAGCAGAATGTCAGATGGTGTCGTACATATTCAGCATTAGCTCCAAAGAAAGACTTAAATTAGTATTCTCATTAGGTTACTGTAATATTTGTAAATTCAAACAAATACACTACACACTTAGTTGTTGGATAGTATGTGATCTGTATGGCACAGAAACAGAGAAATTAGATAAAAATAAAAGTACTGTGTTACCCTACTTTATTTCTGAGAGTTCAGAACATACAAGAACCCCAAACAGAGAAAACAAGCTGCTCCACTAAGGCAGCGTGGCACAACTCACCCCACCCTGCTTTAAGCTGACCTTTTCCAGAATGACTGTACTTGCACGCTTTGTTACAGAGCTCTCTAGCCCACAAGCAGGACCTGGACACCTCTTCAATGCCCATAAAGTGATAGCTTGCAATTCCAGTGCAGCCCTCAAAACAACATACCACACCCTTGTAAATTCCTTGATTAGTTAACACAATAATAAAAGAAAAACCACTAGTTTAACCTTAAGATAGGTCTGCAATTTTGTTGCAGCTGGTGTACCTGCCAGGAAGAGAAAGTGACACCTGCCTTTTGTCTGTGCCTTATTGATTGGATCACCCTGAAAAGGAACATTTTCTGTTACTACATCCTCAGCCTCCTCTGGCCATCAAAACTCATAAACGTTGTGCCCCTGAAATGTGTGATGGTGCTACTATGCTGATTACAAATCCCTATTGAAACCATAACTAGGCATCTGGTGCTCACTATCATTGCCATTACAATGTTTGGTAGTAATCAACCTATTCTTGCACTTGACCCCTACCCAGTGTATTTCGCCTTTGCATTGCTCCAGCAGAACAAAGTTGTTTTAAAGCCATCCTAAAAGGGAAGCTTGGGATTTTCCTTCTGAGAATTCCCCAGTGGCATGTAGCCAGGTTACTCAACTCTGTGCCAACCACACTCCAGTGGAGTCAGGGACAGATTAGGGGCAGGAGGGGGCATGAATAGTGCATGCAGCACTCTGGTTACTATGAAAGTACCATTCAACATAACAAACAAGCTTTTAATAAATAGTTTGTTACTTCTTGTTGAAGTGTTTAGAGTCTTGATTATTTCACCAGACTACAGACAGTGCCACTACCATATCCTTCAAGGATGCAACCCCTGTAAGGGGTCATGAGTAGGTCTAGGGGGTTGTGATCACTCTCCTGTTTTTTATGGCTAGTTGGAAGGAGGGGTCCCAACATTTATTTTCTCTTGTGACAGTTGCTCTTGTTGAAGTGTAGCCTATTAATTTCCCATTGACCTTAGTTCTTTTCAATGTGTAGGCCTTAGTGTCTTTTTGGCAGGAGGAGATGGATCTCATTGTCTTGTTTTCAGTTTTGTTTAAAATACTTCAGGTTACCCCTGTTGTTTATGTTTCGGTCTGCAGTTAACTTTTCTCAATTGTGTACCAATGTTTTCTTCCAGAGTCATTTTTTCCTTATGCGTATCAGTCCCTTTGCTTAAGAACCCTCCGTATTCTCTAAATACTTTGTCTAATCCGGGTCCCATTAATGTCAATGGAAAAACTTCTATTGACTTCAGTGGAGCCAGGATTTCACTCACTGTCTCTATGCTTTCTGAGTACAGTTCCTGATCCTGCACTTCTTACTCAGGCAAAACTTGCATTGAGATTGTGGGAAGCTTTGCTGATTAAAGAACTAGTGAAAACTGTTGGATTTGGTAAGTACTGCGTTAAATACAGTGCAGAGTACACCCATCATGTCCTTCCTGGGGAGATTCAAGATGTTCCTGTTTTCTTTTTCTTTTTAGAGTCTATGATGGATATTGTTTTATTTATTGGATGTTTGGGTGATGGCTATCGGATTTTGTTTTGCTTTCATTGTTTTTGCACCTGCTCTGTATACAATCATTATAATCTCTGGTTTTGCTTGAAACATATTTGGTAACATTTTGTTAGGCACCCAGATGTCTTAGGCCCTATAAGTAATTATGCATTGCTATTGTTGTTTTTGGTTATACTTCTTCAGCAGAGAAATATGTTCCTAAACAACAATACTTTATTATATAAATTAGTGCTTTCACAGTGAAACAAATGTGAACCCTGCCTGCCTTTGGCTGTGGACATACTAAACCTTATATAGTTTCACATTTTTGCCACTTAAAAAAACCCACTGTCTCCAGTTTACAAATAGCAAAATGTAAGATGAGAGAGGTTAAGTGATTTGACTAAGATTACTCAGCAAGGGCCGAATCCAAGTTTTGTTGAAGTCAGTAGAAATACTCCCATTCATTTCAATGGGAGTTGGATTGGTTCCTGTATTAATGTCAGAGACTGGCTTAGTCCCAAGTCTCCTGACTTGCATTCCTGTACCAAATTACCAGACCTCAGTACCTCTCTGGAAGTTACTTAACTTCTCTGAATCTGACTCTCCAGTGACCCCAGCCACAATGGGATTACCTCCAGCATTCTTTACCCCACTCTTCTTCCCATGTTGGAGGCCTGGAGGAAGCAGAAGGCATTCAGGCCGATTCACCTAGAATTCTGCCTCATAGCTCAAAGGGCTCTTTTCTAAATTCTTGCTCCAAGCATCATGAAGCATGACTGTTTCCTTCACAATTCACTTCTCAATAAGGAAATGCCCAAGAGATAGAGATCACAAAACACACTCTAAATTAAATGTGTTTAGGGCTGGATTGTACCTTTAGATATAATCCTGCATAAGGGCCAGTGTGTGGTTGTACTGCCTGAGAAGGAGCCCTGAGAAAAGACTGTGAAAATCATAATTCCTTCCCTGCTTTGCCCTTTCCCCACAGATCCTTTGCTGCCGTAGAGAAAAAATGATGAGTAGCAAGGGCTAATAAGCCTTTTTATTATATCAGTCAGTTACCCACAATGACCTTGTTGTTTTCTTAAGATTAGTTGCCTTGTGTCATTAAAAATTAACATATCATGTTGTTGGCTTTTAAAGGAGGAGGAGAAGAATTATTTGCTTTCAGGCCCTATTTTCTCTCCTCCACTATTTCCTCAGACCCAGAACCCTCAAGCTTCTTCATTGTGGTGACCTTCCTGCTGAGGAGAACTGGCTGGAACTCCCTGTGGAATTAATCAGTGCTACTTCTAAGCCAGCCAGGGAGTTGATGCAAAGAGATGTGAGGCTGCTTCCTTTCCCCCTAGGGGCAGAGTGTACTGCCTCTGCAGCAACCCCAGGAGCTAATCCTATTAATCTATTGGAGATTTTTCGCTTCCAGGCTATAAATACTGCTACACATTTCATATGCTATTATTAATTTAGTGTGGGATTTTTTGATTATCTGTACTGGGACACTTGTGGACTAGTACCACAGAAAGGGGTATTTGGGGTATGAGCTATACTGAGTAATATATGTGCACTTGATTGCTTACTGTTCAGAGGGCTAGCAGCTATTTGATCTCAACATGATCTGCTTTTAAACTACGTTTGTTAGAATAGTGTTTATAGGCAGAGTTTACAAGCAAGTCGAAAATTAGGAATACAAATATATATATGCCACCCTTAATTCTTGCAGTTCCAAACTTTTGAGTGCTTGACTTTGTAACCTTAATAATGTTCTTTTAACATATTTTTGTGAGTAGTTTCCTAGGATTTTTAAAAAATAGACTCAAAACCCAAAAATTCCATCCTGTGGAATGTCTCATATTGACACCTAGAAGGATCTTCAGCAGGGCTGGAACCTTTAGATCTACCACACAGACCTCTGCCACTTGAGCCAATGGAGTAACTGATCGCAGTAGTAGTTGAGATCTCTGTGTGGACCAGCACTAGAGGGAAATGAAACACACATTTTGTCAGCAGGTTTCACAAGTATTTTCTGACAGTAGAGGAATGATGAGACTCAGGAATCCTGGGTTCCATTTCAGGATCTGGAGTGGAGTCTGTTCTAGTGAGGCAGACTCTAACCTATTCTGACCTGTCCCTTCCAAGCTTTCCCTGTCCCAGTCTTGTCTTTTCTCCTCTCCTGGCCTCTTGTCCGAGTCCCATTATCTTTGCCGACTCAGTTCCCGTTTCTACTCTTTACGGTTCTCATTGTAGTCCTCGTCTTCTTGCCCAGCCAGTCTGAGTCCCTGCCTTTGGGCTTGCTGTCCAAATCGTAGAAGTGTAAGAGTGCAAGGGACCTCATTAGGTCATCTAGTCCAGTCCTTTGCACTCAAGGCAGGACTAAGTAATAACTCGACCATTCCTGACAGGTGTTTGTCTAAATCCCAAAGTCCTCCCTGATTCTCTCCTCGTCCAACACCCAGTCCAGGTCTCCTTGCCCAGCCAGCCCTAGTTTTCTCCCCTCCTGCTGCAACTCTGCTTGCCCGTCTGGTCCATTTCCCCTTGTATCTGATCTCCTCTCCCATCCTCCACCCTGGCTCCCAATCCCAGTCTCCTCTCAATGCTCCTCTTCTTAACTTTGTCTCCACCCCACCTCCTCCCTGACTCCATATCCTAGTCTCTGAACCCAGCCAGTCCTAGTTCTCTTCCCACAACCCATTTCCTTTTCAGATCTGTCTCTGCTCCCTCCCACTCTCCACAGGTTCCTAGTCCCAGTTTTCTTGACCAGCCAGTCCCAATTTCGCCTGTCACCTCAGTTCCTCAGCTGATTTCATTGCCCACCCAGCAGTTGGTTCCCAGTCTCCACTCCCCATTCACCCCTCAGTTTCTTTCACCAGCGTCCAGTCCCAGTTCTCCCCCTCAAAGCCCGCAGCCTCCAGTCTCCTTACCCAACCCAGCCCATCTTTCCAACTCACCTGGTCCTGGATTGCCCTCTCCCTGGGCTCCCAATATCCTGGCCCAACCAGTCCCAGTCTCCCACTCCAATATCCAGTCAAGTTTCTCTCCCACCCCTTCCAGTCCCAGTCTCACCACACTCTTTTCCTCAGTCTATTCCTTTCCCTCTCCCCAGTTCAGCTTTTTCCCCTCCACATTTGAATCAGAAGGCTATCTCCTCCATGCTGCCTTGGTGCCGGGGTGGGATATGTGTGTGTGTGTGTGTGTGTGTTATTGAGAACACAGGCAACAGGCTCCCTGCTCTCAGTTCCAGTGCCCGGCCCCAGTCTGTCACAGATCAGCTTTTAGAGGGAAATCCTTCTGTGCCCCCCTAGCTGTGGGCTTGGAGCATGCTTAGTCACTTTTTGGTGATGATGTATGCACTGTATAATCAGCACTAGTAGCTATGAAAAAATGGAATATGCTCAGTGAGGTTGGAGTTTTCAACCTCTACTGAGCATGTGTAAACTGCAGATTTTCAAAGGCTTATCACTTGGCCACATTTTTATGGGGAAGGCAAAAGGCACATCCCTGACAGAAAGGCCAACCGCTGCCACATTTTCGAGTTCTACTCCAAAGTATAGGGGGTGATAGAGCATTTCAAAGAAAAGGTCTCAAGAATTTTTTAACATGGGCAAAATTAGATATATTTTTTCAAGCCTCATTCTCTGATATGGCTGAACCACTTTGGCTGAAAATTTTATCTATATGAGGCAGACACCTGGCATGGAAAATTTAAGCCTAAATTGTTAAAGTTTGGCAAAGTTGTAAAGCAACTTAAAACAGCATCTTTTAATGGGAAGTGTCAGGGAATTTTAATAACATGGAGTGCCAATAGCCCTGCCTATAGTAACAGATATGGTACAAGGCAATGAGATACAAATGTATGAATAAAAAATGTAAAAAACAAACAAAAAAAAGGCATGAGTATGAGGAAATGACAATCTAAAATTAAAAGAGAGTTTTGACATACCTATATCACGTATGCATGTATACATCTGCATCTATATATCATTACCTACATGAGTAGACAAAAAGTATTGTACTTTTCTAGAAGACTTGCTAAAACATTGCATCTAATAAATCACCACTGGTTTTATATCTCAACCACAACTCCTTCTCTCAGATAGAACTGGTTATAACAGAAAACAGTTAGAACAATATTGAGCAACTGTGTAGCCTTTCACCTCTTCACCTTTCTGTAACAAAATCTTCCATAAATATCAAGTTTTCATTAAGACTAATCAAACATGAGCATATATTGTATCTCAATACCTCATCATGGAAAAGAAACAGAAATTCAGTTTCTCACATTTAGATTGTAAGCATTAGGCAGTTCTTCTGTTGAATTGCCACCATTGCTCAGGCAAGGCACTGGCTCCCTCCTATTTAATTTATCCAGGGAAATGTACTGTGCCTGACACATATTCAGACTATTTAAGAAATGAGATGCTTTCAACCAAGTATCTGTATGTTAATTTCAAAGATGTTCCCAGTGAGGTGAGGACCTCCCCAGCCCTATCAGAATTTAAGAGTTCCTGGACAGTATTTCCAGTGCAGCTTTCACTTAAGGAGCTAATTGACAAGAGTGGTACCTTATCAGTGAACAGAATTTTCAAAAAGTTACAAAAAATGGGTCACTTTTCCACGGCTCTAAAGATATATGCTGTGATAGTCACCAAGATAACTATGATCCTATTAGAATTTGGGTTTGAGATCAGGCTGTGTGCCTAATTTAACTTTGTTTTGGCACTGACATCTTGGCACATTGTATACACTGCAGTTTATGTTCCTACCTGATGTCCGTTTGGCAACTAGTTTTTCTCTCCACAAGCTCTGCTGATGGGTTTCATTGTAGAACTCAGTGGGATCTGTGATTGGATGCCAGAAAGTTAGTGCTGCTTTAACCTTTTATCATTCTTCACTTACTTTTCCTTTAATTTGAAGGTGTTTTTGTGACTTTGTTGAGATGTTTTTAATTGCCCATTGTGTTTCTGTAACTGATCAGAATTTATAAGCAGCATAAAGAAAAATTCCACAGAAATGAATGGAGTTGATTGAATTGTTCAACGTTCTAAAGAATGAGGTTTTCAATTTATTTGTTATGGATCCAAATTGAAACCCTTTCTCATGTGAGGTTTCAGAGTAGCAGCCGTGTTAGTCTGTATTCGCAAAAAGAAAAGGAGTACTTGTGGCACATTAGACACTAACCAATTTATTTGAGCATAAGCTTTCGTGAGCTACAGCTCACTTCATCGAGTAATCCCAGAGATTTCAATGGGATCATTCTTGGGAGTGGCAAGTAGTTGCGTAAGGGTTTCTGTATTGTGCTATGTGGGTGTTTCTCTCCACAGTTATGGTGAGGGGAAAAAGAGTTATAAACTATATAGATTTGAATATGGGCTTGCTGGGAGCTGCTGTCCTCAGGGAACAAGAATTATATTGGTAATACAGCATTTGAACAACTTTAAAGACACATACGAGGTAGAAGATTAAATCTAGAAGCTCAAGGTAAATAGGAAAGATGTGGGTGAGGGCCCCATCCCTGAAGTCAATGGACAATGCTTTGGTGAAAAGGGAATTCTCTTGCCCTTTTTGTCAATTTCATGGATGCCCACAGGGCTCTGAATAGCAGCTATGAAATTGACTATAGTTTTCTTGTGTTTTTAAAGAAATTGTATATTCTAGAGAAATTGATACCTTAGGCTTCCACACTTATTAGGAAAACTTCCCCTTACTATTGGTGATTGGGTAAGTGAATTTTTCAAGCTTTGGAGTAGTAGTTTCATTATTTTTCTTTCTTTATTCAAATCAGGTAAAATACAGACCAGGAAATACATAAGCTACATTGACTATTGTACTACAATGAAAAGTGTGCATAAACATACCAGTTCTTCTTCGAGTGCTTGCTCATGTCCATTCCATATTAGGTGTGTGTGCTCGCCATATGGCAGAACTTTTCCACTCAGCAGTATCCGTAGGGGACCGGCTCTGGTGCCCTCTGGAGTGGCGCCCGCATGGTGTGGTATAAGGGGTGCCACCAGCTCCCCGCACCCTCAGTTCCTTCTTGCCACCAGCGATGGTGCTGGAACATCTGCTGCTTTGGCTAGCGTTTCGTTTTCTATTCTTGTGAACTTTGAAAACATGTAATATAGTTGTATATAATTAGTAGTTTTTTAGTTACCCTTAGTAGTAGTTCTCAACTTTTCATTAGTCTCCAATGGGACTCAGCTGGGGGACGGGGCATGGCCTGGTCCCCAGGCTTTAAGCCCTGCAATCGCTGGAAATGACCTATGTCCTTTAGCGATCCACATACCAGCTGCCTAAGATATTTAGGTGAAGGGCACGTAAGTGACAAGTGCCATACCTGCAAGTCCTTTAAACCTAGGGCGAAGAAGAAACACGATATCCATCTGAAAGCACTCCTAATGGAGTCAGCACTCACTCCGGCACCGGAGCAGTGGACCGACTCCACACTGAGCACCGCAGCCTCCGTGTGCAGTGCTCTGCCGGTGCTGTCCACAAGCTGGCACCAGTCCCTCTCCATGGCTCCGGGGAAGAAGCCATAAAAGACTGGGAGGGGAAGTTCTCCTACCTCCTGAAAGGAAAAGGAGAGGGCTGGGGGTGAGTCACGACCTTTGCCGGGCAGCTCAACACCCTCTTTGGGAAGTTGGGCCCCAGCTCAAGTTGAGCGGTGTAGTCCATCCCATGCTTTGCCTGTGACCCCAGATAGCGGTGCAGGCCCTTCCCAGCTTCAGGTGCCATTGATGCCCGAAGGTCTTCGAGTGGCTCAAGAGATCCTGATGCTCTTGGTGCCGCCCACACCGGCTCCCACGTACCCTGGTCTTGGGGAAAACCCGGGTTGGGACCTATGTGTGTGTCCCTGCCTCAGCGGTACCGATCCCACCATTGAGAGGGACATCCCACCAGCGTTTGCCTGCCCGAATCCGTCATGCCTCAGGACTGGAGAGGCAGGCTCCGTGGAGCCTGGGGGACACCGATCGAAGGACTCGAGGCATACCTCACCAGTAGATTGGCACAGACTCTCTGAGGCAAGAGCCACCCGACAAGAACTCCAGTAGCAGCCCTGACCATCTCCAAGGGCCCAGGACTGATCCTGGGACCAATTGGACACCAGAGACCGCTGTTTGCTTGGCCATCATCGCCTGTCTCCAAGAAGGAGGTCAACCTACTCAGGACGATCCTCCCAGCAGCTGGCCCATAGTAACTCTCGGTCCTGTTTGACTCTCGGTCCTGGTACTGGTTGAGAGCCCGACCAAGACAGTCTTGCTCAGACAGGTCGGCACCAGTTGGACAAGAGCCACTGCTCAGCCCAAACCTGGTCGCCCAGTACTGACTGCACTGCTGGTAGCTCCTGCTTGGAGCGAGGTTCCCTGACTTCAGGACAAGCCCCAGTACTGGTGGTGCCGACTACATTATCGGCACTGAAACCTGTCCCGTGGCCCCAAGCGCAGTGTCTGGCACCATGGTATTCATGGAACCCTTGGGAGTTCTCCCAACCTTCCCAGGCTGCTCGATTGGTGTTGGGAGTCTTGAAGAGGCCAGTGGCCTTGATACCTCATCCTCCTCCAGTGCTCGAGGCTTCGGGGGGTAGGACCTCGCAGGTCCAGGAGGACCCAGAGGAGCAAGCCGCTGGACCACCAATGGACGTGGAGGTTCTAGTGGCACCGGCATCGTCCTCGTCATCGCCGGACAAGGCTATCACGGAGCCCCCTCACCCAGTTCCTCAGGATGATGCCAAAGTACACCAGGAACTTTTGAAGAGGGTTGCTTCTAATCTCGGGCTTCAGGCAGAGGAACTGGAAGAGCCCTCGGACTCTCTGTTTGATGTCCTCTGCTCCTCGGCCCCTTCCAGTGTGGCTCTACCCCTTCATGAAGGGGTTTCCAAAATCACTAATGCCTTGTGGCAGACTCCCCCTTCCCTGGCCCCTATCTCAAAGGGCTGAACACAAGTACTTCGTGCCAACCAAAGGGCATGAGTACTTATACTCCCATCCACCCCTAATTCCCTTGTGATTGAGGCGGTTAACCACCAGGAGAGGAAAGGGCAACCGGGGTGACCAGTGGTGAGCTGGAGCCGGTTCGCAGCGGTTTGCCAGAACCGGTTGTTAAATTTAGAAGCCCTTTTAGAACCGGTTGTAAAAGGGCTTCTAAATTTAACCGGCCAAAAGTGGCGCCTTAGGTGCCGACTCCATGGGTGCTCCAGCCTGGAGCACCCAAGGAGAAAATTTGGTGGGTGCAGAGCACCCACCGGCAGCTCCCCACCCCATCCCCGGCCCCAGCACATCTGCACTCCGCCTCCTCCCCTGAAAGCGCTGCCCCGCTCTGCTTCTTCGCCCCCCCAGGCTTCCCGCGAATCAGCTGTTTGTGCGGGAAGCTGGGGCGGGCTGAGAAGCAGGCGGCGGCTTCGCATTCAGGCCCAGGGAGGCGGAGGCGGAGGTGAGCTGGGGCAGGGGGGCGCGAGGAGGACCGCCTGTGCCACAGCAGGTGACCTGGGTGGGGGGGCGCAGGGGAACCGCTCCCCGCCCCAGCTCACCTCCGTCACCCTTGGCCTGAGCGGGACGCCGCCGCCTGCTTCTCAGCCCTCCGAGGCTTCCCACCGAACAGCTGATTCGCGGGAAGCTGCAGGGGAAGGGGGTGCGGAGAAGCAGAGCGGGGCAGTACGTTCAGGGGCGGAGGTGGAGTGGAGGTGAGCTGGGGCTGGGTGTGGGGCGGGGAGCTGCCGTGGGTGCTCCAGCCCCAGAGCACCCCCAGAGTCGGCACCTAAGGCGCCACTTTTGATGTGATCAGTGGAGGGAGCGGCTCCCTGCTCCCCCCCAGCTACGCTACCTCACCCCTAGGAGCCAGAGGGACCTGCTGGATGCTTCCTGGGAGCTGCCCCAGGTAAGCACCGCTGGGACTCCCCATCTCGCCCCCCGGCAGGTCCCTCTGGCTCTTAGGGGTGGGGTGGGCACCCACTACGGTGGCCCACGAGACCCTCCTGCCCAGTTCTGGGGGCAGTCAGGGGACAGGGACGGGGTGGATGGGGCAGGGATCCTGCGGGGGGGGGCGTCAAGGAACGCGGGGGGTTGGATGAGGCAGGAGTCCCCGGGGGCGGGGGTGGGCAACGACCCCCTCATGGGGTGAGGAGGGAACTTGTTGTTAAGATTTTGGCAGCTCATCACTTGGGGCGACCCCCAAAAATAAAGACTCAATGAGGTTGGATCTCTTTGGACGTAAGGTTTATTTGTCTTCCAGCCTTAGCTGAGAGTGGCCAACCACCAAGCCCTCCTGGGCTGATAAGACTTCAATATGTGGCAAGCCATGGCCAAGTTCGAAGGATCGCTGCCTGAGGCTTCCAAGAAGGAGTTCCGAGTGATCCTCGATGAGGGCACTACTGAGATGAGGGCAGCCCTCTAGGTGGCATCGGATGCTGCTGATGCTGCTGCCCGTCCCAGGGCTTCCGCTATCTCCATGCGGCGAGTCTCTTGGCTGCTTCTCTCAGGTTGTCTACTGAGGCCCAGCAGTCATTGCTGGACCTGTCCTTTGGTGGAGGGGCCCTATTTGTGGAGCAAACAGACAACAAGTTGCATGGTCTTAAGGACTCTCACACCACCCTGAAAACCCTGGGTCTCTAGGTCCCAGCCCTGGTGCGTAAGTGGTTCAAACCGCAGCAGCTTAAGGGCCGGGGAGCCAGCCTTGGCAGGACCAGCTCCATAAATGAGCCAAGGGTTACAAGCGCCACCCGAGCCACCCACCTCCACCATCTGTGCAGTCGGGCTTGACCCATAATAAGCAGGGGGCCAAATGGTCATTTTGAGGGTGTGCCTGAGGGCAACCTACCAGACTATTCCCTGGATCCATCTTTCCCAGTGTTCTCTTACTGCCTTTCCCCTTTCCTCCCGGCATGGACCGCTATAACGTCGGACTACTGGGTCCTCAGCACAGTGGAACAGGGTTATACCCTCCAGTTCCTTTCTCCCCCACACTTCCCACCCGCCTTCCCCGTCCCTCTTCAGGCACCCGTCTCACGAGAGTTTCCTCATGCAGGAGGTAAAGGGGTTACTACAGCTGGATACGGTGGAAGAAATTCCTCGTCAGTACAGGAACAAGGGGTTCTATTCCCAGTACTTTTTAATCGAAAAGGCCAAGGCAGTCTACGGCCCATCCTGGATCTGTGAGACCTCAACAAGTACCTACAGAAGCTAAAGTTCCACAAGGTCTCTCTGGCTTCTATTATCCCCTCCCTGCATCCGGGAGTCTGGTATGCTGCCCTCAATTTGAAGGACGCACACTTCCACATAGCGATCTTTCAAGGACACAGACGCTTCCTCCAGTTTACGATCCTCCCATTCAGCCTGGTGACAGCACCGAGGGTGTTTACCAAGTACATGTTGGTGGTAGCGGCTTACCTCAGACTCCAGGGTATCCAGATCTACCTGTACCTCGATGACTGGCTCATCAAGAGCAACTCCGGGTCTCAAGTCCGAAGGGATGTCATGGTGCTTCAAGCCACATGATGCTCTCTGGGCCTACTGGTGATTGACAAAAAGTCAACGTTAGTGGCAGTGCAGAGGATAGAGTTCATTGGAGCGGTCCTCGACTCTACCTGCTCCAGAGCGTTCCTGCTGCCGGAAGGGTTCCACACGATGGCAAATCTCATCGCAGAACTCTCCGCGTTCCCTCTGACTACAGCCATGGCCTGTCTGTGCCTGTTGGGCCACATGGCAGCGTGCACTTATGTGGTCCATGCCAGGCTCCATGCGGCCCCTGCAATGGCTGGCAATGGTCTATTCCCTGTCTCGAGACCCCCTGAAGAAGATCGTTACCATTCCCCAGGCGATACTTACCTCACTGCGATGGTGTACCAATCGCAGGACAGTCCTGGAAGGGGTTTCGTTTGACAACCCACCTCACTCCATTGAGTTGGAGTTAGACACCTTGAACCTTGGCTGTGGGGCACATCTCGGCAACCTCCAGACACAGGGGATGTGGTCCCTGGAGGAGGCATGGTTACACATAAATGTCAAAGAGCTCCAAGCAGTCCAGCTGGCATGAGGAGTCTTCTTGCCCCACCTGTCGGGCAAGGTGGTACAAGTCCTGACGGACAACACAGCCTCGATGTTCTACATCAACAGGCAAGGGGGAGCGCGCTTGTTGGCTCTTTGTCAGGAGGCATGCTGTCTGTGGGACTTCTGCATCAGCCACAAAATCCACCTGTAAGCTTGTCACCTTCCTGGCGTCAGGAATACGCTGGCAGACCAGCTCAGCAGGAACTTCTCCTCTCACTACGAGTGGTTGCTCCATCCAGAGGTAGCCTGCATCATCTTCCAAAGGTGGGGAATTCCCCAAGTGGACTTGTTCGCTACCAGACAGAACACGAAATGCCACCAGTTTTGTTCTCGACAGGTCTGAGCAAGGACCCCCTCTCCGATGCCTCCTCTCATGGTCAGGGAGTCTGATATATGCGTTCCCTCTGATTCCACTCATAAGCAGGACCCTAGCAAAGATCAAGAGAGACCAGGCACAGATTATCATGATTGCCCCAGCATAGCCTCACCAGCATTGGTTTGGCATGCTTATGAGCCTGTCAGCGGCTCCTTCCTGGCCCCTGCCCAACCGACTGGACCTGCTGTTGCAGGACCACGGTCAGCTCTTACACCCCAACCTTGGGTCCCTCCACCTCTCGGCATGGATGCTGCATTGCTGAACCCAGAGGAACGGACCTGTTCAGAAGGAGTCCAACAGGTACTCCCGGAAAGTAGAAAGCCCTCAACTAGACTGACTTACCTGGCCAAGTGGATGAGGTTTTTCCCGCTGGGCATCCAAATGAGGCATCTCTCCCTCACATTCCTCCATACAGGCTGTCCTGGACTACCTGTCCATTTGAGGAACCAGGGCCTGGCACACGCTTCCATTAGAATGCATCTTGCAGCCATCTCCGCTTTTTACCCACAGATCCAAGGACAGACGTTGTTCTCCCATAACATGACGGTCAGATTCTTGAGATTCCCACAAGTGCTGGCTCCTGCCCTGCAGTGGTCCTCTCTAGGTTCATTGGGCCCTTCCCCATCTGTCATGGAAGGTCACGTTCCTTGTGGCAGTGATGTCAGCGAGACTCAGAACTGCAGTACACACTACACAGTATTTTCTGCAAAGATAAGGTTCAGTTGCAGCCCCACCTGGCCTTCCTGCCAAAGGGTGTCTCCATCTTCCATATGAACCAGGACATCTTCCTCCTGATGTTCTGTCCCAAACCGCACAAGACCAGTGAAAAGAGGCATTTTCATGCCCTGGACGTCCAGAGGGCCTGGGCTTTTTACTTAGAACGTACCAAGCCTTTCCGTAAATCGCTACAGTGGATAGGATGAAGGGTCACACGGTGTCCTTGCAGAGGATTTCCAATTGGATCACCGCATGCATACAGACCTATTTCGACTTGGCAGGGGTTCCACTGCTGCCAGTTGTCAGAACCCACTCGACGAGAGCTCAGGCGTCTTCGGCGGCCTTCCAGGCACACATCCCTATCCAGGATGTCTGTAGAGCTGCAACGTGGTGCTCTGTCCACACGTTTACTGCTCGTTATGTCATCACTCAGCAGGCCAGCGACAACACTGGGTTCGGCAGAGCTGTGTTGCAATCTACACATCCATGAACTCCTACCCACCTCTAGGGGTACTGCTTTGGAGTCACCTAATATGGAATGGACATGAGCAAGGACTCAAAGAAGAAAAGACAGTTACCTTTTCCATAACTGATGTTCTTTGAGATGTGTTGCTCATGTCCATTCCATGACCTGCCCTCCTTCCCCACTGTCGGAGTTGCTGACAAGAAGGGAGCTGGAGGTGCTCTTTATACCACACCATGTGGGTGCCACTCCAGAGGGCGCCAGAGCTGGTCCCCTATGGATATTGCTGTGGGAAAAACTTCTGGCACCAGTGCATGTGGCAAACACACACACCTAATATGGAATGGACATGAGCAACACATCTTGAAGAACACCAGTTATGGGAAAGGTAACTGTCTTTTCATTTTAGATTTTTCTTCTTTGTGTGTGTAAAGACTGCCTGCGATAGCAGAGAACATAATAGCCTGTACCACAGAAGTTGTTAATATGTTAATTTTTTGCAACTTCATTTCCAGGTAAAAGAAATAGAGGACTTCATTACCCATTGGTGTAAATTGGTGCAGCTTTGTTGAAGTCAATGGAGCTGTGACAGTTTACACCAATAGAATTTATTCCAGAGTTTTCAGAAAAAAATAAACTTGTTCCTTGTGATCCTAGAGTGTGTTCACATATGCAGCTTGGAGAATCCAGGGAATTTTCAGGCCAAAGGCATGAAAAGCCTCGGTAGACATTAAACAATAATATGGCTACACTTGCAGCATATTGGCTTTCAAACAAAATTTTCATCAGTGAGGTTCCCAGGCTTCATATTACGTTATAAAACAGATTGTAAATTCTCCAAAATACCTTTAATTCTGGATTTCCATGTTTTCCAATGTGTACTTTTGCAAAAGATGAACCTTAACTTAGAATTACCATGTTTTATAAATGTTGTGTTTTGGGGTTTCTGGCATTTGCGTACAGATACAAATGTACAAACTTAATTCCCCATACTACCTTTTATCCCTTACTTAGTTCTACCAACTTTCGCTCCCCTGGATTGAGGATCCGGAGCATATATTTTACCCCCGGGTAGTATTTTTTATAATAATGCTATTTTATGGTTTTCCCTTGCTTTGTGGGTCTGTGATGTGATGTGAGATGTTCAGGATGGACACAGAGAAATAAACAATTCTTGGAAAACCAACCATTGTAGGATATTTAATCATAGTGGTCCTTCTCTGCTTGCCTTGTTCAAGCTGAGTAGTACATTATTTAGTGAGCAGTCTCATTGATTTCCCCCTTGGGACTACTCACTGAGTAAGATACTTCTCAGCCTAAGTAAGAGTAGCAGAATTGGGACAATTATTATTTAGTAGATGAATTTTAAAAATATTTAACATAGTAGCATGTTATTTAGAAAATTGATTCCGTTTGGAGCCCTGTTCTGAATGGCTGTAAATAATCATTTGCTACAGTTGAAGGTTTTTTTTAATCAACTGATATTCTTTTGTGTTACTGTGTTGTAATAATGATTTCTCAAAGGAGTGAATTCTTTCACATGGATGTAGCTTCAGTATACTACAGTCCATGCTCCAAAGAGCTTGCAATCTAAGGCCCTCATCTAGCAAACACTTAGGCATGTGCATAACTTTACACACACGGCTAATCCATTGAAGTCAGTGGGATAGCCCACATGCATAAAGTTACACATGTTCTTAAGTGTTGGTAGGATCAAGGTTCAAGAAACTCTTCTGATTACTTTGGGCAAGATTGTGAATCTCTTGCTCACATTGGTAAGCAGTTATTCATAGCAGTAGTCCCACTGACTTCAAAAGGATTTCATGTGCAAATAAATGATTCATAATTTAGCCCTCAGAGCACATTCAAAAAACTAACTTCTCATACTCCTCCTGCATCCAGAAGAACTGTATTCCTTCCTCTGGGTACACGTTAATGGAACATCATGCCTCTATTATGTTGTAATATTGCAATGTGTTCTCAAGAGAAGAACTTTGGAAGTCATCCAGACTGTCCACGGAGTAAATAAAAAGCATTGTACTTTGTATAAATCATAAGTTAAATGAGCTTTGAACATACAGTAGTTTTGGCTGGAAAGCATAATCTGCTTGAAGTGATACCGTGACATTATGATTTTAGTGACTTCTCTTTTACTTTCTGATAAGAATAAGCCCTTTTCAATAATACTTTTCATTTCATTTAATTTTGGCCACTTTATTATAAAAATCACTGAGATTTAATTGCAGAAAATGTCTCTTTTTAGAACAGACATGTTTTTCTATTAGTGCAAGAATAGGTAATATACACTATTGTTTTCAACAAAATATTTAAAAGTGCATGTAATTATTATAACATTATCTAGATATATTTTGGTGGTTATTAAAATGAAAAATCAGAAGCAAAATAGAAACCCTTTATAACTCTGACATGGAATTTGTTTCTAAAGTGGTTCTTTTTTGATTAAAGCTAAAATGTTAGAAAAATTGTTTTTCACATATTACCCAAGCAAAATATTTATTTAGACAATATAAAGTGTTTGCAAATATTTTATTATTTTATTAGATCTAAATGTTGCTTTGTTTGCTGTTTTGAGATTACTCTTAATGATCCTTTTTTCTCCGCTATGGAGCCTTCTTAATATATCATACGTTATTTTTATAACTTTTTGGGGATGTTTATTCTGAAGTAGAGATTCTTTCTGGGGATTCCATTGCCACCAGAAATGTAGAAATACTAAGCAATATGCTAACAGAACAATAGTTTTTCTTTCTCTTGTCTTCATTACTGATAGCCTGTGCCTGGAATGCTTTTTTCACTGACAAACTTTGGTACTGTATGTTTCTAAGATTCTTCTTCTATTCTTGTTTGTCCAAAATAATATTTGTAGTAGTGTAATACTGTTTAAATAGGAAATTTATAAAAATCACATTTTTCCTCCGTTCGTCCCAAAGTTGTATGAAAATCTCTTGGCATTTGTGCAATAGTTGGAGTCAGAGGAGCAGTGAAGCTGGTGGGGCGTCAGAGGACAAGAAAAAAGGATAATGATGGAAATGCCTATACAGTGGGGTTGCTATAGCAATGCCTGGAGGATAATTCTGCTGGGCTGCTGAGAGGTTTCCTTGGTAAAGGCCTGTGTTTCATTTAGCTTCTGATTCTGATTGAATTAGGGCATCTCCAAAATACAGAAGTCAATATAACTGGTGAAACATGACTGAAAATAAAATAAAGACTATGTATTATTTTATTTATTTAGGGATTCTCCTCCCCCCAATGTCCCATACTGAAATGATGATATTTGTTTAATGGTGTTTAAAAGAAAAAAGGTATTTTGTGTCCTGGTCTAAGAATGAACACTTGCAGTATTTTCATATGGTAGTTATCAGTACTGGTCACTGAAAATGATTATGGGTCAGTGAGTATTTCTATGACTTCAGTGGGAATACTGACATGAGGAAAGATGGAGATGTCTGCAGGATCCTATAGACCTTATTCAAGCAAAACTCCCATTTGAATCCATATGAATATTGCTTGAATAAGGACTGCAAGAATGGGCACTGAATATGAGTGTAGTGTTATCACTGTGAGCTAGCTTCATGATACCAGTGGAGAAAAACTGGTGCCTTTTTGACATAAATTTGGTAGCAGTCTCATAAGGTTAAGATGTAACCACTACGCTGACAAGTTTTCATTTTTGAGATAGATGTATATTGTAAGGAATGTGCAGAGATGTGAGGCTTAGGGTGAAATCCTGACTTCATTGAAATCAATGATAAAACTCACATTGACTTCAGTGAAGGCAGGATTTTACCTTTAATGCTCAGGTATTCATGGCAGCCCAAAGAGAAGTCTCAAAATCTGTTAGTCACACTCCTTAAGGGTTCATGTCTTCTGTGGTCTATTAACACACTGTCAAGGGTTTCATATCCTGTGTTGGACCTTGTAACTTGGAAATCATGTTCTGGAGTGCGGGATATTTTGGACCCTGAAGTGTCAGTTCGGCTGATGTAAAAATCCCTTGTTCCTGAGCGATTAGGAGTTTGTTGTGATGAAAACAACTCTACTTCAGGCTGGACAGCACTACTTTGGTTATGACAGGTGGTTATTCAAGGTTTTCAATACAAATCTCTATTTTCAGTTCAGAAAAAAGGAGTGTCTCCTGTAGAAACCTGCATGGACCTCGGAGGGAGTGTAGCACATGAAACACCTTCTTTGCTGTTCCTTACTTCTGGAACGCTCACCATAACCTCGAGTGGCAAGCAATTTCCTGCTCCTCTTCAAAACATGCTTCCTCAGTGAAGCCTCCCAGCGTTAATCCACTACCGAAAGAAATGCTATTATCAAGGCTTAAAGTGGGCTAGGTCACCTATGGTTAATGTCCCAGACAAAACAAATGAAAAGCTCTGAGGTGTCTCTGGGTTTGGGGTGAGGGTTGTGCTGGTGAAGAGGACTGCATGGCTGAATCTAATGCAATGCTTTCTGACTGGGAAACAGAAAGTGCAGTATCAACTATCCCCAGGTGAGTATTTTCCTGATCATTTCAGGACATGCTGCTGCTCTCAATGCTGCCATAATAGGTATTTAGGACACAGGCACAAATGTACCAGGAATGGATTGCACATACGTTTGAGGTTGGAAATAAATCATCTGGGTCTAATTTGGATTTTGCTCTGATTTTAGAACTCTTGGAGTTAGCAATACTGCATTTTCCCATTTGTTGGCAACACCCCAGACTCTGCTGCAGATGCAGACATGCTACACACCCCGGTCAGCAAAATCAGACCATTTTCACATTTGCATCCACTCTGCTGTTGCTGACTACTTTACAACTACTTCTCTGCATGTTGCAAAGGAAGCTAAGGAAAAGGGCGCTCATAGATCAGACAGACTTCTCTGAGACAGTATTACGACTGTAGCTGGCCTGTGTCAGCTGACTTGGGCTTGTGGGGCTCAGGATACAGGGCAGTTTAATTGCAGTGTAAACATTCGGGCTCAGGCTGAAGCCTGGGTTTTTGGATCCTCCTCCCTTGCTGAATAATTTGTTCCACATTGTATTTATCTATGACACTCTGAGTATGTTTCCTAGCCCTAAAAAAGAACTCAGTGTAAGCTGGAAAGTTTGTCTCTCTCACCAACAGAAGTTGGTTCAATAGAAGATACTACCTCACCCACCTTGTCTCTTTGATCATCACCCATTGGCATTTATTGGCTTCCTTTCTGGTAGTCTCAACAGAGAGGCTGGGAGTTATACCAGTATTGAAAATGAAGTACCTTGTCACCCCGAGAGACGATCCATCTAGGTCAGGGTGGAGGCATGTGGAGGCAGAAGCTTGTGCTGCTTCTGCTGTACCCGGTCTGTGAATAAAGCAATTAGGCTACTAGGGCTGCCAATCTGGCACCTTTCACAAGCACTACATTCACTTCAAATAAGCACCTCAATTGTTGATTATACTGATTTTAGCTAATAACCAGCTTTAGATTAGTGCCTTGAAAGGCAGATTAAATGCATGTAAATCTCTTGAAAATTATAGCAATGATTTTGCAATAGGAGGTTGTTTTCATTTGCAACTTTACTCACTTCATTGAGAATAGTATGAAGGAAGGTAATATAATCCACACAGGTCAAACAATTCTCTGTGCAATATCAGGATTTCTGAGTGGAGAAAGCCTCAGGTCACCACACTGAAATGAGGATTGTTGTCTAATATTGGTCCTTATGAGTTGACTGCCCTAGATACCAGAAAGGGAAGGCTTATTGGAGCTGGTTCGAAGCTTTATTTTATTTTATTAACAAGAAAATAATCAAATACTTTTTAATGTCAGAATGAAAGAAGAGAGGGTTAAAAAGAAAAAAATACATATACATCCCAATGAATACAGGCTAGGACAATAATCATTTAGCAGAAACAGAGGGGAGAAGGAACACATGCATTTAAATCCCCAAGGAGATTAAGACAAAGGTTAATAAAGGTAATAAGAACAATAAAAGAGCTGCAGTTCACAGGGGAAATGCTGTAGGGATGAAATGCAATTATAATCAGTGTATGGGGCTAAATATGCTCCTGTGCTACCAATAGTGGAGAACAAAATGTAGCAGACCCAGCCAGGCAGGCATGCTGCAGAAGTGGGGGACAGCTGGTTCTATAGTGCGTGCCTCTCTACCCGCAACCGTTCGGAAACCCATGTGTGAGTATGCTGCAGGGACTGGCATCCACAGATGGGAACAAGGGGGACAGGTCGTAGAGAAGTCACTGTCTGTAGCATCATCCCAAACCCTCAACCCCATGCAGATTTTCACCATAAATTAATGTTGATTCTGTTTGCATTAATTTATGTGGGTTCTCTCACAGATCAGGGAACCCTCCCAGGGGATTGTGGCAGCAGCAGTTGGTGACACAATGAGAGCACAACTCCTGAAGGTGCTGCCATGAATCTGGGCCAGGAGATAGTACAGAAGCACTGGGCTTCTGTGCAGACGGCGCTGGCTTCCACTGATCTCCTGAAATCTGTGTGTTCCAAGTAGCAACCCCCATTCCAGATCCATGGAGTAGCGGCGGGGAGGCAAATCAGGCTCCCAGAAAGTGCCATCAATGAGTCCAAACTAATTTGTTCCTCCTCTCTAAATGAGAAAAAACTGAACCAGGGAGGGTAGGCTGTTAGTTTGTAAATGTAAATAAGTGCATTTCCAACTCATTTTTCTGTTACATATCCTCAGTGTAAGTGAACAATTATTGTGAAGCTAGCAGTAAGTTTACTTCTTGAAAAAAACTGGCAGGCACATAGTCCAGAATCTGTTTCAATATCATTTTACCCAGTTTTCTTCTTTTGTGCTGACCTCTGCAACAGTTTCCACCAGAAAGTGATTTTGACATTGCTGTAGTTTTCTTGGGAAAGTCTGTGGTATATTAATCCTTTGGTATCCTTATAGAACTGTAAATATGGCACGTTGGCAGGCACAATAAGTTTTCTTCTTATGTGTGAGAGGGAGCTGCTGGCAAGTTGTTCTTCATGAGAACTCCTAGATTTTTGAATTTATTCCTCACCTTGGTCAGAAATAGCCCAAATATGTCAACTGTGCAGGCACGCTGCAAGCCTGTTTTTGTGGCATTTTGAGGAGGGTAAGAGTATAGGATGATTGGAACAGAATTTGAGGCAGAATGTCCTACTGATTCATTTACTTTTAATACTTGACTATACCTGGATTTGTTAAGGGGTAAAGCTGATTTGGGCGATTGACTAATTTCGTACATGATTTTAAGAGATGGCAGGGCTCCTAGAGCTTTGGATGGGCATCTTTTCTGTTTTAGAAATGGGAAAAAAATAAAATATTTATAGCAAACTCCATGCCGGCAATAACCACAACTGCCCTGGTCCTAATCAAGCCAACGACCATCTACTGCATATAAAAACAGGTGATATACTGTACTTTTACTTTTCTGTCTCCTCAACCATGTCCACCACTTGGAGAAGGTTTCACACTCTCCAAATAACAGACAGACCAGGTCTCAGAGCCAGGACACTAACTGACCACTAAGGCCTGATAAAATGTCTTCAGTTTTTTTCCCTTCACCACAAAAAAAAAAAAAAAAAAAAAAAAAAAATGGGGGGGGGAGGGGTGGGAGCAAAATCCATGTGAATACATAGAGTATCTCAAAAATATTGCCTCTCCCAACATCAGTGCATGCACACTCTTGAATTTCAGTGGCTTCTGTTTTGCTGTTGGTGTTGAATCTCTTTTCATCTACCTTCATTTTCTTCCACTGTTCTCCTATTCCCCATCATTTATTTCTGTCCTGATTGAAGCAGACAGGATAGGCTTAGCAAGTTACAAAGCATACACTGGTTTTAGCATTGCTATCATTTTCCTTTTTGTTGTGAAAGAGGCATAGTTCTGGCACAGGCCTGTAAAAAAATAATTAAAAATACAAAAAATACAGTTAAGTCTTTCCTGGTTCCCCTTTGTCCAGTAAGTCTGAATGGGGTAATTCATGTACTCAGAGGAGCAGATGTGCAATAACTACTATGTAAGCTTAGAACATTGCTACCTTTTATAAGAGTCCACATTGTTGCTTTGACTTGGCAAGCCTTTGTACAGCTGCTTTAAATTAAAATTGGCTTAATGGAGATGGAAATTGCCATATAATATTGCTCACTTGAAACTTTACAGTGCCAATGCCAAACTACTGACCAAAGGAACTTTCCTTGAGCAGTGCCATTCACATCTCTGTATGCCGACTGTTACATGTTCTCAGATGACATCTTGACATGCTGTAGCTGATTTGGCACTCTTCTGTGCAATTATGGCTCTCTTGACACTATTCCTAGCAGCTCTGAAATCCCCCTGGAAAGTAAAAAGGAAAGCAGGTTAATGAGAAACTCTTTATAGTTTTTAAGACTAAATTACAAAAAAATTGAGATTTTGTGGGGAAAAGTAAGCGCTGGAACACTTTTTTGTTTCATCAGAGCAAACAATCTGTATGGTAGCCTAAGAAGCTATCAGAAGATATATTTTAGTGGCGCAGCTCTATAATTTAATAGTACACATTGTTCAATGGAGCTGTGTTGCTTTGCATAAACTTTAGCAGAAACATTGTGTGGACAATGTTGTAGGACCAGTGCTGCCAACCTTTTAAAGTACAGATATAGTTAGGCGCCTAGCTGTCATTAATTTTCAGTGGGAATTAGGCACCTATCTACCATTTGGGCCTTTGAAAATCTCTCCATTATCTGCTAAATATCTCATAGTATTATTCAGTTAGCCTAAGTCTACACTCCATGTTCAAGACTAAAGGGAGTTTTGCCTGCATGAGAAGTGTAAAGTAGGGGCCATGCAGCTTAAAATAAAATAATAATAATTGATAACTGAATGGCTTTGTCCACAGATCATGTTGCTCTTGAAGATTTCTGCAACATATCTGCAAATGTCTAAAAGTAGAAAATTATTTTTGTTCATCTTTCATAGCATCTTATCCATTGTTATTGTAAACAAAAATAGCCAGTTACTATTGTCTTTGCTTATTTTTGAGCTACCTGAAAAAGTCATTTGTTAGAGATGCATTAGGGAAAAAAAAGACTTGTAAAAATATGTAAACACTTCAAGTCAAATAAAGGAAAGGTATTCTATAAAAATTCCAGGCCCAAATTCTTTTAGCCACATCTGCATAAATTCATGGGGGTTACACAGGCATAACTGCAGGCAGAATTTGAACCTCCAAATTTAATTTATTAAAGTGAATTTAAAAAGCCTGTACAAGTAAGATACATTACATAAAACAGCACACACAAAGTGGACAAATTTTTCCCTCTTCAAAATTATATGCTATTCAATTGCTAGGATAAACAGAATGTGCATCACATTTACATGTTCTCCAGATCTTATTGGTCATAACTATATTTATTTTAGTACAGCAAAACAAAGTCTATTTCAAACCTACACACCTCAGATTCTTTGCTATATGGACTAGGAAATACTGCATATTTTCACATTTTTCAGCATGTAGAATGCTTCCTCAAATACACTACAAAATTCTGTGCATCACTAGATATATTTCATATTCACTATAAAATAGTTCTAATACATTATTAAAAGCTAACTGGCATATATGTCTTTTCAGGTTCATTACTCATTATCTCTTCCAGTTCAGTACTTCAGATACAAGCTGAAGGACATCCATGTCTAAACATACAGTGTGATAAGATGAATCCAAGTGGTTGTTTTTAAAAGCTACATACATATTTTCATGCCAAGCAGTAACAGAATATTTTATTCAGTGTTTTTATGCTTACTGTACGTTACATTACTATCAAAGTTCTGGTGAGAAATTTGAATTGCTTTTTACAGCCACACAGCCTGCTGCTTTAGGTTCTCAGCATTACACTTGGGTTGTCCCAATTCCTGGATAAATTATTCAGGCTCTTGACATCACAGATTTCCACTATCCGATTGGCTGGGGCTTACAAAATAGAATCTTTCCTCAGGAAAACAGTTAGGAGGAATGATGGCAGTGAGACCAGCAGGGTTGTTACTCAGAAGAAAGCTGGCTTTGTCGGGTAATATGAAAAAATATGTGAAAGATGCTATAAAAACCTGCATTAATGTGATCCCACTTTAAATGGGAAACGTGGAGGGATTTATGCAAGAAGCATGCATTTTTGGTGGAGGAAATAATGTGATCTTTGCTGAAAAATTACCTCTTAGCTCAAGTCTAAATAACAGAGGCTTACTATATAAGATGCAAAAGTAGCAGCAGCAGCAATGGCTCGTTACAAAGATGCTAGTGGCAAAAAGGTTACGTCGTTAAATTTGGTGACCGGATTCTTTCAATACCAGCTGGGTAAGTGGTGCAATTTGAAGCACTGACAACCCTTGTAAGTGCGGGAAGCAATGGCATACAGTGTGTAAAAATTGTAAAATGTTTGTGTCTTGTGTTCTTGGAGAAATGTGAGATCTAAGGAGAATTCAGATTATCTTAACAAATGGAAAGAACTGCCCTCCTCTCTATGGAAATTGTAAAAAGTACATGCTAAATTCCCATGGTATTTGTAAAAATCAAACCACTTTTCTATTTTACTTGTGTCTTGGATCTCTAAATGGTGTAATTCAGTCTATTTATTTTACAGTTTTAAAGAATAAGTACTAAAAAGTAGGAAACTATTGAAAATAGTTATTTTAGAGATGGTAAGGTATATGAGTCAACAGATTTTGCTTTGGGATGGGTCACATTAAAGAATATTTCTCTTATCTGCTGATCTAAACTGGCTATGCCTACCATAGGTCAGCTGCTAGTAGCTAGGAGTTCAGAGCAGGTGTTTCACCTGATTTTCAGTATGTTGTCAGAAGGGCAGTCAATAAACTCTGTGGGTGTTCTGCCTAGGAGGGAGCAGGCCAGAATTGATTATTTTTCCCTTTTGTTTTATTTCTTCGAACTGAAAGTTGAATTCTAATTGCCCAATTCTCATCTCTGGTCTGATACACTATTGATTTAAATTGATTTACTCCTAATAAACATGGGTGTGAATGAAATAACAATCAGGGATTAATTTTGCTCCCTGGGTACATATACCCAGGACTAAAAGACCCTTGGCATGGCCACAGCTGGCTTGGGCTTGCTGGATGCGGGCTGTGCAGCTAAAAATCTCTGTGCTGATGGTTGGGCTGGAGTCCGAGCTCTGGGATCCTCCAGCCTCCCAGAGCTCAGGCTCCAGCCTGAGCCTGCACATCTACATAGCGATTTTTCCGTCCCACAGGTCAAGACCCATGATCCTGACTAAGCTGACCTGGGCCAGTCATGGGGTTTTTATCCCTGTGTAGACGTAGCCTCTGTGTCTCAGTCCCAAATTCCTATTCAGGTTGAAGTGTACTTTTCTCTGCAAGTAGTTCCACTAAAATTAATGAGGTTACTTACATGAGCAAATGCTCATCGGTTCCGAGTTTGGCCTTTATGACTTACTGCACATCACACATGAAATACCCTGTTTACATTGGTTACCAAAATAAACACTCCTGAATATAGTCTTGTTGCACACGTAACTGAAAATGATTTATTTTGTTTTCATCTACGATCATTTTTATGTTTGTTATAGTCAGTTAGATTTGAAATATTTTATCGTAACAATTTTACTATTGCACGTCAATATTCCTTTTTCTAAATTATACAGATTTACAAATTATATATAATTTCATAACTGCAACTCTGTGTATTGGCAGGTGCAGTTGTTGCTCTTTAAAAATTCATTCAATTTTGAGAGGTCCCCTATCAGTTTCAATGATATTCCTTATACCTATATAAAGGGAAATACTAGTGGAACCAATAGAATCTCTAAAAGCTGAGTGAACTTAACAAGGGAAAACTGGGTCAGACTCACCAACCATAAAAAAGATTAACAAAATTAAGAGTGCAAAAGTAATTTGCAAGTTTCAAATTATTTCCTCAGTTCAGTTCATAGCTCCAATAATGTACAGTAGAGGATAAATACTATAATTATAAAAAGTTCACCACTTTTATTCATGGTGAACACATCTCACTAGTATATGTAATGCCATTTTATCAGTGTATTTCCCCCTCTTTTACTGTCCTTCCTTGTGTATATGCTAACCCAGGGGTGGGCAAACTTTTTGGCCTGAGGGCCACATCTGGGTGGGGAAATTACTTGCAGGGCCATGAATATAGGGCTGGGGCAGGGGGTTGGAGTGCGGGAGGGAGTGCGGTAGGGGGTGCGGTGTTCAGGAAGGGGCTCAGGGCAAGCGGTTGGGGCAGAGGAGGGGTGCGGGGTGTACAAGGGGGCTCAGGGAACAGGGTTGGGGTGCAGGAGGGGGTGCAGAGTGTGGGGGGGCTCAGGGCAGTGGTGCAGGGAGGGGTACAGAGTGCGGGGGGGCTCAGGGCAGGCGGTTGGGGTGCAGGAGGGGTTCAGGGTGCTGCAGGGGGCTCAGGACAGGGGGTTGGGGTGCAGGCAGAGGGGTCAGGGCAGGGAGTTGGGGTGCAGGAGGGGTGTGGGGTACGCTGGGGGTTGGGGTGCAGGCAGGGGTTTGGGCTCCAGCCTGGCACCGCTTACCCAGAGTGGCTCCGGGGTGGCAGCGGTGTGCACCGGGGCCAGGCAGGCTCCCTGTCTGCCCGCCCTGGCCCCGGCCCTGTGCCGCTCCGGGAAGTGGCCGGCACCACGTCTCTGCGGCCCCTGGCGGGGGCGGACGGGACAGAGAGCTGCATGTGCTGCCCTTGCCTGTGGGTACCTCTCCCGAAGTTCCCATTGGCTGGGAATGGGGAACCGCAGCCAATGGGAGCTTCAGGGAAGGTACCCACAGGTGAGAGCAGCACGCGGAGCTCTCTGCCCCCCCCCACCCCCAGGGGCCTCAGGGACATGGTGCCTGCCAGTTCCTGGAGCGGCGTGGGGGCTGCCGGGCCCGGGGGTGGCAATCCCGCGGGCCGGATCCAAAGCCCTGAGGGGTCAGATCCAGCCCACGGGCCGTAGTTTGCCCACCCCTGTGCTAACCATTTAAAATATCTGTCCTGCTAGTTGTAAAATAAAACCCTTCATACTGTGACAGTCTATACTATTACTCACCACTTTGACAAGATTATGCTAAATGTTGTACAAAGTATTCCTTGTGATGTATCGTTTGAAAACTCATAGTCTGCTGAGCATTGTTGTCCTGATAAAATATGTCTATCAACGTTGTATGTAAAGTTATACGTTTTTACTTTATAACATTGGTGTAACACATTCCAGAGTTAGAAAGGCAGTGGTGCTGGGACGGTGGGGGTAGTGGTAGTATTGTCAGAGTACTTGGTAGTATGACCACAATGAAAATAGAAATGAGAGGGCATTTTATGAATAATATTATTTAACACTTTTCATCTCTAAATCCCAAAGCACATTAGAAAGGTGATTAAACATTATTTCCTACCATTTTTACAGATCAAGAGAGCTCACATGACTTTTTCAAGGTCACACCACAAGTCAGTAGCAGAGGCAGGAATAGAATCCAGGTTTCTGGGCTTTAGACCTGTGTCATCTGGTGAACCATAGTGCATCCTTGTAGAAAGAAAGAAAGAACTTCAGCTAGCATTGAATTTTCTGTAGTGTAGGGTAAGAGCAATGTTCAAAACTATTCAGTGGTGATGAAAAAATGACATTATTGGTGAAACAGGTAGTTCTTTAAAAAAAACCCTATTAACTTTATGCATTTGATCCCAGTGGTATAAAATTCTTTCCTGTGCCAAAATTCACTCACCACAAGAGAAGGGGTGGACCTTCAGGGAGCCAGTTATGGCTCTCTGATTCTCTCCTTTTTACAGCTGTAACCCCAGCATAGGTTACAACAGTTAGTTCAGAAACTGTTTTCACCTGTATCAGCTGGCAGCAACCTGCAAGGGACCAGTTGAGAATTGGCAGAGCTCATTGTAATGTCAGACATACTCCTTAAGCCAGTGCAAAGAGCAAGAGTACTGTAGAAACTGGATATGCCAGCAGCTCCTGCTTGCTAGGGTGCATTGTCAGCTGGTCAGATATTGGCAGTGTCCCAAAAAGTTAGGCTTCTAAATCCATAGTTGTTCACCTAAATAAGTGGTCTGATTTTCAGAGATGCAAAATACAGTGGAGGTTGTGAGTGTTCAGCACCTTGAAAAATCAGGCCACTTTTTTCAGTGCCTAAACATGGATTTAGGAGTCTAACTTAAGCACTTCGATTTGTACTCTCTCCCAAAACACAAAGAAAGTATGATATTTAAACATTGCTGTGAAGCACTGCTAATAAACAACTGTCGGGACATTACTGGGAGAATATACAATTTTTTGTTACAGGGGAATTACAGGCAAAATTAACAGGATTTACAAGAAAAAGTGACATTTGTGGAGCTGTTGCATGATATGTAATGAACATTGTTCCCCCCATCATGTAACTCCCCAGTGAGCTTTAGCAATGTCTAATCACATTGGTTCCATTTTTTTTTCAGATGAGCAAGAGGCAGTGCAAAAGAGGACTTTCACAAAATGGATCAACACTCATCTGGCCAAGGTAATAAACATTATGTAATGATCCTTTTTTGAACTCAAATCCTGCTCCTCTGCAGATAACTAGGCACTGGAGGATGTAAGGCAATGGAACCTCTGCAGTTCTGCTGATCAGGATAGAAGTAGGTTGTGGAGACCCCTCAAAAGGGGATCCATATTATCTGTATGTTTAGAGGTTTAATCTGTTTCAAGATGTCAAGGTTCCTTCCCCACTCTGAACGCTAGGGTACAGATGTGGGGACTGCATGAAAACCTCCTAAGCTTACTTTTACCAGCTTAGGTTAAAACTTCCCCAAGGTACAAACTATTTTACCTTTTGCCCTTGGACTTTCGCTGCCACCACCAAACGTCTAACCGGTATATTATTAGGAAAGAGTCCGTTTGGAAACGTCTTTCCCCCCAAAAATCCTCCCAAAAGTTAGCCCCCCTTCCTGGGGAAGGTTTGATAAAAATCCTCACCAATTTGCATATGTGACCACAGACCCAAACCCTTGGATCTTAAGAACAATGAAAAAAACATTCAGACTCTTAAAAGAAGAATTTTAATAGAGGAAATAGTAAAAAGAATCACCTCTGTAAAATCAGGATGGTAAACACCTGACAGGGTAATTAGATTCAAAACATAGAGAATCCCTCTACGCAAAACCTTAAGTTACAAAAAGACACAAAAACAGGAATATCCATTCCATTCAGCACAGCTTATTTTCTCAGCCATTTAAAGAAATCAGAATATAACGCATATCTAGTTAGATTATTTACTAAGTTCTAAGACTCCATTCCTGTTCTGTCCCCGGCAAAAGCATCACACAGACAGAGAGAGAGGCTTTGTTTCTCCCTCCTCCCAGCTTTTGAAAGTATCTTGTCTCCTCATTGGTCATTTTGGTCAGGTGCCAGCGAGGTTATCCTAGCTTCTTAACCCTTTACAGGTGAAAGGGTTTTTCCTCTGGCCAGGAGGGATTTTAAAGGTGTTTACCCTTCCCTTTATTTTTATGACACAAGATGACAATGGTTTTGGGGGCTGTGGTATGGCCAGTAGGATCACAGCTGCTCAGCTTTACTGGCCAAAATCCCTTGCCCTGGAAAAACGGGTAGCATAGTGGCTGCTACTACAGTCAGGAGGAAGTACTATGTGACTGCCTTGTACAAAGCAGGACATTGTGCAAACTGAGCTGTGTTGGTTCTGTCACTCAAAGTATGGTAGGATAAAGCTTGACTCAGCTGCCTCTTAGGTGTTCAGCCTCATAGGGTACATCTACACAGCAAAGAAAAATCCGCGGCTGGCAAGTGCTTTTACTTTTTCTTTAATTAAAATTCTTCTTTTAAGAACCTGATTGCTTTTTCATTGTTCTTAATATCCAAGGGTTTGGGTCTGGGTTCACCTCTGCAAATTGATGAGGATTTTTTATCAAGCCTTCCCCAGGAAAGGGGGTTTAGGGCTTGGGGGAATTTTGGGGGGAAAGACGTTTCCAAGTGGGCTCTTTCCCTGTCATATTTGTTAGACGCTTGGTGATGGCAGCAATAAAGTCCAGGGACAAAAGATAAAATAGTTTGTACCTTGGGGAAGTTTTAACCTAAGCTGGTAAAAATAAGCGTAGGGGGTTTTTCATGCAGGTCCCCACATCTGTACCCTAGAGTTCAGAGTGGGGAAGGAACCTTGACAGGTCAGGAAACTTTCTTGATAATGGACCTATAATAAGTACTTAAATTTAAAATAAACATTGATTGCTATTCTTAGGTAAAAATGATTTTGATTTGAGGTTTATCAAGAAAATAGCAACAACAACACGCTGTGAAATAAAATGTTTTTATTTCCTTTCTTCTAAGAAATCACACATCATTTTAGGTATTCTGGCATCAAGTGAATACATTTAATAACTGATTAGAAACATTTTATAGCAAGTCGCAGGTGATTTCTAGGAGAGAAATATTTTTACAGAGATTTGTATGCTCTATTCAGACTGTAAATGCTGAGCTTTAAAGTGCTGGACAATGAAAATATGATAAAGATCTTGGTATGAGCAAAGCTAACTTTTGTGATCATCTGCATTCAACAAGTACTGTATGCAGAAATCTATTTTTCTGTTTAAAGTGGATTTAGTACCAGTTAAAGGTGTTGTACTTTCAGCCCTACAGTCTGATGTCCTCTGTCCCAGAAAGAACAGCTCTTGCCTTAGCATGAAATGGTAGTTCAGCCTCCTTACCAATTCATTTTGTGACCTCTGCTGTGACCTTTTGAGAGGAGACTCAAAGAGCTTGCTTTGTTTTGCCCAATCAAATGAACGCTGAGGGGATATATGACTGCTTCCTTTAAATACATCAAAAGGGGTAAACACCAGGGAAGGAGAGGCATTATTTAAATTAAGCGCCAGTGTTGCCACAAGAACAAATGGATATAAACTGGTCATCAACAAGTTTAGGCTTGAAATTATATGTAGGTTTCTAACCACTGGAGGAGTGAAGTTCTGGAACAGCCTTCTAAGGGTAGCAGTGGGGGTAAAAAACCTAACTAGCTTCAAGATTGAGCTTGATAAGTTTATGGAGGGGATGATATATTGAGACTGCCTACAATAGCAGGTGGACCCTCTGTGACTGCTACAGCAAATATCCCCAGCTGCTGGAGATGGGACACTGGACGGGTAGAGCTCTGAGTTACTGCAGAGAATTCTTTCCCAAGTGTCTGGCTGGTGGGGTTTTCCAACATGCTCAGGGTCTAAGTGATTGCCATATTTGGGGTCAGGAAGGAATTTTTCCCCCAGGTCAGACTGCCAGAGTCCCTGGGGTTTTTCACCTTTCTCTGCAGCATGTGGCATGGGTCACTTTCAGGTTTACACTAGATTAAATGGTGGATCCTCTGTAATTTGATTTGAAGACTTCAGAAACTTAGCCAAAGGTTATGGGTCGATTACAGGAGTGGTTGGGCAATGTTCTTGGCCGGCAGTGTGCAGGAGGTCAGACTAGATGATCATGATGGTCCCTTCTGGCCTTAAAGTCTATAAGTCTATGAGACCTGCAACAAGATGCCTATTATGATATGGTCACTAAGAACTGGACTGATATTTTCAACCTATTCCACATTGCTCACCAAACAGCCATTACATGGTAATGACTTTCTGACACTATCAGCATGGCTCAGAATCAAACTTGGGATCCAAAGATAGAAGGCTTTGTTTTCCATTACCAGTCCCCAGGCAGGTGTGTCCAGAAGCCTGGTTGTATGTTCTTGATCACAGTAAGGTCCATAGTTCTGGAACAATAGGTCTTCAGCTTGCCTGTAAATTGGAGAGCAGCATCCCTTCCACTAAAAAACACCCTAGTTTCATTCTGCCTCCTCAGCTGCAGGCAGAGTTTATGCCTAGGTCCAGGGGCTCATCCCTTTTGGCTGAGGGGAGGGTCCTTTAGATATGGGTGGGGCCAAACCCGCCCATCCCCAGCGCCTCAATAGGTGCAGGCAGGGTTCACTAAAACACTCCTGTACGGTGAATGAAGAGACATGTCCCTGTTTTTCAGAAAAATAAACTGCCCTCATCTAGATTGTTAGCTGTGCTTCAGGGCTGTATTGGGCTTAGAGGATTCAACTTTAGTCTCCCCTTTATTTTATTTCTCTGCTGAGGTACTGCAGCAGCTGAAACCTTTGGATTCTCATGGAGTGGCAGGCAAAGCCAAGGAGAATAGGAGAGAGAGAAGTTTTCAACCCCCCAAATTATATGGTGGCAGTAAAAAAGGGACAGACAACACCCCAAATTTCTTATTTCATTGGGGCAGTAGGGAGAGGGGAGAAGAAGGTGACAACAGAGAGAGAGGGATGGAGAGAAGGATTTTAGACAACTCCTCCCTCCCCAAAACCTTACAAAAGACTGAAAATGATGCAAAATTCATGTATAGGAAAAACACCAAAAAGCATTGCCAGAAAGGGGGTATGGCCAGGCCAAGTATGTAATGTGCTGCTTCTGTTCCACTTGGGAGCATCCTTGGGAGCATCCACCATAATTTTAAAACATGGAAGTGGTATCACTTCCTGATTGCTCTTGGACTGAATGCCGCTTGGGGCCAGGCTGGTTCAGGGGTGTATAATTTATCTTTGCTATGTTCAGTGACTAGTCCTGTAGTGTTACTGTAAGTTTAATTGATTTGCTTCTTATTGCTCTCAATAAATGCCTGCATAGCATTTTCATGATACATTAGATTGATATCTTCTGCCTTTTTTTGGATGTGTACTTCAAACTTTCACCATAACTGATTTCTGCCTTTTATCCTGGGTTATAAGAAACGGATAGCTCTGCTGATTCAGAAAAGTTGCTTAGGGCTAGTTCCTTTTTAATAAAAACAACAAAGAGTCTGGTGGCACCTTAAAGACTAACAGGTTTATTTGGTCATAAGCTTTTGTTGGTAAAAAACCTACTTCTTCAAATGCATGGAGCTAGTGAGGAACAGGGAGGGTAATTAACCAAGAGTTGTGGTAGATTCTCCATCACTAGTAATTTTTAAATCAAGATTGGATGTTTTTCTAAAACATATGCTCTAATTCAAAAAGGAATTAATTCAGAGAAGTCCTATTTTATGCAGGAGGTCAGATGAGATGATCACAGTGGTCCCTTCTGGCCTTAGAATCTGTGAAGTTACACCTGTGTAAAACAGGTCTGAGAAGAGAATCAGGCTCTGCAAGTGTTGTAGTCATAGCATGAGAATGACCCAGAAGCATTAAACATTGATTAAACATTGATACAAAATTCCCTACCTGACATTTTTAATTTATTTTTTAAAGTTAGTTATTTTAATTACTTATCCTACACTGATTTTTTTTGTGGGCCAAATTCTGGCTCAGTTACCAATCCAGAGGAAACGCTTTGAGTTCGGCCCTTGTTTCGCAGATTTCAAAATTAACACTAACTTGTGAAATAAATTATTGTTAGGACTTCATTGTAAATATTCCTTCCTGTTTTCTCTGCATCTATCCTAAAGTTCTATTATGTTTTGGATGATGGGTTTTTTTTGGAAGAAGCATTTATAACTAGTGTCCTAGCTGCTCTTCATGCACATTTGGTAAAAATAGGGCTTTGTGTTGTGTTCCTCACCAAAATTTCCCCTCTTCTCCATCTTGTGTAGCAAACAATGCTACACAAATACCTCCCCCATCTGCCCCCACATAGGTGACACCCTTGTTCACCACATAGGTGTCTGAATTACAGTGGAGAGGTGATTTCTGTGTAAAATGCTCATCGACTGTATGACACCGGATTGATCCTCCCCTCTCACTTCTTGGACATGGGCCATAGTGCAGAGGGAAAATATGTGAAAGTTAATGTTTGTTCTTCAAATGTGAGAGGGGTGAAAAACGTTACAGAGGATGGCAAGTCCCTAGGTTTGCCCTTTTGCATTTCTTCCCCACCAAAGAGTCAGATGAAAAGCCTTATATAAGCCTAAGATATTATTTCTTTATTTTATCATCCTATTGCTATAATCCTTTGGTACCAGCTGATTAGTTTGGTTCTCCTTTGCTGCATGATGCATAGAGATGCAATGCGCCATTACTTGGGGCCAGATTGTATCCTTTATATGCATTTTATTATTGCTATTGATATTGTTGCTATTGTTATTATTTATAATTATTATTGTTATTACACCATTGTCCTGCTGTGTCAGGCATTGTATAAGCATAGTAAAGAGACCATCCTTATCGTACCAAGCATGTGTTCCATTTACTTTACTGGGACATGAATGTTTCCAGGGTAGAATTTAGATTTTAGGATTTTCCAATGACCTCTGTTTTAATGGTTATTATACCATCTTTTGGAGAAGAATTAAAATCTGTAATTGAGTGAGGGCCTTGGGAAGATTTTTAGTTTTTAGTGAGGATAATCTCTTTTTATCAGATTTCTCCTTTGCTGCTCCTTTCTTCTACTATAGTAAAGAACTTGTTCTGTCTCTCGTGATGGATACATATTCAGAGCAAAGCAGTTACTCCCAGACTAGGGGAAAATTGGTCAGTCAGTAGACACCTGGTGATTGCCATGAAGCTGAGTGAACTAGGAAAATTCTCAAAGGACCTAGATTCCACTCTTTAGTCATATAATTTTTTACCCTTCTGCCCCTGTTTTCTTATGACACCCACCCAAGTAATGAAGTATAAGTGCATGGCATATAAGATTTTCATACCCTGTCTCTGAGGAATCCTAGATTTGCTAGAAAATGTGCCCACTAACCGATTGTGTTCAGACATTTTTAAAAAATACGTTTTGTTTTGAATGTTGGGCCCAATCTTGAGCTCCTTGCATAGTTTTTATTCAGCCCCTTTCATAGATTCCAAAGCCAGAAAGGACCATTGTGATTATCTAGTCTGACTTCCTGTGTAGCACAGGCCATAGAACTCCCCCAAAATAATTCCTAGAGCAGATCTTTTAGAAAAACATCCAATCTTGATTTAAAAATTGTCAGTGTTGGAGAATACACCACGACTCTTGGTAAATTGTTCCAGTGGTTAAAACTGTATAGCTTATTTCCAGTTTGAATTTGTCTAACTTCAACTTCCAGCCATTGGATTGTGGATCTCTTGTTTCAGTGAAAAACTTGCCCTAGAAAGGACTGAATGAAAATTGAGTATGGACCACAGGATAAGGCCTATTGTTCCTTTGTACCCTGAAGAGTGGAAGAGAGCAAACAGCTTGCAGAGAAAGATAATTAAGAAAGACAAATCTGTGTTTCTTTCAGTTCATAAATGTGAGCTCTGAAGGACCATGGGTACAATTAGCTTTAACAAGTTAAGTTATGTGTGTGTATTCAGCACAATTCCAAATTTATGCATGCATGTTTTGGGAAAAACCTGAAATCTCTAATCAGGGCTCCATGTCATTCTCCCATGGAAAAACCAATGGGAGGAGAAAAATGAGTTAAAATATCTGTGACTTTGACACCATGGGTATCTGGAGAAATTCTTTCCCCACATGAGGGGGTTGCCAGCTCTGTGGTATGTTTCCAAACTGCATAGGATGATGACGAATTCAGGAGTCATTCCTGCGGACATCATAGAACCTCTATGCAGAGGGCCTGCCTCACCATGCTGCTCTATGGGTACTCATTTCTCTCTCCATTGGCGGTGTGTTTCCCAAAAGGGTAAGTATTGAATGTCCCCGTGTGTCTGTGTTGTAGAAATCACAAACCAGTCACTGCAGAAGTTTGATTTTAGCAGCATTAATCCTAGTGCATTTTTCACACCAAACATAATGGAATCCCAAGGAGACCAAGATATCAGCCTCAGTCTGGACCAGTCCATACAAGATGTCCACTTCCTAGACACTACAGTGCAAATAAGCAATGGTCACATAAACACCACCCTATACTGGAAACCTACTGACCACTATACTTACCTACATGCCTCCAGCTTTCATCCAGACCACATCACACGATCCATTGTCTACAGCCAAGCTCTAAGATACAACCGCATTTGCTCTGATCCCTCAGACAGAGACAAACACCTACAGAATCTCTAGCAAACATTCTTGAAACTGCAGTACCCACCTGATGAAGTGAAGAAACAGATTGACAGAGCCAGAAGGATACCCAGAAGTCACCTACTACAAGACAGGCCCAACAAAGAAAGTAACAGAACGCCACTAGCCGTCACCTACAGCCGCAACTAAAACCTCTCCAGCGCATCAACAAGGATCTACACGTATCCTGAAGGACGATCCCTCACTCTCACAGACCTTGGGAGACAGGCCAGTCCTCACTTACAGACGGCCCCCAACCCTGAAGCAAATACCCACCAGCAACCACACACCACACAACAAAAACACCAACCCAGGAACCAAACCCTGCAACAAACCGCGGTGCCAACTCTGTCCACATATCTATTCAAGGGACACCATCATAGGACCTAACCACATCAGTCACACCATCAAGGGCTCGTTCACCTGCACATCTACTAATGTGATATATGCCATCATGTGCCAGCAATGCCCTTCTGCCGTGTTCATTGGCCAAACCGGACAGTCTCTACGCAAAAGAATAAATGGACACAAATCTGACATCAGGAACCATAACATTCAAAAACCAGTAGGAGAACACTTCAATCTCTTTGGTCTCTCAATAACAGACCTAAAAGTGGCAATTCTTCAACAAAAAAACTTCAAAAACAGACTCCAACGTGAAGCTGCAGAACTGGAATTAATTTGCAAACTGGATACCATCACATTAGGCCTGAATAGAGACTGGGAGTGGTTGGGTCATTACAAAACCTAAACTTAATTTCCCCTAATACTAATTTCTCCCTAGTGTTACTTACACCTTCTTGTCAACTGTCTGTAATGGGCCACTCTCTTACCACTTCAAAAGTTATTTTTCCTCCCTTGGTATCCTGCTGTTAATTGATTTATCTCGTTAGACTGACCTCACACTTGGTAAAGTAACCCCCATCCTTTCATGTATTTATACCTGCTCCTGTATTTTCACTCCATGCATCTGATGAAGTGGGTTCTAACCCACGAAAGCTTGTGCCCAAATAAATTGTTAGTCTCTAAGGTGCCACAAGGACTCCTCGTTATTTTTGCTGATAAAGACTAACATGGCTACCACTCTGAAATATACGGAGAGTGGCTGCTCCCTTATCCACCTCTGGTTCTCCCTTTGAAAACATGCAAGGCCTCAGTCATGCAGAGTAGGTGCAGAGGTGGGTCCAAGGGCTTGCAGGAATGGGGAGCATGGCGGCTCATTGCCTCTCTGTTGCAGGCTTAGGATACTTTGTGTCCTAGTTCTTCCTCTTTAACTTTCAGTTCTCTCTGGACTGTTTAATGAAGCTGGGGGATAGTGCTCTTCATCTTTACTCAGACAAAACTTCTAATTTTTGAGAATATTATTTGAATAGGGATCACATCATTTGAAGCATAACACATCATAAATGTTTCAGGGGAGGCTAGTCCTGAGGGGTTGGTGGTGCTAAGCTCTACTACTAATGTCCTAGCTGTCAGACACTGTAGTAGCTGTAGAGTGGCTGCTCTACTGTAGTGTCCAGAACCACCTGCTTGCACTAGGGGCTCCCCTTAAGGTTCTACTGGTGGCAGTACATTGGGCTGCTATTGAGGGTCACCTGGTAGTGCTGGAACTGTTCCAACTCCACCTGGAGTCTCTGTAGCAGATAGGCTGCAGGTGCAGAGCCTCAGCATGGCTACTTTATCTTAGAACTTCACAGGTGAGGTAAGGGGGCTCTCTTCACATACTTCCTGCTCCAGTTTCTACAGGTCCAGCTTTGAGTCAGGGGGAGTTTCTGAGCTCCAGCATTACATGGGATTGATGGAGTTTCTGAAGTAAGTGGGTATTTCTGTGCCTGGGGTTTCAGATTGGAGGGGAGGGGAAGATTCTGAGGCTGGGTAGACATTTTTCTCTTGGGATGGGTGGGTTGAGTTTAGCAGGGAAGGTCTAAGAGCATGAGGAGGAGTTTTTTGAGCGTGGAGTGGAAGGTATTCTGAAGATATTGTATGAGGGGAAGAGAAGTGTCATTTTAGAACTGGTGTGTGATTTCAGAGCTCTGGAAATTGGGTAGGAAGGGGTGTTAGGCCAAGGGAGTGGTTTGTGTGTGAAGGGGTTTCTGTGAAGGAGCTGGTTGGCTTGGAGGGAGATGAGGAGCTGTTGGGGGTGGGATTTTGCACTGGAAGTTAGGTTGGCAGGGTTGACTGTGAGTGAATGGGTTTGGGATAATAGGTATAAGTAGAGGAGAGTGAGGGAAATGGGTGGATGAGGGTGTGAGTAGCAGTGAACTGAAGGATTGTGTGAATGAGAGTCTGTGCGTGGGGTGGGAGACAGTAGGGCAATAGGGGAATAAAAGCTCAGTTGGAGAGGGGGAAAGACAGAGATGATCCTATGACTGGCAAAAACAGTACAGGGGTGACAGGACAAGCACATTTTTATTTCATCCTGTCCCTTACTATGAAGTGTCACCGTTTTTTATTCTGTGTATTTATCCAAAGGGGCCTTCCTTACAGACAACCATGTTTCCCTCAGTGAAGGAGAGGGACCAAATAAAGGACCTGGCATCAACTAATTATGGGGCAAAACTCAAACTGGGATTGAGGCCAAAAATTCAGTAAAAGAGTGCCAGAGGGGACACTGAGTGAGAACTCAGGCAGTGCCCACTGTTCCGTGCTGAGGGAGTCATTTAGATGCTGTCAAGAGGGACTGTGCCTGGGTGCATGTGTGAGGCCAAGGAAAATGGTCACAGAGAGCTTCCCTGTGGTCAAGATTCCTCCTCTGGCACTTGTGAAGGACCATTTTGGGCAATTCCAGGTGGCAGTTTACAAGAAGGTCTCTGGATATAGTGGGGCTGTGGGAAACAAAAAATAAGAAGGGGTGTGGAGAAATGCAGCCTAAACATGAGTAGGTGGTACTCAAGTTGGATGGAGGATGAAGCCTGGCACACTGGCGATAGGCATGGGTCAGGTCTCCATCTCATTGCAGATGTTGTAAGTGTCAGAGGAATTAGTGAACTGTGCCAGCTATATGCCCATGCTCACAACACCATGAAGGAGCCAACAACTAATGTCTTTGGTAGGTTGTAGAACCACAGTGGAATACACAGTGATGCATGAAGGATCTTCACCCTCAGATGAAGGCAGCAGGTCCTGCCACTTGGTGTGTGGTCAGGACATTAGAGTAAGAAAAGTAGATGGGAGCACAAATGAGATCATCCACGGACCAGTGCTAACATATATGCTGTTAACATCTGTGAGGATTGTCTAGAGTGTAACCACTGGATTACACGACTATTTGTGAAACAGCACTAGAAAGTTAGGTATCAGGATTCTGGGGTTCAGTTCCTGAGTCTTAGAATAGAGTATAGTTTCATGGTTGCGGACAGTATCGCTAAGTTAATATGGGCCCTTCTTGGGTCTTCTGCTGAGTTTGAACTCTGGGATATCTGAGCACAGGCCTTGAACTACAGGATCATTCTATTAGTATGTAGGCAGTACCAGACTCATAAACCTCTACATATGGTCTAGCCACCAGAGAGGGGCAAATAGTCACTAAGAGTATTAGCATGGGTTATACAGGCTATTTGACTTATTTATTCTGAAAGTGTGTAGCAAAGTAGATGAGACATAGGTCTCCAGCTCTACCTGCAGTGACGCTGCACAACCTCTCAGTTTCCTTGTCTGTAAAATGGGTAAACGATAGTTGCCTTTTTTTAGTCTGGGTTATGCAGCCTTAGTCAGTAAAGGGTGTGAAGTGAATGGAAATATTAAAAGCTTCAGTAGAAAAGCAAGGATTAGATCCTTCAGCTCTTAGCCTGTAGTTTAGTGAACCTTTTCCTACAATACTACTGTAACTGGGCAGATCTGCATCCCCCTTCCTGCCTCCCTAATTTACTGAATCCTTTCTGCTCCCCTAACCCAGCAACCCACCTCCTGCCATGCCAGTTGAGCATCAAATCTGTTCTGTCCGTCTGTCAGGTGTACCATTCGCAGACTGGTCCAAGGATTTTTCTTTAATTGTTGGCAACTGTTATTTTGGACACAAGCTCCCACTGAAATGTAATCTACTCTGTTGTCTAATCTAATCTTATTTTAGTGTGGTTTAGTCTAATCTTATTTTATCAAGTGTGTCTAATCTATAACATCTCTATCACCTTGGTAAGTGAGGGTTGAATATGAGTGGTATCTGAGTCCTTAATAACTCTCCATGAAATGTCAGGTTTTTTGTTTTCTTTGTGTAATGCAACAGTCGACCAGTGTAAGGTTAGGTTTATTTTTTAGTTATGAAATCATAAGTCAATGAATGTATCTTTAAACTTACAGAATTTAAGTTTATACAAAGTTATCAATAAAAGTAAAGAGGGGAATGGATATGTCCATGGATTGTTAATGAGGTATGGAATCACTTTACCTCTAGTTTACTTATTTGATTCTAGCTCAGGATGAACATCACTGAAACAGTCACAATAGATTAAAAAATAGATTAAAAAATACGCTGAAAATACTTTCAGTATACAATGCATATTTAAAATCTCCAGTCAAAAGTTACTAACTGAAAAGCTTGAGATGATTTAAAGTTTAAGGCTACAATCCTGTGAAGACTTACTTACCTGTTTAACTTTGTGCATGAGAAGACCCATGAAGAGAGTGGAATTACTCATAAGCACAAAGTTAGGCAGATGCATGAGTGCACAGGACTGAGGCTTGGGCCTTAAAATCAGATTGTCTGAATGTACTTCAAAACTTTTGGAGTTGGGTTATTTATCTCTGTTAAGAGCAGGTGTAAAAATATATCTGAAATAATTTGAGAAAGCTGTCTGTTCCTGATTTGGATGAATTTATCTAAGGCCTGAGTTTAAAATGGAGAACAATATTACTGCAAAGCTAAATTGAAATATTTGCAACACTGATTTAGTACAGCAGTTCTGGACAGCAGTTACTCAAGAGTTTTCCATTTCAATGTCTGTCCTGAATTTTTAGATAAGCCTTGAGTGATTAAAGAAGAGGAAATAATGATGTTCACTGTCAGAGTAAACAAAAGACCTATCTTTTTCTGCTAGTGTTATCATTGGCAGAAGATGATTGAAAATAGTAATTTCAAAGCTTTAGAAAAGGCAATAAACTAGACACAGGCTTAACCAGTCAGGAAATGTCAGCTTTCCTTTGAGTGCTTGTCCTTATGCACATTCCACTGATGGTGCATATGTGTCTCATGAGCCAGAAGTCAGAGTCTTTTTGGCCAGCAGTACCGGTAGGGCATGCATGCACTCTTTCAGTCCTCATGCTCCGTAGCGAGATCATATAAGAGTGAGGCTTGCCAGCTGCCATTTAATTCCTCTCGCTTCCTCATGGCTTAGAGATGGAACCCTGACTGTCTGAGATACTGCCAGCCTTTCTATTATAGTTGATAGCTTATTAATTTTACAGTTTAGTTCGTAGTTAACCAGTAATTATAGTTGTTCAGTTGCTTTTAGTCTTAGAGTTTTATTTGTCACTGGTATGGCGTCGTCTGGTTCTCCCAGATTCAAACATTGCCCCTCATGTGAAGGAATTATCCTAACCTCAGATGGACACTCAGAGTGCCTCTGTTGTTCGGGAGAATCACACTTTCCCAATAAATGTGCTATTTGTAAGTCCTTCAGCTCCTCTGTTAGGAAGCACTTGAACGCCCACCTTCAGGTCTTCCTAATGACTAAATTTATGAGACCCACTTCCAACCTGGGCTTGCTAGATGACTCCCCACCCCAGTACAGGAACCTTCAGAGCCCAAGAACATAAGTGCCGGCTTTTTGCTGTTGCAAGCCTCGACTAGAACCATGGCCATGATAACAGAGTCGTCCTCTGACAAGCTGCAGGGAGCCAGAAGCCCCAGAGGTAGATTGCTGAAAAGCTCCCCTGGCACTGAACATCATCTGGGACTTCGCAGCCTAGAATGGTTCCTGCTGAAACTCAGTCTTGTGCTGGTTCCTACTTGATGGCACAAAGCATCTGGCACCAAAATCCATGAGTTTGGGAAAAAGTTTAGCACCAACCTTGACACCGTCTACCTCAACAGCCCCAATGCCAACTACCTTGGCACCTGAACCAAGCCAACCAGGGGAGCGCACTATTGCCACTACAAGGATTGCGATGCCACCCTGAGAAAAATCTGGCTCCAGCACACCTATCTACACTTCCCTGCACAGCATCGTTCAGGTATGTGGCCCGATGGAAATGGAACCACAGTCCCCCTTGCTGTCAACTTCAGTACTACAGTTAGCACCAACTCTATCAATTCGGCACCGTCAGTCCCTATCACACTGAGGGCCATAGCACTGCCTATGAATCAGGCATATGCTTTGTTGTCTGTTTCATCTTCAGAGAGAGAAGGTGAGGAAAATCCATGCCAGTGATGTCTTTATTCACCAGATTCTCGCCACAACCCTCCACATCTTACATAGTCTAGACAGCTCTTACGAGAGAGATACTGGGGCCTGCAGAACCCAGGCCTGTGGTTCTCTACCTCTCCCTGTTCCAGTATAGCCACACAGAGGAGAAGGAGGTGGAAGAGCAGGCATCAGGAGGTGACTTCCCTCACTGGTCACCCTATCCTCATCCCCTCATGAGGCCATAGTACCAACCAAGGCCCCACAACTAGATTGATTATTAAGGGTTCCCAAGACCCATTAAAAAGGATGGGTGAGACCCTGCAAATCCTGTTGAGGAAGTACAAAAAGACACAAGTTAGTAGACATATTCCGGGCATCTTCAGGAGGAAGGATAGTCCTCTCTGTCAACGAGGCCATCATTGACCCTGCCAGAACCCTGTGGCAGATGCTGGTTTCAGTCCTACCTCTTGTAAGGCAGATAGGAAATACCAAGTACCACCCCAGGCTGTGAAATGGTTTTACTGCACCGTGTCCCATTCTGCTTCATAATCACTGTGGTGAATGCGAAGGCAAAACCATTCAGATTCACATTAAAGGAGCGAGAGCGCCAACTCCTCAGCAAGCCTACAGTTTCATAGGCCAAATGCTTTGTTCCAAACCATGGGTTGGAAATCAAAGACACGATACTGACAGACATCTTCATGGCTTGGGGCGATCTCATGATAAACCTCTGCCACTCAACACAATACCAAGTGTCAGAACTTCTGCTCAAGAAGGGGGATGAGTCAAGAGTCTATAGAATACACGTTCCTCATACCATGGTCAGGAGACCTGATGAATACTTATCCCTGACCCCTCTGATTACCAGAGTGTTCTGCAAACACAAGGAGGCCTTGATAAAGTTAATCCTCATAGCTCCAGCATGGCTCAGACAGTTCTGGTTCAGGGAGCTATTGAACCAGTCAGTATCTCAGCTCAGGTCCACATCTCTACTCCCAGATCTGCTGTTTCAGAACCAGGGACAGATTCTACACCTGAATCTAACGTCCCTACATCTCACAGCATGACAGCTGGATGGATGTCATTGGTATAGCAGGCTTCCTCCTCTCTGGTTAGAAAAGCTCTAACAAGCAGTGGGAGAGAACTTCCTGGCAAAATAGCTGAGGGTCTCCCCCTGGTGCCACCAAAACTTATTCATGCCCTGTCACTTCTTAATTCCACAGATTCTCAAATAGTTACTTGATAACTAAAAAGGAAGAACTTGTCCGTCAGTCCCTTCAAAGTGCACTTGGCAGCGATTTCAGCTCACCATCTGCCAGTGGAGGATCATACAGTCTCCTCCCATCCAGCAGTAATTCGGTTTTCAAAGGGGTTTAATAAAATGTTCCTGCCTGTCAAGGAACCTGTACTCCCATAGGATTTAAACCTATTACTTGCAGCCCTCATGAGACTACGCTTCAAAACCTATGGGCTCCTTCTCTGCTGCGCCTGTCAATGAAGATGGCATTTTTAGTTGCCATAACTTAGGTCAGAAGAGTGGGAGAGATTGAGGCACTAATGGCTGACCCCGCCACACACGGTGTTCCACTCAAAGTGTTCATGAGAATACACCCTAAATTTCTCCCAACTGGAATACTCCCTAGTGACAGTATTCCATTTGAATCAACAAATACATCTACCAATATTCATCCCGAAAATCCATGCAGCCAGATCTGAGGCAATGCTGCATACATTAGGAGAGTCTTGGCTTGCTGCTTAAACAGAACAAAACCCTTTAGAACATCACCAGGACTGTTTGTCTCTATTGCAGAAAGGATGAAAGACTCTGCAGTTTATCCCAGAGAGTATTGAACAAGATTTCCAATTGCAACAGAACCTTCTAAAAGGTGTCCAAGGTAGATCCACAGTCCACAATCAGAGGTCACTCTGCTAGAGCACAAACTGCATCAGCAGCATCACTGCAAAACTTACTAGTATTGGACATTTGTAAAGCAGCGACTTAGGCTTCAATCCACATGTTTACATGACACTATGCCCTGACTGAAGCCTCCAGCTCCAGTGCTGCATTTGATAAAACCCTTCTTCACTCATTGTTTACCTAACTACTACAAGATCCCATCTCCTTAACAAAATGTCTGCTTGGGAGTCACCATCATTGGAATATGCCTAGGAACAAGCACTTGAAGGAGAAGGAAAAGTTACTTACTGTGTACAGTAACTGGAGTACTTCAAGATCTATTGTCCATGTGCAGATTCCACAACTTGCCCTTCCATCTCCTCTAACTCAAAATCCTTACCTCCAGGGATTCTGCAGTGAAAAGGAACCAAATGACTATTGGTGGGCCTCATCCCATTTGCTCTCACTTCAAAGCACGAGATCTGAAAGAGCACATGCGTGCCCAGGGGTATTGCTGGCCAAAAAACCTCTCATCTCTGGCTCATGAGGTGCATATGGACAACACATCTCAAACAACCCTAGTTACCCTACACAGTAAGTAACTTCTCATTCCCCCAACTCCAGGAATACCTACAGTATTATCTAACTTCTGCTACCAAGTGTCAGGCAGCACAAGCTACTTTCCGAAACAGACACCCACACAATTGAACTAATATGGTTCACTTAATAATTATATAAAAAGGAGAATGGAGAGCATCCTAAAATAAAAGCAGACGAGGGATAATAAACCAAAATAAAGCTAAGAATGGAAAGGTTTTTAGGATATATTTATGGAACACTACTCTGCATTGTTGTGTTGTACCTATATATGTATCTCTATATTCAGGGTTGTAAATTGAAAAAAAGACTCTCTATGGATTTAGAAAAGAAAAGGAAATAGAAATATAACCAAGAATAGATATTGTCATCTATAATAATAGTTACTGAATTTTTGAGACCATAACAAGGTCTTATCTAGTCAACTGTGAGCTTAATTGTAATAGTACTTTGCACTTAGAGTATGTAGTGGCTTCATACAAGGAGCTGAATAGTTTACATCTATTAGATAAGTAACCATCAGAATTGGGTACTATTATATTTATTTTTCAAATGGGGAAACTGAGGCATGGATAAACTAAGTGACTTGCATGGAGTCACGTAATAAGCCAAAAAACAAACAAACTAATGTTGAGAAGAAAACCCAGGAGGTTTGACTCCCAGTCTCCTGCTTCAGTAATTATGGTATGTTTCCTTTAATAATAAACCATTGGTTAAAGATATCCTTGGAAGAAAACTGCCACATTAAATCTAGGGCTTAATCCTGCAGCCTTTACTCACACAGATGGCACTAAAAGCTATGAGCATGCCTCTAGAGAGGGGGCATGTGACCTAGAGGCTTCAGGATAAATCCTTTAAATTGGCATTGAGGAATAAAGGTCAAATATTCAAAACAGCCTTTGAAATTATGCACATCAGCTTGTTCAGACAAATCAGGACAAGCAAATCAGGTAATTGCACACCCAGATATCAATTTGTGCAAGCGAGTGCATGTGCCAGATTTGCTCATGCAGTTTTGAAGCTATTTGAAAATTCAGCTACCACTTATTTTAGTAACGGAAGTCTCACAACATTCTACAGATCATTTTACAGAGGATCTGCAAAACACTATTGTTTTCATTTGTACAGCACTAACTGTTTTTTAGGCAGTGTACTCACAGGTGTGAAGAAAGATTCAAAGCAGTTACAGTTTAGAGAGACAATAGAAAAATACAGAAAAGGAGATGCAATGCAACAAAAAACAGTAGGACAGAACAGAGAAGTTTATCAAATGTCTTGTTTGTTCCATGATTTTTGTCTGGGTTTTTCAAAAAGTTTTCTGTTACTCAGTTTAATACTTCTGAGAGAGGAGAGATTACAGTTTGTAGGCTATTTAAAAATCTGCTTTTCTGAGTTTAATAATTACATACTAAGTATATTAATTGATATACTCTAAATTGTATTGCTTTAAATGTTCAAAGAAATTTTCTAAATATTAGCACAAACGAGAGGCCAGTTTCAAAGAGCAATAGGATTATCCAAAAAATTCCCACATTAAGTTACATTTGTGATCAGTTCCAATCTATATTTAAATAAAATACTTAGTATGGGAAAAAATCAGTTTGCTAACCTTTAAAAAGCTTCCCAGTTAATTCATATGCCTCCCACAGCGCTCATGAATTTACTTGTGGTGAGTGTGCCTCACCACTCATGTCTTGCCTCCTCACAGCCACTCTTAAATATAATTATTACCACAAGTGTAACCATGCCATATGTGCTGGAGTTATGGAAAAGTTAGTGTTGATATAATATGTGTGCTTTGCTATTGCTTTGATATTTTGGAGGAAGAAAGCAGACACCGAAGGCCTTGTCTTCATTAGAAAAAGAGGGTGTGTTTTAACACATCAGCTAACAAACTAAGATATATTAAAATCCTCGTATAGACAAGGCAAGTTGTAGTTTATATACATGTTAGCTGATCGAGGAAAATTATGTTTACAACTTGACTTGGCTACACTAGGATTTTAATGTATGTTAGTTAATATGTGTTAAAAATACACCCTTTTTCCTAATGAAGACAAGGCCTTTGTTATCTGCTAACTGCTTCCAGTATAACAAAGTACTGTATCAAAGCAATAGCAAAGTATATATATTATATCAACACGAACTTTTCTATAATTCTAGCACATATGGCATGTTAAGATCAATGTTATTGATTCAGTCACTGTAGCTGTAGGGACCAATCACAATGCCAGTGTCTGGATATAGATCTAATATTTTCTAAAGTTCAGATATGTTTGTACCACATGTTTCTACAGATTTCATGTTAACATTTTGACAGTACAGACTGGTAGTTGAATGGAATATTTGTTAAGTTCTGGTCCATCTCTAGTATAAATAGTATTCAGTAGCATTTAACTTTATTCACATTTTTAAGAAAAGGTAATGACTTTCTCACTTGGAGACTACCAAGGAAAAAGTACATATTAACTGACTCACATAATTCAGATTGACATTACGTATGAGGCTAAGGGACATGTACTTATCTATTATAGCAGAAGAATCACTCTATGTTAGTTTGAATGGAAAGTTTTTTCATGAAAAACAGGAATTTTATTTAAGCTATCATATTTAGTGGTGCATATACAATAATATATAAATAAATATCTAAAAACTTCTAAGTGTCAGGAAGTTTGTGCTTACTACTTGGGATATACTGAATTTCATAGGTACATGGAGCTGAATTACAATAAGGCTGATGTCCACAGCAACCTTAAAAAGGAGAGTTAGTGATTGCCATTAAAAAGTCAGCATTTTCTAACCATTCTCACACTGGCATGAAATACTCCAGGAGATAATTGTGGTATTACAGGCATAACAGTGTGGGAAATGTTGCGTTTGTGACCACTGTATATTGTTAATAAACATGCTGGAGATGGATTGATGTGCGTGTTGAATTTTTTTGCAGTTAAATATCACAGACTACATATGTGCTTCACATATAGTGTCACCCCACTCTGTCCCAATATAACCAGAATACAGACGGAAGTCAGTGAGAACTCTGAGTAAGAGCTGCCAAAGAATTTGGCCTTATATTTTTAAGTTTGTTTCCGCTAAATCAGTAATGTTTTAACTAATGCAGTGTGACCACGGCAGCATACAAAAAAACAGAACAAAAAAAGGTTGCTGTGTCATTTACTTATCGTTGGTAAGAAAGAGTCTTGAGTTACTAGCTATGCACGCTTTATTTTTAAACGGGCCCTCCTTACATGCTTTTCTCTTTTAAAAAGAGGTCAACATTTTAATGGCAGTAGAGGACTTTACATTATAATGTATATTGCACCAAGCATTTTGGGTTAGGAAGCAAGCTACCTACCTAATTTCCAATCTAAGAGGTAATGGTGCCAATCTAGTAATTGTGCATTGCCCGAAAGTTAGTTCTTAAGTGCTCATATATCTCTTATCTGTGTTTTCTGCTTCTCTTTTGTACTGGTTTTATTTATGTTTCCATGCATGAGTTCTGCTCTGCTAAGCAGTGCGAGTGATTGTAAAGAGAAAAAAGAAGACAACTTTCCTCAATAGAATACACAGGTTTATATTTACCAGCTAGCACCAGCAAGAGATGAATTGCAGTCTCCTGATTTAAGAGGAACTGTTGTGGTTTCCCTTACTTCTCAGCATTTGGTCTCAAAATCTTTGCTTTTAATAATTTGGTTGTTTCTTTGCCACTTCTCATCTTTTCCAGCACTCTTTATATTTTGCCTCCTTTTCCAAGTTCTATGAAATCTGTCTTCACAGCTTTAGTTTGCATGGAAAGCATAGCATTTTAGAAGTAAAGTTTTCTGGGAGAAATCCTGGTTTCATTGAAGTCAATGGCAAAATGACATGATTTCACCCACTGTTATTGATGTGATGACCACCCTTATGGATCACTATTTTAACTGCTAAATCCAAATACTTGAAAGTAGTATAATGTTGCTTCAAAATTTACAAAGGAAAAAACAACACAGAAGGAAATGAATTGTATCTATATCTGTAGCATGTAATACAAGATTGCCTGGGACAAATCCATTTTTACTTTGACTTTGACACTCCATTGATTTCACTGGAGTCACAGTGAGGAAGAGTTTGGTCTAGCATCAGGGGTATTAGTAGAAATGTAAGTGTGGTAAGCAGGGGGTTTTTCTTTAAACAAAATTATTCATTAATCTGATACTACTAGCATATCAGAATGAAAAGAACTTTACATGTTATTCTTATCATCTTTTTTTAAATTGTACAACACAACTGTACAGCAATCTATAGGAAACCTGCAGTTCTCTTACTGTAGTTGTCAGAGCATAACCACATAACAAATCTTAAGTGTACAAAGGCTCATTTCAACAGAAGAATGTTCTTTTCACTTAATGCTAAAAGTATTTTTTTCATAGAAGAAATAGATAATCTAGATTAAACAACAAAGGGAGAGTATTTTCAGAGTTGGAGGCTACAAACCCAGGGATGCTTTGCTTTTTCCTGCTTTTTTATATCATCACTGCTCCTGAAGGGAAATGCTTCCTTTTTTATCTCCAGTTCTTCAGTTACTTTCTGTATGAACTATACAAGAGCAGTACATCAAGTTGGTTGTGCAAGCGTGATTTTTCAGATGTACATCTGATGTAACCATAAAACAAAGTAGGCACCTCTTTTGCAGTTTAGTATATATTAGTCCCTGTTGCTCAAAGGTTATGTTCTCACTTATTTATCTGTTTAGTCACTGTAACAATTGTTGCCCTTCATGACTTCTGTGAAGTCAGGGTTTTTTGTTTTGTTTGTTTTTTGTTTTTTTCTAGATTTTACAAACAGTGAAGACTGAATTTTGTTATTTATATGGTATTTCCATCTTGTGCATGTGTGTATATGTGTATAGTTTGTTTATACTATACACATATACACGAGTTTATAAGCATCCACATGTTTTGTTGCTGCTGATTGTCTATTAGACAACTCTATTAGACAATCAGCAGCAACAAAACATGTGGATGCTTATAAACTCGAGGTGAAATCCTGGCTTCAGTATAGTCAATGGAAATTTTGCCAGTGACTTCAATGCGTCCAGGATTTCAGTATTTAGTATTTTTTGATGTGCGAGGTTAGGGAAAATGCATGAAATTGTTATTGTACTATCCAATTGATAGAGTTACATAATATGGCATAAGAAGAGTCAAAGCAGTTGAAAAAGTAGAGTTTAATGATGACATCTTATCGTTCAAAATATCTGGAAACAAAATCTGTTTAAGTATATTTTCAATATTATCATTGTTGTCTCTGAAAATTTAATAGCATGTGTTACAGTAATTTGTCATGAGTGGGAACTGATATTTTGAGTAACTTAGTGTTGAAGAACTGCAATGCCTCGCGGAGAAAGGGTGGTGGTGGTGGTGGGGGGGGGGATATGGCAATCTTCTGAAACAACTGTCAGCAATGTAAAAGTAGTACTGTGACTCCAACAGCCCCAGCACACTAAACACTTCCTGCCACATCTTGTCTTCCCTTCATACTACTCACCCAGTCATATGTTGCAGGTTTAGAGACAGTTTCCTGTAGCATATTGAATACTAGGTGGAATATGAGATAAATCAAAATATGGTTAGTCGCTAAGGTGCCACAAGTACTCCTTTTCTTTTTCCTTAATTAATAGTTTCTTAATGGGCATGTCAACATTATAGATTCCTCCCAAGTCTACCATTTTTAATAAGAATGATAGATTTTGCGGTTTCTTCAGCAAAAAAGATGGTGAATCTAAATGTAGATGAAAGATGCTTTTAGGTTTGGAAATCAGTAGTGATTATTGAAATTGTAAATGTTCACTCAATGCTGGGACTTAAGGTAAAGGGCCTGTGATGTGGGCTTAAAGTTTAAGAATATTCAAGGTGCCACCATATTATTTTTTACATTACACATCTGTATAATAACCTTGAATCCTGCAAGTCTTTGTGTTCAGTGCAAGTGGATGTGGAAGCTATGCATGGGTATTATTAATAAGATTAAAAAGTAGGCATAGTCCTTCATGTGGAACATCTAAAGAGTCTTGTGTGCACACTCCCTTCCTCTCAAGAACACAGGATCAAAAACAGGACAAATTGTGGGATGGCAAATTAGTGTGCATGAACAGACTTAAGCTGAAGTGTGATCCTGAGTATGAAAATTGAACATGTAACTATTCCTCTCTTTGACCTTAATGCTGCTAGTAGGTGGACTAACTTGGCAGCTGCATATCTCACTAATGCAGCATATCACTCTCCCTCCCTCTTGTCATTTTTACCGGGATGCTATAGGCTAGTCAATGGAGCTATGCTGATTTACATCAGCTGAGGATTTGGCCCTATATGTTCAACATTTCATGCCTTCACTGTGGAGGGCAGTAGATTTATTTCAGTTCCTTACATTATGATATTAATGCATCTAGTATTACATTCCAGAGCCAGCAATGCCAAATGATAACTGGCCCATTAAACCATTGCTGACAAAGACCAGATTAATTTTCTGTCCCTTTCTATTTTAACAAAGTAGCCGTGTTGTTAGTTATGATATCTGATTTCTTTTCACCTTTCAGCGCAATCCCCCCTTGGTGGTCAATGATCTGTTTGAAGATATCAAAGATGGGGTTAAGCTACTTGCCCTTTTGGAGGTTCTTTCTGGTCAGAAACTGGTAAGGATTTGTTTCCCTTTGAAATGAGATAAGATGGCTTTCTGAACTTCTAAGTAATACATGAAAGACAATAGGTACCCGTGTGTTACAGCATAAAACAGGCTTATTAACTGGGTGGTCTGCCAGGTTAAGGTATACGGAATACTTTATTATAGACTGATATTCTTTGTTTTACTCCCTGTTTGTGATATGCTGAATATATGCACACAATGTCTGTTGCTTTTTATTTTGTCTTTTTACATTCAGCAAATGTTGATTATTTACATGCATCTTATCTATCAGTGTGCACATGTTTCACTGGAGCTTAACATTAAAATGGCATTTTTGTTATATTTGTGCACCAGCATCATCAGGATCTGAAGCTGACAATAATCACAAATCATTAGAACCAGTAGCGGGAAAATAAGAACACACAAAACTTTCTGTACATCTCACAGAAATAGTGTCTATCTTACTTGTTTGGTTTATTAATTTCTTTATGAGAGTGGTGGATAGTTGATATTATCTAGGGCAGCGTTTCTCAAATGTGACCATTGGCCACCAGGGGCTTTTCTTGTAGCCACAGGCTCCTGGGCGGTGATTGGCGGGGTCGGGACGGGAAAAGCAGTAGCTCCTCTTCCGGGGCCGCCAGCAGGGGTTGGCCCTGTCCCCCTCTGGAGCCACAAACACCAGAGAAGCAGGTAGCCGGTGTGAGTTCCCCTTTTTCCTGGTGGCAGTAGGGCTTCTGGCTTCAGCACTGGGTCAGTGGACTCCATCCCCCCAGCTGAGGGTCGGCGGTCTCTAAGCACCCGGCAGTAGACTCTGGCTTCAGGTGCTGGGCCCAGGCTCCCCTGCCCCCACACACATCGTCACTGGACCCCACTATCTCCCCAGCCTGCCATCCATCCTCCCATTGCCCCTAAACTCTGCTGCCTCCCTACCCACCTCCCCATCCAGGGCTTAATTTGTCTCCTGGCTTGCTGGGCCTGAGTATGTCTGCTGTGAAAAGGGATATTTCCATGTTTGTTAATATCACTTTTCAGTGCCTCCCAGTTAGCTAGCAGACTTACTAGTTAGCAAGTCTTAAGAAAAAAAAGCAACCAAAAAAGCAACAGAAACAACAACAACAAAAGTCAAGAACATGCAAAGCACCTTATTTGTGTTTCTATTCTGTTTAGGCCCAGTAAAGTATAGAGACAACTCTGCATTATTTTTATTACTGAGTCTGCAAACAAAACCATCCTTAAATAAATTACAATGATTTGGACATGTATATGTGCATATTTATTTTATTTTCCTAAAGTTAATTAAGCATTTTAGGAAAATTTTTCAGAGTGGCCACCAGCAAGAGTTGGTGGCTGAACTCTGAGGCCACCAAAAAATTTGTTTTAAGAAATTTGATGATCTAGGGTCTGATTCTCATTTATACAAAGGCCCCTTTCTCCTGTTCTTCTAGCGAAAAGGGCCCAAATTTACACCATTTGAAGGTTCCTTTACACTTCTAGAGTTGTGTAAAGAGGCTTTGGTGTAAATGAGAATCAGTCTTTAATTCTGGCCCTATGCAGGTCAGCAGAGATGAGTAGGGTTATCCATTAGGAGTTCCAGCCCCTTCCAAACCAGCCCAGTGATCAGATTGCAAGCTCCTAACAGATAGAGATAGAATCCTTCCCTGAACTCACCCTAGGGCTTAGGAGTTTCAGTCTACCCCCTACTCAAGGCAGTATCTAAATGCCACACTTCAGCTGTTATTCTTTATTCGTATCTAGCTATCATCTGCCTCCATAAAATAGAGGGAGGCATTTTGATTCCAGATAGAAACCTACACTAGATTATAACAGCTTTAAAGTCATTCTGATTGTGGGTCTAAACTACGTGCCAGTCTGACAGTAAGCATGCTTAAGGATAATTCACTTGAATGAAGATTGCTTAATTTGAGTTATGTGTTCTGAAGGGTTTCTAGGATTTCTGCAGTGTTGAACTGCGCTAGTTTTTTTATTCTGTTCTATGCTTTTCTGAGAAGGGAAGTCTCTCCCTTGTGGTAAAATGTTATTCAAGATCGAAGAAAGGAACTTTACCTTTGTTAATAGTGACATTGAAATTCATTATATTAAAACCAACATAAACACACTATTGAAAGAAAAGAGGCAGACCCAGAAAAATGACTGGAGTTTAAAAAAGCACGGTATCAGGTTTACCGAAAGGATAGGCAAAAGAATAATAATAGATAATTTTACAGGTTGAAAAGGACTTTTCATACAGTATGATCCCAGAGTGTTTTATAATTTATATATAAGTATTAGTTAGGATTACCGTCTATGGAAATGAAGCCACTGCTGGGGTGGAACATAGCTGATGTTTTACAGTGCACAGCAACAGTATACTATGGTTTAAGACAGGAAGTGAAGAATATTAGAATGCACTGAAATTACAGGGGGAATTTCAGGATCCATAGCAGACCGTTCTTAAAGTTTGATTTTCTGAATAGGAATAAAAATGGAAGTAGTTAATGATCCAGTGATACCAAAATGTGGATTGCCTATTAGGTGCATTCTGTCAGAATGAATTGTTCAAGATAGGGGAAACCTATGGGTCTGGGTCTCAGAGATCCATTTTACAGATATGAAATATACATGATCTTAAAACTTGTCTAGATTACACTTTGATTTCCAATTTACTGAAGAGACTTCTTGAGAATGATACAACCATTCTCTATCTTTCTTGATGGAATAATGTATCAAGGATGATTAGATGTAAATTTTAATTATCACTTTCAAATTTTAAAAGTTTAGGATATAAGGGGTGTTTGTGTCTTGATTACATTCAGATAATTGTATGTCTCCCCTTTGGAGAAAATCCCCTGTTGAGAAAGGGCTCATGATAGTTTGTTGGCCTCAGAAAGACCGTGAACCATATTTTATAGAAAAGGAGTACTTGTGGCACCTCAGAGACTAACAGATTTATTTGAGCATAAGTTTTCGTGAGCTACAGCTCACTTCATCGGATGCATTCAGTGGAAAATACAGTGGGGAGATTTATATACACAGAGAACATGAAACAATGGGTGTTACCATACACACTGTAATGAAAGTGATCAGGTAAGGTGAGCTATTACCAGCAGGAGAGCGGGGGAGGGGCAGGAAGGGGGGGAATCTTTTTGTAGTGATAAGCAAGGTGGGCCATTTCCAGCAGTTGACAAGAACGTCTGAGGAACAGCGGGGGGTGGGGGGAATAAACATGGGGAAATAGTTTTACTTTGTGTAATGACCCATCCACTCCTAATTAGGCCTTATTCAAGCCTAAGTTAATTGTATCCAGTTTGCAAATTAATTCCAATTCAGCAGTCTCTCCTTGGAGTCTGTTTCTGAAGATTTTTTTGTTGAAGAATTACCACTTTAGGTCTGTAATCAAGTGACCAAAGAGATTGAAGTGTTCTCCGACTGGTTTTTGAATGTTATAATTCTTGATGTCTGATTTGTGTCCATTTATTCTTTTACGTAGAGACTGTCCAGTTTGGCCAATGTACATGGCAGAGGGGCATTGCTGGCACATGATGGCATATATCACATTGGTAGATGTGCAGGTGAACGAGCCTCTGATAGTGTGGCTGATGTGATTAGGCCCTATGATGGTGTCCCCTGAATAGATATGTGGACACAGTTGGCAACAGGCTTTGTTGCAAGGATAGGTTCCTGGGTTAGTGGTTCTGTTGTGTGTTGTGTGGTTGCTGGTGAGTATTTTCTTCAGGTTGGGGGGCTGTCTGTAAGCAAGGACTGTAGTTTCCTCAGGAAGTCAGTGGTGTCTCGAAGATAGCTGGGAGTGCTGGTAGCGTAGGGCCTGAGAAGGGAGTCGACATAGGCAGACAATCCTGCTGTTAGGGTGCCAATGCCTGAGATGATGGGGCGTCCAGGATTTCCAGGTTTATGGATCTTGAGTAGCAGATAGAATACCCCTGGTTCGGATTCCAGGGGTGTGTCTGTGCGGATTTGTTCTTGTGCTTTTTCAGGGAGTTTCTTGAGCAAATGGTGTAGTTTCTTTTGGTAACCCTCAGTGGGATCAGAGGGTAATGGCTTGTAGAAATTGGTGTTGGAGAGCTTCCTAGCAGCCTCTTGTTCGTATTCTGACCTATTCATGATGACGACAGCACCTCCTTTGTCAGCCTTTTTGATTATGATGTCAGAGTTGTTTCTGAGGCTGTGGATGGCATTGTGTTCTGCACGGCTGAGGTTATGGGGCAAGTGATGCTGCTTTTCCACAATTTCAGCCCGTGCACGTCGGTGGAAGCATTCTATGTAGAAGTCCAGTCTGTTGTTTCGACCTTCAGGAGGAGTCCACCCAGAATCCTTCTTTTTGTAGTCTTGGTAGGAAGGTCTCTGTGGGTTAGTATGTTGTTCAGAGGTGTGTTGGAAATATTCTTTGAGTCGGAGACGTCAAAAATAGGATTCTAGGTCACCACAGAATTGTATCATGTTCGTGGGGGTGGAGAGGCAGAAGGAGAGGCCCCGAGATAGGACAGATTCTTCTGCTAGGCTAAGAGTATAGTTGGATAGATTAACAATATTGCTGGGTGGGTTAAGGGAACCACAGTTGTGGTCCCTTGTGGCATGTAGCAGTTTAGATAGTTTAATGTCCTTTTTCTTTTATAGAGAAGCAAAGTGTGTGTTGTAAATGGCTTGTCTAGAGTTCCCCTGGAAAAAGTGAAAAGATCTACTTCAAATTGAATTTTTGAAGTAATAACCACCATTATCATTCCCTTTGTAAGCCATACGTTGGAGATGACATGTTCACTTCCGTTACTTATGTGTCCAAAACCCAAAACCTGCTTAAATAGATAAGTGATATTGGAAGAAAAACAGCTATTAGTATTATAGGAATTTTGATTTGTCATTTAAAACTTCAGTGAACCTTCTAGATTTATATGTTCAGAAAAAAAAACATAGTAAAGAATAGAGAAATTAGTGAATATTGTTTTTGACTAGCTTGTGTTGTGAGGTTGTTAACTAAATAGAACTTGATGATACTTTTGGATTATAATACGTAGATCTAAAATTTAATCAAAGCTGTAAAATTTGCCTTCAATATTTATATTTATTATGTTTTCTGTATATCTATTTGCATATACAAAAATGCTAATTTGAGTGCACTCAGCAATATTTTCACATATCAATCAGGTCACTGCACATATTCATGTGCTTTTATAATGACCTGGCCTTCACTTTGTAAGAATGTTGGCATAAATCTGATTGTAATTTGCACTATTCTTTCTTTAAGCCTTGCGAGCAGGGACGTCATCTGAAGAGGATCCATTGGGTGGCTAATATTGGCTCTGCCCTTAAGTTTCTAGAAGGAAGGCGGGTAAGTTTAATTAACATTCTGTCAGCACCATTTTGTTTCCCCAGTGGTTCTTTCCTGAAGTCCATATTCTATTTTCACCTAATTGCTGTAATCTTGAAGAGTCTGGGCTACGCAGAATCCTAAGTATCTATGTGCTGTACATAGGTATGCTATAAAGGTATGACACAGTGAAATCCGAATATCGACTTCCCAGGTATGATATTTATGGTGCAATTTTTCTTTTTCAGACATTGATCAACTATTAATGGACTCCTCAGTTATTATGTGCTCTTCAGTTAATTTTCTTTGATCCCATTATAAATACAGATAAAAAGCTGCCCTATCTGTTAATACATTTGGGGTAAGCAGCTCATCTGTAATTATAAGAACACATCCCCAAACTTAATTAAATGATATTTGCAAAGATAAATTCCCAAAAAGAATAGATGTGAGAACTTGAAAACATTCTGGTCATTATTTCCTTGACTGGCATTCAGGCCAAGATCCTGCCTGATTCTGGAGAAACCACACTGTTGCCATTTTAGTACCAGAAATGAAACAAAACACAATAAATAAAATTCAGAATGTTTTTGGTAAGAATGCCAAATAAAGTAATCCTACTTGTGCATGTATTCCTGGCTCTCCTCCTCCTGCTATATCTACTCTATTGACTTATGTTTATCTTTTTTATTAGCTTTAGTTCCTTTTATTAGCTTTAGTTCCTTTTTACATTTGGCTTCTTTTAAAATTTCTGCAACACCAGATTGCGTCTGATAGCATAGTGATAAGAGAGATTAAACCTATGAACCAGCAGCCATCAGTTGCCATCAGTGATTTTTGGCACATTTTGTTTCCATCTCATCTCACACTATGATATCTCTGACCTAATTACTTTTCTGCCACACAAGAGACAATCATAGCAGCTCCCTGTAAAAATAAATCCACCTCAGGTTGTTTTTTTTGGCTCAGTCTTGGGTGGGAAAGGTAGAGTACAAGAAAAGACAAAAGTATTCCCAAAACAAAATTTTGCTTCAGCCCACCTAGTGAAGTTTGGTAATACAAACTGAGCTACAGAAGCTGTTCACCCTGAGAACTTTGTGTTCAAATGTAGTGAGGGCTGCCTTGCCTGCTGAGACTGGTGCTGCCAAAAAGTTGACTAGGACCAGGGAAAAAGAGAATCTGGGGTGCAAAAAGAAAGACATACCGATTTTCCTTCTCTCAGAGAGGCCTGCGTAATCTTTAGTAGAGGCCACATTACATAACCTAAAGCAATCTCATGTGGTTTTCACTATTTCATCCAAAAATGCTTCTTCTGTATAGAAGGAATGCTGGGCCATCTATTGAAGGAGCCCTCGGATCCATCTTATGATCTTGTTATTGAATGTTGTCTTTGATCTCGGTTGGGGTAGCGAAGCTTTTGTCAGATAAGTTTTATTAATTTATCCAGTGATTCTACAAATACTACAGGGGCATGTTTAAAAATGAACCTAATATTTTATATTCCTTTGATAAGGCTTGGGAGTGGGGATTCACCCAAAATGCCCTTTGAGCTACAGCAGTGCTTGCCATTTTCATATATTTGAAGGTAGAATTGAGTGAGTCTTGTACTGCATTGTGCAAAAATATGAAAACTAATTGTCACTAACCTAATATCTTTTTTGGATAAAACTGGGTTTTGCCCTGGGCCTGGAAGGTTTCCTTTCTAATTCCTCAGTCAACTTTAATAGGGTACAAACCAAAGAAAATACAGTACTTGGAAGGATATGTTCATATGAGCAATCGCCTAATCAAAAGCTTTTTTGAGAGCCCTGTTAATCTTTTTATCTGTGGGATCTGTAAGGAAAGCATTGCTCTCTAGAGGAAATGAAGATTTGTTGGGGCTTGAGGAAGCTTTGGGGGATGAGCCCCCAAATATTTTTTTTTTGAACTAGGCTATATACAGTAACTTTTCCTTGTTAACCAGTAGAAGAAATACAGAATCCTGGTTTCCCCAGGAGACTTATACCATTTTTTTGTGGAGTGGATTGTCAAAATATCTTGTGGGGAATTCTCCTCTAGGGCTATTTCCAGGGTCTCTGTGGGATTTTAAGAGGGGAGGGAGTTAACTGTACAACCTTACATGAAAGTTTTGCCAAACAAACCGTGATCCTTTCCTTTAAATGTTATAGCACAAGGGTGGGCAAACTTTTTGGCCCGAGGGCCACATCTGGGAATAGAAATTTTATGGCGGGCCAGGAATGCTCACAAAATTGGGGTTGGGGTGCAGGAAGGGGTGCAGGCTCTGGTTGGGGGTGCAGGCTCTGGGGTGGGGCTGGGGATGAAGGGTTTGGGGTTCAGGAGGGTGCTGTGGGCTGGGATCGAGGGGTTTGGAGGTGGGGAGGGGGATCAGGGCTGGGGCAGCGGGTTGGGGCATGGGGAGAGGCTCAAGGCTCCAGGCAGTGCCTACCTCAAGTGGCTCCCAGAAGCAGCGGCATGTCCCTTTTCCGGCTCTGACGTGGAGGCATGGCCAGGGAGCTCTGCACGCTGCCCTGTCCGCAGGCACCACCCCTGTAGCTCCCATTGGAGTGCCAGAGGGGGCCATTGGAGCAGTGCCATCAGAGCGTGTATGAGCTGGAGGGGGGCCATGTCGTGGCTTCCGGAAGCTGTGTGGAGCAGCCCCTGACCTTGCTCCATGGCTGGAGCACTGGAATGGGGCCATGCGTCTGCTTCCGGGAGCTGTGTGGAGCGGCCCTGACCCTGTTCCCCAACGGGAGCTCGACGGCTGGCTTAAAACGGCTGGCGGGCCTTAGTTTGCCCACCCCTGTTATAGCAGCTTCTGTGGCTTCTCTGTTGCTGGGTCAAAGGACGACACCTTTCTCCATATGATTAAAGGTCACATGAAATTAGTCTCCTGCCCTCTTAGTGCCAACCAACATTTGAAGGTTCTTCTGCCCACTCCCGCCCTCATCCCCATCTTCCTCTCACAGATACACCTGCATAACGTTAGAATCTTGGGAGTCCTTGGTCAGAGATAACACAATGACTGGGAGCACCCAGGAGTGTTTTAAAAATTATTCGTGGTGACTGGTGGTACTAATGCTTTTTACAGGAAAAAAGGAGGAGCTGTCTGCCCGGGGATACAGAACATTGACATTAAAATTAATTAATTCATTCATTAATATATTTTGGGATTGCATGGCAGGGCTGAAATTCAGCCAGAGCTGTTCAGAGTGGAGGTCCGGTAAATTTTTTTAACCCCCCTGGAGTTTTCATAACATGTTGGAGGGTGGGCCGTAGGGGGCTCCGGGAAATACTCTATGAGAATTTAAGCCCTGGAACATAGAGATTTGGTTCTTTAAACAAAGGAAGCTCTTCTGAATTTCTCAGCAGGATGATGTATTGGGAGGTGGTGCTTTATCTTAAGCTACACAGTTCTTCCAATTGTCTGTGTTTGTTTTTGAAAAATTTTAATAGAAATCTAATATATCAAAAAATCCAATGTGAAAAAGAAGAAAAAAGTTGAAATTTACTAGTTTTACACAAATGTAACATTGACTTCAGAAAAGTTATTCATGATTTACATCACCGTCACTGACAGAAGAATCAGACCCACTGTGTATTTTTCTTTGCTTTTTAATGCTAATTCTGTGGATATTCTTTCTTATTCTGTTTCATGGATTTCTGTTTTGCTGCTACATTTTCTTTGATTTTACAGTCTATTGTATATTCAACCTCTTCTTTACTGAGTTTTGTCTTTTGGCGTTATTTTTGTTGAGCATATGTCTAGTGGTTAGTGTAGGACCCTGAGGCCATGTCTACACTTACTGGTAGATAGGCACTGCTGCAATTGATGCAACGGGTGTCGATTTAGCAGGTCTCTTTTCATCGATTTGTGTACACTCTCCCATCAATTTGTGTACTTCACCTCCCCAAGAAGAGTAAAGGAAGTCTGTGGGAGAGCATCACCCATCGACACAGCGCGGTGTAGACACTGTAGTATATCGACCTAAGCTATGTTGACTTCAGTTACGGTATTCACATAACTGAAGTAGCATAACTTGGGTCAATTTACTGTGGAAGTGTAGACCAGCCCTGAGTCTGATTCTGATCCCAGATTCTGTTCTTGTCTTTGTGATTGATTTATTGCATGACTTTGGAAAGTCATTCATTCTTCTCTGTGCATCTATTGACCTATGTTTAAAAGATATATAATAATGCCAACTTCACTAAGGACGTAAGTCCTTTACAACGCTGGGATGAAAGGATCTCTACTTGACACGTATCTCATCTTTTCTTTTCAACGTCTGTTTATTCTTTTCTTGCTCCCCATTTATTTCCTGTTCCCTTCTTCTCTCTTTCCCTGATCATCTTCATTCAAAATATGGCAAGAACAGCTTGTTCATAGCTAAATGAGTAATTTGAGATAACAACTAGTGAGTACAAGAATGGAACACTGTGGATTCTATGCACTGCATTGCTGATTAGTCTTGTTATAGCAGTGCTTTCTTTACATTCCAGAATTTAATTACCAGGAAAATGAATTAATTTATCACATTAAGCTGATTTTATATACCACTGTTTCCCCTTTGCTTTTCATGCTAGTCCATGTACAGAGGATCACCGGTTGGTACAAAGATTTTCTGGAATTCTTAACCCTATAACAAACTTGCATAAGTACAAAAAGTATAAATTAAGTGGTATATTTTTTCCATTTGAAGTTGAATATATTAATGGAACAATCCTGTATTGGCCAATATGGTAGTTTAGATTAGTTTTTACATGTAATTCCTATGATTTTATGATAAATCATGTTTAATCACAAACTGAAAAATATATTCATGTATTGTTATACTTCTGTTTGTTATCTTGCTCCATTTTAAGGTATAACTGTAGGTGTGCAATATATTAACTGACGTTCTCATCACTGTACTGAATTTTTGAATAAAAAAACTAACTATTTTTGCATAAATTTACTGTACACCAAACCCATTCAGAATCCATGTAATAATTGTCACTATCTCCTGTATGTGATAATGTGTATTTTCTTTTCTAAACAGATTAAACTAGTCAACATCAATTCAACTGATATTGCTGATGGTAGGCCTTCTATTGTACTTGGCTTGATGTGGACCATAATTTTATATTTCCAGGTATTATATTTTCTATATTTGACTATTTTTGAAGTAATGGGCCAGATCCTCATCTGACATAAGTTGGTGTAGCTCCAGTGACTTCAACAAAGCTCTGCCAGTTTACACCACCTGGGGATCTGGCCCAGTGTCTGTATGAGGATGGGACTATTCACTATGTATAAAGTTAAACGTGTGTGTAAGTTTTTGCAGGATTGGGGCTTAGGAGTGTAACTTTAAAATTATACCAAGTTATTATTGGCGTATACTCCTACTTTTCCTGAAGAAAGCAAACTATATATATATGAAATCAAGTAAATAAAAAAGGACTAGTTGTAAACAAGCACCATCAATCACTGTAAGCCTTATTTATACTAACAGAGAACCTGCTAGCGAATGAACCAAGTTTTCAAGTCCAGCAGATTCAATATGTAAACACAGTTTACTATTTAGTGGCTGAAGCGTGGCCTCACATATACATGTGTGACACCTACTGATTTCATCAGGAGCTGCAGATACTTTCAAGGCAAAATTTGATCCTGTGTGTAATGAGGCACTCACCTTCTGAACACTTCCTTGTAGCTGGATGTGGTACTGCATGCCTTTTCCTGCTCCTGGTACTCGCTGCAGGTTGCTGGCTGACTTTTTGGGATCTTCTGTGGCTTGGACCTTTGACTGAGTCACAAAGTCCAAATGAATCCCTACCACAATAGTAAAGAGCTACTAAATGAACAGTCTTATTAAGTCCCTGGCTCTAGTCTCTTTAAATTCAGTTCTTTGTTCAGGCTCTCAAATAAGCACTGTCCCCTTCTTGTGGTTGATGCTACTGTGGCCAGAGGGGGAGCCTGGGCCCGCCCACTATTCCGAGTTACAATCCAGTAATCCTGTATACAGCAGCCACATACGGCTTGATTTCAGATCATTGCTGCTTCTTCCTTGGGCCTCTCCCTACCTGATCCATGTTAGCTTATCTTAGGGTTAGGTTCTTAGACCCTCCCTCTCCCTGCAAACCCAGATAAAGCAAATGCAGCCAGAAACAAACTCTGGTTCTTCTTCAAGGAGTGTCCCTGTGGGTGCTCCACTTTAGGTGTCTTGGTGCCCTGCGCTTGCAATTGTAGATTTGTAGTAGCAGTGCCCTGGTTGGCTGCACACGCGTGGCAGCCGTCTCGCACCACTCTGAGTGGCCACTTAGCTTGCGCAGCCAACCATCCCTCAGTTCCTTCTCTACCACCTTTGGCTTGAGTCGGACCACCAGCAGCGCCACTTTCAAATTGTAGATAGCTACCCTTTCCTTTCTTTTTCTTTATAGTTTCTTTCTTTCACACACCCTGCCTCCAGCAGGCTCCACTTTGAATAACAACAGCCAAGTGCAGGACTCATCTCCTTCCCTCAGGCGTGCCCGGCTCTCCTGGTTTCAAACACTGCCTAACCTGCAGACTCTCCATTCCTGTGTCGGATGGCCACCCTCAGTGCGTCCGCTGCCTCGGAGAGACTCATATTGCCCAGAAATGTCCGCATTGTAAAAAGTTAACTGCTAGGACATGAAAGGCAAGGGATCTCCAACTTAAACTGTTAATGATGGAAAAATCCCTCAGACCAGTCTCCGACCCTGAGACCAGAACGCCTCCAGGCCAATGATTACCATCGGCAGCCTCTGACAGGGGTTCTACCTCTAAGACTGTTACCAAGGAGCCTGCTTCCAAAAAGGGCGCAAAAAAGTGGACCCATACATCCCCACAGAGAGATTCGCCCAAAAGAAAGTGATCTCCAGGTGGAAAATCTGCCCCAGTACTGACAGCACTGAAACCAATGGACCGTGAGGCACCGGGAATGCCCAGTAGGGAGATGTCCCGAGGAGCTAAAGACCCAGAACGGGTAACCTCTCTCTCAGGTGCACCCCATAAGAATAAAACATCTACCTCGGCACCGACGGAGCCAAGGAAATCCTTGGCATCGAGTCCTGCAATGACGCCCCCCCCCTTGGTAGCCAGCGCAGCATAGCACGTCTGCGGTTCCAACATTTCTGACATCAACAGCAAATCAGAGTGTACTCCCATTCCTGGCACCGAGCTTCCCAGTACCATGCCAATTCAGCAGGCACACGGACCTTCTAGTCACCTCCACGCTGGGGACTCCCTTGTTCGGCACTGACGGTACCACAGTCAGACCAGGATCGATCTGAATAGGCACTCCTAGTAGATCTGCACCTCTACTATCTAGTGATGAGGATGAAGAGGATGAATCAGGTCTTTATGATTGTCATTCCTCCCCGAAACCAGGACCTTCTCACCAACAACCATCTATGCAAGGGCAAAGCTGGCAGGCACAACCATGGATGCTATCGCCCGTTGTTATGCCACCCAATTGGCCATACTGGGACCTATGAGCAAACTACAGAGCCCATAATTTAAACCCCCCAACCTACCAGCGTCAAGGGACACCTGATCCCCTTCACCCACAAACCCACCACCATCGGAGGCCCAGGAGGAAGAGGGAAAGGAGCTGGAAGAGGCTCCTGAAGGCAACATACTGCCACCCATCCATATTGCATCCTCGTCTCTGGACGAAACAATTATGCCACTGCCTCCCACCACAGGAGATGACTTCAAGTCCTTCCAGGACTTATTCAAAAGAGTTGCAGAATCCCTGGATATGTCTCTAGCAGAGCTGCCAGAGACCCAGCACAAACTTACCGACATCCTGCAGGCATCCCCATCAGCAAAGATAGCTCTGCCCATCAACGCTGCTATAATGGATCCTGCAAAGATAAAATGGCAGACACCTGCCACTGTCCCACCCTCCTGTAAACTCTTGGACAGAAAATATTATGTACCACCGAAAGGGGCTGAGTTCTTATTTACTCACCTGCCTCCAAATTCACTGGTCGTAGAGGCAGTAAACCAAAGGGGAAAACAGCACCAGTCAAAAATCACCCCTTATGACAAAGACTGGAAAAGGCTTGACCTCTTTGGATGCAAAGCCTATTCCTTGGCCTCGCTGCAATTTCGCATAGCAAACTACTCTGCTCTGTTGGCGAAATACACTTACAACTTGTTTAATAAAATGACATTTTTTATTGAACAAATGCCAGAGGAATCAAAACAACAATACAAAAGCTAACATTGCGGAGGGCACCTTAATTGCCAAAACAGTCCTACAGGCTTCCCTTGATTCCACTGACATGGCAGTTCATTCTATCGCCACGTCCGTGGTCCTGTATTGAGCATCATGGTGCCATCTCTCTGGATTTCCTAGGGAAGTACAAGCCACAGTTGAGGACCTGCCCTTTGAGGGACAAAAAGTGTTTGTGGAAAGCACAGATGCATCTCTACATACCTTAAAGGACTTGAGAACTGCCTTGAAGACTGCAGGCATTTACGTCCCCCCCAAAGAAGAAGAAACAGGGCAGATTCTACATTAAAAGATTCCTCCCTACTCTGTACACCCAACCCCAGAGACAGTTATGATCAACACCGAAAACAAAAACAATTGAAGTGCAGGCAGAACCAAGATCAACCCGCCACATCTCAACCTTCAACATCACATCAATCATTTTGAAATATCAGTTGAGGGCTCGAGACCTCTGTGTTCTCCCAGCCCGGAATATCAGATGACCTCCAGTCCATTTGGAGACCGCCTGCTACTACATTACCTAGTCTGGAACAACATCACTACAAACAAATGGGTCCTGGAAATCATCCAGAAGGGTTACTTTATCCCATTTACTTCTACTCCCCCTACCCACCCACCTTCCCCGTCCCTCTTCAGGGACCCCTCTCACAAGCCCCTGTTACAGCAGGAAATAAACCACCTCCTGCAACTAGGAGTTGTGGAACCAATACCACCTCAACATAGAGGAAGAGGGTTTTATTCCCGTTATTTTCTAACACAGAAAAAGAACAGTGGATGGAGACCCATTCTGGACTTATGCAAACTCAGCAAGTTTGTGAGAACGCAGCATTTTAGAATGGTAACTCTGGCAACCATAATTCTGGCATTAGAGGAAGGAGACTGGCTCTTGTCCCTCGACCTACAAGATGCCTACTTTCATGTCACCATTCATCCAGTGCACAGAAGATCCCTGTGCTTCACATTAGGCCATTAACATTACCAATACAAAGTGCTAACCTTTGGATTATCGACAGCCCCAAGGGTAGTCTCCAAAGTCCTGGCCCTTGCCGCAGCTCATCTCTGCAGGCTAGGAGTGATGATCTTTCCATACTTGGATGACTGCCTCATAAGAGCATCAACACAACAGGCAAGTGGTACAAGCTACACAAACCACAACAACCCGTCTTCACCAACCTAGGGTTTCAAATAAACAGTCCAAAAGTCCATCTTGGTCCCTGTCCAACAACTAGAGCTTATAGGGGCCTACCTCGACAGCCTCCCAGCAGCGATTCCTCAACCTAACCATGCTGATAACTACGGTCACAGACAGCCCTCAAACGTCTGCCAGGACCTGCCTACAACTCTTGGGGCATATGACTGCTCCGACTTACTGTAGTTCAAACATGCCAGACTACATATGAGATGCCTACAGGCCTGGCTTCACACCTGCTATATACCACACAGGCATTCCCTCCACAAAAGACTCACAATGCCCCACAAGGTGAAGGATTCCCTCAAGTGGTGGTTGCAACCGCAAAACATCTGCTTGGGGATCCCATTTCAACGAACAGCTTCCACCATGAATGCCTCTCTCATCGGATGGGGCGCTCATCTGGACAACAACGCTATCCAGGGATGCTGGTCCCCAGTGGAAGCCAACTTACATATAAACATTCTAGAGCTCAGAGCAATCAGAAAAGCATGCGAGCACTTCTTTCCACTCATCCTCAACAATACCATCAAAGTCCTCATGGACATCACAGCCTGCACGTTTTATAAAAACTGACAGCAGGGAGCTCGATCATATCCTCTCTGCATCAAGGCACTATATCCTATGGCAATGGTGCATCTCCAACAAAGTAGACATCTCTGCATCTTACCTGCCAGGGCTTCAGAACACCACGGCAGATCAACTGAGCAGACACTTCTCACAAACCCACGAGTGGGAGGTGGACTACCCGACCCTCCTGACCATATTCCACCGGTGGGGGTTCCCTGCTATAGACTTATTCTCAGTGGCTCACAATACAAAATGCCCTCAGTATTGCTTCCAAGTGGGGCTCGGTCAGCATTCCCTGGGCTGATGCTTTCCTTACAAAGTGGGAGGCGCCACTAATGCTCGACTTCCCCCCGATTCCTCTATTGAACTGGGTGCTACACAAAATCAGACAGGATAAGGCCAGGGTCATACTTATTTCACCCACATGGCCCATGCATACGTGGTTCCCATACCTGAGACAGATGGTGGTGAAACCGCCTCTAATCCTTCCACTACTTCCTCACCTCTTGACACAGGACAATGGCTGAGTCAATCACCCCAACCTAGCGGTTCTCAACCTCAAGGCCTGGTCACTCCGTGGCTAACAGGGCTGGACAATGACTTATCCGAGGAACTTAAAGACATTCTCTTGAATAGCCGCAGGCCGAGGACACAGAAAACATACACTCAGAAGTGGGTACGATTCTGCACCTGGTGTGAGGCTAACCATGTTGCCTCATTCCGTTCCTCTACCCAGGGTCCTGGACTATATACTAGGCCTTAAAAAATAGGGTCCTCTCCAACTGTTCCATAAAGGTGCACCTAGCTGCAATCATCTCACTACACGATAAGGTAGATAGAACCACCATCTTTGTTCACCCAACAACTAAGTGTTTCCTAAAGGGCATGACTAACATCTACCCACTTCTGAAAGACCCTACTCCTTTGTGGGACCTTAACCTCGTGCTACGCACCCTTATGGGTAAATCATTCGACCCCCTTGCAACTTGCTCATTGCTACATCTATCGATGAAGGTCTCCTTCCTTATCGTGATCGCTTCAGCAAGAAGAGTAGGGGAGCTAGGGGCCCTAATGGCACACCCGCTGTATACCACATTCCATAAAGACAAACTGATCCTAAGAGACCACCCCAAATTTATACCTAAAGTAGCCTCTTCATTTCATTTAAACCAACCCATTTGCTTACCTGTGTTTTTTCCAAAACCCCATGCTGATGCCAGGGAGGCATCCCTTCACACTCTCTACATCTGTAGACCTCTGGCCTTCTACCTAGAAAGAAAAAAGAGATTTAGAAAATTGTCACGTCTCTTTCTATCAGTCACAGAGCGATCGAAGGCTGAGGCCATCTCTAAACAAAGACTATCTAAGTGGATTTCTGGCTGTATCCACCTGTGCTATCATCAGAGCTACATCCTGGCTCCAGCTAGGGTTCGTACATACTCCACCAGAGCACTGTCCAAGTCAGTAGTGTTTCTCAATAACTTACCCATCGTAGACATTTGCAGGGTAGCTACCTGGGCCTCGGCCCACACGTTTACCAAACAATATGCCCTGGAATAACATTCCTTTGCCGACACTCAGTTCGGACTCTCGGTGCTATCCACCCTCAACAAAGATACTCTGAAGCCCCTACTTCCATCGAGGGGTACTGCTCCATAGTCACCTAAAGTGGAGCACCCACAGGGACACTCCTCAAATAAGAAGAGAAGGTTACTCACCTTGTGCAGTAACTGAGGTTCTTCGAGATGGTTGTTCCTGTGGGTGCTCCATTACCTTCCCTCCTCCCCTCTATTTCGTTGTTTCACACTGACTCTCTGGGGTAGAGAAGGAACTGAGGGACAGTTGGCTGTGCACAATAAGTGGCTGTTCGGAGCGGCGCGAGACGGCTGCCGTGCACATGCGGCCAACCGGGGCACTGTTACTACAAGTCTCCGATTACAAGCGCAGGGCGCCAAGACACCTAAAATGGAGCACCCACAGGGACAGTCGTCTTAAAGAACCTCAGTTACTGCACAAAGTGAGTAACCTTCTCTTATCCCTCAAGTTTCTGTGGCCAGAGAGAAGCACCCTTCCTCACACCTCTGGTTTCTGCCAGGAACTGAGCTGCTCAAGCCAGGCAGCTCCTTTTATCTAGGCCAGCATGGCCCTGATTGGCTGTTGCTAGCCCCTCTAGTCCTTGGAGGGCCACATCTCTCTAGCTTTCAAAATGACGACTCCAGAGAGTCCACTCTAGGCAAGCTTGAAGGACCCACCATTGCTACTCTTTTCCTTTCAGCTCGCTGCTTCTTGGGGCAGGGTATGATAGGACCACAGGGCCTCCAGCAAAGGCCGAATACACCCTGCAACACTGTGGGCGGTAGAATGGAAATCATTTTGGGGGGGGGGGGATAGCTCAGTGGTTTGAGCATTGGCCTGCTAAACCCAGGGTTGTGAGTTCAATCCTTGAGGGGGCCATTTGGGATCTGGGGCAAAAATTGGGGATTGGTCCTGCTTTGAGCAGGGGGTTGGACTAGATGACCTCCTGAGGTCCCTTCCAACCCTGATATTCTATGATTCATGCTCTCCAGGGGTTAAAATGGGAAAAAAAGGTGGTGTTACTCTTCAGACTCTGCCCCTCTGAGCTGACTAAACGAGACAGTGCTCACAAAGGGATGATTGTGTGTGCTTCTTGGCTCCACAGGGCTCCCTGACTTTGGCTTCCCTTTGTCATGGCTTCAGTTGGCCCATGGGCTTTGCTAGGCTTCTGGGGCATGGCTCCTTCATGACCAGGGGCAAAAATAAAGTGGTGGTATCTCCCAAATGCAAAGCACATGTTGCGCCAAAATTACTACAGTAAATTGTGCAGATCTGAGATTCTCCCTCTTGTTTCTTACATGAGGAATGCAATAATTAGCCATGTTGACATTTAAATGATCATTACTGGGCAACTGAGTTAATGTCTCACTGAGATGAGTGGGGCACTTCTTCCCTGGCAGAGCTGTTATTCCAAGCTGTCTCTAAACCAACCTTTGCACCATTTGCACTTGATTTGCTTTCTGAAGTTTTCTTTATAACCATTAAAAGTAGACACTTAGTTTTTGAGAAAATGAAAACTGACATTCTGGAGAAAAAATGCTTCAGAGAAGTGCTGCTACAGTGTATGGGCATGTAGCAACTGTTGCCAATCCCTGATACTCTCTAAGAGAGCCTGATTCTTTAAGGTACTGAGCTATTCTGTGATGTTTTGTGAGCAGTCTCAACTCTCTGAATCTTTGTTTCTTCAAGCAGGCAAATATGTGCCAACCATATATATATATATATATATAACCATTTCCTATTAAAACCAAGTTGTGAATGTAATGCTCTTAAAAGTGTGGGACTAATGGTTTTCATTTGAGCCAGGGATGGAACATATAAGTGCTCTGTGAATTGCCTCACTGGTATTTGCTAATGTACACCTCTGTACTATTCCATTGCGAGGCCTCTTCTAACTAGAGACATCCAGTCATTCAGAATCAAGCCATAACAATGCACTAGTTTTGGGATGAAAATGAAACTACTACAATGAGGTCATCAGAGTCACTTTAACTATTTTGAGGAGGTCATGGGAAGAAGACCCAGGCCTTGTTAACTTCCCCAGCTGCCACCAAATGCCCTCTTCTTGGCCATTGTTGGTTAAACGTAGCGTATTTGGAAAGGTCACTTTCAAGTGTTCACTCTGATTCAAATTCACCAATGGTATCAGGAGATGCAGCTCTATTTAAGTTGATGGAATTGTCTTTTTTTTGAGCTAGTGGTGAATGTGGGCCAGTATCTCAGTACAATGAACTAGTAATTTGCATAAGAATGTGTAATGCTATGTAAAGTGATATGTTTACACATTGTTCAAGCAAATAGGACATCAGTAAGAGTCAACAGTTTCTGGATGCTCAGCAGGTCTGAAAAGAAGACCATTTATTTAGGCACTTAAATAAGGATTTATGAAGTGACCTTTAGGAACTTATTTTTTTAAAAAAAATCTTGCTCATTATTTTCATGTTTTTTAATTTTAGCCCATGTCTAATCCTGTTAATGTCCTGTTCATTATGATTAAAATAAATATCCGTATTACAATAAACTGATGTCATTCTAAACACAGATTGAAGAGCTGACAAGCAACCTGCCACAGCTGCAGTCATTGTCTAGCAGTACATCTTCTGTGGACAGTGTCGTCAGCTCTGAGACTGCAAGTCCACCAACAAAAAGGAAGGTAGTAACCAAAGTCCAAGGAAACGCTAAGAAGGCTTTGTTAAAGTGGGTGCAGTACACAGCAGCAAAGTAAGTTAAACTCACAAATTAATTTAGATTTAATTTAGCTCTTTACTTAGGACTGGAGTTCTTTTTCTGTGTTTTTACAGTGCCTAGCACAATGTGTTCCTGGCCCATGACTGGGGCTCCTAGGTGTTACTATAATACAAATAATAATAAAGAATAATAATTTAGATTACTTTTACAAAGCAATCCCATTTTATGGTATATGAAGCAGAATTATCCCTGAGACAGTGAAAAACCGGAAATAGAGTTGGATGTTGTTTGAATGGCAGTGTTGGCTCTTGCTGCCAAAACCTTTGATACAACGTTTGCCCCATATTGAAAGGGCACTTTTTACAGACTGTGCTTTTCTGTCATTTCTGTCTCAGTGAGTGAGTACAATTGTACTTGGGTGCGAGTTGTTGAAAATCATGACTATCATGATTTAATCAGTGGTACTCAGTTACATATATTATACAAATTTCATTAATTTTCATTTCCTATTAAACTAAATTGGTTCAGAGGTGTAACAGGGCACTCTGTTGTTAGCTTCAAAACATTTATCTTCATTTGGTGCAATTCTCCTATGTATGCTGATTCCAAAGAGGGCATAAAACAAAAAGTAAATTAGATCAATGAGACCACAGTGATCTGATTGCTTCCACAATAAGAAAAATAAAAAGACAGGTCCTTCCCCTAAAAGCCATAAAAGAATAAACTGGATTTAATTGTTCAAATAAAATAAATAATTATCTGAAATACAGATATCCACAGTAATATCCAGGGAGAACAACCAGCACAGAGGAGTAGAATGGAGCCCCAGAGAGAGTAAATATGATCATAATGTCATAGAACTATATGCCCAGGTCCCTATAACACCAGTGCAGTATAAGATAATTTACAGTACAATGCAATCTACTTTGGCATAGCATTCTTCCTACAAAATTATTTGCATTCAGAGACAGACTACTGAAAGCCGATAGCAGCACCATCCAGACAGGTGGCAAGTGAAAAATTGCAGTGATGGGTGAACACAGCAATGAAATTGACCCAAACATGGGGAGAGGAAGGAACATCATAGTCCCCATCCCTCCATACAAACTCAGAGTGGAGTGGCTGCACTGCAGGAGCAGGCTGTGCCATCGGAAAGCATGGTGTATCCTGAACAGCGCTCAGGAACTGATGCATAGCCCACTGAAGGGATTGGGAGTCTTTCCAAGGATTTCAGTGGGCTTTGGATCAGGCCCTCAGAGAAAGACACTACCTCCATGAAGAATGAACCTCTCTAAGCTACCCCTGTGACTCCACACTACCCCAAGAGGGGGCAAGCATCTGAAAGCCACAATATGGCCTCACTGGAAGTTTGCCTGGGTAAGGACTGAATAAAAATTGGGGTAAGGACCTGAGTGTCTGGACATGAACATAGTTTTCAGAATTACTTTGAAAAATTAAAATATTACCCATTGCTGATTAGTTTCTCTTTAACATAGTGCTAATCGCTTAGATTCCCTCTTGCATCATTGTGTGAGTTTCACAGTGGCAGTGTAAGTGGACTGGATATTGTGAGAGGACATTATCGCTCATGCATGGAACAAGAACGTACTCCACATTACATTTTTGGGCTGAACCACAATGACATAACGTCCTAGGATGTTATTTTAAAAGAGAAAAATATTATTGTAATCATTTACTTTAAAAATCCAGATGCAGATAACAAGGGAAGTATACTTATAGTGAAGGAAGACTGGAAGGATTCAGTAAGGGAGGAAGGAATAGTGAGTAGTGTTTTATATAGCAACATACTTTGTAGTGTCTCACATACAAGAACCAGAGTTGTAGTTCATTTGCTCATAACACACAGGGCTTAATGTAACCAAACAGCTCACTGGAAATAGAAATTTTTGCTTGAGGCTAATTGGAAAATACACTCTTGGCCACTGATAGAAAACATAACCTTGTATCTTGTGTCTTCATATGACCTGACTGATTCATTGTCCCTTTTTTTCTTTTTGTTAAATTTTAAGGCAGGCTGGAATTGAAGTAAAAGATTTTGGACGAAGTTGGAGGAGTGGTGTTGCCTTTCACTCAGTCATTCATGCTATTCGTCCAGAGCTAGTGGACATGGAGAAAGTGAAAGGAAGATCTAATAGGGAAAACCTAAATGAGGCCTTCACAATTGCAGAAACAGAACTAGGAATCCCAAGACTTCTTGATCCTGAAGGTACTTCACATAAACTATACTGCATTAAATTTTGGACTAGGATAGGCTAATATTTGTTTGAAAGTTTTTCAAGGGTGTGTAATATTTTTGCTGTTCAATTATGAATTAATTTACTATATATTCTGCACTTTTCTAGATGTGGATGTTGACAAGCCAGACGAAAAGTCTATCATGACCTACGTAGCACAGTTCCTGAAACAGTATCCCGATCTTCATAATGCAACTGAAATGCAGGAGAATGATGTAGGTGTCCATTACATTTCCATTTTAATCAGTTGCTTATGCACATAATGGGCATATTTTGACATCTATTTTCAAAACATATAGGTTATCTCTGTTTTTTTTTTAAAGAGCAGCTGAGTGAAGAACCACCGGAGCTAGAAAGACCATTAGCTAGAAAAGACTAGCTGACTATAAAAGAAGCCAGTGTTGTGAATGAACACTAGTAACAATTTTGGAGCTGGAGAGAATAGAATGATGATGGAAATAATGACCCTGCAGATAATAGCAGAGGGGAGAGGGAGCAAGAGTAGCTCTGGTGAAGAGTAGCAATCTCAGACCATGTCTACACCAGAGGGACTGTAGTGGCATAGCTGTGGTGCCACAGGTATGATGGCATAACCCCATAGTGTAGACATTGCCTACGGTCACAGAAGGGTTTTTTCCATTGCTATAGAACCACCACCTACCCGAGTGACAGTAGCTAGGTTGACAGAAGCATTCTTCTTCTTTGAGTGCTGTCCCTGTGGGTGCTCCACTCTAGGTGTTGGTGCGTCCTGGCGCCGTCGATTGGAGATTTTTGGTAGTAGTGCCTGGTTGGGACGCAGGTGCTCAGTTGGTATCTCCCATCTCGTTGGAATCTTCCTGAGCGCCTGCGTCCTGCACCCCCCTCAGTTCCTTCTCAACCATCCTCGGGTGAAGATGGGACTCAGGGCAGTGCTACTTCTCTTCCCTGGTCTCTGTCGGAAACAGTAACAAAGAACACAGAAATAGTTATTAGTTACATCCCAGTTGTTTCCCTTCCTTTAGAATAGTTACGTAGTTTAGTTAGTTTAAAAAACAAAAACAAAAAACAAAACAAACAAACAAACAAAAAACTAAACACTTTTCATCTCAGGCTTGTCTCCCGCTGAGACACTGTCCCCTGCCATTTCTAATTCAATATGCCAGGGGCTTCAGGATTCAAGAAGTGTGTTTCCTGTCAGGACTCCATGCCAAGGTCTGATGGGCACTCACGATGTGTGAAGTGCCTCGGTGAAACACATGTCCCTGCTAAATGCCTTCACTGTGCAAGCCTCAAGACCAGGGCTCGTCGCAACAGGGACCAGTGGCTTAAAATGTTACTAATGGAAAAATCTCTGCAGCCGCCTTCGGAGACGGGGAAAATTAAACCCTCTCCCTCACACTCCCGGCCAGATCAGAGCCAATTGGGAGCATGGCTTCACCTCTCTGTAGCAGAGGCAAGAAGCCAAACAGTCTCTGAGAGAGACTTTAACAAGGGTAAAGGGTCTCCCACGAGATCCTCACCCTCTGTATAGACAGCGCAGAAGGCAGGTGCCTCAGGCTGTCACAACGCCTCAGCCGCAGCTTCCGCAGACCGCAGAGGCAGGAACCCGACCTCCCGTGCTGGGAAGGCTTCCGCGGCACCAAGCACTTCAGCGCTAAAAATAGCTGGCAGTGCGGACTGCATGCTCTGCTCCGGTGCCGGGAAGAATGTCCTCACCGAGCCTTCTGCTCCGGCACCAGCAGCGGACCCCCTGCAGGGCTCCTCCACACGTCCCGGGACACCAGTGAGGCTTTGAGGACAGTCCAGGCTCAGCACAGCCCAGGGAGCAGGAGCAACAGTTTCTCACTCAAGGTGACCTCTCAGTGCCACCTGAGCCTAACTCCCCGCTCCTGGACAAACAGGGCTCATTTTTTGAACAGCCGCTCTCCCCACCTGAACTGGCTACCTTTACTGATAGCGAACCTGATGTACAGCAGCAGGCGGAGTTCTGCCCATCTGCCTCTCCTCCTCCACCGGAACCTTTTCCGCCTCAGGTCACGGCTCACAACCACAAGTCTCAGTTTCCCTACTTCACCCCTCTGTGGACGGCACCTGGCAACCACCAGTCTCAGTTTTCCTACTTCACCCCTCCATGGACAGCACCTGGCTTCTCCTACCCTATGCCTTGGTCTCAGTGATACCCTTTGTCACATCCTCCTACCACTCACCCTCAGACCTCTTCTACTGAACCACTACCTCCTTCTGTGCCTTCATCTCCAGCTCCGTCCACTTCTAGAGTGCCTGAACCCCCTCCTGAGAACATGAGCTACGGACCATATCCTGACTCACTGACCCCCTGACTGTCCATCAGCTCCAGACGGAGCCCTCTTCCCTCCGCCTCCACAGAACGTGGATGACTGTAAACAATTTCAAGAACTTTTCAAGAGGGTGTCACTCAGTCAAGACATCCCCTTAGAAGAGGTTCAGGAAACACAAAACAGACTCCTCAGAATCCTTCCACCCTCTGCACCCTCAAAGATCGCGCTCCCCATAAACAAGGCACTCTTGGAAACAGCTGACACTCTCTGGCAAACTCCAGCTTCTTTATTACCAACTTACAAAAGGCTGAACGTAAATACTATGTTCCCACTAAGGACGCTGACTTCCTATTTTCTTATCCACAACTGAACTCTCTTGTCATGGATGCAGTTGCACAACAGACAAAACAGCCTTAAACTCCTTGACATCTTCGGTCGCAAGGTTTACACATCCTCCACTCTGCAATTCAGAATTGCGAATTATTCTGCCCTCCTCACCAGCTACGACTTCGATAATTACAATAAACTTTTCGAATTTGCCTCCTACATTCCAGAGGGTAGGAGAACAGACTTCAAATCAATCCCGGTTGAGGGCCAATTAATTTCCAGAACGGCCCTACAAGAAGTTCTAGACACGGCAGACACAGCAGCCCGTACTATTGCAACTGCTGTGGTTATGCACAGATCTTCATGGCTCTCTGCATCTGGCATCCCTAAAGATCTGCAGACCAAAGTGGAGGACCTCCCCTTTGATAAGGATAAACTTTTCTCAAAAACAAAAAAACAAAAACTGATCAATTCCTCCACACCATGAAAGATTCTAGAGCGACACTGCACACCCTGGGCATTCACCCATCTTTTCCCAGGAGACAACAATACCAACCCTACCAAAGACCACACACACAACAGTATTATCGGCCTCAACCCAAATCATACGACATAACTAGGAGTTGCGCTAGATCCCTAAGCACAGAAAAAATCAAGCTCAAGCAACCACTTCCCACCCACCGGGGAATAAACAACAATTTTGAAACATTGGTAGAGGGTCTGCAGGACCTCCCCTTGAATCTACCGCCTACTTGCCTGTTAGGCCACCGCCTCCAGAGTTTCCAAAATGCCCGGCAGCGGATTACACGGGACCGCTAGGCCCTCAAAATAGTTCAGTCCGGTTACTCTATCCTCTTTATATCCTACCCTTCCCCCTTCCCCGTCTCTCTTCAGGAACCCCTCTCACAAGCACTTACTTCGCATAGAAGTGGCTCACCTTCTACAACTAGGCGCAGTGGAAACTGTGCCGACACAACGTCGAGGGAAAGGGTTCTACTCCCATTACTTTCTGACCCAGAAAAAGACTGGGGGAGGGAGGCCTATACTGGACCTACGCCGACTGAACAAATTCATGAGGATACAAAAATTCAAGATGGTCACACTGGGCACAATAATTCCTGCACTGGATCAAGGGGACTGGTTCACAGGCCTTGACCTCCAGGACGTTTATTTTCATATACCAATTCATCCAGCTCACAGATGCTTCCTACGTTTCACAATTGGTCACAACCATTTTCAATACAGAGTTCTTCCTTTCACACTCTCTACAGCACCGAAAGTCTTTTTCCAAGACTCTAGCCATGGTCGTGGTTCACCTCCACAGACATGGAATCACGCTTTTTCCCCTACCTGGATGATTGCCTCATCAAGGGCAACTCCTATGGCGAGACACTTCAAGCTACCTATTTCACCATCTCCCTCTTTCACAGCCTAGGCCTCCAAATAAACGTCCAGAAATCCACCCTGACACCTACACAACAGATCGAGTTCATTGGAGCTCATCTGGACTCAATCTGGAGCAGAGCCTCACTCCCAAATGACAGATTCCTCACTATCACACAGCTGATACGCACGCTTGCTATTCGTTCCAGGACACAGGCAAGAATCTGCCTACAGCTCCTTGGTCACGTGGCAGCCACCACCTTCGTGGTCCAGCACGCCAGGCTACGCATGAGATGTCTTCAGGGCTGGCTCAACTCCAACTTCAAACCCACCAGACACACCTTAGGGATGGTGCTAACTCTTCCTCCTCCCAATGTTTTAGCTTCCCTACACTGGTGGACGAGACCAGAAAACCTCTGCATGGGGGTTCCCTTCCAGCAATGATCCCCAACGCTGACGCTCACCATGGACGCTTCCCTAATCGGCTGGGGAACGCATCTAGGGGGACACAGGGCACAAGGCTGCTGGTCCGCATCAGAGACGCACCTACACATAAATCTCTTAAAGCTCAGAGCAGTGTGATGAGCATGCCTTCACTTTCTTCCCCTCATAAAGAACAAATTTATTTGGGTCTTAACGGACAACATAGCATGTATGTTTTACATCAACAGGCAAGGGGGAGCCCAATCACACTCCCTATGCATGGAAGCCATCCGACTATAGAATTGGTGCATACAACATGAAATACGAATCATTGCCTACCCGGCTGCCACAATACTACTGCTGACGCACTCAGCAGGCATTTTTTGACAGAACACGAATGGGAACTGCAACCTGCAATACTTCAGCAGCTCTTCTCCCTCTGGGGCACCCCGTCAATGGACCTCTGCCACAACCCAGCATCGAAAATGTCGCCTGTTTTGCTCCAGAGTGGGACTCGGGACTGCATCCCTGGGAGACGCGTTCCTCATCCCGTGATACAACTCTCTCCTGTATGGAAGAGATATTGAAGAGCTCAGAACGGAGCAGAATCCGATCTTCCTTGCCTAAACTATCAGTGACTGTGATGCATGAGTTGGAAAAGGAGGAAGATACTGAGTTAGACTAGGGAGCTCCCTAATGGATAATCTGGAAGAACAAGAACAAAATTATTATTCATTTGACATCAGTCAAATGTCTGCCTGTCTGTCTATCTGTCTGTCCAGAATCACCTCTTCTCATTGTGGATTTCTGTTCTCTAAGAAAGATTTAGAGGTACTTTGATATAACCAGCACTTCCCTAAACAGTAAAGAATATATGTTGCTCTGCATAAATGATTGTTATGGATGCCTGTTATGATCTGTCAAGGCCTTTTAGTTTTACTCTCAAAGGAGTTTTAAAAAGATGCAGCTGAACTTTAATAGACATTTCCTGTAATCCTGTTTTGTTAAAATACAAGCATGGGAAATGGTTTGGAAATTAGACTCTGGAAATTCTGAGTTATTAGCATCTATTTTAAATTCCAGAAACATAGGGCCAGAAACATAGCCCATTTGAGTCCATGGAAGGACTCCCTTTGACTTCAGTAGGGTTTGCATTGGGCCGTGGCTTGCTTTCTGGTTTCTGACCACTCCAGAGATACCACCAGGATTATGCTAACCTGGGGGAAGCCTATATTTTTTACTGAATGTCAGCTGGCAGGCTATGGACCTGTCCAAGAAAAAAAAATGATAGAAGAAGTAGCACACCAGCATTTTTAATTTTAGCTATCATAAATCTTATATTATTACTTCCAAGAAATCTTAACTTCTTGAGGAAGAACTCACCAGCTGTCCCTTTTCACATCACCAATGGATTGTTTAACCTGGAACTGATTGCTGCAGAGGCTTTTTGAGAATACCGAATATCAACAGAATGGCAATGCTTTGGTAGTCTGGCTTGGATATACAATCTCTGGAGTTGTCTTCTTGGTTTATTGGTTTGAGAGCCCTCACTTGGCAACCTCCACACTTTTATTATTGTAAAGGATTTCTGTGATACACAGGATAGAGAGGCTTACTCTGCACCACAACCACTTTGGATCTGAATTACTCATGATTTGTCAGAGTATCATCAACATTAAAATTGATATTTCCCATGATAGCAGATTCTTGCCATTTAGGATGTTCTCTTTGTCCTTGCCAAGCCCATTCTGATGACTTTGGAAGAGCATCACACACAAATTCCAGCAAATATTAGCATCTTAAGTTATGCTGTTCTTACACATACAAAAAGAAGCTGGGAGTGTGTGGCTAATCCTGTTGGCAACATCATACCTAGTTGTAATGTTTTCCCAAATATTACTTTATGTTGAACACAGTACCTTTAATTCACATTGCATGTTGCACATGTAGAGACTCTAGTCTTGTAAAGACTAATATATCAAACTATGAAAAAATGTATATACTGCATTACATTTTTATATGGTAAATGATTAGCCAGGTGAAAGGAAAACTGAAGTGATAGCAGGCCAAGACTAACTGAAATTATATCATCTAAAATAAATATCTCATTTTTTTTATTAAGGTGCTTTTCATTTGAGTTGCCCAATTTCTGACTTTTAAAGGGTTTAGTGGAAATTAAACAAAGGAATCTGCAAAGTAAGTGTTTGGTTTCTGGAGGGCTACCATAGCAGCTGATCTAAATAGTGGCGGAATTTCATTACGATTTTAGCTGACTCTTTTAACAATACCACTCTGCATTAATAGAGGTCTTTTTGCAAGCTAAGTCTTTTTCAGACTAAATATCACAGTTTACATTTTAAGTAAGACTAAAAAGTTAAATAGTTGAAAAGTTGAATGGGGCAAGCAGTAATTTTGCTTTGATATCTGTGGGAGGACAGCTGAATTTGTAAGGCAATGCCATTTCTGCAACACAGAGCAGCAAATGTACAACCAGAGACTGAGCTCATGAACTGCTGAATCTGAACATACACAGTCTCTATTTTACCAGAGCTTAGAGAGGCCAATTGTGGTAAAAAATGATTGCTTAAAATAAACATAATGCAGCCACCATTATGGAGGAGAGAAACTAAGAGTGGAAATACAGGGTTTATATAGTATTTTGGACCAATAATTGGCCTGTGCTATTGCAATGTAGAAAAAATTTCCGGTTCCAGAAAAGGGAAACTGAGTGTAAAACAGCAAATGTGTGAGGTCACTGTGGAAAACAAAATAAATTAAGCATGTGAAAGACATTCTGTGCTGTTTTTGTGATGCAGTCACTACAGGCATCCAATATTTTACCCTTTATAGCAGCTCTAGACTGTGACCTCACAATGTCACTCTTTCTTAAAAATCACTGCAGCCAAAAGCCATAAAAGTAACTTCTTCCGAAGCCACCTCTCATACTATTACGTTGATTGGCCAGAAAGAAGCCAGCGTCCTAATACATGCATGCAGCAAGGGGAATGAGCTAGAGTGAGAGGATACAAGTGAGAGTAGTCTTCTTTTCTCAGACTTAACCCATGTATGCAGCTATATAATTTCACTGAAAGGTGGTTGGGAAATTTAGTTGTTCCTTATAAAATATGTTCATAAATTAGCAGTAACTAATAGAGCAAAAGCATTGGTTTGGTTATCAAACCAAACTCCTTTATTGGATTTTCTGAAATAGCATAAATACATTAATATTTAATAATCTGTCTCAGAGAAGTTTCAAATAATATGAGCTTCTCTTTCCAGGAAGTTCACTTCCGTGCTTTTAGATGAGTGGCTTTTTTAATGTACTTCTTTGTATCTGCTCTGTTTTTTGGTTTTGTTTGGTTTTATTGGCTATCCATTTTTCTTTTTCTATTGTTTCTTCATATTGCTAGGACACACTTCAAGCAATCCCAACTTTTTCCATTATTATTCCTAAATTAAAGGTAAGGGTTAAACACTCTGGAATAGGAACTTATCCCCCAACTGAGTGTTACTCCTTGCTATTTTTTCACACCAGTGAAAGTTTAGTTTACTCTTATAAACTTTTCCACTAACACTTAATTTAGTAAATAATTCTATAGGGATATGGTAGAAAAGCAGATCAGCTTATACGTAGGGTATCTCAGGCAATGCTTTATTATGGTTTTGTTAAATCTAAGTTTATATATAGAAAGACCGGATTGGATGGATAGATGAAAAGAACTATCTATCTATCTATGTTTGTAGATAGATAGAGTTCACCGTGCACCATGACCCTCTTCTGACAACATAAGAATGGCCATACTGGGTCAGAACAAAGGTCCACCTAGCCCAGTATCCTGTCTTCTGACAGTGGCCAATGCCAGGTGCTTCATAGGCAATGAACAGAACAGGTAATCATCAAGTTATCCATCCCCCTGTTGCCAATTCCCAGCTTCTGGCAAACAGAGGCTAGGGACACCATCCCTGCCCATTCTGGCTTACAGCCATTGATGGACCTATCCTCCATGAATTATTACATGACCCTGGGTTAGGAGAGAAAGGAGAGGAGAGGGGGGCAGGAGTCCGAGCCCCGCTGCCCCCAGGTGGAGGTGGAGCTCAGGCTTCAGTCCTAGTTCCAACAAGTCTGATGCTGGCTTTGGTGACACCATTAAAATGGGGTCATGACCCACTTTGGGGTCAAGACCCACAGTTTGAAAACCACTGGGTAGCTATTAGGTTGTTTCACATACCTGTGGAATATATTGTATGTGTTTGAAAGAGAAAATATATGCATAACAGTGTGAGGTCCGATGAAGCTTTTATTACCACGTCTGTGATGATTTTGAGGGTGCCATTTTCAAAGGTGCCTAGCATTTGGGTGTCCAATGGTCATTAATTTCTAATGGGAATTGGCCCTTTCAGGCAGCTTTGAAATCTTCAACTTAGAAGTTTAAGAGATGGTTTTCTTTGGAAATGAACATTCTGAATGAGAGATGAAATTAGGGGTCCAGAAAAAAATCCATTTGGTGGTAAATAATGGTTATCACTAAGATCACTGCAGTGAACCAGGATACATTTATTTTCTTATGTCATCTGATTAATGGACATGTTCAAAACCTCACGGTTTTTTTTAACTCAACACAGGACTGTTTTCAACTAAGTATCAGTCAGGATTGCTTTCATACTACATATAACCAATAATTAAACGGTACTTTATATACTAGACTTTGAGATAAAATAGGTACATCAGTATAGGTAGGGGCTGGATTCTCCACCCTACCCGAGCAGATAGATAAAGGATCCATGAGGGATCTGGTTGCAACTCCCCAGTGCTGCATGGCCCAGCCCTGGTGTAAGTTAGAGTTACTGAGGAGCAGCTCTAACTTACACTGCCAATGGTGTAAGCTCCTTTATTGACCTCACACCAGAGGATGAACAGAGTAGTATAGAGGAGCTCCCCTGCTCTAGAACCCACCTGACATGACCCCCCCTCCTTTGTGTCAGTGTGGCAAGTGGCTAGTGCAGGAGGTGACTCTGCCACATTGACAGCTTTATATCAGTGTAGTGGTCCTCTATGTAAAGGGAATTCTCCCTTTGGCCAGCTACTGCCAAAAATTACAACTTTGTGCTGCTTGAGCAGTGCAAAGTGTCTGTAGTGGACTAGAGAATCTGGCCCATAACTCTCCTCTCAGGATTCTACTTGCCATGGTATTCATGGTATATAGCTTTGTAAAGTCATATGTTTGAGTGTGGAAAATTTAGGAGTGTTATGTCTTTGTAAAAAAAATATGTGCTCAAAGCTTTCAAACTAGAGGCCATAGTTGGGCACCTAAATTCATATTTAGGCACCTTAACAAGTGCCCTGATATTCAGAGTATCTGAGCTCCTGAATCTGTCATAGTTCAGCTTCTCTGAAGATCAGGCCACTTATTTATTTGCCTAACTATGGATTTAAGAGCTGACCTGTAAGGGCCCAACTTTGAAAATTCTGCTGTTGGACTTGAATAGCCTAACAAATTCATAATTACGTATCAGAAAACTGGATAATCCAACTAAGTACTCCTTTTTCAATCTGTAATTAAACTCCTTATGGTACACAAATGTATATGCTTAGCTGTCTAGCAAAGTGTCCTGCTTTTGTAATTTTCAAATTAACCTCAATGGCATCAATTTAAAAATTGTTGTAAATTGTTTTGACTTTCTGACTGGGTCAAAAATATTCTGGGTTAATTTAAACTGCCTCACCTTCTTGTCATAGGGGAAGCCAGAAACACTTTTCCATTCTTTAATTACATACCTTAGCTTTCATTGGCTGTTGAGCACTGTGCTCTTATTCAGTTGATCTTCTCTGCAAAATCAATGAATATTTATGGAGAGATAACAGGATAGGCTATTACTTTAAAATGTCATTTAGGGTTAACATGCAGGGAATAAAATGCAGAAAGTTAGAAAAATTAAATGTCAAGCAAATGTGATCAAAGATTAGATCTCTTACCTAAAAGGAATAATTTTATTTCCACTAGCCAGCTATATTTATAGTTGCTTACACTCCATTCCATACGCTGTTCAAGATGGCTAGTCTTCAGAATATAATTTGCCTATTTAGAAATGTACCCTTTTGATGTTTCTGACTGAGCGTGCAGAGCACTAAGTGTTGATAAATGCCTTGTGTTAAATATGATAGTTCATCAGACATGATGTATGAATGGTAGGTCCTTTGGTGCTTAAGAAACTGTGATTCATTTCCATCTACTACCACTCAGGTTGTACTTGCAACCATTTAATCAGAAGGGGATCTTCGAACTGCTTATATATCAACCAAGGAACCTTTCATCTGACAAATGGGGCTGAGACACAGAGAGCTATATTGATGCCTCACATGCAGTTACTGAGAGATATATTCCAATGTATGTAGAAAGAAACAAGAGTCCAGTGAAGCAGGCTGCAAAAACAGAATGGTAAAATAGGAGCATGGCTAATAGTTTAAAAAATTAACAAATGATTATTCCTAAGCAAAATCATTCTGGGCCAAATTCATCACTTGTGTAAGTAAATACAAATCCATTGACTTTAGGTTGATTTTACAGCATAGCTGAATTTGAGTCCTTCTCTATAGTGGGACTGTATCTATCAACCTGAATAATTTGTTTTATACAGTGTGGTAAATTGGAGAATTGGTCTGAAATTCAATAAAGACAAATGCAAAGTGCTACACTTAGGAAGAAAAAAATCAAATGAACAAATACAAAATGGCGAATAACTGGCTGGGCACTAGTAATGTTGAAAAAAATCTTGGGGTTATGGTGGGTAACAAATTGAATCTGAGTCAACAATGTGGTGCAGTTGCAAAAAAGGCAAATATACCGGGGTGTATTAATAGAGTGTTGTATATAAGACATAGGAAGTAATTGTTCTCCTCTACTTGGCACTGGTGAGGCCCCAGCTTGAGTAGTGTGTCTAGTTTTAGGTGGAACACTTTAAGAAAAATGTGGACAGATTGGAGTAAGTCCAGAAAAGAGTAACAAAAATGCTAAAAAGAAACATGAGCTATGAGGAAAGGATAAAAATACTGGACCTGGTTAGTCTTGAGAAAAGAAGACTGAAGCAGGACCTGATGACAGTCTTCAAATATGTGAAGGATAACTAAGGACAGGAACAGGTTACCAAGGGAGGTTGTGGAATCCCTGTCATTGGAGTTTTTTTTAAGAGAAGATTAGACAAACACCTGTACTGGATGGTCTATGCATGCTTAGCCCTGCCTCAGCATGGAGGGACTAGATCACCTCTTGAGTCCCTTCTACTCCTCCATTTCTGTGGTTTCTATGAAATATGATATTGAAATAATCACATATAGGGTGAAATTTTGGCTTCATTGAAGTCAGTGGCAGAACTTCCATTGATTTCAGTGGGTCAGGAATTTCACCCAGAGGCCGTGTGCCACTATAGAATGTGCTATATGGGAGTAAAGAGCTAAACTTCAGGGCTTAAATCCTGGCCTTATGGCAAGACTCCCACTGACTGCAGAGAAGGTACTATTTCATCTAATTCATAAGTGAGCATATCATTTCTGTGTTACACACAAGATCACATAAAGTTGTCCAACCTATTGACTATCTCCCACCCATTGATACAGAGTGTATGGAAGACCAGTTGAGGAATAACACAAAACCTTGATGACTGTCACTCTTTTAGAATTGTAATGTCTTCAAAATCAATCTTACTACATATAGAAGTAGCTACTTTTTTAAAAAAATATTCCTGTTAGAAGACAAAATTGTACCCGTTGTTTAGTAGTCTTCAAAGGACATTGTGGAAGGATTTATTTTAACTCTTAAGTCTACTTTCAACTAATATAGACATGTTCTTGCTGCTGCTGATTCTGTGTTTCAGTGAATCTTGGGCCTGATTCCTACACATGACTTTGTGGCTCATATAGTCAGTCACCAAGTCAGAACGGTAGTGTTTTACACTCATTTTAGACTTGTCTCTATGGACACTTAGTGTGCTGCAAGCTGGGGTACAAATCACTAGCCTGCTGTGCACTAAGTTGCTGTGTGGACCTTGCTGTCATTCACTAGAAGATCCATAGTGCCCTTTGACCCACTGCTGTAGATCAGAGCACACCACGGATATACATAGCCGTTTAGTGTGCAGGAGGCTAGAGCGCTATAGAGTTATACCCCAGTTTTCCATGTACTACAGACTATGTAGACAAGCCCTTTGTACACACTTTGCACAGGTATAAATGATTCCACAAGATGCATGCAAAGTGAATGTAATCTGGCTGCAACTATCCTGCTGAGAATTCCCCTGGAAGGGAATTCTCATCAGGCATATAGCCAGTGGAAATGGTTCCTGTGCCATCTTTGCCTATCCTGCAGCCTCAGCCCTGAGGGCCTGGGGAGGGAGTGGGTTGCTCCATTCCCATACAGCAATACTCAGCTGATGGATGGTCCATAGAGACCATAGCTAACTGTTGTAAAATAATAGCCTCCCTCGTGTTGCTCTAATTTACTTCTGGGCTGAGGGCAGCTTGAGAATTAGAGAGCTATAATTGACTCCCTGACAACCCTCTGTAATGAGAGGATTTTGATAAAAGAGCGAACCTTAAATATTTAAGTTTAAAATGACTGTTCTTTAGTACGTTTCAATTGTTTTAAAAACAAGTAGGTATTTCCTCTACAGTTTTGTACGCATGAATCCACTAATTTGGTGTGATGTTTGAAACTTACATACTTTGGGTTACTACTATGGATTTAGTTGAATCTATGAGCGTGCTTCTCCTCTCACTGGTTTTACAGGCGTGTATCTTCATTTATTTCAATGGAGTTACTCCTGAGTTACATTAGCGTTAGTGAGAGGTGCATGTGGCGCACTGTGTGCAAATATCAGTCAGTCACTTACATCCCGCTTAAGGATAGGCTGTTTACACATTGCACAAATGTCCCTTCTATCATATGCTAAATCTTGATATGACAAGCTTACAGACCTGTGATTTCCTGTTGGTATTTTTGTGTTGGTGACTCTCTGATCCCACTGTTCCGGACACAGCATTAATAAGGACTGTGTGGTTGACAGTACACCGTACTAAAGCAATGTTGAAACAAGTCCTCTAATAGAACAGTATGCTGTTATTGAATGTAGAAAGATCCGTGTGCTGGGGTATATAAGTAAAAGAAACTGTGAAGATCGGTACCTTGCAATGTTTTTTTTTTTTGTCCTAATTAAAATTGTAGAATATGTAAGCATTTGTCATTTATACCAACTTGCTGTTTGATACTGGATGGTGCACTTAAATCAGGGAGCCAACAGTCTGGTAATGTAGCATGTCATTATGACACATTGTTTATCATCAATACCATAAGTGATAATAAATGATAAAATCAGGAATAATGCCCTTTTCCAAACATATAGACCTTCACTGAAATTCACTGTGAACAAACTGTGATTTACATCAACTGTGGCAGATTAAAATTAGCTGTTACAATTTATTGCAGTGGCTGCGCATTAAGTTGGCTTTAAATAAGAACTCCCTGTGACAGTATGCTCTATGTGACACTGCAGTACCCCTTGCTAGTATGAACCTCATGGCTAGGGGTCTAAATTCTACTCTTACATCCAGGCAACCCCACTCATTCAGGTTGAATGCAGATAATAGAGTCAGATTTGACCCAAATGTCTACACTGACTTTCTCTGTAAATTAAATTGTTCTGCTAGGAAAGAGTAATATATTGCCTATCTTTGGCACTCACTAATAATCATCTACAATGCTGTTTGGGTTTCCTGCCTCACAGAAAGAAGATAGACTGATGCTGAGAGACCTCAAAGTTTGGGTAGAACAGTTTGAAAGGGACCTGACCAGGACACAGATGGCAGAAGCAAGCTTACAGGAAAAATACCAGGTAAGCTGTGGAAAACTTCAAATGGTGGAAGATTTTTGTCATGATTAGGTGTAATATGTGCCCCTGAATTTGTATCCTTCTTCCATATCATAGAATATTAGGGTTGGAAGGGACCTCAGGAGATCATCTAGTCCAACCCCCTGCTCAAAGCAGGACCTGCTCAAAGCAGGACCAATCCCCAACTAAATCATCCCAGCCAGGGCTTTGTCAAGCCTGACCTTAAAAACCTCTAAGGAAGGAGATTCTACCACCTCCCTAGGTAATCCATTCCAGTGCTTTACCACCCTCCTAGTGAAAAAGTTTTTCCTAATATCCAACCTAAACCTCCCCCACTGCAATTTGAGACCATTACTCCTTGTTCTATCAGCCGGTATCACTGAGTTTAGCTCCATCCTCTTTGGAACCCCCTTTCAGGTAGTTCCAAAAGCAGCTGTCAAATCCTCCCTTATTCTTCTCTTCTGCAGACTAATACAGTATGCTGACTGCATAAAAGTGTGCAGTGTTTCACTGCTGAAACAAATCTAAGTCTGCAGATGCTCACGTTGTGCCCCCTAGATCTTCAGATAAAGGGGACTTGTCTAACACAGATCTGCCTCCTCAGGATGGAAGAAGGGCTAGGTTGCCCTTAGGTGGGCAGCTAGGGGCAGCTAAGTCCTCTCTCCCCAAACATACATTCCAGATGCTGCAAAGGCCGCTCTGCATGATAGAGCTTCTGTGATGGAAAATAATTGAAGGGGAGGTGGGCCAAGAGGAAGAGTCGGCAGGCCTTGGTCAGGGGTGGAGGTCACATTTTACTCCCCTCTAGCCAGGTCCTGGAAATTAGTCAAAATGGCTAATACAGAATGGGCCTGTATTATATTTTAATGGAAACCCCTTCCTCCACTGGGGGCAGTCATAGCCCAGGGGAGGCCTTGATAGTGGGGCTCGAGTGGAGCCATGCTGCATGGGGGGAATGGGTGGGTGTGATAAGGGCCAGAGTCAATATGGAGGCATAGGGTCTGCCTCTAGTGGATATGTCTCCCCTGCCTAATTTGGGTGCACATCGTACCGCCTTTTCTAGATGGGTTAATTCTGCCCCTATAACAGGATGGTGTCAGGAAGGTTTGTAGAGATTTGCTTCCTCTGAAAACCCTGCCCTGGGTTTTGGTGTGGGAGGAGATGATCTAGGCCCTGACAACGGTCCTACAATCGTTGAAATAAAGAGGCAGTTTTCTCTGCCTGCCCTTTACTGTATTTTCCTTCTATCATTAAATATATGTAACATATATTTGGGTCACATTCTGCTCAGTTATAATCGTGTGAATTTGAGTAACTCAGTTGTTGGTGTGAATCCTGAAGAAGTCTGTTGAACTTCGTGTGTGACTCTGGATTTAAACAGCTTTAGCTCTAAAGAGTGGATTTCAGCAGTTTTTGTTAAATCATAGGTTTTTTTGCCTCACAGCCTAGCTTCTTATTTTGTCAGATTCAGCAGTGAAGTCCCAATTATATGTTTTTGATACCATAAGACTTCCTCTCAGGGTCCCACCACAGCCAAAATCCCCATTGATTTCAGTGGGAGTGCCATACATAAGACAGCTGCAGGACCAGCTCCTGATTGTAAGATGCTGGTTCAAAAATCGTGGTAGATCTTTGAAGCAGATGGAATTCCCATCCTCCCCTGAACAGATTATATGTACACTGTATGAAGTCCAAATGGAGGCCCTGATCCTGCAAACAGTTATGCATATAATTAAAGGCACACAAGTGAATAGTCGCAGCTCATTCAGGGCTACTTGTGCATGCAAGTAAAGTTACTCAAATGCATAAATGTTTGCAGTATCAGAGTCCTGCTCTTTCCTGGGGTTTGGCATTATTGGTAACACCACATCATAAACTTCAACCTAAACTTCAAATATGGTTATACATAGGAGTTTCCATGCAGGCCATCTCTCTACCAAAACCTAGTTTCCTCTGCCTCTGAGAGAGGCTCCAACCCCTCTTTTAACCTGCTAAAAGCTAATTGAATGTAATTGCTAGTTCTACTCAACAGTAATTTCTGCCTTTCATGTAGGGTTCAGGTGCCTAATAACTGGAGGAAAACAGAGGAGTCCTGTATCCCTACAGAGGTCCCTTGAATCTCTTACCCTGTTAAAACTTTTAATAAAAATGTCTTTCAAGGAAGTTCATAGTTAAATACACATTCCAACTTGAGAAGGATAGAATCTTTTATCAATTCAGAATTGTAAAATGGCCAACCTTACCCCATACATGTCCTGTCATTTCCTTCCATGCCTCGTTGTACTGATTTTCTTTTCATGCAGTCATTTAAACACTTCCGAGTCCAGTATGAAATAAAGAGGAAACAGATTGAACTTGTAATCCAGTCTTCCCGGAAAGATGGTAAATTGTCACTTGATCAAGCTATGGTGAAGCAAGCTTGGGACAGGGTTTCTTCCAGGGTAAGTTAAAAAAAATTAATACACTAAATACATTTTATTAGACATACATTTTTAAGTTTTGCCAAAGCAAAGATTGAATAAGGTCTTTAGGATAGGGCACCTACCTTGAACTGCCCTTTGTTAGAAAATATGTTGATAAAAACATAGTGGTATTGAGTATTTTGAAAACACAACTAATAGTACAATTCACAGCTCCCCTCAAACTGGATTGACAGAACAGGTTTTAGACAATATTGAATGCCCTATAAAATTCTACATCTGTTCATTTGCAGAACAATTTGTGTCTGCCTACCAACTACTGAATACTTACCTGGCAGGGGAGATACCATGATCACAAAGGTGGTTTTCCCAGGGTGAGGCTCATCCATTGCACTGCGGGTGTGCTGACCCCTGCGATTTCCCCAAATGCGGGAAACTCGACTGCATAATTTGTGGTAGTGGGGGACTGCGTTCGCGCTCTCCCCTGGCTTTAAAAAACAAAAACCAAAAAACAAAAAAAAAACTACTGAATGTTGCAGTGTGTTGTAAAAGTGTAACAGTATTCATTTGGCATGGACACATACTTATGACTGGTGAAGCAACAAATGAGTTGTGTAGGTCATTCCAAATGAGAGCCAATGAAACCTTTATAAATCACCATGCTGTCATGAATTTTTCTATGTCATGTATTTAAAATAAACTATATTGGAAATATTCTGAAGCTTTATAATTTTTATTGACATTATTTTTCTCTTTCTTAATTGGGACTCTTCCAGTAAGACAGGCTACTTTACTTCTACAGATCCAAATGTACAGTCTTCTGAGGGAGAGAAAAATTAATAAAGACCTTTCAATATTACTGAAAATAGCTTCTTTGTGTAACTAATATTAAATCTTCAGCTCTGAACTTCCACAGTCTACTGGAAAAAACATTCTTGGCATTCAGTGGGATAAGGAAATTATTACTATCCCTGATAATTGATGCCATATTGGAGCTTAAGCTTTGTCAGGCTCCACTCTGCATAATGCCAGACAATTATAATTTGGAGAGGCTAGGTGGAAGAAAGATGCATTTCTCAAGCACAACGTATAAGCATCTGTCTGAAACTGCTGAGATGCCTGGAATGGTTGACATTTGTCTCCTCTCAGATGGGGTAATGAGCAGAGGGTAGATGAAACTATCTGACATTATGAGAAGTTCAGTTTATGACATGGTTTCATTTTTTTTCCACAAGCCTGTCATCACCACATCTGTGGTATAACTATAGAACATCTGACTGCTTTTGGTGGTGGACAAGTTTTACTAATATACATGTAGGGTAACCTGCACCATTAATGAATAATGATGCCATGCATAGTTTATCCAGGACAAACTGTTGTAATGGAAAATTATAAATTACATCCTTAATACTGTAACGTCATGAACTGAATATCAACATTTACATTTTATACATCACTTATTGGTCTTTTAATTTCTTTTTGGCCTTGTAACTATCCAGCACCAGGTTTGTTAGAAGTCTGATTGTCAGGATAGTTACTTGTGAAATTAATCCTGGAAGGATATTCAGTATTCTTAATTTTGTTTTCCAGCTATTAGATTGGCACAAATATCTTGATAAATCTCTTCCTGCACCTTTGGATAGCATAGGTGCCTGGCTATACAGAGCAGAGGCTGCCGTTAGGGAAGAAATAATTGTCCAGCAAGCGCATGAGGAGACAGCAAATACGATACATCGGAAGCTTGAACAGCATAAGGTAACTCTGTATGAGACATCTCTATGCATGACATTCCAGTTTCAGTGTGGCCACTGTTCCTAGGATTGTGGGTGACTGAGAACTCATGCTGTATGAACAACAAATTTTCGTGGTGGTGGTTACTAGGTTTGTTTTGAAAGTGAGTTGTGATGATGAGGCAACTTGGACAACATATGGAGTCCTAAGATTTCCTTGGTGCAATACAAACTGGGTTTTTGACATGCTGTAGTTAGGAGGCTACATGTACTAGTTGTATTGGTAGATAATCTCCTGTTGGTGGTAAATGAAGATCAGGTGTCCATGCCTATTCTTTTAGATCTGTCAGATGATACCTTTGACTATGAGGTTTTATTAAGACGTCTGCAGATCCTAGAAGAAGTAGTTAGAATTATTTTTGAATGGCTCTTATTCCTTTCTTTTTGAAAAGTCCCAGAGTGTAATATTCCATAGCTGTTCATCTGCTCCAGGAGCTCTCTCCTACAAAGCTCCACACTGTACCATTCTGTTACTCAATCTATATGGGAAGCCAGGTGAAATAGTGGGGTAATGGAGAGACTACAACACTTTAAATAAGCTGATAACCCGCATTGCAGTTGGTCTTAACCTGCTTTAATGCCTAACCAAGATTTAGGCTCGAAAGAGAATGTGGTGAACCTAGATCATTTTGCGCCTGAACAGGGCTTGAAAAATCCACTTTCCTATGGGTGAGTAAGAAGCTTTCATAGGCAAATTTGAATAATAGTGTGATCAATTTCTGAAGATTCTAAGCTGTCATTTAAAAGTAATTTGTATATATAGACAGGCAGATAAAAATCTTTGGGGAGAAGTAGGAGAAGAAAGCTGAGACAGGAAATATAGAAGATCAAGTAGAGAACACAATGTAGGGAAAGCGTAAAAGGGTATATAAGCTGGGAAAGAGAGGAAGAAAAGAGAGAACAGACACTGAAAATATAGGGATAGAAAAGGAAGAAAAATTGGAGTGGAACCAGCAAGGGAAAGAAGATATAATGGAAGCAACAGAGGTGTATCTAATAAGTTATATTTTAAAATGTTTTATATTGAAAGTTGACTGACAGCATGGCATAAAGAAATACAAGGCTCAACTGTTTTATTGCTGCAAAAATAATCTGCCAAGGATTTATTTAAAATTATATTTGTAGTCCTTTTAGCTTCTTTATGGTGTACAGTATAATGAAGGCCTAAAAGGTTTCTTAACAAAAAAGGTTTTGTTAATCTTGCAATATCATGAATGTCAGCTCTGCTTGTGCTAGAACAACTCCTGGAAGTCTTAGAGATATATATTTTGAGCTCTTACATCTTAAGAAATCACCCTGACAAGTAAACTTAGTCCTTAGGTTAGTAGATGTCAGCTAGATTTTCAAGCCCTATATCAATGGTTCTCAACCTATTTACCACTGTGGGCCGCAAATATGTGTTATGTGGGCCACATCCAGTACTGCCTGTATGGCCCTGAGGATATCACACGGGCTGCAGCTGTGTGTTGATGGGCCGCAAGTGGCCCACGAGCCGCAGGTTGAGAACCACTGCCCTATATGTAGTGCATGTGGGATGGAGAAAGCATCAGAAGAATTAGTAGAAATCAGCTCCCTGTATTGTGTGAGTGTGCTCATCTTTGTCACTCAAGGTCGTGACACAGGGGTCATGAAGGTCCTCAGCTGCTTAGGTAGCAGCAATGGCTCAGTGTGTTTTTTCCAGCTGTGCTCTGCAATTTTTTTTTAATTTCTCTCTGCTGGAAACCTCACCACATTATCCATACCTTTGTCACCTCCAGAAGTTGTTACATGGCATTGCATATTATATGGCCCCTTAAGGTTATTCTGAAGTTCCAACTGATGCAGAATACATTATTATTAATAACATCTAGCTTTTATATAGTGCTTTTCATCAGTATATTTCAAAGTGTGTTTTGCCTTCTTAGACACCATCCTGCACAAACTTTGCTGTGTTCAACTTTACATCCATAAGTAGTCCTACTGAAGTTAGTGGGACTACTCACAGTTGTTTAACTCAAAGTTAAACATGTATATAAGTCTTTGAAGGGTCAGGACCTTAATAATTAGTAATTCACTTGGGGAGCAAATTGCATCTGAATGCCGTAGTTTTCACAGGCGTCCAGTAGATTAGTGGGTGAAGTTTCAAGTACTGGTTTTGACTTCTAAAGATCTAAAAAGCTTGTTATCTATCTAAGGATCTCAGGCTATGTCTACATAGCCCTGAAGTTTGGACTATGGGGGTGGGAATAGAAATGCACACCAAAGTACTGTTTGTAACTGCCCCGTGTGGGTGCTGTGAGTGCAAACTAAAAGGTTTCTAGTTTTCATTAATGTAGTCTGGTTAGCTGAGGACTATGTTAATGTGAACAAGGACACTTTTAGTTCACGCCCACTGCATCCATATGTGGGGAAGCTGAAGCGCAGCAGTTTGGTGCTTACTGCTATTCACACACCTGTACTCTGAACTGTGGGACAGTGTGGACAAGCCCTTAGAGACAACTTCCCTCCTTGCATGGCGAGGTGGCAAATGCAGTCATGTGAAATGTTTGTTCTAACATCCCTCATATAAATGAGAGAGGGCTAGCTGCAGAGAATTCTCGGCAAGGGTTTCTTGATTCTCAAACTCATTTATTATCCCCTTTGCCTGACAAAGCCTGATATATCCTCCTTCAGACATACTGTCAGTTTTATCTGTTCTCTCAAACTTTCTACCAAAGAGGAGGGTTGAGTAGAGTCAGATGGGTTGGTGGAGGATCATGAGGGATATTGGGCACAATTTTGTGAATTGAGCCAATAGAATTGTATATATCTCTCTGCTGTTGCACAAGTGCTCAGTCAGAGCAGTCTGTGGAGAGGTGATATTTTAATACATTGAAAAAATAAACATTTCAGATAAATTTACTAGCTTGCATTTTGTGTCCCAGCTCCCTCAGCCTGGGGAGAGGAGGAGCTGTACATGATTTTGTTTGTCAGTACGATACTGATCAGGTTCAGCAAGGGACTGTACAATAAGCTATCTACTCCCTCACATTCTGGCAGCCTTCTGAAGACTTCACATCGTTATGGTTACCGCTTTGGAAACTATTGCCAGTCATTCATTTTAATAAGTAATCTCCAGGAAATCCTTTGAAGTAGTGTTGCTTGGTTACTATAGAAATGAGCTGTTGTTATGAGGCTTATGCTTGTTCGTATCTTATCATAAGCCTACAGGTTTAGGTACTGTATTCAGTGTAGGTTTGCGTAATATATAGCATATAATCACTGAATCTTCTGATGCTGAGAGTCAGGAGTTCACTTCACATTGAATATGCAATAACATCAGGAACCCTGAATCTGCTGCTTTGTATTGGGGGGGGGAGGGGGATTAGACTAATTGTGTAATATTTGAAATAGCAATTAATAAAAGCTGGTATTTGTAGTAAAGATATAAACAGTAAATTTAGCAAAATTATATACTCATGAAATTTCAGCAATTGCAGACTTTATCTGAGATTAGTCACATATAACTAGAGTTCATCGTGTTTCTTTAAATCTCTGAAAGATTTATTTGAGGCAGTGCAAGTGCCATCTATTTTAAAAACTGCCAGAATTATAAGACACAGCTTTAGCAGAATATCTCATAAGGTACTTCCACTGTACAGATACTCAAGCTGCTATATAATGCTTTTATATTAGGCATTAACTTGCATGCAAATGTGACAGCATGTTCAAATACTTAACTACATTGACTCATCATTGCAGCCTTAAAATCATGCTTATTAGTTAGTCTACTGTGAGCGTTTTCTCTCTCTTTGAATCGAATCAGGACCTGCTTAAAAACATAGATGGTCACAAAAAGGCATTCCAAGTGATCCACCGGGCTAGGTCTGTTAATGGAGTCCCTGTTCCAGTGGAGCAGTTAGACGATATGGCAGAGAGGTAAGAAGAATTTCAATCTTAAATGATAGGTATCAGGGGGTAGCCGTGTTAGTCTGTATCCACAAAAACAACAAGGAGTCCGGTGGCACCTTAAAGACTAATCTTAAATGAATCCTTCTCTGTGAACGACAGAGATCCTGTTTGCTTTATAATGTTTTCATGTAAAAATCAGATTTTGCATTTGGTTCTTAGTTAAGAAGAATGTGAGCAGCAACAAATGAGAAATATATTGAAAAGCCTGATATTCATAATTGAACAAGCTATTGATTTTCAGAAAGGAATAATTTTTCAGACAGACTCGGCACAAGAAGGAACATTATGTAACAACACTTGGGATGCTTATGAACAAACTGGAAGAGGGATGCTTTGGTAATGAAAAGAACTTAGTCTCAGACCTAAACTGATGATTTACTTCTGTGTATAAACAGAATTATAACATGTTTGCTTTTAATGAGCAACCTTCAGAGTGGTTATCATACAAAATTAAATATGCCTTTAGGCTTTGCATTAGATCAAAGAATAGAGATATATATCTCACACATAACAAGGTAGCTTGAACCTATAGAAAAATCCCTCCGTTCCTCCTACACATTAAATGTTTCACTTTTTTACTACTGTGTGATTCATTCCTAGGTTTAATTTTGTTGCATCTACGTCTGAACTCCATCTGTTGAAAATGGAGTTTCTGGAACTGAAATACCGTCTGCTGTCACTGTTAGTCCTTGCAGAATCGAAGTTAAAATCATGGATTATCAAATATGGAAGACGAGAATCAGTAGAACTACTTCTACAAAATTATATTGTAAGCTTTTGTTCTTTGGTTAATTTTGTTGCATCTACATCTGAACTCCACTGCTTTGCTCCTTATGTTGTGATTTACACCTATGTAAAGACAGTGTAAAATGCTACCATAAGAGAAGGGCCGCATTTTACATCTACTCTGCACCCAATTTGAAGAGGTATAAAGGACCACAGAAAGTATAAAACAACAGAGAATCCAGCAGATGGCCCCAATCCTGGCTGCGCTTCAGCTGGTTCATGGTGCTCCAATGGTACAGAGTTCTTCTAAACCCAGCAGATCCAGCCTCTGAAATTAGGAGGATCTTTGGGTGATACAGAACTACTACTACAGCTGTCACATGGCTCCTTAAGACCACTGGTGGCTTATGGAGAATAAAACAGCTTTCAGGCCAGTCTAACCTGTGTTGGGGGCTTCACCCTGGGCAGAGCAACTCGATGGGGAAACACATAAGGCACATTTGAGCCCCCCTCAGCTGAGCTGAGCATTCATTAGCTGAGGTTCTTGCCCAATGTATTTATTATGTGTGCCATGTAAGATTTATGAAGTCCTCCCATATTTATTCGCTTGCTTTGATGTGTTTCAGTTTTGTAAATGATGTGATAGTTCCCCACATTACTGTTATTAGCAATCTGAACTGTTCCTTTTCAGTGTCTTCTTGTTTTGGGAATGGATACAAATGCCAAACTCAATTTACAGAGCAACAAATCAATAATTCAAAATAAAACACAAATTCAGTACCTGAGATTCCTTTTCATTTAACAGTTTAAAATAAGATTTTTTCCTGCTTACTATAAAATAGTGATCCAAAAGCATCTTTCTCTCAATTATTTAACTTCCATTATGTTTTTAGTGCTCATCAAAGCAGCCCATTGACGGTATTAATGATTATAGTTTTCTAGCCATTGCACATCAAGAATTCCATAGTTTTAATGCTAATTGGGAATGGGCAAACTGTTTAGAGTAGAGTATACTCAATAATCATGTGCTTAACTTTTGAGAATGTGTGTTCCCATTTACTTTAATAGGATTACTCACATTCTTAAAGTTTACTAATGTGCTTAATGCTTTGTTAGATGGGGTGGGGCTTCAGTATGTATCTGATGATATAAAGTATGCGTGTATACTGCATAGCTAAGTTAGCCCAACATGCCTTCATTCTCAAAATGTTGGCAAAAAGTGTTTAAAAATCATATCAAATTACGTGTTCAATACAAAACTGGGACCCAAGTCTTTTGGTGCCACTGTCAGTACCTCCAAGTCAAATCAGTGAACCTGGTTAGCTTATCTGAAAAATAGGGCTAATATTTCTTGCACTTACATATCTGAAAGGAATTTACAAAGGTAGGAAAAATTATTTCCATTTGGCAGTTGGCCTAACTAAGAACTCAACCTTGAAAATTCTTAAGCACATTAACAACTTTAACAAATAATTTTGAAAAACAAATACATTTGAAAAAAACAAAACCAAGTGACTGACCATCCATGAACAAAGAAAGGGGCAACATTTGTTGAATAAGTATTCCCTATAAATTATTTACCCAGCTCTGTTTAAGAGCAAATGTTCAGAGCAGGATATAGAGTTTTAGCATCAACCGCGAAGGTAAAAACCTATGCAACACTTTGTAAAGCAGCATCCCTTAATGTAGTATTTCTTTAACACCTCGTTCTGTCTCTTCTGGAAGATGTGAATGAAAACTGATGTTTGATGGAATATATTTCTTCTCTTTGAATGAAATCTGTCCCTTTGGGCAGAGTCAGTACAAGGGCTATTCTGAAGGCTTAAGTGAGATTTAAATGGTGCATAGATTTTGAGTTAGCCGTCTGCATGAAGATGAATTTTGCCCTTACTGAATTGTTTTCACTTAGATCTCAGCAGAGGAGGAGTTATCTAATAAATAGTGACTCTTCAGTCAGTTCTTTGGCTTCTGCTGAATTCTAAGTGTGAAGAAGTCCAAAGAATTCCGGCAAGAAAGAGCAATTAACAGGTTGCCTCATAAGCATGTTAAAAATATTCATCCAAAATGTACTATTGAAAGAAAAAAAAAACCTATGGGAGGAGACTATCCTGTCCTGTCACTGTCAAAGGGAACTCTGGATAGCACTTTGTAAATTAAGTGGGGGATGGTTTGGTGAAATTTGAGAAATCGTATCTTAATGCAATTGTAATTCGAAGGAATTGTACTTATTATTCCATGTGAGATTTACTTTTGCCCCTTATAACTGTTTTTTCTCTTTTCAGTCTGTTATAGAAAACAGTAAATTCTTTGAGCAATATGAAGTTACATACCAGATCTTGAAAAGGGCAGCTGAGATGTATGCCAAAGCTAATGGCTCAGGTAAATACCTCTGTATCTGTTGCAATTCTTAAGGCATTTTAGTCCTGTTGATTTTAATATCCTTCTTAAATTAGTTCCTCAGAGTATATTAGAAGCCAATTCCTTCTGTGCAATACAGTTGTACTGTAGCTGTAATTAACCACGTGGGATCTGACAAGACTAGAATCCAGTGGATTTCTGCCAGTGTGTGTTGACTGTGTGATTATTAGAATATGCTACTGGAACATGAGGAAATCTAAGTGTTAATTGTAAAAGTTCTTCCACTTTTGACTCGTAGAAAAGCACTCCTGGTTGTAAGTGAAGAAGATTTTGATTCGCAAAGTGTGAAATTCATTCCGGTGCAGAGGGCTAGCACAATGCCCATACACCAAATAAGTCTCACATACTTTGTACTGGCCCCCTGCACTGTGGTGAATTTCACCCACTTTGAATAACTTGGAGGAGATATGAAATGATAACATCTAAGCACTGAGTAACAGTGGTCATCTGTGCTTTTCGGGGGGGTGGACTGTAAAAAAGCAACAGTCTCCTCTCGAAGTATCTGGAATGGGGATTTAATGATAGTCACAATCATAATAATAATGATGCAATTTGTGCCATTTTGAACAGCCTTGTGTTGGGGCACTTCAGAGCAACAGCTATCCAGGGGGAAGTTGTAGAGGGATTGTTAGACCTCGCTGAACTCCCCACTACACAGGGGGAAGCTGCACCATCCTTTTATCTCCAGGCTCAAGGAGTGGTCTTTTATTCCTGGTGTGCAAGCCATGGAAGGATCTTTTGTATTATTATGCCTCTGCACCCACATGCAAAGCAGTCTCATCCAGTATCATTATTAGTAGAGATAGTATTCACTGAAGTACCTTTCACAAGCTTCACAGAATTACAAAGAATGATCAAAATGATAGGTGCAGTATATGATGACCTGTGGATGGATCGGCTACTCTCTGTTCCACCTATACAACCCCACTGGGTTCAGTGAGGTTGCATGGATGGCTCTGGAAGCACCTGGTGGGGACTAGTTTAAACACTGTCAAATAATAGTGCAGCAATCTCTGGGGTGAGATGCTGCAGTTGTTAAGATGGCTTATGGACAGGGAGTGAAAAGGAATATCTTACCCGTTTAAAGTGACACTATCAGCTCAAATTTGTCCCAAAATTTAGATTTTTGTAAAAATACACTTTACAAAATTTAAGAGCAATAGAAATTATTTCATGATTTTTTTAAAAAAAATCCAACAATAAGTCATTTTCCAACAAATAAATATTCACCTGAGTTATTGGCAACATCAATAGTACAAACTAAGGACGCCTAAGCTATGAATTCATTTCTTAAAGGATCCTGCATTGTGGATGTATTGTCTATTTTCCTTAAAAAGAGAGAATCAAATGCACCGGTATGGCCCAGAAATCAAGTACACCATAGACAGAAAATTCAAAAAGTAAATGACAAAAATCCAGTGTCATTAATCTGGATTTACACAATTGTAAATTAGAATAGATTTTCACTGAATATTTTTAATGCAAATTCATCATTGAAGCAGCCACACACGTAGTTTTCTATTTCTCTTTCCTTGTTAAATTTAACCCATCCTATATTACCTTTTTATTATTAGATGCATACACCAATAATATGCAGGATATGCACCATAACTGAGTTAATGTGACATTCTTTGTATACTTTATTTTTTACAACGTACGCTTAATTTCTCAACGTTAATGTTGCAGATGACATAGAGCTTGGGGGGAGGGGTTGCCAATACTTTGGAGGATAAAGCTAAAATTCAGAGGGATCTTGATAACATGGAGAAATGGGCTATAGATAACAAAATGAAATTCAACAAAGACAACAAAGAAAAACTAAATGCATAAATACAGAAAGGGGGAAAACTGACTTGGCAGCAGCACTGCTGAGAAGGATCTGGGAGTTGTGGTGGATCATAACCGCAACATGAATCAGCAATAAGATGGTGTTTAAAAAGAAACAAATGTAATTTTACGTTGCATTAACAGAGGCATAGCATGCAAGTCCACAGGAGATGATAGTACTGCTCTACTTGGCACTGGTTAGGCCTCAGCTGGAGTACTGTGTCCAATTTTGGTCACCACTGTCTAGAAAGGATGTAGAGAAACTGTCTAGAAAGGATCCAGAGGCAAGTGACAAAGATGCTCAAAGGGATGGAATACAAGCCATGTGAGCAAAGGCTGAAGGAACTAGGTATGTTTAGTTTAGAAAAGAAGAGATTAAGCATGTGGGGGGACATGATAGCACTCATTAGGTACTTGAAAGGTTGCTACAAAAAAGATAAAGAAAAATTGTTCTCTCTTGCCACAGAGGGCAGGACAAGAGGCAATGGGTTCAAACTGCAGCATAGCAGGTTTCAATTAAACCTCAGGAAAAACTTCCTTACTGTAGGAACAGTAGGACAATGGAACAGACCCCTCAGGAGGTTGTGGAAGCTCCTTCACTGGAGGTTTTTCTAAAGGAGGCTGGAGAGCCATCTGTCTTGGATGGTTTAAACACAACAAATCCTGCATTTTGGCAGGAAGTTAAACTAGATGACCTTGCAGTCCCTTCTAACCCTGTGGTTTTATGATTCTGTGATTAGGTTGTGCATTTAATATATGTTTAAACAAACCTACTGATGCTGAAAAGAATATAAAATATAATTACTTAACAAGAATAATAAAAGAGATTTAATAGTATTTTTAATAAAAGAAATACATGCTAAATACTTGGATAAATACTTCCAGCAGCTCCAAGACTTTTAAGTTGTGTTTAAAAATTCAATATGCTTTCTATGTCTTAGTGGAAGAAGCAGAGAATGTGATGAAATTCATGAATGAAACAACAGCCCAGTGGAGGAACCTGTCGGTAGAGGTGAGAAGTGTGAGGAGCATGTTAGAAGAAGTGATTGCTAACTGGGACCGATATAGCAGCACTGTGGCCAGTCTGCAGGCCTGGCTGGAGGATGCTGAAAAAATGTTGAATCAGCCTGAACATGCCAAAAAGGTAAGGAATATTAGCTACTTCATCCAACCCCTGTATATGGCTTTTATGACTGTTCAGTAAAAGTTTTACAACCTACACAAAACAAGTTTAAAAAAGTATATATCAGTGACCAGTTAGGGGCTGTTTGCAGAAGACTGGGGAGAAGCCCTAGATGATGAGAGTTGTGGCAGGTTGAGATTTATGCATGGAATAATTCCTGCTCTACTCTCTTCACTATCAGAAACCTTCACAGATGCATAGTATACTTTCTATCTGAGCATATTTGCCTCAGGTTTGTGTGTGTGCGCATGTGTGCACTCATGTGTGCATGTATAAATTTGGAAAGAGAGCGAGCACATATAGGATGGTATAGCATAAAGGCTTTATTTTCATGAATTTAGGATGGCTGCTTTGTTCACAAATGGCAAAGTCAAGAATGTATTGTTATGCAGCTCACTCAAAACAAGTGCCATTATATCATACTGCATCATTATGTGTTCTGTGTATGCCACATATTTTGTAGTAAAACTGGTTTAATCATTTCTTTCTTTGCAACAATCTAGGAGTTAAAGTGAGCTGTTTATACAAGCATTTATGTGCAGTAAATATTATGCTTTTACCTTTTTGTTTACCACTCAGGTGACTTCTCTGAATTACCACTCTGTCTACAGCCAGTTTATCAATGTATATTTGTAGTTATGTTTGCCCAGCAAATTAAAAAATAAGGATGTTTTTAAACTATTTTAGAAATTATTTAAATAGTTCTAAAATTTGTTCCAACTATTGTGTGCATTTATATAGTTCACCATAAGCCTGTCTGCTTTGGTATCATGAGTTGTGCTCTGACCTCAGAGGGGGTGAAAAATTATGACAAATACATTTTAGAAACTTCTTTAAATGACCTAAAATAGTTTTTCACCCATAAGGATAACACTACTATTTTAATGGCACAATTTTAATATCTATGGTCTTCAGCACTACCAATGATAAATATCTCCTATTTAAAAAGATATCAGACTTTAATCCTGACACCAGCTGAGGACAGAATATTGCACATTGTGGGTCACAAGCCAGTTTAAATTTTTTTTTTTTTTAGAAATTCACTACTTTGAATTGGGGGGAAAGAAAGGAGCGTTTCTTATGTTTCTTATGTTTAAACAAAAATTGTGCCTGTAAAAGTTGTCTCAGTAGTTTGGCATTTTATAAATTGTCCTGGCAACGGTAGATTAATGGGCAAGTGAGATGGTCAGACACATGATAAATGCACACGGGTGTCAGAGGCTTATATGTGTGGTTTATGTTCGTGTGTATATTGATATATATATTGATATATTCTTTGTATATGAACATTTAAGTCAACATCTATGTGCCGAGTCTGTTCTACAGTTTCATCTTAAAGCAGATTTTAAACACAAAATGTGAACATGTGAATAGTGCCACACGTGCTCCTGATATCCATGTGATGAATTGCATTCATGATGCAACTTTGACCATCCCATCTGCACTCTATCCACTCTGCTAATCTGTCTCCACTGGGACTCTTTGACTACTAGGGTTGCCAATTTTAGTTGGATGTATTCCAGGTGTATCCCAGATTGGATGTATCCCAGACTCCAGGGCAATCCTGGAGAGTTGGCAATCTTATTCCAAATCTCTCAGCAGCTTCAAATAGCCAGTTTAAATAAGTAAGTAAGTAAGTAAATAAATAAATACAGCACTCTGACATAGGAATATTACTTCCTTTCCCCCAAAATGTGCAGTTTCTCCCTCATATTACACTGGCTCAAGGATCAGAAGTGTCCCCAATTATCAGAAGGTAACAGAATTTGCTTCTGGTCCTAGGTATTTTCAAGATGCTGTACTAGACCTTAAGAGTGACATCATCATGTATGGCAAATCTATTTTAGGTCATTTAAGAGGCTTTTATAATTTATCAGTTATAACTTTCACTCTCACTAAAGTTTGTACAATTCAACTAATGTTAACAAAGGCATCCTGGCTTCAAGTTGGATAGAGGTAATTCAATAGCATCAGTAACGCAAAGTAAAACTTACTGAAATATTTCCAAAATATTTGTTTTGTAACGTATGTGTCACATACAAAATCCCTGATGCTGTGGCGTGATATAAGGGCTTTATGGCACTCACCTGGAATGATCTACATAACTCACTCTTAAGTTCACCACGCATGAGAATTATGGTGCATCCCAAATGTAGGCCATAAAACCTTCATACCACACCATAATGTTTCAACTCTCCTTTAGCTCCCTGTCTGATTACAAGTTCTGTATTTGCATCATTGTTGTGTTTGCAATGCTAAAATGTAAAGTTCTTCCCTGTTTTTCCGGTAACCCCTAGTTTAAGGGATTCTACCATGAACTCATTAACCTAAACAATTTTGAAACTTGCCAGAAATAACTGTCCTGGATTCTCATATTCCTCGCACAAATAATTGAAATATAACAGAACAAATTCATTGCTGAACAAATCCATCTTTTCTGTAACTCCATCAACTACCAGGAACTTCAACTAAAGATAAATTTGGCCTAGTAATTTCAAAGTTGCACAAGGAGGCTATTTACTGGGAAATATCTGTGATGCCCCTGCACCATGCCATCAGGAGGAGCAGGGTTTGTCACCTGCTGAGAACTGCCTTCCAACCTAGTGGATTCCTGAGGACCTGCAGATGGCCTCAGCCATTCACAGGGAAACCCCACACCTTTTCAACCCCAGCAGTCCCTCTCAGACCCCTCCCAGCACAGCTCCATTGGAGCCATGCTTCCAGGGCCTCTCCCCTTGCACCTTCATTCAAGGCCCCAGGGGGTATTGTGGGGGGGAATCAAAAAATAGTATAGGCTGGGACCATATTCATTTTTTAAAGTCTTCCTTGGGTCAGGGACAATATGTGCCCCCCCCTCCAGCCTGCCCTGACTCTGCTTCCTCCTTCATGCTGACTGGGGTCTATGCAGAGGAACTTCTGCAGGGTCTGGGGTGGGAAACGGTGCCTCAGAGGTATCCAAGCCATGCTTCCCAGTGTTGGAGAGGAGATTTACACCTGGAATGAAGAAGGTCTACCTCTGCAGGGTAATTCATTCTTCCGTCTCATTTCATTGCTAAGTCTGCCAACAAGAGAACTGGTCAGTGCCTATTCTGAAGGAGTTATTTTGTTGTGAACAGTAGGAACAGGACTGCTGGTTTTGTGTTCCTTCTAGCAGGCCTGGCATGTGTACAGCAGTTTAAAAAAAGACAGGGAAGTGTTTATATAATATATCTGGGATGCTGTTGGGTATTTCCTGACAAATCAGTATTGTTATCTTGGGCACCAGGGCAATGCACCACTATTCTCAAACTCAAAGAAGATGGAAGATAACACCCAGTCTACTCGGAGACTATGAAGCTTATTCACTGATATGTCTATGTACATAGTACAAGTGCTCTTTACCCATCTCTTCTTTAGGGATTTAAATAACATTGTGTTCAATTATCTGTCCAACTCATTTAAGCAATATGCCTCCATTTGACATTTTCTTTGTAGCTATATGGGAGGTGTTTTAAATATGGATAAGTTATGACATCTGCATCAACTATTGTGTTGTCACAAGACTTTCTGAAACCTTGAGATTGTGCTTTTTGGTACAGCCCTGAGCAAGAGGCAAAGAGCCTGGAGCAGCGCTAGGAAGAATTGTACTTCAGACAGCCATTTGAAGCACAGTTCCTCCCTGGTTCCTCCTTCCTCCTGGGGCAGAGGAAAAAGGAAGGTGGGAAGTCATTTGTTGGGGACCTCTCATGGCAGAAAATTAACACAGACACACACATATCTCACACCTCTCTCTCTCACACACACACACATCTCTCTCTCTCACACTCCCCCTCTGCACAGGCTCAGCTGTGCAGCCTAGAATACTGGAGTGGGGACAGAACCAAGGCTCCATCCATTCTCCTCTCCCTCCCCACTCACCCGCTCTGAGGTGGGAGTAAGCAGCCATGAAGCATTTGTTTTCCCCTCTGCTCTGAGGCCCACAATTACCTGCCTTGAGTTTACAAGGGGGATTCTTACTAATGTGCTGGCATGTAGTCCAAGTTGCAATACAGCCCATAGTGAATTAGTAGTTAATTGATTTCAAATGAACAAAAGTAATCCTCAAATGTATATAAATTAAACAGAAATTAGATGAAACAATGGCAGTATTATAAATTAAGACTCAAATCCTTTTATCTTACTCAGGAGAGTAGTCCCATTGACCTCAGTAGTTCTACCTACTTGATTAGAACTGAGAAGGTACTGATTGTTTATATCTATATTATAGATACAGATGTATAATATAGAGTCCCCTCCATTAACGCAGCAGGTTATCTTGATAGCTCTTTTTAAAAATATTATTTTGGAACATAAGAATTTACTAGAGTACCCAATGTGGAATGCTTTCCCTTGTAGGGAAAAGGTTTATCCATGTCCTTAGTTGGTGATGAGGTTTAAATTTTATTGTGTAACATACTGACTTTTGCAAAATGTTTAGCAATGCTGCTTATATTGTGTTTAGGATTTTTTCCGACATTTACCTCATTGGATCCAGCAGCACACAGCCATGAATGATGCTGGTAACTTCCTTATTGAAACTTGTGATGAGACCATTTCCAGAGATCTTAAACAACAGCTGCTGCTACTAAATGGAAGATGGAGAGAGTTGTTTATGAAAGTTAAGCAAGTATGTGTTGTTACGGTTGTTGTATTTAAGTAATTATTTTATCATTGCAATGCAGCAAGGCTGCCTAAGGTTTGCACCACTAAAGCCTGCGTGGACAATTTACCAGGACTCCAAGGACCATGTCTAATGTAAACGTATATAATATGTAAATCATGAAGCAATACATACCACCAGAATAGTTGGTTGCATTTGTACCTTTTTAGAAAGATGGGTAGAGATGGTTTGTTCAAGTTCATCAGCAAACATACTTTGCAACTTATCTCTGTAATATTTGACCATGCCTTTTTAAAAAAATGCACATTCTCTATAGTTGAGAAATTAAAATGATTTTCAAAAAATAGCCATTGTTTATGTGGAATCTACAGAGCCAAATTTAGCCACAGTGTAAGGGGATACATCGAATGCTTTTTAATGGGAGTTGCACCTACTTATCAGAGGGCTAAAGCCAGTCAACAGTAGAGGCAGCACATGTTAATCAGGCAATCCCATTCCCAAAGCTGTGCTCACATCATTGTTGCCTTGTGCTCTACCAGGCACGGAGAGCAAAAAACTTTGCTTCAGGAAAGAGACTCACCGGGCTGGAAAAGAAATGTTATTTTAAGAGGTTATTCAAAACGGCGTGAGGGAAGATGTGAGCTATAACTTGTACCAAAGTATTTGACAGCCTTATATACACATTTAAAAATATCTGCATTGAAGTAGTCATATGGCTAATGAAATTTTTTATTTAATTACTTTTGACTATTCACCTGAGGCCAAATCCTGTTCTCCTTACTCTCATGAGTATTCCCATTGCTGTCAATGAATCACATTAGTAAAGTGGTCAGCATTTGGCTCTTATTTTTTTAAACCTTTCAAACTGTTGCTTGTAGCATAGTCACAGCTTTATTATTTGCTAGTGATGGGCAGAGTAGTTTACTTGGCAAATCCTGATCCCCAGAGTTTGAATGCTCCCCTGCACATTTTGAGACTGTCTCCTCACTCCTATTCCCCATCCATCTTCATGACCTTCTAAAAATTCTCCCACTCAATTCTTTCCAGTCTATTTTGTGCCCTCTAACAGTTCCTCAGTTCTTCCTTCACCGCAGCCCTCAACTAATTCCCTGACTTCTCTCTCTATCTCCTCCGTCCTCCCAGCCTTCCCCAATTTTGTTTGGCTGCCTCTCTCCCTGCTGAGCTGCAGATACTGATGCATTCATATTTCCTGATGTTAATAGCGTCACAGTCAAATGCTGTCAACAATGCAGAGAATGTGAATGGACTGGCACCAGGATCTTAGTGGAGAGGCTGCCATATTTGCTGTATCATTAAACCAGATCCCCAAAGACACTGTTAGAGGGTTGCAGTGACTGAGAATACTAGGAGACTATTGGCATTTTACTCACTGAATTGATAAACTAGCAAATCACAGTTTGAGAGAAAGTAGATGCTCAGGTGGAATGTGTCCCTGTCTAGAGTCAAAATTGAGAAAAGGGTAAAATATGAAGCCTCAAAAGAAAGGCTACTGGTAGTTCAGGAGAAGTGAGTTGGGGAGTTAGGTCCACTTCAGAAACCTGAGAGAGAAAGGAGGTCTTGAAGTGATCCAAACTTTAAAATATGTTTGGGTTTTCTTTCATGGATGGAATTGAAGTGAGGGCCATTTGCGGGATTGGAAACAAGTTTTCCCATTTCTAAAAAAGAACTATGTGCTTCATTAATCAATATTAAAATTTAAAAAAACAAGCAACCAACGACTTGCTGGACCCTTAGCTTAAAAGATCACTAGCAAATCACACTGAATAAAAAAAAAAGAAAAGTTTAACAGTTACTCCCAAGAACCTATTAGTTTCCTTAAGTAGCAGCATTGCATATTTTGACATGTTCTCTGTGTTTTTATTTTCCCTTTTTCATAGTATGCTCGCGTAGATGAATTTGACAGAATGAGGAAGGAATACTTGGATGGCATTGCCACCTTGTCTACCTTTGCTGATTGCACTAATGGAAAATTTTCTGTGCCTGTTGAAGTGTCCTTTCTAAATGTCAAGATGTTTGTCCAAGGTTTGGAGGTGAGTTTCTGCCTTTCATCTGTCTGTCTCTCTCACTCTCTTTCTCTCTTTTTTCTTCACAGAAGGGAGAATTATTTAACTATTTAATTTTATGAAAGGATCAGAAGATTATTTATTTACATAGCCATATCAGTATTTTTATACTACAGTGGTGTATTTTGTGTTTTAGGTAATCTAAATGATTGCATTCTATGAGTGACGTTTCTGGAACACATTTCCAGTGCAACAAGCAAGGGTGTCACTAGATTTTCAGCTGAACGCTGAACTGTAATACAGAGCGTTGGAGATGAACTCCTTTGCTTAGTATATATCAAATACATTCTGGACCTGGTCCAACACTCGTTGAAGTCAATGGAAAAAATCCCATTGATGTCAATGGGAGTTGGATCTGTCGCCTACAGCTATGTGAGAACAAGCTGATGTGCCACATGAATTCATAACAGTACCTGTTAAAATATTTGTTGCAGGATATTAAACAGAAGGTGCCTGTGATGGAAGCTCAGTACAAGATAATTACAAGGACAGCACAGCTTATTACAAAGGAAATTCCCCAAGAAGAAGTCAATGAAATGCTTGCAACTATGACAGGGATCAAAGCACAGCTAAGCAAGGTCCTGGAATATCTTTTCTGCTGTTAGCAGTATGTTTACTGTTGGACTAATAATTAAAGACGGGTCCAAACAGGAACCATTTAGCCCAGTGCCACACCAACCCCAAGCTCAGGGGACTCAATAAAATGGGACCCATATCTGAACCAGGCTTAGAATTGGTTGCTTATGATTTGTTTCACATAGTGGGTTTTTATAAAGCCAAAACTACACTCTGGTTTTGACCCCTCTTTATTTCCAATGGACACGAGCTAAAACCTAAACTATTTATGTTGAACATCTCTTCTACCCCTCCAGACTTTAGGGGGTTAGATAAAATGGGACACATATCTGAGTCCCCCCAGGTTTGAGTTTTGCTTTTTTCATCATTAAAACCACCCCAGTTTTGTCCATCTGATTCTGTACTAAAGTGACATTTATGAGCATTCTTTGAAAGATATGCTTTCATATGGGAAATTTACTTAAAAAGAAAACTTGTTATGTTAGATTGTGCATATTTTCAAAATAGCTGGGTGGCATTTGTTTGTTTTTTGGTATAACTGAAGTATTAGAGCTAATGCATAAACTTGGAAAAAATCATTGAAGTTATATATATTATAATGTTTCAGGTGTATGCATTTAGACTGAGTGCTAGCTCCCAAAAGTTATGCATGTCAGTACATCTATACAATAGACCAGTGCACACTTTTCATATGCAAGGTTCTCTCCACACCAAATGCTCTGCATTAATCAGACCTGTCCTTACAGTCAGAGAGTGTTGTATGCAGCCTCTTCCTGAAGTCATTAACACTCCTCCTGAGTGGAATAGATGGTTTTATTATATATGAGATACTCTTTTTACCCTTATCATCTCATGGAGCTTAAGCCTGAACGTGGAACCTTAGCTTGTGTCACTACTGTTGCACTACTTTAAACTGCCAGGCTGTCCCCAAAAGCACACCCATACTTCTATAGTGAGCGGGTGAGTGTTTTTGTCCAACTGAAACTGGCCGAGAGCCCAACCCCGATTGCTCTACTGCTGGGAAATACAGAGAAATATATAGGTGTAAAAATCCAAACAAAACACACACACATACACCATCACACCAACCCTTTGTCAATGTTGTCTTCTTAACAAATACAGTAGTTCAAACTCACCTCAATAAAGGGGATGGAGTAGTGAAAGACAGAAGCTGAGTGGGAAGTAGTGATGGAGAACTGAAGAGGTACAGTGGGGAGAGATAGATGATCTTGCAAATCATGTATATGCGACACTCCTGTGTAAGGGATGCAGGATTGGACCAGAGACAATGTAGAGAATGAGAGAAAGAGAAGCAAAAGAAATGGAAAAAGGAAGGGGTATGTAGAAAAAGTGAGAGTGGAAGGATGGGATGGAAGAGAGAAGGAGGGAGGTGGAAGGGGAGAAAGAGAAATGCAGGAGAGAGACCATGAAGCAGAAGATAGCAAATAATGTAAGGGAGAATAAAAGAAGAGATCTCCCACACAAAAGTTTAAATGATATCTAGTGCACATATATTAAAATAACTATGGGTGGAATATATTAGCAAGAAGATATTACCAGATCCTGAAGTACTTGATATTAATGGTAATTTTTGCTTAAATAAGAACTAAATATCAGGTCCATTTACCTTTAAAAGAAGGAGGGGGCTTATGTAAAGCAATGTACATGGAAAGGTTATTTATTGTTTATTGAATTTCAGTAACTTTCTGTTGTAATGAGATTTTTTTCTTTATGTTGCCAAAAGACTAAGGAGCGTTGCCCTGTCCTGCTCTATGAAGCTCAGCAGCTGCTGTCTCCTCTGGAAGAATTAGAAAAGCAAATTACATATTTTTATGAGTCTCTTGAGAAAGTCAATGAAATAATTTCTGCCCTAGATCCTGAAGTACAACCTGCAGCTGTTTTTAAACAAAACCACCAGGTAAGTTTAAAAAAAACCAAAACACCCAAAACCCTATCTCGAAAATATAAGAGACTCCGTGTGAGCATTTATGCAACACATTAGATTATTAGGACTCTGGATTGCAGCAGTGAGAATTGAGGAGCAATTCTTAATTGAGGGGCAATTTCTTAATCTTAATTTAATAATAGTTAAACACTTTTTCTTTGGGATACAGATGCCAGCTCTACAATTCACCGCTGCCCACCAACTTTCCCACAAACTCACATTAACTGAAAGTGCATTTTTCTTCATATGGGCCCTGTTTCATCTTTCTCTGAAATCAGTGGGAGACTTTCCTTTGATTTCAATGGAAACTAAATCAGGCCCCTATACAATTGCACACAGCATCAGTGAACATTGGGATTTCCTTGAGAATGCTTAGGAACTCCCATTGATTTTCATGGACACTGGTGGGCTTCCCATGTGTTGGACAGGAGTTTTCTTTGAAGTCATTGGGGATGGGGAGATATAATGTAATGAGGCCTTAAATTTCCACCTGTCCTGCAGTAAGGAACTCAGTGTTAGACAATGGAAGGACATATTGGATCCAGAAGAAAATATCTTAGATTGGCTTCTTGCATCTGTAATGTAAGGCTGGAATGTTAAAGGGCTGTTTAGAGTCAAATACAGGGAGATAATATTGTTAGCAAAATAATGGACTTAGTACAGTATATGAAAGAACAGTTAGAAATTATTTTATAATTGCAATGACTATGGAGATGTGAGCCACGCTTCAGTCAGGGAGGGCCTTCGCCCCACCAGTGACTTGAAGCTTACGTCTTTGTTTTTGGAAGAAAAATAATATTGGGCTGCTGAGCTTGACTGTGCATGTGAGCCAGTCCAGCCTTGATCTAAACTCCCTCACTTTCCTGAACAAATCCTGTCCTGTCTGAGCATAGACACCGAATGAAACAGGTGTCAGAGCTGCAGAATGAAGAGAATGCATCATCATGAAGTCTCCAGCTTTTAGATTACCATAGCCCAGACATCATAATTTAAGTAAATGGCTTATTTCTGCTAAAAGGATTTACCACCCATGGAACTGAGATCCGTGACAGTCTGACAGATTATACAGAGGCTCCTGATTTCTGCTGAGTAGATCATGGAATAGATAGTTCATTAAACAGTAAAGAGCCACACTTGTGCTTTCCTCTCATGAGAATTAATGAGGTTTTTCTTCTTATTTGTGTAGTTGTAGTTACTGATTCTCTTGTCTAATGATTTGTTGTGGTCATTTAAATTCCAGTAACGGGATTGGTAGATGGCACGGACCTTATGTGTAAGCATTTTAGCAAGCTACGGAGAGTTGTCACTCTTTATCTACTCACTGAATAAATGAACATCTGTTTTTGCAATTAATTACTATGGGTACAGATATTAATAATACCCAAATCAAGAATAAATGACAGAATCACACAGCCAGAAAAGACCCTTGCATTTTGTAAAACTACCCATATGGATCTTATCCTACAAGCTGTTCTGTAGGACTGAATTCCTGTGGATGGGGCTGAGCACCCCTGGAAAAAGTTTGCCGGATTTATATTATTCTCTCTAATGTCTTGTTAAAACTGTTCTTGGTGGAACCTGACCACTTCCATTTTCTTATTGTCACAAATGCCCCCCTAGGTTGTTTTTTCTGAACTTTGCCTCTCTTTGTTTCTGGCCGGAACAGAATTATGTTTCCTTCTTTCTTTCTTTCTTTCTTTCTTTCTTTCAGGATTTGGTAGCATACCAAGAAAACTGCAAGAAAGCTTTGTCCCTGATTGAGAGAAACAGTCAGGACATTCTGAAGTTTGTGGCTTCGAGTAAGGTGTTACAACATTTCGATCCATTAATGCTTCAGAAGAAGGTCACAGAGATCCAGGTCACTTTTCAGGTAGTTGTGTCGCTTCTCAGTACATTTTTGAGACTCTCTTAGGGTACGTCTACACAGCAAAGAAAAACCTGCGGCTGGACTGTGCCAGCTGACTCAGACTCGTGGAGCTCGGGCTGCAGGGATATTTCATTGCTGTGTAGGCATCTGGGCTTGGGCTGGAACCTGAGCTCTGGAACCCTCCAACCGCACAGGATCCTAGAGCCCGGGCTCCAGCCGGAGCCCAGACGCCTACATAGCAGTGAAACATCCCTGCAGCCTGAACCCTGCGAGCCTGGGTCAGCTGACGTGGGCCAGCCACAGGGGTCTAGTTGCTGTGGAGACATACCCGTAGGATGCACTTGTTGTTCCTGTGTTCTCTTCGCTTTCTGTCAGTCTTCAGCTGTTGCCACAGGGAGCGCAAAGAAGTTTCCTTTGTTTTTCTCCTCTCCTGACACTCACATACTCTTTAAATCAAACACAGGGCTTATTTGTATTAGAAAACTTGCACTAATGTAACTAAATTACTTTAAAATCTAATATACTTTTAATACTTCAATACTATATACTTATACACAGCTAGAGGTGCTCATTCTCATTGAAATCTTTCCCTTACTCCAATCTGTACCAACAGTGCCATGATACAGTGGGATAATTCCCCTTTTTTAGAATTTGAAGTTGCAGCAGAAATAAAGACTAGATCAGTGGGAGGGGAAGAGATACTTCACAAAGCTCTGTGAAATGAGACTCAGGTTTTCATGTGTCATGTGCTCAGGGAGCTTGGGGTCTGCTTTTCCGTGTAATGACCTACAGGTCAGAATCCTCTGCACCCCTCTGATAACCTGAGATCAACAGAGAAATCCCACAGATTTCAGGCCATCTGTTTATGGGGTTAGAAGATCCCCACAGAGGGACTGCCTTTCTGTGTTACTGCCCAGACCTCTCTACCTGCACCTGTTATCACAGCTCTCATTGGCAACCATCTGTTCATGCACCCCACTCCACTCCAAGAATGGAGCATGGTGATTTTTTAAAAACTCAGTCTTGCTGGGCTTGTATTTCCACTGGAAATAAATCACAGTTACAGTGAGAGGCAAATGCTGAAAGTTACAAACATTTGGTTTATATAGTACTCCACATTTAGTGCCCAAATCTGTCTCACTTACTCACTTGAAGTAGTATTTTACTCTGTGAATAGTTTCATTGATACTTTCTGGACTATTTGAGTAATCAAGTACTTATACAACTTTAGTAAGTGTAACAAAATCTGGCACATAATTATCCAGTACTCTTTTAGGGTCAGATTTTCCAAATGTTCAATGACACTCCTTTTAGAGTAATGTACTATTCAATATAAGGGTGGCATAATTGGACTCTTAATTACTCTATGAAATGTAGTGTCTTGAATTTTAAGCTAAAGTGCTGATTGTCTAAATCAAGGGTTCTCAAACTGGGGCTCGGGACCCCTCAGGGGGTTGCGAGGTTATTACATGGGGGATTGCAAGCTGTCAGCCTCCACCCCAAACTCCGCTTCACCTCCAGCATTTATAATGGTGTTAAATATTTTAAAAAGTTGTTTTAATTTATAAGGGGGGTCACACTCAGAGGCTTACTATGTGAAAAGGGTCAGCAGTACAAAAGTTGGAGAACCACTGGTCTAAATGCTATCATTGAGCATTTCTGAACATCTGGATTCTCAGTGAAGATCTGTAGATGTCATTTTTCCTTGGGTTATGTTTATGGGTTACAAAGGCAGGTTCAGTTGATGGAGCTTGATAAGTAGCTCATGTAATACATTATTCCCATCTTATAAGCGTGGGTAGTTAGTTTTATTTCAGTTTACATTTGAAGTAGACTTAACTCATGGGGCAGAGCCAGCCTTAGTATATTTGTGGACCTGGGGATTATTATTTCTCAATGAATGGAACCAGTTCTTATACGAACGCACTACTGTGCACAGAGTCAGCCTGGGAATTTGGGGAGATTGAAAAAGATGATTATTTGAGGCAGCCCAAAAGAACAGTCGAGTTTAGGGCATTCGTGTAGGATTTGGGAGACCCAGGTTCAAGACTCTGTTCCACCAGAGACTTCCGGTGGGACCTTAAGCAAGTCACTTAGCCTCTTGTGCCTCAGTTCCACATCTACAAAACAGGCATAATACTACTTCCCTACCTCACAGGGGTGTTGTGAAGATAAATACGTTAAAGAGGATCAGGCACTTTGAAATCTGTTGATGAAAAGAGTTATGTAGGAGTTAGGTATTGTAATTAACTGAAATATTTTCTATAACAGAAAGAAAAGGAGGACTTGTGGCACCTTAGAGACTAACCAATTTATTTGAGCATAAGCTTTCGTGAGCTACAGCGGGTGTATCTGGGTGCATCCGATGAAGTGAGCTGTAGCTCACGAAAGCTTATGCTCAAATAAATTGGTTAGTCTCTAAGGTGCCACAAGTCCTCCTTTTCTTTTTGCGAATACAGACTAACACGGCTGTTACTACTGAAACCTGTCATTCTATAACAGAGGTTTTCAAACTGTGGTGCGTGGAGGAATGTTCATGGGGTGGGCACAATGCAAAAGGCATTTTTTTTACTTTTTAAAAATTAGTATTACTAAGGCCCTACTTAATTCATAATATTGCGAAAATTGAAGATCCCTCAACATTAGGCTTTCACCACAATTTTGTCATCCAGGCAGCTGGCAGCGGGAGCCCTGGCCTCCAGCCACCCGGGGCCAACAGTGGGAACCCTGGCCACGAGCCACCCAGGGCTAAGGCTCCCCTTGTCAGCCCCATGCATGGCAGAGCTCTGTTGTCAGCCCACGCGGTTGACAAAATTTGCAGTGGAGTCCTAATATTGTGGGATCTGCAATTTCCGCAATATCATAAATTAAGTATGACCTTAAGTAGGAGTAAACATTTTGCAGCTCATTTAATCAGATGGACTTTTTTGGTGATGGCTGGTGATGCAGTACACAGGAAAGAGTTGCCATGTATTTAATTATAAGCCGACGATCATTTCTATAGCAATAATTACCTTTCCCAGTTCAGTATATTGTATCCTGTCATTTCAGCAAGCAGTGTTGTTGTGCTTATTCCGCTGGTGAAAAATGGATTGGTAGTTATTGCCAAAAGATGGTAATGTTCCAAAACGAAAGGCAGAAGCTGAAATGGCTAAAGTTGTTACAGACAAAAAATCTGCAAAAACAAGAAAATATGATGAAGCATATTTGAATTTTGGTTTCACTTCCATTGCAGTAGCGGAGAAATCAGGCCGCAATGCGTAGTGTGTGCAGTAACTTTAGCAAATGATAGCCTGAAGCCAACAAAATTAAGACGCCATTTGGAAACAAAACATGGCGATGTGGTAGGAAAGAACAGAGATTTTTTTCGAATGAAAGTTACAAGAAATTAACAAACAAAAAACCACAGTGAAAAATGTGGTATCCACCCCTGCAAGTGATTTAAAAGCATCGTATCCAGTTGAATACCACATTGCCAAGAATAAAAAGCCTTACACAATTAGGGAAAAACGGATTCTCCCAGCAGCAATTGACATTGGCAGGACAAGGCTCGGTGACAGTGTGGCAGAGAAGTTAAAAATGATCCTGCTGTCAGACAACACAGTCAGCTGCCAAATCTTTGACATGTCAGAAAACATCAGGACACAGATGATCTCTCGATTGCAAACCAGTTTATTTGTAATCCAGTTGGATGAAGCAACGGATATATCAAAAGCTCATTTAATTGCTTATGTTTGGTACGCTCATGAAACATCAATATTGGAAGATTTTTTTTTGTTGTGCAAGCCAATTAAGATTCATGCCACTGGATTTGAACTGTTTAACATTTTAAACCACTTTCTAACATCTCACAAGTTGAAGTGGGAAGCCTGCATCAAAATCTGCATGGATGGAGCCCCTTCTGTGTCTGGAGGTAGGGCAGGCTTAAAGGCCAAAGTGTTTGAAATTGCACCACATATATTGTGGACTCATTGTGTGATACACTGCAAAGTCCTTGCAACTCGAAACATGGATCACATACTTACAGTTCTGCTCTAAAAATAATGAACTTTATCAAGACGCAGCCCACAAAGGCACTTCTCTTTGAAATGCGTTTTGCAGAAATGGGAGTAGAGCATGATGCTTTGTTGTTTCACATGAAGTCAGTTGGCTATCCAGTGGGAAAGTGTTGCAACGCGTTTATGAACTTAGAAATGAAATTTGGTTTTTTTGTGGTGGATATGAATTTCACCAATGCCGAGACACTGTGTGATCCCTAGTGGCTTGTGCTTTTGGCTTACCTTGCTGATATTTTGACAAAATGAATTATTTTTGCATTGTTCTTTTGCAAGGAGCAGAAAGTACTATTTTTGACCTGCACAACAAGATATCGGCATTCAAGAGAAAACTAGATCTCTGGAAAACAAAAATCAAAACTGGTTTAAGCATTCCATTCCTGTTGTTAACTGATGTTATCGATGAAACAGAATCTGAACTATTCAGTGTTGTGGAGCCAATTGAGAATCACTTGACTTCTCTCAGAGCCAGTTTGGGTAAATATTTTCCTGGAGGAAATACACCCCTGAATGACTGGATTATCCAGCTTTTTGTAGCTGAGGCAGTGACTTTGTCCCATCTCTCAAATGACATTCAGGACAAGCTGATTGAACTTTAGAGTGATAGCACACTGGACATTCAATTTTAAAAAAAGTCTTTGGGGGATTTTTGGTTGAAAGTTGGCTCATAATATCCTGCTTTGTCAAAGTGTATGATCAAAGCTCTTTTACTGTTTTGGTTCATCTTATTTGTGTGGGATCAGATTCTCTCTGTTGGCTGTGCTAAAGACAAAGTACCGTCTGAGACAGGAAGTGGAGGACAACCTCAGAATGTCAGTTTCAAAAAACTCCTCACAAATTGATAAACAGAGAAATAGGCACACCCTTCACATTAAAGTATCAGTGTATTTGTAATTTAATTAAAGTTGTGTTAAGATCTCTGTTAGGTTTATGAGTAGACTATCAAGCATACTTTTGTATGTGTCTATTTTGTCTGGGTTGGGGGAGTACACAACCAAAAATTGTAACTCAAAGCCGGGGGGGGGTCTCAGCTCCAAAAGTTTGAAAACCACTGTTCTTTAAAGTGTCTGTGGTGAGCAGGTGTTGTTGCCATTGTTGGTATCCTCAGGCTTCTCACTTCAAGAGAAGTGCTGCTAGGTAAGCTATAGAAAAGTTGTTTTGAGTGTCGGTTTTCTGTAAGGGTTTAGCGCTCCAGCGGGTTTTTATGCATCTTGGTGAATAAGAGAACTTATGTATTTGAACTCTAGAAACATGAGCTAATGCAAACATAAGATATCCTCATTCTCTTCGTCCATCAGTAAGTATTGTTCTTCTCATTTTGCAGATTAGGAAGCCAAAGCAAAAAAGTTAAGTGATTTGACAAAGACCACAGAAGGAGAGAGTGTTAGAGTTGGGATTAAACCATAAGAGGGACTGCCTGTTACAGTTCTGGGCAGTATCACAGTGCTCAGATGCAGGCAGCTAAGGGGAAATAGAGTTTTGCCAAACTCCACATCTGGCAGTTGGTTTAGGCCCCTCAAAAATCAAGAGACTTGTAGTTGTGGGGTTCATGGGTCTCAAAGGCCAACCAGGGTGTCTCTGACGAGAAGGGACCATGAATAACTTGTGATCTTTTGGAAAAATCCCAGTGACAAACTTCCTACCGTACCAGCCAGTTACATTTAAGACTTGCTTCGCATAAAAAAAGTCTAGTCACAATGATAGGTTGTATGAAAATCCCCCAGATTCATTAAATTAGATAAATTTATTTATTTAATGGGAGAATGAGATTAACATGGTCATTTATAGGTACCAGGGGAGAAGCTGTGAACTTCACAAGCCAAAGGGCAGCTCCAGCAGGAAGCATTTTAATGAGGGACTGTGGATAGTATAGTCAATAAAGATCACCATTCAGAAAATAATCTGGGGAAAAAATACAAGCTCATTTTTCTTCACTTGTAACTTAGGATATGGTCAAGAAGACTGGTGACTGGAGAAGAATGTAGAAGCAAATAGCCGTTTGATGAAAAAGTTTGAGGAGTCCAGGGCAGAACTAGAGACAGTACTACAGATTGCCCATGGTTGCCTAGAAGAAAAAGGAAATCCTGAAGAACTTCTCAGGAAACATACTGTGAGTAGATTCTCTGACCTTCACTGCAGTCCCTATGTAGGCTTTAACAATGGACATATGTTACACTAGTACAAAGTCTATTTAATCTTATAAATGACATAGAATTCGATATTTGAATGATATTGTTCAGGAGGACTTGGTGGCAAGTAAAAATATAGAAGTTCTTATTAAGTAAATGAGCTAACTGGTAATATTACTACTTTTATTGTTTCTTTAAAATACTGTGCAGAATCCTATGTGTATAAGCTACCAACTCTGTGCAGTTGCTGAACTGTACAAGGAATTAGTTGATTCTCTACCTTAGAAATTATTCAGGAATATCTCCTGCTAACTCTTTCCAACTTCCTGCTAAATAGTGTACCATTTCTTAACTTGAATTCAGTCTTTTAATGCAGCTACCTGCCAAGCTTGCAGAGAGCTTGTATGTGGTAGTATAAAATATGTCATTCTGAACTTCACCCTTGCTGCTTTCCATATCAATAACATTAAGCAACTTAACCTTCTAACTTTACTTTCAACATCAGGAGTTTTTCAGCCAGTTGGACCAAAGAGTGCTTAATGCCTTCCTGAAAGCTTGTGATGACTTACTGACATCCTTCCTGAGCAAGAACAACACAGCCTGCAGAAGCTGTTCGGAAACTCCATAAGCAGTGGAAGGTTAGTATTTAAATTAGAACTCTGGAATTGTAAACTGAATGGCTCCAGAGACCCAACTGCCCAAGCAATATGTTGTGCATAGAAACTGGGGACATCTTGTCCCTCTTCTTCCTCTTTCCGAATATGTGAAAAAGGACACATTGACTGTAAAAATAAATACAATTACACAAAACTATGTTAAAAGAATATTATTACAGTTGCGAAGTCGAGCACTCAAAAGTAAATGAAAATGCCAGAATTTAGCTTCCCTATGCAAGTTTAATTGGTCCCCCTGTGCATATGCATTATGATACAGTCATTAATTACATGGTCACAGACTACTTTTTCCACAGGATGCCTGTGTCATTCAGAACACAGGATGGACAGTGTTCACTTAAATAGCAGCTGTTCAATATTTTCTTTTCCCTCATTGTTTAGTGTGTGGCTCTAGGCCTTAGTTATTGTATTATTCAGACCCAGACAGAATTAATTTCTTCATGGGCATTCTTGTGTCACTCATCACTCTAGTATCTGAGTGCTTCACGGACATTAATGAGTTAATCTTCACAGTACCTCTGTGAGGTGAGGGGCAGTATCCCCATAGAGAAATGGGGAACTGAGGCACAAAAGGATTAGGTCAAACATATTGCTCAATTTGAAACACCTAGGACTTGATTTTTTCAGAGTATTTAGTAGTATATTGTTTTATATAGTTTGAACCCAGTTCTTATTGTCTTCATTTGCACCTGTGAGTGCTCAGCACTTCTGCAAATCAAACCCCACGATCACAAGTTGGGCACCCAGAGAATGAGGAACAGACAGCTAGTGACCACCTGTGAAGAATTTAGTGTAAGTGAGTTGCCCACCATCACACAGAAACCTGGTGGCCAGTTTTCCAGGGCAACATTCAACTGTCTAAATCATGAGACCCACCTTTCTCTTCCTGCAATCCTCTGCCTTATTCACTACATACCTTCTAATTTCTGAAACAAATGAGATTAGGGGTCCTACAGATGTCAGCCTCCTTTGCAGTGCAACCCTGATTTATCCCCCAGAGCAGGTCCATCCTCTGCACTGAATGATGCAGGCATCATGTGGAAAAAACAGTCTGTGATCATGTATTTAAGGACTGTAGCATAATGCATATTTAATTCTGGCACTTTCTACTTTTGAGAACTTGACTTTGTTCTTTTAATGTAGATTTTTGTGTGTAATTTCCTAGTTTTTTAAAAAAAAAACAAACTGAAAAAAAATTAATTTGATCATCTGGCATCATGTTGACACCCACATGTATCATCAGCAGAGTTGGAACCTTTAGAGCCCACCACACAATCCTCTGCTACTTGAGCTAATGAAGTAATTGATAGCAATAGTAGGTTATTATCCTCTATATCGACCAGCACAAACAGGGGGAAGAGACACACATTTTGTCAGAGGGTTTTACAGATATTTCGTGACAGAAGAGACATGGTGAGACCCAGGATTCTTGGGCTCCATTTCAAGTTCAAGAGCGATGTGTGATTTCGTGGATAGAGACTCTTCTGCCTGTTTCCTCCTAACTTGACCCCTTCTGTCCAACCTCTTCTTGTCCCAGTCCTGTCTCTTTTCTACCCCGGCTCCTCATCACAGTCTCATTCTCCTCAGCTACCCAGTCTCCACTCCTCAGGTTTCTAATCTCAGTCCAGTCTCCATTCCCACCCATTTGTAGTCTACCCCACTGGATTACCAGTCCCAGTCTCCCTCCCGCCATGTCCATGATTTGGTCTCCTTGCCCTGTCATTTCCAGGTCTCTCCCCAGGTTTTTAGTGCCAGTTTCCTTACCTAGCCGGTACCAGTTTCCTCCTCTCGGCTCCTCACTGAAGTAGTCCTCTTCCCCCAGCCTCCAGTCACCGCATGCCCACATTCCCCTCACCATTGGCTCCTAGTCTCAGTCTCCCTCCCTTCCTGAGCTCCAAACTCAGTGTCTCCCCACCAGCCATCTCCTTGTCCAGTTCTCCCCTGACATCCTAGCTTCTTGTCCGATACATCTCCCCTCCACCCAACCGTCCTTTCACTGCCCAGCCAGTCCCAGTCTCTCCCCAGGGTCCTCATCTAATCTCAGTCTTTTCACTCCATGTATTTGCTCCCAGTCTCACATCCTGCGCTTTCAGTCTCCTTGCCGAATCTGTCCCAATTCTCATTTTAATGCCCAGACTCTGTTTTTTTCCCTAGTCTCATTCTTGGAAATGGCTGAATTGTTTTGGCTGAATTTAAAAAAAAAAAACAAAAAACAACAGCCTGAGACAGACATCTCACATGGAAAATTTCAGCCAGAACGGTTGAAGTTTGGAAAAGTTTGCAAGCAGCTGAAAACTGAGTTTTATAATGGGAAGTGTCGAGCAATAAAAGGTGGTGCCCGCGCTGCTACTCGTGCTGCCTGCAATATCACCTATCCTTTTCATGCTTTACACTGAAGCAGAGCTGACTGTAGTTACCCTAGTAACACTAATAAAACAGATTTTTAATAGATTAGGCTTTCAGTTTAAACAGTGCTTATTGCCAAAGACTACAGTGACTAAGCAAAGACTGATAATAAGTCATGGAACAATTTCATTATACTTCATGAGCCAAGTTTCAAATAGTCCTCTAAGAATATGCCTACAGAATGTTCAGGTGAACATCTGGGGAAGCACAAAGGTCTCCACTTGAGTCCATCTTGCATACATCATTGGGGTAGTTAAATATCTAGAGTGAAGTTTTCAAAAGCACTCAGAATTGGCCGAATTCTCTGGGAATTTTACCATTGACTGCAATGCAAGCAAAATTAGGCCAACACTGGCCGTTTTGGAAAAATCCTACCCTTAATAAGTCACATTTTGTGTGCACCTGTGGCTTTTCATGAACACAAAAGCTGGTGCTCTTGGGGGGCTGTTGCTAATGTAGCCACACTATTATTATCTTTGTTATTTATTTTTATTGAGGTAGCACCTAGAAGCCTCAGTCATAGATCAGAATCTCACTGTGCTAGGTACTGTAGACACTATTGTGAAAGAAGGTACCTGTCCAAAAGAGCTTGTGATCTAAGTATATAACTAATAATTCTGTCTAATAGATTTATTTTATTTCCCTTCATACATGAATGCTGAAAAACATCTGTTCTCTGTGTGTTATAGCATGTATGTGATTTCTGTTACACTTTAAAAATTGTTCTGTAATTCTCATTTAGTAGCCTTACATTGGATGAATGAGAATCATGCTTTCTTTCCGTGTTTGTTTTTTTCCCTATGGAGTATAGGATCTCCAGGCAGAAGCCCCATATCATTTGGGTCCATCTGAAGATTGAAGTGGAGAAAAGCAAACTCCTAGGCACAGTGGAAGAGTGTAGATCTGAAACTTACTAGAGAGAACAAGCTGGTATCCAGCAAGGGCAGTGAAAAGATCATCAAAGAGCACAAGGTATGCACCATGTGCCACCAAGTGGACATGTGTGTAAATGCATTCAAACACAAAGGATATAAAAACCAAGGTCTCATTGACCACAATCAAGTTACTCCAGATTCACACCAGTGCAACTGTACTGATTTCAGCGAAGTGAAACTGGTGTAATATGGCAGTAAATTGGACCCCTGGATGGAGGTTCTATAAGTTCTCTGAACAACTTTTAAGTGTACTAAGATTTGAAATCTTAAAGGAAAGGTGAATTTGATTTACTTTTGTACTGATATGCAAAAGCTGGGAGCCTACTTAGTTTTCTATAAAAAAAAATGTGATTTGTGGCTTTGTCAGTTTGTATTATTGTTGCTTTTTTTCCCTTTTCAGTTTTTCTTCAGTGATAAGGGACCCTATCAGTTGTGTGAGAAAAGGCTGCAGCTGATTGAAGAACTGTGTCTAAAACTCCCAGAATGGGATCAATTTAAGACTACATCGGAAAGCATCCAGAAACCCTCAAGGAACTTAAATCCCAGATTGATAGCACCTATGTGAAGCTAAAAGAGAACCCTGACAAATGGAAGGAGTACAAGAATAGGTACTAGTTCTGTTGTTAACTGGGTATGACAGAGCCTTGGTCAGAACAATTAGCATATGTGCTCTTCTTTAAACTTCCAGCCGTAGAAAAATACAATTCAAGGAATAGTAAATGCTTTTTTTGTTCACAAACAGAAAAACTCTGTTTTATATAGTAGGTCCAAAATAATCTGTTTTTCTTCTTGTTGTTGTTTTTTTATTTAAGCTAATAATTATCAGCTGTGACTTGATAAAGGCTAGTTTACAGCTAACTTTTAACTTGTTTTGTGTTGTGTGGTCTTTGATTTCAGAATTTCTGAATTAGCAAGTTGGATTTCATCAAAGGAGAGTGAGCTAAAGAAGATTAAGCTTGATGTCAATGATACTGCCAAATACAAACAATTTAAAACAGCCATGGAGGTTAGTTCTTAGCTTATATTAATATAGAGGAGAGTGATTTCTTCCTTGGACTTCAGTGGTGCTCCCCATCAGTTCAGCTGCACAGAGTCAGCACCTATGGGCCTCTATAAAAAGAGAAGCTGGAGGCAGGGTCATCTCGCCACCTACCTTCACATCAGTGAGCAGACCTGGCTGGCAACACAGAGGCATAGAGTTTAAGGCCAGAAAAGACAACCAGATGGTCTAGTCTGACCTCCTAGATGTCACAAGCAAGCAACACCACCCAGCACCCGCACACTAAACCCAACAACCAAAATTAGACCAAAGTGTTACAGCCCCCAGAAGACTAAACTGTTGTTTGTCATAGGCAGAGAATAGAAGGGACCAAGGTGCACTAATACGCAAGACCCCTGCAATGGCAGGGAATATAGTGAGGGATACCCAGATGATCCTGGAGAGTTAACCACACCCCACATTGGGGCAACCCCCAGATCACTGCCAATCTGATCTGGGGGAAAAAATCCTTCCAATATGGCCATCAGTTGGACCCTGAGAATGTGAACAAGAATCAGCCAGCCTGAAAGAGAGAAAGCTGGGCGCCACCTCAGTAGCAACATCCCACCCTGGCCAGTGTCCCATCTTCAGCAGTGGCCATCCCTGATACTTCAAAGGAAGGAGACAAAAGACCCCAGAATACGTTTGGGTGGGGGAATCCCTTCCTGACCCCTGAAGATGATTGGCTGAAGCCCCGTCATACACTAGCACTCATAAATTTGTCCAGCTCTCTCTTAAAACTAATTAAGTTGTTTGCCCCTGCAATTCCTAATGGGAGGTTGTTCTAGAACCTCACCCCTCTGGTGGTTAGAAACTTTCTTGTAATTTCCAGCCTGAATTTGTTCATGGCCAATTTGTATCCATTTGTTCTTGTGCCAGCGTTGTCCTTTTTCTTAAATAGCTCTTCACCCTCCCTGGTATTTACCTCTGTGATGTATTTATACAGAACAATCATATCGCCTCTTAGCCTTCTTTTTTGCTAGACTAAACAAAGCCAAACTCTTCCAGTCTCCTCTCATAAGACAGGCTTTCCATATCCCTGATCATCCTAGTAGCCCTTCTCTGCACCTGTTCCAGTTTAAATTAATCTTTCTTGAACATGAGTGACCAGAATTGTACACAGTATTCCACATGAGGACTTACCCCAGCCTTGTACAAGGCATTAATACTCCTCTATCCCTATTGGAAGTGCCTAGCCTGATAATCTTAGGACTGCATTTGTCTTTTTCATAGCTGCATCACATTGGTGGCTCATAGTCATCCTGTGATAGACCCACACACCTAGTCTCTCTTCTTTTCTGTGACTTCCAACTGATGAGCCATCAGCTTGTGGCAGAAATTATTATTATTAGAGCCTAAGAGCTTGCACTTTGTAGTATTGAATTTCATCCCATTTCTATTATTCCAGGCTTCAAGGTCATCCAGATCTTCCTGTATAATATTCCCACCCTCCTCTGGATTGATGGTGCCTCCAAACTTTGTATCATCAGCAGATTTCATTAGCGCACACTTACTTGTTGTGCCAAGGTCATTAACAAAAATATTAAATAAGATTAGTCCCAAGACTGATCCTTGAGGCACTCCACTAGTAACCTCGCTCCAGTCTGCTAATTCACCTTTCAGCAGAACCTGTTGCCTTATCCCCATTAGTCAGCTCCTTATCCACCTTACAATACTTCTCTTGATCCCCATCTTCCCTAATTTAACTAATAATTTCCCATGTGGTATCATGTCAAATGCTTTACTAAAGTCCAAAAATATTAGCTTTACTGCACTTCCCTTATCCAAAAATCAGTTGTTTCCTCAAAGAGGAAATCAGGTTAGTCAGGCATAGTCTGTCTTTGGTAAACCCATGTTGCATTATATCCACTTTTCCATTTGCCTCTATGAATTTAATTATTCTTTTCTTCACAATTTGTTCTAAAGCCTTGCAAACAACTGAGGTCAGACTAACAGATCTGTAATTGCTAGAATCACTTTTTTTCCTTTTCTTAAATATACATATGATGTTAGCTGTTGTGCCATCTTATGGCACTACCCCTGAATAGATAGAAGTATTAAAAATCCTTACTATAAGGCTACCAATCTATCATGCCAGTTCTTTCAGTATTTTGGGATGGAAATTATCCAGTCTCTCCCCACCTTTCTTTGAGAGCATTAAGCTCTTTAAGAGGAGAGAGCTGGTAGAGTAGCTGAGGATCTGAACCTTTGATTAAATTCATTGAGGTTAATAACTCAGGGTGTATATCGGGACAGAATTTGGCCCTTTTTCTTTTTTACAGTAGAAGGGAGAACAGGACTACAAATTAGTACAGTTTATCGAGGTTCATGAAAGTCATTAACAGATTATAAGGCATACCTATGCAGAGAAAAGGAATTTGAGTGACCTGGAAAAAGCACACAAGTCAGAGGATTAATGGATGACATTGGCATGACTATGCAATATCCTCTTATTAGCGCTGGGCTACAAACATAAACAGTTGGGAAAAAGTGAGTGAAATGGGGAAAAATTAGCTATTTTAGAAATTTTAAAAAAGTATATAGATGCTTATATAATTTGAAATATTATTCAACAAATAACACTCGAGGGAAAAGCAGAGTTAAAAATAAAAATTGAATTATTAATTAAAATTATAATTAAAATCTTTATTACATTCTATAAATAACTATGGCTTCTTTAACAAGCAGCAGGTTGATTTCTTGCACTGTTAACATTCTTCACCTTGTAAAAAATATGAAGGTGTAAAAAGAAACGTTCTGTTTCTATTTGGGTCATTCCGAATTTCCACATCTGCTATGTTGAGTAGAAGAGCTTGTGCAGTCACCTATAGATAAAAGCCATTTCTTGGTACTTAATGAAAACCAGTCAAAGCTAACACAATGCTTTCCATACCATGCCATCAAGTTTTATTCAGAACTCCCCACTGATTTCGCAGGTGATTTCTACATGCCATAGAAGGCAAGGTTTGACTGGTATAAGTACCAGTTTATTAACACTGCACTGAAGTGTTAATACCTTATTGAATGACTTCATTGTGATGTGATGAGAAGGTATATATTTCTGAGAGATATCAGTAAAATGGCAAAATAGTGGTGTTTTTGGCAAATAGCCCTTCAGCCCTTACACCTCTTTTAGTCAATGGGACTTCTCACATGTGGAAAGGCTTTACCACTGGTCTCTAAAATGACCACATCAATATTTTTTTTAAAGCATGGGTTTTCATATGTAGGGAAAAATGTGCTTCACTTACCTTTTATACTGTAAAAAGAAAAGGAGTGCTTGTGGCACCTTAGAGACTAACCAATTTATTTGAGCATGAGCTTTCGTGAGCTACAGCTCACTTCATCGGATGCATCCGATGAAGTGAGCTGTAGCTCACGAAAGCTCATGCTCAAATAAATTGGTAGTCTCTAAGGTGCCACAAGTACTCCTTTCTTTTTGCGAATACAGACTAACACGGCTGTTACTCTGAAATCTTTTATACTGTGAGTGCTAATACACAGAAGGACATAGGTGCCTAATTGCCGCTTTAGGCACCTAACTCCCCAAATCAGGCACCACTGGGATTCACAAACCCCCTCCTAGCTGCCACCAAACCCTGCAGGCACCTACATTTGTGCAGTAAAAGTTCCCTGGGTGCCTATGTTTCTGCCTTTGAGCAAGATCACAGCAGCCCCACTCCAAGGGTCTGGATGCCTAAGCCTCCGAGCAATGCACAATCCAGGAGAAGATCAGTGTTCCTCCTCCTAAATTGCCCAATCTGGGAAGCGTGTTCAAGTCCTTACCTTCCAAATTCGGCACTTATAGACAAACTGACACAAAACGGAGGGGGGGAACCTCCCTCTTAACTTTTAGTGGCTAGTGTATTCACCTGAGATGTGGGAGACTGCCAGTTCAGTCGCCCCTCCACCTGAGTGGGAGTAGGGATTTGAACAGATGAGTGCTCTAAAAAACTTTCTTTGTGACTCTGGCCTAAGTATCTGAAAACAGATGAAAACATAATAAAATGTTGCTAATTTGGCTAATCCTGATACTCTTTAAAATATGCAGTGTAATCCTAGTTTAGATACATATATGCAGGATATTGTATGGTCAATATATGAAAAAATATGTACAGTATTTACCATGTGGATAATGAGCACCAAAAATGCTAGCCTGTAGGGGAAAAAAAACAGGCTTCAGCAATGTAATCAGTAGGGGACAATCCTGTATTGCTTGTGGAAGGAATGCAGGATTCAGCCCTTCGTAGAACATGACAGACTCCATGGGAATTAGAGAAAAATACTATCCTGCAGTATCTTCAAAGGAGAATACACAGACTCTCACACACATACTTTTGTGCTGCTAACCATAGGATTGATGGCAAATTGCCCATGAATATTATTCGCTGGTATATTTAATTGATTCTAAGCTTGTATATTTGTGATTCTTATATAGATAATCCGACAAGATATCAGCAAACAAGGAGAAAATGTCGACTGGCTGAAATCTAGACTTGCTGTTCTGACTGAGGTTTCTGCAGAGGATGAAGCCAGAAAGAAAGAGGATGAGCTATCTAAACTTTCTAGTAACTTCAAGGGACTCCTACATTTGCTGGCTGAGGTATAGTATGAGAAACACAATGCCACTACATTTACAGCATCATATGTAGTGACATCAGCCATGCTACACAAGACTAAGTGACCTGCTGTTTTTTTAATTACACTAGAAGCACACAGCAACCCAAATTTCTTCAGGTTCCAGATGCAACAAAGCCTTGAGTCTAACAAACAAAAAATATTGACAGAGCTGATCAGCAGGCTTTTGAATCTTTCTCGGCTTCAGATGAACATTTCTGAATCCAAAATACGTGCAGTGCTTTAGGAGTTTTTATCTAAAAAAGGAACATTAGTTTGCTATAATTCAATTCTATCAAGCATTTTACATTGACAACCTGGTGATGTGGGTGTCTCAGGTTTGGAAGTCTCAGGATTCTGTTGTTGCAACTCCTAGGCTAAATCACACCCTTACTTTCCAAAGTAAGAACATCTAACATGAATTAGATTGGCAGAATCAGGCTCCAAGTGATTGAGCCCCCTGCCATCCTTACTGACTGATCTGCAACCAAATTCTGGTACCACTGAAGTCAGTGGGAGTTTTTGGCCCCTAAGAGACAGTGTACTAGAACACTACTTTCTGGCCTGAGAAAAGGGTTATGGATGAGTCAGTGCAAACAGAACTGCTTTGGCAAGGTTCATCAATGCCTGAATCATGTCTTTTGGGCACCAATGTTTCCCCAGCACGAATGGCACCGTGTCAGCCCACTTCACCTCTGGCCCCTCCATTCTCTAGTGAGGAAGAAGATACTGAGGAGGAAGGTGTCTTCTTATCTCAGCATTCCTTTCCCATAGAATCTACTCTGGGAAGCCTAGAACCCATCACAGGACTGACATCCAGACCTGGTAGGGCTTCCTATGGATGCCACCGCTTATGCCATTCCCCACTCCGTGGCCCTACTGGGACCCCTGGAGGCATACAGGAGACAGTATCTCAGACCCCGAGCCTATACAAGGAGAGGCTTAGATCTCCCCCATCACTTTCCATTGCTGCACCTTCAGAGCCCTCTGAGGAGAGAGCTGAAGAACAGGAGGAAGCCTGGGAACAGGTTACAACACCAACATCCAGCATTTCTTCTTCGTCCCTGGACGAGGTCATAATGCCACTGCCACTCACAGTGGCGGACGATTTTAAACCCTTTCAGGAACTCCTTAAAGGAATCGCTGATATCCTAGAGATTCCTCTAGAGGAGGTTCCAGAGTCCCAGCACAAACTACTGGACATTCTCCAATCATCCACCTCATCTAAAATTGCACTTTCCATACATGGTGCACCCATGGAGCTGGCCAAAAATGTATGGCAGACCCTGGCTACGATACCGCCCATCTGCAAGAGAGTGGATAAGAAGTAGTATGTTCCCTCTATAGGACCAGGCTTCTTATTTTCTCACCTTGCACCAAATTCACTAACGAGGCAGACAACAACAACAGAGATCCACTCCATACAACAAAGAGTGGAAACGTTTGGATCTTTTTGGCCACAAGGCCTAATCATTCTTCAGTTCTGGATTGCCAAATACACTGCCCTAATGGCAAAATACAACCACACTCCAAACTCACTGAATTTATTGACATCATACCAGAGAACAAAAGAGACCAATTTAAGTCCATAATTTCAGCGGGCCAACTCCTATCCAGAACCTCCTTACAGGCCTCTCTAGATATGGCTGATACAGCGGCGTGCTCCATGGCCACTGCTATAGTTATGTGCCGGGCTTCATGGCTCCACCTGTCTGGCTTTCTAAGGAAGGTACAATCCACTCTCAAGGATCTGCCATTTGATGGCTGTAAGCTGTTTGTGGCAAAAACTGATGAGACATTGCATACTCTGAAAGATTCAGAGGGCGACACTCTGCTCCCTGAATATATAGACACCTGTGTCAAAAAGAAAAAAGGGTCAATACTAGCCCCACTCAGCGTGCAAGGTCTGTCCTATACACCTCAAAAGAGGCACTATGACACGCAAAGGCAAAGACGGGGCCTTCAAAGCATCACCAACTGCCTCCATTCTTATGCGCTGACACCATCACTAACCATCCCCTGTTCTGGACACCGGTTGACCTGTTTATTGCCCAGCATGGTAATCCATCCACCACAAAAGAAATGGGTTTGGAGGTAATCCTTTCAGGCTATACAATAGCATTAATCCCCTCCCCACCCCCCCCCCACCACCATCCCTCCTCAGGGACCCTTACACAAACACTTTCTACGGCAAAAAGTAAATCATCTCCCACATCTGGGTGTCTTGGAACACGTACCATGACAACACAAAGGGAAGGGTTTTTACTCCCACTACTTCTTAACTCAGGAAAAGAATGGAGGATAGAGGTCTATCTGAGACCTCAGAAAACACAACAAATTTGTAAGGGTCCAATGTACGGATGTAAAATGTTAACTGGTTAACCGATAAGCATCAGTCTTATTGGTAATATAGTCAATTAATGTTTAAACTTCACTGCCCGCCAACTCCCGGGACTCTGCAGCCACCCCGCATGCCCAGGGCTCCACTGCCGCCCCACATCCAGGGTCCCAGCTGCTGGTCCTGCACCCGGATCCTGGTTGCTGCCCCTCGCCTGGGGTCCTGGCTGCTGCCCCGCGCCGAAAGTCCAGATGCCAGTCCTGCACCCGTGGATTCAGAACTTTGGAACTATCTAAAGATTTGTCTGTGTTGTCATTGTCTGTTCCACGCAGAGGCTGTCCAAATGGATTTCTGGATGCTTTCACCTATGTTACCAGCAGCATGACAAACAACTTTCACCAGGGATCCGAACCCACTCTATGGTTATTATCAACCTCAGTAGCATGTCTCAACAATGTACCAATCATGGACATATGTAAAGCAGCCACGTGGGCTTCTGCACACATGTTTACAAAACACTATGTGATAGATCAGAGCTCAAGATCGGACGCATTGGTAGGACTCATAATCAATTACCCACGCAACTCTGAAGCCCCTTCCATTCAACGACGGGCACTGCTCAATAGTCACCTGAAGTAGTGGTCCCACAGGGACACTCCTCGAAGAAGAAGAAGAAAGTAACTGGGGGAGGTCTGGTTGTATGGCGCTAGATAGGCACCAACAATGGCACGACATGGGGAGAGCACATGCGCGACTCAGATGAGCACTGCTGCTGAAATTCTCTGCTCAAAGGTGCCGGGACACACCAGCACCTGAAGTGGAACACCCACAGGGACACCATTTAGAAGAATCTCAGTTATTGCACAGTGTGAGGAACTTTCTCTTGGGAATCCCTGTACCAAACAGAATGAGCCCCTGTACCAAGTGATGAAGGTTTTGGACTTGTGTTGAAAACAGGTGAAGGAAATGGCCTGGGGCAAACAAAGCAAGGGAGCCTGAGACCTGGAGTGGGCACCTGCTCATTCTTTAGGAGTCCCAAGCTGGAGTTCCTCAGAGATAAAGGGTGAAAATTTCCCCCACCCCTCAATGTCCAGGCAGGAACTATCACCATGGAAGTGAAAAATTGAGCAGAAGATGAGAAAAAAGCCAAAAATGTACAGAAGACATTAGAAAAAATCCCCAGTGCACTCCAGATGTTCAAATCCTTCCATGAGCTCCAGTTCCTCCCCTAAAGAGGGAAGACTCTTGATTTCAGACTATAACTCTAAGCCAGAGAAGCAGGAGGAGTTTTTTTCCCTGGACATGTTTCAAACGAGGAGGAGGAGGAAAGTGGTGGCCAGCATGACAAAGTTTTGCTACCCGCTACATTCCTCCATCAAAGATGTTAATGGGGAGAAACTCTAGGTAAAGGGGAAAGGATCACTTGGCATGTCCTGGAATTTTACAGTGTCCTAGGACCCCAAATTATGTTTGCATCATTCTTGTTGCTGATGCAATAATGGCATTTGTGGAAAATGGCAAGATAATTCTTGCAAAAGACTAGACGATGGAAGTCATCCTCAGAAGCGACTTCAGAACTTCTTCAGCTTCCCCCACGGCTCTCTAGCAACCACCAGTTTTACTGAGCCAAAATATTTATATTTAAAATGATATAAAATGCTTGCATCTCCAGATCTATGATGAATTCAAGTAAGTTGATACAATAGAAGATATTCCTGGCTGTCATAATTATACCAGTTTATCTGTGGATTTCTTAAAGCTGCCAGCAAGCGTCATGGCAGCAAACTCAATGTCCAGGCACTAACTCTGGCTTCTGACCTGGGCAGCAAATTATTCATAGCAAATCCTCTGTGCCTTAAAAATCTGAGGAGGAAATGATTGATAAGGTGGTGGCTGACAATGTAGATAAGCCATAGTGTGAGCTATCTACTCTAATGAAGCCCTCAAAGGACTACAAGCTCTCCTACAAGCTCAAAGGATGACAAGCTCTCTTACAAAGGTAGAAGATCCTTTCATCCTTAACCCAAGGAGAGACTCTTCACATTCCAGGGGCAGAATCTGTGCACAAAACACCAGTAGAAGACTAGATTCAGTAACAGGATATATCCCTCATTAGTGTGACTGTTCAAGGGCCTGTTTCTTCCAAAAATAGGCAGGATATCTCACTTAAGTTTAGGGACCCTGTCAACTTCAGACACATGGATACCCTCACAGCTGTTATCTATTTCCCATTTAGCTTTGACAGGCAACGAGAAGTATCAAACTGTCTTGAAGAAATTGTGCTTCTCTTAGATCTGGGGCAATCGAGCCTGCCTCTCAAGACTCTACTCCATATTTTTCATAAGAGAAAGATTAGAAGGAGTTTGGGGATGTCCTTGTTAGGAGGAGGATGAAATTCAGGATGGAGACTCTAGTGCCACTTTCACTGCAGTCTCTTGCAGAGACCTTCTTACATCATTGTAATTGTTCCAGATTTATACAGGCTCCAAGTATTTATTCAAACTTAATTTAATTTTCCTTGGTGTGAAAATTGGGTGTGAAATTTTGTGAAAACTGTTGGTTCATGTCGTGATTTCCAAAGGGTTGGAAATACTGCATAATATAACTTTTCATGGTATTTAAGTGAATTTACCTCTTGTCTCATCCAAAAGCAAGAGCCAAGAAAAGCAGAGATCCATGAACATTTAAAACAAAAACAGGAAATGGTTACTAAACTTTTCCAGAACCTAAATATGGTTTGGCTTTATGTTGTCCTCAAGTTTAGAGTGAAGGTTCTGTTGATTCTTAATCTGTCTGAAATATTTCACACATTCCTAAAAACTGAAATCTGTTTCCTGACTGACTACATTTTATATTTGTATTTTCTTCCACTGATATATTATTTTTCTTTAAATACAAAGCAAAAGCGTGGTCCTAAATGACCTGGAGGTGTATGGGTTTTGCATTACAGACAATTATCATGTGTTACAAAAAATACCCCAAATGTAAATTAACCCTGTTCAGCTATTGCCTATTTCAATGTTGTCCATAAATATAGATTGAGAAGATGTTAAGCACTGTGGATGATTGTGTCCAATACAAAGAAGAAGTAAAAAGTGCCCTAGAAGAACTAATTACCAACTCAAAAGAAGCCCAAGTAGAGGCTGAAAAAATCTTAGATACAGAAAGCTTATTACAGGCTCAACAACTGCTTCTGCATCATCAGGTAGGACAACTGGGCATACCCAGATTTGATATGTTACGTGGAGTTTGTGTCATTGACAAGCATAGAGTGTTTGTGTGGCTTCTCCTATGGTGTACTGCAGTGTATTTAATATGACAACATCAGGTAAAAAGTATAGCCCCAGCATAGGGAAATAGTGCCTCTGAACGAGTGCTCGGGTAGCCACGTTATGCTGATGGAGAGAGCTCTCCCATCGACAAAATAAAATCAGCTCAACGAGCGACATAGCACTGTGCACATGAGCGCTTATGCTGGCAAAACTTATGTCGCTTGGGGGTGTGTGTTTTTTTCAGACCCCGGAGCAACAAAAGTGCTAATGTAGACATGGCTTAAGTGATACTAGTTTATAATGATGTCATTTATTTTGTCTTGAAATAAAGAGACCTTTATTTTCAAACCTGGGTGCCCTAAATAAAAATAGCCAGATTTTCAGTGGAGATGAGCACTTGCAGCTCTCGTTGAATTCACTTGAGTTCCAGACCTTCTGAAAATCAGACCATTTTTATTTAGGTGCCAAAGTTTGAAATTTTTGACAAGGTGCACTCTACAAGTATTACTATTTTTAAAGGCTAAGATTCTGATCTGATCGTTGTGAGCATAATTGGAGGAATTATTTACACCAGTCATTTTTTCCAGTACTGTGCCTCCAGTAACAGAATTTGGTTTTATGACATTATATTGCCATGGTTCAATTAACCCAATGTTTCAATTTGCACAATTAATATTTTTAATATTGAGGGGCAGATTCTGCCTTCAGTTACACGAGTGTATGTAACTGAAAGCAGAATTTGTCCTTAATATTCTGGCTGGGTATGTATGTAAAACTATAAAAAACTGTTTTGTGTAGTTTACATTAATTGATACGTAATGCAAGATGTCATATTTTCACCAAATCAGGTGCTGACTGCAGTAACAGGTTCTTATTTTAACTGATTGCAGGTAAACAGAATTAAAAACATGGTTTTTTTTTAATCTTAACAGACAGTGGACCCAGTTATGCAATAGTTACACATATCACTGTTTTCAGTCATAACAACAAATACTACTACGACTACTATTAGTAATAAATAAAGGTTGGGGGTTGTGTTCTGTCACAGACTGTAGAACAAGGCTGTATTGTGTGACAGTCACTCTGGGGCTTCCTAAATAAGAATCACATTATTGTCATTGTCGGTGCACGGTGTAAATGGTGTTTATTAACCTGTGTTTCTGCACAGTTGGAAGTGCCTTGTTGTCTAACCAGAGGATGCTGTGTTGTAGCTCTGATTCTGTACAGCGCGTGTCATATTTGTCATAACTACATCTGTGTAATAGTTGCTGTATGTGCTGGTGTTTTAAGGCTCCGCAAACCTGAGCCAATCTGAGAGAGGCAGGAGGAGGAGCACTACTCACAGGGACTTGGCAGGTTTATCCTTGCAGAAGCCAGGAAGAGTCATGGGTGAAATTTTCACCCTGTCCTGTCCCCTGTATGGCAGATGGGGGCAGTGGTACAAATGGGGTCTTTAAAAGCCCTGGAACTGGCCAGAAGAGAACTGAGACAGACAGCTGCAGGCTGCCTTCTGAGGATTCCTTCACAAACCCCAGCAAAGGGACATGTAGGAGGCAGGGCTGGAGGTGGGTGGGACACCCATATGCAAGGGGGTGGAGCTTTGGCATTTGCTGTTTGCTCACTGCGTGGGTGTACAGTGTGCTTCCCTCAGTGCTGCTCTGCATCTGGCGAGTGGCACAGAGAAGGAGCAGGGCTACTGCCATATCCACACCACACCCAAAGGTGCTCTGGACCCTGGGGGTAGTGAAGCAGCATGAGCCAGCCTCCAGCCATTACTCACTACTTTGCAGCCAGCTTATGGCTGCCTCCTGTGCGGGTGCACAAGTGGGACAAAAAGGCTCCATGTGTCCTCACCCTCTGACCGTACTTCTATTCAGGGAGGAGATAGTGTAGCCCTTTGTCTATTATTCCCTTTGTATAGATATACACATACAGAAAACGGTGAGTGTGTTTCTGGTGTGCCTGTTTTCAACACTGAACTAAGAAACATTTAAATTTGTATCAATCCTCTTGAATAAATGCTTCTAGCAAAGGACAAAGAGGCTCTGTGCAAAGAGGCAAGATGTGCAACAGCAGATTGCGCGAGCTAAGCAGCTGCAGATCGAAGGAGGACTGCCTAGCACAGTGCAAGAAGATTTACAGAAGCTGGAAGGTACATTAGAAAACATGCAGCAGAATATGGAGAAACGGGAAGAAAAATTACAGGTGAGTGTTCTGCATGTAACATTACAGAAATCAGTATCCTGTATTCTATTTTCCCAGTTTTTCATGTAATTTAGTTAAAGTAGTAACAGGTCAATGTCCTTTTCTTTAACTTGCTCTTGTATCCGTCTGATGAGAGGTGCGTTTGCTCCACATTTTAACATTTTTAACAAACTTGTGATCAGTTTCTTACCTTTGAAACTTAGTATGTGGGAACTTCACAGTCAGAACCCATCCATCCCTCCTGATACTTTTCTCTCCTTGTTTGAGCCAAATGTGGGAACCCTTTTGGATTATACTACATCATTTAATTTTTTACTAGCTTGTAGCTCAGTCCTAATTGACAATGTTAATTCTCATTTAATAGACAAAATGCCTATAAATTAGTTTTTAGATGGGGATTATGTGGCACATTTATTCATGAAGGATGACACTGCACTGTAGTGAAATTATTTAGGTTGCATTCAATAATAATACCTACCACATATACAGCACTGCACAAACAATTAAGCCTCACAGCTGCCATATGAAATATCCTAATTTCACAGATGGGAAAACAGAGGCACAGAGAAGTGAGCTGTAGCTCACGAAAGCTTATGCTCGAATAAATTTGTTAGTCTCTAAGGTGCCACAAGTACTCCTTTTTTTTAGAGAAATTAAATGACTCACAGAGCAAATCACTGACTCCCTCCTGATTCCCAACCCTAAACTCAATTCACCAGACTACACCCTCCCATCAGATTTTGCTGCTCAAGGGTGATCGTGCCATTGGATTTGTCACTTTGCTTGGAGGTTTAAAGACACCACAGTTATTTCCTGTGTTATGATAGGTTAAAACTATATGATTGACATTGCAGAGTATTAGAAGACGTTTTAATTGTAATTATTGGTGGAAGCAAATTAGGATATTTCTAAAAGGGCCCACCTTCTGCCAATTTTTAATAGGGGCTTGAGTTTATTTCAGAAACTTGACATTTCAAGGAAATATTCATTACACTGAAGATACTAGGTTGGGTTCCAAACTTGGAGTAGCTAATAATCAAATGCCACATGTTAACCAAAATTTATATTAGATAAACAGAACAGATAGCTCTCTATATTCAGCTTGGTATTAATATAATTACCGTTTTGCCTGTGTAGTTTTTTTTAACCAAAAAGTTTTCTAATTCTATAGGTATCATTGAGCAGAGATCCAGTCCTTCCACCTTTACTTATATAGCCTTGAGGCTTTAGTAGGTTCAGATTTATGCTTAAAATCCAGAGAGAAACTAGAAACAAGTACTAGAGAGAACTGTGCTTTTCTATACAACAGAACAGAACATGTGCCAGGGACCAACCAGACCTTAACTGTCTCCTACATGGTTGTGTCTGTAGCTGGGGTTCTGAGAGGCAAAAAAAATGATGTGTTTAGCATTTAGGTGTGTAACCTTTGACCTCCTTCAGTAATTTATAACCAAAATCTTTTCTGTTGTTGTCTTTTTTATGTGTAGGTCACAGTAAACAAATGGGAACAGTTTGAAAGAGACAAAGAAACAGTAGTCAAATATCTTAAGCAAGCAAGCTCTGCACTTGAACGCATCTTAAGCTTTAGCAGTTTAGAGAGCCTCTCATCAGAACTGGATCAGACAAAGGTATAAATGCCATTGTGTAAATTAGTGGAATTGTGACAATGTTCTGTCTTATTTATTAATAATTAATGTGAAATGTTGTTTTTTGATCTCTGTATGGTTCTCCATGAATGAGAGAGACCAGGTAGGTGAGGTCATATCTTTTATTGGACCTACTTCTGTTGGTGGAAGGGACAAACTTTCGAGCTATACCTCTTTCAAGCTCCCATTAATGTCTGTGGAAGCTGTGCATGCAGGTTGGAGACAAAATAGTGCCTTCAGCAGTTAAATTATAATTTCACCACTGAAATGAATATATCTGCCAGTGAAGCACATATATGGAGAGTAAAGCAATTGCCTGAGCTTTACTATTTTACCCAATACAAGTATTATAAATATAAGGGTAGATATAAACAAAAATATTCACTTTCCTGCTACGCTGCCTGGCGATCAGGTAGCTGATATGTGTTTCTTCTTACAGTGTGCACAGCAACAGCCTGTTATGGCAAGTAATTTTGAAGTCAGTAGACCTAAAAAGTTGATTTTTTTTCTCACATTCAGCATAACACTTCACTAGTTAATTCCCTTTTTCTTTCTCTAACGCCTCTTTCCTTTTTCTTTCTACTCTTCCTCTGTTGTGGACAACACAACTCATATTATCTAAAGCCCAATCCTTTTCCTATTTTGATGTCAATCAGAGCTTTGGTACTGACTTTAAAAGGGGGCAGGTTCGGGCCCATAGTGCTTGCTTTTTTTCCTAGCTAAGTGTATTGTTTTTCCTCAATGCTTATACCTTTCCCTGTTGACAATGATGCCAAATTGTATCTAAATCTGGTCAATCTAGCAATCCACCATTATCTTGTATGAAAGGAAATAATGCTAAAGAGAGAAAAAAACGAAGCTAAAAGCTACATAAAGCTATAAATCCACTATATATTTAGGAGTTATAGCACCTAAAAGATATTAAATGCGAAGACTATCCTAGACACACTGCCCTCTGCAATTTCAGTAATAAAACTGCTTCACAGTGCGTCTAGTACACTGATTTTTAACTGAGTACATTGAAATATTATTGTCATATCATATCAAACTAGGTTCTTGCCTTAGTTTGATTGGAATAGTTAACTAAAATGAGCATTTGTTAATGGAAATGTGAAAATAAAAAGGTTCTGAGTTTTTACACATACCACAAATAAATATGAATAATCATGGGAACAGCCTCTCTCCCCACAGGGGAAGAAAAAACAATAATTTTAGGATCAGGAAATGTAAAACATTTTTTTTTATAATAACTATGATGCCTCTTTACAGGAACTTGCTAAACAGACTATAGCCATTGCAGCACAGGCTGAGAATCTTGTGAAGAACTCCTCTGAGATACAGCTGGGCTCAAAGAACAAGCAATCCCTTCAACAGCAAGCCAAGTCAATCCAGGAACAAGTGAAAAAAGTGGAAGTTACCCTTGAAGAAGAGTATGTTCTTAACAAGTCCTAGTATTTTCTGTGGCATAAGAATGTAGCTGATTTTTACATAACATTGTCAACATTTCATGTTAAGTCTCAAAGGGCACTGTAAATTTCAGCTTTCCATGGGATAATAACCAGGAGAATAGTACTAACCATTGCCGAGAACACAAATACCTACCAATAAAGAAAATAGTGGCTTGATAATACAAAGTAACTACAATGATTCCAGGCATATTTAACAGATAGAATTTTTTATTTCTAAGCCACAGGCCCAATCTTGTGAATTAGTCATGTATTCAGGCACTAGAGCCTTTTGAAAGCTATGCCATTACCATGCTTGTCTCACATTTTTCCTACTTTTTCCACAGGAATATGTCAAGAAGTGCCTTTATCTTAGTGAATGCCCCAATTTGATTTTCACTGGCAATGCAATAAGTATTTCTGGTCTTGAAAATAAGAAAAGGTTTGCCAAAATTCGGGTAAAAATGGAAAGATCAAGATCCATGGAAATATTGAGAAAATCCTGAAAAATAAATGTGACATTTTGCATTTATAAAAATATAATGCATTTTCACAAGTTTGTGAATATTTCAGTTTGGGCAGTGACATTTAGTGAAACTCTGTTTTGGTAGATTCACATATTTCTGGATGTTAGTACCAAAAACTCTTATCAAGCCCAGCTATGGGGGCCTGAGTACAGGTGAAGTTGGCATTCAGTGTCAAACAATATTGGTTGCACCATGTTGTGATCTCAACAATTTCTTTAGAATTTAAGTAGGACTGTCAAGTGATTTAAAAAATTAATCGTGATTAATCACGTGATTCAAAAATTAAACACGCAGTTAATCATACGATTAATCGCACTATTAAACAATAATGGAATGCCATTTATTTTAATATTTTTGGATGTTTTCTACATTTTCAAATATGTTGATTTCAATTATAACAGAATACAAAGTGTACAGTGCTCACTTTCTATTTGTTTTTTATTACAAGTATTTGCACTTTAAAAAAACAAAAGAAATAGTATTTTTCAGTTCACCTAATACAAGTACTGTAGTGCAATCTCTTTATCATGGAAGTTGAACTTACAAATGTAGAATTATGTACAGAAAATAACTGTATTCAAATAAAACAAAACTTTTCCAGCCTACAAGTCCACTCAGTTATATTTCTTGTTCAGCCAATCGCTCAGAAAACAAATTTGTTTACATTTGGAGGAGATAATGTTGCCTGCTTCTTGTTCACAATGTCACCTGAAAGTGAGAACAGGCATTCTCATGGTGCTGTTGTAGCCGGTGTCGCAAGATATTTACGTGCCAGATGTGCTAAAGATTTATATGTCCCTTCATGCTTCAACCATCATTCCAGGGGACGTGTCCATGCTGATGACGGGTTCTGCTTGATACCAATCCAAAGCAGTGCAGACCGACGCATGTTCATTTTCATCATTATCTGACTCAGGTGCCACCACTTTTTTGGTGATTCGGGTTCTGTAGTTTCTGCATCGGAGTGTTTCTCTTTATTAAGACTTCTGAAAGCATACTCTACACTAGTGGTTCTCCAAGCGGGTCCGCTGTTCAGGGAAAGCCCCTGGCAGGCCGGACTAGTTTGTTTACCTGCTGTGTCCTCAGGTTAGGCCGATCGTGGTTCCCACTGGCCGCAGTTTGCCGCTCCAGGTCAGTGGGGGCTGTGGGAAGGGCGGCCAGCACGTCCCTTGGCCCACTTCGCTTCCTGCAGCCCCCATTGGCCTGGAGCAGTGAACCGCGGCCAGTGGGAGCCGCGATCAGCCAAACCTGCGGATGCAGCAGGTAAACAAACCGGTCCGGCGCGCCAGGGGCTTTCCCTGAACAAGCGGCGGACTGGCTTTGAGAACCACTGCTCTACACCTCATCCCTCTCAGGTTTTGGAAGGCACTTCCGATTCTTAAACCTTATGTCAAGAGCTGTAGCTATCTTTAGAAATCTCACATTGGTACCTTCTTTGTGTTTTGTCAAATCTGCAGCGAAAGTGTTCTTAAAATGAACAAATGTGCTGAGTCATTATCCAAAAATACTATAACATGCAATATATGGCAGAATGCGGGAAAAAAAGAGCCAGAGACATACAATTCTTCCCCCAAGGAGTCCAGTCACAAATTTAATTAACTCATTCTTTTTTCAGTGAGTGTCATCAGCATGGAAGCATGTGCTCTGGAATGGTGGCCCAAGTATGAAGCGGCATACGAATGTTTAGCATATCTGGCACATAAATACCTTGCAATGCCAGCTACAAAAGCTCCATGCAAACACCTGTTCTCACTTTCTGGTGACATTGTACATAAGAAGTGGGCAGCATTATCTCTCGTAAATGTAAACAAACTTGTTTTTCTGAGTGATTGGCTGAACGAGAAGTAGGACTGAGTGGACTTGCAGGCTCTAAAGTTTTGCATTGTTTTGTTTTTGAGTACAGATATGTAACCAAAAAGAATCTACATTTGTAAGTTACACTTTCACGATAAAGACATTGTACTACAGTAATTGTATGAGGTGAATTGAAAAATACTGTTTCTTTTGTTTATCATTTTTACAGTGCAAATATTTCTAATCAAAAGTAATAATATAAAGTGATCACTATACACTTTGTATTCTGTGTTGTAATTGAAATCAATATATTTGAAAATGTAGAAACACATGAAAAATATTTAATACATTTCTATTGGTATTCTATTGTTTAACAGTGTAATTAAAACTGCAATTAGTCGCAATTAATTTTTTTAATCGGGATTAATTTTTTTTAGTTAATCGCATGAGCTAACTGCGATTAATCAACAGCCCTACATTTAAGCTTTCATTAAACATATGCGTTTCTGAGCATAGTGTACCAGATCCTCAGCTAGTACAAATCTGTGTTGCTCCATTTACTTCCGTGGAACTACGATGATTTATCCAGTTGATCCACTGGTTGTAAAGATAAACTTCCAAGTATATCCCAGTCCCATGCTGCCTTACTGGAGTTACCCTTGGGTTGAATTTGCCCCAGTTGTTCCAAGAAGTAAGATCTGTTCCTGTCCATCTCAGTGGTTGCCTAACCAAAGGCAACTGAAATGCCAACATTGTTGGCTATTTCATTACTGATCATTATCCAGCTAGTCTGAAATTTTGGGAAGAGCTTGATTATAGTTCAACTGCTTTTTCTTCTCAGTGTGAATCCTGATCCCAACAGCTACTATAGCATGTGTTTGGCTATTGGCAATTTCATTCTTTACACACTCCCTCACTAAAATGTGTGAAATACTATAGTCATTTATTGTCAAATATTCTGTCATTTTCTACTTAATAATTGACTTGCTAGTGTGATTTTTACCACCATCATTGAGCAGGCCACCATTGTCCTTTGATTCAAAAGACTCTGAGTAGCCCCTTACTGCCAGTGATATATATTCATTTTTGTTTTTAATAATGTGGCATCATTTTATAAAGCCTTGCAGAAAGCTAGACAGTTTGGCCATATTCCCATGCAGCCTAGGTTTGGAATAGATTTTCATTTGGAAGTAAAATCATGTAATATGTCTGTGGTACTGTGATAGAACAGGGCATCTTTACCCAATAGCCCATAACTTCTTCCTGCAAAACATGCATGCCTGTATAACTGGACATTAGAATGAGATGAACCTGCAAAACATGTATTTTACATTGAAGTGAATATTTTGTATATATGGTCATGGGGTGGCTCATGCACACTGCAGAATAGCAGTGCCAGCGGTTAGAAATTTTGCCCCATAGATATGTATTGAAGATGTCCTCCTAAACACAGCAGGTCTCACACACTGCTCTTCTATGGGAAAACCTTCAGGAGGAGAAAAAAGAATATCAGCTCTGCATGGTCAGCTACACAGCAAAACTGACACACATTCTTTTTGTGCACATAGATTTGTAGCTGAGCAGAGGGGACAGAGAGATGTCCTTGAAATACTGCAGATCCCAAGGAATCATAAGGAAATCATACCCCAGTTGCTCAGTGTTCTGATTCCTGTATTCTGATCCCCAGCCCTCTTCCTCCTGGCATTATGATACACTTAGGTTACGTATTGCCACCTTATCTGAGTGTAATGCCGACAAACCCTTGTCACCGTTGGCTGGGATCAAACCTGGTACCTCTGGAGTTTAATGCATGACCCTTTCCCGCCTGAGCTAAAAAATGCATACCTCTTAGCTAAGACTGTAGCAGGCTCATCAGTCTAGAGCTGGTCTAGCTGTCACTAGAGGGGGACAGAGTGCCACACCAAGCAGACATGGGTTACATACTTCCTCTAGCTGGAGATGCACATCCTGAGCTTCAGAGACTTCCCAGTTGATATTCTGGATGAGCCCCCACTTGTAACACTGACAGACTCTGGTCGTCATCAGCTGGGATCAAACCTGGGACCACTGGAGCTTAATGCATGACCTTCTACTGCCTGACAAAAAGACAAACCTCTCTTAGCCAAGGCAGAAGCCGGTTAATTACTCACTAGCTGGTCTAGCCGCCACTGGAGGAGACAGAGTGCCACACCAAGCTGGCCTGGGTTTCATAAGCACTGTCATATTCTTTGAGAGGAGTAGAAGCTATGGCCAAGGAGTTACTTTTGGTATACCCAGTGGGGGGTGTATGAGAGAAAGGAGAAGGGTGCTTCTTGTGTGAAGCCTTGGACCCGAACCAAGATCAAGCACAATCTCTTCCTGTTTTAACACATCTAAATTGTACATTTATGGGCAAAAGAATATTTTGGACCAAGCTCAGGCTTCATCAGTTTTCTGTTCTTTCACTTGATGTTAACTCTTTGCTTGAGAAAAAAACAGCTACTTGCAAGGTTGGCAGATTGTTGTTTATAGCACAAGAGAATAAAACAGTCAGTCCTCACTGATCACATGCAGAGCTACAGTATACTGGTCTTAGCCATTTTGCTGTAAAATAATTCAGACCCCTTTATTTTTAGGGATCTGGTGCAGCCATATAATGTTTATATTCCACACATATTGTGTATATGGTGCCTGGATTGTTTCTCTTTGTTATTTCTTGCTTTCATGTGTTCCTTGATACACAGATTTTACACTTACTCATATTGTGTGTACCACTATTGAGATTAATGGAATTGTGCAAAGTCCGATCTGACTTTGATCCAAAAGACACATGTACATTCTCTAAAAACATTTTTTTGAAAATACAAACTGCCTGTAATTTGGATAAGTAGTATTTTTAATTAGACCTCGAAAGAAAAGTTTCACTATATTAAACTGTTTATTTTCTCTACTTAATTTGGTTAATTTTAGTATTAAAACCATGGAAATGGTGAAAAGCAAGTGGGATCATTTTGGCAATAATTTTGAAGCTCTATCCATCTGGATAACTGAAAAAGAAAAAGAACTGGATACCTTGGAAACATCATCATCTCCCTTGGATATGCAAACCAGCCAAATGAAGGTGATTGGTTCACGTGTTACATTAAGCATTAAAACCTTGTTTTTCTCTCTCTCTCTCTCTCTCTCTCTCTTTTTTTTCCTAGTGGCTGCAAGGGTGAGGAACAGACATTTGACTCGAGTTTCAGAGCCACAATGATGTAAAGATGTTACACTTTGTATACAAATATACCAAGCTCAAAGATTTGGCAAGAGCTAAAGGAAAAACATTATAGGCTGGTTTCTCTGTTAGTGGCTATTTATACTTACAAAGCCTTCATTGTATGTAATATTAAAACATTTTAATGAATGCATAGTTTTTTTCTTTTTTTGGATGAAGCTCACTGACTTACCAAATAGTCATGTAGCATGTTTATACAGAGTGTAGAAAGCCTTTATATTGTAAAATGTACATCAGTCAGTGGTTATAGCACCTTATTTTATAGCACCTGATGTTCTGTGTGTCTTTTATGCTGAAATAATAAAGGAACTAGTGTGCTCACTAGCTTGTGCACCCATAGACCTTTATTGCTACAGTATTTACAGAATTCCAAATTGTTTGTACAGTATTGTAGGTACACGTTTTCTCCTAGTTCATTTATTGGCCTCAGAGATGCCTAGTACCTCCAAAAGCTGCATTTAGTCAAAAATACGCTGTCAGTTCCAAGGATCACTTTACATCCCCCTTCAAAATATAAAAGGTATGTCTTCTCAACCTGCATGTGCTCATGGGTGCAAAGTTCCCAAAATGTAATTTTCTATAAACCCTTTAACTCTGCAATGGCTTGCAGTTAGGCTGCTGCAGGCTGTTGCAATATATTTTGAAAGGTTCCCAAGTCAGATTTGATTCAGGTGACTGGAAGAGTTTCTTGACAGAATATTAATTTCTGAAGTTGTGATCATATTAACATATACTAAATAAATGAAATCATCTATCTCTTGGTTGCAGCAGTGAAAAATAGAACACTGCTTGAATTCTTGCCTTGTCATTAAAGCAATGTTTCTAAAAAACTCAAGAGTAAAATTAATATCTCTGTGTTTTTCACAGAGATACATTAAATCATACATCCCTATTTGTTAGCAGCTATTAGATAGAACCCCAATGTTCAATGACTCTGATGGAGAAAATTGAGCACATCTGAATTACACATGACATGTTATAATTTAGAAGCTATGTCCCTGAACTGGTTATTCTGCATGAAGCCTAACAGACTTGTGCAAATACATCGTGGTTCATCCATGCAGATCTCATTGGAGGATTGATACCTATTTGTGTGCTGTGCTTGAAGAGATTAGCAATGACTCCATTCCATCCCAGTGTAAGTTTATGAGAAATAACGCTTCAACTAAATGCCAGTTATCAGACTGAAAATTATTTTAAATAGATAAACATTTGAGTGAGTTACCATAAAATAAAGAAAGTTCTTCAACATGAAGCTACATGAAATAAAGATAAGATTGTGTTTCTTATAAACAAAAGCAAGGCGATGCACGACGAAGTGTGAAACTAGCCATGTGTTCCTCAACATCAAGACATAAATAGCTGCCACCTCAGTTGCTTTCATAATGTTCATAGTTCTGTCTACATTTGAAGAACTTGTGTTGTGTATTGTGGTGTATTTGCTGCTTTGTGTCACATTCCTAATAGTGCTTATAGTGTAGTAGACAGTATTAAGCAATGTCACAATCTGAGTGGCTCAGTGGAAAAATTGTGTGATACACACTTTCTCATCTCTAGATCACCAGAACAGATGACTATAATTATCATTGCATGACTGTTCACTAACCTATGTAAAAAGCCTAATAAGTCTGACATGGCCTTGTAGTCAGTGGCAGAACTCCCACCGCTTTCAGTAGAGCAAGGATTTCACCCTAGGCGATTTCACTGTAATTCCTAATTCCACAGAAATTACGACTACAGTTATCACTAAATGGTTCCGCTGTTGGCAGACAAAGTTATACACTTCCTCTTAGGTGCACTGTAGGTGCGAACTTGCACGGCCTAATTTTATTTCTGTTCTGCTGAGAGAGGGTTACAGCTCCAGTGCTGTCAATCTAGTACCTTTCATTAGCATTGTATTCTCATGCAAAAAAAATTATTTTATAATCTGAATTATTTCAAAACATCACACATAGACTTTATAACTGCTGATTTACTATAGTGCATTCTAGCTATACGATATAACTTTGCTGTTCTAGATACAAACCTTGCAAAATTCTATTCATCCACAGTTGAGTAATTATTTTTGAATAGCAAGTAAAATATAATTAGTATTTTTGTTATCATCGTGATAACAGTGGTTAGTAGATCTAGTGCCTGGAATGGTACAGTTTCATGACAATTTTGGAATTCTTCCATTCACACATACCTTTACATAAACATTTATGAGGATGATAGAGCGTTTCCTAACATTAGTAAAAGAGGGCTTCTCTCTCCCCATTACCAGCCAGTTCTGATAACTATATTTCACTACTTGTGAGCAAAGCTTCATGAACATGCTACATGGTCTGAAGTGAACATACTTCCCTGGTGAAGAAAGCGTATTTTTCCATGTGCACAGATGTTTAATGAGTAAATACGGGTAGGTGCTGCAAGTTTCAAATTTGTGTGAAGGTCTCATGCTTATCGCTAATTGCCAATGAAAATAAGCATAGAAACATATAAAATAGGATAAACTATGATCAGCTAGTGCCTACCTGAAAAGCAGTTGATGAAATCAAAAGCCAGTGCTAGATTATCCCAGAACTCTGCTCAATGACCCAGAGCAAGTTGAACAGTATCAAAGGCCACTATCAATCTACCCTGGAGGAGAATGTTGTCTTGAACTCCAATCTGGCTCTCCATTTAACCCTGTGTTTGAGAGGCAGAATCATCCTTATGCTCAAATAAATTTCTTAGTCTCTAAGGTGCCACAAGTACTCCTTTTCTTTTTGCGGATACAGACTAACATGGCTGCTACTCTGAAACCACCCTAATTAAGTTTCTAATCTGATTTATACTTGGAGATCATAAAATTGAGATGAAAATACCTATTTTCCAATGTATAAAATGCTCCTATTTACACTCTGAAGCAGGTATTCTCGAACTGGGGTGACGGGACCTCTCAGGGGGTCATGAGGCTATTACATGGGGGGTCGCGAGCTGTCAGCCTTCACCCTAAACCCCACTTTGCCTCCAGCATTTATAATGGTGTTAAATATACAAAACAGTGTTTTTAATTTATAAGGGGGGGGTCGAACTCAGAGGCTTGCTATGTGAAAGGGGTCACCAGTACAAAAGTTTGAGAACCACTGCTCTAAAGCACATGCTTGCAAATTGTTACATCACATTCATATTAGATTATTGTCTATCTCCTGACCAATACAAGTTTGTTTTTCATTGTACATTTACTAAGTTTATTTGTCAAGCTTAATTTTAAATATGACTAAGTTATGTTTATTTTTCCTTCTTGAATCCCAACCAGAATTATTCAACCAATTCTAGGGGGCAGAAGATTCTAAATATCATCCTGTCTGCTTATACTAATGTACATTTCATTTAGCCTGCACTAGTTGGTTTTCATAGATAATGCTTTTTAAATAGCTTTCCAACATTAAATCCAAGAAGGAAAGGGAGCTTAGATAATATAATAAGGATTTTTATAACCAGATGTGTAGGGTGATCTCTGAGTTGTCCAGTACATTGATTTATAAGAAAATTACTGTGACTACTATTAACACTAATAGAAGGAAAATAGAAAGTGATTATTCTGATCAATTGAAAATCTGTTGTGGCTGCTAATTTATTATTACTTTACATTTTAGGTTATTAGTAAAGAAATAGATGGTAAAATAAATGGAATCCCAAGTCTAGAAGAGGAAGCTCTGTCTTTTTCTCAGTTTGTTACTTCTGGAGAATCTGCGCATCTTAGAGCCAAGTTAACACAGATCAGAAGGTACTGGGAAGAGCTGAGAGACCATGCACACTGTCTGGAAGGAATAATCACAGGGAATGCATCGCAGCAGCAGAAGTATGAAGAAAGTCTCAAACAGGTAAACATTGCAAACTCTCAATAGACTATTCATAGACAATTTATAGAATGTGTATAGTTTCCCACTAGAACCCTAAAATTACACATACAGTACCATATTATCAAAAAGAAAAGGAGTACTTGTGGCACCTTAGAGACTAACCAATTTATTTGAGCATAAGCTTTCGTGAGCTACAGTGAGCTGTAGCTCACGAAAGCTTATGCTCAGATAAATTGGTTAGTCTCTAAGGTGCCACAAGTACTCCTTTTCTTTTTGCGAATACAGACTAACACGGCTGTTACTCCAGTAACATATTATATTATACAAGAGATTTCATTAAGGTCTGTTTTTAGTTAGCTAAGCAGTTTCGAATCCTCCACTGGTAAATTTTGTTTAAAATGATTTAAAAGGTAATGAAATAGACAAATCATAACGCAGAACCATACAGTGTTATACATCTTTAAAATAACAGAAGACAATTCTTCTGGATGCTGCAACAGTAAATCAGGTCCAGAAACTTGACATATGAAATTGTCCATCTTCAGTACCAGGTAGGAATAAATACTGTTTGCATAAAGGGCCAGTCCTGCAAGGTGCTTAAGCATCTCCTGAGAGCAGCTGAGTGCCCTAAACTCCTATTAACTTCAGGAAGCACAGAGCACCTCACAGGGTCAGGCCCTCAAACTGCAGTTGGCTCTGGATACTTAATTTATTAGCAAACATATAATTTTAAAATGTGACATTTAATTTGTTTTCTGCAGTTTTTTAAAACCTCTGTTTTGTATATATTTCATAGGTGCAGCAGGCTGTGTCTAGATTCGAAGCTAAACTGGCTGAGCCTGTTACTTCATGTTTTTCATCAGCAGATACTTACAAAGCTCTTCAAGATCACACGGTAAAAACATGCTCCATAATTGCTGCTTGTATATTTATTTACTAATTGAGGGAACCTGTATTATATTGACTTTCTTACAGAAAACAGAAATAAGTTACAGTTGAGGGACTGATTTACCTCCATGGGCTGTGAGGCAACTGGACCTGGGGAGGAGCATGCAACGTTACTGCTACTAATGCCCATCCTGCCATGCCTTCTGAGGGGTTCTGTCTAAAGGCACCGCCTTTAAATTTGGGCCAGTGTTCCACAGGAGACTCTTGGGAAATACATGAAATCTACACGTCTCCAGACAGCTCAGTCCCACAACCAAGTGGGATTTGTCACTACATCTCCTATCCCGTCAGGCAGTCTTTCCTACTCTTGGGGGGTGGGGGGGAGGAGGCGAAAAAGGTGTAAAGCAAGCCCTGAGAACTTTTAAATTCCTCTTCATTTTTAAAACATTGTCATAAATAAAAGATAAGAAATGCACATAGCTGTGAATGTTCCTGTGGAGAAATTTCAAGAAATTTTGTCTTTTGTCTTTGTGGTTTATAGCAGTGGTCTCCAACCTTTTTACGCACAAGATCACTTTTTGAATTTAAGTGCAACTCAGGATCTACTCTGCCCCTTCCCTGAGGCCCAGCCCCACTCACTGCCCTTTGGGGGGGGAGGGGGAACATGGCTCTGCGTGCTGCCCCTCTCCGCAGGCACTGCCCCCCTAGTTCCCATTGGCCACAGTTTCCGGCCAATGGGAGCTGTGGGGGGTGGTGCTTGCAGGCAGGAGCAGCACATGGAGACCGCCTGCCCCTGCCCCGCCCCCCTCCCGGGGCCTCGGGGGCATGCTGGCCACTTCTGGGAGTGGTGTGGGGCCAGGGCAGGTAGGGAGACTGCCTTAGCCCCACTGCACCACTGGACTTTTAGTGGCTGGAGATCACGATCGACTGGCAGAGACTCCAGGATTGGCCAGTTGATTGTGATCGACCGGTTGGTTACCTCTGGTTTATAGAAATCTATGATTAGAAATGGATTTTCTTTTGTCTATTTTCCCTTTATCGCTCTGACTATTCACACTAGACATGGGCTCAAGCTACAAAATTCAGATTTAGAACCAGATTTCTAGCTTCTAGAACTCTGGGGGAGTTTCCTTTTTGGGTTTGGGTTTCGTCCATTGTAGAGATACAGATAATTTGCAAAATTTGGATCTGGATTCAGATTTCAAAAAAGCCAAAGTTCAAGGGAGTTTCCTCCAGGGTTTTGGTTCACCTCTCTCTCTATATTACATACACATTCATCATTACTTCTCTCTTATTTCCTCTAAGAAAATAAATACAAATCTTTGGTCAGAATGCCTTTGCAGATATGTGTACATAATTCTTATTGAAGTAAATGACAGCTCCTTGCAAAGGCCATCTGCAAGGACGATCTAGCCCTTAAACTGCAAAAAGTTGTAGATAGTAGCAACAACAGAGGCCTGTTTAATGAGGAAAAAAATATTGTTGCATGTAGGATGTGTAGCCATACGCTAGGTTTCTACTATTGTTTCTACCATTATTGTTTGTTAAGCAATCATAATGGGCTTGGCGCTTAAGCATTACTAATGAATACTGTAGCATGATAATTTAACCTTTTGAGAACAAATTCTGCATCCTTATTTACTTTAAAATATTAGCATTCCTTTCTGTGCTGTTCTTGTTTCTTTTTCAGTTACCCACTGTAGACTGATTCTTCTATGATGTACTATAATTGCATCCTTTCCCACACCTTGTTATTCATTTGGTAGAAGTGCTTTGCTATTGCAATTTTAGGATTATGTGGTGATGGTTGGGGGGAGGGGTCAGTCTTCCCTTTTTAAAATCATTATAATTATTTCTGGTTTGTTTCCATGTAGACATTTTAGCCCCAGTTCTAATGGCACTTACAAGACTGCCCTAAGACTGGCATAGCTGGTTAGTGCAGGATTCCCTTTGCCTAAGTTAGTGTATATCCACTGTAACTGTTCTCATGCCTTCCCCCACTCCAGCACATAGGGCATGGCTGAGTGTCCCTACTCTGTAGCTATCCTCAGCTGCTGGAATGACCCTGTAGGGCTATGAGCTGCCAAAGTAAATTAGAATAGCCCTTAGGCAGCTGCTAGGGAATCTGGACCTTTGGCCCCTAACCAAGCCTTGTGCCAAGCACAGCCTGTCCAGTCCATTTCATAGTTGTCTGGGTTTTTCCCTAAAATTGTTTACAAGGATTCTTTCCCCAAGCACTATCTACCCTTTGTGTCTGATGTGCTTATTTTGTTTGTTTCTAATAAAAGACAAATTCTCTGACCTAATGAGAAAAGAAGCATTGTGCAGTGGACCTTTGTTGGGGGACAGCGGTGTTGGAATCCTTTCTCTGAGGTCATGGAGCACCTATGCAGTAACTCCATGATCCTTGGGCTGTAGCAGTGCTGCAGATACTGTGCTTCTTTCAGCAGGATTTGTGCCACTGGATCTTGGTAGTTATTGATGTCCTGGCCACACTCCTGCCACTTCCCTGGCCTGCCTCCCAAAGAGTAGCATGGATCAAATCCAAGCACTTCTGAAGTAATGCTCCATGCCATTCAGGGAGTGAGGAGTCCTCTCTGTGCATGACTTTTCCCTTCATGTATAGAGAAACCTTACCAATTCTGTGGCCTCCTTTGAGCTCCTGTAGAGGAATAGGAGTTGGCTCATGGGTGTTATTGTTTGTTTGTTCTATTTGTGGCTTTTATTCCCTTATCACCATCAACAGGATCTCTGCCAGGCTGTGGGAAAATTGAACAACACTGTGACCTCCCTCTTAGCCTCTGCCCATAAGGTCACCAGCAAAGAAAAAGCTATTCAAGAGGTTACAGTGTTACAGGAGAGATATGAAAAGCTGCTAGGAAGAGCTAAAGAAAAACAAACCTTACTAGAGACTGTGCTAGCACAGTGGCAGAGGTGAGTAACCCGCTCTCCTTTATTTTGACAAATACAGAGACTTTTCTGCAGATAGTCCAAGAGAACATGGGGCACTTGAGTCGGTAATGTTCTATGCCAGGGGTCTCAAACACACGGCCCTTGGGGTTATTTCCTGCGGCCCATCAAGCTCATGCCCCCCCCCCCCCCGCCTGGAGTTATTTCCTGCGGGCCGCCAAGCTCCCCTCCCCCCTGCTCTCCCTCCCCCCAGCGCTCCGTGTCTATGCTCCTCTGCCTACCTCCAGGCACTTCTCACCAACAAACAACTGTTTGGCTGCGCTTAGCGCTTTCCAGGAAGAGGGGGGAGGAGCAGGGAGCTGCGCGCTCAGGGGAGGAGGTGGAAAAGAGGCAGGGCTGGGGCCGGGATTTGGGGAAGGGGTTGGAATGGGGGCAGGGAAGGGGTGGGAAGAGGCGGGGCAGGGAGGGGGTGGAGTTGGGGTGGGGACTTTGGGGAAGGGTTTGGAATGGGGGCAGGGAAGGGGTGGGAAGAGGCGGGGCAGGGGCCGGGCATCATGGAAGGGGTGCAGTGGGGGTGGGGCCAGGTGCGGGGAGGGCTTTTGTACCTTTATATGGAAAGGTGTCAGTGATGTGGCCCTCCTGGTGATTCGAATTTGAGATCCCTGTTCTATGCCATGCTTTTGTTAGGCAGGAGAAGGAGCTATCTATCTTCCGGAACTGGTTAGAGAGGTGTGAAACTGCAGCCAGACCTCCAGAGCAGTACGTTTCCGCTGACAGAATCAAACTGGAAGGTGAATTACAGTCAGTACAGGTAAATTTTGGGATTGAAAGTTAGCCCAGAAGTGTACCTGCTTTTACGGATTGGCTTTTCTGTAGCTTTCTAGGATTGGATCTGCTCATTTGACCTCTGACAATCTGTCTAAAAGTGAATTGTAGAGATTCACTCAACTGAAAGCGCTTACATTATTATTTATTAATTCATTTATTATCATAGTACCTAGGAGCCGCATTCATGGACTAGGACCTCAGTGTGCTAGGTGCTGTACAAACATAGAAAAGATATTAGCGTTTATCAAAGTGCAGGCAAAATTGGAGGGGGGGTTTGAAGGAAGAATTTTATTTTGCAATTAGTATATGCTGTTTCCTGGGGAAGAGTGCTACAGGATACCCTACCACCCACCAGGGACTGATGGGCTTCAGGGTGAGTGCCACAGGATCTTCAGACTGCAGGGCTGTATTTTCTTTAGGTCACACACTTGTGTATTTTTTTTCATGTATGAGAAGACTTTTCCGAGAGCAAAGCAGGCAGGGATTTTGCATTCAGAATGGAAATGGTGATTTTGCAGCACTTCCACTGGGTTTTTGAATGTAAAATTTCACACAGCTCTAAGGCACTTTTCCCCTGTGAACAAGTGCTCTGTGTTGTAGTGGACTAATGGGAAACATTTGGGCAAAAGCAGCTCTTTTTTACAAATCCAGTGAAGACATAAATTTCATTTCAGCACTGAAGAGAATGGAGAGGTTTTTCTTTGTTCAGGCCAAAGTGTGATTTTTTTCACACAGCTCTAGCACTGGTGACAAGGACCAAATTCTGGGCTAGATTTTGTAGCCATTACTGTTGTGTGAGCACTTAATCTCACAAGCAGTTTCATTGTCTACTTGTTTGAATAAGTGCTCACGAACATGAGAAAGATGCAAAGCCTTGCCCTTCAAGAGGTACTGAGAACTTGCTGAGTGCCTAGATGTCCTAAAAACCCTGAACATCTGTAAGATTTGGTCATACCTGAGTCTTGACTCAGAGTAGTGTGTTGGCGCTCCCCAGCTGACTACAGACTGTCATGTTTACTTGCATATTATGATACTGTATTTACCCTAAAACGTGCAATCTACTGTTCCCCAGCATTTGCAAGCTGATATTACATCCCGTGCTTCACTGTATACCAGCCTATTACAATTAAATGAGTCACTGTTCACAACAGCTTCCAAAGAAAGTGTGAAAGCAATGAAACAAGAGTTCAAAGAGCTGGATGGGAGATGGAAAGCTTTACCACAGACTGTTAGCAAGAGGTATGTGTTTCAGGGTGTGTCTAACATGGTTTACATGCTCAAAAATAGTAATCAACAATGCAGATGAAGAATACCCTGCCTCAGTCACAGCTTTACAGTGTAACGCTGGAAATGTTAGGTTTTATGGGCCATATGCTCGCAGAAGTGGAGAGTATGGGAATCCAACAGATCCAGCATGCTGCCTCTGTGACATCATTCTTCCCCTACTCCAGTGGAAGTGTTGAGGATCTGTGTGCTAGGAGGAGGGTGGGGCAGGTGATGGAGGCAGTATTGTCCCCACACAAATACCATGGAACTTCCTCTTATAAGTTAACGTTGGCATTAACTTATCCCGCTTTCCTACTCAGTATGAAGGAACTTCCTTTTGTGGGGAGGTCCAGGTCTAGCAGCTGGTGAGGGAGCCCCTACGATCTTGACCTCTGCAAAAGTCATGTGGATAGCAGCTGTGAGTTAGAATCCATTGAGATATTCTTGTCTCCGTGGATTCCTCAGGATACACATGGATCTCAAGTATCCCCTGATTTTGGAGCCTAAACATTTTACTTCTTCAGAGAGAACGTCAGCTCTCTCAAGGGAAATATGTATGCAATTCTGAAAGGGAAATCTCGCAGCATTTCTTGTCCCCGTTCAGTCTTCTCCTGCATAGGAAATGATATAGCAGGGTTTTTTCAGTTTAGTATGCAATGGCTTAATCTTGAGTACTCCTGTGAAAGGATGAGCATCTCTCTAGATTGCTCAGCACCTTTCAGGATGGAGCCTAAAGTGTACTTGCTTGAAGTTACTTTAAACAGAATTGTTATGTCTGAAAATTCAAGTTTAAGATCATTGGCCCATTCCTGTAACCTTTGCTCCCATGAGTTTCATTCATTCTCTCTCTCCTCTCACCTGGAATGTATTTTAATACTGTCTAGTCAGCTGTGGTTTTGATTAATCACAGTGACTCACTCACACTGAAGTTAACTTTTCATTTTTATACCTGATATCCTGTAGGATCAGTTTCCTTCAGTCTCTTGTTGCTGAACATGGGGAGTTTGATGAACTGCTGCTCAGTTTTTCAGACTGGATTAACCAGTTTCTTGGTGAATTGCAAGCCACTTCTGAGATAAACACAGCTGATCAGCACACAGCTGTATGCCGCAATCAGGTAAGCTATCCCGTTGAAATATTCAAAAATATAAAGAAAAGCATCCCATGCACAGTGCATTCCAAAGACCATGCAGCTAAAACTATGATGAAGCTGCTTAACCTGTTGGAAATCTGATTGTCCATATTACACAGTTCACTTTTTTGATTGGGTTAATGCAAATCAGCAATGCAGTATTGTTCCTACTGGGTTCTATTTAGTAATAATTGTATGGATGAGCTTAATTTCTTTTGTCAAGACTTCTCTCTGAACTCTTGTATGGAAACTCAGTTTGTTTCCTGTCTTTCTAAAAGGACCACTCTATGGAAGTGGAAAGCAAGAAACAGGAACTTCAAAGTCTGAGGGAACACGTAGAAAAGCTGTGTTCTTTTAGTAGCCCAGAGGACCACCACATGCTACAGGGGAAGGCTGATGACTGCTTCCAGCTCTTCCAGGAGGCCAGTCATATAACCAGACGAAGACAAGAGGCTCTGAATCAGCTTGGGGTGTTCCTAGAGTTACATGCTGCTGCATCAAGTGTGCTTCATCACCTGAGGCAGACAGTAGAGACTACTAGAAACATGGATAAGGCAAAATCAGAACTGCTGGAGAAGGAACTGAGGGATGTTGTTCAAGATATTAACAAATTACCACCTGCTGCAATCAGTTTGGATGGAGCCCTTACAAAAGCCCAATATCATCTAAGACATGGAAGTTCTGAGCAGAGGACATCCTGTAGGGCTGTGGCTGATAATCTATGTTTAGAACTGGAGTCAGTCCAAAATCTGTTGGGAACCAAGCAGAGTGAAGCAGAAGCCCTTGGAGCCTTACAGAAGTCTTTCATGGAACGTAAAGAACAGATGTTAAAGAGCATTGAAGATATTGAGGAAAGAGCTGACAAAGAAGGATTGAAGGAGCCAACACTTCAGGCACTACAACAAAGGTAAAAACACGAATCTTAGGAAGTACTTGATCTTTGGTGCCTTTTTTTTTTGGCTTGTATTCCATAGTATTAGATGTTTTGATGACTTAGACTACTCAATAATCATTTTATTCCTTGGGTTAAATTCACTCCTGGGAGATCTAGGTCTCCAATGGTAGAAAGTCTGCAGAGGAAAAGGTTGCAGTGGCGCAAGTTACAGACAATCTGTGGAGCCAGCCAGCACAGTTCCAAAAGTGAGCAGTCTGGCAGAAGAGAGGGCATATCCAGAACACTCGGCAGGTGCTCTGTTTCAGCACATCTCTCAGAGCTCTTTCTCAGGAAAAGCACATGGTGAAATCCCTGCCAATAAAAATTGCTTTATCCTGAGAGAATCCATACTGTAAAGTGGCAGTACAAAAACTGCTTCCGTTAGCACAGACATTGCAGATTGTATAGTCACACATTAGCAGGGCATGAATGGAACCCATTAACTGTAATAAACTGTCAGATTATAAAGGAGACTTACTTAAAAGGGATTCTAAAATTCTAGAAGAATATTTCCAAGTTCACTTTGTGTGGGAAGTGAGGATAGGGGGCGTATGCATGTGTGGTTATAGAAACACAGAGGCCTAGATTCTGATCTTAGTTTCACCAGCATCAATCCAGTGTAACTTCATCTTCAGCAGAGTTGTCCCAGATTCACACTGTTACATCTAAAGCCAAAAATTGACCATCAAATGTATTTTATATGCAATCTTGCCCTTTCTCGCTCTCATTTCATTTTCAGTGAAGCTAAGAAGTAAATGTGTAACCACTCTTCTCATTTGCAGATTAAAGATCTTTAACCAACTGGAGGGTGAACTGAATTCTCACCAGCATGAACTGCAGTGGTTGATGGACAAAGCAAAACAAATGGCCCAGAAAGATATAACATTAGCGCCTGAAATTGACAAAGAGATAAATCGTTTGGAAGCTACCTGGGAGGATACCAAGAAACTAATCCATGAAAAGTAAGTAGATTTTGGATATACTTAAAATGAGGGAGAAGGAGTATCTTTTTTTTGGTAGAGGACGAGAGCTCAGGTATTTGAGTATTATTTCTTTTGCCACATCAACTCCAGTATACAATAATACCACCTAGCAATCATATATGATTTGATATCTTAGGAGTACTGTACAAACATGATTTAATTAATAAATCCATATTAATTATGTGCTCTTTTTTGCTTTTCTAAACTTACCCTATGGCTGGAAAGTTAGGAAATCTCCATTAAGACTACATGATTACTATGTAATTAGAATTTACATAATGCACTATTTCCCTGTATGCTACCTCTGCAACATGCCAATCTTCCACTGGCTTGAAACTATTCCTGAGCTTAAGTCTCCTCTATGTCTGCATGTAGCACCACCCTCTAGGCAGTCAGCCCAGCTCAAGATTATGTTTTGAGTAAAATCATAACTCAAGCCATTTGCTAGATAATACTCAGCAGGGCATGCTGCGGTCTATCTGTCTATATAAGTATATTCTCTCAATATATATTCCAGTAACTTTTTCCCAGTCTTAACTGCATTTGCATTTGTTTGAAAAGAAAACTAACATTCTTTTAAGGTTTTTTGCTTGTACGTTTGGTTTTTGCTGAAATAAGTGGTAGGCTCTTTCAAATATGACTCTAGGTTATACTGTAAAATTCCTCCCTCTCCTTAGTACTGACACCCTTCAAATATTTGTATACACACTGGCACTTTGCCAAGCTATGTGCATTTCACTTTTATAGATTTCATCCTTTGTCAGTCCCTTTAGCACAGTCACCAAAGGTGTTATGTTCATTTGAATTCACTCTAGTTTCCCAATATCCATCTGGTAACGAGGTGTGCAGATCTGAACAAAGGAGAGGAGAAGGACTGAATTTACTAGGCTCTTATACCTATTTCGTCAAGGTCACTACCTGCCCCTCATCTTTATTTTATGTGCTGCAAAGGCATGGATAAGGTGGTGGAAGCTCACTTTGAATGGAGGCACAGAGGTGAATAGTGAGACCTAAACACACAAAGCATTGTACTAAACCTGGGGAGCGGGAGGAAGTTAGGATGGCTGCTCGACATGGGGAGTGGGAAAAGTCAGGGACAGTGGGGGAGGTTGGGGTGTTAGGAATAGGAAGAGGAGTCAGGGTGCGTGCTCTGTATGGGGAGTGAGGAGAGCTACAAAGACTTGGGATCCTTTGGGAGGGGGCAACCAGCTCCAGTTTGGGAGGGGGGTTCTGGAGATTTGCGTCTCTCTTGCCGGGGTAGCTGCTCCCAACCTGAACATCCCAGTTCCTGCCTGCTCCCACTGCGACAGCTGCTCTGGGTCCTGCTCTCACCTCCACTCCCAGCAGCCATGGAGCCCCACTCAGCCTGAGGGCATAAAATAACTCACTTAAGAATAACACACGGAGGTGGAAATATAGATCCACATCCACAGTATTTCCATTGTGGGGGCACTAGCCCCAATGCCCCCCAGTTCCTCCGCTCCGGAATATTTCCATGGGATGTCTCAGAGGCCAGACATCACCGCTCGGAACTGAAGATAGTATACATATATAAAGCCATACCTACTTGCTTAATAAATAATAGTAATAATAATAATAATAATAACATGTACATGTTCAAAACAATGAAAAGACATTACCTAACTAATCCACATAATATCTCTTTGTGGAAGTATATTTATTTCTATTTTACATATGGGGAAATTGAGTCAGAACAGCAAAATGACCTACCCAAGGACACACAAAACAGCAAGTCAGAGGTAGAGCTATGTCAGAGTTATGTAACTGGGTTATTTAGCTCCCTTTAACTCACCCAACTACAGCCCAGCTATGGCAGTGAGGAAGAATGATTTGGTGGCTAGCGCCCTAGACTGGGACTCAGGAGACCTGGGTTGAATTCCCTGTTGTGTCAGACTTGCTATATGGGAAGTCATTTAGTCACTGAGTGCCTGAGCTCCCCATCTGTACAGTGGGGATAACAGCACCTCCCTATCTCACAGGGGTGTTGTGAGGATGAATACAGTAAAGACTGTGAGTTGGTCAGATACAATTGTAATGGGAACCATATAAGTACCTGAAAGTCAGTTTCTTAGTGAGTCTTTTCTGACCGGAAGAAATGTAATTTTAACTCTCGGTTTTTAACTAATATGATTATTAGTTTTGCTGTAAGCCAGTGGGGACCTCGCTGTGCACGATTATTTCTCTGGTATGCTCCTGAGAAGGAGATGAACTCAGAAGTGACCGTCTTTCACACTTGGCCACCTGTGGCTCTCAAATTCCTTTTGTCAGTGGAACACTGTTTATAACAAAGTAAATTATATAAAGGAAATATGGGCTTCCTGTTCTGTCTTACTCCTCCTCGTGAAGAGCTTGAATTCATTGAAAACTTCTATTGAACCTGAAGTTCCCTGTCTAGGCAGGGAAATCCAAAATAAAATCATAAGATCTGGCTTCAGCAGCAAATTGTTCCCATTTCCAGGTGAATGTCTCAAGCCAGAGGCGTTTGAAACGATATTTTAAACGTAAGAAAGGAAATATTTTGACTGAAAAATCAGCAAGGCTGGACAGGTCTCCCTCTTCTTCAACCTTCATTTCTACTTTTTCCTTTTTAACCAAGAAGCTTGAAATCCTTCACTGAATTTAATTTAGTTGATACAAGAGGTTGAAAATGCACAATCAGAAGCCAGCTACATGGCACTGTGGTTTTCAGACAGCATGGTCCAGTGAGTAAGACACTGAACTGGAAATCAAGAAACCTGGGTTGTACTATCAGCTCTGACCTGCTGTGTAGCCTTTGGAAAGTCACTTTGTTCAGATACCCTGCCTGTTTAATGGCAGTGTGGGACCCTTCTTTTGTGAAGTGCTTTGAGATTGATGAATCAAGAGTGCTGTATAAGTGATAATGATGATTATGTACATAACCACATAGATCCTGCTGCTTTAACATTCTAACCTGATTCCCCTGGGCCACTCCGGGGGAAGTTCTCCCTGACAAATGCCTCTGTCACATCTCCTGGATTCACAAATATCAGAATGAACACCATTCTTTCAACACAGCTATTTTCCATTACAGACAGGAGCAGTGCTGCATCCTGGTTGATCTGATGAAAGAATATCAGAGTTTGAAATTGGCAGTAACTAAAGTCATAGAGAATGCTGACAACGTGACTATGACCAACTCCATTTTAAAGGATCAGGAGGACGTCAGAAGGGCTTTATCAAAGGTAATTCAGATATTTTCATTTAAAAATAATTGAATGGATCTTCCGTTTCAACAAATATGATGAATCGTTTCTTTTTGTGTTTGGAAAGAAGTTGGTCTGATCCTTGCTTAAAGTTCCTTGCAGTATTGGGTGCCAAATCATCTCCCACTGAAATCAATGGTAAATCTCCCATTGGCTTTGATTTGGGAAGAATCTGGCCATTACTGTACACTCTGCACATTTTGCAGGAAAACCTTTCAATTTGCGGGCATCTGCTTTTCTATTGTTTTAAGTATATTGTACATTCCTTCAGTGATTTTAAATGTACATTTGTATACAAGGAGAAGCTGTGCATAGATACTGGAGATGGATACTCTACTCAAAGGCACTGAGGAAGAAAATGCCTAACATGTTTCTAATGCTTTGCCATAGTAACCCCTTGGATCATTTTTGTTCACTTGAAAACAAAATGAAAGGACAAGACGATAACTGAACTTTGGTCTCTTCCATGACAATGCAGGGCATTGATGCTGCAACATCAGCAAATTAGCCTCTGCTTCTGAAAAATGACACATTCTCTGTCTCCTTCCCCCAGCAATGGTTCATAGGCACCGACTCCATGGGGAAAAAATGGTGGGTGCTAAGCACCTTCCGGCAGCCCTCCTATCAGCTCCCCCCACCCACCCCCAGCGTTTCCCGCCCACCAGTGAGCCCCATGGAGCAGCACCTCCCCCTCCCTCCCGCCCACCGTGAACAGCTGTTTTGTGGCATGCAGGAGGCTGGGAGGGAAAGGGAGGAGTGAGGACACTGTGCACTCAGGGGAGGGGGTGGAATTGGGTGGGAAGAGGTGGGGTGGGGATGGGGTGAGAAAAGGTGGGGTGGGTGGGGGCCTTGGGTGGACTGGGGATGGAGCCTGGGTCAGAACCAGGGGGCGAGCACTTTGGAAAGACGGCACCTGTGGATTAGTTTATCCAAAGTGGTTACTTTGATACAGTACTGGACACGGAAAAGGGTCAAGGACTTTGGTTCCCTATAGTCCATACACTTCATGAATTACATTTATTACATTTCCAAATTCTGCTAGCCTGAAGTCACTCTTAAGCCCCAGCACATCTTGAGAGTAAGTTCTGAGTTAAACTCTCTCCATTCATTAAATTTAAATTCAGTAAATTTTCAGAATGGAGAGGGGTAACTAGTGGTGTTCCCCAAGGGTCAGTCCTAGGACCAATCCTATTCAACTTATTCATAAATGATCTGGAGAAAGGGGTAAACAGTGAGATGGCAAAGTTTGCAGATGATACTAAACTGCTCAAGATAGTTAAGACCAAAGCAGACTGTGAAGAACTTCAAAAAGATCTCACAAAACAAAGTGATTGGGCAACAAAATGGCAAATGAAATTTAATGTGGATAAATGTAAAGTAATACACATTGGAAAAAATAACCCCAACTTTACATACAATATGATGGGGGCTAATTTAGCTACAACTAATCAGGAGAAAGATCTTGGAGTCATCGTAGATAGTTCTCTGAAGACGTCCACGCAGTGTGCAGCGGCAGTCAGAAAAGCAAACAGGATGTTAGGAATCATAAAAAAGGGATAGAGAATAAGACGGAGAATATCTTATTGCCTTTATATAAATCCATGGTACGCCCACATCTTGAATACTACGTACAGATGTGGTCCCCTCATCTCATAAAAGATATACTGGCATTGGAAAAGGTTTAGAAAAGGGCAACTAAAATGATTAGGGGTTTGGAACGGGTCCCATATGAGGAGAGATGAAAGAGGCTAGGACTTTTCAGCTTGGAAAAGAGGAGATGCAGGGGGATATGATAGAGGTATATAAAATCATGAGTGGTGTGGAGAAAGTTCATATGGAAAAGTTATTTATTTGTTCCCATAATATAAGAACTTGGGGCCACCAAATGAAATGAATGGGTAGCAGGTTTAAAACAAATAAAAGGAAATTCTTCTTCACTCAGCACACAGTCAACCTGTGGAACTCCTTGCCTGAGGAGGTTGTGAAAGCTAGGACTATAACAGGGTTTAAAAGAGAACTGGATAAATTAATGGAGGTTAAGTCCATTAATGGCTATTAGCCAGGATGGGTAAGGAATGGTGTCTCTAGCCTCCATTTGTCAGAGGGTGGAGATGGATGGCAGGAAAGAGATCACTTGATCATTACCTGTTAGGTTCACTCCCTCTGGGCACCTGGCATTGGCCACTGTAGGTAGACAGGATACTGGGCTGGATGGACCTTTGGTCTGACCCAGTATGACCATTCTTATGTTCTTATTAGAAAATGTTAATTTTGATGGGAAGCCTGTAGTGGGTATATTGCAAAATTGTCATTAATATTCAGTAGTCTGCACCATAAAACACATAGTATTAAAACATGCCTCTTTATGGGCTATGTTTTATAAAAATCATAATATCTGGAATTATAATTCAGATAATCATCCTGTTAAAGTTCTCTGAATTATAACTTCACAAATTCTTGCATGAAAGACTTTTAGTCCATAGTGCTACACCTATTTTACAAAGGATTTCTTTTATTTCTATTTAGTTTATTTTGATATTGCAGGTAACATTTTTTAACATAAGCCTTATGACAATGACCTCCTGACAACATTAGCCAGAAGAACGTATGCAGGAGTTTGCAAGATCCCTCATACAGCTATGCCAGCATGCGTCAACCCTCACTCGCAGCACATTCTGCGTGCACATCTGTCTGAGGCTCTCAAAGCACTTTTCAAACATTAGTGAATTATGCGGCATGACTGTTATATGTTTCTGTTATCCCCATTTTACAGGTGGGGAAATGGCGGCTTGGAAAGTTTGTAAATTATTAGCCCAAGTTCCCACAGCAAGTTATTGCAGAGTGGGAAAACAACCCAGATCTTGTCACTCCCACTCATAGACTTTATGGCCAGATGGGGCCATCATGATCATCTAGTCCAGTGGTTCTCAAACTTTTGTATTGTGACCCCTTCCACACAGCAAATCTATGAGTGCGACCCCCCCACCTTATAAATTAAAAACACTTTTTTATATTTAACAGTATTATAAATGCTGGAGGTGAGGTGGGATTTGGGGGTGGAGGCTAACAGCTCGTGACCCCCCACATAATAACCTCGTGACCCTCTGAGAGGTCACGACCCCCAATTTGACAACCCCTGATCTAGTCTGACCTTCTGCTCATCGCAGGCCAAAGAACCTCACCCACTCTGTCCTGTAATAGGCCCATAACCTCTTATTGCATAACCATTCATGTACTTACAACTGTTAGCAAGAAACTAGAATAACTAGAAAACACATTCCATATGTTCAGTGACTTTAGGTCTCTAGAGGTGGATGGCTGGGGAGATGGATTTTTATGTATTTATTTATTTATTTATGACTGCATTAAACAAACATTTATGTTTACAGCATGAAGCTGTCAAGAATGAACTAAACGACAGACAGGAAGAGCTGGATGCCTTCACTAATAAAGGAAAACACTTGCTAGCAGAGCTGAAGAGAATTCATAACTTTGATCCCATACTGGTGAAAACAGATATGAACAGTACTGTGGACAAATGGCTGGATGTAAGGACAATGAATGATGTTTTCCTTATACGGCAGACTCAGTTTACAGTCCGAGAATACGTTGCAATGTCTGTGCTTCTCTTAGGAACTGAAAATACTTCTTTTTTTTTTTTTTTTAACTAAAGGTGACTTTGGAATAAATCTCAGAGGGCTAAATCATGAGTATTCTGGGGTTGGTTTGTATCTACAGTATGTACTCAACATATATCAAGTACATTTGCTAGATCTTAAAAAAGTGCACACTTCTGATGGTATCTGAAATATGTGTAAATTTGGACCAGATCCTCATCTGCTGTAAATCAGTAAGGCTCCATTAAAGTCAATGCAGGTACACTAATTTACACCAGCTGAGTATGTGGCCCATCGTATATTATGAAACATAATATTTTAAAATTTCATATCTATAGAACTTTATGTGCAAATCCCTTTATGGTTTGAAATCCTTCTGAAGCTCTTAGTGAGCTGTCTTTTCTGTTCTTGTATCATACATTTGGGGTTTGCTCAGATGAGAAATTCCTCAGCGTGCATGGTGGACTACTCCCTGCTTACCTCCTGACCCCAAGTTTGTTGCAAACCTCATGAGTTTTGAAAACTGCAACCTATTTAGCTGAGACTGCTAAGCCATTTGAGGTCCCTAGATGGGTTTAAGCAAAGGTATGATGCTTATTTGGAGTCAAAGAAGGGAAGCTGGGAAGGGGAGTGTGTGTGTGTGTGTAGGGGGAGTGTATGTATGCAGAGAGTTAAACTAAAAGAAGGTTCACATTTGGTTTGAGACTTGGGTTTTTTGGACCCATTTCATCCCTCACTATTACTGAACTAGTTTTGATGCATCAAAATTGGCTCAAAGGTGAATTTTCAGTGTTGGGTGGGGTTCTAGCAATATAACACATTTTAAAGTCAATGGACATTTATTCATCTAATTCCTCTTGCAACTCTTTCCCCAGTCAAAGTATACACATTCAGAGGCATTGGCATGTACTGGTTTATGTCAGTTTTACAATATATAAACCTAAAATGCAGATAGTAACGTCTTGCTATTCTGAATGTGTTTCTGTTTGTAAAACAAGAGACCTGAGGTTAGGTTTTCCAGTTGTTTCTGAGCTACTTTTCTTGCAATTGACTCAAGCTTAAAGAAATATGAAATTAATTGTTCAGGATATGGATGTCTGTTCCTCTCCAACAGGTGTCAGAGAGGACTGAAGACAATGTAGAAAAGTTGAGTGTAAGCGTGTCTCTATGGGATGATGTGCTCACCATTGGAGATGAAATTGATACATGGTGCAGTAATGCCATCTCTCAGCTGAATGAAGGCATCAGCAACCTGAACAGCAGCCAGAAAATGGAGGCCTTCCTGAAGGAATTTCAGGTGCTTACCAAAAAAAAAAAAAGATATAAATGTTTGAAATGCTTTAATCAGAGTCTCAGATGGTTTAAATCGGCATAGCTTCACAGAAGTAAGTGAAATTATGCCAATATACATCAGCTGGGAATCTGCCTTTTTGATCTTTTGTTCAGTTACATTATTACCAAACATAGCAACTCATTAGGGAGAATGTAAAAATCTAATAGATATATCCACCTTCTTTCTGAGACTGTCTGTTAGTATGTGGTCTGCTGAAGAGTAAAGGGCAAATTATTTGGGCTTGGTCTGATTTCACTCAATATGTTCAGAAACTAATTTACTAACATAAGAGCAAGCCCACTTATGTGGACACTCTTAAACTGGTTTAAGAGTGCCTCATATCCCTTTTGCTGTTGATTCCTTGCAGCACCCTTTCTTGCAGATCTCACTCCATAGTAAATCTCTCTGTATATCTGGAATATTTCATTACTTTATTAGCGCTATGCCTTAGTCACACAGCAGGTGGTGGATCCAGTGTTGAAGTTCACTAGTACTTCATTTCTGTTACACTGTGATTACCCTGCATTAACAATAATTACATCAGATTCTCATTCATTAATAATACTCTAATGCAATACTTTTACCTTTTGTCTAGAATGGGCTGTTAAACAAGAGTTGATTTAATACATTAGACCAGAGATTCCCAAATTCTGGTATGTGACCATAGGTATATGAGCTTGATGGTTCATCAGTTCACTTCTCAACAATTTTCTAAGAAGATGGTATGTGAACCAATACAGTTTGAGAGCCACTGTATTAGACTCTAAATCCTAGAATAGTGACGGAGCTTTGGTACTACAGCACTCCCTTGTTATGGGTTTTTATGAGAATAGTGTTGTGTCCAAAATATATAGCAGGTCCATTGAAGAATGGGCTTATCCTACTTCCTCTGGAATTAATTTAAAAATAGTGATCGTCAATGAAACAGATAATGAGTTTGTATTAGTAATATAGGTAAATAGTATGGAATGCTTCAAAGGGAACACATTTGCTTTGATTAAATTAATATTATATTCCATTGTGTCCATTTCTCACTGGGACCAGCCAAACAAATTGGTGTAAAACAGTCTGGTTTTGCATAGAACCAGACTGTGCCCAGGCCTCAGGTGTGCAAGGGACAATACAGAGTTCAAGGACTGTATAGGAGCTGAATACAGTGGATGTCTTTACACTCAGGTAATGCAAAGATTCTGCACAGCTACCACTACTCTGCATTGGCTTCTGCAAAGGAGAGAGGAGGGGGCACGGGTGTAGCCCATTACCCCCCGCCCGCCGGTCTGGACCAGCCAATAGAGAAGTCTCAGCACAGAGAGAAGCACACACTGCACCTAATTTGCAAGTGCCTCAGCATCTGCATGTCTCAGGAGCACTGGAAGGCATTGTGCATCCCTGAAGCACAATGCCTCCCGGAATTTCTGATGGGGTGATTCTGCACCACCTTAATGCCACAATTTAGCCCTTAATGTGCCTCTTCTAATCAATGAGATCTGTGTTAATTTAATGTTCCCTGCAATAGCATACATATTTGTATCAGAACTTTTAGTATTTCAGATCTCAGAAAATTACAAAGTGAAAGTTATGAGCTTTCTCTGTAATGTTAACAAATAAAATGTTTCTCCAGAGTTTTCATTGAAATGTATACAGTAAACTAGAGATCCTGACATGTCAGTGAATTTCAGCTCTCTTTTCAACACAGAATTTAGTTCTGCATTTGAGGTTTTTTCAGAGCTCAGTTCTCTGTAATAAAAAACAGAGGGTTGTGCATTATACTCTGCATTCCATTAAGTGGAACCTAATGACCATAGTAAAATTTTCCAGTCTCATAAACAAAGGCATTCCCATTTCTACTGAGCCACTTTTCAGAGACTCAAGCTGTTAAACAAATGAGCTGTGTGTGGTTTTTTAGTGAAGAGGAAAATGTCTGAACTTAATATAAAAAAGGAAAGAAGTGAAGTATTTTTGTGAGACAAGAAAACCGAGGGATAATAATGTTTAACTTTGTTTGAATAGCTAAACATTCCCTTTCTTTTTCTTTCTTTCTTTCTTTCTTTCTTTCTTTCTTTCTTTCTTTCTTTCTTTCTTTCTTTCTTTCTTTCTTTCTTTCTTTCTTTCTTTCTTTCTTTCTTTCTTTCTACTGAGCACCTATCTACAACTTCATTCAGCTCTTTAATGATCAGTATAAAATATTTACTACATGCTCTTTTTCAGTCTCAAGTTATAAATAAAGGACAGAAGTTGGAGCAGCTTAGTTCAAAAGTTTCAGATCTCAAAGAACTGACCAATAGTCAAGAGTCACCTGCAGATCTTCAGGTAAGATATAGCTGTCACTCATCACAATCTGTATCCTTCTGAAATTGTGCCCCTTCTGTATAGCCTTTGTCTATTTGGGAACATATTACACTTGCCAGTATTCTGCTAATTTTTCTTCCTATTGAGAGAGTTCTGAATTAGTTACTGACATTGTTTCTGAACAAGAATACTGTAGAATACAGAGGGGTTGAAGTTTTATAAGCACTTGCCACCATCTGAATTTAGAGAGAGCTTCTTATTTCAAAGGTAGTGTTGCAGTGGAGCATATGGGTAATTATGTTGGCCTACTTTACAAAACCAAGAAACAGCACATTGGATTCGAATCTGTGCATCAAACTAAATATTATTAGAAATTGGCCAAAACACGAACCTCGAATCCCCATTTACTGTTTTTGTTATTTTGGGGGTCTGATTCAGATGAAGACTCATTTTGTTTAATGACTGCAATGTTGAATCTACAGAGAGGGAGACTAACTTTTTAATTTTCTCAGAGTTGGATAGCCATTCATTCAGGATTAAATTCTGGCTCTATTGAAGTCAGTGACAAAAATTGCATTGACTTCAGTGGAGCCAGGATTTCACCCTCAGTGCCTGCCATTTTCATTTACTTTAAATATTTGTAGCCATTCACATAAAAAGAGAGCGAGAAAAAAAGGGGGCCTCACATCCCACTTTTCCTTTTTTCCATTTGTTATACCATGTGAACTGCCCATTAGTTGTAATACTAGGCCCAAGTGATTCACTGTAGTGCTCTAATGTATGAAATTTTGATTTTAGTTCCTAGAAGCAGATTTAAGGCAAAAATTGGAACATGCCAAAGAAATGTCTGAGACAGCAAAAGAGACACTGGAAGATTTCAGTACTCAGAAGATGCAGATACTAAAGTTTATAGATCACATGACAGGCTGGCTCACAAAAGTAGAAGAGTCACTGTTAAACTGTGCTTGTAACCAGGATCCCAAGAGCTTAGGTAAAGTGAAGGTAAGTGTTACAGAAGATAGACTTTCTATTGCATAGTGGCTACTGTATTTAATTCTAGCATAGTTTTACCTGATTGGTCATAATGGCTCTCAATGTATTAAAATGTACATGTTAATTTTAATCTGATCAGTTTAAAACTATCCATTTTTATGCTTTAGGATATCAATGAAGAACTGTCTGTCATATTTTTAAAGAAGTGAGCAGCATTACTGATCTTCATTTTTTTTCATTGTATTGCAAAGCTTTTGGAGAAATGAAATGAATAGCAGTGTCTTTATTGTGACAGGAACTAATGTTGTTTCATCAAACTGTTTTCAGTCATTGCTTTAGAATATTTGCTATCCTGTTTTTTGTCTTTCTAATTGTTGTGAATATGGAGCTCATGCAATTAAGAGACTAAGAGCTCGGGTAGAACTCAGCATAATATTAGGTTCTATCCTAATGCACCTCAGTTGCCATCTGCAGCACCTCTGCTATGTAAATCCTAGACTCTCTGTGAATGCTGACTACCACGCCTGGCCATATTGTGACAAAAAGCATGGAGGTTTTTGTGGTGTAAATAAATGGCAAGTCTGATGAAACAGCCACTCTAAACTTTAGCTTTGATATAAATTTAGCTTTGTATGCTGTTCCCCAGATGGATAAAGGCAATGCTAATGATTCTCCCTCTCTCTCCCAAACTCACATTGCTTTCCTAATGTACCTTTGAACTGGGCAGAAAAATGCCAATAAAACTTTTTTTTCTGGAATTTGCCAGTTTGTCAAAATAGAAATGTTTTCCAGAGATGGTTTGATTTCTATAAAGTTCTGATGGAACACAGGCTGGGGTCGATGGAACCCTGTCAGCCAGGCAGGTTTTGATCAGAAACTGATCTGGTTTCCTGCCAGCTTGCCCGCCTGGCTCCTCATCAACAGATGTCAGAGAACCCAGTGCTTCTGGGGTCCGTAGCTCTGGGGCTGCCCACCAGATGGACTGCCCTGGAGCTCGATCTCATTTAATGGAAAATGTCCAAAAAAATGTTTTTTTTGTTCCAAAGCACAATGAAACCAAACTTTGAAATATCAAAATCCTCTATTAATGGAATTATCTTTCTCCACACAGCTCTATTGTACCCCAAATGAACCCTCATTGTTGACTGCAAATAAACATTATTTTCAGTTGCACTTTGAAAAATATATTTTAAAAAAAATGACAGTGGTGAATGCTAAAAAGTTCCATTTTTCTGTGCTGATTTGACATTCTCTAGGAGCCATTTCAGTTGGGAAATATCAGGAAATTGTATAATCTAGTACCCTGTTCCTCAATTCCCTCCACAAATTCCTTGCTGCAGAGTGCTCTCTGTAGCTGCAACAAGTGACTGGATGAAGGGCAGCAGAGCAGGAAAGTAGAGGAAATAGGCAGCTGTTTTGTTTAGCTGGGCATGTCGCACTGATGATGCAGTCTTATCTTTTAGGAAACACAAAAAGAGCTTCAGGTCCAGCAGAGCAGCATCGATTCGACTCGGGAGAACCTCAATAGCCTGTGCCGCAAGTACCACACAGTGGAACTGGAGACTCTGGGTTGCACTGTCACTTCACTGATACAGAAGTACGAAGCTGTGACCCAACTGTGTTCCAGAACGCAGGCCAGCATGCAGGACTCCCTGGAGAAACACGTCCTCAGTGAGTCTGAGTGCCTGTTAAGATGAGCTGGTAGACTGCAGCCATGGATCAGACTGCCTCAGAAGAGTCTGCCAGAGAGTGTTGGTGCAAAGTTTCCGTTGACATCATTTATAGTTACACTCTTGTTCTTGTATAGAGACTTTCCTAAAAGTGCTTTCACCAAATGCTAGTTTCAATGTCTGTTGCAAATTGAAGGGTTTACAAAAACAAAATTCAACCTCATTTAATACATGCAGTCCTCATGACAGGAGTTCCAATTAGGCCTTCCCTGATGAAATCCTTCTATGTTTCTCGTCTTCCACTTAGTCCCATTTTAATCCCCCTTGTTATAAAACATCTCTTGATAGCACTCAAATGCTCTGTATAGTCTGTCACCAAGGACAGTCTCATGGTGCCTGTTGCAAAGGCCATTGAAGTCAATAAGAGTCTTTCATTTAGCTCCAACAGGCTTTGGATCAGGCACCTAATGAGGGATGATGATATATCTGCACTGGTATTTTGGATTATACAAGAGTAAAATGCCTTTTTTGGAAACTTATTCCTATCTTCTGTTTTCTTTTTAAAAGCTTCTATGCAGGAATTCCAGGAGTGGTTTTCAGGTATGAAGGAAGCAGTAAAAGAGTCATCTGATAGGTCTGGGGACAGCAAAGCCATAGAAGCAAAGCTGCATGATTTGCAGGTAGAGTTATCAAATCAAGACGTGATAATTAGCTCCTTTTGGCAATTTGCATCCATGTCTTATCTAATTTATATCTACAGAAATCTGACAAATCCATTTTTTCTAGAAAGAAAATATAAAAATGGCTCCAAATAGCAATAAATTACTGTACCATATCCAAAAGACGTCAACCAAATGTATTTCATCTTGTCGGATTTTTTGTTCTGTTAAAACTCTTCTTCCTTCCTCTCTGCACATTTCTATATCCTATTTTCTCCTTTGTCTCTGTCTTCCTCTCACTCTGTCCCTTACCCCTTTCCTATCTTTCCCTACAATATCTTTCTTCTTCCCACTCTTTCACATGTTATTGCTCACTCCCTCCTTGAGATATACAATGCTATGATATACAGTATTAGGACTTCCTTGATCTGATTTGTCATGGAAAAGAGCACAAACAGGACAAAAGCTGCTCCAATTCTTGTAAATAACCCTAATCCCTAAAATGTCTGCCCATAGTCTTGGAGATTACATAAAATAGGCAGAAAGGGCTGGGGAAGTACTGGGAACAGACAGGAATTGTCCATTCTGTCCATCATAGATTTTAATAAAATGGTCCAGTTGTAATCAGTTCCACTGCTAGACATAGGCTCTGAACTTCTTGGGGAAGTCTGGCCATCCCTAGTGTATACAGTGCTTCCTTAGCTATTGGCTAATCCTGCTAGTTTAAACTGTACTCTTTTCTCACACAGAGAGTGTTGGACTCGATTAGTGAGGGACAGAACAAACTAGACGCTGTCTCCACACAAGGAGAAAATGTGTATGCTTACTTACCCAAACCAGTTGTGAGCAGTATCCAGGAGCAGATAGCAAAGTCACACCAGGACTTCCAGGGGTTCCTGAAACAATGCCTGAAAGATAAAGAGGCTCTGGAAGACTGTGCCTCAGAACTGGGAAGGTGGGTTATTTCAACAGAACCAGATACTCTGCAGAATTTTATTATAAAATGGCTTAGAGGTGGGGCACTACACTGGATGCTGAAATTTTCAGACTGTGGGGATATAGATGATGATTTGAGATTAAAACTTGCAGTTAAAGAAGTAATAACTATGGGCCTGTTCACCCCCTCCTCTGGAGAGAAGTTCAGAGAATCATCTCTGTGCTAATAATTTTGGAAAAACAATTGGGCTCTGTATGTTAGATTAAACAAACGCAAAAGCCAAAGGCTTTAAGGTATTTATTAGCTCAGAATATGTTTACTGCTAAAATAACAGGAAGAGTATTAGTGGGTAGTTGGATGAAACAGCAAAATGAGATCAGATGGAAATTTCATGTGTGCCTGCATGTGCATTAAAGTAAGATTTTCAAAAATAGGAAACTAAAGTAGACTCCTAAATGCATGGCCTTATTTTTCAGAAGTGCTGATCATCCAGAAACTCCTGTTAACCTCAATAGGTGCACAATACTTTTTAAAATCTGGCCACTTGTTTACGTGCTTACGTTTGATCTTAAGAGCCTAATTTTAGACATCTTTTAAAAAAAACAAACTTGGGTTAAATTTTAATGACAAGCAAGATTTGGAGAGACTTTTTTTTTAGCCTCCTTATCTTTACTGAATATAGTACTTAATAAATACAAGCACTGTCACTTTAAATTTTGGAAGGTTCTTTTCCCGCCGTAATTCCCATGATCTTGCTGAACATTTTTAGAGCCCTGCTGAATATTTTTAGACTAGTTGTCACTGCAGAAGTATGCTGTGTGTGGAGCTCTCATTCACTAAAAGTTAAAGTGGTATCCAGCCTGCTTTTCTACTCTACTGGATATGCATTATACTGTATAAACTCAATAGTATCTTTGCACACCTAGGAATTGCTTTTGAAGGGATATTTTTCTGTTCCGTAGCTTTGAGGATCAGCACAAGAAACTGGCCCTGTGGATCCGGGAAATGGAGGAAAGAATACGTACTGAAGCACTAGGAGAGAGCAAACAGCACATCCCAGAGAAGAAAAATGAGGTGCAGAAAGTGGAAAATTTTCTTGAAGAATTACTGGCTGCAAGGTATAAAAACACGTTTTCTAATGTCCTGTTGTCAGCGTTCTTTTTTCCTTCTGTTCAGCCATAATTAAATGAACGGACTGGTAGTATGAGAGAGAAGTGCTGGAGGATGCAGTGTGTCAAAGGAACAGCTTACAAGAGGCTCTGTCCAAACAGCTCCAGACTCTGGGGAAATTTGAATCTGTATCCAAACTTAACGGCTTACGCTCATTTCTATTTAAGGGGAAGTTGAGGTAACTTTGTTAGTAAAGATGATCTGCACAGCATTAGAGCACAGCACCCTCAGCTTTAGCAATATGGTTTAGATGTCCCCCAAAAGTCACACTAATAGTAATAGTCATCACATTGTCCATTAAAAAGTTTTGTTTTCTTGCTTTTGCCCCATGGCATCCAGTTCCACTTGGATTGCACGCTCATATGCTGCCTGCCACGCACTGTGCCCATGAAACCTCTCAGCCATGGAATCCTACTTGAGTTGGGAATCAGCCAGTGGATGACGAGGTAATTGCCATTTTTAGTATACTGTGTAGTTGTGCAAACATTTTATAGTTTGTTGGAAAAGGTAGAAAAAAATATTATTCAATTGTTTTGCTAAACCTCACAGTATACTAAAAGAAGGCACTTACTCAATCCTCATCCATCTGTGGCTGTTCCAGCAGGGTTTTTGTCTGATGTGACTTCAACATAGTACATACAGGGACAAGAGGGAGGATGATCCAGTGGTTTAGGACTTGGGAGACCTGGGTTCAGTTTTCTGTTCTGCACAGACTTCCTATGTGACCTTGGGCAAGTCACTTAGCTCTGCTTTCCTGTATCTTGATTTCCCCAGTCATTAAATGGGGATAATGATACTTCCCTACCTCGCAGGTTCTGAAGTGCTCTGATACTACTGTAATGGGAGCCAGATAAATATTTAAGATAGATTACCTGTTGGAGAGGGAATTGGCAATATCAGTAGAGGTGGATGTAATAGGAAATAAAATTAGAATGTGCTTATCTCTGCTTTTAGCTTGATTACTGTTGGCACCAAACAGTTATTCTTAAAGCAAGAGTGTAGACCCTCATTAAGGTTATTTATGTTACTTTACAGCAATATATAAGTCTGATATTATACACTCAAATTTGGCTTTGTTCAGATAACTTTTCCAGCAACCATGAGTTGTCTGACTGCAGTCAAAGTTGGTTATGTTGGCAGCATTAAGTAATTTTCCATCCTCACTATAGCAATAACAGTTCAAGTGGTTTCTAAATTTAAATGTCAATCTCAAATCTTTCTTTTAGAGAATCCTTTGCTAAACTTTCCCAGAGGGCACAAGCTTTAAATGAAGAAGGACATGGTGCTGGGAGGGAAGTACGTCTGGCTTCGCAAAACCTTACAAGCTATCAAAATCTAGTCAAAACTGTCAAGGAGAAGTTGCGAACATGTCAGGTTGCACTCCAGGAGCATCAAGCCTTGGCGGAAGCACTACAGAGTATGTGGTCCTGGGTGAAAGATGTTCAAGATAAGCTGGCTTCTGCAGAGAGCACTGTCGGCAGCAAAGCAACATTAGAGAGGCGGCTGATGCAAATTCAGGTAAAGCACAGGGCTACATGAGCTAGCACATCAGGTCAAAATTGCATTAGAGTTTAATTCATGCCACACTCACGGAGCTTAGGGGCTTAAGCTATTCATTAGCTGCAGAAAAGGACCTGGGGATTACACTGGACGAGAAGCTGGATATGAGTCAGCAGTGTGCCCTCGTTGCCAAGAAGGCCAACGGCATATTGGGCTGTATTAGCAGGAGCATTGCCAGCAGATTGAGGGAAGTGATTATTCCCTCTATTCGGCACTGGTGAGGCTACACCTGGAGTATCACATCCAGTTTTGGTCCCCCCACTACAGAAGGGATGTGGACAAATTGAAGAGAGTCCAGCGGAGGGCAACGAAAATGCTTAGGGGGGTGGGGCACGTGACTTACGAGGAGAGGCTGAGGGAACTGGGGTTATTTAGTCTGCAGAAGAGAAGAGTGAGGGGGGATTTGATAGCAGCCTTCAACTACCTGAAGGGGAGTTCCAAAGACGATGGAGCTGGGCTGTTCTCAGTGGTGGAAGATGACAGAACAAGAAGAAATGGTCTCAAGTTGCAGTGTCGGAGGTCTAGGTTGGATATTAGGAAATACTATTTCACCAGGAGGGTGGTGAAGCACTGGAATGGGTTACTTAGGGAAGTGGTGGAATCTCCATCCTTAGAGATTTTTAAGGCCTGGCTTGACAAAGTCTTGGCTGGGATGATTTAGTTGGTGTTGGTCCTGCTTTGAGCCGGGGATTGGACTAGATGACCTCCTGAGGTCTCTTCCAACCCTAATCTTTTATGATTCTATGATCAGCTGCTGCAAAATAGGCAAATGCTTTAGGAGGCACCAGTTGGCACTTGTATGGCTTTATGCTTTGCTGCTACAGCACTCTGCATAAATATAAATGGAGAGATGAAATGGGTGAAGTAATATTTTTCATTGGAGCAAGCCATTTTTCTTGGTGAAAGAAGGAAGGTTTCAAGCTTACATAGAGGCAGTCCTGAGAAAGTATGGTCCAGGCTGAGTAGGGATGCACAGGAGTATGGTGCAGAAGGGGTAAATCAACTAAATTACAATGGTGAATATTGCTAGAGGAGTAGCATTTGGAGGTTTCCTTTATGTTTTCTGGCTGGTTGGATTTGATACATGTGATCCTTTTTGTTGCACAGGAGATCCTTTTAATGAAAGGTGAAGGTGAAGTTAAGTTGAACATGGCCATTGGTAAAGGTGAACAAGCCCTTAGAAGCAGTAATGAGGAAGGGCAGAAGATGATACAGACCCAGTTACAAACATTAAAGGATGTATGGAATGATATCATCAACACTTCAATGAGCTGTCAGAGGTAAACTCACTTTAACTCTCTTTAAACGTAGGGCCAGATTCTGACATCCTTTCTCCCAGTGATAAGTACCTTACACTGCAAGTAGTTCCGCTGATGAATACTTGAAATGTAATGTGCTGCTCGAAGTGACTAATGCTGGCAGAATCTGGCCCAGAATGAAATGTAATTTAGAAGTGCTTATCTGAGAAAAAATACGGAGAAAGGCAGTGTGGTGATTCCGCTGCTTGAGTTCAGAGTTCAGTGTAAACTGGTCACTGCAAAAATACTTCCCTCAATAAGAAAACTCTCACAGTTCAGTGTGCTTGGTAGTCTGAGAGGACTAGGACTGAGTAGTCAAAAGTTGTCAGTTTTTCAATAATTACTGAACTGGTGCACTTTTTATTATAGTTTTGAGAGGAGGGCTGTTTTTTTTATTCAGGAGTCAGGATTAACGTACATTGGAGTTTCATGTGAAACCTGCAGAACACTTCCTTGTCTGAAGTTAGTCAATGTTACCCAAGTATCTCATTTATTAGCACTTCCCCCAACCCCATTCCACAACTCCGATAGAGATGTGTGCGGAAGTTTACAATGATAAAGTTTATCTAAATTTTCACTTTGATTGTGTGGCTAAATTCACCCCAGTTTATGTCGGCTCCAACTGACATAAACTTGGGGTGAAATCCTGGTCTTTTACATAAGAACGGCCATACTGGGTCAGATCAATGGTCCATCTAGCTGAGTGTCCTGTTTTCTGATAGTGGCCAATGCCAGGTGCTTCAGAGGGAAGGAACGGAGCAGAAAATCCTCAAGTGATCCATCCCCTGTTGTCGACACCCAGCTTCTGGAAAACAGAGGCTGTTGACACTGCAGAGCATGGTTTTGCATGCCTGCCTGTGCTGGCTAATAGCCACCGATGGACCTATCTTCCATGAATTTATCTAATTCTTTTTTGAACCCTGTTATTGTCTTGGCCTTCACAACATCCTCCAATAAAGAGTTCCACAGGTTGACTGTGCATTGTGAAGGCCAAGACTATAACAGGCGGCTGCACACGCTGCCCATGCCCCACCCCAAGTGATAGCTCCCATTGGCGGGGAACTGTGGCAAATGAAAGCTGGGGAGGCAGCACACAGAGTGCCCGCCACGCCTCTGCCTTGGAGCAGACGGGACAGGTTGCCGCTTGCGGGGAGCTGCCGGACGTGAGCGCCCCCGGATCCGGCACCCCGAGGCCCCTCCCGCATCCCAACCTCCTACCCCGAGCCCCCTCCCACACCCAAACTCCCTCCCAGAACCGGCGCCCCACACCCCCTCCTGCGTCCCAAGCCCCGCACCCACCCACACCCAAACTCCCTCCCTCTTAGTTAATTGGCATTTTTCTCTTACCAGCATCCCCCATTCCCACAACATGCCGGATAAAACAGCTTTTACTGTAATAGCTCAGATGACAGGGAAGAAGTCTGAAATAGCAACAGTTTGAACTGATAAATGGAAAGAGTCAGTTTTGCTAAAGAGAGATCCAGAAAATATCTGGGAGAGGACATGTATTCTAAATGTATGATACACGTGTACAATAAGAACTATAAAAGGTGGATTTTTACCAGTAAATAAAATATTGATAGTTTGAAAAGGTACAGTGGATTAAAAGATTTCTACTGGTTTCAGACATTTACTGGTTCTGTTTGTATTCTGCACTACAATATATGAAATATCTCTCAGACCCTTCTTATAAGAATTTTTCAAAGTGTAATTTCTGTATTCAGTACAATTATGAAGAGGGAATTGGGCTACAATAGGTAATATCACCTTACCAGTAAAATGGTGAATGAAAACTTTTTGATTGCACTTCACTGTTCTAGGGCTGTGTGAAATTCTTAAATTTTTTGTTTGTGAAAATTTTCACAGTTGAATTTCAGGCAATTGTACTCTTACAAAATACTACTTTTTATGATGTTTTAGTGAACAGCATCTGTCAGTGTGCTAGGTTGTAGAACCCTCACTCTTTTTGGTAGCACTTATTACATGGGGCTCCTCAGGTGAGTATTATAGTGCCACTTAATTGGTTTTCCTTAAGGCCTGCAAGACTTCTGACCTGTAGTGTATCTGTGTCTGTGTCTTTAATGTAAGCTGTTTGGAGTCTGTGATTAGCCAGTGGAATGACCATCTGGAGAGGAAAAGCCAGCTGGACCAGTGGTTGGAGTCAGTGGATCACAAAATTGAACAGCCTTTACAGACCCAGATTGGTCTGAAAGAGAAGTTTTCTCAACTGGATCACTTCCAGGCTATCGTTTCTGATATAGAGGATCACTCTAGTGACCTGCATCGACTCACTGAACAAGCCAAGGAACTATATGAGAAAACTGAGGATGCTTCTATCAAGGAAGCAGCTGAAGAGGAACTGAAAACACAGTTTAGTGACATCACCACTGTGGCCAAGGTAAATGCCTCGTAAGAGAAGGCAAACTTTTACATACTTGTTTTAATAAATAAGCTTGTGCCAAGATTTCAGTTCTATTTCAAGTAATAAAAATATTTATACACACTTCTGTAAAATCAACATAGAAGGCAACTAAAGAATCACATCCTAAATAATATCCTGCTTGCATATTTATGCTGAAACATAATCGGAGGGCAGCCCTGGTACTCAATTTCAATAATTTTACTTGCATGAAAAGCCTTGTAGGTGTTGGACTTTTCTTGGCTTTTTTACTTCAGTTATTAAGATAGCGTCTAATTTAATTTGCTGTAATTCACTGGGATGCAATGATTTGTTTCCCTTGGGAAATTAGGGTTATCAGGTGGAATATTTATGACTTTCAAGTAGTGAGATCCATATATTTCAAGCTTGAGGTCTTATATACAATGATATTTCTGCAATTCCTTTTTATTTTTAAACTTTATTTCTTTCTCATTTATTTCCATCATGTTTCACTTGTGTATGTATGGGAAAGAAGGGGGGTGGGCGGTGTTTTACACAAGCACAAGAGAAGAACAAATTGCTTAAATGAACAGAAAACACATTTCTATAAAGAAGATGAAGATGAAAGTATCTGTTTTATGGGCCACTGAATATTAGGCATGTCATAGGGCACATCTTTGTGGTCTCTGAGGAAAGTGGATAGAAACTGTTTGTTCTTGGACCCCTTGTGCCAATGTCCCTCCCCAAGCTCACCGAGGGAGGGATCTTGGACAGACTGCAGGGGATGCAACCAGGTGTCCAAATAGTGTGTGTGCATGCGTGTGTGTATGTATGTGTAAGGGGGCATATGTGGCAAAGGGGGAGCTCACCCTCCTTCTCGTCTGCCACCTTCCCATTGGCTGGGGGTGAGTACCCAGGTTAGCTAATTACTCCTATATGCCCCTCCCCACCATCATATTTATACTTTCCAAGCCCTTTCAAAAGCCTCTTGCTCCTGCTAGCTGCCCTCCCTCAGGTGTAGTATAGGAGCCATGTTTTTTTAAGGTGATGCGGGTCTGACAGATCATCTGTTTTTAGATCAGGAAGGATTTTTTTTGTGTTGGAACAAATTTTCAGAGGTCTTCTGTTTTTCCCCACCTTCCTTGCAGTGTCCTAGAGGCAAAGTTGGATTGTAAGCAATAGATTCATAAATGTCTAGGTTACATTAGAGGCCAAAAGGGACCATTGTGACCATCCAGTCTGACCTCCTCTGTAACGCAGGCCATAGAACTAGTTTCTTATTGGATACAATATTTCTTTGTTTTTCCTTCCTGGCCTGAAGCTATGTAAAGTTGCAGCACAGCTGACATGTTTCATCCCTGAGGGGCTTTTAGTGGTAGGTGAATAACCTATATATGTTTCAGTTCTGCCCCGTATACCCTAAATGGGTCGGGACCTGCCTGTCTGAGAGACTACCTCTCTCCCCATGCCATTAAGCCTCAGTTGCAGTCAGCAGAGGTACTCAAATTGGAATTTACTCAATTTAATAAGGAGGGGCCGGCAGTATAACATTTTCCATAAGTGTAGGCTTGAAAGGATTTAGATACTTGTTAGTAAATGTAGATAGACTCACCAGACACACGCAAACCAATGAAAACATGTTTCCACCAATAATAATAGAAATTTACAAATAGGAAAAATAAGAAAAATGCTGGCTGAGAACTTGTTACAGTTTGATTTAAGGATATTTACTTTGTATATTTTGACATGTGATGCTGACAATTTGTGTTTTAACGGTTATAAAGCTTTATCTTGATGAATCTCAACATCCACTGTTTTTAAATGGTTATTGTCTGACCCCCGTAACTTCGCACAACTGAAAATTTAAATAAAAAATCCTTTAAACACCAGAATTTTGCCCAACTGTGAAAATTTAAATAAATAAAAATTGAATTCTGCAAGCCTATATAAAATCTAAAAGCCTATGCAAAAGCCTTTATATGGTATATCTTGGCTTTAGTAAGGCTTTTGATACTGTCTCGCATGACCTTTTCATAAACAAATTGGGGAAATACAACCTAGATGGAGCTACTATAAGGTGGGTGAATAACTGGCTGGAAAATCATTCCCAGAGAGTAGTTACCAGTAGTTCACAGTCAAACTGAAAGGGCATATCGAGTGGGGTCCCGCAGGGATCAGTTCTGGGTCCGGTTCTGTTCCATATCTTCCTCAGTGATGTAGAGAATGGCACAGAGAGTACACTTATAAAGTTTGCAGAGGACACCAAGCTGGGAGGGGTTGCAAGTGCTTTGGAGGATAGGCCAGACTGTGCATCTAAACTAGAGCCAGTGAAATGGGATAAGCTTGTTTTTTGGCTTATTGTGACAGCCAGGTTGCTTATTTACAGCGTGAAAGTTGGCAACTTTTGCTCACTCTACCAGAATGCTCTCTGGGTCTACATGGGAGCACATACTGCTTCAGCACAGGAGCAGCTTTGCCGTCCTTTGAAAGGATGTACTGAGTATTCTCCCATTCCCTACAGCCTCCCTATTGGCCGGTGCAGAAGGGAAGCAGGGCCATGGCTCTGCTCTCACTCTTTCCCCTCCTCCTGCATTTTGGGGAAGCTAGTTTCTCCTCTCCTCAACCAAACTGTGTATTTCTTTAAGGCAGAGGCGCAATGGGGAAGGGGAGGACCAGGCAAAACATAGCTCTTTACTATGGATAGCTTATAAGGCAATTATTAAAAAGAATACTTTGGAAGCAGCCCTGCAAACAGCATGCAAAACAGCACCGCAAACGGAAGGGGAGGAGAGACCAAAGATTATGCTACTCCTTAAGCGCACAAATGAGTCTGTTTTCCATGTGATTGACAGGAGAAAATGAGGGAAGTGGAAGACATTGTGAAGGACCATTTGCTATACCTTGATGCCATCCACGAATTCACAGACTGGCTCCATTCTGCAAAGGAAGAGCTGCACCGCTGGTCAGATGCGTCTGGAGATACATCAGCCATACGGAAAAAACTAGCCAAAATTAACGTAAGAAAAGTCAACTGGGCTGGTTTTACTTGTAACTTTGTCCCTGGGCACTGAAACAGGACATGGCTAGAAGTGCTGTGGGATCTAAAGATGCTGGTTTCCCTTTGTTTGTTTGAAATGGGTTGTTACTTTTCACTGAGCTGAGAGTGCACTTGCTACGCCAAACTCTGTTCTCAGCTGCTGTGCCTGTGGTTTGAGTAAAACCAAAACTGAGGTCTTTAGTCACAAGCCCACACTGGAAGCAGCAGCATCATATCAGTGGGCTCAGAGAGGTTTGCTGGGGTTTTCAACCTTTTTCTTTCTGAGCTGCCCACCCCCCATGGTATAAAAACCCCACAGCCCACCTGTGCCACAACAACTATTTTTCTCAGTATAAAATCCAGGGCCAGCATTAAGTGGTAAGAAGCAGGGCAATTGCCCTGGATCCCACGCCACAGGGAGCACCGGGAAGCTAAGTTGCTCAGGCTTCAGCTTCAGGCCCGGGTGTTGGGGCTTGGGCTATAGTCCTGCGTAGCAGGGCTTCAGCTTTCTGCCCTGGGCCCTAGCGAGTCTAACACTGGACATGCTTGGTGGACCCCCTGAAACCTGCTTGCGGACCCCTGGTTAAGAACCACTGTCTTAATGGGCCAATACACAAGCTGCACCACTTTGGTCCTCCGAGTGTGCCTGTCCCATCTGCAGAGCTGTATGGAGAGGAAACAGAGACAAGGGCAGGGCCCTTACCCTCTGCCACACCCCTTCCTGTTCTGTTAGGGCAATGTGTGCCCTGGGGTGCACAGAGAGACCGATCCCTGCACTTCTCCAAGCACTGCGGAAGTGCTGATGCATGGGACCCGTACAGTGAGGGAGTCTCCTTGCACACTCCCTGCCCCCCTTGAATCTCTGAGGGCCTGTCACCTTCTATGTGTTTATACGCTCCAGAGCAAATTATCTATCCCTGCATGCAGTATAAGAGCAGAGTTCACATATATTTGCTGTCAAAACATTTCACTTCAGATGTTCATAGAGGAGTTTTAGACTGCGGCACAGTGTAGGAAGCTGGTCTGGTGGGTAGGTTTTCAGACTGACACTAAAGAGTCCTGGGTTTAGTTCCCACCTCAGTCATGGCCTTATTGTGCCATTTAATCTATCATGTGCCTCCGTTCCCCAATTGTAAAATGGGGAGAATTCTTCCCTACGTTACAGGGCTGTTGAGAGGATAAATACATGAATGATTGGGAGGCACTCAGATACTGCTGATATTACGGTTGTATACTACATAGATGGCTGTATAGAGAGAGCTGCTTCTTCCATGCTATATTCCCCCCAGGTTACAGTCTTTTCTTGTTCCTATGACAGCGTGTGATCTCATATTTATATATGAAATCAAAATATGACACAACATGCTGTCTCGTGGAAAGTAAGAAATTGTGCAGCCAATAATGGTGCATCACAAATTATGGGCAGAATTGCAAAGCACTCCTGCACTTCACGTTTCTGTTTGTATGTCCTTAAAACGATTGGGATCAGCTACACCCTTGCATTTATTGTATTAAAGAGAATATGTTTTTTCCCATTTTAATCTAAAGAAGCTTCTTTGCACTGTCTAAGAAAAGTTGTTTTTCTTCTAGTCTTCTGAAAGTTTGAGTATACTAGCTTCAGAGTCACTCTGTTTAAAGCATTCTGTCTGCTTTGTTGTTTTCATTTTATTTTAACCTTTCATTTACATTTTTAGATGGCGTGGGTATTGTGAAAATGTTTTTGTTGAAACTGCTGCTTTGTTCACCACGAAATGCTGGCTGTTACTTCCCAGTAGAATGTGCTGCCCTCCATTTGTAAGTGTTCAGATTTCCAGCTGTAGTGAATCACAGCACTTTCAGTTACCATGGCAATGTTCCATTGCAGGAGCTGATAGATTCCAGACAGATTGGTGCAAGCCGCCTAAGCAGAGTTGAGACACTGGCTCCTGCAGTGAAACAGAACACAACTCCCAGTGGGTGTGAACTGCTAGATGCAGAGATGCAGGCCCTGCACTCGGACTGGAAGCAGTGGGAAGAAAGCATATTTCAAACCCAAAACAACTTGGAGGATATAGTTAGCCAAATGGCCTTGTCGGAGCAGGAGTTCACAGCGCAGGTTGCTCAGCTGGAAAAGGCCCTGCAACAGTTCACCTCACTTCTTGCAGCCTGCTCTCAAAAGCTGACCCTCCTAGATGGCAAGCAAACTGATAAAGAAATAATTGAATGCTGGCACCAAGAAAAAGTAAGGCCACTTTCTGCTTCTCTAATCCTTTTTTGGTTGTAAATATACAAGTACTCTGTTGAAGAAAACTTCTTACCAGCAAGTGACTGTAATACATAGGCATAGGAAAAGCAGAAAGCTTTGAAATACATTTTTAAATATAAAATTCAAAGCTGAAATCTCTAGTAATGACTTTGTAAACTTTTTTAAAAGGAGTCACAGTGTGCAATGTTTTAATGAAGACATTTCTCTTTGGCCTCCATTATACAAGGCATAATACATGTTTCTCAGCTCTCCCGACACTGAAAACAGGGCCTTTCAGCAGAGGCAGAAACCAGTGAATGCTAGTTTTGAGTTTTCCTTCCAACTCCCTCAGTATTTCAAGCCACAAAAGCACATGATTGTAGAAATGAATATTGTATGTTGTGGTTTCCATAAGGTCAGTTAGCCATCATAGGCATTATGTTTCCTTGAATTTAATCCTTGCTTTTTGCCAATTTATTCTTCTCATTTCTCAGAACATCTTGGCATTGTGCATTATAAACTGTCGGCGTATATTTAGAGAAGAGGAATTAGAAGCTAGTATCTACTGGTTAACTGTTCTCTTAACTAGCTCAGCAGTACTACTTCAAGACAGAGAGAGGCAATCGAAACGCTTTTACCTTCATACTTCTCTCCGAGGTGATCTTCCACAGCAGAGGCAAAAAGATTCCTGTAATATTATAACTGTGAATGATATATGCCCCAAAAAAGGTTGTAGAGTGTTTCAGTTTCTGCTAGCTTTGCACCAAAGCCGTCCAAGTAGAGTGAGAGAGCCATGTAATGCTTGCACTGTCACTCCTTCACTGAAGATCTGAAATGTTCTAAAACTCCCAGAGATGTTCTTTCTTTAACCTGAAATTATTAATCTCCATCTCCTGCTTCCCTCTCACGTTAGTTCCCCTTTCACAGAATTCTCTTCTGATACGCAGATTTACAGTACCAGTATGCAGCATTCAGTACACAGCAGCAGGTCTGATAAGGCTGTAATACCACTTTAAACATTATGGGTATGAATATGCAAAATTCCCCTTGGCTCATACTATTTTTAACCTTGTATTATTATCAACACACATACAGTAATTACCAGAGATTCTGTGCTTAAAAACCCATATTAAACTCCTTATAATCTCAAGAGACTTCAAAATGTTGCTTGTTAATATTTATACTGTATACAAATTGTAGCTGAATGTAGTACTTGTCTAATATACTTATGCTGACTTCTAATAATATGTAGAATGCAGAAAAACAGAAGTCTTACTGAGTATGCCTCTACTTTGTAATCTAATTTATAGTAAAAAGTAGGAACCTGTGTACTGAAAATTAGGAGTCCTAAGGAAAATTAATAATGTGGACAAGGGTGAACCAGTGGATATAATGTACTTAGACTTTCAGAAAGCCTTTGACAAGGTTCCACACCAAAGTACTTACTTAAACAAAGTAAGCAGTCATGGGATAAGAGGGAAGGTCCTCTTATGGATCAGAACTGGGTAAAAGACATATGAGAAAGGGCAGGAATAAATAGTCAGTTTTCTGAATGGAGAGAGGTAAATAGTAAAAGTCCCCCAAGGATCTGTACTGGGACCAGTCCTATTCAACATATTCATAAATGATCTGGAAAAAAGAGTAAACACTGAGGTGGCAAAATTTGCAGACAATACAAAACTACTCAAAGTTAAGCCAAGCCCAAAGCAGACTGCGAAGGGATCTCTCAAAACTGGGTGAGTGGGCAACAAGATGGCAGATGAAATTCAATGTTGATAAATGCAAAATAATGCACATTGGAAAACATAATCCCAACTATACATACGAAATGATGGGAGCTAAATTAGCTGTTACCTCTCAGGAAAGAGATCTTGAAGTCATGATAAATAGTTCTCTGAAAACATCAGCTCAATGTGCAGCAGCAGTCATAAAAGATAAAATGTTAGGAAACTTTAGGAAAGGGATAGCTAATAAGACAGTAAATACCATAATGCCTCTATATAAATCCATAGTATGCCCACACTTTGAATATTGCATACAGTTCTAGTCACCCCATCTCAAAAGAGATATATTAGAATTGGAAAATGTACAGAGAAGGGCAACAAAAATGATTAAAGGTATGGAACAGCTTCCATATGAGGAGAGATTAAAAACACTGGGACTTTTCAGCTTGGAATAGAGATGACTATGGGGGGATATGGTAGAGGTCGATAAAATCATGGCTGGTGTGGAGACAGTGAATAAGGAAGTGTTATTTACTCCTTCATGTAACACAAGAAGCAGGGGTCACCCAATGAGATTAATAGACAGCAGGTTTAAAACAAACAAAAGGAAGTACTATTTTACACAATGCACAGTCAAGCAATGGAACTTGTTGCCAGGGGATGTTGTGATGGCCAAAAAAGTACTGGGTAAGTTCATGGAGAATAGGTCCATCAATGGCTATTAGCCAAGATGGTCAGGGATTCAAACTCCATGCTCTGTGTGCCCCTTGCCTCTGTTTGCCAGAAGCTGGGAATGGACGACAGGGGATGGATCACCTGATGATTACCTGTTCTCTTCATTCCCTCTGAAGCATCTGGCATTGGCCACGGTTGGAAGACTGGGTACAGGGCTAGATGGACCATTGGCCTGACCCATTATGGGCATTCTTACATTTTTAATAATGATCCAGCCATTTTGGACTTCCTTTGAAGTTATACTGTGACCATAAAAAAGACATGACAGCAATTCCATTTTTGTTGTCTTACATTGACTCGATTGTCATGTGTGCTTAGAATTAAAATATCTTTCCTAATTGTTAGTGTTTGTAAGCTCATTCTGGTATCCCAAAGTCAAGCTGTGTTCCTTAGGCAATAGCAATAATAAAAGATCCCACATTTAGAACTTATGTAATAATTCTATTGATGTATGATCCAGAATCAAATCCATTTCACTGCCAGAGCAGTGTTGGCTCTGCGGGGCTTTATTTAAATATATACAGTGTAGGTATCTATTGTTCAGTGGTTCTCAACCTGTGGCCCAATCAGCACACAGTTGTGCCCCATGTGACATCCTCAGGGCCATAAAGGTAATATATATACTGTGTGGATGTGGGCCACATAACACAGAGAGAGCTGCATATGTAGCCCAGAGTGGTAAATAGGTTGAGAACCACTGGTATAGTCTCTTTCAGTTCATAACTGCACTTTAAAAGAAAACCCAGGTTTCTGCATTTTGGACAGCTTGTGCGTGAAATTATAGTATGCTATTATAAAGATCTTTCAGTGGTGGTAGTGGTAGGTTAATTGAAAATAAAAACTCCTTCAAACATGAATTTGTTAAGTGCGGGGCATTTGTGGTAAATATTCTTTTTTCAGAAGTACTTGTGACATTTCAGAATAGTGAGTCCTACACTGTAGAACTTGAGAAATCCTGTATGTAAGCAATCAGTATTATGATGGCATAATTGTTACTGCTAGAAAATGTCCTCTGCGTATTTTAGTGTAGCATGATAGCTAAAAGAAATAAGCTTACATTCATTTCTAAGCAACATTACCAGTGTGTAAATAAATAAATTAATTCAAATGTTATATTGGTATTAGAACATCATTGACAATTTGGGAGTTTCAGTGTGGAATCTACTGGTGTTTGAGTGACTCAGAGCAGATATAACCAGTAATGTTGGCATAAATAGTGTAGGTTAGTTAAAGATATGATGTAAATTTCCTGTGGTGAAGTCAGTTTTTCACAGTTTCAGAATAATCAGAGCTGTAGTTTTGTACACACACGATATTGAAATGCCTTTGGACAGTCATTCTGCTGAGTTTCACTGTATCCAAGTTAATTATAAACAGGTTTCACTAAACTTAATATTGCATTGAAGTACTGGTGAGCGATCAAACCACTTTTTTTTTTTTAAGATAACAGGATTTTGTGGTTTTCTTTTTCTCTAAAATCTAGAAGGCTTTTCCTGACAGTTCAGTCTTTATTAAAAATATGGGTAATATATTTGAATTTCCTAATTTACAGTACATTACAGGGTAAAAATCTTCATTTACTCACCCACAACCATCCAGACAGAGTTTTTGGTAAAAAGGGATTAGAAAGGAGGCTATCACCGCAGGTTGCTTGGCTATTATCCATATGCTGTTCTACCAAGCCAGTCAATTGGCTTGTTAGAGTCTTGCAGGTATATGAAAGATTTGACATCTTTTACTGCTGATCTATATATTTAGACTTTTGAATAGCTTCTTAGTTTTATTACATCTTAGTGAATATTGCCCAGTAAACAACCTATTCAAAGAGCTGTGCCTTTTTTATCTTTGTAATTGTCCACAAATAGATTGTAAAACTGTCAAATTATTTTTTTTTTGTAGTTTAAACTACTTGCTAATTTCTTGAGCAGTAATTCCTGGTTTGCAGATGGTTCACAGATATCCCATCGAGAATATAGTGAGTGTACCTGCACCTCTGTCCATATCTGGTCTCGCTCAGGACACCCCCTCACATAATAGGCCTCTTGCCCTTACCCGTGTTAGGGTGGAATCACATGATTCTTTCACTCTTAGACCAGTAACTACTTATCGTCTTGCGGGTTTGACTGGGTTTCATGCATCTGCATTTCTTCCCTTCAACAACTTGTGTCTAGTGATAAAATGGTCAGCAGCCTTCTTTAAACCAAAGTATTTTGGTTTAGCAGTTGGAACAAAACTGTAGAGAAAAAGAGATTTTTTTTTAATCAGCAGACAGCCTTCAGACATATTTAGCCTCATCTAAATTTAGGCTTCATTACTAGCTAAGTTAGATAGACTTTCCTCTAAAGTTATAGGGAGAACACACTTACATTCTCCCCTGTGAGTCTGAGGGTTTCTCAAAAACTCCTCCCCAGCCTGACCAGGAGAGCGGGCTAGTGCCATTAAGACTACTCACTGTGACATTGTACTTTGACACCGCGTTCATTCTCAGTGAATGGTAATCATTGGTCTTGTCTCTGTGTGTGGCCTGTGGGTTAAGGGGTGAAACTCTGCTTCCCTTTCGAAGTCCAATGCATCTATCACTTTTTGGGTTACAGATTAATAACCTGGACCAAACACCCCACATTCATCACACATTCTGCTTATGCATATTTACATAAATTAGACAGTATTGTTTCTATTCTCTGATGGGATGGTTTAGGCAACTTACCAACAAAAATATATTGCAATTATTAAAGTCAGACGTAGACTTTGAAATTTGCTTTAGGAGAATATTTGAGAAAAAACAGAATTTACGTAAGCATTCACACACAGAAAAACTTGAACACTAAAATATTTTCAGAAGAGGAGCATGGTTGGGTAATGAACATGGCTGAATTGAAATTTGCTTTGGAATTCAAGTCAGTATTTTCAGATTAATTCCAGTACTTTCTCAGCCCTAATAATTTTAGCCAAAGGGTAAAATTTTCAAACGTGTCCAAAGTCCCGTTTACAGAAGTGACTTTTTAGGAATTTTTTAAAATGGAGCCTAGGTTCCTAATTCGCTTATGTGCTTTTGAAAAATTTACCCAAAATGTTCAAATATGGATACTTAAAGTTAGGTTCCTAAGTCCATATTTAGGCACCTAAGTAGAAGCTGACTGTCCAGAAGTGCCAAACACCTGCAAATCCCATTGGAAGTTAATGGAAACAGGATGTGCACAGCACCTTTGAAAATCAGGCAAGTTCTGTTTTGGTGCCTAAATTTGATTTTGGGAGCCTTCTTTTAGGCACCCAGAATTGAAAATATTGGCCAGATCTTACAAAAGAACTGTATATGACAGTATTTCTTTGCAGAAGTACCAAATATTTTGCCCATCTTAACGTTTAAATTATTCTGTGTTGATTTTATTAATTTCTTTATTTAAAAGTGACAGCGCTGAGAAAAAGGTACACATCCCATTTTTCTGAGTAATGGTACAATCTCGCTTTAACACAGCACAAACAATGTAAGGCACACCTCATCTAAATTAGTTGACAACAGTATTGAACAGTCACAATTTCAGTTCTTTTCACACTGTTTTTTTTTTTCCCCCCCACCAGGAAACACTGGATGCTCTAACAAAGGCAGAGAATATGACAGAAGAGCTCAAGACTCAATTAAATGACCTTTGTAGATTTTCCAGGGATCTGAGTACCTATTCTGCAAAAGTTTCAGGGTTAATTAAAGAGTACAATAGGTAAGCATTCATCTTATATAAGTTAAACAATACTCTGTGTGTGTAACGTATACATTTTGATCTAGGATACCATAAGTTAGAAATTCACAAGTAAACAGTGGATTATTTACTGATTGCCTTAAACTTGATGGTAATAAAGGTTGAAAAAAATTGCCAATTTTTTTTTAAGGCCTTGATTGAGTCATAAGACTCAGCTTTGAATGGTTAAGAATTGGCACTGTGAATGACAACAGATAGTCATTGGGCCAGAGACAGAGAGTGAGAATAACTCTATAGCCTGGTGATTTGGACACTCACCAAAAATGTGGGAGAATCGAATTCAAATCCCTGCTTCAATGATTATTTAATTGTTTATACAAAGTGGGAAAGTTTCCACAGGAGAGATTGAGAGAATATCCCATAATCTAGTGGCTAGGACACTCTCCTGCAGGGTAGGAGACCCAAGTTCGCATCCCTTTTTCACATCAGGCAGAAGAGGGTGTATCGGGGTGTACCAACCCCGCACTGGGCTGCTGGGAGCAGACCAATCATTGTGGGCCCAGGTGGCCATGCCCCATTTCCTCTGCTGCACATGCTCCAGGTGGAGAAGCCAGATAAAAGGAGCCAGCACAGCTCAGTTGGGGTGGGCAACAGAGGAGGAAGGACGTACACTGCTGGTTCCTGCAGTGCTTCTGGCGGTAGAGCCTGACTACGCTCCAGGAGACTTGCCGATGGCGGAGACTGCTGGGAAGCCAAGCCGCCACCTGCTGAGGAGGCTGCTGCCTGCTCTGAGTCCCAGGCCAGAGGGAAGTAAGTCCTACAGACTATTTGTTTGTTTTGCCCCACCGAGGGGCCATAGACTGACTGATGTTTTCCCCTGTCCAGGGGGCTAATTCACCAAGTGCCACTGCTGGCCCAGCTGGGAGGTTGCAGGGCTCCAGACTGGTTGTTTTGTTTTGTCCGTCCAGAGACCACGGACTAGTTTGTTAAGTGACCCCCGTCAGGGGGCCCGAGACCCACTTGGACGAAATCACCCACTTAACAGGGAATTCTGACAACAGGGTGATGGGGTATACCGGGAAGGGAAGCTGGAGGCTGGGGCCAGTGCCACAGAGCTCCGAGGCCGACACATTGAAGGGTCGATGTTATGAGTGTGGCCAGAAGGGACACTTCAGATGGCACTGACCTTTCATGGACTGCAATTATGGCCAGGTCTGGGTAGCAGGTTCTCGGGCCTGGCAAAGATGCTCACCAAAACTGATAGTCCCTATGCAGGTCAATGGCACTCCAGTATCCAGTCTTATTGACTTGGGTTGCAGCCCAACTCTCATATGGGCCAATCTGGTGAAGTCACTGGACTGGACAGAAGCCCTATATACCTTCAGTACATCCACAGGGATGTACAACTATACCCCGCCACTAAGGTAAAGCTAAAGGTGGGCAGTCTCAAGGAGACATGCCGGGTCGGTCTGGCCAAAAAGGTGGCATATCCCGCAGTCCTAGGTCAAGACCAATGTTCCCTCTAATTTTTAACAGGCCGTGTGCACAAAAAATTTCTTCTGTGCCGCCACCGAAGGAAAAGAAAAAAAAAGAAGCCGCTGAAGTTGGAGTGCTTGCGGTGTTTCACCATGTGCGCGGGGTTTAAGATCTGTGTGCAAGCGCACAGCTTAGAGGGAACAGTGGTCAAGACTGGTCCTGGTTTAGGGAGATCCTGCAAGAATGGGTGCGCCGTCCATTGGCAGAAACAAACCAGAGGCCATGGGTGAGGGGACCTAGGCCAGAAGGAAGAAGAAGGATGGGACGAGAGACCCTCCTGCCCTGCAGAAGGCCCCGGACCACGCCCTGCAGGAGGGGAGATGCTGGAAGTGAAGCGGGAATGACTGATGGGGACTTCCTGGGAGAGCAAAGAGAAGACCCCACCCTGAGTCGTGTGTGGGAGCAATTGACCCCAACCGAGGAGGAAGGGGACGCCAATCCACAGACACCCCAGGGACCACACTTTGAGGTCCACGATGAATGCCTTTACTGGATGACCAAGAACCCGCAAACGCAAGAAGTGATCCAACACTGGTGCCATGTAAGTTTCGGCGTGACCTGCTGCAGTTGGTGAGAGAAGACCCCACGCCAGGTGGCCCTTAGGTTTTTCTGGCCCGGCATCCATAGGGAAGAGAGCGACTTGTGTGTCTACTGCCCAGAGAGCCAAAGGCCCAGTCCCAGAGGGATACCCAAGGCGCCCCGATCCCCCACCCAGTGGTAGGAGTGTCATTTGAGAGGATAGGCATGGACCTAATTGGGCCCTTCGAGAAGAGCGGCTCGGGGTTCCGCTACATATTGGTGGTGGTAGACTATGCAACCTGATACCCTGAGGCTGCGACTGCAACTGTCATAGCAAAGGAACTCTTGAAAATGTTTGCCCAAGTCGGGATACCAAAAGAGATACTGACAGATTGGGGCGCCAACTTTTCATATCGACTAATGGCGAAGCTATGCAAGCTACTAAACATCCAGGCCCTGAAGACTTCTGTCTACCATCCCCAGACCGATGGCTTAGTCAAGAGTTTTAATGGGACCTTGAAATCAATGCTCTGTAAATTCGTGGACGACGACCCACAACATTGGGATAAACTGTTACCTGACTTGCCGTTCACAATACGGGAGGTACCCCAAGTGTCCAAGGGGTTCTCTCCATTTGAACTGTCTTTCAGGAGGCAACCCAGGGGGATCCTGGACCTCCTTCACAAAACCTGGGAGGAACAAGAGTCCCGAGTTACAGGGTCAGTTCCATATATATTACAGCTGCGGGAGTACCTTAAGAGGCTCGGTGGGTTTGCCCACGATAATCTAATGAAAGCCTAACAGACCCGAGGCAGAGATACACCCAGGGAACTCATCTCCAGACCTTCAAACCCAGTGATTGTGTCTTGTTGTTACTCCCCTCATCTGAGTCCAAACTGTTAGCCAAATGGCAGGGACCATTTGAAGTGGTCCGAAGAGTGAGACTGGTAGATTACGAGGACGGCGACACGATATTAGAGTGTACCACATCAACCTCTTAAAGGCCTGGAGGGCCCAGAAGGGCATGCTAATTGCACCTTACCTGGCTGACCCTGAATTAGGACCAGACGCGTTGAACCCCCCGCCCCCATCGACACAACAGTGGTCTTCGGGCAGGAGCTCAATGAAGAACAATGACAACAACTGCAACGACTGACCCAGTCCTTTCCAGCTGTTCTATCACCCCACCCCAGACGGGCAAAGATGGCATACCATCACATAGCTATGAGCCCAGGACAGAGGGTGCGAGATCATCACCGGTCATTGCCCTGGAAGATGCGGGGCATCGTCAAGGAAGAACTTGAGGTGAAGCTAGCCTTGGGGGTCATGGAAGAGTCCCATAGTGAGTGGAGAAGTCCTGTTCTAAAACCAGACTGGTTCACAAGGTTCTGCATAGATTTTCAAAAAGTAAATGCGATCTCCTGGTTTGATGCATACCCTATGCTACGGGTAGAAGAGATTCTGGAACAGTTGGGGAATGCTGAGCTCATATCTACTCTCGATTTAACAAAGAGATACTGGCAAATTCCCCTGACTCCTGCTTCCCAGGAGAAGACAGCTTTTGCCATACTGTTCGGCCTCTTCCAATTTATGACCATGCCATTTGGGCTACATGTGGCCGCTGTGACCTTTCAGAGGCTTATGGAACAGCTACTGCGGCCACACGAGCAATATGCAGTGGCCTATATCGACGATATAGTGATATACAATACCAGCTGGGAGGACCATCTTAGACATCTCACTTGGGTGCTGCAAGCCCTTGGAGGACTTGGCCGTCAATACGGCTTTTCCAAGTGTCACCTAGAACAAAAGGAGGTAACATATCTGGGATACACGGTGGGGTGGGGCAGCTGTGCCCACTCATGGATAAGGTCTAAGCTCTGAGAGACTGTCCAACCCCCACAACCAAGAGGCAGATGAGACAGTTTCTGAGCTTGGCCGGCGACTACAGACGTTTTCTTCCAGCGTTTGCCACATTAACAGCACCCCTAACAGACCTGATGAAAAACTCCCAATCCAAGAGAGTACAGTGGTCTAGGGACTGCGAATACGCTTTCCAGACCTTGAGGAAGTGGTTAAGTCAGGAGCCAGTCTTTTTTCACCCAGATTTTTCAAAAAGGTTTATACTCCAGACCAATGCTTCAGAGGTAGGCCTTTGAGCAGTCCTGTCGCAAGAGCCTGAGGGGGAGGAGCACCTGATGCTCTATCTGAGTAGAAGGTTATTCCATCACGAGACAAGGTATTCCACAATAGAAAAAGAGGGACTGGCTGTGAAATGGGCTGTTGAAGCCCTATGGTACTACCTATTGGGGAATCCCTTCCAACTTTTCACAGGTCATGCACCCCTGTGATGTCTCCATTCTATGAAAGACACTAATGCCAGGATTATGAGATGGTACCTTGCCGTCCAACCCTACCAATTTGAGGTACTTCACCACCTGGGCCAAGCCCATGCAAATGCTGACTTCTTTTCCTGAGTAGGAGGGAGGGAGGAGAGGACAGGACAGGGGGCAACTGTCTGATCTGGACTTGAGGGGGAGGGTGTGTGACGGGGTGTACCAATCCCACACTTCGCCGCTGGGGGCGGGCCAATCATTGTGGGCCCAGGCGGCCATGCCCCCTTTCCCTTGCTGTGCATGCTCCAGGTGAAGAAGCCAGATAAAAGGAGTCAGTCCAGCTCAGTCAGGGCGGGCACCAGAGGAGGAAGGATGTACACTTCCAGTTCCTGCGACGCTCCTGGTGGTACAGCCTGAAGACCTGGACTACGCTCCAGGTGACTTGCCAACAGCAGAGACTGCTAGGGAAGCCAAGCCGCCACCCGCTGAAGTGGCTGCTCCCTGCTCTGTGTCCCAGCCCAGAGGGAAGTAAGGCCTACAGACTGTCTGTTTTGCGCCACCACAGGGCTGCAGCCTGATTGCTGCTTTGCTGTGCCCAGGAGGCTAATTCACCACGTGCTAGGGGCTGCAGGGCTCTAGACTGTTTATGTACCTGCCCAGGGACTGCAACCCAATTGCTGCTAGGTACTATTGCCTGTCCCCCCTGCTGTTTGTTTCTGTTGTCTGCCCAGAGACTATGGACTAGTCGGTTAAGTGACCCTGTCAGGGCCGAGACCCACTTGGCCGAAATCACCCACATAACAGGGAATCCTGACGACAGGGTGTACCAACCCAGCAATAGACCGACGGGGGCACCCCAACTTGACACACAGGGCCCCCATCACAGAGGGAATTGAACTTGGGTCTTCCACATGCCAAGTGAGTGCCCTGAACACTTAGCTAAGGGTTATAAGGATGGCTGAAGCATCACCACTGGCCATTTTGTAAACAGCACCTAAATTCTGGGGGGGGAGAAAAAAGTGGCCAAAACTACGTAGTGAATTGCTGTTGAATTCACGAAGAGGTTCTAGTCTACTAAAATCTCATTTTTTTTTTTTTTTTTGGTGAACAAACTATTCATGTGGAAAAAGTCACCCAGCTCTAGCAAGGGTATTACTCATCTGAATGAGCCCTGGGAAAAATCTGTGACTCAGCATCACAATTCCTCCCCTGCTTTTCCTTTTTTCCTGGGAGGAATTAAGTTGCAACAGCTCTTTCCCTGCTCATTTTACTCCCTCCTCCCTGGCCGCTCTCACTTTGGCTCAGCTCTGCTGGCCGGTGCAGTTTGGGGGTGGAGCCAAGGCTCTGCTCACTCCCTCTTACTTGCTTGTGGTGGTGGGAAGTATGCACTCTAGACCTGTTAGGTTTTGCAGGAGGTGGTGGCTTTTTCCCCCGTGGCCATATAAGATAAGAACACAATCTAACCCTAAACAAATTGTTCAGTTGCTTTTAGTCTCAAAGTATATATAATATGAGTCTTAGTGTAATACCTGTGGAAATGCCTATTTCATTGTATTTAATTGACTCTCCCATCCCCCCCTGTTTTCATTTAACTCCGTAAAATGACAAACTCAGCCTCTGTCTACAAGCTTCAAAGGGCTGTCAGAATAAAGAGGAGGTTTTGCAGCAGAGATTCCGGACAGCTTTCAGGGACTTCCAACAGTGGCTGGTCAGTTCAAAAATCACCACCGCCAAATGTTTTGACATGCCTCAAAATATCAGTGAAGCACTGACAAGTCTACAGAAAATACAGGTAATTGCACCAGAATCAGATACTGATTTAAGAGGGACATGATTAGCTTAAAACCAACACATCTGTCTGAATTTTGTTTACTTACTATTTTTAGTTTACTGTTGTTACAGCAAGACTAATTATGACTATAACTGAGAAGGACTAGAGAATTATTTTTTTTCTCTGTTCGGTTTGTTTATTTTGTGGATAGCCATTTTCACTATTTTCCACATTGTAGGACATGTCTATACTGTAAACACAGGGTGTGATTACAACCCAAACTCACAGACCTGAGCAAACTTTACTCTAGCTAGCTCAAATCTCAGTAGCGCAGGAGTGGTCTATCCAGGGTTTTGGATAGGCTTGTTCAGCCTGCGCAGAAACCCCTTCTGCCAGAGCTTCACCACTTGGGGACCCAAGCCAGCTAAATTAATGTTAGCTCAGGTATGTCGGCTTGAGCCGCAGTCACACTGTGCGATTAAATTTAGACCTACTCATAGTCAGTTTCCTCCATCCATCTGGGTCTTTCACACAGTGACACGGGGGAAACATATGTTTTAAAAATAGGAAAATGTTTGTAAAACAACAACACAAAATGGAAGGCAAGAACATTATGTGGTACCTGAAACTATTTCAAAGTAATAGTTTCTGCAAACTTTTCATCATGTATGAATATAATCTTTATAATGTAAGTAAATGACCACAAACATGCCAGCAGGCAATTAACTTGTATATTTTTCAGTTAAAGGTAATACTAATCCTTCTTCAATAGTTTATTTGCAGATTCCAAGTCCCAAAACAGATAATTTTCCCCTTGGAATTGTACTTAAAATTTTGCTTAATGTTGGATTAATGTCTCACTTTTTCATCGAAGGAATCCCACTTTAGAAGGAGAAAATTCTTTGGCTGTTTCTGGTAACGATGTTTGGGAATAACAGAAATGTCAGCCCATTTGTCATTCGAGCAGTGACAAGCAATTTTTATTCATCATGAAAACCTTGCATGATTAAAATAACCATTTGCTCAACTTCTGCCTAAAAGCGTAAATTCATGATTGCTATGCACAGTATACGCATTCTGCATAAAAGAACTTCTGCTCATACTTCCTGGCATTTCTCAAGAAACCATGTTCACTTTCATTCCTTAATCCCTCCAGCAGTTAGGAATCCATTAGCCTGTTTGATGTCAGTAAACATTCATAGGTTCATAATGTAAAACTTCCATTGACCTCAGTGGGGCTAGGTTTTCACTCACAGATTTTAGAGACAGAAGGGGCCATTCTGATCATCAAGTCTGACTTCCTGTGTAACACAGAACTTCACCCATTAATTTTTTGCATTAAGCCCATAACTTCTTAATCTGGAAGTAATTTGGTAAGGTAATTGTGAACCAGAAGCTTTATATTATGGCAATTCTGATCATCATCATCATCATAATAAATATCTTTAGTTATATATTTCCTTTCAATCCAAAGATTCACAAAATACTTTTACAATTATACACAGAAATTTCACCCATAACTGAAATACAGGTACTTCTGAGGTGGAATTTGAAATATCCACATTATGCAATAGCTCCATGAAGTGCAGAATACCTTGAATTGCGGAAGTAACTAAGCAGACTGTAATTACCACAATTAGCGTTTGTCCCGAATAGCAGGGTTAACACCCCTACGCTCTTGGGTTTTTTGTTTTTTTTGTTTTGTTTTTAAAGGCCTATGTGGTTATTGAAGATTCCAAGTGAGTTACACTGTATGTGTCACCTAAAAGATGATCTCTCTAGTAGCAAAGTAACTCAGACCACCATGCCTGGGTGTGCGTTCAATATCTACTCTGAGCAAAGTCTACCTGCCACCTACTGAATCCCTAGTATTGCTTCTTCTTGCAACACACTGAGATTTTCAAAGCGGTATCCTATCCCAGTAAAGAATGGGTCATTTTATGAATTCTCACACAGTCCGAGCTTGTTAGTATCCCTTTCGTTTAGGCTCGTGGTACCTCTGGTCTAGGTTGTTGCTGTCCCTAAAGCCTCTGATTTTTACTGGGTATAAAGTGGAATGCATTTAAACAAACATGAGTTGGTGTGATTGTGAAAACTCTTTCTGCACATTATCTATAACTAATTGGCTAATTTCTTTTGCCAAGGAATCCTTATCTGAAAGTGAAAATGGCCAGCGTAAACTAAACATTGTGGTGTTCAAGGGAGAATTGCTGAGCACTATTCTGCCCCAAGAAAAGGCTAAAGTTATCCAGGCCAAAGTTGTTACTGCTAAAGAAGACTGGAAAAATTTTCTCTCCACCCTGCACCAGAAGGAATCTGCTTTGGAGGTATGGAGCCAGTCAAACAGGAAATGGATTGAATAGAAACCTTTTTTTTTCTTTTCTTTTGCCTTTCTGATTACATGCATCTTGATAGACTGAGTGCTTTACATTTCTTGTTACTGAGGAAGGTCAGCTTTGCTGTCTGGTTCTTGCTCATGTGCTCAGGGGCTAATTGATCACCCATATGTGACATCAGGAAGGAATTTTTCCCTAGGGCACATTGGTAGTGGCTTGTGGGGGATGGGGGAGTCGCCTTTCTTAACAGCATGGAGTGTGGGTTACTTGCTGGGTTTAAGTGGGTATTATTGTGTCTCGGTCCCTCCTATTCTCTGCCTATCACATATAATAGTTTAATCTCCTGTGGGCTGTAATATTTTGGCCTAATTTTGGTTGAGATTTAGTGAACAGATGCTGGATGGTGGTAGTGGCCTGTGATAGACAGTATGTCAGACTAGATAATGTGGTCCTCCCTTCTGGCCTTGGAATCTATGGCTCTATGATAACTAGTTCTAAGTGCCCCTAAGTGATGCAACTGGAAAATGGCTAAGCTCAGAGGGTCAGATTCTGTCACCCTTACTCCTATTGAGTAGTTCTTTACCAAACAAGTCATCCCATTAATTTAAATATCATAGCTCACATAGTGATGTACTAGTCAAGACAGAGGATGATGGAATCTGGCTCAACCTCAACAGCTTGAGTTTCATCCCTACACCAAATAACTAAGGTGCATGAAAATACATTGTTTTAGTGCAAGACTCTGATACCCTTGTTCCATGAGTAGTTCGACTGATTTAAATGGGCCAGCTCAAATAGTCTTACTCGTGTTTAATAGTACCTTGCTATCAGAATCTGGGCCTTCATGCAATCACTAGACCAAGTTTGTCCCACTGAAATGTAATTAAGATTTACCCAAGCAAATATTTTAATCATAGATACAATGTGACACCACAGTAGTCTGCGCCTTTCAAAATGTCTTGTTCAAGTAGCATAGTTTTTATCCCGGGGAAGGATAGCTCAGTGGTTTGAGCATTGGCCTGCTAAACCCAGGATTGTGAGTTCAATCCTTGTGGGGCCGTTTGGCGATCTGGGGCAAAAATTGGAGATTGGTCCTGCTTTGAGCAGGGGGTTGGACTAGATGACCTCCTGAGGTCCCTTCCAACCCTGGTATTTTATGATTCTATGAAAGATGTTTAATTTCTAACACAGTATACTTCAAGTTCAGAAGGGGCCATGACACAGAACTTAAAACTGGATGATCATAACATAGGCCATAAAATCTCTCCCAGTGATTTCAGTTTCAAGCCCCTAACTTCTAGTTGAGACAGAAAATATCTTTTAGGTCAGTTTTAAATTGCATTGACAGGAAATGTAGGAAACTCTTTGGGCCAGATCCTCACCTCTTGTAAATCAGCACCAAAGACAATGGAGCTACACTGATTTAGGCCTTCTTTGTCTCAGAGTGGATGTGTGGGGAGATGTCATGCAGTACAGTGGACACATCCTGTGCTGTTCTCACATGGACGGGGATTAATCCTTCTAAACCCAGAAGTTTCAGTCCCATATCCTAAATCTTTCATTCTGAAGTGAATGAAAAGAAAATCAGTCAAAAAAACTAGAGAAAACTAAACTACGTGAATTATGCTGGTTAGATCTTTTTAATCCACATTGATTGTTTTAGATATTCTCCTCTCAGCCAATGGAAGGAGTCCACAGGAAAAATATGCAGTCAGCAAGGGCTTTTAAAGGCTTATTTATAAGGACTTGAAAGTAAAGCAAATTACAATCAGAAAGTAATGGTTCAACTAAGCTCTTGGCTGTGAAGATGTCCTTTTTAAAATCATTTTCCCCACTCTGGCTCCCAAACGTAGCCTTCCTCCTGATCATTTGTGCAGGATGGGAGAGAAAGCAGAGCTGAAATGAACCCTTCACACCTTAGCATACCCGTGTATGCATACCTCTGGGTTTGGGTTATAGATTGCATAATAACATTGCAGCAAACTTAGTCATGCATTGATTTTTTTTTTTAAATGTGCACATCACGTCTCCACAGAACTTAAAGATCCAGATGAAGGACTTTGAAGCAAGTGCTGAGCCTCTCCAGGACTGGCTGAACACAACTGAGAAGATGATGCAAGAAAGCAGTAGTCGACTGCATGACCTCCCTGCAAAGAGGAAAGAACAACAAAAGTTACAGGTGATAAGGGCCTAAAAACACATCCAGCCATCCCTAGCCTGATTTCCTGTGTCATGAATTCCTAATAAATGCTTGATCATGCTGGCACCCTGATCTCCAGCTAAAGGCTGCATCCAGTTTTGGGGCTTACTTCAATCCTCAGGCAGATTTTGTGTCTCAGCACTTCTTGATGACATGTGTTGTTTCCTTTCTGTGTCTGTATCATGTGCAAAATGATCAACTGTTGCCTTTTTTTAAGATGCTTGCTGATGGCCAGGGCATGAATTTCCATGTTAACAGGGCTGCTTCCTTTCTTTTTTGCTTGCTCTTTTGCACCCGCACTTAATAGTAACATGCTTGTGCTTTACAGTCTGTCCTTGAGGAAATAAGCTGCCACGAGCCTCAGCTCAACAGGCTAAAAGAAAAAGCTCAGCAGCTGTGGGAGGAGCAAGCTGCCAGCAAAAGCTTTATGCGCAGAGTGTCTCAGCTATCTTCTCAATACCTAGCTCTAAGCAATCTAACCAAGGTAATGCACCCCCACTGTGTGCGCTTTCCAGCAGTTCTTGTGAATGTGACAAGTGAAAACGAATGGTTGAATTCTGAAATATCGCAACTGTCCTGCTGCTGTATTGTATGGTATGTCTGCTCTATCCTATGTCTGAGGCTTGTGGTATAGAGGGGAAAGGTGTGTGTGGATCGTTTACCTGGTTGAACACTGAGCGAATTGTTTTTTCCAATGCACTGGTCTGAGAAGAGAAACTGAGAGTCCACATACATGGGATATAATTCCTTCCCTCCTCCCCGCCCCCCGCAAAAAATGGTAGTTTGCGGGGAGTTATGTTTTAAATGAAACAAATTTGGATGTTTTGAATGAAAAAAGCAAGCCATGATTTACGGCATTTAGCATAATTTAGTTTGATAATCAGTATTTCCGGGAGCATGTACGGTAATTATTTTTCAAAACTTGGGGGTATTTTATACAGAATCACAATACTGAAATGTTGCTAATACTTAACCAGTCCTCATATTAAAGCTTAATATCTCCATTATGAATTTCTGTGTCTAGAAGTTGGTAGATTGGTTTCAGCATTTTTAAAAAGCATTTGTTAGCTGTTAGGGTGCTTCTGAGTTATCAGAGCGAGGTAGCATTCTCTAGTGGCTTGGGCACTGGATTGAGGCTGGGAGACCTGCATCTTTTTCCCATCTATCCCACTGACGTGCTGTGTGACATTGGGCAAGTCAACTCACCACTGTGTGCCTCCCTTTCCCCTCTTACCTTCTGTCTTCCTTGTCTATTTGAATTGTAAGCTGTTTAGAGCAAGGACTATATCACTCCTGCAATGCCTATCATGGTGGGACCTTGATCTCAGCTGGAGATCAAGCAGGCACTACTGTAATATAAACAATTATGAATATTAGAAGTGTGTTATTGGAGACCATTTAATATGAGACCATTTAATAAAGTATCTCATTTCTATTTTTAATAATTACTAGTTTGTTAATTTGTCAACTAAGTGTACACAAATAGAGAAATATGAAACATATAGTCATATAATATACAAAAATATTGTATATAGGGCCATATCATGTTCTTCATGTTAAAAAAAAAACCCACAGGAAGGGAAAAGGAATATGGGGAAATTCTCACAAGTTGAAACTAATGAAATTCCTTGCATATCTTAAAATCAGAGACTGGGAGTTTGTGGAATGTCACACACCCTGGCTCTATGTACCTTCTTATATGGGGCAATCCCAAAGATCTGTACCCAAAGCATCAGCAGAGTGCCGCTGCTTGCACAGAGCTGTGAGATGCCTTCCTACAAAAGTGTGTGCTCACACTGTGTACTACCACAAGTTTCTAAGTGATCTTCAGGGGCAGTCCTGTGCGGAGTGTATTGAAATAATTCAGTCCTGAGGTGATGAAGGTATTGATAAGGTAAGGCAAGATCCATATGTGGAAGAAAAGGATGTAAGAAAATGGAAATAGGTCTAACAAAAACCAATAGCTGGAAACTGAAGTGAGACAAATTCAAATGAGAAATTACATGCAATTTGGAGTCCATTAACTACTCCAAATCTCTCTGCCATATGACACTTCAGAACATAGACACAATGGGCTGAGTTAAAGATAGTACTGAAATTAAGGAGTGAATTTACTGTCCACAAAGTCAGGTTTTATGTCCCTCCTCTAGAAGGATGATAGACTATGAAGTATACATATTTTATGGATTATGGATGAAGTATACATATCTAATATTATTTTAATATTAAATATTATTTTAATAATTTTTTTATTTAGTTCTGTATATAGTATATATTGAAGTGGCTAACTAATAGGTCTCAAAATGTAATTGTAAATGGGGAATTATCATAGGGTGGCTGTGTTTCCTGTGGATCCCTCGGGGACCAGCTCTTCGCCCTATGCTATTTAATATTTTTATCAGTGACCCAAAAGAAAACATAAAATCATCACTGATAAAGTTTGCAGATGACACACAAATTTGGGGAGTGGGAAATAATGAAGATAGGTCATTGATTCAAAGCGATTTTGGTCAGTTGGTAAACTGGGCACAAGCAAACATTACATGTTTTAATATGGCTAAATGTAAATTTATTCATTAGAAACAGAGAATATAGGCCATCCTTACAGAATAGGGGACTCTATACTGGGGAGCAGTAACTGTGAAAAAGTTTTGTGGGGGAGCAGATAATTACTTGAACATGAGCTCCAAATGTGATGCTCTGGCCAAAAGAGCTTAAGCAGGGAATCTCGAGTAGAGGTAGAAAGATTATTTTACCCGTGTATTTGGCACTTGTGTGACTGCTGCTGGAATACTATGTCCAGTTCTGGTGTCCACAATTCAAGAAGGATGTTGATAATTTGGAGAGGGATCAGAGAAGAGTCAGAGAATGATTAAAGGATTAGAAAACATGCCTTACAGTGATAGACTCTAAAAGCTCAATGTATTAGCTTAACAAAGAGAAAGTTAAGGGGTGAATTGATTAGAATCTTAGATATGTGCATGGGGAACAGATATTTAATAATGGGCTCTTCAGTCTAGCTGAGAAAGGTATAATAATATGATCCAATGACTGAAAATTGCATGTAGACAAATTAGACTGCAATTAAGCCATACATTTTTAATGGTGAGAATAATTGACCGTTGGAACAATTTACCAGTTCTTATTATAGATTCCCCACCACTGATGATTTTTAAATCAAGGGTGGATGTTTTTCTAAAAGGTCTGCTCTGATAATTATTTGGGGGAAGTTCTGTTGCATGTGTTACACAGGTGGGTAGACAAGATTATCACAGCGGTCCCTTCTGACCATGGAATCTATTAATTGAAAAAATGTAAATGAAAATGGCTACTTTATGTAAAAAAATTTCTCACTTATAAGTAAGTCCTTCAAATGGTTCTGCTAATGTAGTTTTTTACGAGACTGACTGATTTGTTTATACACTTAGATCTATTGATACATTGCATAGACTGAAAAAGGGAGCATTTGAAGAGCCAAATCTTCTAATTTGGGGGACTAAATGTAGTGTACTTGTAAAATTGGCACATGCATATAGTGGGTGCACCACTCATGCAAAGCAGATAACTGCACCTATACGCACTTGAGCATGCAACATATGCATGAAATATGGTAGACACAGTTTAGCCACCTGCCCTAAGTGCATACTGAGCGGTAACAATCACTGGAATGGATGGCAGTGTTAATTTCCATATGAATTTCAGGAGAAGGTTTCCAGAATGGATAGGATTGTCGCAGAGCACCATCAGTTCTCTCATGGCATAAAAGAACTCCAGGACTGGATGGCTGATACAATTCATATGCTGGAATCTTACTGTCTCCCCACAGCAGACAAAAGTGTTCTAGACAGCAGAATATTAAAGCTGGAGGTATGTAAACAAATGGCTACAAAGATGACACACACAGGACACATTACTTCAGTTGCTATGAAATAGTGACCACTATAAGTAAGTTTGCAAAATTCAAACACCAATTTTTCATTTACCTCAAAAAAACATTTGGAAAAATGTTGCCTTTTGGAGTAAAAAGGATAAGATAAGATAAAGATATACTGGACCATTGTGACATGGAAAATGGTGTAAATATTGAAGAAAAAAATTTCAAGATGATACGTTGTTAACTAAGGCTATAGAGAAAGTATGATATTGTTTTTAGTTACACAATCATACTGTGTCAAATGTTACAAGTGACTTAAGTGCTGTATTGTGTAACCATCACATTCTGTTAATGTAGTTTGTTATTTGTTTGTAGTAACTAATGCATTGCTCATTTAGGGGTAGATTGTGCCTCTCAGATAGAACCTTGCATTGAGGGTGTTACACTGCCACACCACGGCTGGGGGGAGTATTGCACTTAGAGAGAATATGCCAACTGATATCACTATACAGAAAACGTTGCAATGCTCTACCAAAAAAAAAAAAAAAAGAAAAGGTGGTGGATGATCATGTTTACGTTATTGTCAGTAACACTGGGCATCCCCAGCATTGTCAATCTCCAGCATTTCAAAATCCTGAGTCAGGCCCCCAAAATTATGAGAGTTGAAATCTCATGATTTTTAATCAAATCATAAATTTAGCATTCTTTTCATTTGCCTTCTGTTTTGAGGCGGGTTCAGGGTTCATGTTTTCTGATTTTTCTGCACAACCATAAGAGCTAGACAGTTACTTTTTATTTTTAATGAAAGCTGAAAATCCCATACGTACACAACTCCAGGAGCTGGGGTTTAAGAAAAACACCAAATGCTGCAAGATGTGATAAAATTGTGAGAGCTGGCGATACTGGGGTCACCAGATTTCAAAAGTCGAGGCACCGCAGTGTTGTAGGTAGGTCTTAAATAGAGTTTTATTTCAGCACCACAGCAGAAGGGCTCTTTCACCACAAAATATCTCCAGTTCTCCATGGATCACTATAGAGACAGTGAGAGTTCTAGTTCCTACTCTCTTTTTCTCTATAGTGTTCAGCTTGGAAATCTGTAGAACAAAGCCCTTTCTGCCCAGATTCCAGGAAAACTCTCTCTCTCCCTGAGTGCTAGGGTTTCTCTTATGGCCCAAACCCTTCCTTTGAAAGGCCTCTTTTACTAGGGAGACCCAGCTGTCAAGCCCACCCTCCCAATAAACAGCTTGTACAATCCATTCAAGGTGTAGTGTAGCAGCTTCTTTTCTAGTAACGTTCATTAACCATTTCCTCTTTTTGGGAGAAGGACTACATACATGTCACAACAATGAGGCTAGAACAAGGTCTGTTTGCTTTCTAGAGACTGTTATCAGTGAAGCAGGAGAAGGAAATCCAGATGAAAATGATGCTGACAAGAGGAGAATCTGTTCTGCAAAACACTTCTCCGGAAGGAGTCCCTGTCATTGAACAACAGTTACAGACACTTAAGGAAACGTGGGCTTCTCTCTTGTCCTCTTGCATTCACTGTAAAAGGTAAAAAGAGATGTGAGTGGGGAATGGTAACGGGAGACAACACAGTTGAAAATATTAGTATTATCTCCAGAAGTCATATGATTACAAGACAGGCAAGGTGGGCGAGGTAATATCTTCCATTGGACCAACTTCTGTTGGTGAGAGAGACAGCCTTTCGAGCTACACAGAGCTCTTCTTCAGGTCTGGGAAAGGTACTGAGTGTGTGTCACAACTAAATGCAAGGTGGAGCAGATATTTTTAGCATAAGTAGTGAGCACATATTCTAAGGGACCATTCAAAGTGAAGTGGCCTGCTGACACCCCTGTAGTCATAGGACAAAAATATGGTGAGCGTTACTAATTACAGACATTTCCAAGTTTCAAACAATCAAGACTATTTATCAGTAGATAGTATCTGCTCCCTAATGTATGATGAGATATAAAGTATGGTACTTGGAGTCAAGTCTTACAGATTCTATTCCTTTATACCATGCTTTACCCATATATTTACTAGAGCTAGTGCACACATGGTTGAGGGATATGCTGGGACTGCAAGCATCCTGTATCCACCACTAATGTCCTTTACTGTCCCTTTTCAGATGTGGGCAAGTAGCCTCAATATTGGTACCCTTCTATATATTAGCCAGCCAAGATCTGTAGCAGTTTTCATAGGGCAGTTCAGCATATTACATGTCTCCTTTCATTCTGTCCCCCTAACAAACCTAAAACTTGAATGACTGTTTATTGCCTTATCTAATTGCTAGAATAATATGAGATACTGAATATCAACTGATATGTATTTTTAAATTGTAGTCAGCTGGAAGGAGCGCTGTCCAAATGGACAAGTTACCAGGATGATGTTCATAAATTTTCCAGCTGGATGGACAAAGTGGAAGCGAGCATGAATGCTTCTGAGAGACAGTGTGCAGAGCTGAGGGAAAAAACAGCTGTCCTCAGTAAAGCAAAGGTTTGTTTACTGTTACTATAATCTTAAGAAAAATCCTCCGTGGTGGTATGAGTAATAGTTTTATTGTATGTTATAATGGAATAAATATTACCATGATGTCTAAACAGACAGATACAACTGTTTGATACTTAGCTTCTGTCCTGGTGTATGCACTAGAAATCAGGCAGATAGCTGTTCAGATTGAAGTCCTGTTTCCTCATTAAATTCTGCTGCTGCAGCCATTAACTGCTGCGGGGAGGAACAGTACTACAAACCATACTAGACAGGAAATCTCTCCAAGGTAGGGTGAAGTTCAAATTTTGGCCAACTGACTTAAAAAAAAGCCTTAGAGATAAATCTTCTTCAAGTTTATATTCTCATAATTCTCTATATTCTTGTTCAAAATGGCACAATATGCTATGACATTAGAATGGACATGTTTTACTTCACAGCATTGTTTCTGTGCTGGTGTATATAACTACACAGAGTGCTGGGCAACAGTGAATCAGACCCATTCTGCATTATAGTCATACGCTGCATTTAGTTAAGTAATAATGTGTTTTGAGTCAGACATTTGATATGAGTAAATAGCCAGTTCAAGGAGTTAAGGGCCCAAAGTGAAGTTTCAGGAGCTTAATCCAGGTGGTTATTAATTGCCATGCAATGTCATTATTGCTGTTATTTCTCCAGTGAAGTCTTATGCGAGGTAGTTTCTTACACACTTGCACATCCTTAACCACTTTAATATCTGAGTGCTTTTGAGTAGTGCATTAAGCAATGTGGCTAACATCTGACTGTGATTCATTCCCGCTTTCATCCTCTCCCCAGGGAGAGAGGGGTATGTGCAGTGGAGTTCTATTTTGATAGGGATCTCTGGCTTTGGATTTTTTTTCCCTAATGCATACACTGCTATGTGTTTATGAGAGAAATAGCAAGGTGGAAGAAATTAGTCTTGCACTTGGAGGAACTTGAACCATATAAATTCAGTGGGCAAAATTCCACTGTCACTTAGGCCTGTGCAGACCTATTGAGAAGAGAATCTGTAAGAGCAATATAAGTAAGCAACAAACTAATAGGCCAAAAAAACCCCACTAATTACCTTACAAACAAACAAGCTGTCTCTGGACTTGTTTGAATATTGATCATTAGTAAACCTGTTCATTTACTCTGTGTTATGCAGTTACTCAGTGAAGAAGTATTGAGTCACAGCAGCCTATTAGAGACCATTGAAGCAAAAGGCACTGGCATGACTGAGCATTATGTAACCCAGCTTGAACTCCAGGACCTCCAAGAACGATACAGGTTCCTCAAAGACAGGACAATGGTACAGTTTATCTTGTCAGTACTCCAGTGTTTTTCTTTGAGTTTGGGGTGGAGGGAGAGAGGATCTGTTTGTTTGTTTGTTTCAGAATTTTTAATGTGTATAATTTGGGGGGCAGATTTAATATCTCTGGCTATCTTGAATTCAAAAGCAAAACTCTCATTGACTTTATAATGGCTAGGATTTCACCCACCCGAAAGCTTAGAAACATCAGTGCAAATACAAAGAAGGATTTTTGTTTGACCATGAATGCATGTCATATGACAAATGTAAACACTTTGTATTTGTACTGATGTTAAGTAATTCACCAAGGGCCTACTTTTACAGTCACTACTAAATATAGTGCTTAGTACGAGGCTGAGTTCCATTGACTTCCGTGTCATATGATCCATCAAAGTAAGTGCTACACTCAATGGTAAGTGCTGGCGGGTTCCAGCACTAGCCCAGAAGGGATTTTGGAAAGTTTGATGTCAGAGAGTGATGAAGGCTGAAGCAGTTTTAATACAGTATCTTAAAATATCATGAACTTCTGAAAATTATATGTACTTGCAGAAACTCGTCTGCAGTCACACCACATTGGGCTGTGATTTTGTGGCATCTGATAAAATAATAATCAGTGAGGGCCTGGACAAAGTGTGGATGGGAAACCTAGGTGCAATAATAGTGTTGGGATTCTCTATCAGTCCTGCATAATGCTTGGGTCATTGTGGTGGAGGTGCTATCTTTTACATGAGATGTAAAAATGAAGCCTAACCCTCTTGTAGTCAGCAAAGATCTCATGGCAGATTTATTAAGCATGGGACTTAACCCTAGTGTCCTGAACAAACTTCTCTGTTGGCAATTACAGAAATCCCTCTGCAGTTTCAGTTGCAGATAATCTTTTAGTATTGCTTCTGAAAACACCATTCTGTAATGTTGCTGACATATGATGGCTATGGTGTTGTGCCCCAGATATGGCAGTGTTTTGGGGCCAGATTGTGAAATCAGAGGGACTACTCATGAAAATGATTGTTTATCAGTTTAAGTATAGGGTTCACAGTCTAGTTCTTAGTAATCAGCAAAGTTATCTTTAGATATAGCAAAACACTGTGAGATTCTCCATAAGGAATGCTATTATATACTGTAAATAAGAGGTGGAACTATTATTGTATGTAGTTGACAAGGGTCTGAATTCCTGAAAAGAAAATGGGCCAGATTCTGAGCTCACACATGTGGCAATCAGGAATAATTCCAATTAAGTCACTGGAGTTGTGCTAGTTTAAAAACAAAGTAAATGAAATAAAAAATCAGGTCCATTGTTAGTATTAATCAATGCTTTAACTATAAATGTTCTCAAACCAAAAGACCAGATCCAAATAGCCTCAAATTGAGTCAAAGTTCCCATCTGAATCTACATCTCTATCTTCATAGATGCCCCCTCTCTTTCTGTAATTACACAAACCATCCCCCTGAATCTAGACCCCCTGAACTTTGGGAAAGTTCAGCTCTAGATCCAAACTTTGTATTTCATTTCTAGGATGTATAGTTTACAATACTTAGTCCTGCCTTGAGTGTAGGGGACTGGGCTAGATGACCTCTCAAGGTTCCTTCCAGTTCTATGTTTCTATGATTCTATAATCTCTTAACTGGTTGTGGCTCAAATGAAGTATTTTTAACAAACAGGAGGCTGTAACCAAATCTGAGAAACTGCTTCACTTACATCATGAGTACCAAAGAAAACTGAAAGCCTTTGAAGTATGGCTGGAAAAGGAACAGGAAAAACTTGAGTGTTTATCATATCTTGAAGGTGATGCTCAGACACATGAGTCAACACTCCAGGACCTACAGGTATAGTATGTGTGGCATGGCACTCGATCTAAATGAATTCCATTTGTAAAATACAATAACAATAATTGCATGACAGAGAGGTTGTATTCCTTGTTTATCTTGGGGAAAAAATTAAAGCACAGTAATGCATTTATTTTGCTGTTGTTTTTTAAAACGTGTTCTAGCCATGCAAAAGACTTACAGGGCTTGATTTTCAAGTGCACTTCAACAGGTCCTCCCATTTGCAGGCACAAATAATGACATTTACTTTATATCTAACAACTTGATTTCTGGATGCAAATGAGAAGTCTATGTCACCCATTGTATTGGTACAAAATGAGAGTGAAATCCTGACTCCAATGAAATCAATGGCAAAAATCCCATTCACTTCAAAGGGACAAGCAATTCACCTCCAGCCTACTACTTCATCTTAAGAACGTAAGAACAGCCATACTGGGTCAGACCAATGGTCCATCTCGCCCAGTATCCTGTCTTCTGACAGTGGCCAATGCCAGGTGCTTCAGAGGGAATGAACAGAACAGAGCAATTATCACGTGATCCATCCTCTGCTGTCCAGTCCCAGCTTCTGGCAGTTGGCAGTTTAGAGATGCCCAGAGCATGGGGTCACGTCCTTGACCATCTTGGCTAATAGCCATTTGTGAACCTATCCTACATTAACTTATTTAATTCTTTTTTGAACCCAGTTAGACTTTTGGCTTTCACAGCATCCCATGGCAATGAGTTCCACAGGTTGACTTGTGTTGTGTGAAGAAGTACTTCCTTTTGTTTGTTTTAAACCTGATGCCTGTCAATTTCACTGGGTGACCCTTAGTTCTTGTGTTAGGGGAAGGTGTAAATAACACTTCAGTTTCTCCATACCATTCATGATTTTATAGACCTCTATTATATCCATCCCCCTTAGTTGTTTCTTTTTCTAAGCTGAAGTCCCAGTCTTTTTAATTTCCCCTCATCATTTCCATTGTCCTATTCTGCATCTTTTCTAATTCTAATATATCTATTTTGAGATGGGGAAACCAGAACTGCATGCAGTATTCAAGATCTGGGCACACCATGGATTTATATAGCCTCATTACAATATTTTCTGTTTTATTATCTATCCCTTTCCTAATAGTTCCTAATATTGTTAGCTTTTTTGACCGCTGCTGCACATTAAGCAGATGTTTTCAAAGAGCTATTTGACAACTCCAAGATCTTTTTCTTGAGTGGTAACATCTAGTTTAGACCTCATCATTTTGTATGTATTGTACAGATTATTGTTTCCAATATACATTTGCACTTCTCAATCTGCCATTTTGTTGCCTTGTCACCCAGTTTTGAGAGATCCCTTTGTAACTCTTTGCAATCAGCTGTGGACTTAACTGTCTTTACTAATTTTGTATGGTCTGCAAATTGAGCTACCTCACTGTTCATCCCCTTTTCCATAGCATTTATGAATAAATTGAACAGCACAGGTCCTAGATCTTTGAGAGACCCTACTACTTACTTCTCTCCATTGTGAAAACTGACCATTTATTCCTACTCTTTGTTTCTTATGTTGTAACCAGTTACTGATCCATGAGAGGACCTTCCCTCTTATCCCATGACTGCTTAGTTTGCTGAAGAGGCTTTGGTGTGGGACCTTGTCAAAGGCTTTCTCAAGGTCCAAGTACACTGGGGATCCTCCTTGTCCACATGCTTATTGACATCCTCAAATAATTTTATTAGAGTGGTGAGGCATGATTTTCCTTTACCAAAGCCATGTTGATTCTTCCTCAACATATTGTGGTTCATCAAAGACTTTCTTCAGTTTCTTACAGTTCCTTTTTACGGCTCAGACTATATTATTGTTGTTATTGGTACTATTCTTTTATTTAAATATACAGTGGAAGTAGAGCAAAAATATCAGGTAAAATCTAACATTTTCAGCTGAGTCATTCTTAGAGTTTCAGGGGTAGTTTGAACTCAGAACTCAAAGAATCAATGCCTTCATGAACCAAAACTGGCCAAGTGGTTCACACAAACCACTGCAAACTGAAACGGGTCAGTTTTCTACATCTCTAGATATAATATACTTTGGGCTTTGGTTTTGTTAATTGATTTACATTTTGCACAAGGACTCTTTTGTATAAGGTATTTGCTACCCAACTAGTGGGCTCAGTCCTGCTGCCTTTCAATTCCTGGTTGAAGTCCTGTTGACTTTTAGGGATTGAGTTTTGTGACTTCCAGTTGACCCCATATATCAGCCCATAAGTCCACAGTCATACCAAACTTTCTCAGTTTTGCTGACTGCAGTAAATCTGGCCTGAATTTGAGTCTTTAAAGGGAAAACTTTGTACAACTCTCAGTCTACGATATAGTTAACAGTATTTCAGAAAAGTATTGTCAGGTTCTAAAAGCCAGAACTAAAGGGATCTGAAGGTGAAACATGATACCACTTTTTCTCTAAATCAGCTGAAATAAATCCATACTATCACATTAGAGTGTGTTTTGTTCATTGAGTCTTAAGTCTTTCATGACTTAGCAACTGAGTGAGAGAGGAGTTTTTTTTTTAGTCCTGTTCTTGACCTAGCAATAACACAAAAGGGCTATACAGTATTAATCAAATATAACATATTTATAAAGTTGGTGGGACAATTTGTAATTTAGGGCTGCAAATGTGAAATACCCACTATCTTACATGTGATTTTTTAAAGGGATTAAAGTCAGTGTGGATATGCTGTCTACAAAATTATACTTTTAAAAATATTTACATGGAAGGAAAGTTTCTTAAAATTAAGGATGGGATATTTGTTCCATAGAAATAAATGTGAAAAGAAGTATATGTTTCAGGTTGCTGTGTTCTTCTCTTGTGCAGTGCTTGAACAGATGGTCCCTTCTTGGATTCTTTATTAAAGCCATTTTCATTCTCTTCCGGAATTAACAGCAGAAACCCAAGTGTGTCTTCTGTTTCAAATATCTTCATCAGAAAACTGGGGACCATCATATTCTGTAATTTGGCTAGCCCATTTTGGTATCAAATGGATTTATGACGAACCTGAATTGCACAGTCTCAAAATAAAACCAGACTGGCTTAATACCCTGGAGGAGAAAGTTAATATCAGGACCTGGCAACAGTCTAACAGAGTAAAAACCAGCATGTTGTAATTCTTAACTATAAAGGACGCTGGGAATTAGTTTGTAATTGTATATGAAATATTTACAGGGAAAATACTGTTATATTTATTACTAAAAAATCTGGGCCATAAATCTTCAAACCAGCTGTTTCCTGATTTTGTATGCCTTTTTTTCAATCAACTTTCTTTAAAACGTGGTACCCTTTGTGGCTGTTTTTACCTACATAGGGCAAAAATAAGCATCTGGCTAAGAGCAATGGAAAACAGGTCCAGGAATCTAATGAAACAGATTTGGTGTTAAAAGTTACCACATTGGCAAGCTAGTAGTATCCTGGCTGCCAGCCCAAAAGCCTCGAGTTCAAGGATGTGCTGAATGGGCTCAGGGATCCCAAGTGCCCATGCCAACAAAGATGACAAATGTTTTGGAAGTTATGATCAGCTCAGCAGCTAAGGGAGGAACATATAGCACATTTTGGCCATAAATGTATCCCTTAATTCATTGAGCAACACTAGTGATTGTGTCAAAAAAAATCTCTGCCAGGCTGGGTTAGTTAAGATGTTCACAACCAGACTACCACTGAGGTGGTATAAGGTACTCAACTTTAAATACACTGGGTCATGTCATGGCTCCATTGAAGTCAAAGGGAGTTTGGAGCTAGGGTTTTATCTACTCTGCAAAACATGCTAACCACTGTTAGTGTAAAACATGTGAAGAAGTTATCCCTGTAATTGTACACTTGCAGGAACTACAGGTCAATTGTGCAGAGGGACAGGCATTACTAAATGCAGCGCTCCATGGCAGGGAGGAGGTGATATCTTGGGGCATACCCCAGATAGAAGACAGAGCACTGGAGTCCATGCGACAGGATTGGCAAGTTTACCAGTACAGGCTTTCTGAGGCCAGGACCCAGCTAAACACCACTCTGAATAGACTGAGGTTAATGGAGAAAAAGTTTCAGAAGGTAAATGACTGGCTTAAGACCCTGGAGGAGAAAGTTAATATCAGGACCGGGCGGCAGTCTGAGAGAGCAACAAAGGAGATGCAGCTACAGCAAATGAAGGTAATGACTGTCCATCTATTTGAGCAACACTGTATATATCACACATGGTGTATACATTACAGTGTAGTTCTACTATGAAAAATGACTGTAAATACGACATTGCCATTGTCTCTCAGGGGGTCTAGATCAAACTTGCTCCGCTTACAGGTGAAGAGATGATTTTGCCAGAGCTGTAATCTCAGTGTGGGATCTGGAATTTAATTGGCCTGTAGAGTGCATTGGCACAACTGAAAGAAGAGTTTGGTCCTGGAACTGGAATCTGTTCAACTCTTTTCTTGATGAGGGAACCAGAATCGAATCCAGCACACTCTCCCATCATGGTGTTGACTGTCTCTGCTGTACTGACCAGAGTAAACAACTACATTTCCAGTGTTAAGATACATGGTTGATACACTTGGTAATGTCTGTCTTCTTTGTCTCAGAAGTGGCATGAAGAAATAACAATCTACAAAGATGATGTTGAAGAAGTTGGGGCATTAGCTCAGCAAATCCTGGAGGAAAGTCATACCACCAGTAGAATGGGAAATCAAGCTACCCAGCTTACCTCTCGGTACCAAGCTCTGATCCTTCATGTACTGGTAAGTAATGGCAATTCATTCGTTATAATATTATGCAATGTCAGCAAAGGGGGAGACACAGGTAGGTATTATTTACTGGGCACGGTTACCACAAATTATTCATTGATATAGAATCCTCAATCATATAATGTGCACATATAAGAACCCTCCCCTCTCTAGATTTCAGTGGGCTAGCTGGATCAGGGCATTGTTAATAGGAAACAGACCTTTCAGCCAACTTCTGCAGTAATCATAAATTGTCACCATGTCATGGGTGTTAAGCAATCTGTGTGAAATGTGTTGGTAGTCTGGTTCTGTTTTCCTATAGACAGTTTGTGTAAGTTATCTACATCACAAAAAATATCCTCACAGGAGATACGGACTGATACCTCTCTTGGCAGTCCCAGCAGACAACCTGAGGGTTCAGTGTGCATTGACATTGAATGAATTTTAGAGAAGTGCCTTCAGGTTGTCATGGAGGCGCATTGGTAGGGCGTTGTGGGGAAACTTGATTTCCTAGTGTAAACCAGGCCTAAATTCACTTAAAAATATAAAATAGAATTTTATCACCTGTACCCTCCCCCTTTAGTGCTAAAATATTACTCCATTTTAACATTAGTGATTGCTATACACACATGTTGAAAAGAGAATACAGAAAATCCCCATCAGAACAATTATCTGGTGGATATAAAAGGAATGAATTACAAGTCAATGAACTTCGTAAATTGATTATTCTTTCATAAAATAGTATTTTGTTGCTTTTATTAAACGTTCTCTTGTCAAGAAATGGACAATGATAAGCATTTCACTTTCTGTTTCCAACATTTGTTTGAAGGAACAAATAAAGTTCCTGGAAGAAGAGATTCGAAGTATGGAGGAGTCAGAATTAGCTTTCTGCACTTACACAGATTGGTATGGAGCCACTAGCCAGAACTTAAAAAATGTGGTAACCAAGACTGATGTAGTCGATAAAACAGCAATGGAGAAGAAAATGCAGAAACTAGAGGTACAGTACACTTGAACTTGGGATTTGTTAATCATTTTTCTTCATGAGGTAAGTCACATACACTAGTCCACATTTAATAGTGTACCTCCAGTTACTCAGAATTCTGATTCCAACAGTCCAGAGTAGTTAGCAGCATAGCAAACATTGGGTGTAAAATTTGATGTTCTCCTAGTGTGTGGAATTTGATGACATTGGATTAATAGTTTGGTAACTCTTCATAGTGAAATTCGTCTTAATCCCATTCTTCTAATAGAGGGTGTTTATATTTTGATTTAGTTTAAAATAAAAGACACCCAAATAATCATGTGGTATAAATTTTATTATAGAAATGTATTGTGGGGAACAAAACTCTTCCTTTCCTCCCACTGAACTAACCCAGTGGTAAAACTCACACTTTACCTCAGAGTTGTGAATGAATTCCTCAGTCTCCTTGCAATATTTAAAACTACTATGCCAAAGAACAGCTTTCAACTATTCCACATTATCTTGTGCACTTTGTATTTGACAAACTCCATACATAAAATTTCCTAGTTCAACTCCTGAAATTTCACCACCTCTGGCTGATTTCTAGTACATGGTTTTAAAACATTGTATCTTTAATGAAAGCTTTAATTCCTTTCTGAGATGCACACTGTTTTGTTTTTCCCGATAGCCATACTTAATAAGCAGTGGAGAATGAAAGAATTATATTTTCTTGTATCTGTTCCACTTAAGCGAGCTTTTGAAATATTGACCAAAGTGATAAACCATGTAGTATTCACACTACGTCTACTGTCAGCATTCATTATATTGCAATAAAACAGTACAGTGAATTTGAACTGTTTAGTTATGTTTTAAAGTGAATTTCTTGATTGTGAAAAGTGATGAGCTGATAGTCTTGGAGAGAGAAGTCCGGATCCTCAGTTGGCAATATTGTGTTGAATTACAGCATGAACAGCACAAGTGCAAGCTTTTCCACACTTCCCTGCTAATGCATCTCATCATGGTACTGCAAGCAGTGAGAAGTTCGCTCAATCTCTTTGGCCTCGGTAGTTTGAAAAAGACATTGCTACTAGCATCTCTTTGACATAAAAATTAAAACAAAGGAAAATGAAAGGGAAAAAGACTCAGTCTGCTTTCTCTGTTAATCTCCATATTTTCCTTCACAGCTTCTTTTGAGTGACATGGATGTAGGCCACAATTTGCTGAAATCTGCCCGTGAGAAAGGTGATCGGGCTATTAAATACATGGAGGGAAATAAAGCTGACCAGTTAAGGAAAGAGATTGGTGATTACATGGAGCAGCTTGAAGAGCTGGCCAGCTCTGTCAGGAAGGAGCATATGGCCTTAGAGAAGTGCCTCCAGTTGTCAAAGGAATTCTCAGACAAGTACAAGGCACAGACTCAGTGGCTTACAGAGTACCAAGCCATATTGCACACTCAAGTGGAGCCCAAAACTGAATTATATGAGAAGAAGGCCCAGTTATCCAAATACAAGGTAAGAATTGATGCTGTGACTCCATTGTATGAATGAAGTTTTGAGCTAGAAGTCCTTGAGGTCCAAGTTTTCAGCTGTGGGGGCCTTAATAGATTCCATGAGATCCCTTATCTGGATGCTCAAATCATAAATGCATAGTATTTGTGCCAGAGAGCCAGTGTAAGCATCCAAATGTGGAATTTGGGTGCCATAATAAATTCTCCATGTTTGAAGGTTACCCACCTGGGGCCAATTTTTGTTCTCATTTACATGGAATAAGTATGGAGTAACTCCACTGATATCAATAGTTGTTCTGGATTTAAACTAGTTTAAGTGACAATAGAATTTGACCTGCAGTCTTCTGGAACTTTTCTGTCACAGCTGACATTGCCTCCTTATGCTTTTGTTTTCTTGCTATATTTAAGTTTTCTATAGAATGGAAAATAGGTTATAGTGCTATATATGGTACTATTTACCACAAAGATAATGAGAGTTAACCTGAAAACTGAGGGCCAGATTCAGAGGTGACATAAATGATGGTGTAAATTATATGGTGGTAACTCATAGAAGTTGTTATAGTTTAAAACATCGTGGGGAATGGAAGGGCAAGGATGTAGCAGGGAAAGCAACTAATAGGAGGGTGAAAAGGAAATCAAGATAGACCTCTAATTAGTGCTTTTCCGACTACACACTGCCACCTCTGTGTGTAAATTACAAGAGTAACATGTTTAAGTTACACATTTCCTCATTTAGCTTCCCCTACTCGGGATCTGAATTACACACTTTCTGTTGCACCTTTCCTTTGTATTCCTGAAGTGCATAAGTTTTCACCTAGCGATACATGCTAATATAGATAATGTACTGCATGCGGTTGTTTGGATTGCCTGTGATTTTAACCCTGAATATTGAAGGCATGCGAACTCCTTCTCATCAGTCTACTAGTTTTATAGGTGTAATGATACAATGAATTGAGCCAAATTTTGTTCCGCAGTACACTAAAGTCAGTGGGGTTACTCTGGATTTATGCTGATGTAGCTGAAAGCAGAATTTGGCCATGCCACACATTTGGCTAATTTAAAATACCTGTTGATTTATTAAATGGTCTGAAAAATTCCAGCCTGTGTTGGCCTGAGACAAAAGATGCACAATTGAGAACTCTTCTGAGATGTTATTTTATTTTATATTATATTATTTTATTTTGTAAACTAAACCTGAAACTGAAAGTTCCAGTTTAGTTGACATGGGAGATTGTAGGCTCCAGTGCTTTTAATTTTAAAAGCATTATAAAAATATTAAGAATTAAAATAGTTTTAGAGAGACAGGGTGGGTGAGGAAATATCTTTTATTAGACCAATGTCTGTTGGTGAGAGACACAAGCTTTTGAGCCCTTCTTCAGGCCTGGGAAACATACTCAGGGTATGTCTACACTTAAAATGGTACAGTGGAACAGAGAGGGATTCTCCTGTCAGTAATCCACCTCCCTGAGAGGCAGTAGCTAGGTTAATAGAAAAATTCTTCCATCTACCTAACACTGTATAAATGGGGACTTAGGTAAGTTTAACATTGCCACTCTAGGGTGTAGATTTTTCACATCCTTGACCGACATTGGTTTTACTATCTAATTTTCTACTATTGACCAGTCCACAAAGTAGTGGAACAGATTGTTTATCACAGTAGTTAACATATATTTCAAGGGACCATTCAAGGTGAAGTGGCTTGTTAATACCCCTTCAGTCATAGGGAGGGAAGGAAGGGAGAGCGGGGAAAAAAAGGCAGTTGATGTAGGGGGTTGTTAATGGGTTACAGATTGTTGTAATAAGCCATAAATCCAATGTCTGTTCCGTCCATGATTTTTAGCATCTAGCAAAGTTACAAAGTTAAGCTCCCAGGCTCATCTTTTGAAAGTGTTGTGCAGTTTTTCTTTGAGAATAAGGACTAAGAGGTCAGATAAAGAGTGATAGTTTTGTGAAAAATGTTCGCCCACAGGTGATAAGGGTGTTTTTGTCTATTATCATTTTCCTGTGTGAGTTTATTCAAGAGCATAGTGAGTGTGATTTCACCCATATAGTTACTGGGGTATGTCAGGAACTGGATGATGTGCACCACATGTTGTGATAGGTATGACCCATGGATCTTGAATGGTGTGTTGTCAGTGGTGTTGATCATCGTCATAGTGGAGAGATGTCTACAGGTTTTGCATCTGTTGTTCTGGCAGGGTCTGAGTATGTTTCCCAGACCTGAGGAAGAGCTCTATGTAAGCTGAAAAGCTTGTCTTTCTCACCAACAGAAGTTGGTCCAATAAAAAATATTATCTTACTTAGCTTATGTCTCTAATATCCAACACGGCTACAACTACATTGCAAACAAAAATAGTTTTTTAACATTTACCATTGTACCAAGATAATAACTCTGCAAAAATAAAAATTGCATCAACGATACAAATCGCCCACCTTATTAGTGTCTTTGTAACGCAACACAGGGCTGCAGATGTTGCTTGTGACTCTCAGGCATCACTATGCCTATGAGGAAGTCAATATCTGACATCATGTGCACACACTGCCATTGTTTCATTTGTTGTTTTTAAAAAGGCAGGAATAAGGGGACAGTTGACCAGATCATGTCCCTTTGTAGAGATTCCCCTTGCATCATCCCATTAAGGGGGATGGAGTTTATCTCCTGGAAAAGGCCGTGGGGTCCATCCCCAAACCTGCAGGTTATAGCCATGTGTTCAGAGGCACTCTGCTGCTGCACCAGCTCTGGCCTCTAGCACTTGCCCCCTCCACCTCCCCCCCACACACATGCTCACTCTCTTATTGTAGCTGCCCCTAGAGTTCCTGAGGGGGCTCCAAGGAAAAAATAATACAGCCGTGGGGGCTGGTTGGGGAAGGATAGTGCCGCAGAGGTGGCTGCGCCCTCTACTGTAGGAGAAGGGGGAGCTCCATGATTAGAGGGGACCCTCTGAGCCTGGAATTTAAGGGAAGTGATCTTACCATATTCTGTTTACAGTATATTTTTTTCACTATAATGCTTGCACTTGTAGTCAGTACAACAGACGGTGCTGTCCCACGAGCCTTCGATAAAATCAGTGACTGAAAAAGGAGAAGCCCTTCTTGAACTTGTGCATGACGTTACTTTAGGGGACAACATTCAGAAACTTCAGGCCAATTACCAGGAACTCTGCAATGTGGCAAAGGTAAAAGAAATCAGCAGGGGACCTGTGGGATCCTTTCATGTCACTCACACACAGTATGAGAAATGTTTTTGTTTTTTTCCAGTTTAAAGGGTTGAGGTTTTTTCCTGTGGGTGACATTTCATCCCAATGCAGAGGGCTGGCAAAAGCCCCCTTTATGTGGGGTTTACAAGGTGCACTGGGTCTCGTGTGAGCTCTCTGCAGTGAGGTAAATTATTACTTAAGTAAATATCACAAGGAAAGCTCAAATGAGTATTGAGGTACTAGGGGAGAAGTCTCCTCTTGAAACTTATGGCTTAAAGGAGAGCGGTTAAAAGATATCAGTGACCACTCTGAACTTGAAGAGTGGGCCAACTCTATCAGAAACAAGCCTATGACCTTAGAGACTTAGCAAAGGAATTCTCAGACAAGCACAAGGCACAGATGTGTGTCTAATCATCTCATTGCATAAAAATAGTTTCCTGAGTAAATGATACTTCAAAAGTAAAAATGTCCTTGAATCACATCACCTTGTACAGTGTTCCTGCCAGATCCCACAAGCTAGGCATGGCTGAGATCACAAAGGAAAATTTACTTAAGTAATTTTAATTAGTTAATGAGTATATAATACTTTGAAAATGTAATGCTGATATATCTATATCTATATATATATAATGTGTTATTCCTAAAGCTCTTCACAGGTGATGCCTCCAACAGTACTAAGCTACAGTAAAACTGTATAGTGTCCCTTTAATTGCTATTCCACCTTCCCCTGGCGGACAAAGAGAGAACCAAATTTGTGGATGTCTTTTTGTTTTGTTTTGTTGTGTGAGTTATAATTTACAGGAACAAAATGATGCTTCTCTGAATGATTTTTATTGTGTTAGATTTGTTGTTTGGCAACCTGGGTGATTTCAACTCTATCATATATACATGAATTTAAACAGAAAAAAATCCACAGTAAAATATATTTTAAAAGGACACTATCATTTTAAAAGTAACATTCTTGTCTGTTGTTTTTTCTACTATAATTACAAGTAACGTGTGCGATTACTGTAAGTGACAAGGATTAACTACTTTTCAAGTTGATAGTCACCCTTTTAAAAAAAAACCCTCAATTTTCTTTATCATTAATATTTTTGTACTTTTTTTTAAATTGTGCCCAACCCATACTGATGCAAGAAGTTCTTCTGATGTGTTAATTGCGGTCTAGACCTATAAGCACTACTCCTATGAATAAATAGTTTGCAGGATCAGTCTCTTAGTAACTTTTCAGGTTTCAAAGCAACTTTTGACATCCTTTCTCTTGTAAGTGTCTCTAAAATTGTATTTCGGTTTATATGGTCCCACAGGCACATGTTGAAAGCTTGGAGGTGAAAGTAAAAGAGCATGAAGATTATAACAGTGACTTACAAGAAGTGGAAAAGTGGTTGTTACAGATGTCCAGCAGGCTGGTCACTCCTGACCTTATGGAGAGCAGCAGCGTAGAAATAATAACTCAGCAACTAGCCAACCACAAGGTAGGTCTTGTGTTTGAACACGTCATTTACTCAGTAAAAATAAAAAATATTACTCCAGCAATTCCCCATCTCAGTTCTGGAGCTGTAACTTTTTTATCACCCTTTTCTGTACTTACTTGAATATCTGTAACATTGACTGGGTTAACAAGAATAACTTGATGCACTCACTGTCTACATCCAGATCAGTGTGTTTCTGATTCATGTCACCTTCAGTGAGCAGCAGTGACATAATGTGAAAGTTATGTATATATGTCTTAATTTTGTATTCGATTTTCTCTATTTCATGCTGAGAAGAAGTAGACCTCAAGAGGCAGAGCTGGGCCCTCCTACCCTGGGACACTATTGATTCCTGACTCTTGGGAGGACAAAAACCTCCTAGTTTTTAGAAGAGTTTGTATTATAATTCTCTCTTGTTATTAGGTTGTAAAATACCCTCAAATACTCTCATGAAAGGCATAATTATTGCTAGCAACCCACTGCTGTGGTTAGTACACACTGAAGTTAAAGAGAGTCAAAATCCTTGCCTCAAAATGCCTTCAAACTATGGACCAGATAATGATGTCCTAACTTATTTTGGTTAGTATGTTACTCCTTAAGTAGTTTCATTGTGTGAAATCCTGGTTCCCTTGAAGTCAATGGCATAATTCCTATTTACGTCAATGGGGTTAGGATTTCATCCATTGTTCTTAATGGGACCACTTTTGGATCAATTACTGTCAACATCAAAATCTGACTCTAATATTAGATTTGACATGAAAAAGCGGTGATAAGCAGCGACAGAGAGGGACTGTTGACAAGGAAAAATGAAAGTTACTCAATTTAGGACAAAGCACATCATGTTAGTTCATTTAAGATGTTTGTAATATGTCTAGAGGATACCTATGTATGTGAATTTGCTGTATTCTGTTGATTAAGTGACAGACTAGGATCTCTTGGGTGACAAAGGCTTTAAGACCGATTGTACAGTCTAATAGCTGGAACATAACTGTTTTCTCATGAAATCTAATCACAAATACATTTAAGAAAAATATTTAAGCATATGAGTTGCTTTAAGAAGTCATCACTCAGAAGTGGTTTTACTATCTAAGTATTTCTTTATGGGTTTTTTAACTTTTTTTTTAGGCAATGATGGAAGAGATTGCAGGATTTGAAGACCATTTGAACAGCCTTAAAAATAAAGGTGACTATTTGATCAATCGATGTGCAGAACATCTTCAAGCAAAATTTAAGCAAAACACACAAACCCATCTGCAGGGGACAAAAGACAGTTATTCAGCCATATGTAGCACAGCTCAGAGAGTAAGTCTTTTTTTTTTTTCAACAATGTATATCGGATATAACTATAAGCAACATGCTGGTTATGTACAGTATTGTAGTAATTCTGTGCAGGATGGGAATAATGTATTAGAATTTCTGAAATAATTTGATGTTTCATGAAATTGTTTAAAAACTGACTCTACATGTTACTAATGTAACTGTGCCATCATTCCTTATGCTACAGATAAATTGATTAAAGTGGCCATTTTTTGTCATAATTTGTACTCCACATAAGCCCAGATTGATTTAAAATCCCTATTTACAGGGGTATGCAAATGTATTATTAATATAAAATCAGAGAAACATGGTCTCCATCCAGGAAGTGACTAAGTTTTTTCATCAAATTTTAGAAAAAGAGTTTGACTATATTTTATTATTAAAGCATAAAGGTTAAGTTTGGCTAAATAAATAAATAAAATCCACGTGTATAGCTCCATGCAGTATATAATAAAAGGTGTTAAAAATCAGCTGAGGTCGAAATTCTGTTGAAGTTTATTTGTTTTAAGCAAGCTTAGGTTTAGACTGAGTCATATAGGCCCAGATTCTGCAAACACTTGCCCACTCGCTTCACTTTACGCAGTATGAGTTGTCCCAGTGAACTCAATGGAATTGTTCACAGTGGGTAAAGTGAAATATGTTGGTAATTCTTTACATGATTGGGGCAGTAGTGAAGTCTTTATCAAGAGTCAATATCACTCTTTTTAGAGTGAAATTCATCCCTATTAAGACAACCTTGTGTGGAGTCCTCTTCATTGGGGTGAACTTCATACTTAGTGTCAGCAGTTTAGGAACATCCGTCACTAGGAACTGATGATGTGCTAGGAAATTTTATCTTCCCTGGCACAATAGAAGAGTCTTAGCTCAGCCATCCTGTTGATCCAGTTAGCAGAAAGGGCCATTTTCTTTAAAAAAGTGCCTCTACACTGCCCCCCCACATAGATGGACTTGTATCTACAAGGCATAACCAAGCCTTTATTTGAAAATTTCTTTATTAAAAGTCCAGAGCTTAAATTTTCAACACCTAATTAAGCATCATTAAAGAAATTGACAGTAGCATATGCTTTCCCATTAAGAAAAATAAATATTAACATGCCAAATAAGCAACAGTCATCGCCATTCAGAGTTATTAATCTAAACTCCCTGAAAAGTGTGTGAAATTGCCTCATCCTATTCAATTAAGGTATATTACATTATATTTCTAGAATGTGATGTAGCTGAAGTACAAAAACAGGATATTCTGGATGTTATACTAGACTGATTTCGTGTTTTTTAAAGCATCTGAAGTTTGAATAAGATTAGAGAATTTAATGTGCACTAGGGAACTTCTAGTGCTTTCCAGCAAGTTCCACCATGGGTCAGTTAGTGCACCATGGTGCAGGCACCGTGTAGACAAGCCCTTAGTCTCTCTTGAAAATTTTACCTAATATCTGAAAAATACAGCTTGGTTGGAGTTTGAGAGACCTGCATTTTATATTCTCTTCCTTTTTTTTTATATCAGTGTCAGAAGTGTCAATGACCTTACTGTTCTTTTTATTATAGGTGTACCAGAGTTTGGAACATGAACTCCAGAAGCATGTTAACCATCAGGATACTCTACAACAGTGTCGGGCTTGGCTCTCTACAGTCCAACCAGAGTTAAAACCAAGCATGTGGCCACCTTTCAGCCTGACAGATGCAGTTAAGCAGGTAAAAGTTGTGCACATGAGCAACATTTTGAGCAAACTGGGTTTATACACTCAATTATCCTTTTTGGTGTGAATCCAAGTAGGTGCTTAATATTAGCAGAAAACTGCCTCTGTGGCTCTTCACTCATGGAAACTTCAGCGCCTCACTGGCTACTCCCAGTTCCAAGGGTTAAATGTTCATGCACTAGGGGCAGCATAATGCAGTTTTAGGCACCATGCACCTACTCCATCCTAGGACTGTGTGACTCTTGCTAGTCCAGCATCATAAGTGAAAATAAGATATTTGAACATAAAGTTGAGCAACTCAGTAAACATGCTCAGAGATTTCATTGTAGAGCTTAACACTGAGTTTCCCTGTCTGCCTAGCCACCCATCTATCTATTTGTCTATTTATGTTCTTGTACCAGCCCCATTACAGTGGTGTCATTGGCGCATAGTGGTGTCATAGGAAGATTTTTAAAAGGTTTCAGCCTGAGGTTATTGGGTTAGAATCATAGAATCATAGAATATCAGGGTTGGAAGGGACCCCAGAAGGTCATCTAGTCCAACCCCCTGCTCAAAGCAGGACCAAGTCCCAGTTAAATCATCCCAGCCAGGGCTTTGTCAAGCCTGACCTTAAAAACCTGTAAGGAAGGAGATTCTACCACCTCCCTAGGTAACGCATTCCAGTGTTTCACCACCCTCTTAGTGAAAAAGTTTTTCCTAATATCCAATCTAAACCTCCCCCATTGCAACTTGAGACCATTACTCCTCGTTCTGTCATCTGCTACCATTGAGAACAGTCTAGAGCCATCCTCTTTGGAACCCCCTTTCAGGTAGTTGAAAGCAGCTATCAAATCCCCCCTCATTCTTCTCTTCTGCAGACTAAACAATCCCAGCTCCCTCAGCCTCTCCTCATAAGTCATGTGCTCTAGACCCCTAATCATTTTTGTTGCCCTTCGCTGGACTCTCTCCAATTTATCCACATCCTTCTTGTAGTGTGGGGCCCAAAACTGGACACAGTACTCCAGATGAGGCCTCACCAGTGTCGAATAGAGGGGAACGATCACGTCCCTCGATCTGCTCGCTATGCCCCTACTTATACATCCCAAAATGCCATTGGCCTTCTTGGCAACAAGGGCACACTGCTGACTCATATCCAGCTTCTCGTCCACTGTCACCCCTAGGTCCTTTTCCGCAGAACTGCTGCCTAGCCATTCGGTCCCTAGTCTGTAGCGGTGCATTGGGTTCTTCCGTCCTAAGTGCAGGACCCTGCACTTATCCTTATTGAACCTCATCAGATTTCTTTTGGCCCAATCCTCCAATTTGTCTAGGTCCTTCTGTATCCTATCCCTCCCCTCCAGCGTATCTACCACTCCTCCCAGTTTAGTATCATCCGCAGGTTGTCCCTGGCTGACAGCTTTCTTGTGGAGTTCTGCCAGGGAAAGGAAGCAAGGAGACATGTAGGCTCCCCAGAACCTCACACTAAAGTATGGGACTTGAAAAAATGCATCCCTTCCACACACTCCAATGGAAACCAAACAGTGACGGGTGGCAGACACTCCTTTTCAGGGCACATCAGCACTTGGAAGTTGGTACAGAAGATCTGTCCCCAGATGCTTCCAGGATTTTTTTATTTTATTTTGAAGCGCAGAAGGCTAAGTTCAAAGCTGAACAGTTCCTCTATCCACAGCTGAACAGGGGAGTTCTCTCAGATCCTAGAACCACTGAAAATAAGGTTGGCTTTTGGATAGGAATACTGACTGTCTCAACCATCAGGACTAGGAGACCTTGGTAGCAGTGGTGATGATGATGATATAAATGACAAGACAGGTAGATAGTGGAGCGCAGAAACTGGAGAGCTCATGTATGAATTTCTGCATCTCCAGACAGCTAAATGCTTTGCAGCCATCACACTGGAGTTGTGGCGGGGTGGCCTCCATAGTCATCCAACCATTCTCTATGGTGGGGCCAGTTATGGGAGATGGCTTTTTTGTAGGATACAGTTTCCTTACCAGCCACACATGACTTTAGTAGGTAAGTTTTAGTGCTGTGCTCTGTCAACCTGAAATGAAGTATCTCTGGTCTTGTACAGCTTGTATATCCCATAGGTCCCAATCCATCTGACAATGTCCTTATCTGAGATCTGATTTCGGATGCATGGATGCAGAATCACTCTGTCATTCAAAAATTACCTTAAGGAATTTTCCATGTCCTGTGTCCCTTTTTGTGGATTTTGACCTCTTCTGGGTTTTTTTCCCCATACAGAAAGGAAGCATGAAGTTAAGGTGTTGTCATAAGACTCTGATACCTTAGAAAGTAATTTGAAATTGTTGTTGTTTCATTTTTACTTGATTATTTTTAATACTTAACTATTTTGCATAAATTTTGAGCCCTGGATTAAAATTGAACTGATATGAAGCTGTACATTCAGAAATTTAGGGTCATATCACCTACATATAGTAGTGGGGGGACTCATGCCACAGCTTATGGCTGGGCAGGATAGGGAAGGAGAAAGTACCACCCCTGTAGCATTGTTTTTCCCTTCCCTTGAGCCTCTTTTAAAGAGTTCTTCAGGGACTGGTTTTCACTCCGTGGTGGGACCAGTTATGGGAGACCGTTTTTTTCTATAGGATACAGTTTCCCTACCAGCCACTCATGATTTGAGTAGGTAAGTTAGTGCTGTGCTTGTCAACATTAATGTAACCCTTTCCTATGCGATGGGGAGCCTCCTTCAAGGAGCATCCCATGGACAATAGCTGGAGGGAGAGTCCCTAACCTGTCAGAGTTGTTCTACCATGGAGGCAAAGGAGGATTGGGAGGGCTCTGAAGCGTATATGGAGAAACCAGCCCTCTGCATAGATCACCTTGAATCCCCCCAGAATCTATTCAGATTTTGGAGAATTCATAGGTCTAGACAGCCACCCCTCTGAGCTCAACAGTGATGTAAATCCTGTTTCCTTTTCCACTGAGGAAATGATCTAGATGAAACTCTGCATGTTTAAACAGTTCTTTGTAAGGGAATAATCTATATAGGGGACAGCATGTCCCTCAGAGCTTTGATCTAAAAAATAAACAAGATATAGTTGTCATTCTTTAGCATTGTGAGCAATATATTTCCCATAAGCTTATTGGTAAATAGTCCAGATAATTGTGGTTAAGACAAAATAGCCTTCTCTGAAGCTGGTCTCTTACATTTTCTATCCATCTGAAAATTATGACAAATGAAAGTTTTAATGCAATGTGATGAGTTCCAGAATATATATGAGGATTGTCTTCCTTCAGGTTAAACATTTCCGAGCTCTGCAGGAACAGGCAAGCACATACTTGGATCTCTTGTGCTCTATGTGCGATTTGTCAGATACCAGAGTGAAGAATACAGCAACAGACATTCAACAAACAAAGCAAACGGTATGAGAGAAACCACAGCAGCCAACCTCTAATCCTCCTTAGAGTTTTAATTGTCTTGATCTATCCTCTTACACAAGGTTCATATTAGGTAAAGGTTTAAAGAAACATCTTCTGTACTTACATCTTAACTTTCTCACTGAGGAAATTTTACTTTTTTTTTAAATTATACTTTCATGTTGTCATCCTGCTGTACAACAGGCATCTTAGAGTGAGGTTGCTGGAGTGGGGATTTTCAGGAACAGTGCTTCAAGGCAGCAGTATATAGTGTATATTATGGCTGTGTGAAAAAGCAGAACCTGGGCCAATGTATTACTGTTTTCAGTTGCACAAACATGACTTTAGCTATTTTCTAGTGCTTAGTGTTTAAGAAAACGTAAACTTATGAAACACAAGGCTGATTTTCCTGTTTATCACTAAAATTGGTATACCATAAAATCTTCTACAATGGTACTTTTAATTTTTAAATAAAATGTGCTTTTACATGTGCATGTGTAGAAAAATATTATATCAGAGTTTTAAACTTAAAATATATTCACCTAAGTTATCCACGAACAAACATCATTTACATTCTTCCATGAAAACATCTCACTGCAGTGTACGCTTTATCAGGAAAAGCCACATTCTGATATCATTTAAAATTCACTCCATTGAGTATAACAGTCTAATGCATACAGTAATCAAATTCCATATTAAAGAAGCAAGTTAAAATCCAAATCCAAGCAACCCATAAACTACAGTCTGCAGATATATACAGAATAGATAAAAGGTGCTTCCAGTCTTAGCAATAGAAATGGCTTGTTAAATAACCAGCAGGAGAAAAAAACATAAGTAGGATAGCACCGAGACATTTTAAGCCTTGAGAACCTAAGTCTTAAAGGCATCTCACTGTTGCATTTGAAGCAAGTGACACTCTGTTAATATGGGTTTAATGTGACTGATGGACTCAGATTTGGTAAGCATTCTCCTTGCTGAATTCTGGGAATTCTCCTAAATGACACATAAGGAAAATAACTGTGTTAGGCAAATTGGAATGAAACACACAAATTGAATTAAGTTTTCATGGTGAGAGGATATACGTTTATGTATATATGTCACCATCTGGCATGATTCATGAAGTGCAAGCAAGAGAGTAAAGAGACTTGAATTGTATAGTTGATTTGAGCTTTTAAAGAAATCGTTGAGCCCTGAATTATCTCTAAAGAATTGTTAGATTATTTCTTTTTTAAGTCTCTTACAACTAAATTTATTATGAGTCAATCGTGAATTAGCTTTCCTAATAATTTCTTGTGGCTTTCCTCTGACACAGTCTTGTTTTATGACTTTCCAAGGTTAAGGCTTTTTTTGGACAGTAATGCCTTCTGCAAGCTCCACTTAGTCCCCTCCAGAATCTACTCCTCAAATCTGTCCTTTGCGCAGTTCTACTGTACATTTCGCGCAGCGCATGAATACTTACATTAAAACGTCCCCATCGCTATTCTTTTCTTTTTAGATCGAGCAGCAGATAATGCACTCACAGTACCTGGCTCAGGGTTGGGAAGAGATAAAACAAATGAAGGCTGAGCTTTGGATATATTTCCAGGATGCAGACCACCAACTACAGAATATGAAGAGGAGGTGGGCAGAACTGGAACTAAACATTGCCCAGAACATGGTTTTGCAGGTTAAGGTAAGGAGTCATTGTGTTCTGAAAACGAAGAAAGGAGGAAATGTATCCAACAGTTCATTTTATTATAGAACTTGCTAGATCCCCTGCGTGGGTGCATTGATTCTGTAACAGCCATGCAAAGAAGGATGAGAGGGGACTGTTTTTGCTTACGTTGGTGCTACAGAAAGCTAAAGCAAAAAGGGAAATACTTTAATACTTCCCCTACAGTTTTAGAGTAGACAGTCAAATCTTTACTGTGCTAGGTTCCCATTGCTTTCAGGAAGCTAAATGCCTATTGCATTTAGTCTGAAGTTAAAATCTGTAACATACTATGAAAAAAACTAAATAACGTAACTATTTCTAAAGCAGTCTAAACTATTATCAGATAAAATTTGACTAGGGCTGTTGATTAATTGCAGTTAACTCATGAGATTAACTCAAATAATTAATTGCGATAAAAAATTAATTGCTATTAATCGCAGTTTTAATTGCTGTTAAACAATAGAATACCAATTGAAATTTATTAAATATTTTGGATTTTTTTTTACATTTTCAAATATTTTTTTCAATTCACAACACGGAATACAAAGTGTTCACTTTATATTATTTTTATTACAAATAGTTGCACTGTAAAAATGATAAAATACTAGTCTTCAATTCACCTCATACAAATACTGTAGTGCAATCTCTATTGTGGAAGTGCAACTTACAAATGCAGATTTTTTTGAGTGCAGTTACGTAACAAAAAATAATGTAAAACTTTAGAGCCTACAAGTCCACTCATTCCTACTTCTTGTTCAGCCAATCACTAAGACAAACAAGTTTGTTTACATTTACGGGAGATAATACTGCCCGCTTCTTGTTTACAATGTTGCCAGAAAGTGAGAACCGGTGTTTGCATGGCACTGTTGTAGCTGGCATTACAAGGGTATTTACATGCCAGATGCGCTAAACATTCCTTTGCGCCTTTATTCTTTGGCCACCATTCTAGATGACATGCTTCCGTGCCAATGACCCTCTTTAAAAAAATGCATTAATTACATTTGTGACTGAACTCCTTGGGGAAAAAAATTGAATGTCTCCTGCTCTCTTTTATCTGCATTCTGCCATATATTTCGTGTTATAGCAGTCTCAGATGATAACCCAGCACATGTTGTTCGATTTAAGAACACTTTCACTGTAGATATGACAAAAAGTAAAGAGGATACCAATGTGAGATTTCTAAAGATAGCTAAGGCACTTGACCCATGATTTAAGAATCTGAAGTGCCTTCCAAAATCTGAGAGGGACGAGGTGTGGAATATGTTTCCAGAAGTCTTAAAAGAGAAAACACTCCAATGCGGAAACTACAGAACCGGAACCATGAAGAAAGAAAATCAACCTTCTGCTGGTGGCATCTGACTTAGATGATGAAAATGAACATGCATTCGTCCACACTGCTTTGGATTGTTATTGGTCAGAACCTGTCATCAGCATCTAAGTATGTATTCTGGAATAGTGGGATGAAGCATGAAGGGACATATGAATCTTTACCGAATCTTTACCACATCCTGCACATAAATATCTTGCAACGCTGGCTACAACAATGCCATGCAAATGCCTGTTCTCACTTTCAGGTGTCATTGTACACAATAATATATAATACCATTTATCTAAATATTTTTGGATGTTTTCTACATTTTCGAATATATTGATTTCAATTACAACACAATACAAAGTATACAGTGCTCACTTTATATTTATTTTTATTACAAATATTTGCACTGAAAAAACAAAAGAAATAGTATTTTTAATTCACCTAATACAAGTACTGTAGTGCAGTCTCTTTATCCTGATAGTTAAACTTACAAATGTAGAATTATGAAAAAACACCAAACCTGCATTCAAAAATAAAATGTAAAACTTTTTAGAGCCTACAAGTCCAATCAGTCTGTCTTCTTGTTCAGCCAATCGCTCAGACAGGCAAGTTTGTTTACATTTATAAGAGATAATGCTGCCTGCTTCTTGTTTACAATGTTACCTGAAAGTGAGAACAGGCATTTGCATGGCACTGTTGTAGCCAGCGTCGTAAGATATTTACATGGCAAATGCACTAAAGATTCATATATCCCTTATTGCTTCAACCACCATTCCAGGAGACATGCATCCATGCTGATAACATGGTTCTGCTCGATAACAATCCAAAGCAGTGTGGACCAACAGATGTTCATTTTCATCATCTGAGTTAGATGCCACCAGCAGAAGGTTGATTTTCTTTTTTGTGGTTCTGGTTCTGTAGTTTCCTCATTGGAGTGTTGCTCTTTTAAGACTTCTGAAAGCATTCTCCATACCTCATCCCTCTCAGATTTTGGAAGGCTCTTCAGATTCTTAAATCTTGGGTCAAGTGCTGTATCTATCTATAGAAGTACCTCGCATTGGTATCTTCTTTGCATTTTGTCAAATTTGCAGTGAAAAAGTGTTGTTAAAATGAACATGTGCTGGGTCATCATCCAAGACTGTTATACCATGAAATGTATGGCAGATGTGGGTAAAACAGAGCAGGAGACATACAATTCTCCCCCAAGGAGTTCAGTCACAATTGTAATTAATGCATTATTTTTAATAAGCATTATTAGCATGGAAACATGTCCTCTGGAATGGTGGCCAAAGCATGAAGGGGCATTCAAATGTTTAGCATATCTGGCACGTAAATACCTTCCAGTGCTGGCTACAAAAGTGCCGTGCAAACACCTGTTCTCACTTTCAGGTGACATTGTAAAGAAGAAGCAGGCAGCATTCTCTCCCATAAATATAAACAAACTTGTTTGTCTTAGTGATTGGCTGAACAAGAAGTAGGGCTGCGTGGACTTGTAGGTGTTAAAGTTTTACACTGTTTTGTTTTTGAGTGCAGTTATGTAACAAAAAAATTTTACATTTGTAAGTTGCACTTTCATGATAAAGAGATTGCACTACAGTACTTCTGTGAGGTGAATTGAAGATAAGATTTCTTTATCATTTTTACAGTGCAAATATTTGTAATAAAAAATATAAAGTGAGCGCTGTACACTTCGTATTCTGTTGTAATTGAAATCAATATATTTGAAAATGTAGAAAAACATCCAGAACAAATTTAATAAACTTAAATTGGTATTCTATTGTTTCACTGTGCGATTAATAGCAATTAATTTTTTAATCATGATTATTGTTCTTTTAGTGAATCGTGTGAGTTAACTGTGATTTATCGACAGCCCTAAAAAAGTGTGAGATAGATATAGATTGATTGATATAGCTAGATATAGTACTGGCAGAAATGACTCTAATAAAAGCTAGACTGTGCTGTCCTGTGGGAGAGGTAGGGTTAGCTGTGTCCCCAGGAGAAGTCCAGGGAAGGGACTATAACTCCAGTCACAATTCCTCCCCTCATCCACCCTTGCTCCCATGAAGAACGTAATTTGCTACTAGCCTCTTCCCAATTGCAGCTTTGTGGAGATTGCTTTTATACCCCTCCGCAATCCTATACTAGGAGCTGCAAGCCAGGGTCGGGAAAGGATCTTATTCCCCTTGTATATCTGCACAGCTGCATAAAGCTGCACCACAGCCTAGCTGTAAGCAGGATGTTTTCAGAGTTTTCATTCAAACCTCAAATTATATTTGAAATGGAACATCTCAATTTCATTTTTGTTTTGTGTCTCTAACAGGAATTCAGTCAGAAGCTGCATTCTAAAGAGGCAGCTCTTACCGCTGTGACTGAAAAGGTGAATAAACTAACAGAAGGACAGGAGTCTCCTGAGCATAAGGAAATAGGTCACTTCAGCAACCAGTGGCTGGACCTCTGCCTTCAGGCAAACAATTTGCTCATACAGCGAGAGGAGGATCTTCAGAGGACAAGGGATTACCATGATCGCATGAATGTAGTAGAAATCTTCTTGCAAAAGTTTACAAAGGAATGGGACAACCTGGCCAGGTAGAGAGGCCTGACTCATACAAACCTGATACATCCCACACTTGTTAAGAAACCACCTTACTAGGGTTGCCAACTTTCTGATTTCTGAAAACCAGACACTACAGCAGGAGAGCCAGAACCTCTCCCCTCCCCACCTCTTCCTCTGAGGCCCTGCCCCTGTCACTCACTGCTCTCCCCATTTCTCCTCGCTGGATCCTGTACACCTCCCTCCCCTCCCACCAGCTGGGCTCCCTCTGCTCTGAGGCTAGGACAGGAGCCTGCCTGCCCGTGAGTTGCAGGTCGGAGATGGCCCCAGCTGAGCAGGGGCTGACGTGGGTCAGAACCTCTCCCCTCCCGACCTCTTCCTCTGAGGCCCTGCCCCTATTACTCACTGCTCTCCCCATTTCTCCTCGCACGATCCTGTACACTTCCCTCCCCTCCCACCAGCTGGGCTCCCTCTGCTCTGAGGCTAGGACAGGAGCCTGCCTGCCCGTGAGATGCAGGTAGGAGACGGCCCCAGCTGAGCAGGGGCTGGCATGGGTTGATGAACCAGCGCCTCCTCTCTTGCCCCCTCCCACCCCATGGTAACTGGAATTTTAGTGTCCAGTCAGTACATGTGACCGGACACTGTACAGGTCTCCTTTCAACCGGACTTTTCAGTCGAAAACCAGAGAACTGGCAACCCTACTTCTTACAGTGTCTTAAGAGGCTATGTCCAGTAAAATCCTTTTTCTATACCTTACTTAATAAAAACTCCTGATAGCAGAATTCATTATTTTGAGGTGGAAGGAGGTCGAAGTGCACAATGCTTGTATTTTTTAAATAGGCGAGGTCCTCAGCTCGTCTTCAAGGGGTGTGCACTAACTCCAACTGAGGATTTGGACCTATGTCTGTGCTACCTTTTCCCCTTTAGAAGCCCTTTAATATTCACGGCATAATTGAGAACTGCAGGGTTGTCAGATCTTGCAAGGTTATAGTTTAACTATTCAAAATGTCATGCAGGCATAATTCTGTAATCGTAAATGAATACATGACCGAATTAATCAGGAATGCACTTCCAAAAGGCATGCTTTGATATTAGTACCACATGTCTAAACTATTCCATTGTATTTTATCTAATGGTTAGTTTTAAATTATTGAAAGCTTAATTTCTCCTTCATCACTGAGATAATATTTTAGGCACTGCCTAAGACTATATTTTAAAGGAGTAACAGTCCAATTCTGCTCCTATTTAGGTCAATTGGTAAAACTCCCTTTGAGTTTAATGGATTGGGTCCTAAACAAAGATATATTTTGTTGTTGTAATATTTTCTCTAGTGCAATATTTGATTTGTTATTTACATATACAATATGTTACATGTATGAACTGCCAGTACTTACATTGCTAATTTGAATGTTTTACCAAATGACAGACATGTTGTGGAGGAGGGGGAGGAATAGTAGAAATATTAAACTTGTAGTTAATGATTGAATTGGCTATCTTCAAAAGAGCTAAGGGATTTAGGCACCCAGATCCCAATGAACTTCAATATGATGTGGGCACCTAACTGTCTTTGGCTCCTTTGAAAACCGTACCCTGAGATCATGTAGCAAGTAGAGACTTACCCATGCGGCACCTCCTGCTGGTTGCCCTGGGAATTAGCTCACTTCCAGCTCAGTGTGCCCTCTGCTTGCCGGTGGCTCACCTGCTCAGGCCCCCGTTTCCCTCCCGGACCCTGGTGCCCCTTACCCTGGGATTCTGCTCCAACAGGACCCCCGCTCTCTGGGTCTCTCCTCCCAAGGGAACCCCCAACCCTCTAAGCCCACCTCGCCTCAATGGCTACTGCCAGTCATCAGCTAGCCCCTTTTCACTGGGGCAGACTACAGTATAATGGCCACTCATCATTGGCAAGGGGGGTTTGGACCTGCTACCTCCCTGCAGCCCAGTACCTCTCTAGGCCTTCCTGTCAGGCCGCAGCCTGGGAGGTTGCCAGGCCTGAGCTCCCCAGCTCAGCCTGCCCCTTCCCCCACACTGCTCTGTCCACAGTACCCTTTGCTCCTTCAGGCAGCAGGTGCATCTTTCTCCAAAGCTAGAGAGAGACTGACTCAGCTCCTGGCTCACAGCCCTTTTATAGGGCCCAGCGTGGCCCTGATTGGCTGCCTCCCAGCCTTTTCTTATTGGCTTTCAGGGGGCTGGCTTTTAATGCATTCTGAGCCGGAGCAGGATGACCACCCCACTACAGATACCAGCTGGCATTTAATTTTTGTACCATGCATTTTGTCAACAGATCAGATGCTGAGAGTACGACTGTACACCTTGAGGCTCTGAAAAACGTAGCATTGGCTCTGCAGGAGAGGAGATTTGCCCTTGAAGACCTGAAAAACCAGAAACAGAAAATGATGGAACATCTGAATCTAGATGACAAAGAATTAGTGAAAGAGCAGACTGGTCATTTTGAACAACGCTGGTCTCAGCTGGAGGACCTAGTCAAGAGAAAAATCCAGGTCTCTATCACAACCTTAGAGGAGCTGAGTTTGGTGCATTCTAAGTTTCAGGAACTGATGGAGTGGGCAGAAGAGCAGCAGCCTAGCATCTCTGAGGCTCTTAAACAGAGCCCTCCTCCAGACCTGGCTCAGAGCCTTCTCATGGATCATCTCACCGTTTGCAGTGAACTGGAAGCCAAACAGGTTGTTCTCAAAGCACTCATAAAGGATGCTGACAGGGTGGTGACTAACCTTGGCCTCAATGAAAGGCAGATCCTCCAGAAGTCCCTTTCAGATGCACAGAATCACATGGATTGTCTTAGTGATCTGGTTGGCCAGAGGAGAAAATACCTGAATAAGGCATTATCTGAAAAGACTCAGTTCCTCATGGCAGCTTTTCAAGCTACAAACCAAATTCAGCAACATGAGAAAAAGGTAATGTTCCATGAACATATCTGTCTGTTGCCAGAAGATGTGAGCAAACAGATCAGGACTTGTAAGAGTGCCCAAGCTAGCATGAAGGCCTATCAGAGTGAAATAACTGGGCTGTGGGCTCAGGGAAGGGATTTAATGAAAGAAACAACAGAACAAGAAAAGAGTGAGGTGTTAAACAAACTCCAGGAATTACAGAATGTGTATGACACTGTTTTACAAAAGTGTAGCCAGCGACTGGTAGAACTGGAAAAAAATACAGTTTCCAGGAAATATTTCAAGGAAGATTTGGATAAAGCTTCTCATTGGATAAAACAAGCTGATATTGTCACATTTCCAGAAATCAATTTAATGAATAGTAACTCTGAATTATACTCACAGCTGGCAAAGTATCAGCAGATTCTTGAGCAGTCTCCTGAATATGAAAATCTTTTACTTACACTGGAAAGAGATGGTCAGGAGATCTTGCCATCGCTTAATGAAGTGGATCATTCTTACCTGGATGAAAAACTGAATGCCCTGCCACAGCAATTTAATATTGTCATTGCCTTAGCCAAAGATAAGTTCTATAAGGTTCAGGAAGCAATTCATGCTCGCAAAGAATACGCTTCATTGATTGAGTTGACAACTAAGGCTCTAACTGAACTGGAAGATCAGTTTTTAAGTATGAACAAAGCTCCTGCAGCTCTTTTATCCAAAGAGGTTGTGTCACTCCAGCAGGATTACAAAGCTCTCTTAGGTGAAGTGGTGAACCTTGGTGCAGCAATGGATGAATTGAACCAGAAGAAAGAGGCTTTTCGAAGCACTGGCCAACCATGGAAACCTGAAGAGATGTTAAAACTCACCACCCTGTATCACAAGCTGAAAAGGCAAATAGAGCAGAGAGTTAATCTTTTGGAAGACACTATAGAGGCCTACAAGGAACACGAGGAAATGTGCATGCAGCTTGAGACACAATTAGAGGCAGTGAAGAAAGAGCAGATGAAAGTGAATGAAGAAACACTCCCAGTAGAGGAGAAGCTGAAAAGCTACCATTCTCTGGCTGGCAGCCTGCAAGAGACCGGGATTCTTTTGAAGCGAGTTACTGAACATGTGGAAACACTTTGTCCTCAGCTTGACCCATCCACCTATGAGATGGCAAATCATCAGGTACAGTCTTGGCAAGAGAAAATGAAGTTGTTGCATGCTGCCATTGGTGACACAGTGATGGAGTGTGAAAACAGGCTGGTGCAAAGCATAGACTTCCAGACTGAGATCTGCCGTTCACTTGACTGGCTGAGATGGGTGAAAGCAGAACTTAATGGAACGTTAAGCTTGGACCCAAAACTGCAAAACATTCAGGAAGAGATCCGAAAGGTTCAGATTCATCAGGAAGAAGTGCAGTCAAGCCTGAGAATAATGAATGCGCTGAACCGTAAAGAAAAGGAGAAGTACATGAAGGCTAAAGAACTGATACCTACTGACTTGGAAAACAGCCTTGCTGAGCTATCAGAACTAGATGGTGAAGTTCAAGAAGCCATTCATATGAGGCAGGTTAGTGTATTGTTTAGTCTGTATTTTTTTTATTTATTTTATTTGGTTCTTGCTGAAAACAAACATCATTATAAGGTTGCCTTGGCTTATTGTCTGTGATCATGATGAACAGATTGGCTTTGCTAATCATATGGTCTTTTCTCAGGTTTTAGGCACAGTTCATAGCCCAGCCCTATGACGCAGTATAGGGACAGAAAAGGAGTAAGACCCACCTCAGCACACACTCACATGTACTCCTTGTGGCCTCCCCAGAGCTTGAGTCTCGGTAGTGGGCAAAGAAAAAATGCTGTTGTCAAGGTTCCTTCCCCACTCTGAACTCTAGGGTACAGATGTGGGGACCTGCCTGAAAAACCCCCTAAGCTTATTTTTACCAGCTTAGGTTAAAACTTCCAAGGTACAAACTATTTTACCTTTTGCCCTTGGACTTTATTGCTGCCACCACCAAGCGTCGAACAAATATATAACAGGGAAAGAGCCTGCTTGGAAACGTCTCCCCCCCCCCCCCAAAATCCTTCCAAACCCTACACCCCCTTTCCTGGGGAAGGCTTGATAAAAATCCTCACCAATTTGCGGAGGTGAACACAGACCCAAACCCTTGGATCTTAAGAACAATGAAAAAGCAATCAGGTTCTTAAAAGAAGAATTTTAATTGAAGAAAAAGTAAAAGAATCACCTCTGTAAAATCAGGATGGTAAATACCTTACAGGGTAATCAGATTCAAAACATAGAGAATCCCTCTAGGCAAAACCTTAAGGTACAAAAAGACACAAAAACAGGAATATACATTCCATTCAGCACAACTTATTTTATCAGCCATTTAAACAAAACAGAATCTAACACATCTCTAACTAGATTGCTTATTAGCCCTTTACAGGAGTTCTAACCTGCATTCCTGCTCTGGTCCGGGCAAAAAAAAACACAGACAGAGAGAACCCTTTGTTTCCCCCCTCGTCCAGCTTTGAAAGTATCTTGTCTCTTCATTGGTCCTTTTGGTCAGGTGCCAGCGAGGTTGTCTTAGCTTCTTAACCCTTTACAGGTGAAAGGGTTTTTCCTGTGGTCAGGAGGGATTTAAAGGTGGTTACCCTCCCCTTTATATTTACGACAGCTGTCCACAGCTGCTGTTCCCCCTAATGAAGAAGAAGGTTGAAAGGGGTGGGGAGTGGGTGAAGCTGTCACACCTTGTTGGGATTTTTTGTTGCTGTTGTAAGATAGTTGGCTCTGTAACTGTGTGCAGTATTTTCACTGTTGTTTCAGGCTGTTTTGACGAAACTCTATAGCCTATGCCGAAGGTACTACCAAGTGATACAAACAGCTGGTGACTGGCTTGAGGATGCCCACCAATTGCTACATTTGGCAAGGAATGGTCTGGATGTGGAGAGCTCTGAGGAGAATCTGAGGAATCACACTGAATTTTTCAGCACAGAAAATCAATTCCTTGGTCATCTGGAGGAGCTACAAGCCCTGGTGTCTGAGATGGAACCATTTATCCAGGCCACAGCAAGAGAAGAGCTGTTACAGAACGTAGCTGTTTTAGAAGAAAAGGGCAAAGGAACCAAGCAAGAATCTGAAACCCAGCAGGATCAACTGCAGAAGTACTTTTTTATTCACTTTTAAATTTAACGCGTTTTGTTGATGAGAGAAAGGGGGACACTTCAGAAACTTCACTGAAGTTTGTTTAAGAGTGTATTCTATGGAATAGAGCAGTAGCTTATGATTCAGAACTCCTGGATTCTGTTTCCTCCTGTGCTGCTGACTTACCATTAGGAAGTTCTCTGTTTCAATTTACTTATTTTTAAATGAGTATAGTGGTATCCAAAATGTTATTTACAGGGCTTCATGATTTTGTGAGATTTATGATTGTAAGAAACATTGAGTTTCTCTCATGAAAGGTATTAGACTCATAGACTTTAAGGCGAGAAAGATCCATCATGATCATCCAGTCTGACCTCCTGCACGTTGCAGGTGAATGTCATCCACCTACTCTTGAAAAAGACTCATAACCTCTGGCTGAGTTACTGAAGTCCTCAAATCGTGGTTTAAAGGCTTCAAGTTACACAGAATTCACCATTTACACTAGTTTAAACCTGCAAGTGACCCGTGTCCCATGCTGCAGAGGAAGGCAAAAAAACCCAACAAAAACCCAGGGTCTCTGTCAATCTGATCTGGGAGGAGATTCCTTCCTAACCCCAGATATGGTGATCAGTTAGACCCTGAGTGTGTGGGCAAGACCCACCAGCCAGATATCCAGGAAAGAATTCTCAGTAGTAACTCAGAGCCCTCCCCATCTAGCGTCCCGTCTCCAGCCATGGGAGAGATTTGCTAATAGCAAAATATGTGATGTTTAGACCCTGGTGTTGCAATGTTTGATTCTAAATGATTTTGTGTTATATTAAATCTTTCTTGCTGGTGTTTCATTTTGCAAGGCATACATCTCAGTGGCAGGAGTACCAGGCAACAAGGCAGCAGGTTATTGAATTGATGAACGAGGCTGAGAAGAAATTATCTGAATTCTCTGTAGCCAAGGCTCCTTCTGGTTATGAAGCAGAAGAGAAATTGTTAGCACATAAGGTAAGGTTACTGAAAACGATATGAATCAATTAAATCTTGTGCCATATGCAGGATATCAAGGACAATCAATGACTTGCATCGTTGTTTGTTTTCCACTAGATAGATATGTGAGGTGATGAAGTGTCAGGTTTATAATGTAGACTTTTATTTACAGCCTAAATGAAATAACAGTTAACTTATAAGAATGACTTCTCCTTCCTATATATAGTGTTTTCAATGGTAGACTCCGAAAAGGTTTGTTTAAATATAAAGTAACTGCACTGAAATATTCTTATGGATCTATTTTAAACAAACAAAACTTAAAAATTCTGAGTTGAGTCCGTGGTATTTCAGGGATATCTTGAACACTCGCATTCTACTGTCACATTCTGGGATGCAGTCCAGACTGGTGAGGGGTTGTGTCACCACCTGCCCTGCAACCTTGGGTTCACTCACAGTGCTTTTTACAGTTGTAGCTCCCAACCTGGGCCCCCCTTACAGACAGCATGCAGGTCACACCTTAAATGTCTGTACGTAGCTTCAGCCAGTCAGGAACACTCCAGTCACACTCCAGCTTCTATCAGCCTGGGTTACCACTTGCAGGGTGACCCCAACACACTCCCAGTCCTGAATTTTCTCAAACACGTAAGTTCTGCACACTCCTGGGCAGTTCAGATATTAGAGGTTTGTTGCCCCTGTAAGGAGTCAGTAAGCAAACAGTTTGCTATTTTAACTGGAATTACCCAAAGAGTTCAGTTTAAACACAGCACTGGAATAGTTTTGATTAAAAGCAAGAAATCAAGTTAAATAAACTACAAAGAGAGAGGTTTTAAGTGAGTACAAATATAAGGCATTAAAGTCAGAAATGGTTACAAGAGAAATAAAGATAAAATGCTTTCTAGTAATTAAAACTTAAACAATACTTGGTTCAAGGTAAAATTCTTACCGTATATTCCCAGCAACAGGGCTGACCAAATTCTTTGGTCAGAACCCCTCCCAAAGTCCAAAGGCTGGTTCCTTTGTCGTCTTGGATGAAAGTGAGAGAGAGGGAGAGATAACATGGGTTGTTTTTGCCCCTCACTTTTATAGTCTAGTCACCCTTTGAAATGCATTTTCCTTCCCGCTGTGGGGATGGAAACATGGAGTCTTGTGGTGAAAGAGGTCCCATGTGGTTATCTATAAAATGCAGACCCATCTATTCCTGCCCCTCTTCGTTGCCAAAGAATGGCCACTTGACAGGCAATTGCCCTGTAACTTTGATGACATTTGGTTAGAGGCATTAGTTTGTACTTTGTCTTTGAGTAACAGGTTTACCCCTGCCCCAGTTTTGTCTGGTAAACACATTTCTGTCATAATTTCATCTATGTTCATAAGTTTACATATAATATTGACTCACACATTTCACCATGATATTCTTGACCAGCAAGTTATTAGTTATCAAATCATACCTCACAAGGCATATTTTGTTCCGGGATTATTTCAGTGGTTTGTAGGTGTAAATACAGGGGTGCATTCAGTCCCACACACCCCTTTTTTTAAAACCGTGTGTTCTTGAGAGTGAGGTTATGTCCACACAGAGCTAGGGGCATGATTTCCCTGCTCATGTACACCTACTCACGGTAGCTTTCATCAAGGCAGCGCGAGTATAAATAGCAATGTAGCTGCGATAGCACGGATAGTGGCAGAGGAGGCATGGCTGAGCTGTGCCAAGTACTTATCCACTGGTTTCAGGTGGGTTTGTGCTTGACGTGACTTAACCAGGCCTTCGCGGTAGCTACCAGTGCTACTGCAGGTACACTGCTATTTACCTCTCATTAAACTAATACGAGCATAATGTGAATACACATACACGAGCAAAGAAATTACATCCCTGGCTTGTAGTGCATACGTAGCTTAAGAAAGCAGGTGCATATGGAGTTTCAAATGTTTACTCACTGTAGAGAACTACACCTAGGGCCAGATTCTCCAGATTAAAGCTAGCATTGGAGACCAGCTGGAGATTCCCAGCAGAGAATTTCCACTGACATAGAGCTGGTACTGGTGATTTATCTGCCTCCTTTGCCAAGTGAATGCACCGTCCTGGTAGATTGGGGATTGGGAGAGAAATTAGAGTTTACCTGCTGCTGCTCTGACTTCCGCTGGGATCAGGTGGCCCTGAATTGAGGAGCTGAAAGTGGCTCCTTTTGGCTACCAGCATCCATTATGTCCAAGTTCATACTGAGTGGGGATTCAGGGCCTTAGTGTTTAAACTCACTAGTGTGCACACATAGCTTCCACTCAAGCTACTGCTGGTATGCAAAACTTTTCACATTCTACTCATGGATAATGGATACACTTTAAAATTGTTATGTATGTAAAACATTATAATGGCAAAAAACTATTTGAAAAAAATTGCTCTTAGGCTAAAGCCTCATTTCAGCCCATAGCTGTGTTATAAACTTCACAAGAGAAATGTTGAGGTAGCTTCTACTCTGGTAGAAGAGTGGCAATTCAGGCATTGCTATAAAAAGGAAAATCCTGCCATTTGTTTTGCTTTTTTTCAGTCCCTGGTGTCTATGGTAAACGCCTTCCATGAGAAGATCACAGTTCTGGAGGAAAAGGCCTCTCAGCTGGAAAAAATCGGAAATGATGCCAGTAAGGCAACAATAAGCAGGTCAATGACAACTGTCTGGCAGCGCTGGGCACGGCTCCGGAGTGTGGCCCAAGAGCAGGAGAAGATATTGGAAGATGCAGTGCAGAAGTGGAAAGGCTTTAATGATAAGGTATAAGGGTCTGTGTCACGGGGCGCAGACTCACCGGCAGCACCTCCTGCTGGTCGTCTCAGGGAATGAGTGTTCCAGCCTCCGGAGCACCCTCTTCAGGCCGGTGTCTCGCCTTGCTGCTGGCTCCCGTGTCCCTCCCAGGACCCCAGTGCCCCTTTCGCTGGGTGCTGCCCCCTGGCGGTACCCCACAGTTCTGGGTCTCCCCGTCCCAGGGGAACCCCCCCACCCACTATCCCTATCTCGCCTCAGTCGTAGGCTCCTGCCAGTCACCAGCTAGCCCCCACACCCTGGGGTAGACTGCAGTATGAGCCACTCATCACAGGCAAGGTTGGGTTTGGACCTGTTACCTCTGTCTAACCTAGAGCTGTCCCCTGCAACCCCAGTACTTGTTGGGCCTAATGCTAAGCCACAGCCTGGGGCTTTCCTGGCTGGAGCTCCTCAGGTCCTTCCCCAGCCCTGCTCCAATCTAGGTACACTGCTTAGGTCCCTGCAGCCAGGTCCCTCCCCCTCAGAAGCTAGAGAGAGTATCTCTTCTGCTCCTGGCTTCCCTGGCTTTTATAAGGGCCGCAGGGTCTGTTTTGGGCATGGCCCCCAGCTGCGGCTGCTCTGCCAATCAACCCAGCTCTTCCCCTGCCCCAGCCCTCTCCCAGGGCTATCTTAAACCCCTCTGGGCCCGAGCGGGTGTCCACCCGCTACAGTCTGGAAACTCCTTTCTACTTCATTGTTTGTATGTTTTCGTTACTTGTAATATATAATGTGTTACAGATTCAGAGCATTGTACAGACATTACCTCACAGGGCTGAAGGCTGAATTAGTTAGATAGGTCCGTTAATGTTGTCACCCCCATTTTACATATGGGGAAACTGAGACTAAGAAGCCCAGCTACTTGTCCAAGGCCAAACAGCAAGTGATTAACAATGGCAGGTTCAGAACTCCTGACACCTATGCCTATTCCTCCAGACCATATTGCACACCTAAAATGGAATGGAAATAATATTATGTACAGTAAATTCAATCCTGTTTTTGTTTTTGATACTTTTGGTAGTTCTCTCTGATCCCTCATTCTTTCCTTTGCCTTCCCAAAGGGCCAACTCTAAGCCGACTCCTCCTTCTGTATAAAGAGAATTCAGGGTACAATGTCTGAATCAACAAGAAGATGTCACTCAATGGCAATGCAAGGCATTCCCTTACCATCCTTCCCATCGCTACCAACTGCCAGAGTGAAAGTACACTCTCAGAACCCATATCTCCCGCAATGACTACTGGGTCAGCCCAGTATTCTAGAATCCTAGAAATCTAGGATTGGAAGGGAGCTCAGTAGGTCATTTAGTCCAATCCCCTGTACTGAGACAGGACTAGATATTATCTAAACCATCCCTGACAGGTGTTTATCTGACTTATTCTTTAAAACTTGCAGTGACGGAGATTCCACAACCTCCCTAGGTAATTTGTTCCAGTGCTTACCCTTCCAGTTAGGAAGTTTTTCTTAAATCTAACCTAAATCTTCCTTGTTGCAATTTAAGCCCCTTACTTCTTGTCCTGTCTCCATAGTTAAGGAGAACAATTGATTACCCTCCTGTCCATATCTTTCCTGAAGTGTGGTGCTCAGAAATGGACACAGTACTACAGCTGAGGCCTTATCTGCAGGGATCCTGGTTTTCTGTGATTAAAAAGCCCAACATTTTCCGATTAAAAAAAAACATTAAATTCTGTGTTTTTCTACAATTAAAATGAAATGCTGAACTTTAGTTTCCCTACCCACAATATACAACAAAACCCCATTTATCCAATCTAATAGGGACAGGCACCATATCAGATAAGCAAAAATTTGGATAATCCAGAGAATGGGCACAGAGCTTCAGTTCCAGGTGGTGACAGCGGGAGCCCCACTGTTTGGGGCTGAAGCTCTTTGCCCAGTCTCCGGATTATCTGAATTTTTGCTTATCTGATTTGACCCTGGTCCCAGTTAGATCGGATAAACGGGGTTCCCCTTACTTAATATATGGGTTTTTTTAATATTTTTAGAAAACATAAAAATGAAAGATTCACTGTAAAAATGCAAATTGTGCATTTTTCCATGGCAAAAAGATTTCTATGATCCCTGCTTATCAGCACTGAGTAGAGTGGAAGAATTACTTCTCGTGTCTTGCTTACAACACTCCTGCTAATACATCCCAGAATAATGTTTGCTTACAGTATTACATTGTTGACATTTACGTAGTTTGTATCCAGTTTACCCCGCAGATCCTTTTCTGCAGTGGTCTTTCCTAGGCAGTGATTTCCCATATTGTATTTGCGCAATTGGTTATTCCATCCTAAGTGTAATACTTTGCATTTGTCCTTATTGAATTGCATCCTATTTGTTTCAGACCATTTCTGCAGTTTGGCAAGATCATTTTGAATTCTAATTCTGTCCTCCAAAGCGCTTGTAACCCCTCCCAGCTTGGTATCGTCTGTGAACTTCCTACACGTACTCTCTGTCATTATCCAAATCATTTATGAAAGTATTGAATAGAGCCAGATCCAGGACGGAACCCTTTGGGACTTGATATGCCCTTCCAGCTTGATTTTAAGCCATTGCTAACTACTCTGAGTACACTTTTACAGTAGGTTGTGCACTTTATAGTAGGTTCATCTAGGCCAGGGATTGGCAACCTTTGGCCCGCGGCCCGCCAAAGAAAGCGGCTGGTGGGCTGGGCCAGTTTGTTTACCTGCAGCGTCTGCAGGTTCAGGCTGAGGGATGTGCAGGCTGTCCTTCCCGCAGCCCCCATTGCGGCTTTCCCTGGCGGGCCGCGGGCCAAAGGTTGCCGATCCCTGATCTAGGCTGTATTTCTCTAGGTTGTTTACGAGAAGGTCATTTGAGGCAGTATCAAAAGCCTTACTAAAGTCTAGATATACCATATCTACCACTTCCCCCCCATCAACAAGGCTTATTATCCTGTCAAAGAAGGCTCTTAGGTTGCTTTGACATGATTTGTTCTTGGCAAATCCATATTGACTGTTATTTATCTCCTTATTTTTTCCTAGGTGCTTACAAATTGATGGTTTGGTTATTTGCTCCATTATCTTTCCGGATACCAAAGTTAAGCTGATTGGTCTGTAATTCCCTGGATTGTACTTGTTTCCCTTTTTATAGATAGGTACTGTATTTGCCTTTTTCCAGGGCAAATTTTGCTCTGTAATCTCTCCCATCCTCCATTAGTTCTTTAAGATAATTGCAGATGGCTCAGATATTTCTTCAGCTTGTTCCTTAAGTATTCTAGGATGTATTTCACCAGGCCCTTGAAGGCATCTCATTTGTCCAAGTAACTCTTCTATTTGAGCTTCTGATCCTACCCCATTTAAACTGATGTTCGCTATGTTAGTTATCCAGTCACTGCTAACCTTTATGATGAAAAGTGAAACATAAAAGGCATTTAACACTTCAGACATTGCTGCATTTTCTCTTAGTGTCTTATCCCCATCACTGAGTAATGGCCCCACCTGTCTTTGGTCTTTCTCTTGCTTCTAATGTATTTGAAAAATGTTTTCTTGTTACCCTTTATGTCCCTAGCCTGTTTAATCTTGTTTTGTATGCTAGTCTTTCTAATTTTATCCCTATGTGTTGGTGTTGTGTTTTTTTTATATTCATCCTTCATAACTTGACCTAGTTTCCACTTTTCGTATGACTTTTTTTTTTTTTTTTGAGTTTCAGATCGTTGAAGATCTCCTGGCTAAGCCAAGGTGGTCTATTACCATGCTCCCTATCTTTCCTATTGAGAGAGTTTTCTTTTGTGCCTTTAATAATGTCTCTTTGAAAAATCCCAACTCTCCTTAATTCTTTTTTCCTTTAAACGTGCTTCCCATGAAATCTTACCTACAGTTCTGAGTTTGCTGAAGTCTGTCCGAAGTCCACTGTTTTTATTTGCTATCATTCCTTAGAATCATGAATCTATCATTTCATGATCACTTTCACTCAAGCTGCCTTCCACCTTCAAATTCTCAACCAGTTCCTCCCTGTTGATCAGAATCAAATCTAGAACAGCCTCACCCATAGGCCCTTTCTCTTCCTTCTGTAATAAAAAGTTGTCTCCCACGCATTCCAAGAACTTGTTGGATAATCTGGCCTGCTGCAGTGTTTCCCCAACAGATGTCTGGATAGTTGAAGTCCCCCTTTATCACCATCTCCTGTTTTGGATGATTTTGTTAGTTGTTTTAAAAAAGCTTTGTCCATCTCTTCTTCCTGGTTAGTGGTCTATAGCAGACACCTAACATGATATCACCCTTGTTTTTACCCCTTTTATCCTTACCCAGAGACTTTCATCAGGTCTGCCTCCCACTTCTATCTCAATTTCACTGCAAGTGTACTCATCTTTGATATACAAAGCAACACCTTCGCCCTTTTTTTTCTGCCTGATCTTTCTGAACAAGCTGTAGCCTCCTATACCAATAAAAAAATCCAGCTTTGATAGAAGCAGATTGGAACAACATGACTGCTTTTTTCTGTTATAGGTTGAGTTTGAACTCACTGCCTGGTAGTGTGCTCAGATTTAATGACCATAACATAGCTTTAAAATCCACCAGGTCCTGTATAATCATAATGCATCATAATGAGTTACTGATTCTAGTGATACAGCACTAGGTTTAGATCTTTTCCTATCAACTGTATCCATCTTTTGTTTTACCTTTATTGTTGTCAAAACCTGTATCTCTTTCCTTAGATTCAAAAAGCCACCATAATGATAGATCAACTACAAGGTCGCTTACCAGAGAGCTCAGTTGAGAAGGTATCAAAGACAGAGCTTCTGGATCTTCTGGGTTACCACAGCACTTTCATTCTGGAGCTGGAACAGCAGCTGTCATCTTTGGGTCTGCTCAAGCAGCATGCAGTGAGCATGCTCCAGGATCTGGAAATGGAGACTTCTTCACAAGAGAAGCTACCATTCATGCAAGAAATCAAAGCAATGCAAGACCGATGCCACAAGTAAGGAGAAAACAGTATTTAAGTAAAGGTTTCAGAGTAACAGCCGTGTTAGTCTGTATTCGCAAAAAGAAAAGGAGTACTTGTGGCACCTTAGAGACTAACCAATTTATTTGAGCATAAGCTTTCGTGAGCTACAGCTCACTTCATTGGATGCATACTGTGGAAAGTATAGAAGATCTTTTTATACACACAAAGCATGAAAAAATGGGTGTTTACCACTACAAAAGGTTTTCTCTCCCCCCACCCCACTCTCCTGCTGGTAATAGCTTATCTAAAGTGATCACTCTCCTTAGATAAGCTATCACCAGCAGGAGAGTGGGGTGGCGGGAGAGAAAACCTTTTGTAGTGGTAAACACCCATTTTTTCATGCTTTGTGTGTATAAACACCCATTTTTTCATGCTTTGTGTGTATAAAAAGATCTTCTATACTTTCCACAGTATGCATCCGATGAAGTGAGCTGTAGCTCACGAAAGCTTATGCTCAAATAAATTGGTTAGTCTCTAAGGTGCCACAAGTACTCCTTTTCTATTTAAGTAAAGTATATTAGCTAGAAAAGTCATGTTCTTTTTACATTAGTGTACTGTTGGCAACACACCTATAAAAAGTTCAAAATCTCCAGTTTCTGACTCAAGTCCTCAGTGGAAGTGTGGTAAATGTATTTAAAGTCAGGGTAGCCTGATCAAGTAGCAAGTCCAAATGGCTGAACTGTGTCTTATAACAGCTACTCTGTTAATACCTGTCCCTCTGTGTGAGTCACAATGACATACAATCAAGACAGACAGGTGAGTAAGATAATTTTTATTGGGCCAACTTCTATTGGTGAGAGAGACAAGATTTTGTGCTTACACAGAGCTCGTCTTCAAGTCTGGGAAATGTACTCACGGTGTCACAGCTAAATACAAGGTGGAACAGGTTGTTTAGCATAAATAGTTCTGTTCCGGCTTGTATTTACCTGTGACACTCATAGTATGTTTCCCAGACCTGAAGAAAGTGCTCTGTGTAAGCTCGAAAGCTTGTCTCATCAATAGAAGATGGTATAATAAAATATATTATCTCACCCACCATGTCTTTCTGATACCCTGGGACTCTCATGCCTACAACATATATACGGTCAAGACACACTACATAAAATGGGTGATCTGTGGAGTTAAACATCTGAAACTTAGTGTTGTAGTGTTCTGTAACACCACTTCATTTTTTATTAGTCACCCTGTAAATGCATAATGTTGTGCAACAGTCTCCTTTATTTGTTTTTTGTATCATTCAGTAAAAATTTTGACAAAATATAATGAAATTTTTAGCAAGATGTAGTTCTTCACAAATAATATATATTTTTTTGTTTTGAAGCATGCAACAGAAGGTGAAGAAAAGTGGGAAGTTGGTGAAACAAGAACTCAAGGAGCGGGAGGAGGTGGAGCTAGAGATTAATATAGTGAAGTCTTGGATTCAGGAAACTAGAGAATATTTGCTAAATCCCACCATGGAAATAGATGCTCAACTTGAGGAATTGCAGGTATATCAAACTTGTAATGTTCTCGTGCCCCTTGTGAAACATCTTTGGTGTTTTCTATTTATGAGCACTAAATCAGATTAAATTAGAATGAATTGGAATTATACAATATGAATGAAATCTTTGCACTAGCAATTGGACAAACTTATAAAACAAACCCATCAGCTTCAGAAATGGTGTGCAGCAAGAGAGCTATGATACATTCTCCCTTCCTAGATACATAGGATAGGAGTTAGCAGCTTTCTTCATTCTATCTCAAATAAAGGTAAACCCTAGAATATGGATGGCGAAGTATAATAAGGTATTTATTTTCTTCTTGGCGGGGGGGAACATTTTAAATGAAGATGCTCAAAATGTATAGACAGAGTATAATAAGGTATTTTCTTCTCTGGGGAGGAACATTTTAAATGAAGATGCTCAAAACGTAACTGTTTCAATATAGATGAGCTCACACGAGTATTTTCTTTCTTTGGGTAGCAAAAAGTGTTAGAGAAGGTGAACTTCTGAAATATAATGGCATATACGGAAATTAGCTATGCAGACAACTACCTGTCTAACAAAGGATTGAGTAGTTAAGAGCCAACATACCACCTTTTATAATAATCTCAGCACCAGTTTACCTGAGTATTGATCTATATTTTATGTATGAATGAACCCAAAATCTGAGTATAAACTGCTGGTTTTGTATTAAAACCATGTTATGAAACAGAAAACGTTTGCATGATTTTTTGCTCCAAAATTCTAAATTGTTTGGTTTACTTTAGCTAGCAAACATTCAGATGGAACTGGTCTGAATTTTCAGTTTTTAGTGAAACTCAAAAACTGGGGATTTTCATGTGATTCTAGGCTTTGTTACAAACATTCTCATGCCTCTACTCTTGATACCTGCAAGCTAATTCTGTTCAGTCTTAAGAAATATTTTTCTCAAAGTTATTGTTTTTCTTTTACAGTGTTCCTGAATGACACCTTTTTTTCTATCCTCTAGGCTCTCCTCAGTGAAGTAACTACTCACCGCCAAGCTGTTGAGAAAGTGGCTGAACAGCAGCAGAATAAGTACCTGGGGCTTTACACCATTTTACCTTCTGAACTGTCTCTTCAGTTAGCAGAAGTGGGACTGGCCCTGGTAACCATACATGATCAGGTAAAACCTACTGGAAGAAGGCACTATATAAACCTATGATACTATGATAATTTTCAAAAGGGCAGTAACTGAATGAAATGTTGTGATATTCCAAGCCTTGTTACCTCCTTAGTTTTGCAAGAGACTCCTCCTATGAAAGAAAAGTGTATGATTAGTTGGTTTGTTGGTTACTGCTGCTGTTTTTGGCAGATTCAAGCCAAAGAGAAGGAAACCCAGCAGAGCAAAACATTGAATCAAGAGTTTGGTCAGAAAATCCAGGTGACAGCAAAAGAACTAAATGGAATTCTGTCCAAGCTGAAGGAGAAGACAAGTAATATAGCACAAGCTAAAATAGATCAAAAGGTAAGAAAAATGCTTTATCTGCTTATATGGTGAAATGTTCTGAATTGGCATATTCCAACTCACAAAGGGCTGAATGGTGAGTTTGGCTTATACAGCTAGAAGGAGTAAGGGTTCCCTTTATCCAGGCTGTCTGAGGGTTTCCATGACCTCTGCACATGTGCACATGCAGGGCTGCCCCCAGATGTTTCCCATGGGAACAAATATGAAGTGGGTGAGAGGGACAGGGAGCAGGCAGAACTGTCAGGCCATATGTAGAAGAGTGTGCTACCCCCTTCCTTCCAAAAAGGGGAGTGGTAAATAACCCCCATCATACCCAGTGCAATTAGGGATCCTCATGAGGCAACCACACTGCCCCTTTATTCAGGCTGCACCAAAACAGCATGAGTTATCCCTATGGGCCATCCTTGTTCATGCTGATTAGTACCTTTCTCAGAAAGTAGTTCCACTGATATCAGTGGGACTGCTCATGAAGCTCAGTGTGCTGCTCAGTTTGAGTAAGGGTGACACAATCTGGCCCTTCATGATCTTGCTGGGTTGCTGAGGCTATTAGACATATATTGTGTTTGCAAATGCTCATTTGTATGAAAGAGTTGCTATTAAGTTTATCACAAAATATTACATATTTTTTAAAACTACACTAAGGTAAGATGGACTTGGTCACTAGCTTGAAGTGAGCAAAGTGCTGCACACAGAGGAAAAATTACTGATGTGACAGAAAGCACCAGTCTCTGTTAGTATGCTGCTTTAAAATTTTGCCTCCCAAGTATATTTTTCTGCTGTACAGGGTCACTGAAATGCATCCCACTGAAACTGGTTCATAATTGCCCCAGTTAAGTTGCTGTAAAATAAATTAAATGTGTTTTCCTGTATCTCCAACTGTAGATGTCCAGTGATGCAAGAACATTTCATCTAGTAATATTTCCACAACTATATTTATCTGTTAATTGTGAGATGAGGTTGGCTTCTATCAAAGAAGTAATAGTTTTGTTTTAATGCTGAAACTATGGCTGTAATATATATGGGATACAAATTAGTTATGAATATATCAAATGATTTCTAGTTGATCCATTTTAAGACTTTTTTTTAAAAAAATTGGAACTTTAATCAATATAAACTCCATAGCTTTCAATACTGCAATATAGAGATGTACATATGCACACCTACAATACAATAGTGTGTGTGTTGAAACAGGTAGATGTATATCTATGGGTAGATTGGTTAGCTGTGTCACTTTTGTGATGCTGATTTACCATGAACCTTTATCGCTCCATTTGCACTCTAACCCATCTCTTCCACAATATTCTGCGCCTCTGAATAGCTTGAAACAGATCGGATTAAAAATAAAGATTAACCTGTCAGAGAAATCTTTCCTTTCCTCCTGGACTATTCTCCATCATAGAAAAACAGTCCAAAATAGAATTTCCCTCACAGTAAAACTGTTCTGAGATGCAGCATGGACAATGTTCAGTCCTGGACCAGATTTTGTCTTTTTGTTGTGATTTGTGTAATAATAATTGTAAAGAGCACTTTGAACTCTGTGGAAATGAGCAATTTCCAGCATAATACATGTAATATTCTTGCAGCCCTGCAAGATTCCAAGATATCATATGCCACTGTGTAAAGAAAAACTCTTTTAGATCTTTTTTAAAAAAAATAACTTCTCTAAAATGGAATAGATAACATTTCTTCTCTCCTTTACAGATATGTGCAATAAGAATCATAGATAACTAGGACACTTGCCTTTGCATGTGGTGGGATACATAAAACACTGTACATAACACATTTCCAATATATATTTTAAATACATCCACACAGTACAAAATACATGATGGTCTGCTATGTTAGAAAGTTTTATTGTCATTTATTTAAGTTGAACTGCATAATTCATGGCTTTTCCTGTTGTAGTAGATTCCTCCCAATCTCTTATAACATCTTTGTTATCAAACCACACCATTATACACAGTGAAGTCTATTTCTACCTAAGAGATTCTATTGATGAAGTTTTTATTTTTATTGAAATGTGCAAACTGCTCGTGACAAAATCAAATTGTCTAGTGCACAGCACAAACTGATGATACTAATAGGAAAAAAAAAACAAAATAGTCTGGACACATGGATATTTAATGACACATTCTGAATTTTTCAAAAAAGGTTTCTTTAAAAAAAAATATCAATCCATACTCTCATATGACCAGCCCAAACCTTCATCTTGACAACAATGTGTTGACCACTCAGTCTGAGGACAAACATAGGACCACGGCCAATACTGGTAGATGTAACACTAAGTGACTCAATCTTCTGGTGGGGGAGGGAAAATGTTATCCATCTTGTACAGGAACACGGGGAAGAAACAGCAATGCCAGTCATTAAAGAGATGATCACACATCCTGCTCTACTGCCTTTTTGCTTAAAGAAAAATTACTGGTATGCAGCCAAAATAGAAATGGAACAAACTATGGAAACTTTGGAAAAAGTGTCAAAATCACAAAAAGGCTGTTTAAAAACCAACCCCCACTCACTGATTTTGTAAGTAAAATGCTCTCTCCGTGATCCAGATCCTAGGTGAGGAATTGGACAGCTGCAATATAAAGCTGGTGGAACTGGACGCATCTGTACAAGATTTCGCAGAGCAGAACAACCAGCTGGCTAAACAGCTGGCTAACAGGATAGAGAAACTGACTGGGCTACACCAACAGACCATTAGACAGGCTGAGTACAGAGCAGCCAAACTCAACCAGGTATGGTATCAAATCATTTAATTTATTTCCTTTTAGAGGCTCCAAGAAAATGGTGATTTCTGATTAATGCTGTTTATTTTTTGTATAGTTACATAAAAACATTGTCTCTTGGAATAATGTGTAATATGTGCATATTCAGGGCCGAATACGCTCCCTGTGGATGGGCCTTAGGCAGATGTAAGTCTGGCTGAATGAAGCATGGCCAAGTCAGGAGGGCGGAATAATTCTGATTTGGAGAGATGCTGATTCAGCCCCTTTGCCAGGAAACATGTCAGCAAAGTTCCTATGGAGACCCAACCAGGTTTTAAAGCTGCCTTCCAACAGCAGCATGCCCAGTGCAGTACCTGCCCCCTCCTCTGGAGTTAAATCTTGCTAGTGCAGCTCCCCCTTAATATTCATTTGGATATGGGGGAGGGGTGATCATAGCCTATATACAGCAATAGAAAAGTCTAGAAATAAAATAATTAAAAATGGCTCCAATTCAGCAGTCTGTTCCTACTCAGCAAAGAACTTAAGCACATACTTTGTCCGATTGACTTCAGTGTGCAAAGTCTAATTGAGCACATGCTTTGTTAAATTTGGATCAGTACAAGAAATTGAGCCATAGAAAAAGGGCCTAACAAGGAAGGAAGTTGAGGTACCATCTTGCCATGTTGGTATTTTGAATAGTTGAGATAAGAGTGAGGGAAGGGACTTTTTGTGGTCCTGCCATCAATAATCCTGATACATCATGAGCCCCATTTTCAAAATGCTTTGAGAAGATTTTACAGAACTTGAAGTGGATACTGCTTCGTGGTATTATTTTCCATTGCCATTGCAAGAAAGTTTCTTCAAAAGGAGGTCGAAAATACCTGTCAGAATAATTTTCAATCAATGTTACTTTTAACAAAAGTGCTTGGTGAAAGAGTTGTCCTGTATTTTAGTTCAGCACAATACAAAACACAGAAGAAACCCCTTACCCCATCCCAAGAAGCTTACAGTCTGAGTGCTTTAGACAAACAATACAATTCAGATTCACAGGGTTTGTCTCCATTCTTACAGTGCAAATCCATTGATTTCAGCAGAGTTATTCCTGTTAAGTGAGTAGAGAATCAGAGTTATAATGTAATTGCTAACCAGAAAAGTGGATGTATCAGAAATCAGTGCCGTTTGTGGCTTTGTATTTTTGAAATAAGTATACCACTTTTCTTCTTTTGGAAAATTAACATTGATAGGCCAGACAGAGAAAGCAGGCTTTAAATAGAGAGCGGGGGATGTGTGGGATTGCAGGCAGGAAAGAGACATAAGGGACAGACTAAGATAAGGCACAAGATAAGAATGACTATACTTAAGTGGGAGTCTTGAGCTGAGCAAGAAGGGAGAATACATTCTTGTGTGACAATCTCAGGCATGCACAGCCACCCACACACTCCTAATGTGTCCTAGTTTCTTTAGGAAGAACTTTCAAAAAATAGTTACACCTGCCTTTAGAGACATACATAATTTATCTTCATAATGTGGAATATTTTTACTAAATTCAATAATAATAATAATAAGTAATAATAGTGATTGAAAAATATTACAAATTACCCTCCCCACCAAAAAAATAGGTAGATTGATCTACTTTTGCCACTTTTAAAAAATGTTCAGAGTCCTACTGTGCAGGATTGATTTTCAGGTTTATAAAATTGATCTTTTTATTTTCAGGCTGCTTCACACTTGGAAGAATACAGTGAGATGCTGGAGTTCATACTGAAATGGATTGAGAAAGCGAAGAGTCTAGTGCATGGTAGCATCACATGGAATTCTGCCTCCCAGCTTCGTGACCAGTTTACGGCATATCAGGTGACTATATGAGCTACAGATTTCAGGGGACAGTTTAATGCCCATTTGTCACGTTCTGTTCAGGATACCCAGAACTGTAAGCCACTGTGTTACCCCTCTGCCTCAGCAAGAGAGATCAGACTGTGTGTGTCTATCTGTTTACCAGCAAACCCCTGAGACTCTGTCAGTCTAAACCTTGCCTTGTAGGTAACATACAGTGAACTGGAGTTCTCCCAAAGATAGCTCTCTGCAGTGTTCAGTTCCTCTCACTGGACATTCACAGAAATCATTGTTTGCTACTTCCAAAGAGACAGAGCGCACACCAACCTGTTAGTTTAATTGAGGACTCACACTTTAATTCAGTAATAACAGCACTGAAATTTAGAATAAGTAAAATTAAGAATAAGTTTACTAACAAGGAACAGAGATTTAAGTGATACTAGGCAAGAGAAAGAGACAGGTATGGTTATAAACAAAACAGTATAAGCTTTTTATTGACTAAAACTTAATTTTAGCAAGTTACAGTCTTTGCCTAAGCAGTTTTCTTACGGTTGTATCGCAGAGCTTGGCTGTAGACGATGGATCGTGTGGTGTGATCAGGGTGAAAGCTGGAGGCGTGTAGGTAGGAATAGCGGTCAGTAGGTATAGGGTGGTGTTTATGTGACCATCGTTTATTAGCACTGTAGTGTCCAGGAAGTGGATCTCTTGTGTGGACTGGACCAGGCTGAGGTTGATGGTGGGATGGAAATTGTTGAAATCATGGTGGAATTCCTCAAGGGCTTCTTTTCCGTGGGTCCAGATGATGAAGATGTCATCAATATAGCGCAAGTAGAGTAGGGGCGTTAGGGGACGAGAGCTGAGGAAGCGTTGTTCTAAGTCAGCCATAAAAATGTTGGCATACTGTGGGGCCATGCGGGTACCCATAGCAGTGCCGCTGATCTGAAGGTATACATTGTCCCCAAATGTAAAATAGTTATGGGTAAGGACAAAGTCACAAAGTTCAGCCACCAGGTTTCCATCCCACCATCAACCTCAGCCTGGTCCAGTCCACACAAGAGATCCACTTCCTTGACACTACAGTGCTAATAAACTGTGGAAATGGCCCACCTTGATTGTCATACACGTTGTAAGGAGAGTGGTCACTTTAGATAAGCTATTACCAGCAGGAGAGTGGGTTTGTGTGTGGGGGGGGGGGGAGGTTGAGAAAACCTGGATTTGTGCTGGAAATGGCCCAACTTGATTATCATACACATTGTAAGGAGAGTGATCACTTTAGATAAGCTATTACCAGCAGGAGAGTAGGGTGGGAGGAGGAATTTTTTCATGCTTCATGTGTATATAAAAAGATCTTCTACACTTTCCACAGTATGCATCCGATGAAGTGAGCTGTAGCTCATGAAAGCTTATGCTCAAATAAATTGGTTAGTCTTTAAGGTGCCACAAGTACTCCTTTTCTCTGTCAGGTGGCACTGATGCTCAATTAGGATCACACTATTGCAATACAAAAAATAAAAAATGTTGGGCTTTTGTGGCTGTGCAATGGCCAGAAGAGGTGATTTTTTTTCAGGGTTAACAGATACTGGAAAAACAATATCTTCATTGTTCTATGCAGTAGGTCCCCATATGATTCCGCCTCGTCTTCGCTTTTACTCTAATATATTTACTTACTAACAGTATTTGTCTGGGTATGATGCTATAAGTGGATAGTGTGAAGTACACAGAGATTGGCTCATGGCAGGCAGTTCACCTCTGAAACAGATCACACTAATTCCTGTTGATAGATGTTACAGCACGTACAACAGCAGATTATAAATTCTAGTTGTGCTCAGCAACATTTTGTATATATTTGGTAACACGTGCACTAATGTATTTTTCTAGAGTAAACTAAAATAAGAGATTTTGGTCTCATATGGCAGCATTCATATTAAGTGTTCCAAAATTCTTTACAGATTGACAAATTACAGAAAATATGTGTAATTAAATGACTCTGCAGGCACATGTGCATTCCACTGCATATTTTGTAAACATGACTTTGGTGCAATTTTTTTTAAATGTAACAGTTATGATGATACAGCAAACCCGTTTACCAAGCCCTGCTGAACCACAGGGGCCTCTTCTCTGAATCATCCTTTGGGAAACATAGCCACTTTCCTAGTTGTTCCCTGAATATTCCACATCTCTGCTTATCCACAAGTTTTGATGTTCCCTGAACAGTGTTGATTGTATGGGTGTGTGTGTGACACTGTGTGGATTGTGCATACATGGAAATAGTGGCATGTTACATGATTCTGCGAATCAGACCGTCCCAAGCAGTCAATAGAAAATGAATCCGATGCAACAGCAGGTGCTATCATCTGACCGAGACCAAAAGAATATAATGTGCTGGTGAATCTGGCTCCATTTGTATAATTCTCACTAGAGCAGGAAGATATAAGTTACACTTCCCTGTATTAGTGAAGTTGCTCTGCTCCAAGGGAGTTCACCCTGGGGAAGCTGCTGTTTCTGCCATCCGTGATGGTTTCCCACCCTGCTGTTACAGGCTACTAAGGAGTTGTTCTGATTCAGCGCACACCCCAGGACACCCTGAGTATGCCTACTTCCTGGGCAGGCCATCTACGTTTTAGGCACAGCTAACATCCACTGTCTTGGCCGCCACACTGTTTGCTCCACCTGAGATCTTTCTGCTACCACGTAGGCCCAGCAGATGTCCAGGCTGAATCAGGGCCAAACTTAGTGTGTATTTTACCTTTATGTAACAACAAGCTAACGTATATGGAGAAATTCTTTAAAAAACTGATGTGTGGAGAGGTGCAGCTTCTGAAATGGTAAAATTTATGCTAGTGTTTTATGGCTTAATAAACTAAAGCTCTGAAGTTCATGCTCACCATAAAGATTTGCTTAAGTCTAATTGAAGTCCATGGAACTTAAAAACCTACTTATTCTTAAGTATGTGATTAAGTGCTGTGCTAAATAAAGGTGTGCTTAGGGTTGAACACATGCCTAAATGTTTTGCTGAATCTAAAAGGTGTCACTTAACTCTGGTGATATGGTTCTTCCATCCAGACCATGCTTGAGGAGTCTGGAGAGATACATGGTGATCTCGAGTCCATGACTGAGAAAATAGAATATCTTTCAAGCGTTTACTGTACTGAAGGGATGACTCAGCAAGTGTTGGAACTGGGGCGGCAGACAGAAGAGCTACAGCAAATTATCAAACTGCGGCTCCAAAATCTCCAGGATGCAGCCAAGGTACTTGAAGTGCCCTTCATAGCCCTTCATGTCATCATGTTTGTAGGAGTAGCGGCAGAACAGGTCATCTATGGTTTATAAAGTGTTTATCGTAGAAAAAGAAATGGAACTGATATTGTGCCATTTCCAATATCTTCCTTCTGCAACGTCTCATCCAGCTCCTACTGAAGTCCATGGGAGTCTTTCTGCTGACTCGACTGGGAGTTGGATTGTGGCAAAACTGTGGAGAGTAAGGTCCCCATTTCCAAATGGGTGAACCCTAAAGAGTGTGCACTTTCACATGTATCATGCTTTAATATGCAAACTCCTCAATGGGTGTGCATACTAGGATTTACATATGTTAACCCCACCTAGTGCATGTACATGAGGGATTTACACATTTCAGCAAGGGCACGTGCAAAAGTGCAGAAAGCTTCTTTTCTTTTATTTTCTTTAAATTTTCCAGTGGGTATGCTGAAAAACCTGTTGCTTTTAAGGCCAGAAAATGGCTCAAAGATTTATTTTTTAAATAGAGCAGTTTCTTTATCATAATGTAGCTTTCTTGGTGCTCGAGAGGGTTTTCCATTGCAATTATAGTATTCCTTTTGATGCTGGCTGCAGGTACAGAAAAGATACAAATTGATAAATATGGGAAAGTTATGTAAATTCAGTTAAAGGTATGGCAGATAGATCTGCTTTTTCTAGTTAAAGCTAAAATGCGGTCCTTGACCCATCACGTGATCTGAGCTCAGCAATCATATACTGCAATGTAGCAGAAGTTCTGTAATAAAGCACAGTAAGGTGATACAGAACTTTTAAATAAAATCTGAGACACAAAACGTGTCAAACCACAAATGCGCATAAAGTCAAGGCTTATTTTATTGTTTATGGTACAAATCAGACACTGGTCTGAATACTTAAGTATCACGGAAGTGAATGGCATCACTTCAATCAAGTCCAGATTGAATTTGTTTGAGAGGATACTTTCAGTGATATCTGTGTCTTGCAGAGCTCCTTTTCCAACTGATCCCAGGGTGTAATAAGAGTAAAGATTTTTGACACTCCCAATAACTTAAAATTGTAGTTTATATTGAAAAAAACTGGTGTTGTGTATGGATTACATAGTGGATACTATAATACCAGATACATCTATGGCATTCATTTCTTTCTTGTTTGTCCCTGAATTTTATTTTTTGCAGGATATGAAGAAATTTGAAGCTGAGGTGAAAACTCTACAGGCTGCTTTGGAACAAGCCCAAGCTACCCTGATCTCTCCAGAGCTTGGGCGTTTGAGTCTAAAAGAACAACTTTCTCACAGACAGGTAAAAGGGTCAAGCCACAAAGATAACATGGAAGTGAAGTGAGCAGCTCTAATCAGTGGGGGTGCCCAGGGGGTAAGGCACTACTTACCGTGAGTCAGGGTATTGGAAGCCAGCCATAAATTGTCCGTAGGTATGGAGAAAGCAGGGGAGGAATTGTTACCTAGAAGGGTGTCCCCAAGGTTGAATGCTTCATGGGGCTATTCCTCAGTTGATGCAGCTTCTGTACTCGCACCTACCTCAGGGCTGTGCCTAAAGTAACAATCTACCCCATAATAATACTAGCCTTTGTATAGCCTATTCCATCAGTAGATCTCCAAGAGCTTTACAAAGAAGGTCAACATCATTATCTCCATTTTACAGAGGGGGGAAACAGGCATAGAAAGATGGACTGACTAGCCCGCCCACCCAAAAGGCCAGCGTCCAAAAAAGGGAACAGAATCCAGGTCCCTGAATACCAGTACATTGCTCTATCTACTAACCATCTCTGCCTCCATAGAATATAGCAGCTTTTTGTATTTCAGTTGACTTATTATGGAGATTTACTTGTGGTTACCTTTTGTTCTCTGCCTCATGGATCAGCTTAACCAGAACAGTGACTCTGAGTACTTGATTACAATTTCCTACTCCAGACTAATACAGAAGTACACTGCTAACTGCCCTCGTTCTGTCAGCACTAGCTAGACATCTGCTGGTTCACTTTTGTTAAACCACTGGTAGAATGGAGTTTTGTTTGTGTTCTTGGAAAAGATTAAAATCTACAAACACGGATGGGGTGAATGTTCGGAGCTTTGCATGTGGATTTAATAGCATTACTCTTGTTAATAAGGGTCTCACAGCCAATTCTCTGCACACCACAATGAATTATATCTCCTTGTGAACCATCCCATCACCCACCTGGAGAGTAAAGGAAAGGTGATGACAATAAACTATAAAGTAGTTACCAGATTATTCTTGATAGGTCAAGTCCTGTCCCTGCCAGGTAGAGCTGCACAAGGGGAAACCTTATGGACAGCTGCAGAGTGGCTATGCTGCCACCAAACCCAGCCCACGCACCAGAAGTGGAAGGGATAGATGCTTTGAGGGAGACTGACTTGTCATGCAGCCCACAGAGTGTCCTGAAGTCAGTTCCAAAATAAAGCTGTCCATTATGGTGGGTATGGGACCTATCAGGTGAAAATCTGGCGCAAAGGTGTTTGGAGAAGAAATAGGTATTCACCACTGACCTTTAGATCATCCACCCTCCTTCAAAAAAGGAAAAATAACCCCCAACACGTTAGGTGCCCCAGATCTCAGGGTCTTCCGATTGCCCATCACCACAGTTCCATTGCTGTAATAGCGGGGGAAAGGGATGAGTTTCTGTACCTCATACTGTCAAATTTTTGGTACTGAGGCTTCAGCCTGTTGAATTTAAAAATTCAGACTGTGTATGTTTATGCATGTCTTCATTCATGCATTTTTTTTTGTTGAGAATTCAGTAAACTCCTCAGTGACAAAACAAAGAATGTAGACCTAATCTATCCCCCTGTAACTGCATACGCAGTTCTCATGCATATGAATGGAAGTTAGGCACATGCATTGTGGGAAGAATAGATGCTTGGAGGGAGGCCAGATAAACAAAGGAGACCAGATGGTGCTTATTCAAGGGAAAGGATCTTTATGTAGCTGCATTTTGTTCCATTTCGTTGCTTATTTAATTTTAAACCTCATCATTTTTAGCTGTGGTCTAAATTTACAAAGGAGGATTATGAGCACAAAATATGGGTTTTACATGCCCCATCTGAAAATGTGCAACTGTATCTCAGAAGGGCTCCCAGTTTGGTTTTACGTTTAAAATGTGCATATAAACAAGATTAAACAAATGCCTGTTGCTCAGAAACTAGGTCTGTTTTTTAAGCATTTTTGTATGTATTTTCTAGAATAGTTTAAAGAATTACTTTCAGTCTAGACATAAACCCATGAACAGGGATAAACATTGGTTTGTTTCAAAGGGGGCTCATTAAGTGATTTAATTAAATCATTTTTGTTCCTCTTCAATAGCTGAAATACACTTTGTTTTAATTAAGAATAAAAAATAATATTTACCACAAAATCAACAAGCAACTCCACTCTGAGCATGCCCTGATTGTGCTTCATTTAACTGTGGGTAATCTAATTCATCTTTTATTTTGCTGGTTGAACTTGCTCTTAATAACTGGCTGTGTGAATTGTCTTCGGAATTCATGGGAGAATGACTTACTATGGCACCAATTTTATTTCTAGCATCTGCTGTCTGAAATGGAGTCACTGAAGCCAAAGGTTCAAGCCGTGCAGGTCTGCCAGAGTGCCTTGAGGATGCCTGAAGAGGTGGTCACCAGCCTGCAGATATGTCACACTGCTCTCAGACTTCAGGAGGAAGCCAGCCGTCTGCAGCACATGGCTATCCAGCAATGCAATATAATGCAGGCAAGTGCAAACTGACCTGTGGGTGAGGGTAGGGGGTTAGAGATTGTGATACTACTAGAAAGGTTTATACTGGCACAGAATAATTCAAACATTCCTTTTTTTTTTTTAAGCCCAATGTTTGCCTGGAAGCATAACATGCCCACCACTTACATTTGAAAGATTTTGAACTCCATGTTTATTGGAATTTTAAGCATATTATTAGACGATTTTCTCAGTCTGCATTAATTCCCAAAGAAGTAAGGAAATAAAACTTGAATACCCAATTAGCCTTTGCCCTGTAATCACTGTTAAAAAATATTACTCCCCTTTTCATTCCAGTTCTTGTGAAGGGTTATTGCACAACCTATCAAGTTATTGCTTTAATTTTCAAAAATCTAAATTGTATTTTCTTGTTAATCTCCTTACTCCTCCGTTCATCACCATGGCATAATCTGGCTGTCTGACCCGTCCATTTTGATTGAAAAATGAAATTTTCATTTCAAATATAGTTAATGGTTTCTTTATTTTATGGTGGATAAGAACCTGAGGTGACAAGTAGCAGTCTCTTCCTGATGTTGTTGTTCGGGCCATGCACTTTTGCCAATCCTAAACATTCAAATATCGTGAGCAGGACCTAAGCATCATGAGATTATCGTGAAAATCATGAGTTTATGGTTTTCCCTCAGTTATTAATTCAGGGTTCTTTTAATTTGTTTTCTGGCTTCAGAGCCTTTAACATGCATTCAGATCATGTTTCTAAGTTTTTCTCCACAAACAAGAGAGCCAGAAACTTTTTTAGTGAAAACGAAAGCTGAGCAGGAGTTGGGGCTTTAAGAAAACAACAAATACCACAAGATCTGTGATAAAATTGTGAAGAGTGGGCAACACTGTGTTGGTGGGCATGGTTGGTGAGGTAGCCAGTGGCAAGTCTTGAGCCCCAGTGGTTGACATTTGCTCTTTTAAAAAGACTTCTTTAACTTTTTTTTTTTAACTTGTGTTGGGGCATTGTCAGTTCAAAGCCCATCTTAATAGCTCAGATGCCTAAAGACTTTTAAATGATTTGCTTCCTTGCAACTCATAATGTTCCCCAATGAACTATCTTCTCAATGAGAGCACTCCTACTTTACTTCAGCTGTTGCTGGTGCTGACCTTCATCCCATCATTACACTTTGGCATTGTGGCTTATGTGGCTGAGATTTTTTTCAAAGCCAACTAGGGATTTATTCACACACTTCCCAGTTAAGTTAATGAGTCATGGCTAAATCCACTAGTCAGCTTTGAAAGTCTCAGCCTATTTTTGCATGCTAATACAAAGGTGGAAGATGACATCTTTTGAATAATTTACAAACACCCTGGAAAAAGCAATTGAATATACAGAGTAATTCATCATTGGAAAGGAGCTGGGCAAAGTGAATTCTAATTTTTTTCCAGTTCTAAGTTTTCTGCGGTTATTTACATGGTAACTTTGTAACTGTATTATTCAGCAATCCTCCATATTACATGCCAAGAAAAAAATCTATTAATTCTTCTGTCTACAGAAATATATTTCACCAGAAAATATGTATTATTTAGTGAGCTCTACATTGTATTTGGTAATATTTTTTCTAGACATGCACCGTTACTTTCAAAATGTGTATAGACATGGCTCTTCAGTAAGTCTCATTGAGTGAAGTTTGTTTTCAAATTAAATTAGCTTTGATGCATCCAGTGAAGTGAGCTGTAGCTCACGAAAGCTTATGCTCAAATAAATTTGTTAGTCTCTAAGGTGCCATAAGTACTCCTTTTCTTTTTGCGGGTACAGACTAACATGGCTGCTACTCTGAAACCTGTTATTTTTTTGTATACATCTACTGTATCTTCTCTTTCTAGGAAGCAGTGGTACAGTATGAGCAATACGAACAAGAGATGAAGCATTTACAGCAAATGATAGAGTGTGCCCACCATGAGATCCAAGACAAACCTATTGCAACCAGTAACATCCAGGAGCTGCAGGCCCAGATTTCACGCCATGAGGTAATGCAGCAGAGATGCAACTGTCCAGGCTCTGAGTTAATTAGTTTGAGAGATCTCTTGGTCACCTTAAGTTCTCTTGAGGTCACAGAGCAGTTTTTTAGCGGTCCACAAAGGCTAGCTTAGCAGGGAGGATTTATACCTCACATGCTCGCACAGCAAATTCCTATTAACACCATGGTTCCAAGTATCTTTTTCTTTATCGAGTAGGTCTCCTGAAGGCTTGAGAGCATGGTAACCTATTAAAGCATTAAGTAATTACCAAAGGCTGAAAAAGACACAGGGTCCATTGATGGATGTGTGGAACTCCAAAATATTTTAGTGGGAACTCTTTGCATTATGCTGTAACACAGTGCTGAATATGAGCAGGAAGATCATTGTCACTTAGTGATCTGAGGCCCAGTCCTGAAGTCTTCATTTAGTTCTTTCGCATCACTGAGAGAGATGCCTGAGAACAGACAGAGTAAAAGCAAGGGGCAGGATCGCCCCTCCTGAGGTAAAGTCCACAGAAGGCAATTCTAGAGGAAGAAAACTCTGCAAAGATCATCTTAAAGGGTCCTTTTCAAGTTATTCTGTCAGGGGGAGCAAAGTTTTGTCTCTGAGGAATGAACTTCAGGTCCAGACCTCAAACCCCATAGATATCAGGAGATCATATGAGGACAGGACAAGCTATGTGGAGGCTCCATGCCACCACACTGATTTGGAATTCCAGGTCTTCACATTGTGGTATGTCGTGCATTAGATTGCCAGATTGGTAGTGGCTCTTTCATAGTTTTTGACACTAGTGGCATTATGCTTTAGTTTTAGAAGAAAGGGTTACATTTGTCTTTCATAGTCTGTGTTGATCCCTGAAGTACTCCACCTATACTGCTTAGTTAATTTTCCGTCACAATTGTCATGGAAGCTGTTTAATAAAATGAAGAAGAAGCTATTTGATACAAATGCTTTATGCTGTTTTGGTGAAGGATGTTCCTAATAATGTCTCCACAGAGAGATCTGAAAACATCAGTGCAGAGGGAGGCATTAAGAGTGGGGCAGGCACAGGGTTCACTGGACCCACACTTGTATGAGTAGAGTATCGGGGAATCCCTTCAGAGGAGCATAGAGAAACAATAGATGCTGTTCCAGTCCTTTTATTTGAACCAGTAGCTGTACAATGGCTGTGGTGCAGACCTGCAAGCTGCTCCAAGTTTGGGGAGGTGTAGTCTATCCCCTGCCCAAACCCTATTTATTCAGTTTGGGTGGCAGTGGAGGTAGGTTGCATGAATTTCACATGGTGGGAAGTAGAATAAAATGGAGCTTCATTCTGGAGTAGAATGTCTGAAACATCTCAAAGGAATACATTTAAAGAGACACAGATGACTCCACATTTCTGCATTTATGTTTTTGTTTGCTTAAGTTTTGCATCAGAGTACACGGTACAACAAACAAGACTTACAGGGTCATTGTATGATGACACCTTTTATTTTTAATCAGGTGTGCAAGATGCAGATTGCATGCATAATTGAAAAGAAAAATTACAGTTTCCCCGGGCACATAATTGTAGTCCCTGTGTGTAAAGGTTAACAGGACACACAGTAACTATGTTAAAAATACAAAGATAAGATGGGAAGAGGAAAGTCATTGCCTCCTGCATCACAAGAGGTTTTGCAGTAGCCTTGCACATAAGCAACACAGAGTATCATTCTACCCAATAAATATGTTTACAGAAGTCTTTGTCTCTGGGGTTCCATGTTCTAGAATGGCCACCTATTCTGAAAAAAGAAAAGGAGTACTTGTGGCACCTTAGAGACTAACCAATTTATTTGAGCATAAGCTTTCATGAGCTACAGCTCACTTCATCGGATGCATACTGTGGAAAGTGTAGAAGATCTTTTTATACACACAAAGCATGAAAAAATGGGTATTTACCACTACAAAAGGTTTTCTCTCCCCCCACCCCACTCTCCTGCTGGTAATAGCTTATCTAAAGTGCACTCTCCTTACAATGTGTATGATAATCAAGGTGGGCCATTTCCAGCACAAATCCAGGTCTTCTCCCCCCCACACACAACACAAACCCACTCTCCTGTTGGTAATAGCTTATCTAAAGTGATCACTCTCCTTACAATATGTATGATAATCAAGGTGGACCATTTCCAGCACAAATCCAGCACAAATCTATTAGCAACAGGAGAGTGGGTTTGTGTTGCGGGGGGGAGAAGACCTGGATTTGTGCTGGAAATGGCCCAACTTGATTATCATACACATTGTAAGGAGAGTGATCACTTTAGATAAGCTATTACCAGCAGGAGAGTGGGGTGGGGGGAGAGAAAACCTTTTGTAGTGGTAAATACCCATTTTTTCATGCTTTGTGTGTATAAAAAGATCTTCTACACTTTCCACAGTACGCATCCGATGAAGTGATATGTAGCTCACGAAAGCTTATGCTCAAATAAATTGGTTAGTCTCTAAGGTGCCACAAGTACTCCTTTTCTTTTTGCGAATACAGACTAACACGGCTGTTACTCTGACACCTATTCTGAAGTTTCTGGGAGCATTGTGATTTTGATGGGCAGCACAGTAGTTTGCAAGATATTAGGTGTCTTCTGCAATCATTAGATGTCCATGCAATTGTGAGATTACAATATAGCCTGATCACGTTCTGTCACAGTGTTATCATGTTGCATTGCAATGTGGTGACACAACTTTATTGCAGGATATTTCTAGTGTAAACATGATGATGTTATGATGCAAGCAGTTGTCCTACCAAAATGTCAAATTTGGGTACCTCTGGCATACAGACCAGGAACAACATATAGTTTGCTGAATCACACTCATAAAAATAACTTGGATTTACATTGAAAAACTGAGCTCCCATAAAATGATGAGTGCAAAGAAATCTGACATTTCTATGTGTACTCACAAGCTGCCTGCCTATTTTTCTTTACACCTATAAGTTTCTCTTCTGAACCTCAATTTTAGGCCTTTTTAGTCTGTATAATGTATCTGTCTGTATAATATATTTTGTTTATACTTATATATTGTGACAAAGGTCTCTCCTTGTCTCCGTGGGTTCCGCGTTTCCTGGCAGATTTTGCTAGCTTCAGAGGCTCACTGTGACCCTCCACGTAGTCCTTCTCTCTCTAGAGGCAAGGGTCACAGCTTACTGAGCCATTTGCATGATAAGCCAGCAAGGGAGGTGAGGAGAAGCAACCCTCCCTCGCACAGTCTCTGTTGTCTCCCAGTCTCAGTGATTAATTGGGGAGGGAAGGGGGGAGCCCAGGCCCATCCTCTATTCCAGGCTCCAGGCCAGGGACCCTAATAGTAGCAGCTTTGGTAGCTGACTTTTTGGAAATAGGACGTGTACAATTCTCTGGGCCACTTCCCCACAGCAGCCCTCCCTCAATATCTCCTTCACCGTTACCTCAGGGCCTCCTTCCTTGCGCCTGATATGGATTTGTACTGCTTAGTTCCTCCAACAGCATGGCTTCCTCCTACAGCTCCTGACACACACGCCTCACTGACTAACTGGGAGGCTTTTAACTAGTTCCAGCCAGCCCTTGATTGGCTTCAGGTGTCCCAATCAACCTAGCTATCTCCACTGCTTTCTGGAAGGATCTTAATTGGCCCCAGGTGTCTTGATTAACCAGGAGCAACTGCCATTTGGTTACCATGGTACCAGGGATTTGTTTAGCCTGGGGCTAACATACCTGTTCCTCACTACTTTACTATAGCCATCTGGCCTTGCTCTGTCACAATATATACAGACACACACACACACCGTTATGGTTGTTCTTTCAAAAGTTTACAACTGAAAATTGACTTAATACAGCTTTGAAACTTTACCGTGCAGTCCCCCCTTCCCCCGCTTTTAACCATCTTAATTTAAATGAAACAAGCACTGAAACAGTTTCCTTAGCTTGTCAAAAAAGAATTAAACTTTCCCTTTATTTTTGTAATAGTTTAGGTTTAACACAGTACTGTACTGGAGGGTTTGGGTGTCTTTTGTCTCTGCTGCTGCCTAATTTCGTTCTTCCGGTTCCAAATGGGGTGTGTGCTTGACCAGTCAGTTCGTAACTCTGAGGTTCTACTTTATAATATGTATTTTGATTGAGAGGGGTATGTTATGCACTCAGTGTGCTGGTTATTAACTATGGAAATGTTACTGATTCCTAATAATAGTAATGGAGTTAAGTAACTAGAGCCTAGTGGGTAGAATTGTGATAGACTTTCTGTTCAGCTCCTGAGTTAGGGTGGGGGTTGGCTCACAATTTAGTATCATGGCAACTGGAGCAAATAACTGCTTTGGGCCCATGAGTCACTGGAGTTAGAACCTGATTTGATTTAGAAAGTTGTTTATTCCAAAACCACTTGCTTCACACTGGAAGCTTTGCATAGCCTCCTGATGAAGCTGGAGAATCCCTTTGGTTGCTGACATAGTTCCTATTTTTAAGAAAGGGAAAAAAGGTGATCTGGGTAACTACAGGCCTGTTAGTTTGACATCTGTAGTATGCAAGGTCTTGGAAAAAATGTTGAAGGAGAAAGTAGTTAAGGACATTGAAGTCAGTGGTAAATGGGACAAAATACAACATGGTTTTACAAAAGGTAGATCGTGCCAAACCAACCTGATCTTCTTCTTTGAGAAAGTAACAGATTTTTTAGATAAAGGAAACGCAGTGGATCTAATTTACCTAGATTTCAGTAAGGCGTTTGATACCGTGCCACATGGGGAATTATTAGTTAAATTGGAGAAGAAAATTGAAAGGTGGATAAGGAATTGGTTAAAGGGGAGACTACAACGGGTCCTACTGAAAGGTGAATTGTCAGGCTGGAGGGAGGTTACCAGTGGAGTTCCTCAAGGATCGGTTTTGGGACCAATCTTATTTAATCTTTTTATTACTGACCTCGGCACAAAAAGTGGGAGTGTGCTAATAAAGTTTGCGGATGATACAAAGCTGGGAGGTATTGCCAATTTAGAGAAGGACCGGGATATCCTACAGGAGGATCTGGATGACCTGGTAAACTGGAGTAATAGTAATAGGATGAAATTTAATAGTGAGAAATGTAAGGTTATGCATTTAGGGATTAATAACAAGAATTTTAGTTATAAGCTGGGGACGCATCAATTAGAAGTAACGCAGGAGGAGAAGGACCTTGGAGTATTGGTTGATCATAGGATGACTATGAGCCGCCAATGTGATATCGCCGTGAAAAAAGCTAATGCGGTCTTGGGATGCATCAGGAGAGGTATTTCCAATAGGGATAAGGAGGTTTTAGTACCGTTATACAAGGCACTGGTGAGACCTCACCTGGAATACTGTGTGCAGTTCTGGTCTCCCATGTTTAAGAAGGATGAATTCAAACTGGAACAGGTACAGAGAAAAACTACTAGGATGATCCGAGGAATGGAAAACCTGTCTTCTGAAAGGAGACTCAAGGAGCTTGGCTTGTTTAGCCTAACTAAAAGACGGTTGAGGGGAGATATGATTGCTCTCTATAAATATATCAGAGGGATAAATACCGGAGAGGGAGAGGAATTATTTAAGCTCAGTACCAATACGGACACAAGAACAAATGGATATAAACTGGCCACCAGGAAGTTTAGATTTGAAATTAGATGAAGGTTTCTAACCATCAGAGGAGTGAAGTTTTGGAATAGCCTTCCAAGGGAAGCAGTGGGGGCAAAAAATCTATCTGGCTTTAAGATTAAACTCGATAAGTTTATGGAGGAAATGGTATGATGGGATAACATGATTTTGGTAATTAATTGATCTTTAAATATTCATGGTAAATAGGCCTAATGGCCTGTGATGGAATGTTAGATGGGGTGGGATCTGAGTTACCCAGGAAAGAATTTTCTGTAGTATCTGGCTGGTGAATCTTGCCCATATGCTCAGGGTTTAGCTGATTGCCATATTTGGGGTTGGGAAGGAATTTTCCTCCAGGGCAGATTGGAAGAGGCCGTGGAGGTTTTTCGCCTTCCTCTGTAGCATGGAGCACGGGTCACTTGCTGGAGGATTCTCTGCTCCTTGAAGTCTTTAAACCACGATTTGAGGACTTCAGTAGCTCAAACATAGGTGAGAGGTTTTTCGCAGGAGTAGGTGAGATTCGGTGGCCTGCGTTGTGCAGGAGGTCGGACTAGATGATCATAATGGTCCCTTCTGACCTTAGTATCTATGAATCTGAAAGTGCATAAGAATGGCCATACTGGTTCAGACCAAAAATCCATCCAGCCCAGTATCCTGTCTACCTACAGTGGCCAATGCCAGGTGCCCCAGAGGGAGTCAACCTAACAGTTAAATATGAAGTGATCTCTCTCCTGCCATCCATCTCCACCCTCTGACAAACAGGCTAGGGACACCATTCCTTACCCATCCTGGCTAATTGCCATTAATGGACTTAACCTCCATGAGTTTATCCAGTTTTCTTTTAAACCCTGTTATAGTCCTAGTCTTCACAACCTCATCAGGCAAGGAATTCCACAAATTGACTGTGCGCTGAGTGAAGAAGAACTTCCTTTTATTTGTTTTAAACCTGCTGCCCATTAATTTCATTTGGTGGCCCCTAGTTCTTATATTATGGGAACAAATAAATAACTTTTCCTTATTCGCTTTCTCCACATCATTCATGATTTTATACACCTCTATCATATCCCCCCTTAGTCCCTTTTTTTCCAAGCTGAAAAGTCCTAACCTCTTGAATCTCTCCTCATATGGGACCCGTTCCAAACCCCTAATCATTTTAGTTACCCTTTTCTGAACCTTTTCCAATGCCAGTATATCTTTTATGAGATGAGAGGATCACATCTGTACGCAGTATTCAAGATGTGGGCGTACCATGGATTTATATAAAGGCAATAAGATATTCTCCGTCTTATTCTCTATCCCTTTTTTAATGATTCCTAACATCCCGTTTGCTTTTTTGACTGCCATTGCACACTGCGTGGACATCTTCAGAGAACTAGCCACAATGACTCCAAGATCTTTCTCCTGATTAGTTGTAGCTAAATTAGCCCCCATCATATTGTATGTATAGTTAGGGTTATTTTTTCCAATGTGCATTACTTTACATTTATCCACATTAAATTTCATTTGCCATTTTGTTGCCCAATCACTTTGTTTTGTGAGATCTTTTTGAAGTTCTTCACAGTCTGCTTTGGTCTTAACTATCTTGAGCAGTTTAGTATCATCTGCAAACTTTGCCACCTCACTGTTTACCCCTTTCCCCAGATCATTTATGAATAAGTTGAATAGGATTGGCCCTAGGAGTATAGGGAGTAGACCACCAGTCAAAGAGTAGAGCACTCTGCAAAGAGTATAAGGAACAGAGCACCAGTCAAAGGCTAGTTCAGGTCAAAAAAGGTGCTCACCCTAAGTAATAGGATGTGTTGGTTTATAACTCTGTATCTCACCTATCTGGAAGTTTTCCATTGAGATGTTGAGTAAGTAGTTTCATAAAACTTTACATAACATACAGAGTCGAAAGCCAAACTGCCCTGGGGCTGCCATAACTTATCCACTTCATTTTTTCAATAAATGTTAATTACTGAATATTTTGCCTGTTAGGCTTTGCAGCAGCTGTTCAATATTTAATTGTTGCTCATATGCACAGAGCAGGTAGTGCTGAAGAGAAGGATCTCCTGGGCAGCCCCAGAAGTAAAGGGAATAGATCTCCACTATGTTTAATAGTTCTGAAATATTAAAGGTACTGGGACTCATGCTTTATAAATAAGGCTGCGAGTCTTTCACAGAGGTCACGAAGGTCACAAAAGTAATGGATTCCGTGGCTTTCTGGGACCTCCATGACTTCTGCAGTGGCCGGTGTGGCTGACCCCCTGGGCCGCCTGAGCAGTTGGGGCGGCCCCGTGGCCAGTCGCACCTGCCCCTGCTCAGGTGGGCACAGGCAGCTGGCTCCAGGGGCCTCCGGAGAAACAGTGGTGCCCTGGAAAAGCGGTCCAGAGCTGCAGCGGGTTCCCAGGCCGTTCCCTGCCCTCACAGAGCAGCAGCGGTGGGCCCCAGAGCAGCAGGAATGGTGCCCCAGAGCCCCCACTCCGGCACCTGCAGTGCCCCAGAGCCACCCAGAGCACCTAAGATTTAGTCAGGGGTATTTATAGTACAAGTCCTGGACAGGTCACAGGTCCGTGACTTTTACTAAAAATACCCGTGACTAAATCATAGCCTCATTTATAAATAGCCATTTCTCCTGTCTACTTGATTTGGGAGCCAGCATTAGAAAAAAAATCTAAACAGATGTTAAAATAAAATACAAATATCTATTTGAAAGAATAAACATAGTGGTTGCTGGTGTAGCAGCAATAACTCTACATATTTAATTATCACTATGTAAATCAATATGCTGCTGGCCATCCCTGCTGTATGAGTCAGAATCTGCCACCCTAGGCAGCTGTCTAGTTTCCTATGACTAGAGCAGCTCCTGTCTCAATGGAGAGAGAAACAATATCTGTAACAGAAGTGTGATCTTCCCCCACTGATCTTTTTGGTATATTTTAATGTGAATTTAGTGTTCTGAAAATTGGTAGACTGACGACACTAGACATGCCCCTGTTGGGCAGGAGCAATCCTATGTGTGAAAAGATCATTCAGTCTATAGGCCTATTCGGTTGTGTGTCCTTTTGTTGTCACTGCCATCACAGGTGTGATAGTGTGTTTTAGCAGTGTTGAGAATTGGATTGATTTCACACAGACTGCTGCACAGCAATGAGAAAACAATGGCTTTTGGTCAATCCTGTCTTCGGCCTAATTCCTGAACTCACTTTCATGTAGGGACATAACTGTCCAATTTGGATTTTGACTGTGAAGACATAAGCATAAGAAAAATTATTAGGGAAAAATATCTGAAGTTACACATAGAAGATAAAATATATCCACTCCAACCTCCATGCAAACACATGTGTGTTATAAATAGGAGTGATCCAGCATGTATTTACCTTACTAAACCACTATGTGTATCTGTTTTTGCTGCTCATTGTGTTCAGACTGGTGAGAGCTGAGTGTTGCATTTTTTTTAAAGTTCCCGTCATCACATGACCTCATTTCCATGGTATGCACCATCTGGAGATTTTCATCCTGTTTTAGTAACAGGAGAAAAAGAGAGAGAGCTTCCCCTTTCCTCTGCTTTAAGATAAAGCATATAGAATTTGCTGCAAATTAGGAATTGTATGTGAGTGTGACATATTCTTCCCTTTTGTCAGTATCATACAGAGATGTGGCTTTCACAGTGCTTTTCCGGTTTCACTGCATAGCTTGCTCCTTTGTGGTTTAGCTGTGCAGTGAGATGCTGCCTGACTTGTTCTCTACCACAGTCAACATCCTGCCTTGCAGCTTGTGCTGTTGCTAGTATCCCGGCTTGAGACACAGAGCTGTGATTTTTATTGGCTGGCCTCGGAGAGGTAGCCTGCCACTTAACAGAAGCTGAATTGCTATTAGTTGGTTTTGTGGCCTTTATATCCTGCATGTGACCCACTGAATAAAAAATGTTTCCTCAGGAGCTGGCACAGAAGATTAAAGGATACCAGGAGCAAATAGCCTCTCTGAATTCCAAGTGCAAGATGCTAACAATGAAAGCCAAACATGCCACTATGCTGTTGACAGTGACAGAAGTGGAAGGGCTTTCAGAAGGAATGGAGGAGCTGGACTCAGAACTCCTCCCAACACACTCAGCTCATCCCTCTGTGGTTATGGTAAGAACTGAATCGGTATCATTAAGGTTCATTAGGTATCATGAATGTATCATAATGTTCATCATACAGCCAATTGCCACAATACACATTGTATGTTTTGCTTTACTGACATGCTTTGGGAGTTGTGGGTGTAGAACGAACTACAACTTCTTATTAGTGCATTTGTGTCACCCCCGCTTTCTAAGCCAACAGATAAGGAATGAAGTTGTTTATGAGGATAACAGAAATCAGTCTGTTAAAAGGAAAATAATATTTAAGGCTCTCTCTTACCTTTCAGGATGTGTGCTGAGTTGTTTTCTCAATGCACCACAACAAACATTGAAAAAGCACTGAATTGAATGACAAAAGGGGCGGGGGGATGCAGAGTCAAATGTATTCTACAGCATGTTTTTATACCCCGGATTTTTTTGAACATTTTTTTTATTAAATATGCTTCAGTAATTGACATTGTTATTACTATATCCTCGCATTTATAAAGGCTGAATACATATATACACACTGGAGTTCCTACTTTATTTTGCTCAGTCCATGTGCAGATATAACCCCCACTGATGTCAGTGGGAGTTATGTCTGAGAAGGACTGAGTAAAAATGGAGTGAGGACTTCAGGATTTGTCCCTATATTAAAACCTTAGAAAAGCAAAACTGAGATGTTACTACTATAGTATATTGTGGCTTTTTTTATCTGGATCCAATTCTGCTTTGCAACATTCTTTCCTTCATCATTTAACTAGGCCTGAAAGGTAAAGTGTTGAGGGCAGTAGTTCTGGCTATCTGCAGCATTACTCTGTGGCTTTCAATAACTTCTCCTAATGCATTGTGTGTGTTACCCTCTAACTTATTTTTGATGTGTTGGCTGTAGAAACTTTTTAAAATTCCCTAGCATACAGGAGATGGCCAACATCTCAGTAACAAAGTATTGGCAGTAAATACCACTGCTTGCCTGTTGCTTTCCTGAACTGTTAATATAGCAACTCTAAGGGGCTTGGAGGAAGCAGCGATCCTTAAATTGTGTCTTGGTAATTCCAACATTGTGTTAATTTTCTTGTTTTGGTCTACATCTAATGCAAATGTTTACTGAGATGATTGACTGATCTTCTTCCTGTCCTTTGGGGTTGCATTTCCTGTGACAGATGACTGCTGGTCGCTGTCACACACTACTCTCACCTGTCACTGAGGAGTCTGGGGAGGAGGGAACCAACAGTGAGATTTCTTCTCCACCTGCCTGTCGCTCTCCTTCACCTGTGGCTAATACAGATGCTTCTGTTAACCAGGTACCTGCCTCTTGGCATTCATTCCATTGTGATCTCTGGAAAGATGCATGGTCCCATTTTGTGTACTCTGTGGTTGATTCCTTCTTCAGAAAATTTGGGCTGATTTTCTTTACATGTTGGGCACACAACTTCAGTGTCCCATCCCATGAATTGAGAATAGTCATCAAGCATAATCAGGACCTGGCTTCTGAATACATAAAAGTTACAAATACTGTGCAAGAAGCTTAAAGCATATCAATTTGGTACCCTTTGTCATTGGCAAAAAAAGACTCAATAAGTTGGTTACTTTTTAAACAAATGTTGAGTGAGCATTAGACAATCTTTCTAATTCATTGGTGCCTCCGTTGCATTTATAGCATGGTTTTGTTTTCAAAATAGTACACATGATGGCATCCGGCATTCTGAGAGAACGCAATTTTGTACTTCATGTGATGAAACATTACATTGTTTGTGTCTGTCTGCCTTGTGTCATTGTCCAACTGATGGCAAAGTTCAAAGTCTTCCATTGGTTCAGCTATTCAGATATCAACTGTGATCTGTTTTGTGGGGGATTGTGTTCATTCTACACTTTGGGTCAAATTCTGTTTTCAATTATAACTGTTCAAACCCCATGAAATCACTGGGGTCACATCTGTAAACTGAGAGTAGAACTGAGACTTCTGGTACTCATGTGACCAGGTGTACACCACACTTGTTTTTCTTGGTAGGCTGGTTTATTGTTTGTGCTTTCAGTATCATGTACGTAGATGCATATATGCAGTGCATACGAGTTGTACGAGTAGTCTCAACTCCATTGACTTCAACATCTGATTTTTGTTCCTTGTGTCTAAACAGTGTTTTTCTTTATTGTTTTTGTGGCTAAGTATTTCTAGAGTTGAGTAACTGAAGAAGTGAAGCTTTCCTTGACCATGTATTTCTTTAAGTTCAGTACCAAAGAAATACAATGATGTTATTTTATCTTTTTAAGTATAGTTACGGTATTTGCTAAAACTCTAAGCTTCCCACAATTTCTTTCAAAGGTGCATGTGGTTCTAAAGTTATTGCTAAATTATAAAATGATTCTGCTGTACTGGCTAAGACAAGAAGAAACATAAAAATAAGGCAATTATCAGTGACAAGCCATATGAAGAAAGAAAGGCAAACAAAGGGATTTAATAATCCAGGAGCTTTCTAAAGTCATATTACACTACACAATAGGATAGTTCCCAGTGAAGCTTGCCTGCAGTGGAAAAGCCGTTCCATTATTCAGCAGAAGACTCTTGAGGCCATGTTAATGAAACAAACAGTGAAACATCTACAAGGACAGATAATGAACACAATGCAACTGGTAAGGAACACAATGCAATTCAATGTCAGCTCACTAAAATTCTCTTTTAAGAATGAAAATCAGGTTAGCAACATAGACAACTCAAAGAACGACGAAAGTCCATTGAGAACTTCTGTTACCTCAAGAATTGGAGTAAGAAGTACAAACCTAAGTAGAACCTAACTTAGTAGGCAGAAAATATATTTACACAGTGTCTTTCACAAAATGTCACTTAGCCCTTAAAAGCAGTAAAATTATTGAGGATGTCAGGATAGATAAAAGCATCAGCGGTCATAGGTTTCTTCAGTCTGGTCATAAATGTTGAAACAAACTGAATGATCTAAGCAGTAAAAGGAGGAAATTTCCACAATCAAGTGGGTTATTTACAAAATGGTTAGGTTCCTATTCACATGAGATTATAACCTAAACAAGCTAAATAATCTTGCCAGTTCAGATCATAACAAATGTCTAGGAATGTACCAGGAGAGAAGATTAGGCTAAGTATGCCGGAGTGCGGCAATTCTGGTCCTTAAATGTAAGTAAAATAATTTTATAGTCCATGCAAAACTTACAGGGAGCTAAAGTAAAGATTTTTAAATCAGAGTAATACGCTAAGAGAGCAGTGATTCTGGGAGAATGTGATCTGCTGCATCTTAGAAACTGAGCAGGAACTCCAGGAAATTGTAATAATCTACCTGAAAGAAATGAAGGCTTTTATCGAATAATTCTAAGGGCTTGTCTACATGGTGATTTAGTTTGTACTCGAGGGGCGTAAATTCTAGTTCGCGCTCTTGAGCTTTGTGGATTCTGCTAGTGTGCACTAAAAGTTCCGTAGTGCTGTTTGAATTGCGACTACATTTACACACATGAGGGAACTTTTAATGCATGCCAGCAGGATCCATGCAGACCAGTTAGTGTGTAACATGCTAGTGTGCACTAGAATTTCCACCTCTTCAGTGTGGATTGACATACCATATAGACATACCATGCAGACGAGGCCTAAATCTTTCTGATCAACACTATATGGGGTAGAAAGGGGCTAATTTTAGTTGTTGGACACCATGTAATTTTCTTTTAAATATTACTAGAAATATTTAGTCCAGAGGAAACATGAAATGGTAGGTCAACTCTAACTGACTGTTTCTCTTACTGCTCTCACTATTTTAGTCCCAGAGATTCTTTTACATATCTCAGTGGACACCATGACAAAGACCAAGGAAAATAATCACAATTATTAATCATGGTTATATTATTATTAAAGAAAGAAAAAGAGACAGGCCAATTATAAATATTAAGAATCTTAAATCCAATTAAATTCCACTAAATTTCTCAGTTTACCAAGGTTTAGCCCCTGTTTCTGCTCCAGGAACACGTGGTCTAACCATGCAAGTGATTAACAGGAGAAACTGTTAGTATTTTATGTTACAACAGCAATTTCATATCCCCAAAAAATCATAACAAGAGTTTAAATCTAATCCCTTGGCTGTGACTTAGTTAACCTTCTCTCACCATCAATGTTCAAGTCTTAGAGATTTTCCTTGAATTAGTTTCTTCTTGAATATTCTCTGTTTTTCTTATCTGTCTGTGGCAGCTTGCTGGTAGAGATGGACTGGATGAGTTGTGGAGTGTTTGGTGTCAAAGGAGGGTACCAAGGGGGGTGTGCCTGTGGTGGTCACTTCAGTTTTTTATACACTTCTTCTTCCTATTTTAATGAAATTATAGGAAAACACACCTCTTTCTGCCTTGTTTAGATGCAGGGTTGGTTGCTGTTACCCTTTCACTGGCTCTGTGCCTTTGGAGTTGGCTTAGGTGACACCTTCAGTTCCTGAGTATGCAGTCTGCCTAATGAATATGCAACATTCTTTAATTGCCTTTGTTCTTCTTATGGTGGGAAAGTGTCAAAGAACTGTTAAAGTTAGTTTTAACTTCATTTATTGAATCCATTCTCTGCGATATTCTTTCAATTTTATTAGATTTTGACAGGAAATTAAATTCTGTTTTCAAAAAGTCCAGACACTCCTTATATACAAGGTTTTAATTCTCAGAACAGTCTTTTAAAAATTTAAATAACTCCTACAAAGTCTTTTTTTTAATGATTAAAAAATTGACTCTTATAACAATTTTTGGAGAGATGATTCTTATCTTCCAGAGTTGGGGGAGGGATTTCATGTACATTGCCAGAATTAATTAATTCCCTTTTCTGTACATAAATGGCTTCCTGCATTAGTAATTAGTTTAGCAAGGTCCTTAGATTCCATGTCAGTACATCAAGTTTTTTACCATTTATATAGCAGTGATATTAGAAGCTTTGCATTTACTAACGTATGCATTTCACAGAAGTGTTTGCCATTTTAACATTTAAGAAACAAACAAAAGTATAAAATCTCTCTAACTACACGTGTTTTTTTCTAAAGCTTTAAAACACAAGAAGGGTTTTTCTTTGGAAATAAATGGTTCATGAAACAACAAACTATGTAAAACATTTACGTTTTAGGAAAACGAACGCAGGGTAGTGTTGTCAGAACAATAAATCCAAAGTTAAAGAGGGCTTATTGTTCTGACAACACCACGCTGCATTCGTTTTCTGAAAACATAAATATTTTACATAGTTTGTTGTTTCGGGAACCACGCTCCTTAGAATTATAATTGTTTAAACTGCTTTTAAATATTTTGTACAAAGCACAAATTTCAGTAATCACTATATCTTTTAAATATAGCACAAGTGAAAATAATATAAAGTTAAAGCAAGGTAAATTTTAAAATACAGCTTTTCTGAATTTGCATAAACACTCTTAGGGTAATAAAATCTTCTTATCCATAAAGCCATGTTTATCTTCCTTGACACTTGCTTGTCCTTGGGAGCTAAGGTGGAAGCCTCCCCAAATTTCTTTGGTTAGCTTGAATATTTAAAATAGTTTAATAAACACAAATATATGCATGTCAGGTACTTTTCTCCAAGCATGATATGTATGAAAGTAATTATAAATATATTGTAAGCTTCACTAAAGGCACAGGCAAGTTTAATGCTAAAATTAATAATAATTTTACATCAATATTGAGGTCTCTCCCCTACAACTATCAGCCTGGAGATATTTCATAGTTGGTTAAATAAGGTTTTAGCAATAGCTCGATGAGCGAGAGAGAGAGAGATTTTCCAGTGCATCTTAAGGAAGTAAACATCCAGGCTTTTTCAGCTTAAAGATGGAATCCTTTTAAATGGAGAAGTGTAGGTAAGAGCACTCACTGCAGCGACCATGTAGGGCAGTGTTTCTCAACAACCAGTCTATGGACTGGCACCCGTCACTGAGACCTCCCTGAAACAGTTTAGGAAGGCAGCTAGTCCGGTCCATGGTGTCAAAAAGATTGAGAAACACTGATCTAGGTCTACCATCTAGAGCTGCTGTCCTAGTTTAGTAGTAGTTAATTACTGCCCCTCACTGTGAACAGTATGGAGTGGGTGCACCCCAGTGGAATCATTGAACACTGGATACATTTTCTCCATCAGGAAATGTTGTGTTTCAGGAGAGGCATGATGTCTCTCTAACAGCCAGCATAGAGGGAGTGTGCCTGCTGTGCTACCACTTATAACGGTGTAGTGTGCAACCCCCTTCCTTGGTCAGTCAGCCAGCTTGCTGAGGATAGCTGATGCCCAAGGCACTTGGAAGGAATACTATGCAGCTGTGCTGGTACCAGACAGGAGGGAAATGTAGGACAGGAAGCTTCTTGGTACCCTCCCCCGGATTATGGAAGAGTCCTATAGACGAGTGGCTCTCAACCTTTCCAGACTACTGTACCCCTTTCAGGAGTCTGATTTGTTTTGCGTACCCCCAAGTTTCACCTCACTTAAAAATTACTCGCTTTCAAAATCAGACACAAAATATAGAAGTGTTACAGCACACTGTTACTGAAAAAATACTTACTTTCTCATTTATACCATATAATTATAAAATAAATCCATTGGAATATAAATATTGTACTTACATTTCAATGTATAGTATATAGGGCAGTATAAACAAGTCATTGTATCCAATTTTAGTTTGTACTGACTTCAGTAGTGCATTTTATGTAGCTTGCTGTTAAACAAGGCAAATATCTAGATGAGTTGATGTACCCCCTGGAACACCTTTTCCTACTCTCAGGGGTACATGTATCCCTGGTTGAGAACCACGGCTATAGAATGTAATTGCCACCTTATAGAATTAAATACAGAATCTTCCCCCCACCACACACACACAAGAGTAGAACTCTATAGGATGTTTCAGTTTAACATATAGAGGGAAGATAATTCTGTATTTGTTTCTACAAATGTTTTGAGTAATTTCTATAGATCCTACTTAAGTTTCTGTAATGGTCCCTTGGTCTCATCCCTATTAAATGTCATGGACTTTTTACAAAAGGGGTACTTTTTCACATCTGCATGGTGCCAACCACAATCTGGCCCCAAAGGGTCTGTTTGATTGTGGATTCAGTTTTATAAAGTTAAGGGAGATCCCTTGCTAAAATGCTACAAACTACTGGTGAAAATAGAAACAAGATCATGTCTCATTCTGGAGTGCGATCCTGACCAGTAAAGAGTTGTATCACTTCTTACCCTGTAACCCCTTGCTACTGTGGCTCTCTGCCTGGGACACCCACAGTCAACAAGAAGCATCATGATTATTAAGCTGATGTTGGGGGGTTTTCTTTAATTTACAATCAGTGATTATTTCAGTGTAATCACTGCATTGAAAACTGCATGCTTTTGCAAACAATTTAGATTTGCTGTGTTACTGTATGCACTATGAAAGTCAAATAAAATTCAGTCTCCTGCTCTGTTTGGTTGCCGGGGGGGAAGCATGCATTTTATGTCTATGTATTAGGCAGCTCTGGTCCAATGCTTTGGATCCTGCCTGCAATACCACAGACTTCCACGGATCTCCACCGACCTTGGTTAACGAGCGGTAAGGTTACTCTCTCTACACTCTCTACACTCTCTACACACTCTACACTCTCTCTAGCCATAGATTTTCCCAAAAACATGTGTTCTGAAATGCCCAGCCTTTTCCTGGAACAATCAGAGGAACATTAAACTTTGTTGCTCCTTGAAGAATCGGCATTCAGGAGTTTGCTATTTTTACTAGAGTTAACCAAACATTTCAGTTTAAACACTGCACTGGACTGTTTAGATGAAAAATAAAACAAGTTTATTTAATTAAGAAGAGAGACATTGTAAATGAGTACAAGTATAAGGTTTAAAGTCAGAAATGGTTACAAGAGAAATAAAGATAAAACTTTTTCAAGTAACTAAAACTTAACAAGCTGGACTTGGGTCTAGTGAAAATCCTCAACACACCTTTCCTTCAAGATGGCTGACCAAACTCCTGGATCAGGATCTAGCTCCTAAAGTCAAAGGGCTGGTACCTTTGTCTTCTTAGATGAAAGATAACTTGGAGTTTCTTGGCCTCTCTATTTTATAGTCCAGTGAATCTTTTGAAATTGATTCTTCTGAAGAATACCTCCAGATAAATGTCTATATCCAGCTGGAAGGTAGGCAAAATGGAGTGTGTCTTGAAGGAAGTTTCCTTATGATTCTTCCTCTGCTGGAGATGTCTGCTAAAATGCAAATTTTTTTAGTTCTTGCTCCCTCCACTTCAAGTGAATGAACATTGTCAGTTTCCTCCCCGCCGTGATAATGTGAGGTTTGCCTCTACCACTTGTTAGCTTGATGAGTCTGTTTACACGACATGTAAATACATTCTCATTGTCTTTCAAAATACTATGGAAGTAACTCCTAGGTGGGGGAAACCACATGTTTTTTCCTAGGCTCGGGAAATTTCTGCTTGGCTGGCAAACACATGTTAAGAATTATAATTTCAGTTTATGTCCATAACTTTGCATCAGTTGCTTGCATCTACATTACACGAAGATGTTGTTAAGCGGTGAGTCATGAGCGTTTCATTGACACCTTGCACTACCCTTATCAGATAGATTTCAGGACATTAAAGAAGTGCGGTACACTTGAACTGGTTAAGCCAGCTACTGTTCATCACCAGATATCTGGGTGCCTTTTGTCCTCTGCCTTTGGGTTGTTCTTAATATCCTAGATCATGAGCATAACAATGGCAATGCCAAGATACTACTTTTAATAGACCACAATAGAAGTGTATAAATACTAAAAAGATGTCCCAAAACCTAGGATTGTGGTAAATTGACACTCGTACGTTTAAAAAAAAAATCAGTTGCTCACTAAATGCAGCAGCCTTTAGGGCTGCTCTAAAGAGATCAGAACCAAGGAGAACACCACCAAAAATATTAAATATGGGTGTAAGCATAATGTGTTAAACCCCCAAAGGATTTTAAAAGTTCTTGTGGTATACAGTGTATCTGCAGTAGATAGCAGTCCTTCATGCAGTTTGTTTTGAAACATGAAGAAATTAAGCAAATAGTTTGTTCCTCATAAGCTCAGTTCTGTGAGGTGCCCAACTCCCAATGGGGTAAGTGGGAGTGTAGGATGCTCAGCACTGGATTCAAAGTACTCCACACCTCATGAGAGTCTGTCCTAATATTGTGTGTATGTTATTCATAAAGAGAATCTTACTTCAATCGGTCTTTTGTTTGTATGTCTGTGATATAAACACAGACCACATATCAGCATGCTAGCATGCACTGCAACTATGAAGGAGGAAGCAATTACAGAAAGCCCCTTTTGGCTTGAAGTTTCTCGTACTTATTTTTTATTCAAAGACTTTTTTTTCATTTGGCGCAATTTTTTTAGATATAGTGAGGCAGTGCTTGAACTGGGAAAGCTGAAGGGTTGACACGCACCCATTCTGGCCGCAGTTGGTCTTGTAATTCCAGCACCAGCAATGGGCCACAGTTAACATTTTTCTCTCCCTATCCAGGACTTAGTTAACAAACCTTCATCACCTCCCACCCTCATGAAATCTAGACAACAGCAGTAACAGCCCTTTTCAGATACGTTAAGAAACCAAAATATCCCCTCCGCCCTTAAATAGGGGAAACAACATAAGGAAGCATAAGTGCTGCTCTTGCTTTTGGACAGTTTCCATAGAGGAAAAAGGAGGTGGTGTTAGACTTCCATCCCTATGCAGTGAAAGAATTTTTATATATAAAGCACACCAAAAATACATACTAACTGGAAAACCCTGCCAAGACTGATGTGCTTACATCTTTCTCTCCTTCCTTCCCACCTCTCTGTCACTACTGAGATCTGACAACAGCAGCTGCCGCACTGTGAACGCGCAAAATTTACTGAAAGGGGGGAAAGGACTGGTTCAGTTCAGTTTTCCCTCTCCATCCTCCCTTATCTTTAACTGCAAGTCCTTCATCCTGGAACAATCATTAGAAAGTGTCAGAAATAAGTCAGATGTCAAGGCTATACAGATAGGCAGGAAGGTCCAGTGGAGACCTGGGTTCAAGTCCCTGCTCCACCACAGACTTCCTGTGTGAAGCTAGGCAAGTCACATAGTAACTTTGTTCCCCATCTGTAAAATGGGGATAGTATTTCCCTATATCACAGGGTGTTGTGAGGCTAAATGCATTAAAAGATTGTGAGACTATAGAAATGGGGGCCTGTAAGGACCTTAGCTGGACAGATCTCATCTCCCTGACAGGAGAGAAGATATGATGACTACTTACCCAGTACGAGCATAGGTGGCAAAGTCAGGACCTCAGTTATTTTGAAGTGACTTTGCCTCAACTATGCTTGTTCCCTGTATTATGATAACTTTCCACAAACATTTGAACAATTTTGTTTTTCTAGCATGTTTACTAGAATGTTTCAGAGGCACATATCTAGTACTCCTGGGAGAATTCTGCACCACTGCGCATCGCAGAATTAATGATCCCAGCAGATTTTAATCTTTCCCTGTAGAAAAATTGATTCATGTGCCCTTCCTCAGCAGCAGTAGGGGTTGTATGTCCGGTTTGGGCATTGGGATAAGTAGGGGAGGCATAAACATGACCTCAAGAGGCAGGGCCGGGCTCTCTCTTTCCTTCTTGCTTGCAGAGCTGGGGAGGGGCAGGGCTGTGGACTCCCGGCTTCTGGCTCCTACCGTACCCTGGGCTCTAGCTGTTAGTCCCAGCTGGGCTGTGGGGGACGGGACTTTCTTTTCCCCTGCACAGGCCACTCTTGGGGCCGGGGCAGACCTCTTCTGGGGTACCTCCCCTGGCTGCAGGAAGTTCCGTACACACACTCCGCTTCTTGCTCCCGTTGGTCCCCAGCAGTGAGGGAAGGATTCACTTACTGTATGGGGAGCTGCCTCCCCCATCTGCCCAACCTCCATACAGCCAAACTCCCCACTCCCTGCCGAGTCCCATCCCCATGCATCCGGACCCCCCCCCCGACCATCCCCCACTAAGACCCCCACACTTGAATCCCCACCCTGCCTAGCCCCACCCTCTTGTCCCTGGACAACCCCAATGAGCCCCACACATACATCTGGACCCCCACCCCACTGAGTCCCAACCAGCTGCCCCCAGACCCCCAACCCACCAAGCCCTGCTAGCCCAGCACCCGGAACCCTGCACTGAGCCCCCAGAGGCTCCCCCGCTTATCCCCCTGCACCCAGATCCCCCTGCGGAGCCCCACCCCCCTACCCAGATCCCACCCTGCTGAGCCCCAACCACCTTCACCTGGACCCCCCTACAGAGTCCCATTCTCCCGGCTCCCGGACCCCCCATTGAGCAGCCCACACCCAGATTGCCACACACAGAACCTTCTCCCCCTCACTAAGCTCCTCCACACTTGGATCAACCTGGCAGGATCCTGCTTTGCCCCACACCTGGATCAGGGGGGCCAGGAGGTGCGTGCGTGCAACACTGTCCCTCTTGCTCTCTGTGAAGCCAGATAGATGTGCTAATATGCCAAGTAAGGAATCTATTTGTCAAAAAACATTTCTTGAATCTTGTGTGTCTGTATTGTTACAGACATGCTTGCTGACAGGTATTTTGAAATAAATTACCAAAATAATTGAAAATGGTGATTATGTAGTGTTATTCTGACAAATAAAATATGCAGAATTTTGCAGAATTTTAAAATATTTTGTGCAGAATTTCCTCAGGAGTAATCTGGCATGTAACAACTAAGCAACACTGAATAAATTTAGAATGTTGAGTGTAATTTACTAGCAGCAAATTTCTTCACGATCAGTCCATACAGCAAAAACTTTTTGGAAGAAAATGTCTAATATCTTTGAATGATGAATAAATTTGAGAAAATTCCTGTTCCCCAAAGTTTATGATCTAATGGCCCAGTCCTGCCACACTTAATGCCAGTGAGGACTGCAGAATCAAGGCCCAGCTAAAACAAAAAACTATTTATTGTTCAGCATTTCATGGAGTACCAAAGAGCACTTCCAGACACAGAGTATGTAGGCATAGCCATTACATTCAGTTGCATCATTGGAACTACCACTAAAGCAAGCCACGTTTATGTTAGAAAGTTGTAGAAAGGCTGTTGTTTACCAAATGAAACAATTAGGTTGTTTGTATATTAAAAACTCCCATTTGTTCATGTAATGAGCCAGGAGTTGGGAAATGTTCAATTTTAAAGAAATAATAAAACCAGTTTTAAACTTAGGAAACCACAAATGTCCATTTTTACTTATTTCTTTATTTGCTTATCCGTAATTCAAGAAAGGACTAAACCATTTGTTTTAGGTTAAAAAAATAAATTGTTCCCATGTGAAAATCTTACATGCCAAGTTTCAGCTTGAGCTTTGTAATATGTGAGCCAGCAATGCATGAATTCCTAACTGATCAGGAAGTATTTCAAATTCTTATGAGGGAAAGAAGGAAGGCATTTTAAACTCTTCTGCAATGTTCTGTGATTTTTCATTTTCACTGTTGTTCACAGCCAGTTACACTGTCTGCTTTGCTTGCACTAGCACAGTATTTCCCAAAGTGTGCTGCATACCCTGTAGAGCACAGAGGACTACCTGGGGTTGGTGGTGTGGCTAATTGTTACAATCAAAGTGGGTTGACATTTAACAATAGGTAGGTGTGATTGGTTTCATTTTCCTGAGCGGAGCCTCAGCTTCCCAATGTTTAGGAAAGGATATGCTCACACAATGTGGAGGAGTCTGGATTGCTTGTTTTACTGATTCTCTTCCTATGTTTCTAACCATTCCTTCAGCATCTCCCTTGGTGACTCCTCCTCCCCTTCTCTCTTTCTGTCACAGTCCCTTGGGGCGATGTTCTTTGCTACTTCTACCCCTTACTCCTGAGTGATTGCATCCACTCTCATAGCTTTGACTGCCATCTCCCCACATTTGACTCCCAATTCTAGCTCTCCAAGCCTGACCTTTCCCCCTCTGTTCAGACATGAGTTGCTCTCCTGGCCTTTAGCTCAAAGACAATAAGGCAAAAACACATCATGTTCTCTCCCAAGTGCTCCCTTCTCCACCGTGGTAGAGCTCCAAACCATATGTCAGTAGTTTTGCTTAAACTGCTGTGCACCACATTTTAATGTTTGTATGTTTGTTTTTTTAAAAAAAGAAAAAATAAGACAAATCATGGTCTTGGATGTCCATAGATTTATACCCTAGAGTAGCTGTTAAGAGAATATAATTACAGCAAGGTGATATATCTTTTGTTTTGAAAGTGCAATGTTGTGCTTCATGCTCGTAGGACATTGCTTATTACCAAGCCTTATCTGCTGAACAGTTGCAGACAGAAGCTGCCAAGATTCAGCCCAGCACATCATCCACTCAGGAGTTCTATGAGCCGGGCTTAGAGTCAGCCACCAGTGCCAAATTGGATGATTTGCAGCGTTCTTGGGAAACATTGAAGAATGTGGTAAGTCCTTTAATGTAGAGGTATCAAAACTGATCTGTGGTATATCCATTTCATAGGAATAAAATGGAAACAACTCATTTAACCTCGAAGGTGCAGCTCTACATAATACTCCTCAACACTTTTTAGCCTAAATGTTGGCATTCATGCGGCAACAAGAACTGTCAGTTCCACTTGTTCTGCATATATATGATGCATGAACAGCGTTCTGCATATATGCGATGAAAGACAGGCTGTGGCCAGACTGAATGAGGGTGATGGACTAAACAGAGAACACACAAGGGCATGATTTGCATAGGTACTTCTGATTCACTAGTAGTGTGGAAATAGGTTTCTGAACAGTAGAGGCTGAACCTTGGAGGGAACTCTGCGGCTGAGTGTCTGCACTCTAGAGCTTAGCAGAGAGTGCATGTGGGGAAGCCCTATTCTCTCCATCACCTCCTTTGGGGCTTATTATTATTTATTTGTAGCATGTAGATACCCCAATGAGGAATTGGGGCCCCTTTTTGCTAAGCAGTGCACATGCCTATAATGCAAAGATAGCCCCTACCTCAAAGAACTGACACTGTAAGTCTGAGAGACAATGGGTGAACACAGCAAACAGACAGGGAATGTATGATTGTGCGCGGTATGATGGCCAGTGGTCACAGCATACTAGCTGTCAGCCCATTTTCAAGTGTTTTGTTGGCAGCATGGCAAAGGTGAGTTTTGAGGAGAGATTTGTGGAGACTCTGGTTCAATTAACAACTGTGCCAAAGCCAGGTTCAATATTATTGCTATTTTTGCTGGACATTCTGGCGTTCTCCCTACTTACTTGCGCTTAGAGAGGGGGCAGGTGTGTGTGTACACATTACTTGCAGTTGGTCTATATTCTGCCATTTTTCGTACTTATTTGCCCTATTTTTTGAAAGTCTGTTGCAAAATAAGGCCATTTGTAAGCCCGAAAATGTAAGTAAGTCATAAGTGAGGATAGCTCCCTCTAGAAACACACCAATTGTCATTAATGTCCAAATTCTCCTTTGGTAGTTCTGTGACTAAAGGTATACGGTTCCAAAAGAGGCCTGAGTAAAGGTGGGCATGTACCATCTAAAGTGACTTTCTAAGCATGCTAAGCAAAAAATTTCTTTCAGTCTGTTCTAAGCCCACAAGGACTTTATTCCAACTATGAATTGAAATAACCCTGCACAAAAATCCACACATTTTTTATGGGATGGCAGAGAAAGTCCAGGGATCCTGTTTTTGAGGATATGTCTACACTACATTCAGAGGTATGATAGTAGCTCATGTAGGCATACCCAGGCTAGCTTTGATCTAGCTAGTGCAGTTAAATATAGCAGTGAGGACACAGTGCCATGGACCTTGGCACAAGTGAGGAACACGAGTACACACCCAGGGTTCCTGGCTGGTTTGTACAGCTCACACGAAAGCCCATGCTGCCTCGTCTTCACCGCTATGTTTAGTGGCCCCAGCTGGATTAAAGCTAGTGTGAGTTTGCCTACCCAGGCTGCAATCACACCTCTGATTGCAAGGTATGCATATCCTGAGAGGTACTGGATCAACCTGACATATTTATGCACACCAGCAAAACCCAGTTATCCAGTAATGTACAAAATAGCCCATCCTGTACACTTTTTTCCCCGGAGGTTCACTTACATGGTATTAATCCTAATTCTTGCTAGAGACAGAGTAGCTATTATGTGGATTGTGGAACCATGCCTGTAGCAATTTATGCACATGGCATGTTTGTGTACATACAGCCCAGAATGTGGCAGGAGAAATGTGCTTAGTTGTCACCCTTTTATTAAAATATGGGGGGTTAGGCATAGAAACTAGAATTTGGCCAACAGTGACTAAACATCCTTAGTATGACTTTTTTGCTATATAATTTATATTCTTAAAAACTGGTATTGCAGACCAAGCTCTTGGCTTAGTGTCCCATGAAAACCATGGATGTAGGAGGGAGAAGAGAGGAGTGAGCAAAAACTTACTTCAGGAGACAGAATATCTGCTTACAGCTTTCTTTCTTCTTTAGATCAGTGAAAAGCAGCGCACCCTCTATGAAGCTCTTGAACGCCAGCAAAAATACCAAGACTCACTCCAGTCCATATCCACAAAAATGGAGACCATTGAGGTGAAGCTGAACGAAAGTTTGGAACCTGGCAAGAGCCCAGAGAGCCAGATGGCTGCACATCAGGTAAAAAAAGCTAAGTAGCTACAGCTTTTGTTGAATTAGATGGCTGTATTATTCCTCACGGAATGCTTCACAAAAGCATGCAGGCTGATGGAAACGTTGTTTAAAATGTAAATTTTTTATTTAGGAAAGAGCTCCCTGAAGACTGCTCCACCTCTTGAACTCCCCACTGTTATGGAGATGGGACAAGATTTACAAAGTGTCTCAAAAAAGAGAGAGGGGCTAGACCATCGTTTTCAGCAAAGCTTGTGGGCCAAATTCTGTGCTAATTAACACCCCATATAAGGCCTCTGAATTCACTGGAGTGGCACGGTGTGTCAGTCAGCACAGCATTTGGCCAGTCACAATGTTTAAATTTGCCAGTTAAGGGAAGAGACGATTATAACTAGTTTTGGTGCATTTTAATCTGTTTCATTCTGATCTTTGGCTTGTTATAAGCACAGATGAGGGTCATCTTAGGAAATGAGTCTCTGAAATAATAAGACTGTAAAATAGCCATTTTGTTCTGATAGCCACACAACAGATCTTCCTCCGTGCGTGTTTCTAACCTTGACACAAGTGATAAGAGCACAGGGAAAGCAAAATAATAGAGTTGAAATCTCCCATGTAGATCTCAGAGTAGTATTTTTCCCTGAGCATATACAACTTTACTGTCAGAGCAATGGGTTATACCAGTATTTTCACTTTTGACTCATTTTATCAGGGTTCATACTCAGCTGCTTAAAGCTTCAAATTAAAATCTGGAAAAGTTCCATGCCACAGAAATCTGGATGGCCTGTGCCACCTGGAGATATTTGCACTCACAAGTGAGCAAAGTCCATAGGGTGGGAGGGAAGATGATGCCAGAGAGGAACCACTTGTCCCACCCCTTCATGTGGGAAGGAGGAAGATGCAGTGTCCCATCCACCTATTCATTATATTTTAAAATGGGTTCGATTTAGCCTTTTAAAATTATTTATCCCAAGGAAATAAATGATGGGCCTAATTTTCTGCCCACACTTAATCCACCCTCCTTTTTTGTGCTCACAAAGTCATTGTACACGCAGTTTGCTATTTAGACATGCCTTTGACTGGGACTGTTTATCAATTTGTTAGATATATAAATTACATAATTTGCACCCCCAAATAATTGTGGGAACAAAATTGCACAGGCACATGTGGATGCAGAAAGGTTGCAAAAATCTGTACCCAGACGTTCTTCTGGGCTGCATATGTTTTCTACCCATGTTCTTACAAAAATAACATAATAGAAAATTGAACTCCCATTGTAATGGAAAACCCTTCCAGTATGTCCTGTTAGTGAACAGTATTCAAACTGCACACTTCAGAAAATTAAAACTAGACTCAACAAAATACTAGTTCAAAATGTGACAACCTGCCTGTTTAGCAGCTACTGTATCTGAATGTTCCAGGTACTTCAGGGACTCCAGTCAAATACTGAATTCAGTACAAGCCTCGGTCCTGATCTCCAAAGCAATCCATGAGTTAGTGTCAAGCGATCTGAAGGGCCACCTTTCCCTTCAATGGGAGTTTTGTGGAATTAAGGAACACAGAATTTGGTTCTTTGTAATTAGAGCCAAACAGTTCTGGATCTGAAGCATCCATGCAGAGGGGCTGGCAAGGGACCATCCCCTACTGATTTGCCTGGAAGATGTGTTCTAAAATGGGAATGATAGAAGGAAGTCCCTATACAGCATGCAGGCTTCTTCTGAATGTTCATGTCTCTGGGTGGATGTTTTCAGTTCCATCTTAAAACCAAAACCCACTATAATTTTAGGTGAATTGAGTTTTCTAGTTGAACCCATGTCACAACCATATTTCAAATAATATTGTCTTCTCTGTCTGCTATAGACACCCTCTTGTACAACCTTAAATGTTTGCTGTGGAGCTCAAGCTCTCTTATAAAATTTCCTACAGATTGCTAATAATTATATACTTGAAATCCACTTTTAATTAGCCCATGTAATGATCCCCGAATAAGCATAGAAATGAAAGCTCCAATTGTTCTAGCCCCTTGATCTTGAAGAGTAAAATATGATAAACTGCATTGCAGTGAGTTCTGTTTTAACACATTTGCACTCACTTGGACCACTTCCATTTTAGTTTCTTATACCAGTATATGTTCCTTCACATTTTTTTCTCAATGAGAAATTAACCAATTTGTCTGTCTGCTCCCACCTTGAATAGGCTTTGATGGATGAGATTCTGATGTTACAAGATGAAATCAGTGAGCTTCAAACATCATTAGCAGAGGAACTGGTGTCAGAACCACTGGAGACAGATGCTGCTGATCAGCTGGCTTTGCAGTCCACGCTCACTGTCCTGGCAGAGAGAATGGCCACTATTAGAATGAAAGCTTCGGGAAAACGACAACTGCTAGAGGTACAAGAGAACTTTGAAAGGATTTTTTGTTTCTTGCCCCACATTTCTGATTCTGAAAACTGCTTTTAGCATATTTAAATATACAAGGACTTTTTTCTTCCAAAGGCTTCAATTGCTGCAACATTCCACTCTGCTGATATCACAATGTGTACTTCGGTGCATGTAAAATGCTACACATAAGAGACCTTGTGCTGCCATACTCTTCTCTGGGTTTTTGTCATGTCGATAATTGTTTTTACTTTCCTCTTGCCCCCCGACCACCCAGCTTCTATCCTGATTGATCATCTTTTGCTCCTTCCCTTCTATTTTAGGTAATTCTCCCTAAACTTTAGTTCAGCTTCAGTCTGATTTCAGTTTTTTTCATTCTTTCACACTGAGAAACTTGCTCCAATCATCCCATTAACCAAAATGCCAGCCTGGTTCCCACCATAATCACAGTACTAGATATGTCAGTTTCCCTCCCATTAGCCAAAGCAACACCCAGAGATCCTTCCACTCTCAGGCAGTCCTTCTCCTTACCTGCTAATCAAAGCACCAACTTTATTCCTTCTGTCCCTCCTCTGTGTATTAACTTCAGTATCAGCCAATTTCTCCTCTCCCATTTTTAGAAAAACTCCCCATTCACTGAAACAGAATTTCCACAAACATCCTCCCCTTTGACTCCTCACACTTCAAATTGCTCTGAAAAAATTGCAATATAAAGTTTCAAATGTATTGTTCCTCAGTGACTTCCAGTTCAGAGCTGGCAGCCCTGAAACATCACTCTAGAATATCAGTGGCAAACAACGTTGTTTCCAGCTCACATATCACCGCCAGTAATAAAAATTGTTCAGGCTTTAAAAGCCTGGCCCTTGCAGGGATGACAGAAACTACACAACCAAAGAAAAAAGGCAATGCCCACCATGAATAAACATGGGTAGCAAATTGTGATCAGACCTCTGAAAAGCCCTATGCTTTAAAGTGCCTAAGATTTACAGAATGGATGAAGCTTCTTTCTCTAATCCATCCATGCTCTGTTGTCTTCATGGGATCTTCAAAGGAGTTGTACATGTTAACTGGGGGGCAAAATGTAACTCTGTGATTGGAAGCAGTAAACTGTCATTTTTATCATTACATAAGCAGGTATGATTTTGAATACCAACCGGAAGCAGAACTATTGTGTAATAAGGTGACGTTCTTCGTCACTGTTCAGAGTAGAACCACACTTTAAGGAATTATTAGCCAATCATCCTTAAATACTCCCTGTTAAATGAACACTGGACAATCTCAGGTTTTTTTTTTCTTCTCACTTTCCCTTCCACCAAAGAAATACTCCTCAGTTTAATTTTTTTTAGCAGTTCAGTCCCTAATCTTAGGGAGTAAGAGCATCAAATCACCCCGTTCAGTGGTCAAGCATAATTTTTTTTAATCTGCCTTAAATAACATTAGTTCAGTATTTGCAGTGTTCCCTAGATATTATACTTACCTCAAGAGAAGTAAAGTAAAGTAAATGCTTCATATCCTGAGATAGTATTATCTAAGGTGATACTAGAATGTTTTAAGGGCAAGGACTTTACATACCTTTACACAGGAGTCCAGCTAACCAATCTGGAAATTAAGGGATGGAGGGAAAACTGAGGAACAAAACCGTTCGAAAGCGATGGCATTCATATGCTGTTCTGTTTATGTTGAGTCTTGCAATAAATTATGTACATGCTTTTTTCAGTTAGCAGGAAAATGGGGCCCTTCCATTTTTCTGACTACTGACTTTAACAGAATTACTTTAAGGCCTTGAAGGCATTTTTAATTTTTCACTAACTGCTTACATTCAGAAGTGTTGCAGAGTTTTGCAGGTAAGAGAATGCAATCACATTATGAATCTGGCTAGGTTCTTTTCTGTGTTGTGCTGTGTCATTGGATATGTCTGTAACCTCAATCAGAGGTTTACCTGAGCCAGCATGGCTAAAAATAGCAATGTAGATGTGGCGGCATGGACTTAAGTGTGGGCTATACAAGCATGCCCAGGACCCTAGATACTCATGTTGCTAGCTCATCTTGCTGCATCTTCACTGTTATTTTTAGCCATGCTAGTTTGGGTATGTCTACCCATGCTGCAGTCACACTTCAGATTGTAATATAGACATGTCCTAAGAGACAGAGCACAGAACTCACAGCCCAGGGAGAGGAGGCTAATGTGGCTTCCCAATCCTGGTCTGTTCTGGAACCCCCAGCATAACTTAGCCCAGGGACCCTGTCTAAATTATGGCAGCTCCAGGGGCTGCCCTGTGAGTAGTGGTGCTGAGTGCTGCAGTTTCACCCCCGGCACACCTCCTGTGCCCCCAGGACTTGAAAAGGAATCCTTAGGAGGCAGCCTTTAGACTGTTTCCACAGTGCCTGAACTGGGAGAATCCTCTCAACCAGAACCAGGGCTCTTAGGACCCTTTTATGTGAGGACCTCCCTCTGTATAGCTTGTATTCTGCAGGACTAGGCTGTATGTTTGCTTGGTTGCATTTAGGAGATCATAGCAAGTAAATAAAAAGAGGTAAGTGCTTATGACTGATTTTACCTAAATGCAAGGCCAAATACTGCTCTGTTGTACTAGAGTATTGATTTTATAGAGTAACAGAGCAAATTTATCCCCTGGTATTAATCCAATCATTATTTCCCGTCCTGTTTGTACCTACTGAAGAACATCAGTATGATATTGTGTAATATTTCACAGGCTTAGCCAATGGAGGATATTATTGCTCTTGCCTTCCTCTGTTTTTTCTTCTTATTGTTCAGAAAGCAAGCTCTGCCTACATCCGTAAGGAACATAAATATAGAAATATTTTTAGAGTGGTGTGATATACAGATTGTACTGCCATGAGTGTGGGATGACCATGTTACTCCACATGTGGAAATAACTAACAAGTAAACCAGAACTTGAACAGTGTTAAATTCAGTATTCTCTGGCTGAGATACTTAACCAACTGCAGAATTCTCTCAATAGTCCTGTCCTGTAATGAATCTTCTTTAAGATAAAATGAACAAGATAAACATCCAGAAAACTACCCAGATCCTTACTATATGCTGTGTCTAGTATTTGCCTAGCCCCAATAGGACCTGATCCATAGCCCAATTAATTCAATGGAAAGATTCCCATTCACTTCAGTTGGCTTTGGATCATACCTGTAGAGAGTAAATATGAACTCAGTCTGTGTCATGGAAATGTTGGGCCAGATCCTCAGCTAATGTATAGCAGCGTAGCTCCAGTGACTTCAGTGGAGCTAAACCAATTTATACCAGCTGAGAATCTGGCTCCTTTTATAATAGAGAATTCCAGGTGTCAAATAACTGTTTTTGTAGGTGGAAGCATTATTATAAGATTTTCCAATTGCTATGCAAGAATGGGCAGATGATGGCTGGAAAAGGTACTACACAGAAGTTGTATGTGAAAGAGAGACCGAGACAGAAACAGACAATGTATCAGTAGTCCTTTAAAAAAGACAGAATAATATTAATGATGGAATAGTATGGTAATTTTATTTTATTGTACGTTCTGCATATAGAAGTTATAACTTCAAACTTGGTTCTACATTCTGGCTGCAACGGCCTTTCTCACATCATACTTTTTTTGCCATTTAAGGTACCTCTCATCTGCTTTATATTGTATTTCTAAAGAAAGACCCCCAAATAACAGCCCACATTGTACCACTAGGAAAAACTCAATGAGCAGCTAGAAGAACAGCGACAAGAGCAAGCCCTGCAGAGATATCGTTGTGAAGCTGATGAGCTTGACCATTGGCTACTCAATACCAGAGCCTCTTTGGACACCACTTTGATTACTTCTGAGGAACCCATGGACATGGAGGCTCAACTGGTTGACTGTCAGGTAAAACAAAAGTTATGGTTCAGTTCTGCAACTATTACACTGAGTAATACCTTGCTCCATGAATAGTTCCATTGACTTCAGTGACATCAATGTGGACGTAGAAACATAGAATCAGGCTTATTCTTTGTTACCGTATGAAGGGACACACCCTTACGTTGGCCGGGAGGAGGCTGAGGAGCTCTTCTGGGCCCATGCTGTACTAGCAAGGCACCCCTGCATGGCTTGTTCAGCCTAGAATAGGAGGAGCTTCAAAGGGGGAATTTACCACAATAAGGAGTGGTGAACAGGAAGAAGACTCCTCCCCCAAGAGACTGACAGACGTGGTCCAGCCAAGGAGGAGTCAGCTGTGGGAAAAACTATTCCCAGAGATGCCCTGGCTGTCAGCAAAGCAGTATGCCCCAGGAGGAGAGGTAGGAGGTAAACCCCATGACTTTGGGAGACTAAGCTGATAAAGCCAAACATCCCAGGGCTGACTGAGATACTGGCCCTTTTCCAGCCACCCCCAAGTGTTGCCAACTGGGGTAGAAGAGAAGGTAAATTATGGACAGTGGGACCTGGAAAGCCCTTTCCACCCACATACCTACAAAAAGAATGATCAAGTACAGTCAAAACATGTTTAAAAGGCACAATATTTAAACATAATGTTAACAAACTGTTATATCCTGGTTCCTGAGATCCTTGGGATTATAAACTTCCAACAAAAAATGAACCTTAATATTTAAAACTTTTGTTAAGGCAGAGTTAAGAATGCCCAGTGATAGCTTGTGCCCTTCCAGAACGTTGAGTTCAGCAAAACTCAAACGTCTGAAAACCAGAAAATACTGAGTTTAGGTAAACACCCAGCCAACCGTAAGTCTACCCCCATTCAAAATGGCGGTATCCCCTGGGAATTATCCGCATACACTCCAGCTGTATTCACTGTGGAGTGTAGCTGTTCTGAATGGCAGAAGAGTAAGTTGGAGCAGCTTGGAAGAACTGTGATTGTGTTGTGAGGAGATCTGGATTGAGTCCCCCGATGTGAGGCATCAAAGGAAAAAGGTGCATGTGTACCTTGAGGTCTGCATCTCTGCAATACATAATTGTGAAGATGGTGACAGTAGCAGGGCACTGGGGTCATCTTGCCATGTCTTGAGGTATGAGAGCTGTCTGTGGAGGTAATGATTAGAGGAGGAAAATACAGGTTTAGGTGGTATCCTGTGTGCAAGTGTGAAGGGGCTATATAAGGATAGGAAGTGGGTGTTAAATTTTACAGGTGTAGTATTGTGTTGGACAAGTAGGCTCCATGTTTGAGCGTAGTACAGGTGCAGGTAGAGCTGTCCTTCGCAGCGAAAAGGCAGAGTGGGAGTATATGTGTTATGGGTGTTGTGAGGCATCGCTCAAAGAGAACAGAGTTGAAGTTGGATAGGTGTTTACCTGAACTTGGTATGTCCTGATTTTCAGAAGTTTGAGTTGTGCTGAACTCGATGTTCTGGAAGGACACAAGCTATCACTGGGCAGCCTAACTCTGCATTAATGTAGTCTTTTGCCAATTAATTTCCTAGTTTTTAAAGAGAGAAATGTTTGTTGGTAGGAGGTAGTGGTCATTTAGGCAGTTGTGGTTTTCACCTAGGTTTGCAGTTGATATTCTACTGTGGCTAGATAATAATCAAAAGACCTAGACTTCATACAGTGTTTCATCACTAGATCTCAACAAACTTTATATCATTATCCCCATTTTACAGCTGAGAGACAGAGGGGAAGTGGCTTGCCCAACGTCACCCAGCAGGCCAGTCACAGAGTAGTAATAGTCTCAGTTCAGTGGTCTTTCCACTAGGCCACATGGCTGCTGTGTAATTCCTCAGTGCTCCTCCCCCCTCCTGTTTGTTTTGTATAGTGGAATGGGGATGATGGTCAGGGTTTGAAATGTTTGCAATGTGTCGTTGCTAACAGGGCTGTTCCAAGAAATCTCAACCTATCTATGTTCTAGTCCACCGCTCTCCTAACCCTGGCCCTTCCCCCACACATGGACCAGCCCCCACAGTGGGGTAATGTATATATTATTAACTATTCACTTTCTCGATTTCAGGTGTTTAAATCTGTATTAACTTTATTTCCCGCACCTGAAATTCCAGCTCCAAGAGGAGCATGGTCTCCCAGAACACACAGTGGGCAGGGAGAGGGCTCAGACCCCTGCAGAGGGGTAGGACTGTCCCAGATCTCAGCACATCCCCCGAAGGGAAGAATTCAGCATAGCAGGCTCTGAGAGGACTGACAACAGCATCATCTTCTGCTACCTCTCACATTCTCCAGTCCCTGTCATCTTCTTCCCCTGACTGCAACCCATTTTCCCCTTATCTTAGGCCCTGACCTACCACCCATTCCCACTTACTCCATTCCCCTTAATGTCCTCATCTCTAGCTGCAGACTCAACCCCCCTTTCCCCCCATTCTTAGTCCAATCACCGCTCCCCTCTCAGTAAGCATTTGAATGCACGTGTAATTTATTTTCTTTTCAAAAATAGTTTCAGCATCTTTTGAATATTCCTCTGTACACAGATGACAGTTCTCAGAAAAACAAAAATAAATAAACCCACATCAACACTTGACAGAAGCAGATTTTCTCCAGATTTTCCCCAGCTCTTTCTCAGATTTCAGCCCAGGGTGGGTTTCAAGAATCTCTAAACTTAATGTAATGTTGTTGTTTCTTCTGGGGGCTGTCTCTCAGGAACCCCGTGCTCAAACAAGCTCACATTTGGATCACTAATCCTACCCTACGGTCTCATGAGGCATAACAATTTTCAAGACAATCTGTATAAGCACATAGATTTTAGAGCATTTAGAAGAGTCATCCTTTAAACCAAAAGCTGGCCTTAACCTTAACTCTGGGGAGGGGCTCTACACATCCGTTAGCAAGAGAAAGAGAAATGGAGATGAATACAGCCTGAAACAAGAGCTTTGAGACTTGTGAATTACTCCATTCATGTCAGTAGGTGTTCCCATCTCACCTTCACCATGCTGGAGACTTTCTGATACATGTCAGGCATATCCAATCTCCACTCCTCACCCCAGACTTAGCTCTGTGTTCTTGGGGCATGCTCCAAGCATGCCTGTTCTAAGCTCCCAAACCAGAGGGTCAGGACCTCCCCAGACCCTGGTTCACAGAGTGGGGAAAGTAGAGAGATGGGCTCAGATCCCCTTAGAGGGTCAAGACGCCCCAAATCCCAGCTCACATGAAGGGTAGCAGAGGGAAAGGGGCTCAGACATCTGCAGAAACTGGCTTACATGATGGGGTAAGGATGGAAGGTTAACCCTCCCCTAGATGGGCAGGTGCCCCGGATCCTAGCACAGACACAGTGCAGCAGGGCTCAGACAGTCAGACTCCAGCAGGGAGGCAGAGACCCCCGGATCCCAGTTTACATATTAAAAAGTAGGGAGAAGGGCCCAACCCTCCCAGAAAACCAAGCCCCTCCAGAACCTGGCTCATGTTGGGGACGAGAAGGATGGGTCATACTATCATAGATGTTCAGGGACCCCAAGCTCTGGGCACACACACACAGGGGACAGTGAGCAGGACTCAGACCCTCAGATAGGCGAGCCCCCTCCAGAACCTGGCTCCTATGGGGGGGTGTCACATTCCTGTAGATGGGCTGGGGGCCTTCTGACTGTGGTACACACAGAAATGGGGAGATGATAGGTGCCCCTGCCCCTATTCTCCCAGCCCCATGTCTCCCTTTTAAGTGTTTCACACTGCTTCTTCACCCCCACCCCGAGTGCCCTCCCTTCCAAGTGTGCATTTGTTTTGGTAGTTTTTCTTTTTAAGAAGTAGTTTTGGTGCCTTCTTCTTAGGGATTAGAGGTCTCAAACCCTGGTCCATAGGGCTTATAGGTACCAATAAGCTCCAACGTGCTATCCAGGGATCTGCTAACAGTTGCACAACTAGAATCTGAACTCGAACAGAGGATTCCCGTGCTGGGCTCTGATTGGCGGATCTCTGGGGGTCCTGATTGGTTCTCTGCTTGTATTTAAACTGAGCACAGGGGCAGGAAGTTGTTTGCACAACTGGGTTTCCTCTGTTTAGGACTCCTTCTCCTGCAGTACCTGCTCCTATTGTCACTAATTTCCTGATAACCTGACCCTGCATCCCTCCTGGCACCTAACTCTCAGTCTGCCCTCTGGTCTGTCTCAGACGCTGAGCTCCTGGTATCTGATCCTGCTTGGTTCCCAACTCCTGCTCTGACCACTAAGTCAGACTGCCCACATGCTGGTCTTGACAATTCTGAATATTGTGCTGTATTCAGATTATATTTTCCCAAAATAAAAATCCCAGTTTGATAGAGGTAGATTGGAATATCATGCCTGCTTTTTTCACTTCAGATTTCTACCCTAGGTTGGATTAAAACTCACACAGCTAGGTGTGGTGCTCCGATTTAACAATCATTCCATAGCCAAAGAACCACCCGGGTCCTGTAATGTAGAGGTAGTTTTCCAGGTAATTAGTACCTCTCTCTGGGGATGCTCAGGATAATCCTTGATGTGCATAACTGGAGAAGCAAACTCTTTTTTAAATAATGTTTTAACCTGATTTCCCCCAAAAGGACTGGTAATAATCTTTTTGGGGTAATCCTAGAGTACTGGAGATCCTGGTATGATGATCTAAGCCCTGGTTTGGTCCCTGATTTCTGTGCTGGTTAGACTTCCTTTATGCACTGATTCAGAGCTCAGCTACCCTGGGGTAAATCATGAGTAACTTTGCTGAAGTTAGTGGTGTTACACTGGTGTAAAATTGATGTAATAGAGACTAGAATCAAATCATGTTTCCAGTCTTTAAGACCTCTTCAGTAGTTGAATTTCCAGTCTACCCAATCCTGCCATGATCTTTCACTGTTCATTCTTGTTCTTCTGTAGACCAACACTTTGAAGTTAAAATAAAATGATGGTATGATTTATCATTTGTATGTAAACTCTAGGAAATGGATTAGTGAAAAAGCAGTCGCTAATCTAGTGTGGAAAAATTAGTACTGCTCTTCAAGTAATGGTACTTTAAATTGCCTGTGTTTCAAAACTCACAACACAATCCTTTGTGTAACAAATTTAACAAACGTTTTCATTTTTTCAAGTTCTGCCCATCTTTACAGCACACATTCCTTCAGAGAGCAAAGCCTCTAGAGCAGTAGTTCTCAAACTTTTATAGTGGTGACCCCTTTCACAAAGGAAGCCCCTTTATAAATTAACACTTTTTATATATTTAACACCATTATAAATGCTGGAGGCAAAGCGGGGTTTGGGGTTGAGACTGACAGCTCAGGACCCCCAATGTAATACCCTCATGACCCCCTGAGGGTTCTGACCCCCAGTTTGAGAACCCCTCACAGTGACAGGTGCTGTGGAAAATGGAAACGCACCTTTGTTATCTGACTAAATCTGAGTAAAAATCTAATACGATCTTTTAATTTGGAAGCAGCAAAATGTGCCTCATTATCTATGTAATAAATAAATAGTGAGCTGCATATCAGGAAAATAGATTATGAAAACAAGTAAGCCACAGATTTGTCTCTGTAAATCGCTCTCTAGACTAAAGAGGATTATATAGGGGATCTCAGGGCCATTCAAGCACCAATCAGAAAAGGCAAACAGTGAGAAGAGAAGCTTATCAATACAGACACAGCAACGTGGGGGAAGGAGGGTGGGAAAGCAGAGAGTGTGACTTCTTTCTTGTTGTATATTCAGTGAAGAGGAAAGGAGTAGCCATTTATTATCCTATGCAGTGGTGTCACTGACCAGCACAGAAAGAATGGAATAGCCACTAGGCATCTTAGCCACAGTAGCCGTTGAAATGCAAAAAAGGGTGTCTCCTTTGCAGCACATTTTCTGTTTCAAATAAGCCAACTTTTCAGTGAACTTCTTTTAAAATTTAAATAAAAAGTCAAGACATGAAAAGGGTTGCAAGCATATTCCTGAGGACTCTGGAGGGGGCTGGAGAGCAAAACAAGGAAAATCTTTAGTTTGGAAGAGGATGAGGTAGGCCACGGGTCTCCTTGCCAGGAAGCTTGGTGGATGCTGGAAAATGTATGAATTTGCCTCTTTGTTTTTGCTGCTGCAGAACATGCTGGTGGAAATTGAACAGAAGGTGGTGGCCTTGTCAGAGCTCTCTGTGCACAATGAGAACCTGCTCATGGAAGGAAAGGCACACACAAAGGATGAGGCAGAGCTGTTGGCCGTAAAGCTCAGAACTTTAAAGGGAAGCCTTCTGGAGCTGCAGAGAGTGCTGCATGACAAACAAATCAACATTCAAGTAAGCAGCTCTTTGTAATTGGCTTTGAAGGGGCCAGTATTTTTCCCCATTAACAATTGTGGTAGGGGGTTTCAGACAGTTGGGAGTGGGAGTTAAGAAATGTTTGACCATGATAATGTAAGTTACACATATTAAAACAACAAATAGCAGGATGCTAAAACATATACATAATTTCTCTAGCAAGCTGTAGCTTAATATTTGCATGTTATAACACAGATCATTGATTTCATAATTAATTAAGCTATTTTTATATCAGTATCTTTACTAGACAGCAATAACATACTATTTGATTAGTTGGCCTCAATTTACTGAAGCCTTGTCCCCAGTCTTTTGTCTGTTGTAGATTGTATGCTCTCTGGGGCAGGGACTCTACTTACTTATTTCCATACAATGCATTGTGGGCTTTACAAGAAACAAATCATCAACAAAATAACGGAACATATTTTTAAATATTGCAATCGGTAATTAGTATCATCCAACTAGATAAGTATTCTCTCTCTTGAAGAATTGAGGAACAAAGATTGACAGATTTAACCTGAATATTGTTTTATGATATTATTTCCAGCCGTATGACTGTACCTAATGGAACTAGATAATGTCTGTTGTTTTAAAAGTTATCTTATTTATTCTTTAGGCTAAATTAGCATGGGGAGAAGTGAAAGCACACAAGGAAGTCGAACATATAACATGGCAGACTGGCTTTTCGTTTTGAATTTGCTTGCTCTGGGATTTTTTCTTCTTCTTCTCTAGCCTTTGGGTGTGCAAATCAAACACATGATAAGCTTCAAAAAAATGTCTATATTGTAATATAGATTAAAGTTTATGGAGCACTTAGCTTGAAAAGTTACTAGGTGCACTAGGAACTATTTTTAGTTCTAGTGTCTACAGAAGAGCGCAAAAAAAAGAACAATTTTTTTTTCAAAAAAGCAGATATCATGGTTTTGTTGTTCAGATTTGGTATTAGATGTGTTGAGAATTTTTTATTCTGAAAAGAAAACATTTCATCCCAAGTACCCCTTCAACATTATTCTTGCATAGTAAACCTCATGATTATGCAAATTAAATAAATGTTACCAGCAGTGTGCTGAGGTATTATATTGTCATATATAAGTCATATAAAATCACTGGCAAAATGCAAAGATAGTAATTCGTATCAAAACTTGATTTCTTGCAATGCTGGGTTTTTAAATACGATAAGATTCATGAACCCCAGTTTTATTGTAAGCTTATTTACAGAATTTTTGGCTACTTTGCTAATATTAAGATAATTTTCGTTATAATTTAAAATTATACTTAAATCACCTGCTTACCCCAAAATATTACATAAATGCAACACTTCCATTTTATTTAAAGACCATGTTCTTGGAAGTTTTTATATCCATGTAAGCAGCTATTTTAGCTTTTAGGACTTCAGTTGCAGGTCATGAACATAAGAAGACAGGGGAAGCTGTGTAACATCTAACTTTTTAGAAGAAAGAAAAGGAGTACTTGTGGCACCTTAGAGACTAACCAATTTATTTGAGCATCCGATGAAGTGAGCTGTAGCTCACGAAAGCTTATGCTCAAATAAATTGGTTAGTCTCTAAGGTGCCACAAGTACTCCTTTTCTTTTTGCAAATACAGACTAACACGGCTGTTACTCTGAAACCGTTTTAGAAGAGTGGTTTAAACTGATTATCTGATCAGTGAAGGATATTTTAGTAAATGACCCCTTCTTATAATAATTTCCTAGTCTGAACTTCTCTTTCAAGAAGTTACAAGTTACATTGCATCCTCTCTTCTCTTAAATTCATGATTCTCATCTTATAATTATTTCCTTGATTAAGTGACCAAGGCATAAGACATTTCCTGTGGATTAATGATCAGAGAAGCTGATGGCCTGAAATATGGTAGAGGGACATTAACCCCAGCTGATCACTGATCCTGAGGAGATGTTATGTGCCAAGACCATTATTGCTCTCATCAGATGAAAATGCAAAAATAAAATCACAGGCTTATCATCACTTCCCTTGGGTACAAGACAGCTGCAGAGAAGGTAAGAAGGTAAGAAGGAGGTCTCTCCTCAGCCTACACCAGACAATAGAGCTAGATAGCAATGAAGGGAATGCATGTTGCTCTGTCCCAAGTAATATTACAGCAGCCACTTTACCCTGTCCCTCAAGGAGACCCAGGAAGCATTGTGTCCTCTGAAGTGCTTCACTCCCCCCCCCGCACAACCCCCTGCTGCAAATGTGACCCAGTATATAAACTGCTGCAATGCACTCTTGCTCTGTGCCTGTACCTATCCTAATCGTTTGCTCTCGAATACGCTGGAGAAGTTAAAGTACTTTGATGAGCACAAACCATTTTGCAGACACAATTCTTTCTTTATCTTCCCACACCCTCTGATGCACAGGGCATCCACCAGTTTCTGCCTTTCATTTAGGGGGCCTGTGCTGGTCTGTTCAGGCATTTTGAGTATCATGTTTATGGATATACTTCTTTCTCTGTTGTTCTGCTTAATGTTTCTCTAGATTGCCCCCTTTTTCTCTTTCCAGGTAATATCCATATATCACTTCCCATGGAAGTCATGGTGGTGGCATACTTAAAATGTGTCCTAAATATGTCCATCATCGTCGTTGTCTTACCATGTTTGATGCTTTAGATTGGTTTACTCTACTTAGACTCTGATATTGTAAGAAACTCTTTCCAATGGACTCTGAATATCGTCCACAGGCATGAGTGAGTTGATCTTATCAATTTCTGTTGTAGATTTCCATGACCCTGCTCCATAAAGGAGGACTGACATGATGCCGGCGTTAAAAAAGTGTAATTTTCTGTCAGTGCCAATCATGCAACTTCTCCAAATCTGTTTCAAGTGTATGAAAACAGTTTGCTGCTTTTGATATTTGTTGCTTGACATCAAGTTTGGTGTCACCATCATTGCACAACTTGCTCCCTAGAAAGATTAAATTACTTACTACTTCTAGTGTTTCTTTGTCCATTCAAATGGTTATTTTGTGGACATTAATAGCCATATATTTTCTCTTCCCCTTGTGGATAGACAAACCAACTTGTTTTGCTGTTTCTGCTAAAAGCTCTGTCTTTCGTCTATTAAGCAATGTGTTGAACTGAGGCAGGACAATGTGTTTAGCCAAAATGAGTTCATCCGATTGTATTCTATCATTTGTCCATAAAATTCCTCAGTTGCCTTCTGTGGTTATTGTCCTCATGGCAAAGGCAATGACCAGTGCAAACAATAGTGGGGACATAATACACGCTTACCTTACTTCAGTTGTCACTGCAAACCATTTGCTGATGTTGTCACTATCTCTGACTACGTATTCAGCATTATAATATAGATCCTTGATTATTCTAATTATTTTTGCTGGTATTCTGTAGTATGCCATAATTTTCCAACGACTGTCCTTGTGTATGCTGTCAAAAGCCTTCTGGAGATCTGTAAAATTTATCACAAGAGGTCCTGGCCAATTCCACATTTTGTTCTAGAATATGTCTGCGAACAACAGTATGGTCTTCACATGATCTCAGTGGTCTAAAACCTGCTTATTCCTCTTCAGGTTGAAGGTCTAGTTGTTTCTTGTTACATTCCAGGATGATAATACACATGATTTTTCCCGGCACTGAGAGTAATGTGATTCCTCTCTAGTTACTGTAGTTAGTATGGTCACTCTTCTTCGGCAGTTTTACTGTAAAGCCTCTCCTCCACTAGGTTGGGTTCTTTTCTTCATTCCATAGTCTATCCAAGAAGACAAGAGAAGTTTGGAGGGCCGTTTTGTCACTTGCTTTAAGCATCTCTCCAGTAATGTTATCCTCTCCGCTGCTTTTCCATTTTGGAGTTTACTGATGAGTCTTCCATTTCTTCCCATATCAAGCTCCAGTGGTAGGTCTTCATCAGTCATTTCTAGTAGTTAACTTGGGCTTGTTCTATTTAAAACAGTCTGAAAATATTCTTCCTATCTTTTCCTTTTGTTGTTGTTCTGTATTAAGAGTCTTAACATTTACATCTCTGATAGGCTTCCAGTACTGCTAAAGTTTCCTGTTAGCTGTGTGATTGTCTTATACAAGGTTATAAGATCACCATTTTGGGTAGCATTTTCAGCCTCTTGACATTTTCTATCCATGTATGCACTTTGTTCTCTTCTAGACTCCTTTTTATCTGTCTAGAGTTCTGTATTCTTCTTGCTACTTGCTTGTCTCTTGACATGTCTTAGCATTAATGGGTTTTTGCTTTATAGTTATTCTCTTATCCACTGCTGTCCAAGTAACATTAACATTAACCCATTCTTCCCTTTTAGATTTTGTTATTAAAATGTCTTTGGATTGTCTGGATAGAAGCTCTGATGTTTTCCCTCAGAATATCAGCATCTGGGTTTTCTTCAACTAACTCCATTAGAACACTGCACCTGTTCTTCAGCTCAAGCTGAAAAGCACCTTTTGTGTTTGGGTCTTTTTGATTGTGTGCTATTGATGCGTTGTCTTCTTTTAACCTTCTTCTTCCTCTGAAACTTGATCTTCAATTCAGTGATACAAAGTAATGGTCACGGACCACATCTGCTCCCTTGTGCGCACCTGTGAAATGTTCTTGAAATGCAGAAGCGATCTATCTGATGCTTTGTAGTACCATCTTGGGAGTTCCATGTCACTTTCTGGATTTCTTTTGAGGAAATATTTTTCCATCTATCACAAAGTTGTTCATACTGCAAATTTCTACAAATTGTTCACCATTTTGGTTCATATCCAAACCCCTGCTGCACTTGCCCATAACTTTATCTAACCCATCATTGTTCATTCCAGTGTTTGTATTAAAATCACACATAGTCACTATGATATCATGTTCTGGGACATTAATTAACGCATCTTGTAACAAATCATAAAAAGCATTTTTTTCCACAACTGGATTTTTGCACTGTGTAACCACTAGCTTGAAGAATCTAATCTAAAAGTGAACTCTAATAATTTTTTCATGGACTGGTTGCTACTTCATTCAGCATTTGGATTGCTATGTCGGCTTCAAGTCTATGATCCACATTCCTTGAATATATGATGGTTTTATTGGAACGAATTACACTTTAGAGAAACAAACTTGTTTATCTGCACTCACTGATTCCAAGGACATCCAGCTAGTAGCTATCCGTTTTGGTAATTACTTGAGCTGTTTTAGAAGCTTTGTATATTGTTCTCAGTGATTTTTTTTTCAGTGCCTCTCATATTCTTCACATGAAGTTGATCTCTTGTTCAAGCCTGCTGCACACTCTGTATGGCTCCTGTGGTTCATTTCTGTAGGAAGTTAATTTTTACATGATAGGATTACCAGCCCCCAGCACAACCTTGTGGATACTTCCCCATCCACCACCCAGGGGATGCGCTTAGTAGCTTCAGATGCTCCAAGTAACAGACAAAAACAAAAGGAAGCTGTGGAAATACCCTAAAAGCTCTTAGATCAGAAGGGATCCAAATAATTTTTTGCAGCTATCCATTGCAGAATTTAGCAGTCATACCATACAATATCGTTCAAACTTTTATGCTGTGAGACTACCTTCAAGCTACACGTATTTGGGGCAATAATATGAAATAAAATGCTGTGTTGACCTTGTTTTTTCTCTGCTTTTCTTCCAGATGGCTCCACTTCCTGGTTGCAGGAATGTGTGGGGTCAGCTGATATGAGGGTCAGAATGTAAAGGAGCAGTTACGGTGATCTGCCTTTTCTGCATGGGGATCTAGATCCTTTTAAGACCCGGGAACTTCCTGGTGCTCCTCCTGCAGTGGGGGCTCCTATTGGTTAGGAAGGTGGAGAGGAGAAGGATTAGAGGGGAGGTTCATAGAGTGCTATGGGTCCAAAAGGGTAAGCGCAGAGGCAGCACTAGCCTTTCCTAGGGAGCGGAGGAGCCTCTTACACTCCACCAGCACCAGCTACACAGTGAATTGCTAACCAGTTTCCCCTGCAGCCCATCCTCATTCCACTGTCCAATTTCACCACTTCTCCCTGATCCCACTTCCTGGCCCCTTCATCCACTTCTCACTCTTATATGGGGAGCCATGTCATCTCTTCTCTCTGCCTTTTCCCCAGTCCCTGAGTCTGTCTCAGCCTCATTCTGCTCCTTCCCCTCTCACTGAGCAGGAGGCAGGGATTCTATGAGTGCATGGGAGCCAAAGAGTCAGAAAAAAAAGGTGAGAGAAGTTCTTGAATGAAGCTGGGAAAAGGAGGTGCTCAGTGGAAAGGTTTAGAAGGGACTGAGCAAGAAGGGCGAGGGAGACAAAGGCTGGGGGTAGGAAGGAAGCAGAGACCTGTAAGCCATAGAGATTCAAATAAATGTTTACAGGTCAGGTCCTCTTTCCATCTCCCATCCTAGGCCCAATCCCCTCTAGCCCCCCTAAATCATGCGCTTGCAACCAGGAATGGTGAAACAGAGGGCAAAGATGAGGAAAATGGTAAAGATAATGGCAACAATTTTCAAAAGTGATGTCTAAATTTAGGCTTCTATGTCCATAAATCAGCATCTAAATAAATGGCCTGATTTTCAGAAAGGCTAAGCACCCACAACTCCCAATGAAGCACTTATTTTTTCTAATGCAATAAAAGACTGAAAAATGTTGTTTTATTCCTTAGAAAGTTCCCAAATTTGTATAGTTCAGCTAAAGTTAAAAGCCCACTAACCACAAATTCAGTGTATTTACTGAAGTGTTGTTGTTGGCTAACTTTCATGTAGCCTTTTAAAAATCAAGCAGAGGCCTAAATTTACCATTGAATTCACATGTTTGGCTCCCAGTGAAATCAGTGGAAGTTGTATGTGCCCCTCTGAGGGCAGAATTTGTCCCTAGTTTCTTAGAAATTCAGTGACTATTAGATTCTTTCGCAGTTGTCTTGTTTGTATTTTTTTCCATTTCTTGTAGCTCTGTAAGCAGTGCAATACTTAGTCTTTCAAAGCAAACGATATAAAATTGCATATTTTAAAGGGACACAGTCACCACACAGATCACATTTCTATCAAAATTTACACCTAGTATAGTTACACTTAATACACAAAGTTATTCTAACTGAAATACATTAGCCGCAAACAGTTTCTTTTTTTTAAGTTTATTTACTTTATGCATTCAAAAGCACATTGTAGTAAATAAATTGCCTATAAGGATTAAAAAATAATTGATACCAATTTTGAATCTTGGTTTTTCTGAGTACTTACAAGCCAATGAACATAAAAAAAGTTCTATCAAATACAATTCAAATTGAAATGTTAATGTGTTCATTACCTTTTATCATCTATGATTTGGGAATAATTAAAACAGACACAACTAAACATAGGAGGTTAGTGCTAGAACATGTGTATTCTAGCTTTTATTTATATATATATGTGTGTGTGTAAGCTAGAATACATGTTACACACACACACACACACGCTCTTTGCAGTACATGGTTTACTCCTGGATCTACAAATTCCAGAGGCTCTCTCATATTTATTTATTCCCTATTTCCATAGACTGAAAAAAAAAATCTGAAACAAGCTTGTCTTGTAATGTTCCATTTTCAAACCTTGTGCAGTTTTATTACTTAGCATGCATCCAAGGCCTTCAATTTGTTTATTTTAGTTTTGTATAGCGCCTGTCCCCTTGGTAGCTGAACACTCCTCCTAGCGAAGAGGATGCTTTAAGAATCTAGTTCAAATCAGTCTCTAGCCATTGATAAGCTTTCTGTACCATTTAGAAAAAGTGTGTTTTTCTCCATTCAAACAATAGCTTCCCTTCATTTCTTCCTCACCAAGATTAATTTGAGATTCAATGAGAAACTATTCATTTCTTTCAAAAGCCCTTCAAATAGTAGTAGGAGATAGAGAAATCTATATACTTGTCTCAGGAAAATTGTCATATTTTTAATCAGATAACTAAAACTGGAAAATAACCCTTGCTTTGCTTTGCCTGGGACCCCCCACACTTCATTCCCTATCTACCTACCAGCTTTGCTAAAGACTTCAAAACAGTTTCCCTACATCCAGCTAATCTTCAAGGAGAATAGAAGACTTAACCACAATGGAGTGAGGCGTGGGGTTAACAGCAGGTCTTGATGAAAGACCACTTAATTTTTGTCCCCCTTACAATTTTCACCTTCTAACACCACCCAACCCAACACCAGGACCGCTCCTGTTCACCAGAGCTATTGAATTGTCCATCCGAAAGAAAAACCTTAGGCTTCTTTTTATGTTGTTGTCTGAATGCCTGCAACTACAGTGCCATGTGACAGCAGCCCATATCAGAGTTCAAGTCCAATCACTGATAGGTCATTATCAGCTACCAGTGCAGTGAGACATGAGACAATCTTGTTTCCTTTTCCATCAGTTGATGGCATTGCACCTGTGCTGTTCCCTGTCCCTGAAAGAAAACAAGGGACCAAGTTGGACTTGAAGTTCATTCCCCATCATGGGAGCATATTCGGCCCTCTCTAGACCACTTGAGTGGCCAAGCTTGATTCAGAATGACAGCTGAATCTTGGGTAAAACCTGTATCCAAGGAGTCACATCTACAAAAATGAGATGCATAAAGCAAAAATCAAAAGGGAAGAGGGGCTGGGCCCTAGGTGTAGATTTTGAAGTTTTGGAATCAGTAAAGAAAAAAAAAACAGGAGAAAGTCTTTCATGATAGCCTGGTATTTCTGTATCTAGATATGTAATAGGTGCTAACTTTGAATATACCCAGACAATCACAAAAACCCAAAATTCCGGAACCATATAAGTTCATGTTTGTAAATGCTGGAGAAGAAAATTTGTACTTAAATCCCTGCATTTAAATACATTATTCTGCTGTTGCTGATCAGCACTTCTGAATTTACGATGAATGTGGATTTCATAGGGGTCAAGGATTATAGAAGGGTGGCTGGATCAAAAGAAATATCATTTGTAAACTCTTCCGTACCATTAAGGGCTTTGTTTTCTTTTTGGTGTTTGTTTACATACTGTAAACATGTAACATGTAACATAATAATTTATTTGAGAAGAAAGGATCAATTATATATAGTAAGGGAGGATGAATGGGAATCAGTTTGCCTAAAATCGCTGTCTGTCCATCTCTTTATCTCTCTTTTCTCTCTGTGTCAATCAACTCTCCCTATCTTTTGTATTTATCTTTTTATCTACCACAGATAAACTGATTCAAATATACTTATTAATTTTGGGGCTTAGTGTATAGGCCAGAATAAGAACCAGCATTCTCTCATTTGTAAATAATCAGTAAGCTGATGGAAACAATCAACTGATTCCCATCATTGTCAATTGGAACTTTTAAAGCTGGTAGGCATTTTAGGTCAATTAGGTCTTTGGGAAAGGTGGAGGTCTTCACTTTTAAAAAACAGATGTAATGTTTGCGTGAGGTACTGGATTAGCATTCCTGAAGAAAGTGATCTGCTGTTTATCCATGGAATATTAGTCACAGAATAAATGCACAGGACAACTGCAACTGGAGCTGGGTGAAATTTTTCAGACTTTTAGGTTTCAGAGTAGCAGCCGTGTTAGTCTGTATTCGCAAAAAGAAAAGGAGTACTTGTGGCACCTTAGAGACTAACCAATTTATTTGAGCATAAGCTTTCGTGAGCCACAGCTCACATGAAATGTGAAGTGAGCTGTAGCTCACGAAAGCTTATGCTCAAATAAATTGGTTAGTCTCTAAGGTGCCACAAGTACTCCTTTTCTTTTTTCAGACTTTTAGTTTGTTCCATGAAAAAATACAGTTCTGATTGACCCAAAACTGTTCATGAATTTGACCCAGTTAATTTAATCTGGGAAACATTTTTCCGGGTCAGTTTCAGAAAACTATCCTTGTGTCATCTTTAGCCAGTGATTAGGGCACTTAGCTGGGAGATGCAGGTTTAAATCCCCACTTTGGAGCAACACTTGAACTTAGTGCTTTCCTAGCCCAGGTGAGCTGCCTAACCACCAAGCTATACCGCTCAAACTCTTCTGCTGAAGCTGTTCCACTTTATTTATTAATTATAATTGGGTCAGGAGAGAGAGAAAGAGGCTATAACATGGTGATTAAAGGATTCACCTGGTGATAAGAGGTGTGGATTCAAATCTTCTCTCTGCCTGATTCAGAGGAGAGATTTAAATTCACATCTCCTACCTCCCAGCTGAGAGCTTTAATCAGCAGGCTATGGAGTTATTCTCTTGTGTTCTCTGGCCAAATGGATAGTTAAGTAGTTATATAAAGCAGAACAGGAGAGCGTGAGTAGCCTGCCCCAGAATAACCAATAGCTTGGTGGTTGGGGCACTTACACAGTAGAAGAGGGTGCCTCAGTTTAAGTCTTTGCTCTCAGGAATGCTTAAATATGTATACAAAGTAGGGCATCTTCAGTAGGTGAGATTGTGAGTAACTTACCCCAGGATAGCTTGGAGGTTAGGCTGCTCAGCGGGAGATCAGAGTTCAAATCCTGACTCCAGAGTGGGGATTTGCAGCTGGGTCTCCCACACGCCAAGCCAGTTCCCTCATCACTAGCTAAAGGTTAAAAGGAATCTCTCTCTCTCACACTTTTCTGAAGATGACTGGACTTTTCCAGTTTGCTGATAAATTCTAAACATTTTCAGAATGAAACTGAACCAAATATTGTCCCTAATGTTTTTGTTTGCTGGCTGAACTGAAAGATCAATTATTTGCCCAATTCTAACTGCAACCCTCTTCATTGCTGGCTTGTTAATGTGGCTTTCCTCTGAACTGAAGGGACGTCCTGTAAGAGGGTGTCTCTAAGTCTATGCCAGTGCTGTTCCTCTGATTCTGCTAGCAAGATGCCAGTTGTGGTGGAAGTGTTTGCTTGGTTTGTTTTATGGAGACCTACCTGATACTGGCCAACAAGCGAATAACTTCAAGTCACAGCTGAGCTAAATTCATGTAAACCGGCAACTTAGGAGTTGAAAGGCACTATCCCATATTAATATGGACTGAGCAAGCCAGTGTCTTACACCTCATTGTAACATAAAAGGTCCCTTTTATATAAAGTAATTGTTTCTTTTCTTCTTAATCAAAGCAGGGAGCTTTACAAGACAAGGAGGTATGTGAATTGGACCTGATATCCTCACACAGTCCAAGTGTCCAAGAATGGCTGGCCCAAGCACGAACAACCCGTTCCCAGCAGCAACAGAGCAGCCTCCAGCAACAGAAAGTTAGTACTTTGTACTTGCCACACGCTGACCTGCAGGTTTCATTTAACATCACAAACATGTTTCTTGGTAGGACTTTGGGCATTTACTGCCTGGGCAGTGTAGGGAACGAGAAATTTATAAGATTATTCTGGTGTATGCTCTGTATTTACATACATCTCTTATTTAAACCCACTTTTGCCCATCAAATGGGTACAGATACCCTAGGGGTAGGCATAGTACCTGAATAGAATGGAAATGATATAGCTAGTTTAGAACTTATTCCTTAAATAATTGCACACTATTAGGGTGGCACATTGTCCTGTGAGGGAAAAAATGACTTGTATAACTTAAATATCCAGGTCTAGTTCATAGCTGGTCCTTTGCAATGTTGTGCAAAGAATGGGGAGTATGCTAGATGCCTTTCCTCTACACATACAGTCTGTACAGGGGGCAGTCAGAATCACAGTCCCTGCACTCTTCGAAAAACAGAATCTGCTCCTTCCAGCACACACAGTGGATATGGGGCCAAGTTTCCATCTCCTCTACTCACAAGCCAGCCAAGCTACCTAGCTTCTGAGGAGGAGCCATGTTATACTATCTGTTGTAGGGTTTTCTATAGCAACATAGGATCTAAGGCCCCAACGCAGCAAATTACTTAACTATGTGCTCTAATACTTTCCGAATCAGGGCCTAAAAGCTTTGTGCTAGCATGCTGCATTATCCTGCATACCTGAAACACTAAAGAGATTATGCCCCCTGAGGCAGAGCTCTTCCTAGAGTTTGCACCACCCGTTACTGAGGGCTGTGCCATAATGATGCAGTTGACCCTTCCCCGCCCCTCTCCCCATCAGAGGTAAGATAGAGCCAGCCAGACCAGATTAAAGATGACCTTGTGGTTATGGCTCTGAATTGGGACCCAGGAGGTCTGTGTTCTGTTTCTGGCTCTGCCCACTATTTCCTATGTAAACTTGGGCAAGTTACTTAGTCTCACTGTGCCTCAGTTCCCCATCTGTACATTGAGGATAATACTTACCTTACTTCACAGAGGTGTTGTAAGGATACATTCATTAGGGTTCTGAAGCACTCCACTGCTGTCTTGATGGAGACAATAGATACACACACCCTTGTGGTGTCATAGTTTGGCATGACTGAGTCATAAGTAGCATATTGGTTTTTTTGAGATTACTCACCTTAATAACAGTGAGGGGAAGGCTATGGACATCTATATCATTCTGGGAAGGCTGTGGGCATCTATACTCATTTCCTGAGCATTTATTTTGATGGCTGTCCGACTCTGATGGTTAAGAGAGGTAAAAACATGCATCGGATACGCTCTTCACAACCAGAAAAACAAACAAACTATTAACATAGCCATCTTTGTTCTCTGTTAGGAGCTGGAACAAGAGCTGGCAGAGCAGAAGAAGCTACTTTGTTCAGTAGCAAGCCGCGGAGAAGAAATCCTAACCCAACATTCTGCTCCAGATGGCCGTCGAGCTAGGTGAGCTTCGGTACATTTTTTTTTCAGTGGGGATCCCTAAGCCTTCACACTTTGGCCTCCTTGCTTCTGTCTGTTTCTTCCAACATCTTGTTCTCTAATTTTTGTTCTGTCTGTGTTTGTACAGAGCCTAGCACAATGGGGCCCTGATCCATGTCTGTGGCTCCTAGGTTCTGTGATAATACAAGTAAATAATAATACTATCCTAAACCATTGTGATCTGAAAGCATAATCTTATTAACAAATGAAGTGTCTATAACTTAATTTTCTCTGCATGAAGTTAATTAAGACTTTTATCTTTGGCACTTGGAGTGTCTCTTGAATTTTGAGCCATAGGGTGAGATTCTCACCCTCACTCTGGACCATTTATGCCAGGCCTTGGTTCAGGCTGGGGGAGAATTCTCCCTGGTAATAACTGAAGAAGACAAATACAGCCTGCTTGAGGACTCCCACAAGCATTGGCATGGGAGCATGCAGCGGTGGGGCTGGGGAGGGTGGAGAGTCCTGAATTTCCATTTGCTGCAAAGCTGGCCATTAGTAGCTCTGGGGGTGGGGCAAGTAGGATGCCATAAATTAGAACAGCTCTCAGAGCTGCTTAAATAACCCTGGCTCCTGCAATATGCCAAAATCTGGAAGGCATAAAGGTGGTTCATAGGATAGCGGAGCAAAAGCTTTGATGCTCAATATTAGGGACTTTTACATCAAAACCAGTGCAAGTGGATGACTCAGCAGGGGAAGAAGGCCAGTTACTCTCAGCAGTTTGTCTTCCTCATGGGTTAGTGTTTACAACAAGGAAGTGTAATAATTTAAAGTAAATTGAAAATCTCCCAAGTTTGGGGTTCAACCCAGTCCTGTAATAGTTGTGGAACAGTTGTTTTCCAAATAGCCACATTCACAGCCTTATCCCTGAACTTGGTTATAAAAGAAGGGGGAAAATTGAACTTAACCTTTTGTTCACCAAGATTCAGGTAACATGTCTGACATGAGGAGAAGTAGTGTAGGACACATGCGGAAAAATATATAGAGAGAGAGAGAGAGAGTTGATCCAAATTAGTAACTAGTAATTTAAATAATTACAACTTCTCATTCTCTGAAATAACAACGGATTTAGAATTTAAATTTGAATCTAATATATTTTTCATCAATTTGGGGGTTGTATGTGTTTCTATTAGCTTATATGAGTGTTTGCAGCTCCATACAGTTCATAAGAGTTGAACGGGTCTGGTTATATTTGAGTACTTATTTCTGTTCTAAATGTATCCTTCATATTACTGCTTTAAAGCACAACTAAAAGCTGTTCTTTTAAAAAGGCATTTATTTCAAAATTGAATTATGTGAAAAATCAAAATTGAAAGGGGCAAGAAACACCTTCAATTACAATACTTCCTGAGCTTAACTTATATTTTTTTGTCACAGTGAGAAGCCTGATGTGTTATCTCAGGAGTTAGGCTTGGAAGGTGAGAATCCATCAGCTGAAGATCAAATGAGAATGAAATGGGAAAGCTTGCACCAGGAATTCAGCACCAAACAGAGACTGCTGCAGAATGCTTTGGAACAGGAAGAGGCACAACCGGTAGCTGGTTTTAATGTTTCTGTGCACTCTTGTATGAAAAGCATGTAGCTGAGCACACATTATGCACAGCAAATGCCTTATGTAGAATACAGTTTTTAAAAATAGTCAGTTCAAGGAACATAAAGCGAAATTTTTTGTAAAATTTTACAAATTAACCAAAATTGGAAGTATTATTCGGCTTTATGAGTTTAAACTCATTGTGTGGGATCCTGGTCCCATTCAGTTTATTGACCTCAGTGAGGCCGGGATTTCACCCGTGGAGTTTTACCGCAAGAGGTAAATGGTTCAAGATTTGCATAGCTCGCAGATCATCTTCACTTTAGATGTAAGCAGAACCATCTGCCAACTATCCAAGGGTCTGGCAGAGATTAAAACTCATAATTATTATTAGTTTATTTCTATTTTAGTAGCCCCCAGAGGCCCCACTTAGGATTGGGGCCTTCCTGTGCGAGTTGCTGTACATATGGCAAGGGACAGGCTCTGTGTGAAAGAGCTTGCAGCCCAGTTTAAAGTGAAATGCAGCAAGTGTGTGCAACGAAGAGAGAATGAGGAAAGAAGAATGAGAACAACAGTGATGAAGGTGCATGTTTACCTAGACTCACTCTGGGCTTGACTCAGCTCACATAAAACCCAGTGAAAACTTTCCCACAGACCTTAATGGGAGCTGGATTGGGCCTTATGTGCAAATGTAGATGGTTTTTTTACTTAAAAATATGGTACAATATAAATAGAGTCGGCAATCCTCATTGCCCACTCATTTGTCCTGATTCATTTAAAAAAAAAAAAAGAGAGCACCCACTATTTTTTTCCCTCGGATGTTCCGGCCCCAGGACACCCACGGTGTCAGTGCCTATGCAAGGTAGACAAGAATTTGTCTAGCTTCAACTCCCAGCCATTGGATTGTGCTATACTTTTTCTCTTGTTAGGCACTGGCTTAGTGCTCTGTTCCAGAATGGTCTAGTAACTGTAGCTTTCCAACATATAAACAGTATTACTACTTCAGCATCTCTGGGTATACATGTCTCATTGCTAAGTTTAGTTCAGGTATATTGTTCTTACATGATGTGAACCTCCAGTGTGAGCAGCTTTATAACAGCGGTATGTGTGTGACTTATTTAATGGTGTAGGGGCTCCTCAGCCGGTAGTGGTATCTATATTTTCGTATGAGAGATCCAGAGTACATCAGAACTACTCTAACCAATACTTCTCTTCTAACAGCTTTACAACAGACCAAACAGACTGATGTCTGGCCTACCCTTGTATAAAGGGGAAGGAAAGGCACAAGATAAATCATCATTTGAATCTATATTGGTTGGTTTGAACCAGGCCTTTGAAGATGTTTCATCTCAGGTACAGTGGCATTGTTTGTTTTTAAATACAATTTTATGCAGAGCTGCTATACAGAGTGAACACTCCTCTAGTTCCCACTTGGCAGTGAGCTGCCCCTCCCTGAACACTGGAGAACCAGTGGACATTAGTTCTCTGTATGGAGGCAGTATGAACTGACAGACTTTCCTATCACTTTCGCTCCTTTCACTCAGGCTGGAGGAGCAGAGAAGGAAAGCCTGCACTTGGAACAGAAGCTTTATGATAGCGTGTCAGCTACCTCTTCTTGGCTGGATGGTGTTGAAGAATGCTTATTTGTTGCTACAGCCCTGCTTCCAGAAGAGACAGAAACTTGCCTGTATAACCAGGAAGTAAGTATTTTTAGCTTTCCAATCAGGTTCTGTTTTGCTTTGTATTTTAGTGAGAAGTAAGACTCTAGAATAATAGTTTTGCATAACTGAAAGCAAATGGAAAACTCCTTCCAGTTAAGACTTTGCCCTCATAAGGATAAGGGACTTCACAAAAGCAGATGTCAACAAATGTAGAGAATTGATAGATAAGATACTATGGGAAGGAAATCAAAGGGAAAAATGAGTTCAGGAGAGCTGGCAGTTCCTCAGAGACAGTATTACAGACACAACAGTAATCTATCCAGATGCGGAGGAGAAAGAGGCAGAACAGTAAGAGACCAGAATGACTGTATCAGCAGCTCTTTAATGATCTAAAATCAAAAAGCAATAATACAAAAAGTAGAAAGAAGGACACATTGCTAAGGATGAGTACAAAAGAATAGCACAAGCATGTAGGGGCAAAATGAGTTGTACCTAGCAAGGGACATAAAAGGCAATAAGATGATGTTCTAAAACTACCATAAGAGCAAGAGAAAGACAAAGGAGAGTGTAAGTCCAATACTTAGCGGGGAAGGAGAGTTAATAACGGATGACACAAAAAAGGCTGAAGTATTTAATGCCTGTTGTTTTTCAGTCTTCATTGAAATGATTAACACAATTAATATTAACTACAAGGGGGAAGCAACACAAGCCAGAAGAGGGTAAGAACAGGTTAAAGAACATTTAGATTGATTAGATGTATTCAAGTTGGTGGTGCCTGGTGACATTACCCCAGTGTACTTAAGGAAGAGCCCAAGCAATCTTGGAACCATTGAGAACTCATAGAGGATGTGTGAGATCTCAGAGGGCTGGAGAAAGGCAAAGAGAGTACATATGTTTAAAAAAGGGGGAGAAGGAGGACCTGGGAAATTATAGATAAGTCAGCCTAACTTTAGTATCTGGAAAGATATTGGAACAAACTATTAAGCAATCAATGTGTAAGCTTCTAGAGGATAATAGGGTGATAAGCAATAACCAACATGGATTTGTCAAGAACAACTCATGCCAAACCAACCTTTTACTGTTACTGAAAAGATTTCCTGGGCTTTTTAGCATGGTTTTAAAGTCTATTGTGAATGAAGGGGTGGTAGTTACAGCAATACAGTAGGTCTACTTGTTAGTGTCTAATTCCAAAAATTGTTCTGTTCCATAAAAACTCCAGTCTCTTGCCAAAGATATCAAAGAGATGTCAGAAGAAATGGATAAGAACAAGAATTTGTTTTCTCAAGCATTTCCCGAGAACAGTGATAACAGGGATATTATAGAGGACACTTTGGACTGTCTACTGGGGAGACTGACCATGCTGGAGTCAGTAGTAAACCAGAGGTGCCACCAGATGAAAGAGAGACTTCAGCAAATACTCACGTTCCAGGTAGGTTGCCAAGGAATTCTCTAGACCCTCCCTATGTCACATTATCTGTTGAAAGTTTTGGGGGGTTATTAGGGAATAGAATAAACAGGTAAATTTCCACATACAAGTGGAGTTTTAAGAGAGGATTTCAATAGTGACTAGAGATGTTAAGTGCCTCAGTTTTTTGGTGTCCAACTTGTGACACCTTAAATAAACCTGACAGTCAGAAAGCGTTGAGTACGCTCACTGTGGTGTCCATCTCAAGTTGAGTATCCAAAAATGGAAGCCCCCCCAAATCAATAGTCCCTTAAAAATTTGGGCCAAAGTTCCAACTCACATTATTGTTAGCAGAATAGTTGTACATATAGTTCCCTGTGTGCTACCGTGAATGTTCATCCAATAATGCATGGCACATGTGTTTGGTATTACAATAACCAGCATCCTTTGACTACTATACATAAAGGGGGAAAGAGCAACTATAGCTTTCAGATTTCTAAGGTACAAACAGCATAGTGCTTTGTTGATAAGGTGGGATACAGTGCAAAATATATACCAAACATTAGCCTTGTTTTGATATCTACCTTCTCAACTTTGTTAACACCATCCCATTATCCTTTAACAGCTCCTACCTCAAATGACCTCCAGTATGAAAAACTCTGTGTACATAATACCCTCACCCTTTATTCGCCTGGAAACTTTTGCAAGCGTCAGGGGGTTACTGCCATCTTCTCCCCTTTTCCTGCCACATAAAGCCTACACTGCCAGTCACTTCAGGAAGTTTCTTACAAGAATTAGAACTTCCAGCAACTGCTGTAAAATTGGTATATCCAATGCCATCTGTCTGTCTTTAGATCAGAATCCCAAACTGAATGAGTATTTTTAAAGGATTTTCATAAAATTCAAGAGTGAAGTAAATACGGTGTCTGTTTTAGTCACATATGCCTCTGTTGTCTCATCTTGAATGAATATCTTTATTCTACATATATTTGGAACTCTTCTAAACACACAGCCTGTCATGTTTCTTTGTTTTAAATTCTAAAACCCATAGAGATGGTTTACTCTGGCACAAATGAAACAAACACTAGCAACAAGTGTTAGGTGTAAAACGCCTAACTGTGGTAGAGAAAAGAGATCATAAGTGTATATTGTTGCAGTACCATAGGTACTATTGTATAAGAAGTCATCATATGAAAATAAAAATAAATCACCATTATTTTCTGCCTTTGCTGGGTGTCTTTGAAAATGTAGAAGATGTTTGAAGATGTTGCTTATGCTTTCCGGTATTGTCAGCATACCTGGGATAAATATGTGAACAGAGAAGAAAGCACTAACAATTGATTGAGGATAGTTCTGAAAAACAGCAAACAGATTAAAATGTAATTCTGCTCTGACAAATGACTCTGAAAATGGCAATATTGGGTTCCATGTTTGTTGTGTCCTGCTGACTTCAGTGTTAGATTTGCTCAGTTTACAGGCAAAAAGATCTTTTTCTATGAAAAAAAAAATAAGAAGCTTGTTAGTTAAAATGAGCGATTAGAAGCATTTGAGCTGTATTTTATTCATTTTTGTTAAATAAGGCATTCTTAGAGGAAGTATGAATTCATGTTGTCAAATTGGAATGGAAGGGCCCACATGGTTTCTTTTTCTCTGAACATTACCCTTGCATAATAATTATTTCACCTTTTTTTGGAGTTGTCAACGATGTCCCATGGTTTTAAAGCACTTTGTACATGTAACATCTAATTCAATACACAATAGATTGTATGCATTCATGTGAATTATTCCCATTTTGAATACATACAAGTAACATACCATGTTCTGAAAATTTAGTCCATTATGTCAACAAGTGATGTACTCTCGTTTGGGAATAGACTAATGTTTAATTGATGTGAGTCATGATTGGCTATAATTTTTCTCTTTTAAAACTTCACTTGAACTTTGTCTCTTATAGAATGATCTAAAGCTACTGTTTACATCATTGGCTGATCACAAATACATAGTTCTGCAGAAACAAGCAGAGGCAGCTGAGCGACCTGAAACGGAACAAATGCAGGTATTATCAAATATCTATTATGAACAAGAAGAGCAGTGTGAGTATGGTGAATACAGACAGATTTTCTGCTTGAGACTGAAATAGTCTCTGTAGGACAAGAACCAGGTGTGTGGGGGAGGAGGATGTTTATGGTGTGTACATTGTATGTAAAAATAAAATATGTGCATGTCCAAGAATGTACTTCTGACTTCTGCAAAATATTAAAAACTTCTAAAATAGAAGGGGCATGGAATACAGACACAGAAAATCCAGGCGGCTAAGGAGATTCATATAGAGAGCACCCAAAAGTATCGTCATTTCAGTACAGACAATTAGAAGGATAAGTCCTTGACCTACATCTCTTCAGTATGCTTTGTCTTGCTGGTGACTGATTAAAAACAAGTGGCATGTTTTGGTGCTCTGAGGTGTTCATATCCTGACCTCCACATTCTGTGTTTTTGACTGAGGAAAATGTGCTCTAGCAGGAAATGTGCACTGAATAATTAATCTCAACCTAGATATTTTTTGTCCCATGTTTTTGTTATTCCTGGTATTGAAAACAAACTTTGGTGAATGCAGTGTGCATCAAAGGCTACTTTCTGGCTTTTTTGTGATAGGAAATAGGTGGGAGCAGAGATGTAGTAACAAAGTGATTTGCTCGGGTACTACAGTGATGAGTACCTATATGCGAAGCTAAATAAACAAACAGATTCTGGCATTCACTCTGTCTGTGTTGGAGAAACCTAAACATAATGACTCAAAGTTCTTCAAAGTGTGGTTTTTGAAAAACTCATTGGGTTCTTGCTCCACCATCTGTTGCTTGATGCCAGCAGGTGGGTGGGGGTTAGACATTAGAAATCACCCAACCTTACAGTGCAGGGAGTGTTTAGGTCTGTATTCTGACAGGCTCATGCATGGTGTGCTGCATAGTTCCTGGTACCCCTTCCTCCTTAGCTTACCTACCCAAAAAGGGCAGTCAGAATTTAGTTCCCAATATATAGAACACAAGGAGGGAAACAAGTAGGCAAGGAAACAGACTGAAATAGTATGTTAGCTCAGCTGATAAACCATAGACCTTTTAATTTCTAATTTAATAGGGTCATGGATTCAAGCCCTGCACTGAGTAAGTATAGTTTTAGGGCCCAATTCTGAAATCAGTAGAACTGCTCACATTCATAAGTGTTTGTAGGATTAGGTCCTAAAACTACACTCACTCAGTGTTACGAGAGGTCAAAGGGACTATGCATGTGAAATATTAATCCCTTGTATAAATGGTTTCAGGAGAGAGGCCTTAAAAAAGAAGGCTGGCTTTATGGTTAAGGTACTATACTGGGTCTCAGGAGATCTGCTTGCTATTCCTGGCTCTGCCACAGACATTCTCTATGATCTTCAGCAGACATCTGGGGTGAGATTTCAAAAGGCATTGGCCTCACTGCTTCCACTGAAGTCACTGGTAAAACTTTCATTTACTTCAGTGAGAGAAGTTAGGCCATCACTGACAGCCTTGTAAATCCAACCCTTAGTCACTCAGTTCCCCATCTACAAAAGGGGGCTAATTATGCATTCTTACCTGACAGCAGTGTTGGGACTCATAATGAGGACAATGGCAAAGCGCTTAGGTTCTTCAATGGTGCAACATCAGGGCCATTGTGAAGATAAATTGTTTGTAAGGTTCTCCAACGCCATTGTGATGAGTGATAGAGGAAAGCTTAATTTTAAAATGTGTTAAATTACCAAACACACCTTGCGTGTTTCTAATATAAACAGTATATATTACTAATCAGTAGTACAGAAATAGAATCAGATTTTGTTTAAACAATTCAAATATAACATTCAGTGTATGTGATATAAAAGTGCCATGCTACAGTAAACCTTTAATCAAAAAATTATCTTGAATGTCTGTCTCTGCTTCCTGTGCTATATTTCTTCAGGTTATTCAGTTTCCAGGGTTCTCAGTGAAACATGATGAGTACAAAATTCACTATTAAAAAAATGGGGACAGATTAATACTTCATATCTAAAACAGTTCAAGTAAATGGTAATAATGTAGTGCAGGTAAAAGATTGTTCTTAGACCTTCTAGCTAAATGTTGCAATTCCTTGATACAGGCTATCCTAGAGGCAGAAGATGGTCTCAAGGAATTAGATGCTGGAATCAGCAAATTAAAGAAGCGTGGGGACAAGCTACAGATTGACCAGCCTTCCATGCAAGAGCTATCTAAGCTCCAGGTATAGTTCCCTTCCAAAGAAACGTACATTATAATAACTACCTACTGATATTGAGGATATCTGTAAACTGCCCTTATCTTTATTGTACATAGGGCAATTTACAAAAATATGTCTCAAAGCACTTCACTGTGTGTAAAAGAGATTTATAATTTTCTCCATAACATCCTCCTTGTCCTTGTATTTAACACTTTTGTAGCATCGCTGACCTCAATCCTGCAAATCCCTACATGCTTAACTTCCAGCTTATGTGCAGTCCCATTGGCCGCTCAGGTGAACAAAGTTAAGCATGTGCACGTTTGCTGTATATTGGCCTCTGTCCTTTCCAGAGCTCTATGACCTCTATTATGTTCCATCTGAATTTAATTATTTCAAAGAGATATGTATCTATTTTCTGTAACCTGTGTGTATCTTTACTGTTTATACAGTCTTGTCAACTAAAACTTGATGAACTAATGCTGCTTGCAGGACTATATATTAAGTATTCTTCAAAATAGCTATGCAGGGATAGCATATTCTAGAACTCGATTAGCTCTTCACTTGCAGGATCCTTTTGGGTGGGGAGGCGACGACAAAGACCTAGAAATCAGCAGGACTAACTCAGTGAAGTTAATATAACTGTCATTAAAATGAGGTGATAGTAAATCTGAAGCAAAGGAAACAGCTAAACTAAACCTGGGGATTTATTAGCTCAACAAAACAGCCATAGAGTCACAAAACAAAAGACAGACTTTAATTGCTCATGTCCATGTACACTGAGATCTAGTTAGAGCCTGTGGTTCCTTAGCCTTCAGGAAGGTGAGAAATCAGTCTTTCCTCCAGTCATCCTGCCTGGGTACCTATGAACTACCTACTTTGACTTTTCTCTCTTATAGGAGCCTCTCCCAGCATGCATCCCTGCTAACTGTCCCTTTAACTCTGGGAGAGACAGCCATCTGCAGCCTTAGGGTAGTCATTTTGCCTCTCAAAGACCGCAACTCTTTCCTTTCTAGCTCCTCTTATAGTTGTGGAGCAGAAAGGGGTCATTTTAAATTGTTGGACATCAATTTTATTTTTAAAAATACTACAAAATAATTAGTCCAGAGAAACAATAAACCAGCTTCTATTTGTTGCTTCTCTTATTGCCAACTCATGGAGGTTTTCCTTAGGTTGCTTTCTTACTGAGTCATCTCTGTTGTTCTTAGCTGTCTGTGGTAGTTACATGTAAAGATGGACAGGATGAGTTGTGGAGTGGTTGCTTTTTGTGGCCGTAGGAATGCAGGGAAGAGCCATAGTGCACACACATCTTCTCTGCCAGGCAGCATTTGGTTACAGCACTTATGCCAGTTCTGCATTGGCCAGGAAGGTGCTCTCCATAGGGAAAATTCTAGGGGTCCTTTTCTGCTGATTGAAAGGGCTTGTCTTCACATACAGTGGAGCACCACTGTAGCGCTTCAGCAAAGACACGCCTTTTCCCGTCAGCGTAAATAATCCCACCTCCCTGAGAGGCGGTAGCTATGGCAATGGGAGAAACTCTCCTATCGACTCTGTGCTGTCCACATGGGGGGTTCTGTCAGTATGACTGTGTTGCTCAGGGGTGTGGAGTTTTCACACCCCAATCGACATAGCTATACTAATATAGGTCTGTAGTGTAGACCAGGCCTAAGACCCCTTTACACTGCTAGAGCAGTGTAAATGGGTCTTGGTGTAATTGAGAATGAAGCCTAATGTGTCTGGGTGTGTCCTTTCTCCAACTGCTCTGCTACTTAAGCAAGGCCACTTCAGTTAACTTCGTTCTTAAACACAGAATCTCAAGAGTGGTGCAGTTCTCACCTGTTTTTCTCTTTAAACACTGAGCTGTTAATTTGCCAGTGAGTTAAGTGTGTCTTCAATGTGTGTTTACGCCCTCTTCAGGTTCCCAACTCAGATACTTAGGCCAGGACTACACTCCAGATCTATGTCAGTATAACTATGTCACTCAAGCGTGTGAAAAATCCACACCCCTGAATGACATGTTATACTGACCTTCCCCCCCCTCACCCACGTGTAGATAGCGCTATATCAGCAGGAGGGCTTCTCCCACCAACATGGCTAGTGCCTCTCGGAGAGGTGGATTAACTCTCCCATTGACGTAGTAGCATCTTCACTGAAGCATTACAGCGGCACAGAGAAGACTAGTTCTAATTATGGTGACATAGTTTGAATATAGTGAGCACATTCAGTGTGTTGGCTTAAAAGTAATGTGTTCAGTACAAGTGTGCATGAAATGAGGAATGCTGTTGTTGTTTGTCTCCCCCAAGGACATGTATGATGAACTGATGATGATCATTGGATCCAGACGCAGTGGGCTGAACCAGAATCTGGCCCTCCAGGGTCAGTATGAACGAGCTTTGCAGGACCTGGCTGACCTGATAGAAACTGGCCAAGAAAAGATGGCAGGTGACCAGAAAATTATTGTTGCTTCCACGAAGGAAGTCCAAATGCTACTAGACAAACACAAGGTAAAAACAACATGTTCATTTAAAAAAAAACTGTTTATTTGAAGGCTAAGTAAAACTCTTATCTTGCACTCCACTAACTTCTGGCCATTCTATAGCCAGCCTTCACACCTGGAGAGGCATCAGGAATTTTGATGGTGATTTACTGCTGGTTTAGGATACATTGCAGTATTTTTTAACTAAATGGTGTTGAGTATACCACCAGCTTGGATTTTTTGGCAAGTACTCTTGCAGTAAGTAAATTCCATATATGATGGTAGCCACTTTCTCACTCATCCTAGTTTATTCTGACTTTGAATAACAATGCTTTTGTGCTGGCTAGCAAAGATGGAGAACTTGGGAATCTCTCTGGAATGCGTCATTGTACTCAGTATTATCTTATTGCTTGAAAGCAACCTATTGAACAGGTTAAAGCTATTGTCAGGAATGCACTGCAAACTTTAGAAAGAGAAAAGTAGCTTGATTTGTACACTAGTTAATTCTATTTTCTTTAGGTAAGGTTTTGGTTTGCTACTAGCTTCCACAAACACAGGAAGATGTGGCTGCTTTGTACAACAAAACTTCTTACATTATTAGACCCAAATTCTTCTCTGATTATATATAATTGAAACCAGCTATGTCTCACAGGGTGTAAGTTAGGGCAGAATTTGTAGTTTAAAGATTAACTCTTTTTCTCCAGTGTTAATGAGCTTTTGTGTGGCGATTGGTGGGGAGCGAAGCTTAGCTAATTGTACGTCTCCCGATACTTATATGGCCTCCGTCACAATAGTGTCGGAGCACCTTTGAGTTTGGCAATTTTTTTTATGGTGACTTGAGTCTAACTGGTACACTCTGATCTTTTTTTTTTTTTCTGGAATCCTTTCAGGAATATTTCCAGGGTCTGGAATCTCACATGATCCTGACAGAAACGCTGTTTAGAAAGATAAGCAGTTTTGCCCTCCTGAGGGAAACCCAGTCACATACGAAACAGATGGCACAAGCATCCGCTGTGTTAAAACAGGCTCATAAGCGGGGTGTTGAGCTGGAATACATTCTAGAGGTGAGGGGTTTCTCTGTTTTCTCCTTCCTCTGTAATGATGCACTATTAGGGGTGCATCCCGCCTGTACCTGCAGAGGGAGGGCAGTGTTGGTGAACCTTGGTCCCTCTTGTCATATTTCCCTATGTTGGAATGGAGGATTATGCACAATCTCTGTTGCTCACATATTGTGAAGCAATGAGAGCATCAGGTTCAGCAGCCAAACCATATTGTTAGTAGTATAGCATTTTCAAAGTTAAATGGACTTGACCCGTCAAGGAGGAGAAAATGTCATTTTCCAAGCAGAAGCCAGGTCTGCGATTTGGATCACATGACTAAAAGCTGATCCTGAGTGTCTTTGACAAAGTTAACATTATATTATATATACACTGTGCATTTCCTTTGGAGCTGGAGAAATGCGGTTAGAGAAATTTACATAAAGGATGTAAATAATATTTTAAAATTTAGTTGTAAATAAAAACCTAGAAGTCAAAGGCAGTATTCACCATACACATGTATAAATTATTCGTGCAGACCTGGACACACCTGGACAAGGACTATCAGGAACTGACCAGAGAGCTGGAGGCTGTTGAAAGTAGCATCCCTAGTGTTGGTTTGGTAGAGGAGACAGAGGAAAGGCTTACAGACCGGATCACGCTTTATCAGGTCAGTGGCAGCATGGGATTTTCAAACATGATGTACTTTTTGATCATCCATCATAAATCTCTTAACCATGGTAAAAGCTAGTAGTTTATGTCTGGGATTTCTACTAAATCCTACATTCTTGGTCTCATTTTATAGAAAGGTCTTCTGATTTATTCTCTCTTGGCTTGTCTACGCTACCACCGGATCGGCAGGCAGCAATCAATCCAGCGGGGGTCGATTTATAGCGTCTAGTATAAATAAAAAAAAAACCCTGAAAAGTCATTTTTAATTAGAAAACCAATTTTTTTCATTTAGAAAATGTATTAATAGAGTGTTTCAGCAATTTTGAATCTTTTTCAACATTTTTTTAAGTCAAGAACTTGGTAAAAACTGACCTTTTTCTGTGAACAGTGTGTTTCTACAAATTGATATTTTTTTATGGGAAAACATCTCAGAAAATTCCCAACCATCTCCACCAATGAGCGGTTCAGTCTTCTGTTCTTTCCCCCACAGTTCCATTATTTTTCCAGTCCTAACTTGCCAAGTTTATTGTGTTTCCCTATACAGTACAGGCTGTTGGCTTTTGTACAGGTTAATAGGAAATCTTGAGCAATGTCCTGTTTGTTATTTTTTCTGATGCTGGGCTCAGTTTGTGTGTGTTAATAGACCAGCCACTAATTTATTTTGTTGTCTTTTGTTTTCCTGACTTCTTTCATAGTTTAGAGTAAAATAATCCACATTACACAATGTGAAATACCAGCATACAAATCAGACTAATGAGCAGCTATGTCACCCTTGCCTTGCAACGTTGGGTACCTTACAATGCCTTGCTGAAGTAGCTCCCACCTGGGCCACTCACAAACAGGCTTCCAGCCACACTTGGGTTACACTTTGGCTCTCCCCAGCCTTGGTTATGCTGCAGGATGACCCCAAAATACATACATAACATTTAAGTCCATTATTCCTTAAAGGGAGTAGTATGCCATTTTACTCTCTCAAATAGTTATTCAGACGCTTCCATTTAAACACACTGGGTTAAATAAAACAGAAAACAAGTTTATTAACTACAGAGAGAGAGAGATTTTAAGTGAGTACAAATAATGAGGCATAAAACTGAGAAATAGCTCCAAGAAAAATAAAGTTCAGACATTTACTAATATCTAACTTGACAAACTATATCAGGTTCAAGCAAAGTATCTCACCACATGGTTTCAGCCATTTTACTGACCAAACTTTGTAGGTCACAACCCCTCCCACAGAGTCCAACAAATGCTTCTCTTGTTGCTTCAGGTGCAGTGAATGCAATGGGAAGGGGAAAGAGAGAGGGGTCTCTTGGGGTGTTTGTCCCTCCTTTTTATAGTTTCAGTCTCTCTCTTGAAAAACAGTTCCTGCTGGGCCCTAGGACACAAAGAGTCTTTGTGGAAGAATGTTCCCTGCTGGCTTTTTCTCACCTCTTTGAGCTTTCTTTGTTTCCTTTCCTGCCTGATGACTCTATTTACTGCTTAAATGCAAATTAAGCAGAGCACACATTCCTTTATTTAGGGCAGACCTGTTTGTCAACCTCAGTTTGCGAAGGACTGTGGTGTTTGGAACATATGTTAATAACATCATGTAGGGAAATCTTATAACTCTACAAACAATGTTGTCACACACATTTTATCAGGACAGTACTGACCAGCAAATTATGAGTTTTCAAATGATACCCTACAAAGTATACCATGTACAAAAATTATTACAGTAGTATGCAGGGTGAACATGGGGGTATATTCTGTGATACCCAGGCTCTCCTGTTGCCAAATATTTTTCTCTCTCTTTTTTTTTTTTTTTAATGACCACATTCTCAGATTTCCCATCTCATGCTATTTAAGTTTGAAGTTTGCTATGAAAACTGTATGGCTGCCTTAGAATTTTTTAGGTTGCTCCCTGAGAATAAATGCTTTTGCAGGGACGGAGTGAAAATGGAAAAAGAAATTTTATCCTTCACTTTTCAGAGTAAATCCTTAAGATATCACTACCAGCTTTTCAAAGAGCAGATTATTTAAATGGCTCAATTTTCCATGTTTTCTTTTGACATGTCCAGGGTAGTATTGATAGGCACTCTGCCACCTGATTACATTAGAATTTGTCAGCATGGAAGAGAAAATAGAAATAGTCATGGAAATAAACTCATTGCAGGTGCCATTAGTAAGTATCAAACACCCCATGTCATGTTTGGTTACAGCATAATTTTTAAATGAGAAGGCATGTGCATTTGATGCTTGAATTTATGCAGATGTATGAACATTTATGCAAACTTGCAATTCCTGTATTTTGTTAGCTGTTTGTTTGTTGGCAGGTAAATTAATCTCTTTCCTTCTCTCGTATATCTATTATCAATCATTCCTTTCTGTATCTGAACGCATGTGCACAATTCTGTGCCCTCCGCCATTCTCTCCCTGTTGGACCTCAGGCACGTGAATGAACATACAGTCTTAGCTTCCTGTTGTAACACCATGACCTCTGGTGGTCCAATTCTCTCTTCTTTAACCTTCGCATGGCAGCATTCTTTCTCTTCCAAAAAGAGTCTGAATTAAAAGAGAGTCCTTGAAACAGGGAGGGAGTTTGCTCTACCTCAGGCAAAAGGAAAATGGGGCATTGAGAAGCTACCGATCTGACTGTCTTTCCTGTCCTCTGTCATTACAGCGCCTGAAATCTAGCCTGACTGAATACCAGCCCAAGCTTTACCAGGTGTTGGATGATGGGAAGAGACTACTTTTTGCTATCAGCTGTTCAACTCTAGAAAGTCAACTGAACCAGTTAGGAGAGCACTGGTTAAACAACACCAGCAAAGTGACCAAGGAACTGCACAGACTGGAGACTATACTAAAGCACTGGACAAGGTAGTGCTAATGAAACTGAGGGATTGAGTGTCTAATCCTGTGCCATTAAAATCAAGGAGAGTTATCTTTTCAAAAACTCTTAGTTTATTTTTTAAAAACCACAGGAAATTAATATTAAAGTTGCACTTCCCAAACTTCCTACCTCTGCCCCCGTATAGTGCCAGCTGACTCTCTTCTCTGCATAAGAACTCTCAAAATTGTGTACCATATTATAATTTAATACATATCAATACATGTTTCTGATACTAAATGGGCTGATTTGTCACTATAGTAATCTTTGCTTTTTCTGAGAGCTCTAACTCCATGATCTGTATGTACATTGTTGTATATGGAGGCACTCAAGCTCTGGGTCTAATGACCCTGGGCTAATTGGCTGGCTAATCGTCTATCTCATCACAAACCACCATATCTCTTGGCATAATTGGCAATCTCTTAAAGAGAGACCATTATGGAATTATAGGACCCTGCCATTAAGATGTTGTGCATCTAATGGAGACATTTTGTGCCATTCACATTTGGTAGAATCAGCCCAGTGAAGAGTAGGGAAAGCTTGCCTCAGTATGTAGTTTGTCAAACCAGGAAAATATTCATAACTTTTGTAATTTGACTTTTATTCAGTAACTATCGGTCCTGGTTACCAGATCTCTGGTAGGGGAATCTGACAAAATAGGTTTCATCTGTCATCTTGCTTCTGGATGGAGGGTGGGGATTGCTAGAAAGTGGGGAAGTAGAAAGTACATTTCTGTAGCTGCATTTAACAGTTCTAATTTTAGGACATGACAATTAACCAAAAAAAATTTGAGCTGAGCCCCAGTTCTCTCCTACCAACTTTCACGACCGTATGATGTTTTTGTGGATTGTTAGGAGGGAAAGGAGATGTTCTTTGTAAAATCAGGCTTCCAGTGGAGATCCTCATTTGTTGAGAGACTACACTAGAGACAAGGGTTGGCAATGACAGTGTTTTTATCATTAACATCCCCACAGATATCAGAGTGAATCAGTTGAGCTGATTCATTGGTTACAATCGGCAAAGGAACAGCTGGAGTTCTGGACTCAGCAGTCAGTGACAGTCCCTCAAGAACTTGAAAAGGTGCGAGATCATCTGAATGCTTTTCTGGTAAGTCAGTTTAGGAACCTTAGGCACCTTTTCATCTCTTATTGCAAACAAATGGTCCCACTCTCATAAGGTTTATGCATATGTCATCAGCAAAACGTTGCACGTGAAAAAATGTTCTCCTTGTCTGTGTGTGTAGACCGGCTGTACAATACCATGCTTACTTTTTAAAACCCCCCTCAAATATCTGAATGTTAAACAGTACTGTTAAATACAGAATGTCTGAGCAAAGTTACTAGAAAGTGCCCTTCATACTTCGTAACACCTATTGTATGTAGGCCTTGCTGGTTTTTATTCTGGTACAAAGATTTTGTACTTTTAATTAAAACAACAAAAAAAGAAATTTTAAGTCGTTTATATTTTCACCTAGACAAAAATGTAAGAGGCTACTGAATCCAATACATATTTTAAAATATATTATTTCTTTTTGAGTAGAGGAATAAAGTTAGCTCTAGTTGGTTAATATAACATATTTATCTCTGTGAAATTATGATCCTTTTACAGGAGTTTTCAAAAGAGGTTGATGCCAAATCATCCCAGAAATCTTCTGTTTTAAGCACCGGGAATCAGCTCCTTCGGCTGAAGAAAGTGGATACAGCAGCATTGCGTGCAGGACTGTCTCAGATCGACAGCCAGTGGATAGAGTTACTTACTCAAATTCCAGTAGTACAAGAAAAACTGCATCAGGTAGGGGAGAAGTTTACTGCTACTACAGCCTTTGATGTTCAGAGAAATATAGTGACTGAATTAAAAGCTTTTGCATTTGAAATATTTAAAGTGCAGCTGGGTGGCACAATGGATCAATAACATTGCCTTTTACTTAAGTTTTAAATTGTGACCAATTCAAGTTAAAATGTATTCTCCTCGTCGTCTTTCTCATCACAAACCACCATATCTCTTGGCATAATCGGCAATCTCTTAAAGAGAGATCATGATTCCCCTCCAACCTCCTACACTTGGGCTGGGATAGAAGTTTTTACTAATGTGCAGTGGCAGAGTTCTGTGGCAAAACTTACACAATGTGTACCCCACCCTGTGTCTGACTCTGCTCAGTGCTAGGCGTCCTTTGCTTTCACAAACCCCAAGTGCAGTTGTAGTATTACATTTTATCTTACAAACTGAAGCAAAAAGCCTGAAGTGTTTTTAAACATATATCTTTCTATATTTTTATTAGAACTTTATTATATGCATTTGCAAGAAACAGGGAGAGTCACTTTTGCATTTTGCAGTGTAGCCTTTTCGTAGCCTGTGGTCAGAAATGTCAGGTTAGGAGGGGTTTGTTTGTTAAGGGCTGTTGCTTGCCATATATATATATATGCATTTGATTATGCCAGAATTGCATGGGCAGAGTTCAACTCTAGGAAAAACAAAAACAAGTATAGTAAAAGCTGATGCAGGCCTCATAGGGGAAACTGGATGTTTGAAGTAGGAAGTTTTACTTTAATACTTTTCCTTTGTTAACTTCAGTACTGTTGCACAGGGTATAATGCTCTCAGTGAAGAAGTTTTCTTCTATTATTTTCATTGATAGGTAAGGTATTATGGGTTCAAGCAGGTATAATTTTCACTATATAATGAGGAATACTGCTAGAACTGGTAATAGTGTACACACTGGAAAAAAGGAAAAAAAGTTTTAATTGTGCCCACTGTGTTAGATGACTGGTCATACATGAAAAATAGTACCATATTGTAGCCTTCTGAAACTTCTCCTAATGCAGGTTATATACTTTTCTTTTTCTTAAGAAATAGAGACGCAATCTAATAAAGAGCTATAAGCTGCCATCAAGGAGAATAATTTTCTTGTCCTTTTAAAAGAAAAGAAGAACTAAATTTAAGTTAAAAATGCTGCACCAAAAGCTGAAAATGACTTGTTTTTTAAGTAAAACAGCTCAGTTGCTTAGCAAGGAAAAGAATCCAGTCTCCAAAATCCATTGAGAAATCAGCTGCCATAGGAGGAGGGCACAGAAGAGGGGAATCATTGCAGCAGACTTGCTCATCAGCCATTAACAAATAAGGAAGAGGGTAGAAGATATTGTCCGGGGACCCATGTATTTCTAGTACAATGTGGAATTAGTGTAGTTAGAGCTGATAATTGACAGGTTATTAAAATTCAGTAGTGGTATCTTCATAGGCTCATCCAGATGCCTACCTAAAGTGACAGTGACAAATGGAAGTAAATCCAAAATTGCTTATGGTTTACCACCAGTGACTGTTTTAAAAAATATTACTTAAAATATGGTTCTTTGCTTATATAGACACATTATACATTAATATGTACAGTTATATATGTAATATAATATACTTCCAAAAAGAACTTATACTTTACAGTTCATAAACGTCCAGAAAACCAGACCAAATGATCTGTTAAGTATGCAGAATAATGAAGACAGAGAAAAATAGAGTAGGCTTAATTAACAGAGCAAAGTGCTTTTATCCATTCTCTTGACAGTATGTCATTAATTGAAATCCTTTGCCTTTACAGCTTCAGATGGACAAGCTTCCTTCTCGTCATGCCATCACTGAACTCATGAGTTGGATTTCACTGATGGAAAATATCATTCAGGAGGATGAGGAGAATATTAAAAATGTAGTAGGACATAAAGCCATTCAGGATTATCTACAGAAGTATAAGGTAATTAAGTGAGGATGGTTGGCAAATACATTAAATTTATTTTGTCAGATTCAGCGTACGAACTAAAGCTCTGTATTCTGTAACTTCACTACAAAGGCAAGGTGACATGCAAATAACTGACTTTTATTATGATTGAATTTTGTCCAAAGACCACAAAACATTTGGCAAATGTTGCATATTGATTTTTGAATTCTTTACATAGAAAGATCACCTACCTCTTAGATAGGAAGGTAACTGTTGTTTTCTAGCACCGAACAATGCTAGACAATGGTTTAGGCCAAATAGGAAAAATTCCTTATCCAAATGAAATTTGAAAGACTATTTTTTATATAGAATGTAAATTCTTAACTCCAGTTCCTTTCAAATTGGTAACATTCTTACTCTGATAAATACACATGCACATAAGCATTTTATTTTCAATGTCAGATTTTTTTTCTCTCAAAGAGCATCAATAAAAAGAAGTTCTTCTTCAAGTCACTGCAGACATGTCTTCCCTCAGGTGTATTTGCACAAAGCACACCAGAACTAGAGACTTTTCCCCACAGTAGTACCTGTTGAAGAGTAGCTATAGCTTTGGGTATTCAAGCTGAACTGGTATAGGAAAATACCCATGCGTTATTGGTCATCCTTCAGGCAACGATTCCAGGAAGAGTAGCCCTCTTGATTAACAAAGCTGTCTTGCAGCCGGTGAAAGCCTTATAGCTTACTCCAGTGTGTCTAGCTCCAACAGCTAAATGTACAGACGAGATATGACATCCCATCGCAGGGATTCGAGTGTTTTTACTCTCACCCAGCACCAAACTCCCTAATTGTGGCCACTAATGAGAGTTGTGGTGGGGAACTTTAAGTCGATTCCAAAGGAAAAAGAGCCTAAAAGACTGGACTTGTTAGGAAGAAAGATTTATTCCACTGCCTTGCTCCAGCTGTGAATAGTGAACCAATGAGCTCTATTAGCAAAATATGACTTTTTCAACTCGGAGGCAATGTCTAAATGCTCAGATAAATTGCCAGAGTACTCAAAAGAGGAGTTCAGGGCTTTCTTACCAGAGGGTTGGTTGGTTGGTTGCAAAGACCTCGCTCCAGTCACAGATGCCCTCTCCAGGGTGATAGCTTCTGTAATTATAATAAAAAGGGCATCATAATTATATAAATCTGGTATAGCACCAGATATTCAACAATCTTTTGAGGATCTACTCTTTGATGGGCAATCTTTGTTTTTGGGCAAGACTGACCAGGTGTTGACTCTTTTAAAGATTCATGTACTTTCCTCCGCTCCCTAGGAGTCTATAGTCCAACCATCAAGAGATGCCAATATGAGCCTCCACAGCAATATTCTCACCAGTACCATTGACAGCCCTTCTATTCTCAGAGGCAACAGACATCTTGAGGAGGCAACATAAGCCTCAGAAGAGAGGGTCATCTTTCTCCAGTTTTAACCAATCTTTTCCCCTCAACCAGCTGTAAGAAAGCAATACAGCCAGCAGCAATCTTCCCATTCCTCCCTCCTCCTGCTGCTTTTGGGGAAAGATTATCTTACTTCCTCAGTGCTTGGGAGGTAATAACCTCAGATAAGTAGGTCCTGAGTGCTGTGGGACTCGAATATTCAATCCAGTGTCTTTCCATCCCTCCTCCACAACCTCCTTCTCTGTCCCTTTTGAGGGATCCATCTCATGAGTCTATATTCTTACAAGAAGTTCAGACTCTGCTTACTCTGAGGGCTATAGAGAAAGGTCCCCTGCAGTTTCAGGGGTGGGGTTTCTACTCCTGCCATTTTCTGATCCCCAAGGACACCTGAGACCCATATTGGACCTTCAGGCTCTCAACAAGTTTATCAAGCAAGTCAGATACTGCATGCTTACCCTAGCATCAATCATTACCTCCCCAGTCTGTAACAATTGGTTCACTGCCCTTGATCTTCAAGGCACGCAATGTTGCCCAGTCCCAGGAAATTCCTCAGATTATGTGACGGGGGGCCGCCATTGTTGGTATACAGTACTTCCCTTTGGCATATTATCAGTGCCTCGTGCGTGCACCAAATGCATGGTGGTGCTCACAGCCTGCTTAAGAAAGAACAGAATCCATGTCTTCCCTCACCTCAATTGTTGGCTGATTTGAGGGCCATTCCAGGACCAGATTCGTGGCCTCTGGAACTCACACTGAACAGGGGAATGTCAGCACTTATTCCTACTCAAGTTCATTGAGACCCTGTATGACTCAACAATTTTAACTGCTTTTCATTCCCCAATAGAGATTTCAAATGATTCACAACTTATACATGTCCCTCATGTCTCATCCATCCACCCTGGTTTGGACTAGGCAACAAAACGGCAGATGAAATTCATTGTTGATAAATGTAAAGTAATGCACATTGGAAAACATAATCCCACCTATACATATAAAATGATGGAGTCTATTTTAGCTGTTTCAACTCAAGAAAGAGATCTTGGAGTCATTGTGGATAGTTCTCTGAAAGCATCCAGTCAATGTGCAGCGGCAGTCAAAAAAGCAAACAGAATGTTGGTAATCATTAAGAAAGGGATAGATAAGACAGAAAATATCATATTGCCTCTATATAAATTCATGGTATGCCCACATTTTTAATACTGTGTGCAGATCTGATTGCCCCATCTCAAAAAAGATATATGGGAATTGGAAAGGGTTCAGAAAAGAGCAACAAAAATGATTAGGGGTACGGAACAGCGTCCGTACAAGGAGAGAGTAATAAGATTGGGACTTTTCATCTTGGAGAAGAGACGACGAAGGGGGGGATAGGATAGAGGGTCTATAAAATCATGAGTGATGTGGAGAAAGTAAATAAGGAAGTGTTATTTACTCCTCCTCAAAACACAAGAACTTGGGGTTACCAAATGAAATTAATAAGCAACAGGTTAAAACAAACAAAAGGAAGTATTACTTCACACAATGCACAATAATCTGTGGAACTCTTTGCCAGAGGATGTTGTGAAGGCCAAGACTATAACAGGCTTCAAAAAAGAGCTAGATAGGTCCATCAGTGGCTATTAGCCAAGATGAACGGCGATGCAAAACCATGAAGTGTCCCTAGCTTCTGTTTGCCAGAAGCTGGGAATGGACAACAGGGGATGGATCACTTGATATTTACCTGTTCTGTTCATTCCCTGCGAAGCACCTGGCATTGGCTACTGCCAAAAGGCAGGATACTGGGCTAGATGGACCATTAGTCTGACTCACTTTGGCTGTTCTTATGGACTCATTTTGAGGTTGCTAGTTCATGCGGCCTCTTGTAGATATGCAACCAAGTGTGTAAGATTGTGTCTTCATATGCTTCAGGTGTGGCTGAAATTGGTCTATCATCAAGTAAGCACCATTTTGATAAGTTGGTCCAGCTCCCACCTGCAATGTTGCATGCCCTATGGCAGTGAATAAACCAGAACAACATATGTATAGACATTCCCTTTTCTGACCTCACCCTCACCCCAGCTGCAACAGCTGTAACAGATGCCTCTTTGATAGGTTGGGGAGCTCACCTAGAAGGGTCATGAACACAACACTCTGGATGGAGCACGAGTCTGATCTTTATCAGTGTCCTCAATCTCTGGGCAATTCACAGAGTTTACTGAGCTTTCCTTCCCTGCATTAAGGACTTCTTGTTCCAAATTTTGGCCAACAGCACAGCAGCAATGTACTATTTAAACAAGCAGAGAGGGGCTCACGTTAGCCAGCTTTGCCAAGAGGCAATGAGCTTTCAGGAGTTTTGCATCACAGAGGATATCACTCCTGTGTCTACACACTTACTGGGCGCCCAGAACCAGTTGGCCAGCTTCCTCAGCATTAGATTTTCTCTCAACCATGAGTGGTGTCTCAAAACCAGCATGCTGAGGTCCATCCTTTGGGCATTGGACATTCCTTCAGTCAGCCTACACAAGAAAACAAGAAGTATCAGCAGTTTTGCTTTTGGGCAGGTCAAAATCTGGGCTTACTAACCGATACTTTGATATTGGACTGGAGACTGGGGCTAATGTATGCATTTCCCCCAATCCCTCTGATCCAACATGTCATTCACAAACCGAAACAAGATCACATCATGTTAATACTCACAGCACCAGCCTGGCCGAGACAGTGCTTGTTCTCAAACCTTCACAGTCTCTTAGTTCAACCCCTTCACCATCTGCCTCTCCTCCCAGGCAGACTGTCACAGCGTCACAGTCAAATGCTACAAATGCAGCCTCTATCTCATGGCATGGCTTGTGAGTGGCTAGGCCAGGATAGGGCATGCGATTCAAGAGATTTTACTCAATAGTAGGAAGCAATCAACAAGGTTGACTTATCTGGGTAAGTGGAAAAATGTTTCCATCTGGTCTACTAATCGTGGAATACAGCCTCCAAAAGTGAGGATCCAAGACATTGCAGAGTATCTTCTGCATTTGAGATCCTCTTTCTATGAGTTCGGAGGGTACCACCTTGTGGCTATCTCTGCTGTTCACCCTCCTGTCCAAGGAGCCTTGCTGTTCTCCAACCCCATGATTACTAAATTTCGAAGATGGACTTCAGCATACTGGTTGGAGAGACCATTTGTGGTAATGGGCAAATCTTATGCTGAGTAAGTCGTCGAAGGGTGTGGCACATCTTTTCCCACCCATTTAAGGACCTGGTACTTACTTGGGACCTCAACCTTAGCAGCTGTTATGGACTTTGAGCCCTTGACCACCTTCTCTTCACCTCACTTAAGCCAAAAGATAGCTTTCCCATCACTGTTATGTTGGCCAGGAGAGCATCTGAACTAGAAGCTTTGATGGCGGGCCCTCCTTATACAGTATTTTTCAAAGACAAGGTAGCCCTGTGGTCACACCCAAAGTTGTTAATTAAAGTAGTGTCAGTTTTTCATTTAAATCAACCAGTGTATCTCCTGGTTTTCCTCCTGAAACCACATTCTGGTCTACGTACCTTCGATGTCTGGAGGGCACTGGCCTTCTGTCTGGACAGGACCAAGCCTTTCAGTCTCCTCATCTTTTTGTCTCCAGTGCTGATTGCATGAAAGGTCAGACAGTGTCAGCGCAGATGATCTCTACATGGATTACCTTCTGCATTACAACAGCCTACAGGGTAGCCAGTACTCCTGTGCAAAGACTCTCTGCCTTTCAACAAGGGCCCAGGCTACATCTGTCACTTTCCTGAAGATGTTTCTATACTGGACATTTGTAGAGCTGCCACTTGGATCTCAGTATGTACATTCATTCATTATGCCATCACCACTTCATCCAAATTTGATGAGAACTTCGCAAATATGTGTTGCAATCGTTATTTAAATAGATTCAGTAGCCTCCAACTTACAGTACTGCTTGTGAGTTGCCTCAGTAGAATACACATCTGCAACCTCAGGAAGAGGAAAAATGGTTACTTACCTGTTCTGTAATTGTTGTTGTTGGAGATGTGGGTGCAGACATGTATTCCACAACCCATCCTCTGCCCATCAGAGTCTTACGGCTTCTTCTCTGGTGCAAAGGAACTGAAGTCAGGGGGACCGCCCTTACATAGTCTCAGGAAGGTCCAGGAGTGGCATAGGGCACGTGCACAAAATCTCCAGTTCTGGTACTCCTGGCACAAATACACCTTAATGTGTTCCTTAGAATGCACATCTGCACCCATATCTTGAAGAACAACACTTACAGAACAGGTAAGTAATCATTTTTTTGAAAATATACTTTCCAGAAGTTAGTACATACAGTTTTAAGGACTGATATTTTTACATTCATTTTTCGGTAGTATATTGTCTGGATATTTTACATCTTGGTTTATTGCTAGATCATAAACCAGAAATGCTATTTTCCAGGCTAACTCTCCAGGAATAAGTATGAAAAGTGATGATGGATCCTCCTCTTCTCCCCTTTCTTTGTTTTGCAGGGGTTTAAAATTGATGTAAATTGCAAACAGTTGACAGTAGACTTTGTGAACCAGTCCGTACTACAGATTAGCAGCCAGGATGTGGAAAGTAAACGTAGTGATAAGACTGATTTTGCGGAACAGCTTGGAGCAATGAACAGACGTTGGCAGATCCTCCAGAGCCTGATAACAGAAAAGGTAAGAAAAAAACCAGCTGCTTTTCAGTGTGCATTTAAAAATGGGTGCAACTCATTCAGGAGCAGGCATACTAAAATTAATTTAGCATGTCCTGAGTAATATGAACACCTCCTTTGGCAAAACCAAACATCTAGTGTCAACATAATTGCTTCAATGTTCTCCGAGACATGCCATCTTCTTTCCGATAGTAACATAGCTCCTTCAGTTTTACATTTATCTTAATGCATTTCCTAATTATTTCACATACTCCTGCACACTTATGACCGTGGTGTTCAGACTGAAACAAAGAGTGAATGAATGCTTTTTGTTTCTCCAGTGTCTATTAACTGAAGTGCTCAGAAGATTGGTGCAGTCTTAATCTGTCACTTATAGCAGGTTGAGCTTAAAATTGGGCATCAGCAGAATATTCTTGCTTGTGAATTAGCAAATTCTGCTAATCTGTCAAAGAACACATGTATATTTATATTTTTGTTTTATAATAAAATAGCACTGAAGGTCCCAATAAAGATCAGTAAAAAGAGAAGGAGGACTTGTGGCACCTTAGAGACTAACAAATTTATTAGAGCATAATCTTTTGTGAGCTACAGCTCACTTCATCAGATGCATACAGTGAAAAATATAGTGGGGAGATTTTATATGCACAGAGAACATGAAACAATGGGTATTACCATACAGACTGTAACAAGAGTGATCAAGAAAGGTGAGCTATTACCAGCAGGAGGGCGGGGGGAACCTTTTGTAGTGATAATCAAGGTGGGCCATTTCCAGCACTTTACAAGAACAATAGGAGGGGAAATAAACAAGGGGAAATAGTTTTACTTTGTGTAATGACACATACACTCCCAGTCTTTATTCAAGCCTAGGTTAACTGTATCCAGTTTGCAAATTAATTCCAATTCAGCAGTCTCTCCTTGGAGTCTGTTTTTGAAGTTTTTTTGTTGAAGAATTGCCTCTTTTAGGTCTGTAATCGAGTGACAAAAGAGATTGAAGGTGATCTCAGACTGGTTTTTGAATGTTATAATTCTTGACATCTGATTTGTGTCCATTTATTCTTCTACGTAGAGACTGTCCAGTTTGGCCAATGTCCATGGCAGAGGGGCATTGCTGGTACATGATGGCATATATCACATTGGTAGATGTGCAGGTGAACGAGCCTCTGATAGTGTGGCTGATGTGATTAGGTCCTATGATAGTGTCCCCGAATAGATATGTGGACACAGTTGGCAACAGGCTTTGTTGGAAGGATAGGTTCCTGGGTTAGTGTTTTTGTTGTGTGGTGTGTGGTTGCTGGTGAGTATTTGCTTCAGGTTGGGGGGCTGTCTGAGGCAAGGACTGGCCTGTCTCCCAAGATCTGTGAGAGTGATGGGTCATCCTTCAGGATAGGTTGTAGATCCTTGATGATGTGTTGGAGAGGTTTTAGTTGCGGGCTGAAGGTGATGGCTAGTGGCGTTCTGTTATTTTCTTTGCTGGGCCTGTCCTGTAGTAGGTAACTTCTGGGTACTCTTCTGGCTCTGTCAATCTGTTTCTTCACTTCAGCAGGTGGGTATTGCAGTTGTAAAAATGCTTGATAGAGATCTTGTAGGTGTTTGTCTCTATCTGAGGGATTGGAGCAAATGCAGTTGTATTGTAGAGCTTGGCTGTAGACAATGGATCATGTGGTGTGGTCTGGATGAAAGCTGGAGGCATGTAGGTAAGTATAGATGTCAGTAGGTTTCCGGTATAGGATGGTGGTTATGTGACCATCGCTTATTAGCACCGTAGTGTCCAGGAAGTGGATCTCTTGTGTGGACTGGTCCAGGCTAAGGTTGATGGTGGGATGGAAATTGTTGAAATCATGGTGAAATTCCTCAAGGGCTGCTTTTCCATGGGTCCAGATGATGAAGATGTCATCAATGTAGCGCAAGTAGAGTAGGGGCATTAGGGGACGAGAGCTGAGGAAGCGTTGTTCTAAGTCAGCCATAAAAATGTTGGCATACTGTGGGGCCATACCTGTAGCAGTGCCGCTGACTTGAAGGTATAAATTGTCCCCAAATGTGAAATAGTTATGAGTGAGGACAAAGTCACAAAGTTCAGCCACCAGGTTTTCCATGACATTATCGGGGATACTGTTCCTGATCGCTTGTAGTCCATCTTTGTGTGGAATGTTGGTGTAGAGGGCTTCTACATCCATAGTGGCTAGGATGGTGTTTTCAGGAAGATCACCGATGGATTGTAGTTTCCTCAGGAAGTCAGTGGTGTCTCGAAGATAGCTGGGAGTGCTGGTAGCGTAGGGCCTGAGGAGGTAGTCTACATAGCCAGACAATCAGGAATCCATTGTGCCAGCCACTCTACAAACATAAAATAGAAAAGCCAATAACCTACAATCTTATTTCAAACTAAAATATAAAAGTGCATAATGAGTGGCGGGTCTCACTAACCACAAATGCATAGAAGTAAATTACCTTCAAATAATTTTGGCCTGGAATAATTCTTCACTGTAAATGATGTTTCACTCCATCACCATTCACCTGAAGAGAATTCCACTCCATGTAAACTTTTATGTGGAAAGCTCCTTCCAGCTTGTCACAAATTTGGGGTATCATGAGCTAGATCACTAGAGAAACTCCTCAGTGAAATACTTCTTTGAGTTTTTTCTTTGCTGTTTAATCGTTAATAAATAGAGGATGAATAAAATTGAGTTTGACTTTATACTCTGTTCTAAATTCTGAATGCAGGAATACACTGAATTCTGAGGAAAGCACAAATCAGCATTCATCTGCACTGAATTATTTAATTTTCTTGACAGAGAAGCTGTTTCATTTAGGATGTATACATATGTATTTCTTTACAGATCCAACTGTTGGAAAGCCTGCTGGAATCCTGGACAGAATATGAAAACAATGTGCAGTGCCTGAAAACTTGGTTTGATACCCAAGAGAAGAGGTTGAAGAAACAACAGAGAATTGGAGATCAGGCTTCAGTCCAGAATAATGTGAAAGACTGTCAGGTAACATTTTCTTGGAAACTACGGGTTCTCTTTCCTGCATGCAGAAACAGCACCTAACAAACATGGGGTGAAATCTTGGCTCCACTGAAATTAATGATGAAACTCCCCTTGAGTTCAGTGGGGTGAGAATTTCACCCCTCAAGTGCAAAGGAGTAATAGTGTGCTGAACGTACCTACATGCATACTCTTATGTGAATACTAGCTTAATAATTGTAATAGCAATAATAAAGCAGGGCCATGCCCAGGTATGCTGAATTGCTGTGAGTTAAAGGGATACATTCTGTTTTCTGGGCAGCCATTTTTCTGGATTTCACTGTTATGAATATTGTGCTTGACTGCTTAAAAAGTTTGCTTCCCCTCCTTCTGATGCCCTCCCTTGGACATGCTGGGGAAAATATGCTTTAAAACAAATTTGGCCTATATGCTCCTTCCCTATGGAAAATGCACAAAGAAACCAAATTAATTCCGATTTTCTGGACCACTAAGGCCACTTTGTGTCACATAAGCTACTCAAAGGGCCTTAAATCAGGCAGAGACAGCTAGTGGAAAACTCCCCCTGTGCCGGGGAACTCTCTGCTGATGGACAGCTGGTGAAGGTGGCTCCGACTGAGTCATCTGCCCCCACCTTGCCCATCCTGTAAGAGGGAGGAGGAGGCGAGGCATGGCATGGATGGAATGGAGAGGGCAGGAGGCCGACCAGAGCAAAGCTCAGCAATGCCCAACACTCCACTGGCCTTAAGTCACTGAGCCTGTGCAGCCCTAACATGCTTCAGGGCCACATGGCCCTGAATCAGTGAACCACAATCAGCTCTCTCGTCCAGTAGGCCCAGCATGATATTGGGAATTGTAAACGTGAAGGAATGTCTTGCTTCTTTTCAGATCAGGGAAAATAGAGTGGAGCCTCTAGAGAAATCAGCTTGGATATGGACTTCCAAGCCAGAGTATCAGTATGGTATCAGGGATCAGATCCCTCCAGACTGATTTAATCTACTAGACAACAAACCGGAATTACCAATTTACAGTGGTGAAAAATTCAGAGCACTAGGCCAGCTATATCCCCATGAGCATGGACAGTCTGTAATGCTCAGTGTTACGGTCCTGGTAAGAGGAATAGGGGAATTTTCATCTATTGGTGCTGTTCATTTCTTTCTCCCCAAGCTTTCCATCAAAACGGTAATTATGACCCTATATTAATTAAGTCACCAGGTAAATCTTCATAATCAGAAGGGCTAGAAATTTTTTTTCACAGGAAAACAGATCCTCGAAAGGCCAATAAAATATTGCCAGGATTCACGAATTTAGTAACTCCATCTGTTTCTGTGAATGCAGAGGACTGGTAAGTTTGGCAGTGTCAGAAGTTACCATTTTCAAGTTCTCTCCCGTGAACTTCAAATTGAATCCATCTTGTGGCTTCTGTACAAATGACTTTATTATTTCAGTACAATAAAGCAAATAACCCATACAATGAAGCCACCATGCATAATTAGCACAACTTGACATAGTTGGCAGACTCTGCTTGGCAGAGGTCCAAAGCTTGATCCGATTTATTACACTTGCGGTTCCTTTGGGTCAGGGACATCAGCAAATTCACAGCTCTGTGAATGACAAGACTTTGATCATTAGAAAAACAAATTGTTTAAAAAATAACTTCACTAGGGTGTCAAACATTGTCAGGTATTCAGTTAAGCTAACACAAAAGCTACAGTTTATGTATTAACAGATACTGAGACTGATCCAGTATCACTTAAATAGTTAAGGGCAGCCTTTATTTTTTTTCATCATAGATCAGAAACATAAATGACTCTTTAACTGAGTTATCAGATTGAAAGGATAGACATCTCAGTTTCCTCTGTAAATATTTCTGGCTCCCTGTGTATTTCTGGCGTTTGATGCTTTGCCAGTTTAAATCACATCCACTTTTTTTTTTTTTTTTTTGGAACAACCACATACAGACTTAAATAATACATTTTAACATTAAACTCAATTAGATTGGTTAAAAATGTCAGATTTAATTGGCACCACTAAAAAGTGAACAATTGACTGTTTTGGTGTCAGATGTTATGAAAACGATGCAAGTATTATTCCAAGCTTATGCTCTGGAGATGGACCAAGGAGTCCAGGTTTTTATTTTCTGAAACCTCATTGATTCCAAAACGCGAACTTGGTTTGGAAACAAGTCCTATTTTATCTAAACCACCAAAACTAAGGAGCAGTGAGAGTATGATAAATGTTCTGGTTTGGGTCCATCCCAATTTATATGCCATTGTCCATGAGAATGAGGGGGAAATATGTAGAAATACTGAAATTCAGCAAAGAAAAATATACCAAATGCTTTGACTATCAGCTAGTTTCTACATTTTAGTTGCTAAAACAGATACCATGAGCTCAAAGTAAAGAGCATTAGAGAAACGGAAAGGATTATAACAAAGTTAAAAATAATAGAAACGTGGAACAGAATACATGAAATGGATAAGAATAAACAATAGACTGAAGTTCATCATACTTGTAAAACTTAGAATGTGCTTATGTCTGTGTATGTTATAGATCGAGGCCCAAATTCTGCCCATGTAATCCTATTGATATGGCTTTTGAAGGATGTAACTTGGGTAGGGTTTGGTCCTTAATACTCACTTGCTAACTGATGAATATTAATGAGTATCTACAGTTTTTGTCTGATTCGTGTCTCAGAAAGGACTAGCTTTGGGGGTATAGAGGAGGTGGGGAGTGCAGATTCAGATACCTCTGGATCAATGTGCAGCCCAGAGGGCAGACCTGCAGATCCCAGGCCATGACCTGGCAGCATGGATCCCTTTACACTACCTCCAAACAGGATAGGTATAGACGAGTAATTACTGCTCCACCGAGATGTTAGGGATTTCCACTTAGAAGTGCACCAGTTAGCCAAGGGAGCACACCATGGAGAGCATTTCCTTTCTGGGTTCTTCCATCCTCCAAGTTTGTCACTCCACTCCAAAACTGCTGAAGCCTTGGAGAAGTTGAGAAGCATGGGGTCTCTGCAAGCAGAGCAGCTCATGCAGCAGAGCTGCTGTGCTCCATTTCTTAATAATGGTTCCATGTTGGGATTACTAAATCCAGATGCCAATGATCAATTGAAAGGTATGTGAAATGAATGAACTAAGAAACAAGGAAATGCTTCTCTTTTGCTAATGAATGGAGCAGTTTCCTGTAGATCCATGTAGCTCCAAGCTATTTTTTAAAATGATTTTGGACCCTATATGAGAGCAAGATATTCTGCATTGTAGTAATGTAAATAGAACATGGACACTCAGCATTAACATTGTTTTTTTCTTTAAAGTAAATATGGGAAATAGAAAATATGCCATAGAAATTGTTGATGGTTTTTATTGTTAAAGGAATAATAAGCATACCACTGTGCTCTTCCCATTCTTATCATTGCAGAAGTTGAGGGTTTGCAGAGAGTTTTTGTACCTGGAAGCATTATTGATCTAAACCCAATACATGAATGCTTGTTTCTTTCAGGAGTTGGATGAGTTGATTAAAGCAAAGGAAAAAGAAGTCGAGAAAATAGAACAGAGTGGCCTTTCCTTGATCCGGAATAAGAAGGAAGAAGTCTCTACTGTTGTCATGAGTACCCTGCAAGAACTTAACCATTCCTGGGCCAATTTGGACCACATGGTGAGAGAACGTGGTTCTGTTAATCATGAGGCAAACTGTGCCTGGTATCCCTATGAGTGAAGATAGCCCTTACCAGAAAGCAACAGGTGGATTTCTTCTGAGTGGGAGGGCGGGGAGTAGATATTCCAGGAGACTGGGCAGTGAGTCTGTACCCACGTTCATGTGATTACACATGTAAAATGGGTATGAAAATTCCTATTTCACAGGGGTACTGAATTCTTATTTATCAAAGTTTTCACGGTGCTTTCAGATTTCACATGAAATGTGCTGTATTAATTACAAGGGCCACCTTTTAAAGTACACACATTACAAGTACAGTGTATGCAGTACTGCCCCCGAGCCTATAAATAAACCTACAGCCACAGATCGAATTAGGGGGGAAACGGCAGGGGTGCTGGGGGAAGCTGGCTTGAAGTGGCTTCCATCATATACAGGGTTTGCAGCTTGGTTCAGCATCCCCACTCTACAAATTGTTTCAGCACCGCTGCTTCCAAGCTCCACCCACAAAAGTAATCTCCACCCATAGGAGTTTCCAAAATCAGACGCTGCTCTCATTAAATTATGCAAAGGATCAAAATAAAAAAATGCTGCTCTCGGAGCTCCACTGGGCTCCTTTAATTGGACTCCCCCTGCCTGGGGCGTGACTCTGCTGTTGGTTCTGCTCCTTGGGCTAAACTGCTTCTTGATTGGCGGGGGGAGGAGTGGCAGAACTTTCCAAACGCAACTCACTTTTGGCACCAAACGAGACACCATTTACAGTAACTTGTGCAGATCGGTCCCTTCTTTTAATGAAGAATAATTCAAATGTCAGCATCATTATCTATCATCAGTAGGCTTCTGAGTTACTGCCTCACTAGGATTCAGGGGGCAGTTCACAACTCTCGGATATACTGTTCCAGGCTTTCTGCAGACAACGCTGCAATGCTTACACTCAGTTCATGTATCTCAGATTTTTTTTCTCACCCATAACAGCTAGAAACTTGCTTTTTACAAAAAAAAAAAAAAAAAGAAAGCTGAGATTCTAGAGAACAAGGCAGGAGCTTCAGAGATGTTCTAGTACCTCACCCTGCTGTGTACTGGCCCATGAAAAACCCTGATCAACAGCTGTGAAAAATAGTTTTTCTCATAGTCATTGTGTGTGCTATCATTAATGACAAACCATGTGGATTAAGGGCTAAGTACTGAACATCAGACCCCCTTTAAGGTGTCATATGTTGTATAGCCAAAGACTGAGACACCCAAAATCACCAATCGCATCTGCAAATCTTGGCCAGAATTGTTATGTGATCAAGCACATTTCTTGTTAAGCCTGACTGTAGAACAAATAGTGCTGAGCCTGGAGCGCTTACCCTTTTTTTAATTCAAGATCAAATGAAGGGAAATAATTTAAGCAAATAGCAAATGCGTCTCACACATTTCATACTGATGGTTTGTTTTTTTTCTCCCAGGTCGGCCAGCTGAAGATATTGTTGCAGTCTGTGCTTGATCAGTGGAGCATTCACAAAGTGGCTTATGAAGAACTGAATAGTTACCTGATGGAAGCTAGATATTCTTTGTCCCGCTTTCATCTCCTCACAGGTTCATTGGAAGCAGTGAAAGTCCAAGTCGATAACCTTCAGGTGACGAATAAGTACTGAGCCTCCTGACATCTTAAGAAAAGATTTGGAGATAAATTCTGCTCTCAGTGCTGCACTGACGTAGCTGACTGCAGAATCTGGCCCTTCAAATATGGAATCTTAGATGCGCTGCCAAGCCAAAACCTGCGATGTTAACAAATGTCCTTAGACACGTTTCTAGAAGAGCTGGTCCTGAATTTTTTTTTTTAAAGTAACTTTTTGTGAAATTGCTTTTTTAATCAAAATATTGTTTTTTCTCTAAATTTTCTAACCATCTCTAGTTGTTAGAAATATATGAATATTAATAGAATTTTTAAAATCCAATTTACTTGTCTTTATTCGTGCTCTGATCACTTCTGCATTTCTCCATCCCTGAACAATTAAAGTAAAGTCAGTTTCATTTGTTTATCATAAGTTCTTCAAGTGCTTGCACATGTCCATTTCACTGTTGGTGAGTGCGCACCTTGTGCTCAGTTGTCGGAGAACTCTTTCCCTTAGCAGTACCCATCAGGGCGGCTCGAGCAACTCTGTCTCCATAGGCCACTGCTTGCTAGTGTAAGAGGGCAGAGCCGCCCTCAACCCTCCTCAGTCCCTTCTTACCACCAGTGGCAGTTGTTGGAACCATCTCAGACTTGTTGTCATAAGCTTTCTCCTTCCTTTGTATCTGTACTCTGTTATTGTTAGGAAGTAGTTAGTTAGTTAAGTTTAAGTTAGTTTTAGCTTGTTTTAGTGATAGATTCTTTTGTCTTAGGTCTTTTTGGACTAGTTTTCATCTGGCGGTACTGAGATCGGTATCGAAACAGTGCTGCACTCACCAGGTTTTAAGTCCTGCCGCGCTTGTGCTTAGTCTATGCTGGTCAGTAACCCACCCCCGGCCTGTGTGAAATATTTGGGAGAATCCCACATAAGTGACAATTGTCACGTTTCTAAGGAATTTAAGCCCCACTTGAAGAAAGCTAAAGTGGCAAGGCTCAAATATTTGCTCATGGAGGCAGCACTTCATCCCCCATCAGACTCTTCTCACATGAAGAGCACCCCAAGTACATTGGCATAGGTTTGGAGCAGACCAGAGGTGTCAGCAGCTCCTCAGTCCCATTCACGATACCAAAGAAAAGGCTTAGACCCTCCTCAGGCTCAGTACTTTGCTCAGGCATGTTGGTGCCAAAGCCTAGTAGAGAAAGAGACTCTAAGAGACATTCAGGGGAGAGTCTCTCACTGGAACACTCTACAGCTAAAAAAAAACGGATCACCACCTCCAGAGCCTGTGCCAGGTCCATCAAGAACATCCCTGAAAGATCTCTGTGGGAGAGCCATCACTCATTGCTGCTCCCAACCACCCCGAAGACGTATGCAACCGCAGGACATGCTTAGCTTCTCAGTACCGGTATCCCCAGCAGTGCAAGAAAGTTTGCTGTTAGTACCGATGCCTGCAGCACCTACCTCTCTGTGTCAGGAACTCGCCATACTGCTACGTCCCAAGCTTCCACAAAGGGCAGTGCCGTCAAAGGACAAGCTTCCAATGATATCCCTGGTACCACCATCCCCAGGCTACCTATTCCCAATCCCAACTGGTTCTTCTCCCCCTAGGTTGGATGTCTGATTCTTCCTCTTCAGACTCAGAGGTGCATTTGTCTGTGTCCCGTCAGAGACAGGGGGCATACCCTCCATCAGAGATTTGGGACCTTGGGTCACACAATAGTCACAGCACTGGCCTCCTCCTCCTCCTCAGGAGCAAAAACCCAGTCAAGGTTGGGTCCCAGGCCCATATCAGTGACTGTTGTGGGCATCCTGGGGCATCCCTCCTTCTGCGAGGACCTCCCTGCAGCTCTCTTGTTCTTTGTCATTGAGACTGCTCTGGGAGCATCGGCACCAAGAGCATTATTCTCCAGGACTGAGCAGCCAGAAGTCATTTGGGTGGCTTCCCCACCACAAGTCATGGAGCAGCCACCACCACAGAATTCTGTGGTGTCCTCTTGATAATTGCCAGATGATGCTGTTGGTAGCAAGATATTCAACACCGCAAGAGGACCAGAGGCCTCATCAAGGTCTATTGAGAAGGAAGGATGGCCTCTGTTCTTAACATTCAAGCAGAGGAGGTATGTGAAAGCTCCCTCAAGTTGGTGGACGTTCTGGTATTGGCGGCCCCTACCAGGGTGGCCATGCCAATTAAGGAAGCCGCTGTGGATCCTGTGAAGGTGCTGTGGCAAACAACGTCCTCCTTACTCCCTACAGCAAAGTGAGCTGAGAGGAGGTCTTGCATCCCCTCTAAGAGGTATGAGGTTGCCTAGAGCATAGGTAACTTTGGCAGCTTTCTTGGCATAAGTGTTGATCATAGAAATTTTTAAAGTAGTGACTTGGTCATCAGCCTACACTTTTGCTTCTCATTATGCCATTTCAGTCTAAGGACGATGTCTATTTCAGACAGGTTGTCATACAGTCACTGTTTAGGTAGACTCTGAGCCCACCTCCATGTCTGTCTGCTTGTGAGTCACCTTCAGTGGAATGGACATATGTAAGCACTTGAAGGCAAAAAGAAGGTTACGTACCTTTCTGTAACTGTTCTTCTTTGAGATGTGGTGTACATATCCATTCCATGACTTGCCCTCCTTCCCCTCTCTATTGGAGTCTATCTGGTACAAAGGAACTGAAAGAAGTCAGGGCAGCTCCGCTCTCTTACACCAACGTGCAGTGGCATGTGACAGCTGAGGGTGCTCGAGCTACCTCGACAGGTACTGCTGAGGGAAAAAGTTCTCTGACAACTGTGCATGGGGCATGTATACACCTACAGTGGAATTGACATGTGCAGCACATCTCAAAGAACAAGTTACAGAAAGGCAAATGTTTTTTTTTTTCTCTTTCAGGTTTCAGTGGTGCAGTGTATGGGTTTCAAACACAGTATTGCCAACCCCAAACTTTCTAAACCATGAGACTAGCTTAAAAATCATGAGGGTTTAAAAAAAGTCTCCTTTTTATTTGCCTTCAGGTTTCTGAGTCTTTAGGGAACACTCGGGTCACATTTTCAGATTTTCCTTTTTAATCATGAGGGCTAGAAACTTACACTTTTTAAAAAACAGAAGCTGAGATTCTCACATACTCAGATGACTCCAGGAGCAGAGGATTTATGAAAAACATCAAGTATCATGAGCTCATAATAAAAACATGATCATTGAAAACACTACCAGCACAGAAGTATGTTTGTTTTAAAACAGCTGTTTTTGGAATTAAAAATAATTGTGGAAACATTTCTTATGTCTTAGGACTTATTTAAAAATGTGTTTTATTAATAGTTAATTGGGGGCAAATTTAAGCTGACAGCGTTGCAAAAATTGGCAGTCTAGGTAGATGTATATACATGTGTCAGTGAAGTTGCAAGGATATAAGTGAAGGTGAAAATGGCATATGTGTAAATTTGCAATTCCCAAACTGAGGTCCACAGAGCACTTGCTGACAAATGGTGCTGCCTCTTTTCCTTGTTTCCAGATATTACGTTGCATAAAAGGCAGCAAGTAAAACAATAAATACTTTTGATTTTTTTTTCTTTGGGGACAGATTGTGGCCCAAGGTGCCACCTTACTACTTTGAGCTGACAGCCTGTACTGCCACTCACAGCACTGGAAGGGAAATAGGCTCAGCAGAAGCACTGCAATCCTCCTCTCCCTATTTGGGTGGGCAGGAAGAAGTGACTGGGCAGAGCTCCCTTGTACCTCCACCCCACCCCCACACCACACAGCCAGCAGCAGACAGACCCAGTCCAGTTTACACCCTCCTTGAAGCAGCAGGGAGACTGGGAGAGGATCTGAGGCTATGCTATCGGGAGGTGTGATTGCAGCACATGTAGGCATAGCCAAGATAGTTTTGATCAAGCTAGTGTGCTAAAAATGGCAACATGGGTGGAGACATGGGCTAGCTGACCCAAGTACGAGTCCAACCAGTACCCTGGTACACACTCAGGTGGCTATCCAGTGCCACTTCCTGTGTTGCCACAACTTAACTGCTGATTTTAGCAAGCTAGCTAGATCAAAGTTAGCTCAATTATGCCTACATGTGCTGCAGTCACAGCTGCGATTGCAGGGTAGACAGACCCTTAGGACTTGTCAACGCGAACATTTAGTTTGCAGCAAGCTGGGGTGTGAATCTATCCTTCACTAGCCTGTTGCAGACTAACTCTCCATGTGGACCCTGCTGCCATGCACTAACAGTTCCTTAGTGCACTTTCATCTACTCCCATTTCAAAGCAGGGTAGATCAAAGCACACAAATGGACTGTTAGTGTGTGTCAGCGGGGTCCATGTGAAGAGTTAGTCTGTGGAATACTGGTGCGGGATAGACTTACACCCCAGATTGCTCTGAACTAAATGTTCCTGTAGATCTCCCCTTAGTCACAAGTTCCTTCCCAGGCTGCACTATCCATTGCTGAGGGTACATTGTTAACTCATGATCTAACCTTAAGCAATTATTGTAGCTGTTTGTGAGTCCAAAGATGGGTTGGGAAGTCTCTTAACAAAGAGAGCATCTCGTGGTCACATTGTTTAAAAAGTTTGAGATCCCCTGGCAATGATTTGAATTCTGCACTTGTTTAAACTTCTGCTCAATGTAAATAAATAGGTTAACAATACTTTTGAAAACATACTTCCTTGTGTTGCTAAGAACATCCTAGATTAATAAGCGAAAGAATTTTAAAAATAAGGTTTACTTTTCCCTACTTGTGCTGTTAGTTTGCTTTTGTGCATTCCTCTCACTTGGACTGTGGAAAATAGACTAGTCAATTTTAATATTGTTTCTTCAGTAGTTAGCCTCCAGTCAGTTTTGGTTTTTATTTCTGATACACTAGCATATAGTGCAGTCTTTTGGTTGCAAGCACTGCATGTGAATATTTGTTTAAAACCAACTTGTTTTGTTGAAAGGTTTTTACATTTAGGTACATGGATTTGGTAAAAATGTAGTTTTTATAAAACCTAGATTTTGAGCCAAGTTTAACTCAATAATGTTTCTTTAAACATATATTTAAGTATGATTTGAATTACTGTAGGGATAAAAATAAGAAATGTAACTTGATTTCATGAAGCCATATGACTCAATGCACTTTTATGGTGAGATTAAAATAATTTATATTCTACAGGAGTGGAATAGATCTCAATGTTTTTTTCTTTTTTCTCTCTCTACAGAGCCTGCAGGATGAGTTGGAAAAACAAGAGAACAGCTTACGGAAGTTTGGTTCAGTGACCAACCAGTTATTGAAAGAGTGTCACCCGCCAGTCACTGAAACACTTTCCGACACTCTGAAAGAAGTCAATGTGAGGTACAAAGCCTGCTTTTGTGTTGAACTTTGTTAAATTGTCTACTTGTCAGAGCAAACAGAGGTGTAATTCATTGTCTATGAACAGTATATAATTGCTACTTTAAGCCTTCTTCTGTATAGCTCTATTAATTCACATGCTTTGACGTATCCATTTGATATATCTGCCAGGTGGAATAACCTTCTGGAAGAGATTGCAGAGCAGCTACACTCCAGTAAGGCCCTGCTTCAGCTCTGGCAGAAGTACAAAGACTGTTACAGCCAGTGCTCCTCCTCAGTCCAGCAGCATGAGGACCAAACCAATGAGCTGTTGAAGACAGCCACTAACAAGGACATAGCTGATGATGAAGTCACTACTTGGATTCAGGATTGCAATGTACGTTCAGTAAGCTCACTGCTTTATCACAATTGCATGGGCTAATATCACAACAGGGTTTCCTATACTAAACTGTTTATCCCGGCTAATCAAAATAGTTTGAGATTTTTATGTAGGGGAGATATTTTCTCTTCACTAAACAATCCTTCAGGCATTAAACTGTGGGCTTTGCCTTTCCTTCCCAGATCCTACCATGGGACAAGGTCACAGGGGCTTTCACCTTCCTGAATCAGGAATTCAGGGTACTGAGTCCTCCTGGGTTCCTCGGATTTTCTCACACAAACTTCATTCCTCATCCTAAATGTTAGTTCAGACACTTTTGTGTGTGGTCTAGGCCCATGCTAAAGACAGATGAATTGAATTACTGTGTGCACTTATCTTTGGGTCCAATCCTTTGGTCTTTCCTTATCCAAGTCACAGTTACTTGGGCAAATATTCCCATTGATTTCAGTGGGAGTGCTCACATGAGAGAGGATTGCAAGGTCAGCTGCTATGATTTTGCCTACATACTCTAGACTGGAAAATACATCAGGCAGAACAGAAGAGATAAGTTCAAAATCTTTTCCCACCTCTCTTTCACTGTGAAAGGACACCATGCACTCTGTTGAAATCTCAAGATTCTGCCCTTTCACCAGTTTACCCACATCTCATGGCAAAGGTACAATTTACCTCCTAGACTTGGACAAATGTCTTCATTTATGAGTTACGATAGCCCATTATACCTCTGCCTTTGATAGGCAGGTTGTCACAGAGGTTTCCTGGAGCACCCTCCAGCATCAGGTCTCGGCACAACAGGCATGTCAGCTTCAGTTCACTCTTTCAGAGACCTCAGTCACTCCACTTCAGGCTCTCCAGCTTTAATAATATCCCTTCTTAGACCGGGTTATTACCAAAACATAGCTCACTGAATCTGCAACAGAAGTCCCAAACATAGTCCATCTCCCACATCTGCTGGGTAGAGTCTTTAAAGCCCTGCTCTTCCCAGCAGGCACCCCCCTCCCGCCCTCTCCTTGGGCAGTCCTTCGTTACCACACTCTGGTGCCGTTTGCCACATGTAGGCTCCTCCGCCAGGACAGCCACCCCAGCCCTATCAACTAGAGTGCAACCCTGCTCTTCCCAGCAGGAAACACCACAGCTGTTCTGCTGGGAGATCATCCTCCCCAGGGGAGTATCCTTCCCTGGACCCACCTCTCTAGTGTGGAGTTGTCAGCAAGTAAGCCCCTCCACTGGTCTCCTGCCATCAGCTCTCTGGCTTGGGGATGCCACCCAGCAAATCCCTCTTCTGCTATCCTGCCTTCAGCTTTCCCCAGGAACCTCCCACAGCTTCCTTCTGGGACCTTGTGCCATCCACCTCGTATCTGGTAACTCTCACCTGTCCTTTTCCTGAATGACCCAGCTCTAAGACAACCCTCACTCACTCACTGAGAGAACCTCTCCGATTCTCCCCATTCTTTATAGCCCCAGGTACTGACTGGCCCTCTTAATTGGCCAAACTGCTAGCTTTAGATTTTCAGAAAGCTTTTGACAAGGTCCCTCACCAAAGGCTCTTAAGCAAAGTAAGCAGTCATGGGATAAGAGTGAAGGTCCTCTCATGGATTGGTAACTGGTTAAAAGATAGAAAACAATGGATAGGAATAAATGGTCATTTTCAGAATGAAAAGAGGTAAATGGTGTTCCCCAAGCATCTGTACTGGGCCCAGTCCTATTCATAACGATCTGGAAAAAGAGATAAACATTGAGGTGGCAAAATTTACAGACGATACAAAACTACTCAAGATCGTTAAGTCCCAGGCAGAAGAACTACAAAAGGATCTCACAAAGCTGGCTGACTGGGCAACAAAATGGAAGATGAAATTCAATGTTGATAAATGCAAAGTAATGCACATTGGAAAACATAACCCCAACTATACATACAAAATGATGTGGTCTATATTAGCTGTTACCACTCAAGAAAGAAATCTTGGAGTCACTGTGGATTGTTCTCTGAAAACATCCATTCAATGTGCAGCGGCAGTCAAAAAAGTGAACAGAATGTTGGGAATCATTAAGAAAGGGATAGATAATAAGACTGAAAATATCATATTGCCTCTATATAAATCCATGGTACGCTCACATTTGAATACTGCATGCAGATGTGGTCGCCCCATCTGAAAAAAGATATATTGGAATTGGAAAAGGTTCAGAAAAGGGCAACAAAAATGATTAGGGATATGGAATGGCCTCTGTATGAGGAGAGATTAATAAGACTGGGACTTTTCAGCTTGGAAAAGAGACGACTAAGGGGGGATATGATTGAGGTCTGTAAAATCATGACTGGTATGGAGAAAGTAAATAAGCAAGTGCTATTTACTCCTTCTCATAATACAAAAACTTGGGGTCACCAAATGAAATTAATAGGCAACAGGTTTTAAACAAACAAAAGGAAGTATTTTTTCACACAACACATAGTCAACCTGTGGAACTCTTTGCAAGAGGATGTGAAGGCCAAGACTATAACAGGGTTCAAAAAAGAATGAGATAAAATCATGGAGGATAGGTCCATTAATGGCTATTAGTCAGGATGGGCAGGGACGGTGTCCCTAGACTTTGTTTGCCAGAAGCTGGGAATGAGCGACAGGGGATGGATCACTTGACGATTACCGTTCTGTTCATTCCCTGTGGAGCACCTGACATTGACCGCTGTCGGAAGACAGGATATTGGGCTAGATGGACCTTTGGTCTGACCCACTATGGCCGCTCTTATGTTCACCTATTCTGGCACAGAGAGCTAGACAAGCCACCCTGTGACATAGGTCCTCGCTATTTTCATTCTGTTTAGTGTAAGCTATCAAAACAGATTAAAAAATTGCTACCTAAAATTGCATTCGTGGGTTTTGCAGGCACTTGGGTTCACAACCAGAAATGCCAAAGTAGGATTGTTTCCTCCTGTGCTCATTTGGCATGCTTTTGCCATGAAGACTAAGCATAAAAAAAATGGATTTAAAAAATCTTCCTGCTAGATTAGTTAAGTTAAAGAGAGGGTGTTTCCAGTCAAAGCTGAACATACTGATCCAAAGTGAGGTATTTTCGCTGCTAGAAATGACATCATATCAACTGATGCACATGTATGCTTTCCACATGTGTTTCTGATCAGTGCTCAAAATTTGCATGTAAATAGCTCATCGGTCACTCCTTTTCCAATCCTTTGAATATCTGTACTGAAACATATGTTCTTTTCCATGCTACAGAGGTCAATCAAGAGTTACTAAAGGCTTTTCTTGTGGAATGTAATAGTATCTATGTTTAAATGTAATCCTTTTTTTCATGAGTTACATGGCAAATTTTGAGAACCTCAAGAGCTCAGCTGAGATTGTTTTGAAGCAGAGTGATTTTTAAGCTTTTGTTCACTACAGGATCTATTGAAATGCCTGGGGACAGTGCAGGATTCCCTGTTTGTTCTCCATGAACTTGGAGAACAGCTTAAGCAACAAGTGGAGACGTCTGCGGCAGCAGCTATTCAGTCTGATCAACTCTCCCTGAGCCAAAACTTGGCAGCCTTAGAGCAGGCTCTCATCAGGCAAAAGGCTATACTTCAGGTATGAAAAGCTTGCTTATATTCATTGCTCCTGATCATTCCATTCTACCTGAAAAAGTGTACACTAAGCTAGCAAAAGTGGCACAGAAAATTACACCCCATGAAAGGTGCATTATCTGCACATGTGTATTCCCTAGGGATCCATGTAGTATGTGTAGTACACAACTAAATGTGGGAGAATTCAACTAGCATGCCCAAACCTATAGTAGGAAACTAGGAAGGTGAATCCCAGTGCTGAAAAAGGGACAACAAACCTTGCAAGAGGGGCAGAAATTTATCATGGGAAGCTAGAAACCCCGTAGTAACTGTGGACATGACAGTCAGTCAGTGTATAGAGCTAACCTCCTGATCCACAGCTGCTACTTAGCTATAAGGGGCTAGGAAATATCAAGGAGTCCCTCACAGTCAATAAACATGTAGAGAAACCAGGGTTGGATTTTTAAAAGCGTTCATCGTTAATCTAGCTCTTCTCCCACTGAAGTCAGTGAGAGTGTTACCGTTTACTTCAATGGGAAAGGGCCAATGCTGAATGCTTTTGAAAATCCCACGTTAAATATGTCCAGGAGTCAGTAAAGAAACTGTGATCGTAGATCAGTTGCCAATGGCATGGGAAATGTCCAGTTCTGCTGATTGAAAGCACAACAGCGGCGCAGCACAAGTACACACGCATGGGAAAAGTACAGGGAAGTAGCTTATATCCAGATGGCTGTGTGCTGGAGAAAGTGCTCATAGACTGCCAGTTTGGTTTGTTAAACCTACAAAATAACAAGCATGCATGCCATTTTATAAGAGAGTAAAAAGAAAGGGGCTTTTATAGCAATCTAGAATTTAACTGTGACTACTATTGATTTTTATTAACGGTATTACTTAAGCAGACAGTTCAGTTTTATAAAGGGAGAAGTTTAATTATCTCAAGACACCTTAACTATTTTAAAAATAATAACATTCCAGTTTTAGCATTCAGTCCTGAAACCTTAAAATTAAGATAAAGCTAAGAATTTTGGGGGTTGAATTTTTCTTTTTAAATTACTATGTGTGTGAGATTTTATTTAGAATTACATTTATGCAGAGTTTCAAGTGTTACAACGAAGCTATTTATATGGTAAAGGATCTCCAAAGCTTTAGAAACCAGCCCTAATTTTTTGAAAAGCACCATTGTTAATTCCTTTGAACTCCTAACAGAACTGATTTACTTGCAACTTTCTTGAAAAGTAAAGGTGTACTGTTGCCCTCTATTCATCCCATTGACTTCATTGTGCATGTGCTTGAAGTTAAGCCTGTGCTAAGTACTTTGCTGAATTGGTGCTTTAAAGACTAAATGGTGTAAATTACAATCAACTCTTGTTTTCATGCCTAGCAAAAGAATTATAACCTCACTTTCAGAACAAATACAGCCTTTACTATGGAGGCAGTACCACTGCCTCTGTAATCAAAAAATATTGGTTCTACTATGGAGAAGCAGTCACATTGCTACCAGTGAGAATTGCTATTATAGGAGTTGGAGCATCAGAATGACTGAAAGGGCAGTGAGGAGCAGAGCAAGAACATGAATATTATGTGACCTCATGTTAAGCTTTTAAATTGTGGACTTTCTTTTGTGCCTAAGACTGGAGTGCTAGACTATGAGACATTTGCTAAGAGCCTAGAAGGCCTGGAGGCCTGGATAACAGAAGCTGAAGAAATGTTGAAAGGACAAGACCCCAGTCATTCTTCTGACCTCTCTACAATCCAGAATAGGATGGAAGAACTCAAAGTGAGTGGCAAATATAGACAGTATGACATGAAATTGTGAGGTCAGCGTGATCCATGTATAGTATAGCATATGCACAAAATCCACATATGCATTCACTTATCATTAAAGACCTTACATACACACACTAAAGACAGAAAACCAAAAGTTAATTCTGGCATTCTATCCTTAACTGCCTTCCTTGTGCCTCAGTGTAAGAAGGATCTGGATGGGCAAACTGGTTGGAATAAAATAAGTACCAAAACATCATTCCAAACTTGAATTGAACAGTTTTAGAAGTTTAGAAAAGTTTGTGCATTTTCTTTTGTCTCTGTTCTCTTCATATTCCTGAACCTCTGTAATTCCTGAGCCTGGCACAGAAAGTAGAAAAGGTAAAATACCACAAAATAAATTCTTTTATTTCTGGCCTGGCCTGGATGCAGGAAGACTGTTCACATAAGCTTTGTAGATACAAGAGGTTCATATAAGATTGATTTGGACAGCCAGACCTTTGGCTGCTTCCCTAAACTGAACCTTCAAACGTTTGGACAGCTAACTGGATATTATGTGCTGTATCTCATCTCCTCTCATATCTGGATACTATCAGGAAAGAAAATAAATGCCTAAATATAACATTTCAACAGAGATGCAAGATGCATCAATGATCCCTGAATATGGTGCAGAGTTTGATCCCATGAGAATGACCACACTTTGAAACTTAATAGATAATCTGCTTACTATACAGGGGATTCCCAGAATACTCTGTTGGAAATTCAGGACCAGATCCAAACTTCCCCAAGTTTAGGAGTGTGCACATCCAGATTTTTGGTCTGTTACCAACTCTAGAAAATATTACACATTTTAAAATTTATCTTAATATCTGCACAAGTGGCAAGTTAAGTCAAATGAACTTTATGGAGTGGTATTTTCTACACCCTGAATTAAGTTATTTCTCTCATATACTCATTTTTGAATATCTTAATAATTAAAGTGAATGTGTATATGTATTATACTATATATATATGGTCACTTGTTCATGTCTTTTTACTTCTGTCAGGGACAAATCCATGAAAGAAAGTTGATGACACTCCTCCTCCCCCGCAAACCCAGTATTTCTTCCATTTTAGCTCCGCTGTTATCCTTCCACCAGAAATAGCTACAGAACCTCTCTCCACTATGTCTTAATTGATGGGTGTACTGATCAGCAGAAGACATTTCTTCTCACAGGCTAAGTGCACTATCTTTGAAGAGATGCCTACTTTTGCAAGGATCTAGGATCATGAAAAGGTGTCTTGCCTGACAATGGAGAACACTTACCACAAGGTGGCAATCCAAGCCATCCCAAATTTGTCAACTGGGAGCTTTCCCATAATTTTCAGATTTCAATAAGATAATTACTGAATTTCTCTATCTATAGCTACATATGTTCTTTGTCACTTGTTCCAGAGCCAGATGTTAAAGTTCAGTAGCATGGCACCAGACTTGGACCGTCTGAACGAGCTGGGTTACAGGCTACCCCTGAATGATAAAGAAATCAAACGGATGCAGAATCTGAACAGGCGGTGGTGCATGATCTCATCTCAGACGACAGAAAGATTCAGGTTGGGTCAGCTAAAAGGACATGTATATTACTCTGTGCTAGCCATTCTGAGCTGTAAAAGGCAGTTTAATGCATGGCATGTGAAACTTTGGCTTTGCCTGCACTATGTGAATTTTGCTGGTGTAGCAAAACCAGTAAGAACATAAGAACGACCATACTGGATCAGACCAGAGGTCCATCTAGCCCAGTATCCTGTCTTCGGACAGTGGCCAATGCCAGGTGCCCAAGAGAGAATGAACAGAACAGGTAATCACCAAGTGATCCAGCCCTGTCACCCATTCCCAGCTTCTGGCAAACAGAGACTAGGGACACCATCCCTGCCCATCCTGGCTAATAGCCATTGATGGATCTATCCTCCATGAATTTATCTAGTTCTTTTTTGAACCCTGTTATAGTCTTGGCCTTCACAACATCTTTTGGCAAGGAATTCCACAGGGTTGACTGTGCATTGTGTGAAAAAAATACTTCCTTTTGTTTGTTTTTAAACCTGCTGCCTATTAGTTTCTTTTCATGACCCTAGTTCTTGTATTATATGAAGGAATAAATAACACTTCCCTATTTACTTTCTCCACATCAATCATGATTTTATAGACCTCTATCATATCCCCCCTTAGTCGCCTCTTTTCCAAGATGAAAAGTCCCAGTCTTATTAATCTCTCCTCATATGGCAGACGCTCAATGCATCCGATGAAGTGAGCTGTAGCTCACGAAAGCTTATGCTCAAATAAATTGGTTAGTCTCTAAGGTGCCACAAGTACTCCTTTTCTTTTTGTCAATACCCCTAATAATTTTTGTTGCTCTTTTTTGAGATGGGGCAACCACATCTGCATGCAGTATTCAAGATGTGGGTGTACCATGGATTTACATACAGGCAATATGATATTTTCTGTCTTATTACCTATCCTTTTCTTAATGATTCCCAACATTCTGTTTGTTTTTGACTGCCGCTGCACATTGATTGGATGTTTTCAGAGAACTATCCACAATGACTCCAAGATCTCTCTTTTGAGTGGTAACAGCTAATTTAGACCCCGTCATCTTATATGTAGTCGGGATTATGTTTTGCAATGTGCATTACTTTGCATTTATCAACATTGAATTTCATCTTCCATTTTGTTGCCCTGTCAACCAGTTTTGAGAGATCCTTTTGTAGCTCTTCGCAGTCTGCCTGGGACTTAACTATCTTGAGTAGTTTTGTATCATCTGCAAATTTTGCCACCTCAATGTTTACCTCTTTTTCCAGATAATTTATGAATATGTTGAATAGGACTGATCCCTGGGGGACACCACTATTTACCTCTCTCCATTCTGAAAACTGACCATTTATTCCTACCCCTTGTTTCCTATCTTTTAACCAGTTACCAATCCATGAGAGGACCTTCCCTCTTAGCCTATGACAGCTTACTTTGTTTAATAGCCTTTGATGAGGGACCTTGTCAAAGGCTTTCTGAAAATCTAAATACACTATATCCACTGGATCCCCCTTGTCCACGTGCTTGTTGACCCCCTCAAAGAATTCTAGTAGATTGGTGAGGCACGATTTCCCTTTACAAAAACCATGTTGACTATTCCCCAACAAATTATGTTAATCGATGTGTCTGACAATTTTGTTCTTTACTATAGTTTCAACCAGTTTGCCTAGTACTGAAGTCAGGCTTACTGGCCTGTAAATGCCGGGGTCACCTCTGGATTCCTTTTAAAAATTGGCATCACATTAGCTATCCTCCAGTCATTTAGTACAGAAGCAGATTTAGATGATAGGTTACAGACTACAGTTAGTAGTCCTGCAGTTTCACATTTGAGTTCCTTCAGAACTCTTGGATGAATACCATCTGGTACTGGTGACTTATTACTGTTTAGTTTATCAGTTTGTTCCAAAACCTCCTCTAATGACACCTCAATCTGGGACAGTTCCTCAGATTTGTTACCTAAAAAGAATGGCTCGGGTTTGGGAATCTCCCTCACATTCTCAACCATGAAGACCGATACAAAGAATTCATTTAGTTTCTCCACAATGGCCTTATCATCCTTGAGTACTCCTTTAGCATCTCAATCGTCCAGTTGCCCCAATGGTTGTTTAGCAGGCTTCCTGCTTCTGATGTACTTAAAAAAAATTTACTATTACTTTTTGAGTCTTTGGCTAGCTGTTCTTCAAATTCCTTTTTGGCTTTCCTAATTATATTTATACACTTCATTTGCCAGAGTTTATGCTCCTTTCCATTTTCCTCACTAGGATTTAACTTCCACTTTTTAAAGGATGCCTTTTTGCCTCTCACTGCTTCTTTTACTTTGTTGTTAACCATGGTGGCTCTTTTTTGGTTCTCTTCTATGTTTTTTAATTTGGGATATACATTTAAGTTGAGCCTCTATTATGGTGTCTTTAAAAAGTTTCCATGCAGCTTGCAGGGTTTTTACTTTTGGAGCTGTACCTTTTAATTTTAGTTTAACTAACCTCATTTTTGTGTAGTTCCCATTTCTGAAATTAAATGCTAGAGTGTTGGGCCGCTGTGGTGTTTTCCCCACCACAGCGATGTTAAATTTAATTATATTTTGATCACTATTACCAAAGGGTCCAGCTATATTCACCTCTTGGACCTGACCCTGTGCTCCCACTTAGGACTAAATCAAGAATTGCCTCTCCTCTTGTGGGTTCCAGGACTAGCTGCTCCAAGAAGCTGTCATTCAAGGTGTCAAGAAACTTTAACTCTGCATCCCGTCCTGAGGTGACATGTACCCAGTCAATATGGGGACAGTTGAAATCCCCCATTATTATTGAGTTTTTTGTTTTAATAGCTTCTCTAATCTCCCTGAGCATTTCACAGTCACTATCACCATCCTGGTCAGGCGGTTGGTAGTATGTCCCTACTGCTATATTATTATTCGAGCATGGAATTACTATCCGTAGAGATTCTGTGGTACAGTTTGGTTCATTTAAGATTTTTACTTCATTTCATTCTACGCTTTCTTTCACATGTAGTGCCACTTCCCCACCAGCACGACCTGTTCTGTCCTTCCGATATATTTTGTACCCTGGTATTACTGTGCCCTACTGATTATCCTCATTCCACCAAGTTTCTGTGTTGCCTGTTATATCAATATCCTCATTTAATACGAGGCACTCTAGTTCACCCATCTTATTATTTAGACTTATAGAATATTTATATATAAGCACTTTAAAAACTTGTCACTTTTTAGTTGTCTGCTCTTACATAATGTAATGGAATGGGACTTTTTTTCATTTGACTATTTCTATTCAGATCCTACCTGTATTTTATCATTTTCCATCCTCTCCTCCTTACTAGGCCCTAGAGAATCTCCATTAGTAGATCCTCCCCTAAGGGATGTGTCTGTCTGAATCACATGCTCCTCCACACCTTTCGGCTTTCCCCCAGCCCTTAGTTTAAAAACTCCTATACAGCCTTTTTAATTTTAAGTACCAGCAATCTGGTTCCATTTTGGTTTAGGTGGAGCCCATCCTTCCTGTATAGGCTCCCCATTTCCCAAAAGTTTCTCCAGTTCCTAACACATCTAAACCCTTCCTCCCTACACCATCGTCTCATCCATGCATTGAGACCCTGCAGTTCTGCCTGTCTAACTGGCCCTGCACATGGAACTGGAAGCATTTCAGGGACTGCTACCATGGAGGTTCTGGACTTCAATCTCTTACCTAGCAGCCTAAATTTTGCCTCCAGGACCTCTCTCCTATCCTTCCCTATGTCATTCTTACCTACATGTATCATGACCACCAGCTTCTCCCCAGCACTACACATAAGTCTATCTAGATGTCTCAAGTCATCGCAAACCCAGCTATCTATGTTTCTAATGATCGAATCTCCCATTACTAATACCTGTCTCTTCCTAATAACTGGAGTTCCTTCCCCCAGAGAGGTATCCTCAGTGTGAGAGGATACCGTAACATCATTTGGAAGGACGGTCCCAACTATGGGATCATTTCCCTCTGCTCCAGTTGGTTGTTGTTCTTCCCTGAGACTTTCATCCTCAGCAGCACAGAAACTGTCAGACATGGGGCGGGACCATTCTACTGTGTCCCAGAAAGTCTCATCTATGTACCAATGTCTCCCTTAGCTCCTCCAGCTCAGCCCTCTGGTCTCCAAAGCCCGTACACGGTCTCTGAGGACTAGGAGCTATTTGCACCCAATGCCCACATATGCCACCCACCCATAGGGCAGGTAATCATAAATGATGCATTGAGTGCAATAAACTAGATAGCCCCTACTCTGTGGCTGGACCGCTGCCTGCATTCTCTTTTTACTCCTGAAGTTAGTTCCTTTGTTGAGGTTTTGTTTTTATCAGGGTTTTTTTTGTGGCTTAAGTTTAAAGAGGTTTAAGGAATGTTACATGTATCTTAAACTCCCTTGCAAAACTCCCCTAATAGCCACTCCTGTTTGCTAGCTCCTCTGGTCACTTAGGAGCAGGCTTCTTAAAGCCCATGTCTTCCTGTGTATAGCTATATTGGCAAAAGCCTGTTGTGTGGATGTAGTTATATCAGTATAAAAGTTCTTACACTTTTCTCTGAAACCAGCATAAACTATGCTGATATAATAACAGTTGTTCCAGCATCACTGCATTTACACCCAGGCTTTTGCCAGTATATTTATGTTGGTTAAAAAAAATCACATCCCCAATCAATGTGGCTGTGCCAGTAAAACTGAAATGTAGCTCAGGCCTTTTTATGTTACCAATATTGCATTAACTGATGCTGCTGTCCTTTGGGATCACAACTAGGGTTTAGTCTACACTCAAAAGTTTTGTCAGCACAGTTATATAGATTAGGAGAGTGAAAAATCACACCCCTAAACAATATAGGTATGCTGGCAAACGCCCTAGTGTAGACCCAATTCTCCTGGCAAAAAGCCCAGTTAGTATAGATGCAGTTATCCTATTTTGGTATTCCATTCAGGGACTGGGTTAAGTTATATCATCAGAAGAACTTTTTTTACCAGTGTGAGCTATGTCTCCACTGGGGAGGTATAGCTCTGCTGGTAGATCTCTACTGGCAAACCCTTTTAAGTGTAGACATGACTTCAGGCATTGTTATAAAGTTATAATGAGCTTGGGTCTCTATATATTGAGCTAAGAGGCAAAGGGAATTCTACCAAAAGAAAAGTTATGGTGATTATTTGTTTATGAACACAAGTTGACGTTTTAAATGATACTGTTTTTGTTTACATGTAGACTAAACAAATGGGTGAAAAGGGTGGGAGGACAAGAGGGTTCCACATCAAACAGCCTCCTAGGATAAGGCAGGCAGTGTGTAGGTTTGTGATGGAAAAGCTATTGCAGCCAGAATTGTAATGGCTCCCTGGAAAACCGTTGTCATTTTATTTTGTGTGAGTTGGAGGCATTAATGAATTGACCTTTCATCCTTTTAGTAAGCTGCAGTCTTTCTTGCTGCAACACCAGACCTTTTTGGAGAAATGTGAGAGTTGGATGGAATTTCTGGTTCAGACTGAGCAGAAACTGGCTGCAGAGATTTCAGGAAACTACCAGAGTTTGTTGGAGCAACAGAGGGCACACGAGGCAAGTTATAACAAACAGACTTTATGGAGAGACTGTATCCTGAAATAAGCTACCTCTGTTATATCCTCACTGAGAATATTGTACCTTAATAATTTAAGCATGTGAATATATAAAAATATAGACCAGTGGTGTGCAATCTGTGGCCCATATATATTTTCTGTGTATAAAAATCAGGTTTTCAATCATCCTGTAATTTCACGGGGTTGTGTCTTCCATTTGACATCCCATTATCCTCATCTGCAGTGTTCGCTGCATCAATTCCCAGTCTTTTAATCTCCCAACACGCTCTTAGCTCCCATTGCTCCCCTGTTCCATCCTCATCCCCCTGTCCTACCCAATTAGCTTCCTGGGCTGAGACTGAGATGATGGGAACTTCTGTAAATGTATTAACTACTAGTTTCTTAGTTGCCTTTCTGAAATTCTCAGGCCCACAGCCCTGTTTTGGCAATAACAAGATGATTAGGTGATAAACTCCTTTCTATTCCACATACATACCTGTAACAAAATTGATACTAGTTTTTTACATGGATTAAACATAGAAACAGTGTGTATGTGTGCGTATGTGGGTTTTAACATAAAACATTCTCTACCTCAGATTCCTATACATCCCCAACAATACTGTCAGAAAAATTCTGCAAAGATATCAGAAAGCACCATTCTTCTCTACTGAAAAGTTGTAAGATATATTGGGTAAAAAAATTCAAAAGGATCTAAGGCCCAGATTTTTGAAGATATTTAGGCACCTAGCTCCCATGAGAAGTAGGCACTTAAATACCTTTTAAAATCTGGAACTAAGTGACTTAGGAGCCTAAACAAATTTTCAATAGTAACTTAGGTATTTAGGGGCCCAAATCCTATTGACTTTGATTAAGACTTAGGGCTTGTAAGTGCCTAAGTCACTTTTGAAAATGGGATTTTGGCTCCTAAGTCACTTGAGCATTGTCTTTTTTTCTCCTTGAGTCCTGAAAAATATATTTTAAAATAATCACACAATGGACCATATGCTCAGCTGGTATAAATCTGCACAACTCCATTGACTTAAGCAAAGTTATGATGATTCACTCCAGCTGAAGATCTCGCCCAGTATTTCTACTAAAAACTTAAAAAAATCCAAATTTTTAATCTGATTAGTATAAAACTAAAAAAGTAGCTAATACATTTTCAGTGTCACCATGCAGCTATGTACCTCTGTCAAAGAGGGTTTATCAGCAATGTAAAATTGTCTTACAATGTTGTTAAGTTTGTACAAGGTTTTGGTTCAAAAATTCTGCATGCAGATATCTGACTTCACAAAGCAAAGAACTATAACATATTTATATTTAAAAACATTTCAGAAAATGAGAAGTGCACAAATACTCCTGAACCACAAGATTCTAAATTCCTCATACACCTTGTGTTTAAAACATGCTGTCAATCACAGTATTATCTCCAAAGGATGCCTAGGTTCTGTTGAATTTGTTTAGCTTTTATGTACAGTAAAAAATATTCCATTCCTGGGAAGAATAATTACTCCTCCCTCCTCCTCCCCAAGACTGAGGGTTTAATCCCATTCTCATTGAAGTTGATACCAAAACTCCCGTTGAGCTCACCTGGACCATAATTCAGCCTTGAGTAAATTAAATGAGAAGAGAAATTTTTGCCAGTGATGGCAGAAGAAGTGAAATCCTTTGAGACCTTTGCTTTGAAACCACTTCTGTCTCTTTTATAATAGCTGTTCCAGGCAGAGATGTTCAGTCGCCAGCAGATTTTACATTCGATCATCGCTGATGGGCAGCACCTACTAGAGCAAGGACAGGTGGATGACAGGTAGACACTAGTTTGCTTGTTGTTTGTTTGTTTATTTATTTATGTGTGGTAACACATGCTATGTGCTAGGTAATTGCCAAACAGAAAAGAAGGAATATGGTGCCGACATTGAGGAGAACACCATATAAAGCCAAACAGGCAGAGGGTAGGTGGAAGTCGCAGAAGATGTAAGTAAAGCAGCCAAGGTACCGATTGGCTATTGTCCTGAAAAGTGGTAGTTTTAGATCCCAGTTGAATGTTAGTGGCCGTATGAAAGAGTAGTGCATCCCTTTCTACTAGGACTTTATAGAGAGCTGTCCGAAAACATACATTTTTCAGCTTTTCATTTACTAAAGAAATGGATCAAGGATACAATTCTTACCCAGGGTATTGTTTGTTTGTTCTCAAATAGGGATGAGTTTAATCTGAAACTGACACTGCTCAGTAATCAGTGGCAAGGAGTGATTCGCAGGGCACAGCAGAGGAGGGGAATTATTGACAGCCAGATCCACCAATGGCAGCGTTACAGAGAGATGGCAGAGAAACTACGCAAATGGCTGGTGGAAGTGTCCTGTCAGCCAGTGAGTGGACTGGGTGGTGTTCCTATTCCACTGCAGCAAGCCAGAGCCCTGCTGGATGAAGCGCAGGTATGGCCAATATGTGAAAAACAGTTTTATAGTCCTTTTCTCGTATGCTTTAATGTTTAGTTGAAAGAGGTTTTGTTTATCTTAAAAGTGTGCTAGAATCGAATTAATTACAATAGTCAAAGGTCAGTGGAGTCCAGCAAGAGAAATATTGGACATAGTCGTTTTTCAGAGTAGAGAATAGACTTAGTAGCATACCTCAGAAAGAAGGAAAGCTGGATTTATAGATCTAAAGAAATCCCAGTGACATAGTGTTTAACAAAGACTATGCAAGCAACAGCTGAGGATTTCCTTTCACCCAGTTACCCGTTTATTTCCTTGATTCACACCTGACCTCCCAGTGAAGGTTGTATGTGCTCCTATATGTTTGTTTTAATTAGTCTTTGGTCTTAAAGACACACCAGAACTTACGATAATGTTTAGAAGGCCTTGATCTCTCATGCTGTCCATCTTTGTGCAAAGTCAGACAAATCCACTTATTAGCTTGGAATTTGCAGGGCTGAAAATAGCAGTGCTGATGCACATTGCATGCCTGCTGTGTTCTTCACAGGAGAAGTCAGAAGAGAGGAGCTTCTCCCTTGCAGAGTTTCTGAACTGCTCAGGTGGAGGTGGGGGGGAGGGGAAGTAAGTTTTTTCATCCCCGCCAACCTCAAAATCTCTTTATGCACTGGGGATGAAGAGACAAAACCTTCTGTCTAGTGAGCTACTGGTTGAACTGTGAAATGGTAGCTTTATGCATTTGGGTAGCAACCCACTGTATCTAAGCTACGGTCCCTCATGTAGCAAAGAAAAATGTATTTTACCGATGTTGGCTGTAGGGACACTAACACGTAACAACTCACTAGGATTAAAAACAAGAGGCTAACAGATCATTGGCTCTTTGCAGCTTAGGGAAAAAGTTCTCCTGCGGCAACAAGGGAGCTACATTTTAACTGTGGAAGCTGGGAAGCAGCTGCTGCTCTCTGCTGACAGTGGAGCGGAAACAGCCCTGCAGACAGAACTCACGGAAATTCAGGAGCGCTGGAAATTAGCCACCGTTCGTCTTGAGCAACAGAAGAAACAGCTCACCTTCCTGCTGAAAGTAAGTGCACGTGCTGTATGAGTAGGCACAAAACCACACACACTAATTGTTATGGCATAGTGAAGAAGTGTAATTAAGAGGAATGATCACAGGCCTTGGCATCAGGAATTCCTGTGTATTAAATCTTTCTTTGCCACTCGCTCACTGTATAAACATGGGCAAGTCATTTAACTACACTGCCTCATTTTCCCCATCTATAAAACAGGAGTAATAATACTTCCCTCTCATGTGACTATTGTGAATATTTACTAGTTAGTGTTTGTGCAGCACTGATGTGTAAAGGTCTATATATGTATTAAGTTTTATACTGATACTTTTAGTGAACATTGCAGAAAGAATGTGCATTTTATTTTGCAACATTATGATTAGTTATTCCTCATATACATTGTATTACAAATATTGCAAATCTCCCCTTTCAACTCAAATGCCAGTGTATGGACTTACCTAGCCACTAAGTCATCTAGTTTTCTCTACAGCATCTTGACTACTCGTTGGTTAAGACAAATTTCTTAGATCTTGGAGGAGAGACCATTAAAACATGTTTTAATTTAAGCAATCTCCAAAATGCATGCTAAACCCAATGTAAGCACTCAACTTGATAGACTGGAATTTAGCCACATCTCTTGCATCTATTTCATGAATGGAAATGGGGCATGTCGTTAAATTCCCATGGATGATGATGAAATATTTTTGCAACTGAAGCACATTGTTGACTCTCATTCAATCTGTGATCCACTATAACCCCCAGATCTTTTTTCAGCAGTACTACAACCTACGCAGTTATTCCCCATTTTGTAGTTGTGCATGTGATTTTTCCTTCCTAAGTTAAATACTTGTCTTTCTTGAAATTCATTTTGTTGCATTCTGACCTGTTTTCCAGTTTGTCAAGGTCATTTTGAAATCTGAACCTGTCTCCCAAAGTGTTTGCATCTCCTCCCAGCTTGGTGTTAACCCCACATTTTATAAGCATGTTCTCCACTCCATTAACCAAGTCATTAATGAAAATACTGAGTAGTACTAGACCCAAGACTGACCCCTGTTAGGGGGCTTATTCCTTCACCCACTTACCTCCCTGGTCCTTCTCGCATGAACAGAGAGCAACAATACCCGAAGTCCAAAGGTGCAAACAATTCGATGTTTATTGGGGTGAACTTCCAGCAAACATGATTCCAGTTTCCTTCCTTAGTATCATCCTTCCCAGCTCTGACACCAAAGAGCCTTACACCTGTGTCCCTGTTCCCATTCCTGCCCTTAGCAAAACATGATTCCAATTTCCTTAGCCCCATTCCCTGTTCCCATTTCCCCTTTTTAGCAAAACATGATTCCAATTTCCTTACCCCCATTCCCTGTTCCCATTTCCCTCACCCGCATGCCCACCCCCACACCCCTACTTCCTGATTGACTGCAGACTATATAGTAAAACTTGAATTCTGCTTTGCTATACCTTAACCAATCATGTTCCTGAAATTTAACTAACCAATCCTAACATGATTATGGAACCAATTATATCCCACCACCTTAATTAGTTTACACGCAGCAAAATTAATTATACAGCAGACAGAAACAATCACAGAACCAGACAGAGATTATACAGACAAACAATAGCAAAGTGGGAACTATAATGACAAAACAATACAGAAGTGAGGATTTCACATCCCGGCTATTGATAAGTGAGTTCTTGCCAGACAGGATGCTATCAAACTAAGTTTCCTTTTTCATTTTCTAGGCACTTCCCTTTCTCTGGAGGTGATAGGCACTATCAGGACAGGATTGTATTCCTAACAGCCCAATAGCACCTTATTTCAATGTGACTAGTTTGGAATGTGAGGATGTGACCATTCGCTTCCCAGCTTATGGCTGCCTCTGTTGCTTAGCCAAAGGCCTTAGCCTAAGAACAGGGCCTCAGATGTCACGGTAAGAGAAGGCCCTTACACTGGCAGACAGTGATTTTGATTCTTTCTTTTATACCTCTATAACTAGCCAAGTGATAAGAATACACCTAAATTCGTAAAGTACAAGCCTTTGCAGACAGGCCTGAATATCTATATTCTAACAACCCCTGTGGGACCTCACTAGGTACATCCTCCAAGTTTGACCATGAACCATTGATGAGTATTGTCTTTCAACCAGTTGTGCACCCACCTTATAGTAAATTCATCTAGACTGCATTTCCTTAGTTTGTTTATGAGAATGTGATGTGGGACTGTCAAAAGTCTTACTAAAATCAGAATATATCCCTTCTAATGCTTCTCTCATGGATTAGGCCAGTATCCCTGTCATCTTCTAGCATCCCCCACACCTGATGATACAATAATTTCAGATGTGTTCCTGTTAGGCTAGGGAGCTCACATGGATGATCAGACAGTATAGAGCATTTGGACACCGCAGGAGACCAGAACATACACACATCTTCTGTATATTTTAGTATGTATGAAAATACTGAATGATATATTGCTTATTTACTATATAATTAACTTTTGCTCATGTTTTGTGTCAGTCTGCGTTAGGATGGTAACTGGGATTTAATTAAACATACAAAACAATTTTTTTATTTAAATGTTTTAAGAGATTATGATAAGTTTAGGCCTTCACATATTTTGTATTAAATTCAGATTTCATTTTAAACCGGTTCATTTTTAAAAAGAAAAACTTACTATGATTTAAATAAAAAATTAATTTGAATACAAAAATCATTGATTTTTATCCACCATAGTTATGACCTTATTAAGACAACAGAAATGTCAGCAGTGGCAATGGAAGTTCTTATTAAAGATGAGTGGTGCCTTACATTTCAGAACTTGAATCTTTAGGTAGTTAAAAGTGTGCATCAAAAACGCCAGTAAAAAATACATGCATGGTAACTTATGCCACTTGTGAGAAATTTTGGCTAAACAGCTATAAACAAGTGGCACTGTAAGTAAAATCCATCAACATGAACTCGGAAGGCTTTCTTTTTCATGCATTTCACTGTTGAAAACAGCAAGGTCTAATGCATTCAACAACTTGCACATGCAACTTGACAGAGCATGTATCTAGTTTATTCATTATGTGATATTTAGAAATAGCCCTGACACTGAAATGTTAACTGAGTCTGTGCTTTTTGATGGAATGATGCATTTGCTTTCCTCCTGCTTACTACATCATCTGAAGATGGTTGAAAATCTTTAATTGGAAGGAAACTTATAGTTTATGACTGCAAAGTCTTTTTTTTATTATTTTTGAAAGCTAATGTGACAGCAGAACCCTTTCTTATGCTGAAACTCGCACCCCAAAAAATTGTACAGAAATGGAATCATACCACTTCAAGGGAGAAATCAGCTGGGGTCTTCTCTGTATACTTAACTGTTTTGTTTTGTTTTTTTTCACTTTTATCTGCTATCATAAGAAGGAATTTGTGAAGCTAAATCCTGGCTGCTCTAGTATCATACAACTGACGTTCTGCAAAAGAAACTTATAGCTGTACTCCTCTGAGTTCTTTAGTCTGGTCAATTCCTGCAGTATTTATGTATGTCAGCTGTTGTCTACTAGGATTTTAGTAGACTGAATGGGATTACTTCTTCAAAGTATAATGGATTGCCTAATGCAATCATTCCTAAGGGGACTCATGGAACCCTTTTTGGCAGAGAGAAGCAACATTGCAAGGTCAAAATCAGACCTTGAGGACTCTGTGGTAATAGAAGGGGTTTAGTTTTGCCTGCTGCTAGCACTGGAACACAGCACAATAGACAACATGCTCTACTGGTGCATGCCATCCAGACTCTGAGACTTGAATATTATATAAAAAGGGCTTATGGGAACATCCTATTCTGCAAATATCCTCACTGCTTGTTGGTATTGGTGCCATGAGTACAGGGGACTGGACTAGATGACCTCTCGAGGTCTCTTCCACTCATATGATTCTATGATTATTTAGTCAGCTTGAATGATTCACCACTATGAGCCTCTTTCCACTCCCCCCCCCCCCCACCCCAATCTGGAATAAAGTCTAATAATAATTGTTCTGCTCTGAGGACTGGGAAAAATGTGAAAAGGGCGTAGCAGACTCCCTGGAGAAACTAAGATCCTTCAAGAAAAAGCTTTCTCAGCCATTGCCAGATCACCATGATGAGCTGCATACGGAGCAGATTCGTTGCAAGGTAAAGCACTCTGTTGAGCCCCATCTGATCTGCAATTTGCTTGTCTTGGAACATCTTCAGCCATCATAAGCCTTGGCATTACTGACTATATAGACCAGCAGCCCATAATTACTGCATGTGCAGTTTTCTGTTTGTGTCTGCATGCACATTTTGTGTGTGCATCCGTTCGTTAAATAGTGTTAGCACAGCACTGGTTAATGTTTGTACAGCACTTGGAAAATATAGGGCCTGTCTCTAATCTCACATTGGTGTAAATTAGGTTACATTAGGCAAAACCAAAATAAATTGGATCAGAATTAGGCCCATAAAGAGCTATAAAAGTGCTAAGTATTGGTGGTTCTTTTTAGTTTAGAAGTTCTTACTGCATGATTCTTTTAGATGAGACAAGTAAAAGTTCATAGATTTTAAAACCATGTCATTTCAATGCTCTTTACTCCTACTCAGGATAATTGTCGGTCACAAACTTTTATCCTGCATTAGTTGCAAGTTAGAAACAAATTGGGAATCCCAGTCTCATTCTTCCTTTCCTAAAATCAGAGAGTAAACATGGTGCAGATTGCAAAGGGTGGTCATTAGAGATGGGCCCAAACCAAAATCTTGAGTCCAGATAGCCCTGAACTTTGGAGAAGTTAGACTCTGGGATTTTAGTTTAGACCCATTTCTACTTGTTTAAGGGCTGATGTATCTTGCTGTATCAGTTTAGTAACAATGGGACCTCCCTTCTAACTCTGAAAAAATAATGCTGTCTTACAGGTGGTCTATTATAAATAATGCTTTTAATATAGTTGTAACTCTCCATCTGAATATTGGCTCTGTTAACAGACTTGGTTTGCTAGATACAATAGGACTTCAATGCCAGTGCCTATGGTTAACAAGTAAAGACAACTTTGTATAATAAAACTATTGCCAAACTTCTAGTCGCATAAAGAGCTTGATATTTTTCATGCATTTTTTTTTAAACCAGGAGCTAGAAAATGCGGTTGAAGGGTGGACATATGACCTTGCGCATCTGACACTGCTGAAGGAGACTCTAGCTACCTACATCAGTGCTGATGATATCTCGATCCTCAGCGAGCGCATTGAGCTGCTGCACAGGCAATGGGAGGAGCTATGCCACCAGGTAAATGTGACCCTGAACTGGGATGTGACTGTGACTAGTGAGCACAGAAACCCCCATGGGAATCGCTACCTGATGTGCCGAGACTACCTCTGAGCTCATTTTCCCTGGCGGCTTGGGACTTCAGAACCCTGCCTGGTTTGAGCCAGACACACTAGCCTGCTACAAACACAGGTCTGAACTACATCCCACAAACTGCAGGCTTAACTGAAAACAGCTTAAGAAGTGTTCCTGTCTCCAGCACCCAGGGTACCGAGCTCCCAATGGGGTCCAAACCCCAAATAAATCCGTTTTACCCTGTATAAAGGTTATACAGGGTAAACTCATAAATTGTTCTCCCTCTATAACACTGATAGAGAGAGATGCACAGCTGTTTGCCCCCCCCTCCTCCCAGGTATTAATACATACTCTGGGTTAATTAATAAGTAAAAAGTGATTTTATTAAATACAAAAAGTAGGATTTAAGTGGTTCCAAGTAATAACAGACAGAAAAAGTGAATTACCAAGCAAAATAAAATAAAACACACAAGTCTAAGCTTAATACAGTAAGAACACTGAATACAGATAAAATCTCACCCTCAAAGATATTTCGATAAGTTTCTATCACAGACTGGATGCCTTCCTATTCTGGACACAATTCTTTCCCCTGGTACAGCCCTTTGTTCCAGCTCAGGTGGTAGATAGGGGATTTCTCATGACTTCAGCCCCGTTTGTTCTGTTCCACCCCCTTATATATCTTTTTCACAAGGCGGGAATCCTTTATCCCTCTCTGGGTTACCATCCCTACTTCTAAATGGAAAAGCACCAGGTTAAAGATGGATTCCAGTTCAGGTGACATGATCACATGTCACTGTAAGACTTCAAGCCCTCATTCCTCCCAGCCTGACACACAGGAAGGCCGGCAAGCAAACAGAGCCATCCACAGTCAATTGTCCTGGTTGATGGGAGCCATCAAGATTCCAAACCACCATTAATGGCCCTCACTTTGCGTAATGGCCCTCAGAGTTATATTTCATATTTCTAGTTTCAGATACAAGAGTGATACATTTATACAAATAGGATGACCACACTCAGTAGATGATAAGCTTTGTAATGATACCTTACAAGAGACCTTTTGTAGGAAGGATATTCCAGTTACATTATATTCACACTCATTAGCATATTTTAATAAAATCATATAGAGTGCAACGTCACAGTGATTATGCACATGAAAGGGGCACAGGGACAGCTGAATGTGATTAGCAACAGTTAGAACAGACAGGTACTAGCTGGATGTCAAGCTAGCATTTGAATTTGAACTGAGACTCATCCATTTGTAAGGTATAATCTCATCAATCTCCTAATGCAGAGGTAGAGCTAAGGAAGTAGAATTTGGCATGTCAAATGCAAGCTTTATCCAGAGGAACAACACCCTTTTGAGGATGGGGCGATGTGGGAAATATTTTCAGCCATACTGATTTACAGATATTTAAAACAAAAGAGTGGAGAAAATACCCACTAAAAATCAGGAGTTAGCAGACGTAACCTTAAAGTGATCACTCACTTAATAGCAAAGTTAGAGTGGAATAAGCAAAATCTGCCCATGAAATGGAACAATAATCAAGAAGAATCTCATTACTGGAAGGAAATTGTGACTAATCTAATAGCTAAAGGATATGTACAGTATGTGTCTGCAATCTCTAAAAGGGTTCATCCTTCCATTTCTGGAGACCAACTTTTCTGGTGAAATGTCCATTGAAAGCGATGGTCATGCCAAGACCAACAAAAGAAAGAAAGAGCAGGATTATGTATTTTATTATAACAGCAGAAGATTTCCTCTTAAAAACTTTGCTTCGCTGTGGAGCTAAGATTAATAACAGTTCAGTGTATCTTCAAGTGTTTGCTTTAGTTACCACTAATATTTCCAGACTTCCTGTAAATGATCACTTCACTGAGCAAGGGTATAAACAAACTCAGGAAAACTATATTAAAGATAATGTTAAAGTTATGGCATAATTGGCCCACAGGAATAAAGAAGAAACAGAACAGCCATCATTGGCTTGAGAGAGGTGGCGACAAGATAGTCTGATGTGAGAAAAAACCCACTGTACCCTGTACTCTGTTGATATGCTTTTCTTTGTGTTTAAAAAAAAAAAAAAAAGACTGCACATTTCTCATTCTCTTTGGCTTGGCTGCCCGCTTAATTCCTTGGCACCATGTGGGAGATGAATACACAGTGCTCCCAGTGCATTTTACAGTTGCTGCTTATGCTTAGAAATCCTGGCTCCAGATTTAAAGTTGCCACCTATCCCAAATTTTCTGGATTGGCCTGATTATACTTGTCTACTCCAAAATGTATTGAGCAGTGAAGAACCATTTCACTGTCAAAAAACAAATGAACAAACAAACATTGTAGGTCAGCAAAACATAGTTACATTGTGCCAGGGACGTGATATCCTTTTTCATTATGGTATGGTGCAAACAAATCTGTCCTGCAGGATAAACGTTAAAAGGTATCAAAGGAATAGACTTAGTTTTGGAAACCTGTAGAATTCCAGTTGGGCACTCAGACTGGAGGAGGCTTTTCCTGTCTTGTGAATGAAGTTGACAGGGTCATGAGAAAGAGACACAATTAAGTAGCATTCATGGGTGAAAAGCCTTCATGCATCATAAACTCTCATGAAACGAAGAAGCTGAACTGGCTGCATGTGGGTGAATGGGCTAGAAGACCTTTTCCAAGTAGACTCTGATTGGTTTTTCCAGATTCCTGCTGCACACCTCTCATGCTAAAGGAGAGGGCTGATTCAAGGTTGGATGTCTTAATCTGTCATTTACATATTTAACCTTCCAGGATGTAACCAAATGAATGAGGCTTTTTTTTCTTTTTCAGTAGTTAGGTTTTACCACAAAAGGAAATGTGCTGTCATTTGTGTCTGACTTTAAAAATCAAAAGCTTCAGTTAGGAAAGCAGTAAGTTATATACAAAAGAGCAGGTGCAATGCTCATATGATCAGTTGAGATGCTGATGTAGAGTCAGAAGCAACTCCTATTACAGATGAGGAAGAAGAAGCTGTAGTAAGTAGGATGCCATTACATTATAGCCATGCGATTATCAGAAATTCTGACAGGAGAGGTTAGTTTACTGTGAATACTGTGTTTAATATTCTTTCAGGTCCTCTTCATATTTGGCCAATTGTTTTGTAATTCACAATTTGAGATGGAAATATCATTCTTCTAATTTCTTAAATATATAGCAGTCTCTTACTTTTCAAAGTGGTGTGACAAGCCTCCATTTCCTGTGTATGCTGTTGTTTTGTTCTCTCTTTCAGTTTGCACTTATCGCCTGCTCATTTCTGTCGTAGCATTCTTTAGCCCTTGGGAATATCTGGTCACAGAGTTCCAATGCTGCAAAATTAGACGCACTCACAAAATATGTGTATGTGGACACAAGCATGGAATTGCACATTTCTTTCCAATTGCTTGGCTTATGAGAGCTGCCTATCTCATCTGTGCACACATTTTGCAGATACAATTGACATACCAATCACTTATAGTGTGGCCATACCATGTATGCATTGTCCTAGACATCCATTTGGTTTGCAGTCTTAAAAATGTCGTTGTTCTAAAGGTCAAGCATCTATTTGTGCCAAACAATCTGTCTGTGTTGGAGTTTGTGCTTCCAAATAAACAGAAGTATCAATGTACATTTTAATTCTTAATAAATGAAAATATTGACTCTAAAGACAATGAAAGGGCTATTTTTTAACTGTGCTATGGAAACCTGAATTTAAAGACCACAGATTTGTATCTTATCATAAAGCAAATTATATTTTAGAGTATACTCTTCCCTGTGTGCAACAGGAACTGGCTACCAAGCATCCTGAGATTAATGCTGACCTTGAACTTATAATGAGTCATGCAAGATTTTTGTAGCACAACTCCAGTTTACCTTAATGACAGTCAGGTAGCTAAAACTCTTTGCAGGACTGAGAATTTAGCTCTGAGAATCAGTTCGCTCTCATCTACTAATTGTACTCTCTTTTATTGACTCCCTCTGTAAACATTATAAGATCTCCTTGCGGCGGCAACAGGTGAATGAGAGACTGAATGAGTGGGCAGTCTTCAGCGAGAAGAACAAGGAGCTCTGTGAATGGCTGACACAAATGGAGAGTAAGGTGTCTCAAAATGGAGACATCCTCATTGAAGAGATGATAGAGAAACTCAAGAAGGTAAAGTTCTTTTGATTTTATATGTTTATATGCTGTTATGTGCACCTTTTCCTCTGCTCTTTCTCGGTTATCAGAACTTGAATAATCTGGTACTGGCCTGTGTTATAGACAGAACACTGTATTAAATGGATCACTGGTCTGATCCAATATATGGCAGTTTGTATGTTCCAATGAGAATTTTTGTCAATGTTCTTCTCTAATTATGTGCCTTTTCCCTGTGCTTCTTGAAGTGGATTTCTCAAAATACAAAGACACAACCAAGAACGGTGAATGCTTTACTAAATGCCTGATCACAAGTGTCAGTAAACCAGTTATGAATTATTGTACATGCATTTGCAAAATATTTTTCTTTCTTGTGATTACTTATGTTTAAACGGTGGTGATGTTTATGAGGATTTGTTCATTCACCAAACTATTTCCAACTTAGTATTAGACACTGCTTATGTTTATTCTAGTTCTTCCAGCAGCACTGAGCTGAATGTGTTCTGAATAAGTTTCTTGATCTCTGTGATTCCTCTTTGCCATGTAGGATTATCAAGATGAAATTGCCATGGCCCAAGAGAATAAAATCCAGCTCCAGCAAATGGGAGAGCGTCTTGCCAAAGCCAGTCACGAAAGCAAAGCATCAGAAATTGAATATAAACTTGGCAAGGTCAATGACAGATGGCAACACCTCCTAGATCTGATTGCAGCCAGGTAAAAACAGCTACTTTGTTTTTAAACATTTCCTGGAATAGAATCCTGTATTGGAATTCAGGAAGCAGCTGAGTTCCTAGTTCAAGAGAGGACTTAGAACTTTTTCATACCTGTCTCCACCCACTCAGCTGTGATCTGTAACTGCTCTCAGCCAACATGCTTGGTTGAACTTATCCTTCCTGATCCACTGTATCTGATTCAGGAAGTTTAAAAACCATTATCTATTAGGATGATCAAGACTGGCTGCAGTCAGAAGTGTAGTGTCTTCTGGTCAAGTATGGTTATTTAGGTTGAAAGTGGGTGCCTAAAGCAAGACGTAAACGTTTTGTTTTCTTTAAAGTGCAGCACAAAGGGTGCTAAGTGACTCACTTTTAAAAATCCTACCCAAAGGACAGTTTATGGCAGGTGGTTTTGTTTTTCCGTTTTTAGATTAGTGAAGAGGGGGAGAGAGAAAATAAAGTCGACGGATGTATATCCATTAGGCCTAGTAGCTTGCAAAAAAAATTGTTTGCCATAGGTTGTTATCTACAGAAGTATATACTGTGCATATGCGATTCTCGGTTAGTACATGAAGAATATTAATTTAAATTTGTAATGTCCGTTCTGAGCTGTAGTGCAGTTACTCTCGAGCTAATAGACAATAATTTTTGCCGCAGCTTTGGCTATTATGTCTGTACTCTGCAGTATAAAGGATGTTCAACATGTTGCTTGAGTTTCCATAACTTGAAAAAAGAAAAGGAGTACTTGTGGCACCTTAGAGACTAACCAATTTGTTTGAGCATAAGCTTTCATGAGCTACAGCTCACTTCATCGGATGCATGCAGTGGAAAGTATCGAAGATCTTTTTATATACACAAAGCATGAAAAAATGGGTATTTACCACTACAAAAGGTTTTCTCTCCCCCCACCCCACTCTCCTGCTGGTAATAGCTTATCTAAAGTGATCACTCTCCTTACAATGTGCATGATAATCAAGGTGGGCCATTTCCAGCACAAATCCAGGGTTTAACAAGAATGTCTGAGGGGCGGGGGGTAGGAAAAAACAAGGGGAAATAGGTTACCTTGCATAATGACTTAGTCACTCCCAGTCTCTATTCAAGCCTAAGTTAATTGTATCCAATTTGCAAATGAATTCCAATTCAGCAGTCTCTCGCTGGAGTCTGGATTTGAAGTTTTTCTGTTGTAATATCGCAACTTTCATGTCTTTAATCGCGTGACCAGAGAGATTGAAGTGTTCTCCGACTGGTTTATGAATGTTATAATTCTTGACATCTGATTTGTGTCCATTTATTCTTTTACGTAGAGACTGTCCAGTTTGACCAATGTACATGGCAGAGGGGCATTGCTGGCACATGATGTCATATATCACATTGGTGGAAGTGCAGGTGAACGAGCCTCTGATAGTGTGGCTGATGTTATTAGGCCCTGTGATGGTGTCCCCTGAATAGATATGTGGGCACAGTTGGCAACGGGCTTTGTTGCAAGGATAGGTTCCTGGGTTAGTGGTTCTGTTGTGTGGTATGTGGTTGCTGGTGAGTATTTGCTTCAGGTTCGGGGGCTGTCTGTAGGCCAGGACTGGCCTGTCTCCCAAGATTTGTGAGAGTGTTGGGTCATCCTTCAGGATAGGTTGTAGATCCTTAATAATGCGTTGGAGGGGTTTTAGTTGGGGGCTGAAGGTGACGGCTAGTGGCGTTCTGTTATTTTCTTTGTTAGGCCTGTCCTGTAGTAGGTGACTTCTGGGAACTTTTCTGGCTCTATCAATCTGTTTCTTCACTTCCGCAGGTGGGTATTGTAGTTGTAAGAATGCTTGATAGAGATCTTGTAGGTGTTTGTCTCTGTCTGAGGGGTTGGAGCAAATGCGGTTGTATCGCAGAGCTTGGCTGTAGACAATGGATCGTGTGGTGTGGTCAGGGTGAAAGCTGGAGGCATGTAGGTAGGAATAGCGGTCAGTAGGTTTCTGGTATAGGGTGGTGTTTATGTGACCATCGTTTATTAGCACTGTAGTGTCCAGGAAGTGGATCTCTTGTGTGGACTGGACCAGGCTGAGGTTGATGGTGGGATGGAAATTGTTGAAATCATGGTGGAATTCCTCAAGGGCTTCTTTTCCATGGGTCCAGATGATGAAGATGTCATCAATATAGCGCAAGTAGAGTAGGGGCGTTAGGGGACGAGAGCTGAGGAAGCGTTGTTCTAAGTGAGCCATAAAAATGTTGGCATACTGTGGGGCCACGCGGGTACCCATAGCAGTGCCGCTGATTTGAAGGTATACATTGTCCCCAAATGTAAAATAGTTATGGGTAAGGACAAAGTCACAAAGTTCAGCCAGCAGGTTAGCCGTGACATTATCGGGGATAGTGTTCCTGACGGCTTGTAGTCCATCTTTGTGTGGAATGTTGGTGTAGAGGGCTTCTACATCCATAGTGGCCAGGATGGTGTTATCAGGGAAATCACCGATGGACTGTAGTTTCCTCAGGAAGTCAGTGGTGTCTCGAAGGTAGCTGGGAGTGCTGGTAGCGTAGGGCCTGAAGAGGGAGTCCACATAGCCAGACAGTCCTGCTGTCAGGGGGCCAATGCCTGAGATGATGGGGCGCCCAGGATTTCCAGGTTTATGGATCTTGGGTAGTAGATAGAATATCCCAGGTCGGGGTTCCAGGAGTGTGTCTGTGCGGATTTGATCTTGTGCTTTTTCAGGGAGTTTCTTGAGCAAATGCTGTAGTTTCTTTTGGTAACTCTCAGTGGGATCAGAGGGTAGTGGCTTGTAGAAAGTGATATTGGAGAGCTGCGGAGCAGCCTCTTGTTCATATTCCGACCTATTCATGATGACAACAGCACCTCCTTTGTCAGTCTTTTTGATTATGATGTCAGAGTTGTTTCTGAGGCTGTGGATGGCATTGTGTTCTGCACGGCTGAGGTTGTGGGGCAAGTGATGCTGCTTTTCCACAATTTCGGAAGCACTCTATGTAGAAGTCCACTCTGCTGTCTCGACCTTTGGGAGGAGTCCACCCAGAATCCTTCTTTTTGTAGTGTTGGTAGGGAGGTCTCTGTGGATTAGTATGTTGTTCAGAGGTGTGTTGGAAATATTCCTTGAGTCGGAGACGTCGAAAATAGGATTCTAGGTCACCACAGAACTGTATCATGTTCGTGGGGGTGGAGGGGCAGAAGGAGAAGCCCCGAGATAGGACAGGTGCTTCTGCTGGGCTAAGAGTATAGTTGGATAGGTTAACAATATTGCTGAGTGGGTTGAGGGAACCATTGCTGTGGCCCCTTGTGGCATGTAGTAGTTTAGAAAGTTTAGTGTCCTTTTTCTTTTGTAGAGAAGCAAATTGTGTGTTGTAAATGGCTTGTCTAGTTTTAGTAAAGTCCAGCCACGAGGAAGTTTGTGTGGAAGGTTGGTTTTTCAAATAAATTGGTTAGTCTCTAAGGTGCCACAACTTTTTGCGAATACAGACTAACACGGCTGTTACTCTGAAACCTGTCATAACTTGAAAGATATTTCTATCTGTACCAATACCCAGTGTTCTATTTGCAGCAATTCCTTTTACATTTCTCTATTTATCCAGTAGGTTCTGTAAATATGTTTGGTCACCTTCCCCACCCCTGTACTACAATATTCCTCCTCAGAATTCTGTGACTGTGGGGAGTCAGTGAATTTCACAGTGGCAAAGCCATTAAGGGGTACAGACCTTTTAAGATGAAGGTGACTGTGTTTTGTTTTAATGTAACATTATCCAGGAAGTGGCATTTCTTACAGACTAAAAGTCTGTTGGTTTCACAGGATGTGGTTTCTCACCAGATCTTAAGCAAAACAGTTACTTACCTTAATTCTATACTTTTCTCTTGAAGACATTTCTAATGTTTAAACATAACTGTGATGGGCTTCCTCTATGCCCAGGCCAAGCTTTAAGAGATTTCCAGTGAGAAGTGATGGTATATGCAGATGGCAAAGTGTACTTCTAGATATCTATCTGTTACGCTCAGTACTGGGATTAGTTTTGTACCTTGGGAGTGTGATCAGGGTCTCAGGATTCTATTTCTTAGTGGTCTTTTCAGATGAGCTGTAAAACTGAATTGTTATACACTTGTTGAACTTCCCATGCTATTTTCCTCAAGTACAGAGTGATAGTCCTGGCCATAGATTAATTTGTGTGATTACAGATTTGCCTCAGTTTCCCAGTCAATTTCCGTTGGATGCTTTCTTACCTAATACATTTAGTGTTGCCCCTTTTCACCACAGAGCTGGCTGCATTTGAATAGCGAGTGAAGGGATCCCTATGTGAAGTTTGTATATCATGTGGCTAAACATGGAGTAGTGAATGGCTCAAAAGATTGCTGAAGGGATAGAGAGCCTTTGCCAATTCGTCTCTGGCCCAGTGGGTTGTGACTTATCTACTGTCTATTGGTTAACCTGTGTGAAATGAGCTTATGATCTAAGACCAGTTCCTAGTGGAAAGATTCCCACATCTCAAAAACCAGTTTGCAAAATACTTTGGATGAAATTTGGTATATCAGAGTATGTTACTATTTTCATACATTCAGCTGGAAAATGCAGCTTATTTTTGGCACTGCTGACATTATAGTGCAAATTCTGCATTCTGGATCCCTGACAATATTAATAGTAACTCTGTGCGTACTTTCTCCATGTTTCTGTTCTCTCTGTCAAGCCAAGGCCATCTTTTGCTCAAATGTGCTTATTGGTTTGTTTTCAGCAGCCATCCACCAATGGGAAATACCTGTTTACAGGAAAATGGAATACAGAGTTGTAGTGTGTTGGTCCACGATATTAGAGAAACCAGGTGGGTGAGGAAATCTCTTTTATTGAACCAACTTCATTGGTGAAATAGCCAAGCTTTCAAACTACACAGAGCTCACCCACTTCGTCTCTCTAAAGAACAAAGACTCACAGTATGTTTGTTTCAGAAGATGAATAAGAATATCATATATTTTGGCTACATAACATTTTATTTGTGTTTTTAAATGACCTCTCTTGTATTAAAGAAGCTTGACTTTAGCCTGTTCACAGGTTAAAGTCATGTTCTCTTGTTTACAGCAAGTTGTTCTTCCTGCAGAAAAAAAAATTCAGTCAGAAAAAAACTGGTCAGTTCTGAATCTGTTTTTGTTAATTTTTCATGCCATTTGGCGTAATCATTTTAAACATTCTTTCTGGCCTATTTTTTTTTTCCCAGCAGCATGTTTCCGTTTCACTTTTTCTTCACCACCCTCTGACTCCTTCTACGGAGAAGGGAGGACTCCCCAGAAAGACAGCTGCCTCTCTACTTCAGTGATTTCCCATTTCTGGCCTCTCGTGGCTGGAAAGTTTTCTCCCTACAAATTGTCCATTATGATAAATAGGCCAGCTGCATGTGTGCACAGTAAAGGAGTAGTGTGTGGCCGCATGCTTTATACAGGACTTTTCTTGGACAGTTAAGTTTACAACTGAAGGCCTCTCTCCCCCCCCCCCCCCCGCCCTTTCTGACACTCATGGCCTACATTCCAGAAGATCAAGCCTGGCGCATGTTGATGAATGTAAGTTTTATTTAGAAACATGACCACTTGTCACCACTCAGTCTCATGTTAGCAGGCCGGGTCTACTAACATTTGTTTGGAATGTGAGCATTTTTGTACAGTACTCACAAAGGCAAGCTTGCCTGCAGCACAGTCTGTTGGACTACAAGCTTTTGGACTGCAAGTTCTTGTTTTTAGTACTGGAAATTTTCATGGTGGTAGGAGAGGATTTATGTGGCGTGAGGATGGCAGAGGACTGCAGTGTGGATTCAGACCTCCCAGACTGCAATTGCGATGTCACAAGGCAGGCAGCTATTTACTTTTCTTATGTATTTCTTTGGAATTTGTTATAGCTTGCTGAGGAGCTAGTTGTCATAGTATTAATCCATAGGCATGCTGCCTTACCAAAAAACTTTTTCCTTTCTGCCCAGAATTTTAGTGTTGTTGAGGAGTGTTAGGAAATCATGATGTGCTTTGTTGTCTTGCTATAATTCTGGGATCTTCAAATGTTTGTCTTAACTGAAAACAGCCTGACCACTACAAGATCATGTAAACATGTGAGAGGATCCAGAGGGTTGTAATTTACTACCTGCTGTTTGTGTAATCAAGGGGGCCTGACTACATCCAAAAGTCAAAGATGTGGAGAGGCTTTGTAAAGGTACTTCCAGCATTAATGTGTGCTAAACTCGTCCTTCAAGTACATATGTTGCATCCGATGTAGTGAGCTGTAGCTCACAAAAGCTTATGCTCAAATAAATTGGTTAGTCTCTAAGGTGCCACAAGTACTCCTTTCCTTTTTGCGAATACAGACTAACACGGCTGCTACTCTGAAACATATTATTAAAATGTCTGTAGCCAGATGGATCTTTGTAGCTTAGTTTTGAACAATGTATATAGTTGGATTGAAAGATTTTTATTTTTTCTCAAATGTTCTCCCTGAATTTTTTTTTCCATTTTGTATTTTTTCACAATATTTTTAGTGTAAGCTAACTTGTAAGTTGTAAAATTATTTTTCAGTAAAGGTAAAAGTATAGAATCTGAAGAGTAAATGTGGCATTTTCAACTACTCATTCGTTACTGAACTATGAAAGCTACTTTTTATTTTATTTTATTTTATTTTGCATTTCACTATTTAATTTATTTTAGATGATGAAAGAATTTTACAATATGTTCAGGTGCATGCATAACATTTCCCATGGTATTATTCCCCAAACAGAAACATTTAAGTATGAATGAAATAGTGCACTTGCATTGTGTTCTTGGAATATATTTGCCTGGAATTTGAGAATTCAAGTATCTCCAAAAGGGTGGAGTAATAGTTTCTCATTGTTTTCTCCCTCTTGAGTTGGAACTCCAGTGTTTTGCCAGTCTAATTTGTTTGAGCTTAGATATTACTATAAACATGGTGTGCGAATGGTTAACAGCTAATTAAAACTATAAGCTGATGATAGATTCAGCTGATGTCACATTTCTGTGCATATTTTTTGTGGCTGGCTTTTAAATGAATGTTAGTAACCAGCTGTCTAATGACTAATAGTGAAGTTATGAATTCTGTACGATACACTGTTGTGTGTTTATGGTGCAATATATGTTTAGACTTAAGCAGAATTTAAGCATATCTAGTTTAACTCTAGCTAACTGTTTGAGTTTTAAAAGACCTTCCATATTGTTTTCAGCTCCAGAATATTTTCTGTGTATTTTTCTTGGTTTGAAATTGGCTTTCTCATTAGCAATAAACTGGAAAACTGAGCAATTGGATTACATAGTATTTTCCTTCCTGAGCAAGGACAAATGCCTGAGATTTAATATGGGCTATGAGACAAGTACAGCAAGCTTCAGGGACTTCCTGTACTTATATGTCAGGCTTGCTAAATTTATACAACCCTGCTTCAACCTGCCATGTGATAGTTCCAAGCATCTAATTTGAATTAGGAATCCTTGTTAGCAAGCAGGGGAACTCAGCCAAAGCCTCTTACAGTAACATGTTTCATGAGATTTTCCCAGAAGAATTTGCTTTTTTTTATATAGTGCTGTTGCAAATGAAACCCCAAAAGGGCACAGCTTCATTTTGCTCAGGAGGCTGCAGACCCCGATGTGTAGACTCTGTGCAGCCTGCTCCCTGCCTGCTGGCAGAACTCCATGAGTCCCACTATCTTTCAGGCCCTGTTGGTCAGGATTTTAGACTATTGGAGAATGTAGAAATAAGTTTCTAAAAATATATATATATTGCCTCTGCTACATGCACAAAATATGTAGTTTTGCATGTGCAATTAATTTCAGTGGGTGGCACAAAAGAGCTTAAAACTTCTTTATATGCTCAAACTAGAGGTGGGAAATAATGAGGTGAGCATGTAAGCGTATAAGTGTGCAGGTATGTTTTCAGTGTAATTAAAGGCACATGTTGAGGTTATTTGAGAGATTTATACATTTGATGAATAATGAAAAAGCCTCTTAGAGCCCTACACATGGATCAAAATCCCTTTGTGCTAGGCACAAACACAGAACAGAATGAGAGCTCTGTAATGATTTGCTTTTAACCTCCTAAAAGACTAGAGAGATGGACCTAAACCACAAAGTTTGGATTCAAACTTACCCAAATTTCAAGGATACTATGATCTGATTTTTTTGGAGGAATCATATAAGCTGAAGTCCTGAAAATAGCTCTGTGTGGTGCACACTTATTACATGCTCTGTTGTGAGTGGTGGAATCGCAGTTCCCCAGAAGCCCCTGCTTGGAGGCACTGTGTCTGAAGCAGGCTCTAGAATGCCAGGAGAATACATAGCAGCAGTTACTGCTGAGCCCTCTATACCAGTTGTTTTCAACCTGTGTTCATTTGCAGACCCCTAAAAAATTTCAAATGGAGGTGCCAGACCCCTTTGGAAATCCTAGACAGTTTACGGACCCCAGGGGTCCACGGACCACAGGTTGAAAACCACTGCTCTGAACAGAGTGAAGCATATACTGTCCCTATGCCAGTTCCACTCCACAAAGTAGTACACTAGTAGGGATAGGACTATGACTCTGCCTCTCACACACTCTCTTTGGGATTTTTAACACTAACAGCACAACCCCGATATTTGTGGAGGCCAAAGGGACTATCCATAGATTCCAAGGCCAGAATGGACCATTGTGATCACTTAGTCTGACCTCCTGTATAGCACAGGCCATAGAACTTCCCCACAATAATTCCTAGAGCGTATCTTTTAGAAAAACTAGTAACCTTGATTTTAAAATTCTCAGTGATGGAGAATCCACCATGGCCTTTGGTAAATTGTTCTAATAGTTAACATCTGACCGTTCATGCTTATGGAATGTGGTTAGGTCTCTCTCATTCTCCTATCTAATGTTCTCTTGAAAAGACAGCTGATTGGTGTCCTTGGTGATTATTGTTGCACAGCAAGGTTACCAGTTCTGTTACAACCAAGAAATCATTGTGGGGGCAGATTCTGCTCTCCGTTACATACCAGTGTAAATCTGAAGTAACTATTAAAATCCAGTGCAAGTTAGAGTAGCCCTTAAGATTGGGGAAGGTAGAAGAGTGGGTTAGTGCAGTGGCTCTCAACCTTTCCAGACTACTGCACCCCTTTCTGGAGTCTGATTTATCTTGTATACGCCAAGTTATACCTCACTTAAAAACTACTTGCTTACAAAATCAGACATAAAAATACAAAAGTGTCACAGCACACTAGTACTGAAAAATTGCTTACTTTCTCTTTTATACCATATATTTATAAAATAAATAGATTGGAATATAAATATTGTACTTACATTTCAGTGTATAATATATAGAGCAGAATAAACAAGTCGTATGAAATTTTAGTTTGCATTGACTTCGCTAGTGCTTTCTGTATAGTCTGTTGTAAAACGAGTTGTGTTGATGTACCACCTGGAAGACCTCTGCGTACCCCCAGGGGGACACATACCACTGGCTTAGTGTACTGAGCTCTGCTCCAGATAAGGACAGAGCTCACTATCTCTAAGGGCGAGAGAGTTCAGTCTTTAGAACTTATAGGTGAATAAGTCTTATTAGATGCATGTAGTTCAACACCAATGCAGGTCAATTTCATTTTGTTAATTGCAATAGCTATTTACTTGTAATCTGACCAGGTGACTACATTAGTGAAACAGAAGGCACAATTAATTTAGATGGATTTTTTTTTACACTGACCGTATTAAATACATTTTCTTTCCCCGAACCAAGCTTTGATTCCACTCGCAGAGATACAGAAGCCTATAAAATCTTGTGTGTGGCCTCTGAAAATCCTGAATTTCTGTTAATTAGAAATACTGGGTTTGGGCACTATTTATATGATTGTAGTGCTGTAAGTAGTAAGGGGAATCCCTAGATTAGCAATTCTGTTGTTTGAGTGTAAAGTTAAGTTGAATTTCTTTCCCAGTGAAAATTATACAAAAGTGATGTCTTATAAAGGCTGTTTAATGATGTGCATGTGCTCTTGTTTCTCCTTTTGGCAGGGTGAAGAAGTTGAAGGAGACCCTGGTAGCTGTGCAGCAGCTGGATAAGAACATGAACAGCTTGAGATCCTGGCTCGCTCACATTGAGTCAGAGCTGTCCAAACCCATTGTCTACGAAACCTGTGATTCCGAGGAGATACAAAGGAAACTGAATGAGCAGCAGGTAAAATACAAAATGAGGTAGAAGAGTAAAAAACCTGACACAATCACCACACTGGCAGTTGCACTATGGTGTGGGGAGACCCAAGTAAAGTATACCCTTGGGCTGGCGATATCCAGCTCAGTGTTGAAAGAAGGCACTGATGCAGAGAAGATGCCCTTAGATTTCAAGGCAGATAGTGCTTATTGCATCACTCTGGTAGAGTCTTCTGCCGGCTTTGACATTGAATCTACAAGGAGCTGCTTGACCCTGCCAGTCAGAGGTAAGGTACCATGATGTTATGTCTAGAATGTGGGTTACTTTTGTGGTTGAGGTTTTTTCTTTGTTTTTTAGTATATAATGAACTACCATCCACTTCCAGAATTAAAATGAAACCATACTGTAGTGTTTGCTTTCAAGCTTTATAAGTGCTTGACATTGTCCATCTTTGGAAATGCCTTCTGATTTTGTTTTGTTTTGCAGTTCATAAACATGTTTGAGTCTCTTTGCATGCTGAGTTGCATGCGCGATACAAAACTGATGTTTAACTTTAAGCGGATGTGCACTATGCAAAGTCTGCACGCAGTGCTGGAATGAAGCAGTTCATGCTGCAAATAGGAAAATTGGGATGGGGCAGATACGTTTTTGTTTTTGTTTAATTTGTAGTAGTTTTTTACATTGTACTACGCTGTTAGTATGCTTCCTTTCCACTTCCATCACAACTTAGGAAAGAGTAACATCAGTTTTGCAAAGTAAAGAAATACACGTTTTTGTACATATTTTTGTTACTCTATGCCAGTTCTGTCTGACACACTGGGCAGAGATTCTGTTGCCTGTCACACAGCAGATTGCATTCTCGTCAGTTATTTCCTGGCAGATTGGTCGCTGGCTGATATCAGTGCAGTTTGTGATGAGCTTGTGAAAAGCAAAATAACACCTCTCCTTAACACACAATAAAGTAGAGACGTTTAATTTTTTGTGGGGAGAAAAGTACTGTAACATTTTGCAGATAATTGATTTATAAAGCATGCAGAATGACAGTGTGGTCTAGTGAATGCAGTGCAAGTCCAAAAACTAAGAATCTCCTCAGTTTTAATCCTAGCTCCTCAGCTGACATACTATGTGGCTATGGGAAAAAGCCTTTTAACCTCTGTGTACATTTCACTATCTATAACATGGGATGAATAATACATACAGGACAGATATGACGAGTAGCTAATACTGTGCAGTGCTTTGAAGATGTAAAGTGCTGTACAGTGCTAAGTATTAATGTTAAAGCAAATGTTTAGAGACTTCCTGGCAGTGTACTACATGAGCATCCCAAGGTTTGTTATGACTCCTTTACTACTGCATTCATTCTGGGTACAGACATCAGTTGAACTCTTTATTCTCTGCAGTTCTCAGCTGTTGTTTCTGTGCAATGCTAGATGGTGGTAGTGTTCATTTTGAAGTACCAGTGGTTTCATTGGAACTCCAAAGGGGACAAACACTGGAAGTGTATTTTACCTTGTAAGCATAGTACGTTTGGCAGCTCCCTGCGAATTAATTTTTTATAACACTAACAGCAAAGAAAACATGAACTTTTAACATAAAGAAGAAAGTATTTTTATTATAGCTGTTACTAGTAATATTCATTTGGTTTTTACAACACAGGTTACCTCAGCTACCTTTTCAGCCAGTTATGTCAGCACTAGTTTTTCTTTCTGTTTGACCTGTATATTTTTCCACATTTGTTTTCTCTTAGGGACATGTTATCTCCGCAGCCCACACTGTCGCAAACTATCACTCAACTACAGATCTCAAATTTAATTAAAGATGTAGCATTGCCTGCCAGAAACTAGGGCCTGATCCCAGTTCTGTGGCTCCCACACTCTGCTTCTACTGGCTCATCAGCCAAGTCTGAGTTGGAGGGGAACGCACATAATAACTTTGGAGTTGCTCTTCTGGGGCAGTTAAAGCAGTATGACCTGAAGGAGAGTGAGTGTAACCTCACTGCAGTCCTGCCAACCCTGGAAAACTAGTCAAATTTCAAAGGCCATTTTTTTTTCTCTTTTTTGTTAATTAGGCCACAACAAATGTGAAACATGGCAAGGTGTTACAGAATGTCGCTTCTGTTACCTTGCAGGTAGTGTTACTCTCCATCTTTAACCAGCCATTTGAATCATGAGGTATAATCCAAATGTAGTCAGCAATTGAGCAGGAATTTTTCTTACACATACCCAGGAATAATAAGAGATCATTTTCACAATCTGTCTCACAAGCACCAGTAACGTGCTGAAGATAAATATGTTGAAATGACATTTCAAGATGGAACGTCAGTTCCAGTGGAAAAAGGTCATGAAAACCAAGAAGTGGAGATTAATAATATAGAATCACACCTGAGCAATGCAATTCTTGAGGATGATGCAGATGGCATACATTGATGTCCTGTACCATGCGTGTCCTTGGTAGTACTCCCAAGAGTTAAAACACTCTTAGGAAATACATGAGCTACAATAGTGGGGACTGCTGGTACTAGGGGCAGATCAGCAACTAAACTTTGTGAAAGTAAAAGCAGTAGAAGTAAAAGCAAATGTACAGTAAATCATTTATGGATGCAGACTGTAATTTAAAAACACTGAAGTGTTCATCTGTGGATTGATTTCTCCAAAAAGGCATTCACTAAATTCATGGCAACAACTGACTCATGTTTGAGTTCCATTTCAAAAAGGTGATTCAGAGGTTATGCTATGTGCAGACAAATAATACAGCTGAGGCAGTCACAAGGGAGGAGTCAAGATCTATGTTCATTTAACCAAACTTATGCAAATGGTTGGTTCTGTATTCGCTGGTCCCTATGTAATCTAGAATTCCAAGGCCACAAAATTTACTGCAAAATCCATACCATGGTGTGGAATTGTACTAAAAAAAATCTGTTTTCAGTTTGTTTGGTTGTTTTAATTGGCTTTTAGCCCCTAGCATTGCAGAGAAAACCTTGAAAATGTGGCTTACTGCAACCCATGCATCTTTCTTTTCTTGAGCCTGCAAGCGTCCTGAAACAATGACTCTGAGAGGTGTGGTCTGAATAGGGTATGAAATCTGAAACCTAAAGATGACAATTAAAAAGTCAACAATGTTAACTATTTTACTGATGATCGTCACAGGAAAAACACCCAGTAAATGTGGCTATCCTAGCTGCAGGCTCTCTGGAAAATGTAGTATTAAAATAAATAGTACAAGTGCTATTGAACTGACTCTTTCATTCATTTTCACTAAAAAGCTCCATTTTTAAAATAAAGCTGCCAAAGAATTTCCAGTTTGCTTTAACAGTGTTACAGAATGTTGGGACATTGCCAATCTTGATTTTAAAATTGCCAGTGATGGAGACTCCAACATGATCCTTGGTAAATTTTTCTAGTGGATACCCTGACTCTTAAAATTTATACCTTATTTCCAGTCTGAATTTGTCTAGCTTTAACTTCTACCTATTGGATCATATTATACATTAGTCCACTAGATTGAAGAGCCCATTGTCAAATATTTGTGCCCCATGTAGGTACCTATAAACTGTGTTCAAGTCATCCCTTAACCTTCTTTTTGTTCGACTCAAGGAGCTCAATCTATTTAATTTATCACTATAAGGCATGTTTTCTAATCCTTTAATCATGTCTTGTGACTCTTCTCTGAACCTTATCAACATCCTTTGTGAATTATGGACACCAGAACTGGACACAGTATTCCAGCAGCAGTCACACTGGTGCCACATCCAGAGGTAAAATAACCTCTCTACTGCTACTGAGGATTCCCCAGTTTATGCATCCAAAGATCACAGTACAATAGCCTTTTAGCCACTGCATTGCACTGAGAACTCTTGTTCAGCTGATTGTCCACCGCGACCCCCAAATCGTTTCCCAGGATAGAGTCCCCCATTGTGTAAGTATGGCCTACATTCTTTGTTCCTAGATGTATACATTTACATTTAGCCATATTAAAAAGCACGTTGTTTGCTTGTGCCCAGTTCACCAAGCAATCTAGATTGCTCTGTATCAGTGACTTGTCCTCTTCATTATTTACTATCCCTTTAACTTTTATGTCATATGCAAACTTTATCAATGCTTGTTTTATATTTTCTTCTAGGTCATTGATAAAAATGTTAGATAATGTAGGGTCAAGAACCGAGCCCTGTAGGATGCCAGTAGAAATACACTCACTTGATGGTGATTCCTCATTTACACCTATATTGTGAAAGCTATCATTTAGCCGTTTTTAATCCATTGAATCTGTAGAATGTTAATTTGATATAGTTCTAGTTTTTTAATCAAAATGTCATGTGGTTCCAAATCAAAGCACTATTACCTTTATCAACCAAACTTGTAATCTCATTTAAAAAAAAAATTCGTTTGACAGGATCTGTCTTCCACAAAGCTATGTTGATTCCTTACTCACGTTGTCCACATGTCTCTAGTGTCGTCTTCATTTTTGTTGTGGATTTTACTATAGATGGTTAGAGTTGGAAAGCTAACCACATTCAGGATAAATTTTTTAATTCCTATCCCCCCCCCCTTATTTTACTAGAATGAGATGGACACAGATTAGTTAGAAGAGTGTAATTGCTGACACTAGGAGGACTGCTTTTTCTTTCCATGTCTATGAAAACTTCTGTGGAAAGTCACTTTTCTCCCCTATTTTCCCCGCCATCCCCAATTAAAAATAATGTTATCATTGGACAGCTGAGAGGAAAACAACTACATTTCATATTAAAGATGTACTGATAGATAGATAGATATGCGCTACTGCTGCCCCACCTGCAGAACATGTCAAGAGACACCCTCTTGACTTACTGAAGAATAGCATTAGACGGGAACACAATATAGCAGAGTGAATGCCCACAGTGCAGTGGAACTTATTTATTTTTCTTGCCATTATTATTATTATTATTATTATTATTATTATTATTATTATTATCCTTCAGTATGACATCATAGGTATGGGTTGTTGTTGTTGTTGTTGTTTTTTTTAAGAAATAGCCTTCACAGCATAAAAGATACTTAAGCATGAAAAGGGGAAAGCTGTGGTCTAAAACAGGGACGGGCAAACTTTTTGGCCTGAGGGCCACATTGGGTTTTGGAAATTGTATAGCGGGCCGGTTAGGGGAGGCTGTGCCTCCCCAAACAGCCAGGCGTGGCCCAGCCCCGCCCCGCTTCTCGCCCCCTGACGGCGCCCCCCCCCAAGACCCCTGCCCCATCCAACCACCCCTTCTCCCTGTCCCCTGACTGCTCCTGGAACTCCTGCCCCTGACTGCCCCCCGCCACCCCATCCAACTCCCCTTCCTTCCTGACTGCCCCCCTGGGACTCCTGTCCCCATTCAACACCCCCCCCGTTCCCCACGCTCTGACCAACCCCCCCCGCTCACTGCCCCCCGAATTCCCCTGCCCTCTATTCAACAAGATGCCCCCCTCTCCCTGCCCCCTTACTTTGCTGCCTGGAGCACCGGTGGCTGACGGCGCTACAGCTGCACCGCCCGGGGCTGGAGCCAGCCATGCACCGTGCAGCACAGAGCACCGGGTCAGGCTGTGCTCTGCAGCTGCGCTGCCCCAGGAGCTCACAGCCCCACCGCCCAGAGCACTGGAGCCCATAGAGGCTCCAATGCAAACACATGTCAATCTCATCATGTCTGTTCATATATTCTCTCCCAGCGAGACTCCTGCAGGCATTCAACGTGTGCTAACACATTAATCATCATCATCATCATCATATGTATTACAGTAGTGCCTAAGGACCAGCCAAAAACAGGGCCCCTCTGTGCTAGGCACCCAACAAACACTGTACAGTAGGTGGTCCCTGCCCTGCAGAGCTTACAGTCTAAACAGCCAAGACAGACGCAGACTGCTTAGAACACATAAGCAGAGGGAACAATGTGATGGTAACAAATGGCTTGTTAGTTTCAACAAGGGGCTGAGCTAAATGGAAGGAAAAGGAAAAGAGGGTGATGGGGATGTGGGACAGGTGTGGAGTGACGCTGCGGTGAAGAGACTGTACCACAGGGGTAGGGTTGGAGCAAATACCAATCAGCACAGGGTTGATAAAATCCAGTCAAAACTGTAGTAGGTTCTCTGAAGGTCCAAAGGTCCTTGTGTTGGCTGCTTCTGCTCCTATCAGCTGGAGTTTCTGACTGGCTCCTCTGCAGTTTTCTCCCAAGCCCATGTGGCGAGGGACAGGTGGGGCACATCTGGATCCTAGAGCCCCCAGCGTGTGTGTCCAAGTCTTTCACCCCCTGTTCAATAGTCCCTGCTTTGCCTGCTTCTGTCCCTGTTGGCTGCCACTTTTTTCTCTTTTGAACTTCTGTTTTATGTTCTTGGGGGGAGGGGGAGAAGAGAACTGGGAAAGTAAACAGTTCCATTGTAATATGGCAGTGGTGAGAAATGCTGATGAGACAAAAATTTCATTGGCTGTCATGAAGCTATGACAGTTTACACCAGCTGAGGATTTGTCCTCTATCTGCAGGCTTTCTCAAGTACTGGATAGCTCTCTACTATCGTCTACTGCTACTAACTTACTTGTTTATTGGTAACATTGCAGCAATGCCCTTGTAGGTTGGGCATTTTAATACTCATTCAACCTGATTCTTGTGAGCTTGCCTGACTTTTTATTTTATACGATTTTTAATAGTGTATTAAATGGCATATTTTCAAAGAGCACATGGTTTGGCTTACATATTTAAGCTTTGATTTCTTGACTGCAGGAACTCCAAAGGGACATAGAGAAACACAGCACTGGAGTTGCATCTGTTCTCAACCTGTGTGAGGTACTTCTCCATGACTGTGATGCTTGTGCCACAGAAACAGAGTGCGACTCCATCCAGCAGGCCACCCGGAACCTGGACAGAAGATGGAGAAACATCTGTGCAATGTCAATGGAAAGGCGACTTAAGTAAGTACAAAACCCAAGAGGTTCTCCAGATGTTTCAATCTGGGAAAAAAACGTTGCTATTTCTCAGATATTCACTTACCTGAGAAAATATTCTCCATATTTAAAAGCAGACTTCGTCCCACAACTTGCAAGGAGATCTACACAAGCAGGACTCTGCACTTGTGTGGAACGAGATTGATGTCACTGGGGTTATGTACAGTCCCAAAAGTCTGTCCATTGAATTGCAGGATCAGGACTCAAATTACATTTCTGCTACATGTATAATTATAACAACATTGCTTTTTCATCAGCTGAAACGTTTTTTTCAGTGACTTATTTCATGTTTTAAAAATACATTGTTACAAAAACGTATTTGCAGTGGATATTCTTAAAACTAGATTTTTTTTACTGATGAATGCAAAAGAATGTCACCACATCCTTATGTTAATTCCAAGTAATTTATGACAGATATACTTAGTCATTTTAATGTTGGTTTTTAAAAATACCAATACACTACCTCCTCCTGGTTGAGTTACCCTGGAAAATTTAACAATTCATGCTGCAACATTTCGGTTTCCTATAGGAATGGTTTGATTCTACAGTTGAATGTTGTCTCTAGAACAGCAGTTCTCAAACTGTAGCAACCCAAGGACCCCCATTTTGATTTTAAATTTTTCGCGGACCCCCAAGCTGGCTTCTGATTTTCCCCAGGGGTGCTCAACTCCCACTCAGCCCCAGGCCCCGCCTCCACTCCACACCTTCCCCCAAGACCCCACCTTTGCCCCTCCTCTTCCCTGCCTCTTTCCTCCCTCAAGCATGCACTGTCCCTGCTACTCCCGTCCCTCCCAGCACCTCCTGCATACTGCTGAACAGATGTTCCGCAGCATGCAGGAGGCCCTGGGAGGGAGGAGGAGGTGTTGATCAGTGGGGCCGACAGGGAGGTGGTGGAATCTCCTTCCTTAGATATTTTTAAGGTCAGGCTTGACAAAGCCCTGGCTGGGATGATTTAGTTGGGGATTGGTCCTGCTTTGATCAGGGGGTTGGACTAGATGACCTCCTGAGGTCCCTTCCAACCCTGATATTCTATGATTCTATTCTATGACAGCCCCACACATGACTCTCGGACCCCCCTGGAGCCGGACATGACTTGTGGACCTCGTGGAATACCCTTGTGGACCCCAGTTTGAGAACCACTGCTCTAGAACATTCGACTAATTGGAGTTTTTATACAAAGGACTACATTTTGGCAAATGGCCAAATTTTAAGAACTGCTATTACAGCTCATAATGTTCTTTTTATACCAATTGTAAATGAGGATTTGCAGCACACACAAAAAAACATTGCTGTCTTATTCCAGCTTAAACTGGAATCAGCCAGCCATTTATGTTGTCCATTTATCAACCTTGCAATCAAGGCTTGGTTAAGAGCCAGTTATTTTTCAGTGCAGCCCTGATTCCCTATTGTAGCTTATGATCAGGCAGAACGATGCAGTCAAATGACCTCTAATCTAAACATACCCTAATTTTCCATTTTGTCGCAGAATTGAAGAGACGTGGCGACTGTGGCAAAAGTTCTTAGATGACTATTCTCGATTTGAAGACTGGCTGAAAATTTCAGAGAGGACAGCTGCCTTTCCTAGCTCCTCTGGTGTGCTGTATACGGTTGCCAAGGAAGAGCTAAAGAAATTTGAGGTAACTTATTATGTTTGAAATTTAATATCTCCAGATCCTATTACAGCAGCCAGCTGGTTCTCCTTTCAGTACATAAGCTGCTCAATACAGACACATGATACAGAAGAGTTGATGATTTTGCAGCTGTCCCCACTAGCATTTTTTAAGGAAAAAAATTAGAGGCTATAGATATATGGATATATAGATATAGGAAAAGACATACTAGGTCATCCAGTCTCTCACCGTATCAATGCAGGATTGTTCCTTACAGTGCATTGTCCAGGGTTCTGTCCAATGTAATTTTTAAATGTCCCAAATCCTTCTACGCTTTCTCTTTGAAGACTATATACACCCTAAATATTTTCTTTTCCTATAGTTCATCCCATTGCTCCTGGCTGTAATTTTTGGTATTGTACCACCTTAAATAACTCCTCTCCGTTTTCATATTTACACTCTTCAGATATTTGCAAAGTGTTACCACATTCCCATCTTAGATCCTGATCCTGCAAACACTTACACTCACAAGTAACTTTACGCGTGTGAGTATTCGCTTTGATATCACTCGGACAACACACAAGCTAAATGTTTAGCATGTGCATATGTGTTAGCAGGGGTGGGGCCTGAGCTGGGGCTTAGCCGTGTTGTAGTTATTTAACTCATCGGTGTTTGTGACTAGTAACATACTGGACAGAGTGTATGTGTGGTGTGCAAATAAATGGAACTCTCTGGGGGTTGTTCAGGTGAGTTAGTTTCAATTTTCTTTCCTAATTGTGAACACAAGAAAATAAACTCTTTGGGCTTAGGCTTTGGAATGCTTCAGCCAGGCTCAGTTTTTATTACCTGTGTACAAACCTCTGGAAGCTATGGTCATTATTGAAACACTGACAGACCTCTTAATTATAGTGAAGCCGAAGGCTACAGGATAATAATCATGTAAAGGTTGAGATTTATCTGGAAAAGCAATATTCTGTTTGCAGTCCTGCCCATTTGTTCCATCCTCCCTCCGTTCAGTGACCAGAGTCTAAATCATGTTTAGTGAGTTACTGTAAATGAGAGACTACATGCATATCTCAGCTGTCTCCTATGATCACAGCTGACCTGACTTTGCCCTAAGCCTGTTTGTCTATGCTCTCTCACTGTGTTAGCCTTTATATACTGACCTTTACCTTCCAACACACACCACAGTACTCTCACACAGACATATGGAGCTTAGACTGCAGACAAGGACCATAGTTTTTAGTCTAGTACTCCTGTTTAAACTGGTACATCTACATGTACATACAGCTACTATCATCTCAAAGTAGGGATGTAAGTCCAAAATTAGTGTTCATGTGGGGGCAGCCCTGACCAGAGGTAGAAAATTGAGTTCCTTCAGATTGTAACTGTACTTTTTTCCTAATTTTATTCTCCTATCCATCCCACCAATAAGATTAAAACCTTTAAGAACTTTAGCAAAGCACATTAGAAGGCTTCAGTTATTCAGTATGTCATGAGCTCCATTGTACAAAATCACACGGTAGTCCAGTATTTCACTGAGGCTGTAATGCAAAGAGGAACATAAGCAAATGAATCACTGCGTAGCTGAACTGAACATTGGAAAACATATATAATTGCTCTTTTGCTAAACAAGACTTGATAATAGGTGAGGTGGCATTGTAAATTTACACAGAGTTGTAGATTACAAGGTTAAATCTTCTGAGTTAGTAAATCAGTGGTCAGATTGATGCCTCTTCCATGAGAGAATGTGCTTCTGACTCCAATTACAGAACCGCGTGTTGGTTGCTTTCTTCTTTCATTGGCATTTAAACAAAGAGAGTAATTATAGTGACAAGGACCCTTCGGTGTATTTGGTTGTTTTAGACTAGCTCCTTGAGCTATCCCTGTGGGTTCATTGCACAAAAGTGCTTATTTTCATTTTTAATTAACATGCATTCTGGCAAGTGACAGGATTGAGACAATATGCATCTACATAGCTGATGCTGATGATGATTTTGTATTCGGGTCCACTAGCATATTTGTTTTCCAGTGCTATCATTTCTCTCCCTCCTCCTATCCTCATAGTCGCTTCTTCTTCTTTGAGTGCTTGTTCACGTCCATTCCACATTAGGTGTGTGCGTGCCGTGTGCACGAGCGTTGGAAACTTTTTCCCTTAGCGGCTCCCGTCGGGCCAGCGGGGGGCCCCCTGAGTGGCGCCACTGCGTCGTGCATATATACCCCCTGCCGCCCGACTCCCTACAGTTCCTTCTTACCATCCGTGGCGGCGTTGGAACAACCTCTCTCTCTCATATGAGAGCAGTCCCTTAGCCTTTCTCAGAGTTAGATAGCTGTTATCAGTTATCAGAGTAGCAGCCGTGTTAGTCTGTGTCCGCAAAAAGAAAAGGAGGACTTGTGGGACCTTAGAGACGATTAAATTTATTTGAGCATGAGCTTTCGTGACCTACAGCTCACTTCATTGGATGCATCAGTTAGTTAGCATACCTTTGTTGTGGACACTTAAGTGATTAGGTGCTTGGAGACTTCCAGTACCCGCCCCGGGCCGTGGGGCATGCCGCAGGCCCACGGGTTTAAGGCTTGTGCCACGTGCCGCAAGCCTGTGCCAGTTCGTGACTCATGTCTAAGTTGCCTGGGGGAAGAGCATCAGACTGAGTGGTGTAAGATTTGCAAGGTGCTCAAGCCAAGAACGAAGAAAGAAAGAGACTTTCGTTTGAAGCAGTTGTTGATGGAGGCCGCATTGCAGCTACCGGGCCTGGAGTGCCCGACGTCGGCTCCGGTTTCCTCAGTGCGTAGTGCCCCGGAGCCGTCGAGAGACCCAGCATGGGCTAAACATAGAAAGCTATCAAAGGCGCAGACGTTCCCCTCATAGGAGGCCGGCGCTTTCCAAGGTCCTGAGCACCGATAAGAGCGGGAAGGCTGCTGTACCAGCACTGGCATCGGTGGCTTCGGCACCATGAGTCCCACTGAGCTCAGACCTAAGTGAGTTCAGTGTGGACAATGAGCTCGAGGACATAATGGATCAGCTCTCCACACCTGGCACCTTTGAGGTGGCGAATGACCTCATTGAGCTGTCAGCAACGAGCTCCCTCCCGTACAGGGAGAATCCTCCGGCACCCATGCCATGGGTGCCATCGAGGGATAGGCCAGCTACGGTGTGCCGTTCGAGGACACCGTCCCGGAGTTGGTCCCAGTCGAGCTCTGCAACTGCAGACTCCCAGTTACCCATGGCTCAGAAGGAAGTCGTGGTACTGGGAGTGCGTCGGCACAAGGAAGTAACGGAAGGGGCACGACACTCTCCAGCACCACTTAGAGACCAGCACCGGGAGCAGTCGAGATGGCCCTCACCAGAGGACTCCCGCGGATGCCGGTCCCGGGAACCCCAGTCCCTGTCCAGATCCCATTCCCAGTCCCTGGGATATCAGTGCCGGTCCTGCTCCCATTCGGTTAGGAGCCGCTCGTCGATCTCACGCTGGCACAGATCGTCAGCACTGCCGTGACCTTTGCAGTCGGCGTCGCCGCAGTCCGGCACCGACTCCGGCCGTTACAGTTACTCACACCGTGCTCTGGACAGCAGGGACCCTCAGACGGGTTGGCACCCCCAGTGGGGGCCTCTAGGTCATTGGCCCTTCTGGACTCCTTGGGCCTATCAACAGCACCAAGGGGCCCCGTCCAGGGCGAGCTTCTCAGTGCAGCGGTGCTGGTCCCCACACCAACACCCGACGGCGCCGGAAGCTACAGTATCCAGGCCTCCAGCATCCCCCCAGGATAAACTGGAGAGACCAGTACTGAGTCCGGTGCCGCCCAAGGTCTCCAGCCCTGGCCCAAGCCGGAGGCCCCTCCCATGGGAGGAGGGGAGCAGGAGGACCAGCCAGAGGGGGTTGAGCAGCTGCTAACTTCCTTGTCATCCCCGGATAAGGTGGTGGCGAGTACAGCGGTGTCCAGCCCTCCACCCATAGACCACAGAGCCCACCAGGAGCTACTACATAGGGTCGCCCAGAACTTGGGGTTGCATGGCGAGGAGATGGTTGAGCAGGAGGACCCCATGGTGGACATTTTGAGGCCCGAAGGTCCATCTAGAATAGCGCTCCCGCTCATTAAGACCATCAAATCGAATTATAAGACTATATGGCAGACCCCAGCCTCCAGCCAAAGGTGTGGAGTGCAAATACTTTGCCCTGTCAAAGGGCTACGAATTCTTGTTCTGCTACCCAAGTCCATGCTTCCTGGTGGTCTCGGCGGTGAACGAAAGGGAGCGCCATAGACAACAGGCCCCGGCCCCTAAGGCCAAGGAGGCAAAATGCCTGGACCTTTTTGGCAGAACGGTGTACTTGTCAGGGGGCCTTCAGTTGAGGATTGCTAACCAGCAAGCCATCCTCAACAAGCATAATTTTAACTCCTGGGCAGCGGTGGGGAAGTTTAAGGACAACCTCCCGCAAGGTTCCCAACAGGAGTTTATGGCCCTGGTGGACAAGGGCAAGGCAGTAGCCAAGACCTCTCTCCAGGCCTCCCTGGATTCAGCAGACGCAGCAGCCAGAACAATCGCGTCGGGGGTGGTCATGAGGTGCTCGGCATGGCTTCAGGAGTCAGGCCTGCCGCCTGAGGTCCAGAATACGCTTCAGGACCTCCCCTGTGAAGGGTCCGGGCTCTTTTCGGACCAGACAGACGCGAGGCTGCATAGCCTCAAGGACTCGAGGGGTACACTTAAGTCGCTGAGTATGCACACCCCGGTGACGCAGAGGAAGCCCTTTAAGCCGCAGCCTCCCCCTCAGCGCCAGTACCAGCCTCGTCATAGGCGTGAGCCTTACTGTAGGCGAGGCAGGGATAACAGGCGACGGCACAATAATAACAACAATAATGCGCCAGGTCAGAACAAAGGTCAGCACAAATCCCAGCCGGGCACTAAGCCAGGCTTTTGAAGGTGTGCTCGGGGACAGCGTGCCAGACCAGTCACCAGATCCGTCCCTCTGTTTCCTGAACCGCCTGTCCCATTTCTCCCGTGTGTCATCCAACATTAAGTCGGAACCATTGGGTCTTACGCATGGTACAGAACGGGTACTCGTTGAAATTCTCTTCCCTCCCTCCCTCCCACCACCCCTTCCCCATCCTCTTCAGGGACCCCTCTCACGAGCATCTCCTAGAGAAGGAGGTTCGCTCGCTGCTAGAGGCGGGGGCGGTAGAGGTGGTGCTGCACGGCCTAAAGGGGAAAGGTTTCTACTCCCGGTACTTCCTCATCCCCAAGGCCAAAGGGGGCCTTCATCCCATTTTAGACCTGCGTGGGCTCAACAAGTTCCTGGTCAAGGCCCGGTTCTGCATGGTCTTTCTGGGCACCATCATCTCTTCCTTGGATCCGGAGGGCTGGTACGCTGCCCTCGACATGAAGGACAAGTACTTCACCCTTCGCCATCCACCCTGCACATCGGCAGTTCCTGCACTTCACCGTGGGCCAAGAACATTACCAGTTTGTGGTTCTCCCATTAGGTCTAGCTGCGGCCCCACGGGTGTTCACGAAATTTGTGGCGGTGGTGGCAGCCTTCTTACGGAGGCAGAGGATCCGGGTTTACCCGTACCTTGACGACTGGCTCCTAGCAGGTCGATCCAAAGCGGAAGTGCGGGGCCTCATGGAGGTGGCCTTGAGATTGTTCCGCAAGCCTTCCAGTATCCTGATTCTGGGCTATCCAGCAAGCGGTGACCTCCCTGCGCCATTTTCCAACAACAACGGCCGGGTGCTGCCTGCGGCTGCTGGGCCACATGGCAGCATGCACGCATGTAGTCAGGCTTGCCAGACTGAGACTCAGGACTTTGCAGGTGTGCTTCGCTCAGGTGTACCGCCGAGGCAGGGACCCCCTGGACTTGGTAGTGACAGCCCCAAGGGACGTGCTGGACTCCCTGCTGTGGTGGCAATCCCAGCCTATGGTTTGCGAAGGCATCCCCTTTGCCGCCCCACAACCGGGCCTGACGCTGGTGATGGACACGTCAGACCGCGGATGGGGGCTCACCGGGGGGACCTCAGGACTCAGGGCTTGTGGTCCGGAGCAGAGCAGTCACTCCCTATCAATGTGAAGGAGCTCAGGGCAGTTCGTCTAGCCTGCCAGACCTTTCACGCCACTCTGAGTGATCACTGCATGACAGTTCTGACAGACAACACTACTGACATGTTTTATATAAACAAGAAAGGCGGGGCCCATTCCTCGCCGCTCTCCTCCTCTGGGACCTTTGTATAGTTCACGCCATTCACCTCGAGGTGTCGTATCTCCCGGGGGTGCGAAACGAGCTGGCAGACTACCTCAGCAGGTCGTATCACATGCATGAGTGGACGCTCAGAGTGGACGTCATGCTTTCGCTCTTCCACGGGTGGGGGTTTCCCCGGGTAGACCTGTTTGCCACTAGGGTCAACACCCAGTGCCCGCGGTTCTGCTCGTTCCAGGGCCACAGCCCTGGCTCAGTCACAGACGCGTTTGCGATCCCGTGGGGAGGGGGCTTAATATATGCCTTTCCCCCGCTCCCCGTGGTACACAAGGTCCTGCCCAAGGTACGCAGGGAGAGGGCGGTGATGTCCTCATCGCCCTGGCATGGCCCTGCCAGCACTGGTACACATCGCTCCTAGAGGTATCGGTGGAGGCCCCAGTAGTCCTGCCCCTACACCGGGATCTCATTACACAGGACGGCGGGTGGCTTCTCCACCCCGACCTACAGTCACTGCACCTGACGGCGTGGAAGCTCTGTGGCTAAACACCTTGGAGAGCGAGTACTCCCTTCCAGAGCAGCAGATTCTGCTTGGCAGTAGGAAGCCCTCTACCAGGGCTACCTATATGGCCAAGTGGAAAAGTTCTTGTGTTGGTGTGAGCCTTGACGAGTGCAGCCCTGCCAGGCCCTGGTGCAAGCCATCCTAGAGTACCTCCTGCACCTCAAGCAGCAGGGGCTGGCCCCGTCCTCACTCAGGCATCTGGCGGCCATCTCCGCCTTCCATCCAGGGTTTTCGGGGGGGCTCGGTGTTTTCCGACCCAGTGGTGGGACAGTTCCTTAAAGGATTGGAGAAGATGTTTCTGTTCTCACGCCCCGCAGTCCCTCCATGGAACCTTAACTTGGTCCTCTCTAAGCTCATGAGCCCCTTGCTACCTGCTCCCTCTTCCACCTTTCCTGGAAGGTGGCATTTCTGGTGACCATAACCTCAGCAGAAGGGTGTCTGAGCTGAGGGCTCTCACCTCTGAGCCACCGTATACAGTGTTTCACAAGGATAAGGTGCAGCTCCGGCCGCACCCCAAGTTCCTCCCTAAGGTGGTCTCGCAATTCCGTTTGGGCCAGGATATTTGTCTGCCGGTGTTTTTTCAAAACCCCATATGGACCCAAGTCACCGCAGCCTGCACACTCTGGATGTGCGTCGAGCGCTGGCGTTCTATTTGGAGCACACCAAGCCCTTTCGCAAATCCGCGCAGCTGTTCATGGCTGTAGCTGAGAGGATGAAAGGCCTCCCGGTGTCAGCGCAGCAGATCTCTTGGATTACAAGCTGCATCCAGGCGTGCTCTGAGCTCACAGGTGTTCCGGCCCCGGCAGTCACGGCCCACTCTACCAGGATGCAAGCGACTTCCACTGCTTTCCTGGTTGTTCACGTCCATTCCACCACCCACCCTCCTACCCCTCTGTCAGAGTCGCCAGCTAGAAGGAACCGGAGGGGGTCGGGTGGCAAGGGTATATATGCACGGCGCAGTGGCGCCACTCAGAGGGCCCCCCACCGGCCCGACGGGAGCCACTAAGGGGATAAGTTTCCGATGCTCATACACACGGTGCACGCACACCTAATGTGGAATGGACGTGAACAGCACATCTCGAAGAACAACAGTTACGAGAAGGTAAGTAACTGGTTTTTTTGCCGCCTCATACTACACCATGCAGACTTGCACAACTGTGATCTGGAACCAAAGCCAATTCACTTCTTTATCATTTCCTTTAAATTGCATGTGTCCCAAATAGAGCTGAGTGAAATATTCAACACATTTAGCCCTTTTCTCTGTTCGTGAGTCATCAGCAAAACAAATTTTGCTTTTGAGAAATTCAACAATAAATTTGTGAACAAATTCAAGCCTACAAAGTGCTCACCAGGTTCTTACTATGACTTGCTTTTTGAGAATTTGCTATTCACACAGTGTGATTGATCATCTAAGTCACATGGTACTGTTTCTGTTCCCAAATTGGTTGACTGAAACTTTTATAACCTGAAGAATGTTACCAGATGTGCCCATTACTTTGGGGTAGGGTCATTTATTAGGGTTACTCTTCTGGGGGGTGGGTCTGTAATTCTATCAATGTACTGATTGTGTCACTTGTGCTCTTATACAAAGCTCTGCTTCTCCCTTCTGCAAGTCCCCTCCCAGGACCTAGGCTCCCCAGAGCTGGGTTTTTCCAGCCCCAGAATCAGACGAACACACACACACACATACTAACAGAGCACGTCTGAAGAGGACCGGGTCAATCAGCACTCCCAAGCTGACCCCTTATATGTCCCTGGACTCAGGAAGCTGGGCCAAGCAGCACTTTCAAGCTGCCACCCTCAGAAGCCCTTGGATTCAACAGGCTGGGTCGAGCAGCACCTCCGAGCTGTCACCCTCATATGCCATGGGCACAGCACCGGCATAGAGTTTGCCTGAGCAGCTGGGTCGAGCAGCACTTCCAGTCTGCCACACTCATATGCCCCTGGCTCAGCAGGCTGGGTTGAGCAGCACTTCCAAGCTGCCACACTCATCTGCCCCAGGTTCAGCACGTCCCTGTCCCCACTTTCACAGTGCAATTGTTCTGGTAGTAACCCACTTGATGGGCAGACCACACAGGATTTTTGGGTACTGCAGGGATCTTTAGCTTAGGTCTGAGGAGTGTTGCTGAAGAGTGAATGGGGAAGCCAAAAGACACCCACGAGGGGGGGAGAGAGAGAGAAGCAACCAGCTTAACCGTGAAAGTTATTTATTGCCAGGTAATAACCATACAAGGGGAGCCAAACAAACAAAGCAGTTATAATATTAAATCTAACTTATATTTGATTATAAAAGTCAGGTTTAGAAAACTATAACTGATCACACAAGTCAGGGTCAGAAGGTCATACCTACAGAGAGAGAGTGAGAGCTGGGTTCTCACCACGCCGTGAAGCTTGAATCGATCGGGGTTCCCAGGTGGTGGAGGTGGTAGCTGAGGGTCTGGAGTGCTGGAGACAGGCAGAGCCCCCAGCACAATCAGTCAGGAGAAGATGAAGTCCCAATAGGACTGATGCAGATTTTGGATCCAGGCATGAGAGCACTTACTTGAGCATGGGGAGGGATTTTTGTCGGGAAAGAACAGTAGTTCAAGGGAGAACACTAGATTCATTTATGGGTAAACTGATAGCTCAAAATAGTACACCAAAGTTGGTTTGTTCAGGCTAGACAATAGGAACTGCTCATTCCTGACTATGGGTGGTGTTCCTTTGAAGGAGCTCGCAATGCAATTAGGCAGCTTCAGTATTTTGGATACCAATAAAGGATTTATTACTAGAATTTCTCTGATAACTACTGAGCTGGGTGTGTGCAGGTTTTGGTTCATTAACATCTGGAGCAGAGATCCCCCAGAGTTCAGTGTGGTTCTTGCCTTGAAATCTCTGTTCTCCATTCTGTATGTTAATGGGGTTGCCTCCCTGTCCCATCCTTGATACAAATGAGGCTAGGGGAGTTTCCCTAATCCTGTTACTCTTGTTGGGAGAGGTTTAGGTGTGTCTTCCCCTGCCTTTTCGTTGCTTTTTGTAAGTCTGTCTTCTGATCGGCTTTGGTTCAAGCAAAGGCTCGGGGGGTGGGGGGAGAATGTCTTTCTTAAGTCAGACAGGCTGGGTACTGCCCCCCAGTTCCCCAAGAACACAGAGCTGGTAGGTAACAAGTAGGATTTGAATAAGTCACATGTGGCCTGGCCATTTGCTCAAACACAGATTTGTATAAATATTCACAAAACTTTCTCTCTCTGTGACTGTGGAAATAAAAATGGCTCTCATACCTCTCATACTGAAGATAAATAAAAGGTGCCTGAAATACTGTCAAAGCAAATTCACAATTATTATTCATATGAAGACTTCTCAGCATCTGCCAAGTGGTAGTGACTTGAGAAAGTCTCAGCGTCTGCCAAGTCATTGTGACTTGAGAAATCTTATAAAACCATAGAAATTTTTGCTTTGACGTCTTTAAAAATTTGACATCGCCATTTACAGTGCTTGTTTGTTTGTAACCCACTGAAATTTTATTAGTCAATACCACAGGCAACCCTCTACTATAACATTTTAAGAGACCTTTAATCTCTTTCAGAATTTACACCCTCCATATTCTAAAATATGCAGGTAAAAGATTGGACAGCCAAGAAAGGACAGTACCTCATTCTTGGAATAAAACTGTGCTTGCTGCTGTCATTGTGACAGGAGCATTCTCACTGAAATGCTTGGTCCTTACTGCCATTTATTGATTTTGTAAACAGCGACATTTCTCTTTGCTCATCCCAATCAAAAGGCCCCAATCCTACAATCAGGTCAGTACCAGCAAATGTTTGCACCCATGTTGGAGTCTATATGGTTCCCCAAAGGGTCTGCCCATACAGATCCAATTTCAGGATTGGAGCCAAAGACAAGAACAATCTGAGACTATTTACCAATTGCAGGAGCTGACACTCTGATAGTGTCTTTTGTTGTTTCCACTGTTATTTTAGGCCTTCCAACGGCAAGTGCATGAAAGTCTGACACAGCTGGAACTGATTAATAAACAGTACCGCCGCCTGGCCCGAGAAAACCGCACTGACTCTGCTTGCAGCCTCAAACAGATGGTCCATGAAGGGAACCAGAGATGGGACAACTTACAAAAGCGAGTCACTTCCATCCTGCGCAGGCTAAAAGTATTTCTCCATTTTCAAGCCATTCTCTTTCAGAACTAGACTGTATGCATGGAGAGTATTGTGAGCTTCTGACTCCTCAAGCCCATGCAAGTTTTCTCTTTGGCTGGGTTATTTAAATTTTATTTTGATGATTTCATGGGTGCTCTGTCTAAAGTAGTTAAGTAATACATTGCAGGAAGATGTAGAGTTGGACCTGGGTGCCCTAATTCCCCTTAGAAGAGAAGAACAAGAATTCTTGCAGCTGAACTTTTGTAACTGTTCTCTTCAATCAGACTCAGAAGATAGGGAAGTGAAAACTAACTTTTGTGGAAGCTTCACATTGTTTCGGTTGTTTTCCCCTTTTGCTTTTTCAGCATTTTATTGGCCAGCGCGAGGAATTTGAGGCAGCACGTGACAGCATTCTGGTCTGGCTAACAGAGATGGATCTGCAGTTGACCAACATTGAACATTTCTCAGAGTGTGATGTCCAAGCAAAGATAAAGCAACTCAAGGTACAGGGGGCCACCCCGTCTATGGCATCAAAAATATCCAAATAGGAAATGAGAGCGTAAGAAATGTTCCATAAATAGTGTTATGTGATTAAAACCTTTATTCCCAGGACATGGGCTCAGCCCCAGTCAATCAATGGAACCATTGCTCTTTATAGAGCATGGTCTATGCGCTGATGAGTTCTTTGATGGCTGCTGAGTCCAGTGTGCGAGTGACAGTCCTGTGCATAGGTAGGGCACACCCATGCACTAGCAATGCTCTGAATCTGAGCAACAGATTCTTTTCTCCTCTGATGCCAGTCATTACAGAGCTTGATCCAGTCCACCTCGCAATGCCTCATTCCATCTACAAGCTGTCTCTGCCAACCAGAGCGGTATTCTGCACTCCTTTCCCAATCATCCACAGAGATTCCAAAGGATACTACATCATCTTTGTAAGCATCCCAAAATCTGCACAGCAGTCTGCCTCTCTTTCTAGACCCTTCACAAGCTTCAGAGTACAGCACAGTCTTTGGGATCCTGTAATCCGGCATTTGCTTGGCGTGTCTAAGCCACCTGATTCTTTTCTTACTAATCAGTCTTCCCATTAATGATATACCAGCATGATTTAACACTTCCACATGTGTCACCCTGTCTTGCCATCTTATTAGAAGAATTTTATGCAAGCATCTGATATGAAAGCTGTTTATTCTTTTGATATGTTTGGCATAAGTCATCCATGTATCTGAGCCATATAGAAGGGTGGATTAAACACATATCTCATAAATACGGATTTTCACTTTAGTTGACAATTAGTTATTGTTCCAAACTCTGTCTTGCAAAAGACCAAGATTCCTAGCTGCTTTGCCGATTTTACTAGTGAGCTCCACATCCAGATCTACATTGCTGGTAACAGTAGAGCCAAGGTGGCAAAATTGGTTAACAACATCCGTACAAATAAAGTGATATCTGGAACTGGTTCTGAAGAGCCTTGGTGCATGATAAGTCTTCTTCAAGCTTATTGCTAGCCCAGAGATTTTGCATGAATCAGAGAACTTGGTAATAAGATGTCGTAGGGCATCAACAATTTGAGCCACAAGAGCTGCATCACATGCAAACAACAGGTCCTTTATGATATTTCCTTCACCTTCATCTTGGCTCTGAACCTTGCAGTGTTAAACAAACCTCCATCAGGTCTAGTGCTAAGATAGACACCCTCTCAAACATCATGGAACACATGTTGAAACAGGAATGAGAAGTAAATATTAAACAATATAGAAGCCAGTACGTAGCCCTGCTTCACTCCATTGTTGAAGTTCAATGAGTCGGACTCTTGTTTTTCATACATTATAGTTGCCTTCGTGCCATTGTGTAAGAATTTCACAAAGTTTAGCAATATAGGTGGACAAGCAAGCTTCTTCAGAACAATGTAAAGCCCTGACCGACTAACCATTTCAGAGGCTTTTGTTAAATCTATAAAAACCATGTACAGTTTAATACGCTTCTCTCTGTACTTTTCCTGCAGTTGTCTTACAGAGAAGACCATGTCTATGGTAGACCTTCCTTAGTGGAAGCCACACTGGCTTAGAGGATAGATTCTCTAAGCTAAAGTTTGAAGTCTAGGTAAAAAAATACAGATTAAGATTTTTTTTAACAATATTAAGAAGAGATATACCTGTATGGTTATTACAATAACTTCTGTCTCCTTTGTTTTTAGAGAGTTGGATGAAACGAGCATCCTTAATATATTGTAGAACAGTTTTTTCCTTCCAAGAGAGTAGCAATAACTCATTTAATCTTTGCAGCAAGTCTTTTCACATTTGTAGATTTCAGCAGAAACAGATCCTGAAGCTTTGTTGTTGGGAACCTTTTTGGATGCTTTGGTCAAGTTCCTCTACTGTAGGCTTGACATCCAGCAAACTTCAAACCCAGGAAATTTGTCTGGCACATATTGGCCTACTACAGACTCCCTTGAGTATATCATTCCATGTGCTCAATCCACCTCACCCATTGCTTTCCTTTATCTGTTATGATATTGCCATCCTGATCTTTCAGCAGAGCTGTCTTGTTCTTTATCGGCTCAATGGCTTTTCTAATGCCCTCATACAACTGTCTACTGTCACCTGTGTCAGCTGCCTGTTGGATACTGCCACAGAGACCCAACCAAAATTCTTGAGCACACATCCTGGAAGCTATTTGAACAACCTTACGAGCTTCTCTTAGATTGTTGAGCAAATTAGTAGTAAAAGTAGACTTGTAAGTGATCAGCACAGATCTTTTCATGTCAATGAGTGGCAGTAGTATCTCCTAATGGTCTACGTACCATTTTTTTAGTACTCTTTCCAAAACTCTTGATGGCCACATTGTACGTACTTATCTTCAGGACTTCACATGCATCTGAAGCAGTTTTATTTGTTCCATCTGTCTTTGCTGCTACTTCATTTAAAAAGCCTGTTTCTTGATAGGATCATTGATTTGTCACATGTCAATATGAGTTTCCATGGCAGTTTTATTATGGTGCATCCTCTTAGCTTGAAATTTCACTTTGCAGCAGGCAAGAGAGTGCTCTGTGTCACAGTCTGCACTTTAGAAGGATCATGTATGAAAGATATCTTTCAAATATGTATATTTTATGAATACCAATTCCAGCTGATGCCAGTGCCTGGACCTCCGGTGTCTCCACCAGGTAGTTTTCTGATGTTACCAGCAAAGAACGTGTTGGTCACTGATAAGCCTTGCCTGGCATAGAGCTTGAGAACTCTGACCATTATCATTCATACATTCAGTGCCATTCCTACCCAGAATCCCAGGCCAGATCTCAACATTGAATCCAACTATTGCATTGAAGTCTCTCACTATTAGGATGGGTTCTTTCCATGAAATCCTGCCAATCAGTTCTTCCAGCTGTTGGTAAGAGCTATCCTTCTCCTCATTGCTAGCCTGAAGAGTTGGAGCATAGACACGGCTGAGGTTGATGAACCCTTTCTATAGACGAACTCGAAGTGTCATGATACATGTGGACTCTGCAATGGGAGCTTCGCACAATGATATAAGTTCATTTCTGAGAGCAAAACCTACACCACACCCTCTCCTTACTCCTTCAGGTTTGCCATACCAGTAAATGGTGTAGTCCTTCTCTCTTCTGAGCCCTGTGTCGGAGAGCTGAGTTTCCAAAAAAGCTGCAATATCAATTCTGAAACATGCAGGCTCATTACTCAACACAGCCGTTATCCTCAAATCCGAATTCAGATCAAAGTCGTATCCAGGGGTCAAAATCCAGCAAGCAGTTCTATTTGTAAAAACAGTTGAGCCAGGATGTAAACAATGAGACAGGGCTTGTCTGACCCACCTTTTCTAGGGCCACCCTCACTTGAGGCAAGCAGGCCATCCCTAAACTGGGCTGCTTGGAAATCTTGTTAGCTGTCCCACGGCCCTTATGCCTCTTTCAGATCCCTGCGACCATCTTGTCAAGACCTTCAGTGCATATGCCTAGACAAAGCTATGGAGGAGCAGAGGCTGCCATAGACATGTCACCCTCCCCACTTTAGATCACTGAGCCAGAATCCAAAGTCAGAACGAGTCTGGACGTTCAGGGGCAGAGGTTATATCTTCTGCCAGAGAGCAAACTACACAGAGCTGTTAACTGCCCGTGGCTTCGGTGTGAGCACATTTTCTATCAGGGTGAGATCCCATAGCCTTTCTTCCACCACGAAGCACATCCACGAGGCAGTGGAGGATGCAGTTTAATGTCATGCCTAGGACATGAGCTTAGCCCCAGTAGTGACACTACAGAACAAGCTTATTAGAGAGTGCTAGGGTTCAGTGAGAGAGAAAAGGTAGGCCCACCTGTGGTTGCATGGGTGGCAATTAAAGATGGGTTTTTAAAAAAGCATAGGGGATAACCTCAGTGCTCTGATTTTTCCTCTCTCGATAAAATCATTTCCAGTGGCAAGGTTATGTGTGTTATGCCCTGCCCTGTTTGTGCGTGGTTTCTGCTCTACCACAATGTGACTCATTATTTGCTGAGTGCTGTGGAACATCTGCAGTGTAAGTGGCACTACATAAAACAACTTGTTAGTATTTGTTAGCATAGCTTTAGAATCTGCATCCATTCTAACCACCTTATCTACCTAAGCCTTTCAAAACTCTCAGGAATGGCTTGTTCAGAGGACAGTCCTCTTCCCAAATACAGCACAGGAAATCATGAGATTTGCTGGGTAGAACTTTAAGTTCTACTTCATTAGCTTATATGGGAGAGTATGGCAAGGGAATGCTGAGTTGCACCATCAAATTTTGCTTACCCTGTGTAATGGTCCTTGTTTGTGTTTGGTAAATGTACCATCTCTGCTACAAAGCTCTGTAAGACATAGCATTTGTGGTAACCGAGGATTGTTTAATGTTGGTTTTAATGATAACAGAAAGTCATGGCTTCTTATGCTGCACAGGCTTTCCAGCAAGAGATCTCTCTGAACAACAATAAAATTGATCAGATAATTGTCCAGGGTGAGCAGCTGATAGAGAAAAGTGAACCCATGGATGCAGCTGTCATTGAAGAAGAACTGGATGAGCTCCGGCATTACTGTCAAGAGGTCTTTGGTCGTGTGGAACGTTACCACAAGAAATTGATCCGCCTTCCTGTATGTACCCTCTTTATTTCTTTTTTTAAGATTTATTATTAATTTACAAATATAATAATGGTGAAAGCGTTTGTGTGTGGGGGAGGGTGTAATGTATACGACAAAACACCCCAGGATCTTTACTTGTTGTAACCCTGATCCTTTCCTTCCCTTCCCCCTGCACCTTTGTGTGTTATCATTACATATCGTGTTGTTATGTCTTATTCAGACTGCAGACTCTTCAGGGCAAAGAACCTGTCTCATTTCTGTAAAGCAACATGCACACCTGCATTATGAATGAGAGTGATGGTGCAGTACTGGAGACATAACATTCTTCTTGCCCTGTAGGGTGAATTCCATTGAATAGCACTGAGTTCACAGAAATAAAGACACTCCTCCTTTGCAGGGCAGATGGAACTTTAAGGATCCAGAACTGAATGTACAGTTGGGAAGTGAGAGAGGGTGATTTTGGAAATGAAACTGGAAAGCCCCACTGAGGGAAAGCAGTGAGAAGTGCTTTTCATAACATGAAAGAATAGATGAGAGCAACAGTCAAGATAAATGCCTTTTATAGTTTCTGTAATTTGGTTCCAAAATGTTGCTCTAATTTTACTGTCTGTGTGGAGATATTATCTGGAGAAAATTTGGAGACAGTTGCCTTACGTGAGACTATACAGATGAGCATTAAGCAGTAAAGATGAATTTATTCTTAGCCTCTTTTATTCATTTTATCTTTTTATTTTATATGCATTTTTAAAAAATCAAAGGAGGATCAAAGAAAGATACAAAATGGGAATCCTGTCAGTCTGCGTGTTATCCAGTGACATTTTTATCTCATTGACCCAGGTAGAAAGGACGTTGTTTCCGAGGGTTGAATTAATAGTCTCTGTTCTGGTGTTTCCTTCTAGCTGACAGACGATGAACATGACCTTTCTGACAGAGAGGTGGATCTGGATGAATCAGCAGATCTCTCTGACATACACTGGCACGACAAATCTGCAGACAGCGTTCTCTTCCCACACCCCTCCTCCAACCTCTCGCTGTCACTTGCCCAGCCGATGAGAAGTGAGCGGTCAGGACGGGATACTCCTGCAAGTGTAGATTCCATCCCCTTGGAATGGGATCATGACTATGACCTCAGTCGGGACTTGGAGACAGCCATTTCGAGGGCACTGCATTTAGAGGAGGAGGAAGGACAAGAAGACAAAGATTTCTATCTTAGGGGAGCAGCTAGTATAGCAGGTATTGATTGCTTCTCTCATCTCTCTCTCAGTAAAGGGAAATAAATATTGCATATAGGATCATACTGCTGTGGAGTTCCTAGGCATGGGAAAATATTCCAAAGAACTCCAGAAGACCTCAAATAGCTGTCCTAGAATAGTGCCTTTAGCCTCCTGGTCTTTGACACAATATTGCAGGCTTCTGTATGAGTGCAGGCTTGGAATGTCACAGAGGCATATTCACTGAATGACAAAGAGGGAACAGGCTATTTTATTGCACCCTGTGTCTGCCAGATGTGACTGGTGTCGCCTGTAACAGAGTTGGCTAATAGTCTTTTGACTGGAGGAAATGGTACTGGATGATCACAAGAAAAATGGGAGGGAGAGAAAATTCCAAGGAAACATAGAATATCAGGGGTGGAAGGGACCTCAGGAGGTCATCTAGTCCAACCCCCTGCTCAAAGCAGGACCAATCCCCAATTTTTTTTTTTTTTTGCCCCAGATCCCTAAGTGGCCCTCTTAAGGATTGAACTCACAACCCTGGGTTTAGCAGGCTGATGCTCCAACCCCTGAGCTATCCATCTCCCGTCCCCACCCCCCCCCCCCCCACTGACATGTTCACCCACTGGACCACATGTTCAAGTCTAAGTGAATTTTTACTCAGTCCTTAGGTAAGACTCACATTGACATCTTTGGGAAGTTTTACTTAGACTTCAGGACTTGGCCTTTTATGAGTTCATGAGACCTGTCTGTCTGTATGACTATGTGCATATTGTGTAACAAATACTAGTGAGGACTAATGTGTCTATATGTTTGAAGCATGTAGACATTCTACATTTATTGTTAGTGAGGCCTAAATTCAAGATTCTGTTCTGTCTTTAATTGTGATTGTCTTGTGCTTTTCAGTTCCTTGACACCTTCTAAAAAGAGGCTGACTTATTTAAAACTGTTTTCAGCAGGAATCTAGTGATGTTTAAAAGGAATATGTGCTGGAAATTAGAACTGGTGATCTACTCTCCTTCCGGGAAAGTTGGTTTCCTGTTACAAGAAGACAACAATTGCTGAGAGATCAACTCAGATTGTGCTTGTATTTTTGCAGATGTAGAGATCCCAGAAAGCTCTGAGGACTATGTAAAACTTACTGAAAATGCACTCAGAAATATCTCTGGTAGGCATCAAAAAAGCCTAAGCATAGCCCGACCCAGATAAACCAACCCATACCTGTAACAGTGTCCTCTTAGCTCATCTGCTGTATTTCTCACAGCTCACAAGATAGATATTTTCTCACATGACAGCACTACCATGTTAATGCAGAACTTTCCTGCTTTACTACCATTCATAAAGGTCTTGCTTCTTCAATGCACCCAGCAGAAGTGGAAAGAGTTTTTGAAAGCTGGCTAGGGTGCAATACCTTTTAGCTAAATTACTGGCTAGCTAGATGTAGCTAATCAGTATTTTACTCAAATTGGTACAGGCTCCTTGGTGTCCAGCCTCCAGTATTGTAGCAGAGGGATTCAAAATAAGAGATTCTTATAAGAGGGTCCCAACCCTTGGTTTTCCTCTGGGAAGAGGCTGGTTTCGTAAGGGATGAGAGAGCATCTGCAACTGTTAAAAAAAAAAATGTTGTTTTTGAACATCTCCTCCTACATAAACCAATGGAGATCAGGCATATTTCCAGAAGAAATCACAAGTTTGCCATGTTTTAGAAGCATTGCCTGCTAGACCTGGTGAATGTAACTATAACAGCATCGCTTGGTATTTACATACGGCTTTTGATTCTCAGAAGTAGTATAGAAATAGAATCCTCAAGGTACACCAAGATTCCACTCTATTAGCTTTAGGGGAAATGCCACAATGTCTACTGCAAAAAGAAGTGAGAGAGAAAAATTGAACTTTAAAATAAAAACTGAGGGGAGGGGCACAGATACTTAGTCCTGAGTGATTGCCAGGTCTGAGAAGTAGCGATGTCACAAAAAATGTCAGTGTGAGAGGCTGGTATAAAGCCCACTGAGAATTTAGTCTTCCAGAGGGATCAAGAATTATTTAGGGAAAGAGTCTCTTCAAAACAAGTTCCAGGCCTCTTTGCACCTATGGAAGCTTTGATACTGTTCTCATGGCAAGCACATTCATCAGTATAACCATCTGTGCTCTGGAAAGTTGCTAACACGCTAACATGTAATCAGTTACAAATTTACTTTGTCATTTCCCAACACGTGTTCTATTGCAGCCACCTTTTCATGCTGCCTAACCTTGTTAATAATCCTTATATTTTTCCTTGGATATAAAGCAAAGGCTTTGAAAAATCTCAAAGCAGTAGTCACATCTTCTGTAATTTTGTCACAGGAGAACCAGGTGCCTTGGAAACACACATCCGTCAGCTGGACAAGGCCTTAGACACTAGTCGTTTCCAAATACAGCAAACAGAAAACATCATTCGCAGCAAAACACCCACAGGACCGGAACTAGATTCCAGTTACAAAGGATATGTGAGTACAAGGTGTATTGCCACCTAGTGACTGGATTTAAAATAACGGTTCTTGTGACAGGGCACTATATTTAGAGGACAAGTGCTAATAAGTGAACATAGAATAGCCATTGAAAAAATGGCTCTTGCAATACAACAGCTTATTAGGTATAAAGCTATTACTGCCTCTCAGCCCCATTCACACACACAATCTCTACCCTTGATCACACACAGTTATTGTTATTTTGAGGTTATGTAATTATTTGTGAGTTTATAATACCATGAGATTGTAGGAACATAACCCCAGTAAGTTCATTTTCCAATTAAATTTGTGTAGATATCCCAGAGTAATTTCACACACATCCATTTATCCCTCAAATGAGATCATCCTTGTTTTTTTAAAAAAAACTTCTTTACTTCTTAAGATCAGAATTTTATAGACTAATGCGTGATATTTGTTTTAATGACACGGTATAAACATACATCACATTACACAGGTTGTATATGGGAATCAGTGATAAAAAGTTTGATGAGGAAACTTTGTAGAATAAACCTTAACAAACAGCATTGTAAGCACCTAGATTTAATTTGGTCCTGCCTTTGCGCAGCGGCTGAGCTTGATGACTTCTCGAGATCCCTTTCAGCCCTACATTTCTATCATTCTATGACATTCATGTCAGAATGAAACAGATTTTATGTGTGGATACACCATAATTTTTCCACTCTTGTATAACTTTCTTTCACTCCCCATGTCTCCCATTATCATCTTCTTTCCAGCTCCTAGGGCAGATGTCCCCAAACTGTGGAGTGCACCACCACCCCTCCCCCACAAGGGGGCGCGGAGGAACCTTCAAGGGGGTGCAGCAGGGCCCAGGCCTGCCCCCATGGGTGCAGTGAGGGAGCATCATCCAGCACTCCCCACCCCCAGCTCTGCTCTGGTCCCACCCGCAGTCATGTCCCCGTAGCCAGTCCTGCGCCTGGCTCCGTCCCCAGCCCCAGTGCAGCTCCGCTCCTGGCCCTGCCCCCAGCCTCAGCTCCTGGCCATGGCTCCATTCATGGCCCAGGGTCAAGGCTGGGGTCAGGGCTGGGAGCAGAGCCGTACCTGGGCAAGGGCCCAGCTGCCAGCCTCGGCCTTGGCCCCTTTACCCCGTCCGCGTCCGTTTCTCCCGCCTACCCGAGCCGTGGCCCTGCTCCCAGCCATGGCTTGGGGGGCACGGACAAGGGTAAGGTGGGGACATGACCCTCAAAAGTTTGGGCACCACTATCCTAGGGTCTTAGTGTTTATAGCAAAAATGTCACCTGAAGACATCCATTCTTTGACTCTGGTAGTACCCTGACACAGTGGCACTGAATTATTTCTGTTAATGGAGTTTGAGCCTCTACTCTACATTTAATCCCTTAAATCTCACATGTATAATTCTTTTTGTGTGTGTGTGTGGATCAATGCAAAAATGATACAAATAATATCAAGAGACACAGCATCTCATTGACATTGTATTGGCCAGTATATCTAATGGCTTTTGAAACCGAAAGATACACTCACAATTGGCAGATCGTTAAAACAGGCTGCTTCCCATTCTGTCATGTGAAGTCCCATTTTCAGAATGTTTTTGAAAATTGCTTTGTATTTAGCCTTTTAGCTCTGGAGTTATTCTACCATGGCATAGACTGATGAGAACTATTTTTAATTTTTTTAAACAGATGAAGCTACTGGGTGAGTGCAGTGGCAGCATAGACTCAGTAAAAAGGCTTGGTTACAAACTGAAAGAGGAAGAGGAGAAGCTCTCTGGATTTATAAGCCTGAACAGTACTGAAACACAAACAGCTGGTACGTAGTGTTGAATCCTTCCATGGGAAACAAATGTGAAATGAGCAGCAATATGTATAGTATTGTCAGAGTAAGCGTTTGGGATTATGCAGGAAAGTAGGAATTTGCTTCAGATTGACCAAGCTTGTGCTACTCCATACGTGTATGTATGTATGATTGTTTCCACAGTCAGTTTATTTATTAATCGGTTCTTTGTATCGACTGGGCATAAGCATCAAACAATGTGCACATTTTAAGTAACTCATCACATTATGTCTGTCCCTAAGCACTTGAGCAAATAGCTTTAGATGCTGTACATACTAGTTAGAGACCTTCTGATAGGAAAAAAAGGTGTTTTAAACTTGAGATTACAAAATACCCTTTGTGCCGTTTTAATCACTGATCTAAATTACTTTTACATTTTTAGCAAAATGAATATTGTAATCTGCCCCTCTCTAAACCACATGCACATGGGGTGAATGACTGTGGAAAACACCCTTTATTTATTTCCATGTAACATAGATGTTTGTCTTATACACTGGCAGTAATTGAAACATATTTATTGAAGGACAAACATTTTTATTGAAAAGGTCCAAGTATGTGTGCAGACAGCAGTAATTATATGTGCAGATGGCTAGTTAAATATATAAATGGCCATCTGCAAGTGCAAAATCCTTATTGCACACACAGTCATTCATTATATGAATGAAACAGCTTTATCCATGGGGCTAGGGCTTCAGGAGAGAAATACGGCACTCCTGAGTTCTAATCCTGGCTTTGGCATGGATTTGCTATGTAGCCTTGAATAAGCCATTTAGTCTCTTGCCTCAGTGTCCCCAGCTGTAAAAGGGGGGTAATATAATACAATTGCCTACCTCTCGGAGCTGTTGTGAAGATTAACTAATGTCTGCAAAGAGCTTTGTAAACATAAGTGCTATAATATAGATAGGTATAAGTGTGCGTGCAAATATAGACGGATAGTTTTATTTTCTGACACCCTTGTATATCACACAGTGGGCTAAATATTTTATTGCATAAAGCCATAGAAGTGAGAGTTGAAAACTTATTAGATCAGCTGGTCCATCTTTTGCTATGTAAAGCCACATACTCAGTGTTGTCTAAAGTTAAAGTTGTGTGTGATAATGTTTTCTTTAGGCTGATGTATACTGAGTAAACATGGATGTAATTGTGCATATTATGAATATGCCTTTGTTTTTATTGTATTATGTCTCTGCTTTGGCAGGTGTGATCGATCGCTGGGAGTTAATCCAGGCCCAAGCTCTAAGCAAGGAACTGAGAATGAAACAGAACCTTCAACAGTGGCAGCAGTTCAACTCTGACCTGAACAACGTTTGGGTTTGGTTAGTGGAGACTGAAGAGGAGCTAGAGAAACTCTGTCATCTTGATCTCAGCACTGACATACAAACCATTGAGCTCCGAATTAAAAAACTGAAAGTAAGGTTTTATCTCCATTTTCCGTCCGTTGCCTCAGTAATGGCCTACCGTGCAACATGTGCATTGGACTCCATTCATGAGATACAGTTGCTATTTGGTATTCACTTTCTGCATTCCCTGCACAGGAGAATGTGACTAATGATTGGGGTGAGGAACTGGAAAAATGGCTTGAGAAATCATTTATTTGCAGAAAAATAAACCACCACCATTTTCCTGAAATTCCAAATAAATGTTGGGAACCTTTTTATATGCAAGCTACATTTCCAGAATTGCAGAAGTCAGCTGAATTAATGAAGCTTAGAAAAGGCCAAATTAAGTCAATTAAAATCTGTCCTAGCCTAGCTCATGGCAAAAACCAGGTGTTTTTAAAAGAAATGGTACACTTCTATTTTTCTGTTAGTTACAATCTCTTCTTTCTCTGGGTCCTGACATTGTGCCCTCCTAGGGGTCCTAAGCTTGGTGAACTGTGCTACCATTCTCCCAACCCAGCTTCAGTTGCTAGATCAAGTGTCTCCTACCCTGGGCGAGAACGACATCAGAGCCACTGTGAAGGCAGCAGGTTCAGCACCTGAAGTATTGGGGGGGAGAGAGAGTGCTGCTTTCAGTGACCCCTCTAGTCAATTCAGGGGCTGCATTAATGTGTTTTAGATGGAATCCAGTCCAGCTGCTCTCGTTGATATGAAAGTCACTGTGATATGGGGCAGTATTAGGACCTGGGGAAGAGGCTGTAAACTAGGGAGAAAATGGACTCTTCCATAAGAATCCTCTTCTTCTCCTTTAAAATAAAAGAATAATATGGACAGTGGTCTCAAGATGATAAACATAAAAAAGCCAGCATAATTTTCAATATAACTGTGAGGCAGAAGCTTTAGTGTTGTCAAGCATTTGTCAGGAGCTACACCAAAATTTTCCCCTGTATCTCATATTTGCTCCAGCCTTTGCATAACTAGGCTTCCTTGTCTTTCAGACATTCGAAACACAAGCCAGTTCTTCTGATCTTTAAAATTCAGCCATGACAACAGGGTTTTAAATCTTAAAAGTTTAACTGACTTATACTAAGTTTTATTGTGAACATAAAATAGTGGACATTAGAGTGAACATTTGCAGTATTACCACAGATATTTCCTGTCCTAAGTAAAGAGAGAACCTGGTAAGATAAAATACTCTTGCATTACCGTACAGCAAATAATTGCTCTTTAATGGCAACCACTACACTTGATTCTTCTAAAAGTCTGTAGCACACTTACTATAAATTAAGTTTTGGGTGTTTTTAACTCCATTCTCCTGTCATCCAGGAGTTGCAGAAAGCTGTTGATAACCGCAAAGCTATCGTCCTGTCCATCAACCTGTGCAGCTCCGAATTCACTCAATCTGATAGCGAAGAAAGCAAGAAGCTGCAGGAGCGCCTATCTCAGATGAACATGCGCTGGGAACGTGTATGCAGTATGATTGAAGAATGGCGTTGCTCACTGCAGGATGCGCTAATGCAATGTCAGGTCTGTATTGGTATGCGGGGTCTCGTTCCCTTCTTGGACATAATGAGGAATTCTAGAGCTGATGGGATTCATTTTAAATAATCAGCTTACACACACACACATATCAGAGATATAATTTTCTTCACAGCTTCCTAATCTGAAAGATCAAACCTAATGCTGCCCACATATGCAAACTAAAATGTAGTTTGTGAAGGCTGGCTCTTGAAAGATCTCCGTGCGTTACCTGAAGCATGTGTTCTAAGTCCATGTTCCAGGTGTTCTAAACTGAAGTAAAGTTAAAAGATGATTCTCCACAACCATATTCTGTATGCTAGCATTCACACCTAAGCAAAGCAAATGCAAAGTGGGTGTAAACCACTACCAGAGCAGAACAGTATTCATGCAGTGGCAGGGGTATCAGACCCATTGAGTATTTGCAATAATACTGTAATATAGTATACTAATATAGGCTTGTAATACTATAGTAATATAAGAATATAGCCAGTCAAATCCGTTGTGGGAAATAGCAATGTGGCAGAAAACCTCAGCATAATTCAGGGTTCTCTTAAGCTCTCTCATGTCTCTTGTAGGATTTCCATGAAATGAGCCACGGTTTGCTGCTTTGGTTGGAGAACATTGACAGAAGAAAAAATGAGATCTTGCCTATTAATCCAAACCAAGACTTGGACACTCTACAGGATCATCACAGACTGCTAATGGTAGGATCATAAATGCCTGGAATGTTTAAAGCCTTCAAAAAAAAATTGACAAGCAGAGAGAAGGTAGTTCTGGAGGTTAGTGATTGGTCTGTGAGGTATACAGTATACTTAACCCTGTGGTACTAAGAAGGTCCGGGATTCTCTTTAGTATGGGTAGAGGGAGTAGTGAAATTGGTGGTTAAAAACATTTGGTTTAACGTACAAAGCATCTGTCTAATTATCTTATTGCTGTTTGTTTGTTTTTTTTAGTTTGGGGTTGTTATTTTGGAAAGGCTATTTTTAATTGCAACTTGCTGGGCTAGACAGGAACTCTAAAAAAAAGTCTACTGCTCATGATATGAGGTTTAGAAGAAATTGCCAAGCATTTATCACCTTTCTTCATTATAACCTGCCAGGATTTTAGGGCTAGTGGAGCTTTTTTCAGTGAGTCTATTGTGATTGTCTTGGAAGCTGAAGTCACTGCCATCTGTCTGTTTTGTTGTTTTTGTGGAAGTTCTAGCATTCTCTTTCACATGTTTCATAATATTTAAGTAGAAAATGTGATTCTTTGGCTTTGCAATAGCAAATCAGACGCGAGTTGCTAGAGTCTCAGCTGAAAGTGGTGTCACTCCAAGATATGTCCTGCCAACTGCTGGTCAATGCTGAAGGCAAGGACTGCCTGGAAGCTAAAGAGAAGGTCCATGTCATTGGAAACAGACTCAAGCTCCTACTGAAAGAGGTCACACATCACATCAAGGACCTAGAGAAAATCTTAGACATTTCAAGCAGTCAACTGGTAAATCGTCCTATTGTGTTCTCTCCTTTACCACTCCCTGAGGGCTAGTTTTGTAATCACACTGACCTTTTTCAGGTGATCAGCTGTAAAATACACTACTGACCCTTATTTTGTTGCTGAGGACTGTGATGCCTGTCTAAGTGGTATGAAACCATTATGAAATCTCCTTCGTAATTTCTACTGTCCAATACTTTCCTGTCTCTGAGACAGCAATTCATAAATTCCAAGGCCAGACAGGACCACTGTGGTCATCTTGTCTGACCTCCTGTGTTCCATAGGCCAGAGAACATTCCTGCCCCTCCCCCCCCAAAAAAAAACATTGCTGGAGCAGATCTTTTAGAAGAACACCCTATCTTGCTTTACAATTGCCAGTGATAGTGAATCCAGCATGACCCTGGGTAAACTGTACCAGTCGTTGAATTATCCTCACTGTTAAAAATTGGCACCTTATTTCCTCTCTGAATTTTTCTGGGTTCAACTTCCAGCCTTGGCTGCCTACTTTGCTGCCACTGATTCAGTCAACTGGCAAAGTACATGGGGTAGCTACTGTAGCTGCAGTATCTGAACCTGTGGCATGTAAATTATTTTCACAGAGTAAACAGCATCTACTTTCCTATTGGCAAACCAATGAAAAAGCTTGAAATAAATTCTCTAGTGTGCTAACAAAGACCCTGTTTGTTTGTGTTTTCTTAGCTTTGGAAGTGTACTCCATAGCAGCACAAGTTATCTTGCAGATGAGAGTGTGGGCAAGGGGAATGTTATGCTTGTGTCTTCATTGTACCTGCCCCAGTCAGATAGAAGACTTTAACACTCTCCATTGTTCTCAGTCCCTTCTCTTGTAGTCCCCAAAATCTGAATTAGTACAAAGTATGAAGAATGTGATCTGTTTTCAATCTGGCCAGTGTCTCTCTCTCTGTATAAAACGATGTCTGGGATTCCAGTGGGAATTTTCACTGAGTACACAACACCTCTTTACCTTCTAAAAACCAATAAAGAGCCGTCGTTTTCTTGGTACTGCCTTTGCCTTACCTTGGGCAGTTAAATGTTATTTCTGGCAGCGTATTCATCTGCCTGTCTTTCTCTTCAGATCCTAATGTGTAATTTATAGTGATTTAATCCTACAGATTTGTGTAAATTTAAACCTCCCTTTGTCATAGTTCAAGGATCAGTAGTGTAAAGCACTCTGCTAAAACCAAGGATTTAATCCCCTTTTTCTGACTGTGGTTTCCTTGGCAGATTACTTATGTTCTTCTAATCTCTTATGATTCTGAACTTTAGGATTTGTCTTCATGGTCCTCAGCTGATGAACTGGACACTTCAGGATCCCTCAGTCCTGTATCTGGAAGAAGCACACCAAGCAGACAGAGAACGGTAATTTCATGCCAGATACATTCTATCACCTCTTGGGCGGGAGCACCAGATATTTACAGTAGCTGGAGTCAGCTGAGAGGTCTACACCTTCTCCCTGATAGGAAAAAAAAGGGCACAAACCAAGAATTCCCCTCAAACAAAGCTGCTTCCCCAACCCTGCTGCATCTCTCTCCCTGCATGAAATCAGAATTAGAAAATGCTCTGTATAAAATCTGGGCTCAAAGTGTGGATGGAGTTTTGTGGTATGGCACACACTCTCTCTTGTATTCTGTTCAAGCAGTGGCAGCATCCCAAGGTCTGGTCTTGTCCCAGCAGAGTTGCAGCCAATCCCTCTGCTTTCTACCTGGCATCCTCTGCAGAGCTGCATTGTCAAGAACCTCAATAAAACTTTCTTTTCATGATCAATTAAAACTGTAGCTGGAGCCAGAATTTTATTGAGACTGTGGATTAGAGGCTGCGTAGAAAGTTTATAAGGTATTGGCAGAAACACTGGAACAGAACCTGATCAATGGTTGTGTCAACAGCTCTAATGATGCATGTTGTCACCACTAGAACACAATACAAGAAATGCACCATGCCATGCTGCACTCTACTTCTCCACACTTTGATCCCTGTATGGAACTGGAATTTTTGTCTTTCTTTACAGTTCTTTTGGTTGATTTATTTTAATTATTATTCAGTTTTCCTTAGTTCTGAACTATCAGTTTTTCATTTGCACTTTTTATAAAACATCTGAGTTCTGTCCTGATAAACTTTGTGGTCTCTTGAAACTGATTTTGCTACATTCACTAGTTTGCTTCAGATCCGAGTTTGAGAATGTAAAGGAATACTGGCTTTTCAAAAAGGTTGAGAACAACATGAAACATGTTAATTTTATTTCTGGAGTCATTAATTTCATATTTTATTAGCTAATTTTTATAAAATTACTAATAGAAGTCATGATACCATAAACTAGAAGATTCCTGCACACGGCAGAAAGTGATAAAGTAATTTACTATAGCAAACTTTGGCTAAAGAATTGGTAGAAATGTAGTATGCCTCATATTAATCTTTTAATCTGTATTTGTTCATGTCTAATACAATACTGTGGTTTACATACATTGTTTTCTTCATTTTTGTCCATAATGTACAGTGTAAGATGCAAGACTCCTGAGGGCCTCCCTTTTTGCATCTGTAATTTTGAAACAAAAATTGATGTCTCTTATAATTCTAATGCCAAGCACATCACCAGTACTATATTTGTAATAATAATTGCCTAACATCCAGAGACTTTAAGCTTGTTAACCGTCTAAGCTACATTAATTGTGCTAGGAAATAATTGCAAGTGCAGTAATGCACCCACAGTTGTTTGGCCCTCAAAATTATGGATGGAAACAGGGAAGCCAGACTTTTTAAAGGTGACTTTTGGAATATAATTTTTAATTAGCTGCAATTAAATATAAATACACTTAAGTGTATCCCTTTCAATAAGACAAATTAATTCTTATCTCATGTAACAAATTACTTGAGCTAAAAAGTTTTAACTCTTTTTTTTTTTTGTACCAAGCCTAGTATGTATCATTTTAATGATTAAAACATTCTGTCAAGTTCCTTTTGTCTGTTCAAAGCATTTTCATATTCCGCTGGGAGCAGAAGAAAAGCCAGTTTCCTTGGTTCATGGGTATTGGTCACTTCATTTGATTTTATGTTTCCTTTGCTGCACTTTTAATTTGATTTCATCAGTAGCTTGTCTTTATTTGCCTGGACTGAACATTCTTCTTTCTTTACCCCCTGTTCATTGCAAACAGCCACGGGGCAAATGTAGTGTGTCTCAGCCTGGACCCTCTGTCAGCAGTCCACATAGCAGGTACCTTATTCTCGTGGTTTCCACACTCTGCTCTAGAATTCCAAGAGGATGATGGAAATTGCCCATGATGTACATTAAGTGTCTCTCCACACTTAATCTGTCAAAGGGACAGGAATTAACCATTTCAAGTGCAAAGTTCCTTTGTAAGCAGGATTCAGTTATTACAACCAAAATATCTGTAAATAGAAATATCGGGTCATTCTTGAATATACAGCTTTTGCTTCCCATTAGCATCATTTAAATTTATTTTATTTATTTGATCACATGGGTGTTTGTTTACATTCATAATATTGCTTGTTACATTAAGACCTGATCAGCAGATACACCATGAGGTTCATGGCAAAGACTTTTTATCATCCTCTTTATTTCTAGATATTAAATTAAAGCAGGTATTAGACCAATACAATATTTTAGAATTTGTAAAACCCACAAATCTGGAGAAAACACACTAACATCCTCTCTTTTTTTTTAAATTTTTCTTAATATTTTGTTCAGTTTGTGGGTTTTCAGTTCTCATCATTCAGAATGAAAAGTCAGAATTTGAGAATTTTCATCCTAAAAATTAGTATCATCTTTTCTCTCTGCAATCATAGAACTTCTTTGCAGATAAAACACACTGACATTAATGTGACACTTGACAAGTGCTTGCATCCATGTATCACTCTAGGAGCAGCGCTGCCCCATTTCTGGATGAACACTAGAGAGCAGACTTGCAGCTGCAGCTTTTTGCTTTCCACCTTGTCTCCAGCAATCTGTCATCTCTGCGGCTAACAGTGCTTCTGCATTCTCTGTTGTTGGTGTGATGTGTGTGTCCCTTCACTCTTTCACTGATCAGATCACTTCGCCCTATCGAATAAACAAAAAATGTTTTAAAAAACAAAACAAACATGTAAACAGTATAAGGTACAGGCCCTTGTCCCATTCCAGCATCTAGTGAGTTTCAACAAGAATTTAAAATTATGCGGCGGGGATGGGGGGTAGAGGGGGTGAAAATATATATGGAACTGTAATCAAACTTACACTTTCTGTGTCATCTATGTAGTAAAATTGAAATTCGTTAAAATAGTTCCTGTTCAAATGCAAGACATTTTAGGTTTGAAGCCGGGCCAAAATACATTTATACAGTGATTGAGCAATGGTCAGGAATTAAAAAAAAACCTTGAATGAACTTTGTACTTGATGACCTTTATTCCATAAAGACAAACCAGGCTTTTGTTCAACAATGGAACAGCGTGAAATATTGGTGCGGGGGAGGAGCAAAAACTGCTAGAATTTAGAACTAGTCAATATCCAAATTATTTGCTATGTTTAAATGTGTGTAGAGATTCATTTCAAAGTAGCAGCCATGTTTGTCAGTATCTGCAAAAAGAACAGGAGTACTTGTGGCACCTTAGAGACTAGCAAATTTATTAGAGCATAAGCTTTCGTGCGCTACAGCCCAATTCATCGGATGCATAGAATGGAACATATAGTAAGAAGATAGATATATACATACAGAGAAGGTGGAAGTTGCTATACAAACTGTAAGAGGCTAATTAATTAAGATGAGCTATTAGCAGCAAGAGAAAAAAACTTTTGTAGTGATAATCAAGATGGCCCATTTAGACAGCTGACAAGAAGGTGTGAGGATACTTAACTTAGGGAAATAGATTCAATATGTGTAATGACCCAGCCACTCCCAGTCTCTATTCAAACCCAAGTTAATGGTATCTAGTTTGCATATTAATTCAAGCTCAGCAGTTTCTCGTTAGTCTGTTTTTGAAGTTTTCTGTTGCAAAATTGCCACCCTTAAATCTTTTACGGAGTGGCCAGAGAGGTTGAAGTGTTCTCCTACTGGTTTTTGAATGTGATGATTCCTGATGTCAGATTTGTGTCAATTTATTCTTTTGCGTAGAGACTGTCCGGTTTGGCCAATGTACGTAGCAGAGGGGCATTGCTGGCACATGATGGCATATATCACATTGGTAGATGTGCAGGTGAATGAGCCCCTGATGGTGTGGCTAATGTGATTAGGTCCTATGATGGTGTCACTTGAATAAATATGTGGACAGAGTTGGCATCGGGCTTTGTTGCAAGGATAGGTTCCTGGGTTAGTGTTTTTGTTGTGTGGTTGCTGGAGAGTATTTGCTTCAGGTTGGGGGGCTGTCTGTAAGCGAGGACTGGCCTGTCTCCCAAGATCTGTGAGAGTGAGGGATCATTTTTCAGGAGAGGTTGTAAATCTTTGATGATGCGCTGGGGGAGGTTTTAGTTGGGGCTGAAGGTGACGGCTAGTGGCGTTATTTTCTTTGTTGGGCCTGTCCTGTAGTAGGTGACTTCTGGGTACTCTTCTGGCTCTGTCAATCTGTTTTTTCACTTCAGCAGGTGGGTATTGTAGTTATAAGAACACTTGATAGAGATCTTATAGGTGTATGTCTCTGTCTGAGGGATTGGAGCAAATGCAGTTGTATTGTAGAGTTTGGCTGTAGACAGTGCATCATGTGGTGTGTCCTGGATGGAAGCTGGAGGCATATAGGTAAGTATAGCAGTTAGTAGGTTTCCGGTATAGGGTGGTGGTGATGTGACCATTGCTTATTAGCACAATAGTGTCCAGGAAATGGACCGCTTGTGTGGATTGGTCTAGGCAGAGGTTGATGGTGGCATGGAAATAGTTGAAATCATGGTGGAATTCCTCAAGGGCTTCTTTTCCATGGGTCCAGATGATGAAGATGTCATCAATGTAGCGCAAGTAGAGTAGGGGCATTAGGGGCCTAGAGCTAAGGAAGCATTGTTCTAAGTCAGCCATAAAAATGTTGGCATACTATGCGGCCACACAGGTACCCATAGCAGTGCCGCTGACTTGAAGGTATATATTGTCCCCAACTGTGAAATAGTTGTGGGTGAGGATAAAGTCACAAAGTTCAGCCACCAGGTTTGCCGTGACATTCTCGGGGATACTGTTCCTGACGGCTTGTAGTCCCTCTTTGTGTGGAATGTTGGTGTAGAGGGCTTCTACATCCACAGTGGCCAGGAGGGTGTTGTCTGGAAGATCACTGATGGATTGTAGTTTCCTCAGGAAGTCAGTGGTGTCTCGAAGATAGCTGGGAGTGCTGGTAACGTAGGGCCTGAGGAGAGAGTCCACATAGCCAGACAATCCTGCTATTAGGGTGCCAATGCCTGAGATGATGGGGCGTCCAGGATTTCCAGGTTTATGGATCTTGGGTAGCAAATAGAATACCCCGGGGTTCTAGGCATGTGTCTGCACAGATCTGTTCCTGTGCTTTTTCAGGGAGTTTCCTGAGAAGATGATGTAGTTTCTTTTGGTAATCCTCAATGGGATCAGAGGATAATGGCCTGTAGAAAGTGGAGTTGAGCTGCCTAGCGGCCTCTTGTTCATATTCCGACCTGTTCATGATGATGACAGCACCTCCTCTGTCAGCCTTTTTGATTATGATGTCAGAGTTGTTCCTGAGGCTGTTGATGGCATTGTGTTCCGCACGGCTGAGGTTATGGGGCAAGTGATGCTGCTTTTCCACAATTTCAGCCCGGGGACGTCGGCGGAAGCACTTTATGTAGAAGTCCAGTCTGTTGTTTCGACCTTCAGGAGGAGTCCACGCAGAATCCTTCTTTTTGTAGTGTTGGTAGGAAGGATTCTGTGGGTTAGTATGTTGTTCAGAGGTGTGTTGGAAATATTCTTTGAGTCGGAGATGTCGAAAGTAGGATTCTAGGTCACCGGAGAACTGTATCATGTTCCTGGGCCTGGAGTAACAAAAGAAGAGGCCCCAAGATAGGATAGACTCTTCTGCCGGGCAAAGAGTACAGCTGGAAAGATTAACAATATTGTTGGGTGGGTTAAGGGAACTACTGTTGTGGTTTCTTGTGGCATGTAGCAGTTTAGATAGTTTAGTGTCCTTTTTCCTTTGTAGAGAAACAAAGTTTGTGTTGTAAATGGCTTGTCTAGTTTTTGTAAAATCTATCTATGAGGAATTTTGTGTGGAAGGTTGGTTTTTTAATGGGAGTATCCAGTTTTGAGAGCTCATTCTTAATCTTACCCTGTTTGCTGTACAGGATGTTGATCAGGTGGTTTCACAGTTTCTTTGGGAGCGTGTGGCACAATCTCTCAGCATAGTCTGTGTGATATGTAGATTGTAATGGATTTTTTACCTTTTAGTCCTTTTGGTATGATGTCCATCTGTTTGCATTTGGAAGGGAAGATGATGTCTGTCTGTATCTGTACGAGTTTTTTCATGAAGTTGATGGATTCATGAAGTTGATGGATCCATACGGCTAAATTCAGTGCCAGACAGTCTCTACGCAAAAGAATAAATGGACACAAATCTGACATCAGGAATCATCACATTCAAAAACCGGTAGAAGAACACTTCAACCTCTCTGGCCACTCCCTAAAAGATTTAAGGGTGACAATTTTGCAACAGAAAACCTTCAAAAACAGACTTCAGTGAGAAACTGCTGAGCTTGAATTAATATGCAAACTAGATACCATTAACTTGGGTTTGAATAGAGACTGGGAGTGGCTGGGGCATTACAAATATTGAATCTATTTCCCTAAGTTAAGTATCCTCACACCTTCTTGTCAACTGTCTAAATGGACCATCCTGATTATCACTACAAAAGTTTTTTTCTCCTGTTGATGATAGCTCATCTTAATTAATTAGCCTCTTACAGTTTGTATGGCAACTTCCACCTTCTCTATATCTTCTTACTATATGTTCATTTCTATGCATCCGATGAAGTGGGCTGTAGCCCACCAACGCTTATGCTCTGATAAATTTGTTAGTCGCTAAGGTGCCACAAGTATTCCTGTTCTTTTTATAGAGATTCAGTTCATGACTTTGTAGCTGTACCAGTTCACAATCAAAATCCAAGTGATGTATGGTAGGTAGAACATTTAGTCTTCCAATGCTTCCAAGAAAGTAGATTGCTTGGTTGAAAAAAACAGTAAAATAACATACAGAATAAGTGTTGTATACTTATACATGTGACCCCAGTTCTCTGTTCTTCTCTCAAATGGAGAATCAGTGAGAATTTTTCTACCTCCAGTCAGTATAAGGCTTGGCATTCTGTTTCTTACAGAAGGGGGTTGGGGGGGAACGGAAACTTAATCTATGACCATTAACAGCTACGCATATGTCTTTTATGAACCGGTCTGAAGAACAAAGTTTAAATCAGGCCGATAAGCATGCTTGCACTAGCAACACTGAAGTAAAGGAGTATGTTGTGTCTGCTCCTCTGCTCCCCTCTACATGCACAGCCACACGCACACCCCTTTGAGAAGGCTTCTGTGTTGTAGGGGTGAGCGACTGGCCCAGCGTGTGTCTTAGTAGCGCTTTGCAGCTTTGGGATCAGCCCACATTCTAACAGTGGCATCTGTGCGGCACCTCTCAGATCAGCTCTGTTCAGCACTGTATATTAACACATCTCATAGCTGTTCAACACAATATTCAATTTGTCATTCAGACAAGCGTGGAATACAAATGAGTTACTACTGAATAGGAAACTTAATCAAATGCGCAAGCCAGACAGGTTGTGGTTGATGTGTAATGTGGTTTTAACTGATAAAGCAGTACAAGCTGTCACTGTGTTCTTTAATATTTTGACATGCCTCTGATCAGAGTACTTTGTGTTTGATCTTGCACTGGATCAGCAAACCCTAATAGACTACAGTGTAAGGGAGAACCAAAGACAAATTAGAAATGTTTATCCCATAGGATTTTGCAATGGAAAGTTACTTACTTTAAAAATTTGAGGGTCAGCGGGGTTTTATATTAAGCTTGATGACATTTTTCCTTTCCATTATCATAACAAATAGGTTAACATATTTACTTTATCCAGTTGATTTGTCACAGAACCCATGTCTGTTTAGCAAGATATCCTCCCAAATCTCCACAATTACGTTGTGGCATGAATCTGTTTTGCGAGGCAGTACCAGCTGTTGCATGCTAATTAGGAGAAGCAAATCCCAAAAGTGCATTTTCCCCTAACAGTGCTTTCAGAAAATGTACACCTGGACCTATGCCTGCAGATTTTTTGAAGTGATTAAAATGTTAAAAAGACAAAAATAATTGTGCAATTTGCATCAGTGCGTTTACATTGTCTCTCTTGGGCAGGTTTATTCAAGTTCTGGCGCCACTGATTCAGTCCCCACTTCCTAACACCACCACCCGCTTCCATCCCGAATCAAAGAGCAACTTTATAAACCCACCTTTAATTCTTGAACCAAACCAGGCCACAGGATTCTTACTGGTTTCAACTGCATAATAGCAGGCAGTGTAGTGTACTGAATAGACCTGGAGATTTGGGCTCAGATCTCCATGGTTCTGTTCCCAGTTCTGCCACTCACTCTGACTTTGGGTTTGTCAGTTAAACTGCCTGTTTAACCACCTGTAAAATGGATATATTAATCTTCTTTACAATGTAAACTAGCTAACTTTGAGGGAAGGAGGGAGGCGGGGTAGCCAATGTAGAACACGCAGTAGCAAAGAACAGCTAATTTAGCTGCATACTGAGCAGTAAGGTGAAGAGATACACAGGAGCTGAAATGAGAATTCCCCCTGCTCCTCTGGTAACCCTGCATGATGATTTAACTTCTGCCTACCAGCTAAGCTTCTCTGGAGAGACAAGAGTAGAGGTCCAGTTCTCCAGACTTCGCAAACTCCATGGGCGAGGAATTGGACTGCTTTTTGTAGCCTAAGGTCAAGTCATCAGATGACTTGGTTTGACATTAGGAAACATGCAGTTGGTCAGATTTGCAGCTGCGCCTTCCACAGTATCTAGTCACTAGTATCTATTTAAGGGAGTAAAGAACAATTGTGAAGTGGTCTGACTGCAGTCCAAACTGAGCAGCTGTCAATGTGACAAACGGCAGAGCAGTTTGAAAGAGAAGGCAGGGAATGCATGGGCAAGAAAAACGAACTACGCTTTCCCCCAAAGTAATATACTGTAATAGCATTTGGGCCCAATCCCCACCCACTGAAATTGATAGGAAGTTTTCCATTTACTTCAATAGCGCAGCAGGTCTTTGGTTGCAGATGTTACCATTTAATCACCCCTTTCCACCCTCATTAAACACTTGAGCTGCGTATCCAGTTTTCCATCACTATTAATTTGTCCATTATGGTATGAGTAAGCAGCTGTGTCGCCAAAGGAATATAGCACTTGAACATTTTAAAACAGACCCTTTGAAGTAGTTTCCTACAGAGGCAAATGTTTCATTATTCACGTCTTGGATCATTTCATACAGTATTAGCCCATTAATGTTTACAGCCCTGCTCTACTACTACTATATTTCAGAGCACTTTTCCAATAACAGCATTAATTCTTCAGAGAATTAACTAGGCTCTTCATCGAGAGCCTCCATACACTTTCCACCACCACCTTTTACTTTTCATGTTTTTATGTTTTTCAAGAAATACAGAAACAAAATCGGTGATGGTGCATTTCTGCTGCCATAGTCTTGAGAAGAGGGGAAAATTACTAGTTGATGAACAAGCCCACTCCTTTGATCTGTCTCTTGGAAATTCCCTTGGAGACCCTCTTGGTAGCCCCAGAGACATTTTCAGGTGACGTTCAGGTCACTGGGTAACTATTAAAAAAAAAGACTCTACTTTTCACATCATGATCATTAACTCCAATGACAAGTGGACACTACAAAATGTGGCATCTGTTGATGAGTTGTAAGCAATAGTATTTATGCAAAAAGCCACGTAAGTATGTAAACTCTGCAGCGAAATGCTTGGAAGATAATTAAGCACTCCATGTTCCTTTTGTTCTTACCTCAGCCCATTAACTCTCTGTTTTGGCATTCTTAGACAGTGGAAGGCCTGGTCTAATTGAACTTTAATATGGAATGCTCTGATGCTGTTAAATGTGCCATGTCCTTTCATTGCGTTCTATATAATATATGATCTTACATGATGCAAGAATAAGCAGTTTTCATTCTGGCTCCAATGCTGTGGATTTAAGCAATGTGTAATCTTTTGTTTTGATCTTGACCTCTTGACTTAATCATCCCAGTAAGTTAATCATTTAGTGGGCCCGAATATTCAGCTCTCCATTAGTCAACTAAACATAACCAAAAGCTGCCTGGCTTCATTTTAAGTCTTCAGCCTGGGAAGACATCTGCAGATAAGTGAGCTAGTAACAACAAATGATGTCCTCCAGTAAAATATTAATAATTGGAGAACTAGTTACTTCAGTGATCCAGAAGAGGAGAGATACAGGAGAGGGTATAATTTTGTGGCTATGTAACCAAAATTGCCATCAAGACAAAGGTAATTCTGAAGATGGCTTCTCGTTTTCCTTTGTGCTGTTTTACATACGTCTTTCCACCTCCTTAACCTCAGTACACCATTGTGTTCTCACTGAACTGTAATCAAACTGCTGTGAGACTTCCATATCAGATAGGTTTCAGAGTGGTAGCCATGTTAGTCTGTATCAGCAAAAATGAGGAGTCCTTTCCTCATTGATTTTTCCATATCAGATAGACACTTGATAATAAAGAGAACTGAAACAAGATTGAAGTATGCTGCAGTATTAGGAGATAGCTTGAGAACCGTTAAATTCCTCTGCATTTTAGTACTTGCCAAAACACAGTACCTTTCCATGCCACCTAAATAGTGTACCTAAATCATTCTGTTTGGGTTTCTTAACCTTCAGGCTATCTTTTATCAACCCATCTAACTGCTAAGAAGCCTTTTGGTTGGTCACACATGTAGTAGGTTTCTGACAGGTTGGGTCAAGAGGACAAAATGGGAAGGTTTGTGCAGGGGAGCTGGAACAATTTTTATAGTGGGGGTGCTGGGAGCCATTAAACCAAACTGTAAACCCTGAATATGATGGAAACTGCTTCAAGTAACGGGGTGCGGGAGCACCTCTAGTTCCAACAATTATGGGTTTGTGTCAAAATGGAATTCAAATTGTATCCAGTACTAGAAAGAAGAACTTCCGTGTTATAGGAAAAGCTAAAAATTTCAGTCAGAATTCTCAAATGTGGGTACCTAAAATTAGGCATCTAAATTGATAGCCTGATTTTTGTTTTTCAGGGGTGCAGAGCTCCCACATCTCCCATTGATTAAAAAATTGCTATGGATTTAGATGCTTACCTTCAGGTGTACAGGTCAGGAAATGCTGACCTAAAGGCCTGCCTCCCCATCAGATATTGAGAGTAGGCTGTGACTACCATGGAAGTAATATGTTTTCATAGAAAGACAGCAAGGAAATAAGTTACACAGAAAGGGTAAGAAGTCCATTCAAGTTCAGTAACTTTAACTCCTGATTCAGTGCAAAATGAAGCTATGCTGTACTCTGTGGAGACTGAGATCCCTCTAATCCAACACTGGCATATTATTGCTCTGGTTGCATGACTCATCATGATACTTCCTAAAAGGAAATGCAGTTGACACTTAAAGCAATGGGGTTTCCCTTCTAGACTGTGTGTAGATATTGATTGAGTCAGCAGCTGACATGATAGAATATATTTTGTCTTGTCTAGAGAGTACAATCCATTCATTTTTTCTCATGGAAAATCTTTAATGCAATTAAGTAAGAACGATGGCACTTGAGCTGCCCATGTGCTATTCTTTTTATGATTGATCAGATGTTTTGTTTTCTAATTCCACCAGTGCTAAACAGTAACAGTGTCAGGGTAATGGCATATTCAGTATAAAACACCTCTGGCATTTAAGTATAGAATTTGTATTGACATTAAAATGAATGCTCTGGGAAGAGTTGTTATATTCCAGAAAGCGGTGTCCATTTTGGTAAGGCTTCTGTTTATCCTGTATTGATTTCTTTTCTCAGGTCCATAAGAGGTGGCTCAGATTCCTCCCATTCTGAGACACTGGCAGCTCAGCAGCACCCGTCCTTCTTCCTGAGAGTCCTCAGAGCTGCTCTACCACTACAGCTTCTTCTGCTGCTCTTGATTGGTCTTGCCTGCCTTGTACCAATGACTGAGGAGGACTACAGCTGTACCCTATCGAATAATTTTGCCCGGTCCTTCCACCCCATGTTAAGATATACTAATGGCCCTCCTCCTTTATGAAGCAGTAGAACGGCTATTAAAGTTGGAGAAGCATGTCAGGAAATAGGCCTGTTTCAAATGTTAATGCACTCAACGTGGCAGCTTTATCTATCTATCGTAGCCAATGTTCCCATATCATTCTGCTGGCACTAAATTAATAATGTATCCGTACCAAAATGTGTAATGCATTACGTGAGTAATATCCTTTCAAAACTCACATCCCTGGCACTAAGAAGGCTATGAAATAAGTGAGGGAATTTTCTTTCTCGCCAACATTCTGGATCTTCTGGCCACTTTATATCTGGGTCACTGCCCTGTGCTGTGCATAGCCCAAGGACTTTATACTGTCAAGAGAACCTTTTCTCTGAATGAGTTATTAGCTGATCTTTGTTAAATATACTATCAGTATCTTACAGTATTCAAACGAACCAGTGCTAAGGACATTTGAAAGACTTTGTAACATACATTTTTAAAGAGCTTGTATGGCAATGTACTATTTTTCCTTGTTTTTTGTTTTGGGCATGGTGTTCTAACCTTTTCTTTGGATGCACAGGCTGTAAATCTGAAAGGCACTTTTTTAAGGTTTAAAAAAATGGATGTAATAAATAAGATCCTGGAAGGTTTTATGAGAAAAAAAATATTGAATATCAAGTATAAAAAGGAACCTATTTATGTATGTACAGTTTGCTAAGCCAAGTTTTGTTGGTAATGATTTATTTGCATTTATTATAGATACCATACAATATTTTGTCTACGTGCTTTTTAATGACAATTATAGAAACCTGTAAGTTTAGAATGAGAAATGTATGGTAAAAACAATTATAAGACCATGTATATGCTGCAGTTATCAAAGAAAAAACGTAAAATAAAAAGAAATGCTGTAATAATGAATTGTAGAAGGAATCTGTGGGAATGGGAAGATCTTGCAAAATTGCTGCAGAACAGTATGAGATATGGGAAAGTGTACGGTTATAGAATCAGTGATGAATATAAAAGGCTGTTTAATTATGAATTAACATTTGGAAACTCCAGATTTTTCTAATCTTTCTTACAGTCCATGTTTCCCAAACTGTTAGTTTTATATGTATATACGCTGCTTCCCATACTCCAGTTGTTATTATTACCAGCCAACATTGAAGAAGACTGTTTTTTGTGAGTTGAAAACATTTAAATCTTCTCCATAGCAGCTTGATATAGACTGACATTAAGACTGATATTTATGCTTGACCAATAGCTGAAGTATTGTCATGGAATATACCCAACACACAAGCATAAATAGCAGAAAAACAGAACAAAATGAAAACTCATAAATTTCCGAGAAACATTACAGCAAACTCACTCTCTGATCAGCGGCCGGCTCTTCACATAGCTTATGAGTCATAACTTAACCAAAACAAAATTCTTTTCAAGTTTGAGAAATTGCAGAGTGTTGCCCTAAAGTTATCTCTGGTTTAATAAGTTTTTCTGTTTTAAAAAAAAGCCATTACACATACTGTATATTTTCCCATTAATTTTAGGAACAAATGTTTTCATTTAAAGAGCGAATAGACTGGAGTGTGTAAGCAGAAGGAAAGAAGTCCTGTTTTTGCTGAGCCTGGAGAAAACAAAACTACTTGCATTGTTGATGCTTCTTGAGATTGCCTTTCTGGGTAGCAATGGTTTGAATTGAGACTGATTAGAACTGAGCTATTGAGGCCATTAAAATTATCACCAGTAGGCATCTGAGTTAACATGTGGGGCAGTTCATAAATCTCACAGCAATTGTTCCAGATTCTTGGGCAGATGTCACCGAATTGGATACAGTGGATTAAGGTTTCTTTTCAGCCATACGGATTAGAGAGCTTTTAAAAAAGGAAAGCTGAGATTGTGAAGCACGAGATGGCAACGCGGGCAAGGAAGCGAGCAAATGTTATCTGAAAGCAAGCACACAGCCTGAAATTAATAAACACCATTAAAGTTTTATCTTCAAGGAGTTCACCAAAGAGGGTGCTCGGAAGAGTACACAGACAGCCTCACCTATGACTTCCTAGGGATCAGTACATTCTAATGTACATGAATTAAAAATTAGAGGGAGAAAAAGATTATACAGTCCTATACAGGAGGTAATAGGTAAGAAATTAAGCTTTAAATTAGCCTGCTAGGTGTAGATAGATGATCACCTACCACATTCTCAAGTGGAACAGATGTTTAGAACAAGGTGGGCTCTTTTCCACTCCCATGATTTTCACTATCATTTCTGTTTTGCCAGCTCAGAAACTTGCCTCTCTACCCCTTTTACCGACTGTCACATCTGCCTCCTGCATCTCCAACCATTAGCACAAACTCTCCATTCAAAACTGAACTTCTTGTCCTTCTACCAGCCTTTCCCATCCAGTTGCAGCTTTGCTATTCTCCCTGTCCCTGAGATTTGCAAGCTTCTTGTCCGTGGCTGTCCTCATTCAGTTTTCTTATTGCTTACTCCACAATACCTCTGAATGCTGGGGCCACTTGGGCAAGGCTGGTGTATGGTGACCGTGCAGGAGCCTCTGTCCGTCTAATCTTCTGCTGGAGCTGAGCCTTCCACTGCAGTAGAGGAGAAGCCAGCAGGGACAGTGAAGTCTTCCAGGAGTGCCCTCCCTACCCACATCTTCCAAGGAGGGGAGAACTGTCAGTATCTTCAGAGAGACGACTTGGTTTGCAGTGACTTTTCACTATGTTTAGGGCATCTCTTGATTGGTTCCTCTGGCCTTTAACTCCCAACCCCTGGGCTATGCGGGTGGGAGGGCATAGACTACAGAGAAAATCAGAAATGTGGAGGGAAGAGAGGGTGAAATGGAAACTGGCCAATCCTGGTTATCGTGGAGAGGGAGGGAAGGTGGGAGGGGGAACTATTAGGAAGGGTACAAAGTAGGGCTGCCAAGCGATTAAAAAAATTAATCACAATTAATCATGCTGTTAAACAATAATAGAATACCATTTATTTAAATATTTTTGATGTTTTCTACATTTGCAAATATAATGATTTCAATTACAACACAGAATACAAAGTGTACAGTGCTCACTTTATATTTATTTTTAATACAAATATTTGCACTGTAAAAAAAGAAATTATATTTTTCAATTCCCCCATTGCAAGTTCTGTAGTAGCATCTCTTTATCGTGAAAGTTGAATTTACAAATGTAGAATTATGTAAAAAAATACCTGGATTCAAAAATAAAACAATGTAAAACTTTAGAGCCTACACGTCTACTCAGTCCTACTTCTTGTTCAGCCAATCGCTCAGAAGAGAATGCTGCCCGCTTGTTGTTTACAATTTCACCCGAAAGTGAGAACAGGCATTCACATGGCACTGTTGTAGCTGGCATCACAAGATATTTATGTGCCAAATATGCTAAAGATTCATATGTCCCTTCATGCTTCAACCACCATTCCAGAGGACATGCTTCCATGCTGATGACAGATTCTGCTCAATAACGATCCAAAGCAGTGCAGACCGACGCATGTTCATTTTCATCATCTGAGTCAGATGGCACCAGCAGAAGGTTGATTTTCTTTTCTGTTTTTTTGGTGGTTCAGGTTCTGTAGTTTCTGCATTGGAGTGTTGCTCTTTTAAGACTTCGGAAAGCGTGCTCCACACCTCATCCCTCAGATTTTGGAAGACACTTCAAATTCTTAAACCTTGAGGAAAGTGCCATAGCTATCTTTAGAAATCTCACATTGCTACCTTCTTTGCATTTTGTCAAATGTGTATTGAAAGTGTTCTTAAAACAAACAACATGTGCTGGGTCATCATCCAAGACTGCTATAACATGAAATATATGGCAGAATGTGGGTAAAACAGAGCAGGGGACATACAATTCTCCCCCAAAGAGTTCAGTCACAAATTTAATTAATGCATTATTTTTTTAACAAGTGTCATCAGCATTGAAGCATGTCCTCTGGATTGATGGCCAAAGCATGAACGGGTATAAGAATGTTTAGCATATCTGGCACGAATATACCTTGCAATGCCGGCTACAAAAGTGTGAACACCTGTTCTCATTTTCAGATGACATTGTAAATAATAAGCAGGCAACCTTATGTCCTATAAATGTAAGCAAACTTGTTTTTCTTAGCGATTGGCTGAATAAGAAGTAGGACTGAGTGGACTTGTAGGCTCTAAAGTTTTACATTGTTTTATTTTTGAGTGCAGTTATGAAACAACAAAAAATCTACATTTGTAAGTTGAACTTTCACAATAAAGAGATTGCACAACAGTGCTAGTATGAGGTGAATTGAAAAATACTATTTATGTTTACCATTTTTAGAATGCAAATATTAGTAAACAAAAATAATATAAAGTGAGCACTGTACACTTTGTATTGTGTTTTGTAATAGAAATCAATATATTTGAAAATGTAGAAAAATATCCAAAAATATTTAATAAATTTCACTTGGTATTCTATTGTTTAACAGTGCGAGTAAAACTGTGATTGGGTGATTAATTTTTAATAGCAATTATTTTTTAGATAATTGTGTGAGTTAATTGCGATTAATCAACTGCCCTAGTACAAAGGAATAGTTTTTTAAAAGAATTGTCATAAAATAAGTGACGTCAACCTCAGTTTGATCCCTTATTGCTCCACTTACTCCATTATTTGTCATTATTTGTTATGGGCTAGATCTACTTTAGGTATCTAAATCCAACTGTTAGGCACCCTGAGATCCTCAAAACCCTGCCGCTTAACCCTGGAGGTGCCTGAATTCACTGCTGGTGGACATGTGCAAAGCTGCCTAAATCCTCATGATGCTGAGCAGTTTGGTATCCTATCTCAGGGCCATTGAACCAAACTGTAAACTCTGTATGCGATGGAAACCACTTCAAACTAAGGGGTGTGGCTGCACCCCCAGCACCCTGAGTTCCAGCACCTACTGTGGGGGCTCTTTCTCTTGCTCTGGTTTTTTTCTTTTCTTTTCTTTTGTCTTTTTTGTTTGTTTTTGTTCTTAAGAAAGGGTTGACCAGGCTTAAGCATGGAACTCTTTGGGAGATGATTCATGGCTGAGAATCCCGAGCAGAGGGAGAGACCTTCTGTCAGCCAGGTGCCTAAGGCCCAGATCAATGAGAGTTAGGTTCCTAACTACATTTGAGAATCTGGATGCTTAGCCCTGCTCTTTAACTCTGCATTTCACTCCTGGCTAGCTTAGGCAGCTCCTTGCTCAGCTTGCTGGCTTCAGAGGATCCCTTCCTTAGGCACCCATCTCTCCCTCTGCGTTGTATGAGGAGCCTGGGCACCTAACTCGGGACTGAGTATTCCCCTGGGCAGCAGGGTGCCTTGCAACGCAGAAATACCTTTGTAAATTTAGCCCTATGTGTCCGTACGCTACCTAGTGCAATGGGGATACAAACAGGATTGAAGCCTTTAGAGGCTAACATAAAATCTGCCCTTTCTGTCCCTATGGTCAAATTGCTGGCCTGTGTCTTCATTGCCTCTCCCCTCTATTATTGCCCTCTCAACCGCTCTGGCCTCCTGCTACCTCGCCCCTCCAATCCACTCAACTGTTGCAAATAAAATGATCTTCCTTCTCCCAACCCCTTCTCTGCTCCTTAAATCCTTCTACTGGGTCCCTCTCCATTGCTACATAATATTCAAGCTCCTTGGTCTCCCCGTCATAGTTCAGCCCCACTCCCCTCTGCCTTCTCTCATCTCCTCCTGTCCTTTCCCCGTGCCGCTACACTTACAACACCCTCACGCTTGGCACTCAGAGGCTTGGAGCGAGCCCTCTTATCGCAGGCGGGTTCCTACTGCCCCGTGTCCTGCCATCGTCTTTTGCTTTTCTCGTTGTTCTCTGTGTTTTAGCTCGGGGTGCGGCAGGAAGTTGCTATAGCAACAAAGCCGTGTGGGGCAGGCGGGAGGAAAAGTTCCTTCGGTGCCTACGGGCGTTGGTGCGTGGCTCCATTGCCGGGATACTCTGGCGGCCATTCAGGCCGCATAATAGGACGAACCGTGCCCATAAAGCAGACCCTCGCTGGCGTCGCATCGTTTCCTAGGCCCTCGCTGAGGGAGCAGGAGGGATGCGGGGAAGGAGTACTCTCCTGTGCTTGGTTTGGAGGCAGTAGGGGGGAGGGAAGGGACAAGTTACACCTCCCCGCCCCTCTCCCCCGAATCTCAGCCACAACAGGATGCTGCCAAATTTCTTTCCCAGTCTGCAGGGTAAGAGCCCTTGGGTGACCCCTGCTGGCCCACCACCTCAAGCCCACCAAGGGAGCAGGAGGGCGAAAGCAGTGTTGCCAGCTCTTCGCAGCGACTAAACCTTTAGCTCCTGCTGGAGCCACTCCAGCTTGCCTTCCCCACCTCCCCCTCCCGCCCTGGGGGCTTGGCTCCCCCAGGAGGCACAACAGGGCTCTTTCCAGCCCGACAGGCTGAGAGGAGTTTTCAGGGAGGGGAGAAGGTGTAGCTGACATCATTCTCACGGGACTGGAGGGAGGAACCACCTCCTTCCCTGCGAACAATGGGTCAGTCTGTGCTCTGCTCCGCCCCTGTAACACCAGCCCTGGGAAGGGGGAGAGGGCGGAGAGGAGCCCCTAGGGCTCTGGTAGGTGCAGAGGTGGGGTTGTGGTGGGGTGTGTGCATAATTAATTGCTTAGGTAGGGGGTGGGCAGTGGTGGGGTTGCATAATTAATTACTGGGCTGGAGGAATGAGCAAATGTCTGGGGGGGGGACACTCCATAATTATGTCTGGGCTAGGGGGTGTAATTAGTTAATTATAATTTGGGGGAGAAGGGAGAAGCTCTGCACCATCAGGCAGCCAATCAGAGGTCCTGGAATGAGGCCAATATCATTTTTATACATTTGGGAAAGTTGGCAATACTAGGCTACACGACAGAGCTTTACGGCTGCAGCGCTGCTCGTGCACATGCTCTAAGCCAAGGGAAGAGAGCTCAACCTAATGACTCCAGCCCCCATGAGAGGTGGTAGCTATGGCAGCGGCAGAAGTTCTCCCACCAACACAGCCCTGTCCACATGGGTGACACTTTCATCGCTCAGGGGGGTGGCTTATTCCCGGAGGGACATAACTTATACCAACATAAGTGTGGACATAGCTTAACTGTCACCCAGATGGGGTGGGCGAGGGGGGTTGGAAAATGAAAGGCAGCCCAAAACTCATGATCCAATCTCAGGGTTGGGCAGCCAACTCCAGACTTCTGAACATTTGGGGTTGGCCGTGTTGTCACGTTAAATGACTGTTCCTACTCACCCCTCATGTGTGCGCTTAATCCTGACAGCCGTAAGCCGGACTTCTCAGCCTCATGCCTCGCACCCATCCCCCAAAGAGCCTTGCTTCATTTCCAAACAAAATTAACTACCTGACAGCTGCTCGAACGTGTGCTCTCTGCTACTCTGCCCGTTCTCACTCAACACACAACCGCAGCCTCCCAGTCCTACAAAGCCTGTCCCCACTTCTGGTTAGAAACCCTGAACTTGTTGGTGAGTATAGGGCATACCAGGATGAAGGGATTGGAATTGTTCCTTGTAGTAATGAGAGAGTAAATGTCTGTCTTTCTCTCCCCTGTCCCCCATCTAGACCTGGACAAGTTAGTTCTAGATGTCTGACCATCCACTCCTATTTCCAGCTGCTAGTTATCTCAGAACAAATTGGTGTCCGAAGGGTTAATGGAGCGTGAAGTATCTCAGTAACGTGAGACACGCCACAGCAATAACTCCCCAGGATTTAGCTGGTGTTTGTAGGAGGATTCTGAGGATAAGTGGGAAATAATGAAGCCAGAGCCATGGGTGTGAAATAAACACTTCAAGCATCAGACCCTTCGTGTGAGATGGAAAGTCAGTAATATGGTGCTTAGAAGTGAGGCAGGAAGCAGGGTGAATGGAGATATTGTGAAATCCAAACTGTTGTTTTTTTTCACCTGACTCTCAGGGAACTGGTCAATAGAAGAAAGACCAGAGGAGCAAGAGGTGGCCTAGCTGAGGTTGGACCTATGGATTTGGTACAAACACGGTTCAAATCTTCTGAGTGGCTGTAGACTTCACGATTTTAAGGTTAAAAAAAAAATCTGACTTCTGTGTAATTCCGAGGGGTCTTCTATGCAAGCCCCTGAATATGGAGCTTCCCCTCCCCCATCCCTCCAATTCATGAGTTTCCATGGTTGTCATAGGCCAGTGACTTTGACAGACTATCCCATTATTGCCCCCTCCAGCTAGTAGTGTGTACACCAGCTGGTTGTTGACCTCAAACCCAGAGGTGGCTGCACGGAAGGTGCAATATAAAACTAATTGTTTTTAATTGTAATAGAAAATATAGACCTTGTGGTGCCTCAAAAGGGAGAGCTCTGACTCCCTTAATAATATTATAATTATTCGAATATACTTGATGATAAAGGAGTAGACAGCAGTGACCAGACAAATACAATCTACTTGGTTTGCCAAAAAAGCTTTAAATAAAGTTGCTGAGAAGCAATAAAGGGAAATAAATAATCACAGGGACTGGGTCAAAGGCCTGTCATGGATTAAAAACTAGTTAAGAGATAGGGATCTGAATTATATTACATGGCTGCTCTGAAGAGCAGAGGGAAATGAATAGTGGGAGATCCTAGGGTTCTGAATTATTTAATATACTATTTTATGTGCAAGAGTAAATAGACAAACCTGTTTGGCTTAAAACCAGTGAAGGCCCTGAGAACTAGCAGATGGATTTCACCGCGGTGCAAGATTGAGCAGCACAATGGCAGATTAAATTTAAATTATTTTGTGGAGGAAATACATTATTTTGCTAATACATCTTTTTCAAAAACACTGGTGGGTTCAGGATTTCCAGGGTACTGTGAGCAAAATGGCTTAGGAACAGAAAATAGGCTGATGGATGCTGATGAAGGTCCTCGTTCGGGCAAAACTCCCTTTGCATTTTGAGGCTTTCCAAATATGATTCTTGGTATCATTTTTAGAAAGGATGGGAAATAGCTTCAATACAGCATTGGAATGGCCTCATCTGGAGTACTGTCATCTAAACGCAAAAGCCAATCTTTATGGAGTCGGGATAAGGACAGCTACAATGCTTGGAGCTCCTACATACTGAAACAATATCTAGGCTTAATCAGTCTGGAAAGACCGGGCCGTGGGAGCTAGATTCCACTTCCCAAAAGGGGCAGGCTCCAGGTAGAAAAGAGAGAGTGTTGATTGCAGAAACTGTATCCGTGATCAAATATGCCATTAGAAAAGGAGTACTTGTGGCACCTTAGAGACTAACAAATTTATTTGAGCCACAAGTACTCCTTCTCTTTTTGCGAATACCGACTAACACGGCTGCTACTCTGAAACCTGTAAATATGCCATTGAAACCCTGGCATGGCAGTTTATATTAGGCTGTATTAATTATTGTTGTTATTAATAATGTGGCAGTGCCTACAAGGAGGGCCCATTGTCCTAGGCACAGTGCAAACATATAACAAAGAGGTAGTCCGTGCTCTGAAGAACTATGTACTTTTGTATTACACTGAGGTGTCTGTTCCATCACTTAAAAGGTTGGCCAGTGGCTGGGACAAACACATAAGGTTTTGCAAGATCCCATGAGCACAACCAATACTCACTGATACTTTGGCGTACTTCTGAAGGAGAAACCCCTTAGTGGCTGCTTTTGAGTTTGTGAAATCTACAGGGCCTGATTTTCAGAGGTTCTGGCAAGCCAAAACTGCCATTTATTTCACTGATTAATGCACTACAGCTATTTGTGGTGAAGTTTGTGTCACTGTTTGGGAGCCTGCCTGGGCAATAGGACGGGAAAGTTAAGCTGAGTGGTTCTAGCCCTATTTCAGAACTGGCCATGGGACACCTGAATGACATAATGTGGCAGTCTCCCTAGCCTGCTGTTCGACTGTATTGCAGTGGCTCAGCAGCACCACGGTAGTTAAAACTGTGTCACATTAAAAGAAAAGGAGTACTTATGGCACCTTAGAGATTAACCAATTTATTTGAGCATAAGCTTTCATGAGCTACAGCTCACTTCATCGGATACAGTGAGCTGTAGCTCATGAAAGCTTATGCTCAGATAAATTTGTTAGTCTCTAAGGTGCCACAAGTACTTCTTTTCTTTTTGCGAATACAGACTAACACGGCTGCTACTCTGAAACCTGTCACATTAAAGTTCTGTTTAACAGTCCTCTCAAATTGACATGCTTCGTTGACTTCCTTTGAAATTTGGTATGTTTTAGGCGGGTGCAAGGTAGGTTGAATGACCCAAAATTGTGGTCATTTGAGCTCGGGTCTGCAGAGATAAAAGTTCAAAATAAATAGCCGTTTTTCAGAATGGTTGTTTTTGGGGGTGTGCAGAGCTAGAGATCAAATTATTGATGTGGTGCCAGTCAAAGTGGGCATATTCCCCGTGGTGCTACATGGCACCCAGTAAATCTTTGGGAGACCTAATAGACTCATAGACTTTACGGTCAGAAGGGCCCATGATGATCGTCTAGTCTGACCTCCTGCACAACACAGGCCAGGGAATCTCACCCACCCACTCCTGTAATAAATCCCTGACCTATGTCTGAGCAACTGAAGTAATCAAATAGTGGTTTAAAGACTTCAAGGTGCAGAGAATCCTCCAGCAAGTGACCCGTGCCCCACGATGCAGAGGAAGGCAAAAAAACCCCAGGGCCTCTGCCCATCTGCCCTGGAGGAAACTTCCTTCCTGACCCCAAATATGGTGATCAGCTAAACCCTGAGCATGTTTTCAAGACTCACCAGCCAGATACCCAGGAAAGAATTCTCTGTAGTAACTCAGATCCCATCATAGGCCATTGGGCATACTTAAAGATCAATAAATTGCCAGAATTAGGCTATCCCATCCCCTCCATAAACTTATCAAGCTTAGTCTTGAAGCCAGATATTCCTTTTGCCCCCCACTGCTTCCCTTGGAAGGCTGTTCCAGAACTTCACTCATCTGATGGTTAGAAACCTTCGTCTAATTTCAAGTCTAAACTTCCTTATGGCCAGTTTATATCCATTTGTTCTTGTGTCCACATTGGTACTGAGCTTAAATAATTCCTCTCCCTCCCTGGTATTTATCCCTCTGATATATTTATAGAGAGCAATCATATCTCTAGTCAGCCTTCTTTTGGTTAGGCTAAACAAGCCAAGCTCTTTGAGTCGCCTTTAATAAGACAAGTTTTCCTTGCCTCGGCTCATCCGAATAGCCCTTCTCTGTACCTGTTCCAGTTCGAATTCATCCTTCTTAAACGTGGGAGACCAATACTGCAAACAGTGTTCCAGATGACGTGTCACCAGTGCCTTGTATAACGGTACTAACACCTCCTTATCGCTACTGGAAATACCTCGCCTGATGCAGCCCAAGACCGCATTAGCTTTTTTCACAGCCATATCACATTGGCAGCTCATAGTCATCCTATGATTAACCAATACTCCAAGGTCCTTCTCCTCCTCTGTTACTTCCAACTGATGAGTCCCCAGCTTATAACAAAACTTGTTGTTAATCCTTAAATGCATGACTTTGTGCTTTTTTTACTACACATGTTAACTTCTTTGCTTGCACAGATGTGCAGTGTGGATGGACCCGGCATTCTGCACCCTGGACCCCTCATTTCTGGCCCCACCCCGGAGCCTGTACACCCCTCCCCCCCAAGCCCCAGCCCAGTGAACATGAGTGAGCAACTGAGGAGGGGGGCAAGGTTGTTCGGGAAAGTTGGCAACCCTTGCGAGACGTTTTGTGTGTTTTACTATAATGGTTTTTGTTTTATGGGAAGGCTTATTGGGAACACAGCAGAATAGTCAGCCAGTGGCCTAACCAAAATGTGTCTCATACTGGATGGAGGAGTCAGAGCCTGTGGACTTGTGCATGAGGGTCGGGAGGGACCAGAGAGTATAGTTGCAGCGAAAGAGGGGGAGGAAATGAGGGCGGATGGCAGACAAGCCATGCATTGGTTGGTTGAGAAAAGCTGTATTTTTCTAGCCCATGGAAGAGGGATGGGAGTGGCTACTTCTTGATTTTGGGGCAGATTAATGTGGCATTTCCAAACACTGCTGGTGCAGAGGTTTGAAACTGGTGGCAGGGCAATCCATAGCAAGGGGTACAGGGCCTGGGGAAGAAGTGACGGCTTCGTCTCTTGGTGGACCGATCGCACCAGCCAATCGCGCCAGTCTGTGGGGCCCCCTCAAAGTGCGGTGCCCTGAGCAGTCGCCTCGATTGGCCCTACCCAAGGGATGGCTCTGATTGGTGGTACCTTGACTGCTGAGGGAAAAGCAATATGTGCACTGCCAGGATGGCCATTGTGTGGCTTCTGGGAATTCCTGGATCATGAGATTGCAGCTTTTTGCAGGAGCGCTCGGGGTACACCATGACATGGGGATTGCTGCCGCCAGGCTGATCTGAGTGGGGAGAGGTGGCCTTCATTGACCTCATGTTTTGCCCACTCAGCAGTGTGTAGCTGGTGACTTAGGGTGTGAGCTGCTGGCCATTGTGCTGCACCCCACATGATTTCTGCCCATGAGCTGTCTGAGAGCGGTGCTAGGTCACATCAGCGCGTAGTGTCTAGGCGCTGTGGCAGTTTTCTCTGGTTTGGCTGAGTGTCTGAATAATTGCTACAGTGACAACAGGAAAGTTAGTTATTAATAAACAAAACATGAGAGAGTTCCTGGCTGATCAGAAAATTTGTACTAGAAACAGTACAAGCACTGACACCTCACTGTTTCTCAGGGCTGGGAACAGCTGTTGGGCAGGAGCCCGAACGTGTATGACCGTGCTGATTATGTTAGGAGGTGCTCCATGTTTTGCGCCCTCTGATGTGTTGAATGACGGGAAGAGCTGCATGTGAACGCTCAGGCTCCGGTACACATCATTACAGTGTAGCAGTGTGTAGGTTAAAGAATTAGCAAGGTGGCCGGGGTGGGGGGGTGTTTAGTACCCAGGCTATTGTCAGCCGTGAAGTAGACTATGTGAGGATTCGCACATTAAGTGACAGCGGAGGTTGAGCTGGTGTTCTGTGCGCTGAGTGTAAGGGAGCTGTAACATGGTTCTGTACACGTGCAGAATACCAGCCTTGCTTTGACACTCTTTATGAAAAAAATTAGGGAGGAACAAAGGCAGTTGTTTGGACCTCTCTTCCTTGTCCCTATCCCCGGGCAGAAAATGGGACTTCTCTCTTACTCCCCGCTTAACCCCAGAAACCAGAACCACACCCCACTCCTCTCCTCCCCCGTCTGTGGCTGTGGGGGTGCTGGCCCCCTGTTCCCCCTCCTCACTGCACCTCTGACTCACACCCTCAAACAAGCAGAAAGGGAAGGGTCAGCCCTAGGCAAGCTGGTCTCCTATGCTGCCCAGGCCCCTTAATTACCTTGGCCAGTTCTGAGCCTCCTTGCAGGAACAATCCTCCTTCTCTTGTCCCCTTATCACGTTCCCTCGCACCTCCTCCACCACCACTATCTCCTCCTGGCCCTTCGGCTTTTCCCCCTGCCCACCACACACTGCACCTTGAGGGTATGACAGGAGTCAAACTACAATGACCGTCAGTGGGGTTAGGGGTGCTGGATTCAGTGCCCAAGCCACAAGCTGTGTATTGCACTTTTTGGTCCCACAAGGACTCTGCTGGCACGCTGTAGCTACCTAATGCATGTTAATGTAGTCCAGCGGGGCCCACATGGAGCAGTGAGATCACACCGTGCAGCCTGCACAACCCCAAGAGCACCGCTTGCCTCCCACCAGACCTGCTCTGCATATGTACCATGGGCAGTGGAGAAGAACGTCCCCCGTGGCCATGGTGCTATTTGCTGTGTGTGTTGGACTCCAGCTTCCTAGATTTAAACCTGAATTAGTCATTACCTGTGTAAATCAGGATGCTTCTGGACAGTTAGAGAGGCTTGGTATCACTGCACATGTAGGGGAGTTGGCTGTGTGAGTGTACGCTAGGAGCTGGAACGGCCTGAAGCTTACAGTGCCAAGGGCAAGTGTGAGTGTGAGGTCAAAGAGGGTAGATGGTAGCGAACGGGTGGGGTGGGCAGCCTTTGTTGCGGTCCTTTAATAGTATTAGCTTGAATGCTGTGAATGGGTTGTAAAAGGTGGTGGTGACAAGCTTGTTCATTTCAGCAACTGTGGGTTGGCAGAGTAAAGGTGTTAAGGGGGGGGGGGGCGGGCGTGATGGGATTGATGTAACGCTGCCCTCTGTCAGCACTGCCCCAAAGGCAATCTTAACTGTGCAGTGTCTGCTCTTCAGCCGATTTTGGTCAACTCAGCGTTCTGCAAGGGGATGCCCGCCCCACCCCCCACTACCCGCTAACTGCGCGTTCATGGAGGGTTTAGCCACATGCACTGACATTTCAAATAATGATTTGGGACTGGCACCATGACGGGCTTGACACTGAGCCACAGACCGTTCTGTTCACATCCCCGGCTGTGCTGTAGTCAGTGAAGTATGCAGAAGCACTTGCAGCCCTAAGCATGCTGTGTCCAGTGCCAGCAGCCAGGAGCAGGAGCACTGGTTGCCCCACTGCCAACTCAGGTTTGGTCTCATGACCTGGCCACCATGAGGGAGGGGCCATGTGACCAAACTTGAGTGAGTGGCATTGTGACCCCAAACACAGGGGGAGGGGACACTGCTCAGATATGTCTCTGTGGCCCCTCCATCATGATGAAAAGGCCATGGGGTCCAAAATTGAGAGAGTGGTGCCATGATGGAGTGAAAGAAATGGGGTGGGAGGCAGTTGCAACACTGCTCACTCAACTTTGGCACCCGTCACAATGGAGGGGGCACAGGGCCAAACCTGAGTAAGCATCTGAGTGGGGTGGTCAGCACTGCTCCTCTTTAGTGCTGCTGTGGGCACAGCCCCTGCCCCAGGGCTCCCTGCCCCCAGCATTATCCTGCTTGCCACATCCCAGTGAGTGAGGAAAGTAACAATGCATCAGAATGGGGGGGGTTGGAATGCAGGGACTGAGCTTGGTATGGACTTGGGTGGGTGAGGAGCTAAGGCCAGGGGCTGCACCATGGCTGGCTCCACAGAGGTTGATGGGGAAAATTTCTTAGATTGCTAATTTGGTTCACAGACTTCCAGGGCCAATCTAATTCATTTTCAGGGATCAAATTACATCCCATTTGTGATTTACAAATATAGGGTCAGATTGATCAAATGGATAGATAAAACTAGATGCTGCCAGTGAGTGCCCCTAGATTGTGAGCCAATCCTCTGATGTGAGATGAACTGAAGTAATATGTCCGTTGGCTTATGAGTTTGATCACATACAGATGTGCAATCAACCTAAATCCCTGGCAAAGCCTTCACGCATCCCAAGGCGCATGTGTGAGGATGACTGTGTGTGGGGAATAACTGAGGCAGTGTTGCCTAGTGAATAGAGCACTGGACTAGAACTCAGGAGACCTGAATTCTATTCCCAGCTCTGCCACAGGCCTGCTGCACAACTTTGGGCAAGTTATGTCCCCCTATGTGCATCAGTTTCCCCACCTGTAAAATAGGGATAAGGATGCTGATCTTCTTTCTAAATCATTTTGAGATCTGCTGATAAAAAGCACTTTAAATGATCTGGGTATGATGTTATTCACAACCTGGTTTTTGATCTCTAAATGCAGTATTGGTAAAATGTATGTTTGGTTGTTTGGGGAGATCCGGGGGAGGGACCACTGCTGATTTCTGCTAGAAAAGCCCAATGCTGGCCCTCAAAGATCCAAAGCTTCCTTTTAAAACAAATAGCTCATATGCAATAATGCTGGGCAAGCTGCAGAATGATCTGTTACTCATATGTAGAAAACATGCTACGGATTGTGACCAAATTATTGATAATATTCCAGGGATAATACATGTATTGGTTCCTATGCTGGTCTACGTACAATGAAAAATTACATTGCTTAGAAGCCAAAATGAAGCACTGCGCAGCAGGGAAAAATATAATCCAAAAATAGACCCATAGAGTGGGCTTCACAAAGGCACCTAATTTCTGTTGATTTCAATCTAAAATTAATTTAAATCAATGGGAGTTAGGAACCTAAATACCTTTGTGAATCCCACCCTTACTGAATGTACAGGCTCACAATCAGAGAGCCAATAGTCCCTTCCAGAAGTAGCACTGCAAACAGATTTTCAAAAATATCACAGCACAGAATCTAATCTAATATACGTTTTGCTGCTTTGATTTTGCTCAGAGACCCACAATTATTTTGAGGCTATACCTGTATGTTTTTTGCAAAGGGTAAAGTCTTCACTAGGAAAAAGATGTGTTCTTACCTGGTATTAGCAAACACAAGATAACACCTGAGTTTTCACTCTAGGCTCCTCTGCAGTCTTTACCTTGACCTGCTAAAAGGTAGTGAAAACTATGAACGACCTTGTCTTCGCTAGGATGCACTTAGTAATACTTGGTAAGGGCAGACCTTTTGGTAAAGAGGCATCCTGAGAGTTCAGTTAGGCATGAATACTCCCATGAAGTAGAAGAATCTAGACTTGGCTAGACTGTGGAAATAAATGTGTTTTGAACATTTCTTAACAAGTGCCGACAGACAGTGATCTTTAAAAAATGTATATGCTAGTTGTGATTAACCCATCCCTATTTAGTCATTTAGCATCTAGTGCAGACAAACAGCCTGTAAAACACAATCTATTTGATGAGCATGCCTCCTGACTCTGGAAAAAGGGAGAGTGCTGCAGAGTGCTAAGCGAGTGGCAGTACAGGGAAGTTGCCTAAACCCTATGACATGAAGGACTGATTCAGCAGCATCTAATAACAGCCATAAGGGTTTCTCTTCAGCCTCCAAGTGCTCAAAGATGGTGCAGCCCATAGCCACATTTTAGGACTCTGCAGGCAACAGGTTGAGCGTCCATGCTCTGGCAGGAGCCCTGACTCTCAACAGATACAGACAAACATGCACACAGGCAATGCAAGGCCTTTGGAAGTGGGCAGTACCATAGGAGAATTCAAGAGGTCTTTTCTCTTTTCCCTGCAATGAAGGCAAAACTCCTGTTTTTTTGCAAATGCACTTTCTGGCCTTAGAACACGCACTTAAACAAATGTAATAGGGACATTTTTTTATTAATCTAAATGGTTACCCATCATCTAGCTAGTCATCAAGAGGCAACAGGCAGAAAAAGCAGTTTTAAAAACTATCCAGCAGACCATGTTTTATTTAATTCTTTATTTTGACATCAAATAGCTTGAGAAAATCTTGGACAGGTAAAGTATGCTGCTGGATTTTTTTTTTTTAACGTCTTTTGTAACATTTGTTTCAAGGTGCAAAAGAGGTTTACATGTGTGTTTCATGTTACATAGCAAAACTTTAACAAAACAAGAAGACGTCAAAAACAGTATACGCATCAGCAGAATAATCCAACAAATACATTATGGCACTTGAGCCTTGTACTAAAGAAAGGGCTCTACAATGAAAAGATAGGTAGTGCACAAAAAAAGCTTCTTTTTTATATATATACACACACACTAAGGGAGCATAAAGTGGCTTTTTAATGCAAGTCTTTGTGACTAGCAACTTCTTTCTTTTCATTCTCAGATGGTCACTATCTAATGAAAACAGATTACTTATTGGAGGTGCACAGGGATACAGAGCATACTCATTGAAGAGGGGATTGCAATATGGTAGCATATATTTCTTTAAAAGTTTAGGCACATTTGAATGCAAAAAATGAGTTTTTTAAAAAAAATCTCCTACAGACAGTGCAAAATTTGAAGTGCCCTCACAAAGGCAACAATCACTTAGAAAACAACCTTTAGGACATAAAAAGATATCTGCATTTGAATTAAAACATAAAAAAGAATGCAAGTAGAAAAAAAAAGGTTTGTAATGAAATATGAATTTTTGGTACCCAAAATTTAAATCACTGAAGGCAATCTGAAATTGTGGTATATTTTTGGGTACTGACTAAGCATGCTATGCATTAAGACCTGGCCTTAACTTCATAAATAGAAAAATATTCAGTTTTGTAAAGCTGTAATATATTTGTAAATAGCTTTCAAAATAGCTGACGTAATGCTGAATAATTGATCACACTAATTCTGCTGTCACTATCTTAGTGTTTGCATCCACACAATCCTGCTAGTTTTAAATTGGGATGCATCCTAGTTTTAAAAGCAGGATATATGTACAAGAACAGGGATAGATCTTGTTCCCATTTAAGTCTATGGTTAGATTGACTTCAGTGGGGCAGGATTTTTGGTGGAAACAGTTCTAATTCTCAGATGTTTGGTTTCATTTTTGGCCCAGATCTTTAAGAATTAAAATAATCAATTACTGAAATGGATCATGACTCCAGTTTGAGACCTACCGCTTCCACTGCAAAACACACTGACCTTGCATTATCAGTAGAAACGTAAGCTGTTCCTTCTTTCTTCCATAGTGACAAGTTTTCTAATTTACCAATCTCATAAATGTACGAGAAGGAAAAAATCAGGAAATGTCACTGACAACGTAACAGTAAAGTCACCACACACACCAAGAAATTGCTCCTGCTTTTTTTGTTTGTTTGATTTTTACTTCAGAACAACTCCTGTTGTCTTTCATAGGAGTTTTACCTGAGACAAAGTCTGCAAGATCAAGTCCACTACAAACAAGAAGTGGCTTTTATACTCCGTTGGAAACCCAGATATCATCAGATGAGCAAGTTCATATTACTACCTTCACGTGTGCCCTGAACTTCTTAAAGTGATTGTTATTTGAATGGCAACAGGTTTGCTATGCAAAGCAAGTTCATCTGCTCTATTATTGTTTGGTAAAAGCATAATTAGCTTCCCTGAATATTTTTCCTTCTCAAACATAGTCTCTACAAGATATTATTTTTCTTTTTCATGTCCAGCACTAGGTATCTCAGTTAGTGCTGGCTTCTCTACTGCAAATATAAAAGTATATATGAAATATAATCATCATATAAGCTAACAACCAGTTAGCCTCAGGCACAGATAACTACATATGTGATATGGTACCTCAAAAGCATATGAAAACATATGCTGTTTTATGTATTATAGACTTTGTCAGCTGGGTTTACTGAATGGCTACATTCAATTGTCTGATATGTGAGCAATGCATCTTTTATATATAACATTATTTAAGGTGCTTTTTTAAGAAAAAATTAAGTTTTGAACAAGTTAATGATGTTGATCACAGACACTGCCTCCAGTTAAACGTATGTATTGTGGGAAATCATTATTTTTCAATCTTCGGCTCCCACTGCTTTTGTTACAATGTACATTTGAACTAAATGAGGTCTTATTGCAAAGGCCAAGGCTAACAAAGAATCCCAAGTTGCTGGTGTGCACCCCTATTTGTCAAATCATTTTTAATAGTCTCGGCCATGTTTTGATACCCTTCCTTATGTTGGGTAGCACTTTATCCCACATGCAGGCTCATTGACTTCAGTGGGACAATTTGTAGCTGACGGTCCTACTCACCCTGGGTAAAGTATCAGAATCTGGCCCTCTGTTTCCAGTTGCCAACCATGGCCCACATTCATTTATTTAAATTCATCCAAGGATTAAGTTTGACCCAGTGTACTTATTTGTTGGGAGAACCAAGGAAGAAGCCATTAATTTAAATAATGTGAAGTTTAGAGGAGCTCTGTCTAGTTTATCATAAAGAACATGGAAGTTGTTAACATACTATATTTGACTGGCAGCTCTGGGCTACAATTGGGTTGACATTTGTCTTTTAAACTTAGATACAAGGTTTCCGGTGGCCCATTCGGATCTTCACCTCTGCTTATGTGTGTCAATAATATACAGTACACCAAGATTTTCTCAACACACGAAAAAATTGCTACAAAATGAAAATAAAAATGTGTGCATTTTGAACAAGGCACTTAGGAGCCCCCAACGGTCTTTGGGTAATGAATTGCAAAGAAATACCAACGCTTTCTCTGCATAAGCACAAAGACAAGTGCTTTATCATATTCACACAAAAAATGAGGCTACTGGAAATGAAACTAGTGATATGCGTTAGCAAAAGGGCTGTGGAATTAAGAGGAGATGAAAGCACTTCACAAGTTGAGAGCTCACCAGCTTCCTAGGGATTCTGAAAAAATACAACACATGCAGCTAGTAGTTACCTGTAGATTTAGAACTAACGTCTGTGTTCTGATATATACATCCTCCCCTCCCCCCCACTAACTCCCTCTGAAGTTAAGATGCACATGCCTTTGGCTTGCAGCGTAAACTTGTACTGTCCCTCTTTATGTCTGTTCTTCCCTACTGCAAGTTGTTTATCAGCATACAAGGAGTTCTACTTTTGTTGCAATGGGGACCATTAGAAACAGTCATTTATTGCAATATTTGCAGTATTCCCTTTCATTAGAATGTGAGATACGGCAATCAACTGAACTAGATAGGGTGGCAAATGCCTAATTTTTAATGGTACCCAGTACAGGGAAGATTACAGTTTATCTTCGTCTTCATTAGATGCCCTTCATAAGTGGTTTAAACTCCTATTAGTGTCAATGGGAATTACATGCATTCATGATTCCAAGGTCCAAAGGGACCATTGTGATCATCTAGTCTGTAGTCTGACCTCCTGTATAACACAAGCCATAGAGCTTCCTCAAAATGAATGTATGGGTGAGTTGAATAGAGTTTGACAACACTTATTAATATTAAAGGCAATGGCATACATCCATAGAAAGGCACACATGTTTCCCAGCTGGCTTGCCATCAAAGCACTACACATCCCAGGACTCAGATCAGAGAAGATTAAGTGCATTCGATCCAGCGTGGCCACTGGGTGAGATAACTGCAACTGGATATAAATTCAATGCATTCATGAAGGGGGAAAAACATCTGCTGATGTCAGCCAGTAAGGGAAATCTTAAAACAATATTACTTTCAGAAAGGTGCACTTTGTCACCATACGAATATGACAGGATGGAATCTACCAAGATCTGAGCTATGTAACTAGGCAGTCTTTAGTGGGGCTTCCTTATGGCTCATCCTGGAGCCACTGAACTTTTCAGTGGAAACATCAATTACTTAAATTCAACTCGGGCCCAGGCTCAAATGATTCTCAGCAAAGGGTCAACAAAGCCAAAATCTTGGGCTGATAAAGGCTACAGGAATCCTCACCCTAATTAATGCATGGGGTAAATAAGAGCCATTGCAAATTTCAAATTAAGTTGGCCTCCCATCCTTGCAGGCCATCCGTAATAACAAAACCTCTTCCATTAAGGGTTTTAGCAAATGATCAATGAACACTCAGACTGGAAATCACTGGTGCCTATTGGAGTGTTTACGTGTGTGGCAATTTAGCTAAAGTGATGTATGAACTAGGTAGTATGCTGTTGGGATTCTCAGAACCTTGTAGGCTTTTTTAACATGGGAACGCTCATACTGTATTTTGCAAATTCTCATCTTCCCTGTTTACATAAAAGGACTGCAAGGAATGTGATGAAGTTGATGCAGTTGTCAACTGGCTCCGATTCTCTTCTTCCATCGGGGCAGCATTTTTGGCTGCTGGGGCATGCAATCGGTGAGCATCTAGCATTTCCAGCAATAAATCATAAAGGGGGACTACATTTTTGCACTTCATGTTGTATAGGTGCTCCATCCCTTTATTGCTGTGGATTTTAATGAAAACAAAGTCAGAGGACACTCCATAATGAGATGACAATCCATAATATTTATTGTGATTGCCATTAAAAAGCTACCATCTGGCAACAGTTACCTAAGATATCAGTTTCCCCCCAATGTGTTGGCTTTTAATGCTAATTGCATATCCAGCCCATAACTACCAAATCATTGGATTGCCAGACTTACCATAACAAGAAAAATAACAAAGTTTACAAATGGCAAAAGAACAAACAAAACCAAAAACAAACCACCACCCTGGGTTTTGCCTGAACGTCTAGATCAGTTCTGGGATGAAAAAAAATGAGGGAGTGTTATTAACCCTTTCACCACTCACATTTGTAACTTTAGTGACGCTTGCCACTATTTTAAATGCCACTTATGTAGTGGGATCAAGGAACCCTAACTCCATTCACCAACCAACCAGTGTGCTTTGCCACCTTAAAAATAAACTGTACCTGTTTAGAACTGTCAGATTTCTAACACTCCAGCTATAAGGTAGAGCCCAGTTTCACGTCAAGAACTGAATAATTGAATTGATCAGGGTTGTATAGACCTTTTGCTTAGACTAAGAGCAAATTAAATTCTTCATACACTGTTAATATTTAATAACTGTTAATTATTATTAAAAATCATGGAGATAGAGTCTGAATTCCCTACTTTGAGAATGCCTGTGCCTATCAATGTGAGCAGGGGTTGCGGAACTGGGGTGTTATATACAGCTGCAATTTACTCAGTATGTTATAAACAGAGTAAGACATTGTGTTTATAACAACAACAATCAGGTCCTGCCTCCATCATCAGACCCCCTTGCAGTATCGTGACACCAAAAGCAGAGGAACCTTAAAGAGCACAAGAAACAAATAGCGTTAGGGACAGTTTCCCCTCCCACATGATATTAAACAGAAGGGCTGTTTGTATTTCGGAATTATGGGCCACACTGTGATACCCTCACTCACGCTGACTAGCATGTTGCCCCACAAGCAGTCTCACTGAAGAAAAAGACCACTTGTGGAGTAAGTTACTATTCAACACGAGTTTATCAGAATCTGGCTGTATCGACAGAGCAAAACCTTCCTTGCATGCTGAACTTTGCACAGTTGTCTTGTACAATGCCAGAAGGCTGCATGTGCACTCTCTCACCTCATGTGCCTGATGTGCGAGAGTATGAGGAGGAGCTGAGCCAGTCGTCTGTGTTGCTGATCCGGAGGGAGACCTGACTTGGCCATTAAATGAATCAATGTATCTGTGATTTTGTCCAGAACACGATGAATATGCTCCTTCTCTTCCAAAGATTTCAAGGTGCTGGAAAGAAACGTATATACACCTGGGGTGGGGTGGGGGGAGAACAACACAAAGAGAGATTAGACTTTCACAGCTACAGTCTCATAGACAGGGATCTTAAGAGGCCAGAAGAGGCATGAGAGCCAAACGCACTATGAACTTAGTTCTCTTCTGGCAGTAGGAAGGTGAACAGGAGGTTAGAGACAACCTAAAGAGAACATGGCTAAGGAAAGAATGGAGGTCTCTCCAAAATGACAATGGTGAGAATCAGGAATGGACACACATTGGTCAAGATGAAAAACAAAACAATGGGTATACTCAGAAAATATTAAACAACCCAAACTGCAAATATAAGTGACAAACAATAAATAATCAGTTTTCTTGTTAAGCCTTCTCTGCTCCTGCTGCTTCAGCTCCCAGAGATTATTATTAAACGGTGGTGGGTTTCATGTACAAACCCAGCTCCACCCACCCACCCAAAGAGGATATGGTGAAAGCAAACTGATTGGCACTTTGGTTGGAGTCCTTTATGCTGTATCTACAATAAAACAAGGTAAAAAAAGTGTTTCTGCATGAGGAAAAGTGTTTCTCATAGATAAACATAATGTGGGAAAATCAAAGTGACTGAAAGGGAAAATTACACGGCAGCCTTTACCCCACTTCCTCCATGTCTTAGGGTCTCTGGCTATTTCAAAGAATCTTTTTTTCCCCAAGGAAGGTGATGCTATTAGGTCAGTTATTGTATTCTTCAAACAAGATGGGCGGGGTTTGTAAAAGACTAAACTCCAAGCCACAGACCTTCATAAACAATCCACAATAAAATCTAGCACTTGCAGTTTACTATTTTTCTCAATGCAGACTGATAGCACTGGTCCAATCTGAAATTAACCAGCAACCAGTATAGTAGTGATGACAGCATCTGGAGAAACAGTCAAGTGGAACTGGAGATAAAGGGCCAGATGATGAGTTCAGTTACTCCAGATTTAAACCCAGGTAAGAGATCAATTTACGATAGTTATAATAAATCTCCCACTTTTCTTGCTCCATCATGCTCTGTATTAGACCTCACTGAATAATTGTGTAATTGGTTTGAAGTTACTCCTGTCCCCACCTCTACTGTCTGTCACCTCCTAGTCCCTCACATTTGTTAGCTGTTTGGTGCAAGGACCCTGTTTTCTATCTGTATTGAGAGACACCTACAGCTCCTTTGGACACCGTTAGAAATAATCGTATTAATAATAATGATCATAAGTGTAATTCTGTTGATTTCACTGGCATTTACACCAGAATAAGTGAGATCAGAATCTATCCTGCTGACAGAGAACAGAACAGCTATTACAGTGTGGCCTCTGGAAGGCAGCAGTCGCAGCTCTTCCTTTTATTGATTTGGCTGCACTGGACTATTGCTATAAAGTTGTTATAGAAATATGAAGCAGTGACTGCTTGTCCTATATCATTTTTCAGACTGGAGTAACTGCATTGAAGAGAACAAGACCCTTAGACCTTTCTCAGCCAAATGATTTTCAACCCTCCACACACCCATGCTGCTAATAGGTTTTATGGCTTAGCAATATTTTAGAGGGACTAATTTCTTAGTTCTGACTCACTGGGCTTAATCCATTAGTGGGAAATGTTTTCATAGTCTCATAGTAGCACCAGCACAGCTCGGCTTGGCCAGGGGATCCTGCCAGGTGTTACGAATACTTTAGGAATTCCTCCCAGTTTCATACTTCTAAAACCCTCTCAAAAGGAAGGAGTCCTGCCCGGAGCTCCCAGGTCTCACACTTCTTTAGCACAGGAGCCATCAAAGAGCTTTGTTTAAAAATATCAAAACAAATCCCCAAGAAATCCCCAAAGATTTGGCAATTGGCAACCCTTACTAATTAAATGTTGAATGAAAGACAGCTATTTGTTATCTCACTGCCCCAGGTGATTACTGTTGCCTTGCCTCACTGAGCAGGCATTTCAGAAACAGGAATATCAGCTGTCCATCACCAAAGAGAAGGGCTGCTGCCTTCAGAAAAGTTCGCTCAGCAAGGCGAGAACTGGCTGCCTTAAAGTAAGTATCTTCAAAGCTGTTTTCTTCCAACTCTGTATAACAATCCAGTATCCTGAACATCATGGAAGGAGAGAGACAGGGAAAACCACAGCCACTGCAAGGGTGGGGCTCATATTCTGTGCCAACAAGGCAAAGCTGTGCTTCGAATGGATTTGTGGAGGGGACTACACAATATGTTACCATATATGCTGTTGGCAAATGGTAATGACAGACATTTTGGATGCTACTGTTGAGGAGAACGCCCACTTCACCCTTTCTAGAACCACACAAGTGGAGTTTAAAGTGTCTGTTCAGCCTTGGAATCCGAAGACCACTACTGGCGATGCAACATCCCACCCTGCATGTTTCACCTGTCACAAGACAAGATGACCTAGATCAGTGGTTTTCAAACTGTGGTCCACAGGACTATCGAAGATTTCCAAAAGGGTCAGCACCTCCATTTGAAACTTTTTAGGGGTCTGCAAATGAAAAACGTTGAAAACCACTGATGTATAAGAATGACTCAGGGGGAAAGGATGTTTAAAAAACATTATGTCAATGGCAAAGAACAACAGCTGATTAGGATGTCCCATGAAGCCATCCACCATGTGGTTTTAAGGCTGTGTAGTACTCTCCCTGAAGTATTCATAAAACTAACTCAGTTCTGTCAAAAAGAAAAGGAGGACTTGTGGCACCTTAGAGACTAACAAATTTATCTGAGCATAAGCTTTCGTGAGCTACAGCTCACTTCATCGGATGCATGCAGTGGAAAAACAGTTCTGTCAGTCTAATAGGTTTAATAGGTAAATCAATTAAATTAATTTTCTGCTTTGACAGAAATATCACCACATTGGTTTCCAGAGATAAAGGGTGATCACTTTGCCACATACCACTGATCCTTGTATCAGATCCAATCTAACAGCAAGAACTCCAGCATTATGTTGCTGCCTTTGTGTTTCTGATGCTTGTTCTCCTTGACCACAATGGTAAGGAAGAGCCCTTGAAGCACTGCACTGCTGAACTGAATGTACTTTTCAAAAATACAGCTTTGTTTTGCAGCTGAAAGGTTTATTTCGTTTTCTGCAGCCCTGAAGGGATAGATTCTGTTTTGTTATTGAGCTGGTGAAATGGCAGCACTGTCCTAGTTATAAGAGACAAGCTGTCGCCATGGTATCTTGGGAGAAATTCACAAATGGTATCAATATAGCGCAGGGGTCGGCAACCTTTCAGAAGTGGTGTGCGGAGTCTTCATTTATTCACTCTAATTTAAGGTTTCGCGTGCCAGTAATACATTTTAACATTTTTAGGTGGTCTCTTTCTATAAGTCTTTTATATATAACTAAACTATTGTTGTATGTAAAGTAAATAAGGTTTTTAAGATGTTTAAGAAGCTTCATTAAAACTTAAATTAAAATGCAGATCAGTTTAGTGTAGTGGTTCTTTACCTGGGGTGCACGCACTCCCTGGGGGTGCGAGATGCCCTTTCTGGGGGTGCGAGACATGCGAGATTTTTTTAGAAGGTAAATCATCGAAAACACAAATTAAGCACAGGCACATAAGTACAACTACTTTGTTTCATCAAACTTATGTATTTATTAACATTATACATTTTTTAACAATTTCTGTAATATACAAAGTTTTTAAGTTTAAGTTTTTAAGCTAATTGTAGTGTAATTTTTGATAAGGGGTGAGAAAACATATTTTAAGAACTCCAGACCATCAGCAGGCTGAGCGGGGCCAGGTGTAGTGTATTAAATTGCTCCCCATAGGAACGTGCTACTTATGGTGTACTACTTACGGCTGCCCGTCCTGACGCTCTGAACGGCATGGTAGGGGATGGAGAACAGGGGTGGTTGGACAGGCGTGGGAGTCCCGGGGAGCCTGTCAGGGGTCGGGAGTGTGGACAGGGGACAGGGCAGTCAGGGGACAGGGAGCGGTCAGGAGACAAGGAGCAGGGGGGGTTGGAGGGGTCAGGGGTTATGAGGTGGGCAGTCAGGGGGCGGGAAGTGGGCCAGCTGTTTAGGGAGGCACAGCCTTCCCTACCCCAGTGTAATGTATTAACATTTCTCCCCGTAGGAATGTGCTACTTACGGTGTACTACTCAGGGCTGCCAGTCCTGGTGCTCTGCAAGCAGCACATTCCTACGGGGAGAAATTTAATACACTGCACCAGCAGACAGAACCCCAGCCCGGCAGCGGGCTGAGCGGCTTAGCCTGCCGCTGGTCTGGGGTTCCATCCGCCGGCTCCTGCCAGCCGGGTCCCGGCTGCTGGTCCCGCTCAGCCCGCTGCCGGTCTGGGGTTCCGTTCACCCAGGCTGGCAGTGGGCTAAGCAGGGGCGGCGGCTGGGACCCGGCTGGCAGTAGCGTGCCAGTAAAAATCGGCTCTCGTGCTGTCTTTGCCATGCGTGCCGCAGGTTGCTGACCCCTGATATAGTGCATCTTGCAGTGCAAATACAAACTCTCACTTTTCCATACAGAGGGAAAGAGGCTTGAAGAGAAAAAAGCCGTTTTTACTTTTTTCGGCTCAAGACCACAGAGAAAGGAAGAAGTTACAAGAAACAGTGAAAAGGGACAGAGTCCTGATTGGTGGTGGAGGAAGTGTGGAATTAGATATTAGATGATGATAGCATCAAGGAATCCTCATCACTGGCGGTTTTTAAGAACACATTGGACAAAACACTTGTCAAGGATAGTCTAGATTTACTTAGTCCTGCTATAGCGTAGGGGGACAAACTTCATGACTTCTTCAGGTCCCTTCCTGCCCTATATGTCTACAGTTAATCTCAATATTCTCTAATATGACTGTGCACTAAAAATTTCAGGAAAAGGAAAGTGTTCTAGACTTAATAAAAATCATTTGTCTGGTGCAGTAAATCTACACAACACCTTAGAAATACAATTTAACAGATTAGATTTGAGATTGATTTTAAATATTTATGGCTAAATATGTCTAATTCAAATTGGCTGAAAACACATTTAATTCCTCTTGAGATCAATTGTGTTTGTTCCATGTATATGTAATTTGTGTAACATGGTTCTCAAAATTTTTTCCAAGATTTTTGTGTACATTTTTCACCTGTTTTTGCTTTGTGACATTTGTGTGTATTTTCTACAGGTTATGTTTCCAAATACAATGTCTGTATTTTTTCTGTATATTTTCCACAGGAATCCAGTCTCCTTCTCTATACAGGGAATGAGGTAGCTGTAACATATTTCTTTTTATCCTCCTCATTCAATGTGTGGCCACAGGCATGGTTTACCACACACTATCCACCTTGAGTACAGAATTACTCATTTCTTTTTTTTATTACACTTACCATAGTAGTTTCTAAGTGCATCACAAATATTCATTAATTTATCTTTATGACATCCCTGCAGAGAGGAGTTTTTACAGATGGAGAATTGAGGAAGAGAGAGATTAAGGGCAAAATTTGCAAGCATTTGTGGTGGGTGGCTCAATCACTGGGCAGCCAGCTTGAGACACTGAAAACCTGATTTTTCAGAATACTTAGCATTTTTGTCGCACTTTATATGTTTTCAGCACTGTACAGATATTTATTAATTCACCATTACAACACCCCAGTGAGGTAGGTGGGTGAAATACTATGACCCCATTTTAGAGTTGAGGAAACTGAAATGCAAAGTGACTTGCCTAGGATTCAAACACAGGGCCTCCTTTTGCCTAACCCATGTTCACTCCTCAGACTATACTGCTAGGGGTTTTAAGTAGCTGCAGCTCTCACTCAGTTCATCTGCAGTTGCGAGAGCTCAGCACTTTTGCAAATTAGGTCCAGGAGTCTCAGGTTAGGCACCCATAAAAGTTCATGATCACCTGGGAAAAGTTTGGTTTAAGAGACTTTCCTAGCATCACACAAGAACTCTGTGGCAGAGGCAGGGATATAATCCAATTCTTCAGAGTGGCATTCAACATCTTAACCACAATGTTATCCCTTCTCTTTCTGTGGCCCATAACCTTTTTCTCTACACACATTCCTGCAATAAACGAGGCCCAGGAGTCTTACAGACACCACAGTCATTCTCTGTGCAACCCTAATTCATTCCCACAGCACTGGTCATCCTATGCATTGAATGAAGCAGGGTCCTGTGGAAAAACCAGTATGTGATTGTATAATTAACAAATGAGCCATAATGTGTGCACACAAGAGAACCTAAACCATCCACAAAAAAGTGACATTGACCCAAGGTGCATTCTGGGCAATATTCACTCCTGGACCTGATTAAAGTTCTGATATCTCACAGCCCAGTATAACTAGGAGGTGTGGGGGTGTCAAGGTTCCTTCCCCACTCTGAACTCTAGGGTACAGATGTGGGGACCTGCATGAAAGACCCCCTAAGCTTATTCTTACCAGCTTAGGTTAAAAGCTGCCACCACCAAAGTGTCTAACAAAAATAACAGGGGAAGTGCCCACTTGGAAATGTCTCCCCACCCAAAATATCCCCCCCCCAAGCACTACACCCCCTTTCCTGGGGAAGTTTTGATAAAAATCGTCACCAATTTGCAGAGGTGAACACACACCCAAACCCGTGGATCTTAAGAACAATGAAAAAGCAATCAGGTTCTTAAAAGAGAATTTTAATTAAAGAAAAAGTAAAAGAATCACCTCTGTAAATTCAGGATGGTAAATACCTTACAGGGTAATCAAATTCAAAACATAGAGAATCCCTCTAGGCAAAACCTTAAGTTACAAAAAGACACAAGAACAGGAATATACATTCCATTCAGCACAACTTATTTTATCAGCCATTTAAACAAAACAGAATCGAACACATCTCTAACTAGATTGCTTATTAGCCCTTTACAGGAGTTCTGACCTGCATTCCTGCTCTGGTCCCGGCAAAAGCATCACACAGACAGAGAGGACACTTTGTTTTTCCCCCCCTCCAGGTTTGAAAGTATCTTGTCTCCTCATTGGTCATTTTGGTCAGGTGCCAGCGAGGTTACCTTTAGCTTCTTAACCCTTTACAGGTGAAAGGGTTTTTCCTCTGGCCAGGAGGGATTTAAAGGTGGTTAGCCTTCCCTTTATATTTATGACAGGGGGAGTGTCTAAAGTTTTGCTACATATATTTCCAAAGGACACACAGCATATGCTGCTAGCCCTGTATCTCTCTCTCACTCCCCCTCTGAAGGCTGCATAGTTGTTCTCTTCAGTGCTGAGTGAGTAATGCAGCCATGCCATCCCAAAATCGTTACAATACAATGTTTCTTTTATAGCCCCCACCACATACAAAATAAAAACTTTCAATAAGCAGAACATAAAGTCTTTGCGTTCGTTTTGCAGTAGTGCATGCTGGACAGATTTATTACAGTTATTTTGCTCATACACCCAAGAGGTAAGAATACCTCAACCACACACTATTTAGATCCAAGTGCACTCACTTCTTAGTTTTGTACAATTTCCCCATTATAAGAAGAAAACAAAACCCTCTATTACAAAAGCCAGAGAGACACCACAAAGCACAGTTGGCAAGGTCTGAAAAGGATACTGTCTAAGCAAGTCCTGGCATTGCCGATCTGAATAGCATCGCACTAGACCACTCAACTTACTAAACTCCAATTGCGGAACAAGGACACTTCAAAGTGTGGGTCAAACAAAATAGACAAGAGACATAAACGGAACAAAAAAACTTGAATGATGTAGTAATCATTTTCTAGGGTTAAATCAGCTATTTCTTGTAAATCAACAATATGCAAAGAGGATCATTCAATTTCAATGTATTGGCTAAAAATTATCATAATTGCCATGATAATCACTTACACAGATCTTTTTTTATTTTCAGGAAGTATTAAATTTTTTTGCTCTTATGAAGAGACTATATTTTGTTATTTTATCCTCAATTTATCACATTGATAATTATGTTTGCCATATCAATTTAAAGTATGCTGAATAACTGTGTTTCCTCAGATACACTTTGTGATAATTATTGGTGAATGGTGTGGCTAAAGCTATTGGTAAATGCATTAAAAACCACACTGTGCTGAGATTTATGGGGATACACATTTGAGGAACTGTAGAGCTGATTTCCCATATAGAAATTGCCTCAGAACTCCCTTCCAAACTATTCATAGTAGGGGCAACCAACATGTCACCCTACCATTGGCCGGTGTCTCACAACCACCCTAAGTAAAGGTCTCAACAGTTATCAGAGGCTTAGAGGACCCATTACAGCTGCTCAGGGAAGCATGCCACACAGAGCAGCTCCTTTTCCCCAGTCCAATTCAAATCACTGGGGCTTTTCCCCCCACAGAGTTTGTAAACTATGTCAGCCTGATGGGCTGAAAGGGAACCAAGAAACTCTGGGAGCCCTGTCTCTGGGGCATCTAGCTCAGCTGGGGCTCACGGGGCTTGTAGGCTCCCAGCTCCCCTTCAGCCCACCTGCTGGAATTTCATTTTGAAATTATCAAAATGAATATTTGATTTTTTTGCAATGAAACAGATTTCAGATTTCTGTCTCACTAAGAATTTTGAAATTTTTGGTTTTTGTCCCAAAACTGGAACCAAACCAAATTTTCAGAAACATCTGTGAAACAGAATTACAGTTCTCCACCCAGCACTGGTTGAGAAGTACTGCCAGTGTCCTAGCAGCCTGGGAGTCAGTCAGAAAGCTGGGATTCCAACCTGACTTTCGGTGTTCCCCTTAGGCATAACCTGGAGAAGGGTAGGAGACTCTAAGATTAAGTAGAGCAACAGTGTGGTCCAGTACCACTGGAAATTAATTTTCCATTGTGATACAATTACGCACTTTACAACAGAATCCACTTTGCTCTGCCATTGGCTGCTTTGAGCCCACAGTTACCAGAACTCTACATTATTCAAAAGTTACTTTAGATTCTGACTAAAAATGACACTGTTCGGTAAGGTGGTATCAATTTTATATAATCACTTTTGGGAGTAGAACCTCTTAACAGAAATTAACATTCTGACTTTAGAATATGGCTGTATGCTCCAGCTTGAATTTAAAATAAATATTTGTCTATTTTCTCTAATTTTAAACAGACAAAACATTCTGCAATCCTGCATCCCAAACTAAAGGGAAAAATCGTAGGGAAAGGTTGCAGACCAAATTGGATGAACAAGCATCTCAAACAGGTTATCAAGAGAAAGCAAAAAGCTTTCAAGTAATGGAAGAAGGGACAGATCAGCAAGGAAAACTGTCTTTTGGAGGTCAGAAAGCATTAAAAAAGAGTGAGAATTGCCAAAAGCCAAGCTCAGCTAGATCTTGCAAAGGAAATAAAAAACAATAGTAACATGTTCTTTAGCCATATCAATAAAAAGAAAACAAGGAAAGAAGAAGCAGCACAGCTAAATACGGAGGATGGAGTGGAGATTAAAGATAATCTAGGTATGGCCCAACAAATACTTTGCCTCAGGTTTTTAAAATGGGTAATGAGGAGCTTAGGGGACAGTGGCACAGGGCTAATAGGAACAAGGATATGGAAGCAAAAATTACCACATCTGAGTTAGAAGCCAAACTCAACAGCTTAATGGGACCACATCAGGAGGCCTAGATCAACTCCATCCAAAAATATTACAGGAACTGGCACATGAAAGTGCTAGTCTAATAGCAAGGATTCTTAATGACTCCATAAACTCAGGAGTCATACCCTATGACTGGAGAATTGCAAATATAGTACCTATATTTAAGAAAGGAAAAAAGTGATCTCTAAAACTACAGGCCTGTTACTTTGACCACAGTTGTGTGGAAGGTTTTAGAACAAAATGTTGAGAGAGAGGTTAAGAATAAAGAGGTAAAAGGTAACAGGGATAAAATACAACACAGTTTTACAAAAGGTAGATCATGCCAGAGCAACCTGATCTCTTTCTTTGAGAAGAAAACCAATTTTCAGGACAAAAGAAATGCAGTAGATCTACTCTACCTCGATTTCAGTGAAGTATTTGATACAGTTCCACAAACAAATGATTAATTAAATTAGAAAAGATGTGGGTTAATATGAGAATTGAAAGGAGGGTAAGGAACTGGTTAAAGGGGAGAGTATAGTCTTCATGCTGAAAGATCAACTTTCAGGCTGGAGGGAGGTTGCAAATGAAGTGCCTCAAAGATCAATCTTGGGACCAATCTTATTTAAACATTTTCATTAAAGACCTTGGCAGAAAAAGCAATAATGTGATAATAAAATTTGTGGATGACACAAATTTGGGAGGTATTGCCAATATGGAGAAGGACCAGAAATATCATACAAGAAGATCTGAATGACCTTGAAAACTGAAGTAAATGAAATGGTATGAAATTTAATTGCGTAAAGTCATGCATTTAGGGACTAACAACAAGCAGGATGGAGCGAGGCTGTTCTCAGTTGTGGCAGATGACAGAACAAGAAGCAATGGTCTCAAGTTGCAGCGTGGGAGGTCTAGGTTGGATATTAGGAAAAACTATTTCACTAGGAGGGTGGTGAAGCACTGGAATGGGTTACGTAGGGAGGTGGTGGAATCTCCATCCTTAGAGGTTTTTAAGGCCCGGCTTGACAAAGCCCTGGCTGGGATGATTTAGTTGGGGTTGGTCCTGCTTTGAGCAGGGGGTTGAACTAGATGACCTCCTGAGGTTTCTTCCAACCCATATCTTCTATGATCCTATGAAGGCTGAGGGGAAATATGATTGCTCTCTATAAATACATCGGAGGGATAAATGCTAGGGAGGGAGAGGAGTTATTTAAGTTAAGTGCCAGTGTTGGCCAAGAACAAATGGATATAAACTGGACACAAACAAGTTTAGGCTTGAAATTATACAAAGGCTTCTAATCACCAGTGGAGTGAAGTTCTGGAACAACCTTCCAAGGGGAATAGTGGGGGCAAAAAACCTAAGTTATAAGATGGAGCTTGATAAGTTTATGAAGCGGATGGTATGATGAGATTGCTTACAATGGTACATGGCCCATCTACAACTGTTATTTGCAAATATTTCCAATGCCCGTAGATGGAACACTAGAAAGGGAGGGCTCTAGTTTCTACAGAGAAGTCTTTCTAGGTGTCTGGCTGATGGGTCTTTCCCACATGCTCAGGGTCTAACAGACTGTCATATTTGGGATCAGGAAGGAATTTTCCATCAGGACAGATTGGTAAGGTACTTAGGGGGTTGCCACCTTCCTCTGCAACATGGGCCACAGGTCACTTGCTGCTTTGAACTAGAGCAAGGATTCTCAAACTGGGAGTTGTTACCCCTCAGGGGGTCATGAAGTTATTACATGCAGGTCACAAGCTATCAGCCTCCACCCACCAAACCCTGCTTCACCTCCAGCATTTATAATAGTGTTAAATATATATAAAAAAGTGTGCCTTTAATTTATAAGGGGGAATCACACTCAGAGGCTTGCTGTGTTAAAGGGGTCACCAATACAAAAGTTTGAGAACAATGGAACTAGAGTAAATGGTGGCTTCTCTGTAATTTGAAGCCTTTAAATCAAGATTTGAGGACTTTGGTAACTCAGCTAGAGGTTATGGAGCTACTATAGGAGTGGGTGGGTGAGGTTCTGTGGCTCAAATGCAAAGGAGGTCAGATTAGATGATCGTGATGATCTCTTTTGGCCATAAATTTAAGGTGGGGTCAATTTTATGTAATCACTTTTGGGAGTAGAGCCTCCTTTAACAGAACTTATCATTACGGCTTTAGAAAAGTGTTGTATGCTTCAGCCTGCACTTAGAACACATATGTTTCTATTTTCTCTCATTTTAAATAGATGAAACCTTCTGGTCAGAGATGCAAGATCCTTTCTTTTTGTGCCTTACGTCTCAGCTTTATTTGGCCATTTCAACCTCAAGGTCTTTACATACGTTCTGACAAATTTAGCTATGCCTTTGCCATCCCTTCCCTTAGTTTTACCACCTAAACAGGAATGTTTAAACTCCAGTTCTAAAACTAAAATTAGAATCACCCCTTGACACTATGAGGGTTGCTTCAACTACTGTCATCACCTCCTGTCAGATCTTTTTAATACTAATCTTGACCCCCCCCCACTCCCAATCCATCGAAAATACTGCCCAAATCATCCTTCAGGTCTGTTGCTTTCAGTATATCAACTCCTTTTTGAGTCAATTCCCTGGCTCCTTTTTGTACTGAACAAGTTTACACTGTCTGTCTTTGCCTTAAGGCTGTACATCACAAATTCCCCGTCTAATTCTCTGATCCAACCTCTTTTCACATCCAACAACAACTGAAATCAAACAGGTTTCAGAGTGGTAGCTGTGTTAGTCTGTATCAGCAAAAAGAATGAGGAGTGTACACACACACACACACAACATGAAACGATGGGTGTTGCCATACCAACTCTAACGAGACAAATCAATTAAAGTGGGCTATTATCATCAGGAGGAATAATTAACGGTTTGTAGTGGTAATCAGGATGGCCCATTTTAAACAGTTGACAAGAAGGTGTGAGTAACAGTATGGGAAAAAATTAGCAAGGGGAAATAGTTTTTAGTTTGTGTAATGACCCATCCACTCCCAATCTTTATTCAGGCCTAATTTGATGGTGTCTAGTTTGCAAATTAATTCCAGTTCTGCAATTTCTTGTTGGAGTCTGTTTTTGAAGTTTTTTTGGTGAAGAATTGCCACTTTTAGGTCTGTAAACAGCAACAGTAATTGAATTACTACATTAAATAATAAAAGTGTTTATGTGAACATGCCACTTACCTGAATTGAGCAGGATGATTGACTTAAGGCACACAAATTCCTCCCCCTGGAGATTCATCACACGGAACCGAGCAGCAGTGGCCAGCAGCATGTCAAAGATCTCCACCATGCCCTCTACACACTTCCCTTGATTCCTGCAAGAATGCAACCACAGAGCAAGCTATTCACAGATTTATCCAAACAGCAACATGTTTTTCATCCCCAGATCCTTCCACTACAATTTGACTTCTTAACTATCAACTCCATTCTGATTGCATAGTGCTTTTACTCACTATGCTTACTGTGCACCAACGTGTCTAAGCAAAGTGGAAGGTAGTGGAGGATAAGGGCCAACATCCAAAGTGAAAATATAGAGATGTTTATTTTTCCAAAAGAGTTGCTAATTACTTAATGGTCTGTACACCAGTAGGAGTCATCATGCAGGTTAACTTCCTGTGAGCAAACCATCTTAAGAACAAAGATTTTTTTTTAAAGATATTTTCCTTGTTTCTTTTCCCCTTTATTGCTTTGATTCATTTGTCTTCTCTTTTTCTTTAATTTTTCTTTATGCTTCACAGTACTTCTCCCTAATCTTTTCCTGTTGGCATTATAAACTAGTATTCTGACATGTTATTCATATTTCTCTTACATTAGTGTAATGATTCAGGAGTCCCTTATTAGTTAATGGCACTCATGCCATGACATTATATGATTTTGTTTATCTCAAGACAAAGCTCAGTGATGCTGTAAAGCACCCAGCCAGCCCACTAACAATGGCATTTAATCCACGACCCACTGTTCACAATGACAGACTTTGGGCAATTAAATCAGGTGGTTCAGATGCAGTCAGAGTAGTAGTTATCCGAAGTGACTTTCCTTTATGGGATGCTATTGATGGTTGTTTGCATTTCCCTCACTCAGGTACAGCTGAGCTAATCTGAGTCAGGAGGAAGAATGTATGGAATTATACAGAGAACAGACATTCTCTAACCCGCTGGACCAATGTCACACCAGGTGCAATTCTACTGACCTAATGGCATGGCACCAGGGATGAATTTGGCCCTGTGAAACTAAGTAGTAATCTGTCATTGTTATAATGCTAAGAATTACTGAGTTTGCCACTAGAAAGGAAAATCCTTACCAAGTGCAAAAGGTGATCAGATAGTAAATACAAAGACTAATTTTTCTTATTCCTCTGCAGTTTAGTCCTGCAAACTCATTTTGGATTCTGCGAACTTCAAGAGGTTGTACAGGTGTAATTGATTAGAACTTTATTAAAAAAAAAGAAACTGATAAGGAACAAGGTCGAATAGAATCTTCAGATTACTATCTGTTAGCTAACTTGTCTGTGTAGTCCTAACAGGAATAAAAATAGGTAAAACTTATCTGAATGTATCAGAATTTAGAACTATGAGTGCTCATGTGAGCACATCTGTTGATTAAGAAGAGGTCAACTTTACATAACCAGTTTTTGAGTAAAACAGCATTTTAAAGATCACTACTACGGAAAACTGCAAAAAACATTTTAAATCATGTGTATATTCAAATATTACTTATTTCAATGCTCCAAGGGTAGACAAGACACTTGTGAATCTTCTAGTACCAAAGTAATTGCAAAGCAACATTAACTTCTTTCAGTGAAAGACAGTTTAAATGACAGTAGTTTCTCACCTACACCAATTAACACCGCAGTTTTCTGACATAGTAGGAGCTCAGTTACTATGGTGATAAGCACAGAATAAAATCCTAGATGGAAAGATATTCAAGTGGGTACTCAAAGAAAGAGACAGAATACTGAGGAGGGTTCAGTCTAAAATCAGTTTTCTTTAGTCTGTTTATTTACAATGCTCCAGCAGGATCGTGCCAAACCAACCTGATCTCTTTCTTTGAGAAAGTAACAGATTTTTTAGACAAAGGAAACGCAGTGGATCTAATTTACCTAGATTTTAGTAAGACGTTTGATACCGTGCCACATGGGGAATTATTAGTTAAATTGGAAAAGATGGGGATCAATAAGAACATTGAAAGGTGGATAAGGAATTGGTTAAAGGGGAGACTACAACGGGTCCTACTGAAAGGTGAACTGTCAGGCTGGAGGGAGGTTACCAGTGGAGTTCCTCAAGGATCAGTTTTGGGACCAATCTTATTTAATCTTTTTATTACTGACCTTGGCACAAAAAGTGGGAGTGTGCTAATAAAGTTTGCGGATGATACAAAGCTGGGAGGTATTGCCAATTTAGAGAAGGACCGGGATATCCTACAGGAGGATCTGGATGACCTTGTAAACTGGAGTAATAGTAATAGGATGAAATTTAACAGTGAAAAGTGTAAGGTTATGCATTTAGGGATTAATAATGAGAATTTTAGTTATAAGCTGGGGACGCATCAATTAGAAGTAACGCAGGAGGAGAAGGACCTTGGAGTATTGGTTGATCATAGGATGATTATGAGCCGCCAATGTGATATGGCCGTGAAAAAAGCTAATGCGGTCTTGGGATGCATCAGGAGAGGTATTTCCAGAAGGGATAAGGTGGTTTTAGTACCGTTATACAAAGCACTGGTGAGACCTCACCTGGAATACTGTGTGCAGTTCTGGTCTCCCAGGTTTAAGAAGGATGAATTCAAACTGGAACAGGTACAGAGAAGGGCTACTAGGATGATCTGAGGATTGGAAAACTTGTCTTATGAAAGGAGACTCAAGGAGCTTGGCTTGTTTAGCCTAAGTAAAAGAAGGCTGAGGGGAGATATGATTGCTCTCTATAAATATATCAGAGGGATAAATACCGGAGAGGGAGAGGAATTATTTAAGCTCAGTACCAATGTGGACACAAGAACAAATGGATATAAACTGGCCACCAGGAAGTTTAGACTTGAAATTAGACGAAGGTTTCTAACCATCAGAGGAGTGAAGCTTTGCAATAGCGTTCCAAGGGAAGCAGTGGGGGCAAAAGATCTATCTGGCTTTAAGATTAAACTCGATAAGTTTATGGAGGAGATGGTATGATGGGATAACATGATTTCGGTAATTAACTGATCTTTAAATATTCATGGTAAATAGGCCTAATGGCCTGTGATGGGATGTTAGATGGGGTGGGATCTGAGTTATCCAGGAAAGAATTTTCTGTAGTATCTGGCTGGTGAATCTTGCCCATATGCTCAGGGTTTAGCTGATCGCCATATTTGGGGTCGGGAAGGAATTTTCCTCCAGGGCAGATTGGAAGAGGCCCTGGAGGTTTTTCACCTTCCTCTGTAGCATGGGGCACGGGTCACTTGCTGGAGGATTCTCTGCTCCTTGAAGTCTTTAAACCACGATTTGAGGACTTCAATAGCTCAGACATAGGTGAGGTTTTTCGCAGGAGTGGGTGGATGAGATTCTGTGGCCTGCGTTGTGCAGGAGGTCAGACTAGATGATCATAATGGTCCCTTCTGATCTTAGTATCTATGAATCTATATGGAATTGAGGCAATGGGCTAAACTCAACCTTGGTGTCAGTGGATGCAACTCTGTTGAAATGAATGTTTGCATCTCCTTACACAAGAGATTAATTTGAACCAAGAAGTGGAGTTTTCAGTTGTGCTGGCCAGAAAACAAGAACTCTGTTTGGGGGCTGGGGGTGGGGGGTGAAATTGAGGTTTTGCAATTTGTTTTCATTCTGCGTTGAAACAAAACCATGACTTTATGAGATTTTTTTGGTGAAAAAAAAAAATAATAATAATAGAGACACACACATATACACACACCCATCTCAGAATAGCCAATGTCCAGGGCACTCACCTAGGATGATAGAACAAGGAGTAATGGTCTCAAGTTGCAGGGGGGTAGATTTAGGTTGGATATTAGGAAAAACTTTTTCACTAGGAGGGTGGTGAAACACTGGAATGCGTTACCTAGGGAGGTGGTAGAATCTCCTTCCTTAGAAGTTTTTAAGGTCAGGCTTGACAAAGCCCTGGCTGGGATGATTTAATTGGGGATCGGTCCTGCTTTGAGCAGGGGGTTGAACTAGATGACCTGCTGAGGTCCCTTCCAACCCTCATAGTCTATGATTCTATGATTTGCAACACTATGGCCTTAATTTTCAAACTTGTGTCTAAAAAGTACTAAATTCACATTTAAGCACCTACTGAAAAATTACCTGAATTTCACAGATTCTGAACACCTGCAGTTCCCATTTACTTCAATGGCAGTTGAGGATCCTACAGACTCTCCGAAAATCCAACTTTTTAAATTAGGTGTCAATGTGGGTTTAGTTGTCTAACTCTAAGTTCCCAGATTTGAAAATACTGGCTTATGAGACTTGTGCCTTATTCACAGAGGTTCCCACTGAAGTCAATGGGAGCTGCAGGTGCTTAGCAGTTTTGAAAAAAATCTGGCCCATAGTCTAATATTGCCAGGATGGCCAATGGGATCTTAATGCCCTTTGCTGATAAAATTACCCTGCTAAAGCTATAGGAGATAGATGAATTAATATCTGTTCCAGAAGAGAAAAGAAGAAACTTCTCTGCAGAGGACTCTGTGCTATTTGTTTGTTTCATTTCAGAGATCCTTTCAGTCACAAGGATTTTTAAAGTTTGACCAATTGTGCATGCATTAGAAGGCTTAGAGCATAAGACATTAATAAGACACTCATATGACAGAATTTATGGGGAAGAAATTATGGGATGTCTGTATCTTGGTTTAGGAAGGAAAGTGAAAACACCAATGAATATTTGATTATCCACTGACTTCCTGCCCACTCAAGATTGCTCTCCTCATCTTCAAGAACCCTCATGATCCCAATATATCTCCATGACTTCATCCCTCCCTATGCTCCCTGTCACACTTCCCAACATAACTGCACCTCTGACCCCTTCAATGCCTACTTGAGAGCACACCACTCAGCAATCACCTATCTGAGAGTAGAGTGCAACAATCCTCTCTCTTCAGACTGGGGACTTAGACTGTAGACTCCTACAATTCACTGTGATCACCTCACCATATCTGACCTCAGTTCAGCGCCTGCATTTCCACTCTTTCAGGGGCAATAATAGGGTTATCAATGACCATCAGCTCTGACAGAAAAGTGCTATTTGTTCCGAACAAAAGCAATTCAGAGAAATCATATCATAAAAAACAAACAACTTATTTGCATTTCTAGCTTACCAGGTGGTCAGCCATCTTCTACATGGAGCCCCTGATAGGATTAGTGTACTTCAAGCCCTCTCACAGGGCCTGTCTCTGGTCATGGACTCGTGCCAGTCCTTGGATCAAGTGTGAGTGACACCCTCTTTCTAAGTTAGGAATGTCACTTTATAAACTTTCAGGTATTTTGCATGTTAGGCCTCTTGAGCTATTTCCAGGGAATGAAACTTCAAAATGACTTGTTACCTACATTGTTTTCGGTATTGGATATTTTTGTTAATTACCCCTCATTGACTTTAGTTCCTGCCAGACACCTCCTTTATCTTGACCCCTTGAGACAGAAATCCAATCTCAATCACTTGTAAGCTCATAAATATGTATCAAACACATAAATGTTATAATAGTCTTTGCATAGACCGTATGTCTGTGGCATCAGTGTATCTCCTTATAATACACTTTGGAAAGATGCAATATTCAAAGTCTCATATATGTTACACCCCCTTTCTCCAATTTTGATTTATATCAGAGATTGCTCTTTTGCTGCTACCACAGCAATTATTTGGTGAAGTCTGCTCTCTTCCCTCCTGATTCCCCATCCCTTTTTCAAATGAAGCTCAAAGCTTCTACCTGTTCTGTGTTGCCCAAAATCAGGAAGCTGTAATTCATACTTGCACTCCCTATTACCAACCTTTCACATCTCTCATTTACTTTCCCCTTAGTATTGTGGCAGCTGACTGTTGCACATTGTGAGATATTGATACTGTTAACACATCCACTGTCAGAGGTCTCCTCTGTTGCCTTCCATTTTTCCAACAATGAATAAGAGTATTATCAAACATTTAGAGCTTGAACACTGATTTAAACCAGTGTAGGCTAAGTATAGCACACCATGGGACATGATGTCATCTTACCTGATCACTCTTGTTACAGTCTGTATGGTAACACCCATTGTTTCATGTTCTCTGTGTGTATAAAATCTCCCCACTGTATTTTCCACTACATGCATCCGATGAAGTGAGCTGTAGCTCACAAAAGCTTATGCTCTAATAAATTTGTTAGTCTCTGAGGTGCCACAATTACTCCTTTTCTTTTTGCGAATACAGACTAACACGGCTGCTACTCTGAAACAAGTTAAACTAAGCGACAAACTTGAAAGTCACTACTTGAACTCTCAAGTTGCTATTCTCTACATTGTCATCCCTACTGATTTTGTCAAGAGCAGTGAAAGCAGCAGTTGTCTGTTTACTCTGAAATGAGAGACCTTAATTGAGAGACCTCGTGGAGGTGGTTTTTTTGAGCTCTGGGAGAGCTCTCTCCCAGCACACTGCCATGACTACACAAGCCACGTTAAAGCAGTGGCACGGCAGCACTTTAGCGTTGCCAGTGTAGACTAGCCCCCAGTGTGAGGTATTTTGGTCAGATACTTATTAATCCCCAGTCTCACCTGATCCTTTATTGTTATACAATGGTAAAAAGAAGGATTTTAAGTGAGTGCTTGGAGAGGTTCATGGAATGATCTAGTTCCAGCATTTATTTATTTATTACTAGCGTTGAGCCTTTTAACCAAGTATACAAATACGCAGCCAGCACCTGAGTACAGAATAAAAGCCTTTACATCACCCTCTTTCAAGATGATTTCCTCTGCAAAGACAGTGGCAAAAGGTTTATATTTGGACTACTGTGGTTGGTGTTTGTGCTTCAAACTGGCACTGAGTGCAGATGTGCACAAAAATGAAAAAAAGGTAACTGAGCATGAACTTTTCATTTTTCAAAAAGCTCTTTAGTTTTGGTTCCAATTTAATTTTGGACAAAGATTTGGAGGGAATGGAGATTCTACTTTATCCATAGTGGTCTGTTCATCCCGAATACATTTCCCAATCCTTTAATACACCTTACTTCTAATCCTCACATTTCTATTTAATTAGAAATAAATAACAAATGTATTACATTCATCAGTCACATCCTATGTATGGAAGAGCTTTTTTTCCAGGGACACGAATATGGGTAGAGGGAGCCTGAGGAGATGCGGTGAGGGGGTCAAAGCTACTGGAAAGATATTTTCAGAACTGATTTTTCTCGGTATTTGTTGCTTTTTAATTTACTAGGGATTTTTTTCAGTTAATATCTCAAGCTCTAACAGCAGCTCTCTTTTGTTGTTCAGATACCATTAATATTTTTATCAACTTGTGCAAAAGCATGTGCCAATAGAGTCAATGTACGAATCACAGTCTAAGAATCACTAATAGTATGGTGATTAGAACTGGGCCCAAACTAATAGGTGGAATAAAGTCTGCTTGCCCCCAAATTGTGAGGAAGTTTAGTTTGGCTCTTTGCAACTCTAACCTTTTTCTCTAAGAGGCCAAATTGGAGCATCAGTTCCAAACTAACCTCAAACTTTGGAGATGTTTGGATTCAAACCCTATTTTGGATCTGAAAGCTTGGGCCCATTTTTAACTCTGCCTCAGGATGCTATAGTATGAGATTCATTTGGGGAATGTTGTGGTAAATATCCTTTAAGTTAAAAAGAAATAATTAACCTGTAAAATCCATCAGTATATTTATGTAGCAACTATCACTGTAGTAACTAGATGGCAAACACAGAAAATTATACAAGAGGATACACTAGCTGCAACCACCATAAAAGCACAGTGACTCATTCTCAGCCCAAATGGGAAATATCAAAACAGCAGCAGCAAAATGCATGAGGATTGGGAGCAGATGATAAAGCAATTCAGAACAGCCATAATGCACTATATTATTTGTAAAGGATGCAAGAGCGGTCTAATATTAAACAAATATTACATGTTATCTGTTTTGGTATCATTGTGGGGTTTGTTATATAATTACATGCGGTTAATTCAAGCAGGGCTTATTTGCATTTACACAGGAGACAACAGCATCAGATAGTACTTAAAGGATAATATGGTTGTCATTCACATTGAAGTTTTGAACTCTCATCATGGTGGGTTCAACTGTCTAGCTCAGGGGTTCTCAAACTGGGGGTTGTGACCCCACAGGGGTCATGAGGTTATTACATGGGGGATCAAGCTGATCACAATGTGGGGGTCACAAGCTGGTCACATGGGAGGTCACAAGCTGCAAACCTCCACCCCAAACCATGTTTCACCTACAGCATTTACAATAGTGTTAAATATTTTTAAAAGTGTTTTTAATTCAGGAGAGAGGTCACACTCAGAGGCTTGCTGTGTGAAAGGGGTCACCAATACAAAAGTTTGAGAACCACTGGTCTAGCTGGTAACCCCAGGAGGGTGGGAACCAAGCAAGAAAAACTGAAACCCAGAACTTGGGGCAGATAAAAGGACAGCCTCTGAAGACCAAGAGGGAGAGAGGAAGGCAGGGACTGCTGGGGAAAGGGTTGGGGTCTTGGATAAGCTAGGCTTATCTGAGCCATAAGGTAAGAGATGGATGCATGTAGACTGTTCGGTTGTGTGAAAACCTCTCTCTCTTTTTATGCTTTGTTCCTACTATTGAGAACAAACAATACTCTGTTTAAAAAGATTGTTTTGGGTTATTGTATTCACCACTGGTCACAGCTCCCAAGGAGAAAACTTGCAGTGGTTGAACCCAGTCAGGTCTGCACAGGGTACATTAGCGCAGGGGACCAGTCAATAACAGGAGAATTGTGGAATTCCACCCTGAGAGAAGTGAAGGCCTGTCATTTGAAAGGGTGCACTCAGGGACTAGAGAGTGATCCATGGGACAGCTAGCCTGAACCATTATTCTCCTTGATACTAAAGGAAAGGAATTTTATAGAAAACCAATAAACCTCTTTACTGTAGTAAGAATGAATTCCTTCATTACTGAAGTACAGGCTATGCATATTTCTGATCTACACATGTGGCATTATGCCCCACTGCAGTTCTCAGTAGCAACTGCCTCTTTCTTATAGCACTGTTCTGAAGAGATGTTAACATCCCACACAAAGGTTTGGATCAACTGTGGGCCATAACCTATGTGAATGCATTTTAATATCAGTTTAGGGATTAAAAATGTCTCTTACTGCAGAATAGGAATCCATACCTCATTAGATATTATGGAGATGAGTGCTTTACAAATGCAAATAAATACATAATTAATAATTTGTTTAGCAATCATTTTTCACTCAGTGGTAGCATTATTTGGCACTGCCATATCAGTGTTTACTCTGCTATACACTTAATTAATGGGAGAATAAAGCAAATGAGCATTGGACATGATCATTCCCCTCTATTCGGCATTGGTGAGGCCTCATCTGGAGTACTTTGTCCAGTTTTGGGCCCCACACTACAAGAAGGATGTGAAAAATTGGAAAGCGTCCAGTGGAGGGCAACAAAAATGGTTAGGGGGCTGGAACACATGACTTATGAGGAGAGGCTGAGAAAACTGTGATTATTTAGTCTGCAGAAGAGAAGAATGAGGGGGGGATTTGATAGCTGTTTTCAGCTACCTGAAAGGGGGTTCAAAAGAGGATGGATCTAGGCTGTTCTCAGTGGCAGAAGATGATAGAACAAGGAGTAATGGTCTCAAGTTGCAGTGGGGGAGGTTTAGGTTGGATATTAGGAAAAACTTTTTCACTAGGAGGGTGGTGAAGCACTGGAATGGGTTACCTAGGGAGGTGGTGGAATCTCCTTCCTTAGACGTTTTTAAGGTCAGGCTTGACAAAGCCCTGGCTGGGATGATTTAGTTGGGGATTGGTCCTGCTTTGAGCAGGGGGTTGGACTAGATGACCTCCTGAGGCCCCTTCCAACCCTTATATTCTATGATTCTAAGTCAATTTAATCAAATTTTTCAGTTTTATTAGAAAGGTCATATTTACTGTTCCATTGAGGTTGATGGAGTTTCAGCCCCCAGGGGTGAATTTGTCCTGAAGTGTGAAGGCAGCAAAGCATCTTTTCTAGAAGACTTCATTCATCTTGATGAGAGGTGATATTTAATAGATCTGTAGGCTAACAGGTGGCAGAAATCTCTACCCTTCCTCATACCTCTTCTATGATAATTATAATAAAACTGGGATAGCTATTGTGTTCAAAACAGGACAGCAGTTGACATAGTGGGCAGAGGGTATAAGATACTCTTATCAATGGTTTCTGCTGGTGAATCATATTTATAGACCTCTGGGGGGTCCTTTTGTTCTTAATAAAGGACCACCACCACCATCACTATGGGATTTTATTTATACTTCCAAGTTCTGATTTCAAATACACCTTACATAAAATCATAATGTCATCACCATAATATAAATAGAATATAAATACTCAAGATGATCCAAAACTCTAGATAGACCTTCTCCTGATTATTTTTAAACTTATTTGAATTGTGAAATTCCCTTGAAAAGTGTTCACTGTGGCTTGTAGAGACCCCAAATTCAAGTAAACAGAATTGAAAACTCCAGAAAGAATTGCAAGTCTGACACTTAAAATGCATGTTTATCTAGTTCTCCATAGCCTATAACTGCAATGTAATAACAAGCCTCAAAGTATATCAATAAAGCAAAAAGTGGAAGAGAATTTAGTCATTTTCTGCATTTTATTAGCTTTCTGCACGCTACTGCACTCAGCTCTGTTAAATAAGTGACTTGTTTACAGACTGGTTGTTGGAGGTTTGGTTTCCAGAGTGGAACACATCGCTGTCATTGGTCAATTGAAAATAAAAACTATATATAGATTTAAAAAAAAAAATGTTTTTGAAATGCAGCAGTGGATTTAGTTAGTGTTTATGTGCTTGCTCCCTTGGCAATAAATACAAATAGCATGTCATTAATTAAATGCTTTGAATCAAAGCTCTGTATCCACCCTGCTTCTATTTTTTCTAATAAACTGATGGTAAATTGGAGCAACCATATTTATGTTGTTTTGCTGTCCCTTTACTCAAGGGACAGAGTTATTAAGAGTGTGATGTCCTGAGGCATTTGACAGGTTTCAGAGTAGCAGCCGTGTTAGTCTGTATCCGCAAAAAGAAAAGGAGGACTTGGGGCACCTTAGAGACTAACAAATTTATTTGAGCACAAGCTTTCGTGAGCTACAGCTCACTTCAAGTAGCTGTAGCTCACAAAAGCATATGCTCAAATAAATTTGTTAGTCTCTAAGGTGCCACAAGTCCTCCTTCTCTTTTTGAGGCATTTGAAACATTTTACGAGATGTGAGGGACCAGCTAAGCATCCTATAGTCCCTTTCTGATTTTATTCTATTGTGCTTAGCCTTTTATTACAGACTCATTGCTATAGAATCTGAGTACCTGAAAGCACAACATGCACAGGAAACTCAATAAGAGACAGTTTTCAGATATGATGGGACGTTTTCAAACCAAAGCCATAAAAGCTAAATAAGAATGGAAACTGTTCACCTGCACTCAGCTGATGAATGCAGCAGATATTTATGCTAGTCATCAAATTATTTGATTCAACCATAGCTGGGAGTTAAGCAGGATACCCAACCAATGCCCTCTGCCATTGCTCAACAGAAGGGAGTGAAGAGAGACCTTTGTGGATCCCAGGAATAGACACAGAGAGCAAAGAAGGCCCAGAAGATGCTGGACATGCATTTGTCCTAAACACACCAAATGGGACCAGCAAGCCACTGGGTTTCTCCCCAGCAGAACAAAAGTAGGCTGGTAGAATAGCTGGGGATTGCATAACAGTATTATGTATGGTTATCCATTTTTGAAGTAATGATGATAGGGTCTGGCACACTTACATGTAATTAAGAAATATTAATGCTAGGTTGTTGCCTTATTAATTAATTTCAAGATTATTATTGTTTTCCTGGTAATTCTAGCAGCAAGACAGGAATTGAAAGGGAAAGACCGGCATTTAGGCCAGCAGCTTAAAAGGTTGCCCACTCCCTGGAATCAACTCCAGCTGGGGAGTGCTACTTCTGTGAGCATGGATGGAGGTACTCTACAGCCAGACACCCATCCACAACCCTTCTATTGGTATCTGGACCCTGTTGCTCTGCCCAGTCATCCTCTCCAACAAGAGACAGAAGGAACAAGGCTGTTGACGCTGCAGGTCACATGATGTCAGAGGCTAATATTCAGCTAAATTTAGGTACATACCTGGAGCTTAATACAGCACTACCAACATGGTAGAATCATAGGCTTAGATGACATGAACCAGTGGTCTGAATTCTCCCTTGCCATCTCTTGATGACTTGGGGGGAAAGACCTCAGTGGCAGAGCATATTTGCACAGAAACACCTACTTTGCCAAGGTATGCAGCAGAACGTTTTGCCAAATTGTGGCTGTTTTGGGTTAAAATTAACTTAAGTCTTGGTTGCAGGGATTAGGAAAAGTTATTATCCTTACTGTATGACTAAAGGACAGCAGAACTGTATTTAATATGCCCTAGTTGAGGGGCAAATAATTACCACCCAAGATACTGTGGGGCAGGTGTTTACTTACTGCTTGTATACTTTTCTATCACTGTTGCTGTGTTTTTCCTAATTGATGCTGTGTTCCCTCTCCTCTTAATAAAAAAAGTTTTGTTTTTTTTTGTTATGCACAGACTTAGTGCTGGAGAGAGGGGAAGAATTTTGTCTTAGAGTTGTACCAGAGTGGTACTTACTGTTCTTGAGCTGGTTCCGTCTTGTAATGTTACATTTCCCTCCCAAATGACAATGAGCTAGGGGTCAGATCTAACAAATTTCAGTCCTGGACTAGTGACATCTTTAAGATCTATTTTCTTGGGCACCATCCAGACTAGCAACATCTGCCTTGTCCTGTGGAGAGCTAAGCATCTCCCCTTTTCAACAGCTGAAAGCATTTGTTTCTAGCCAGGCCTGTTCATGAGATATAGTCCTAAAAACAGCATATCATTCAGAAGAACCATGTACATGTCATATGACTTTTTGTGAAGTGTGTCTATTTTTCTACTTCACAATAAGTATTAACTGAGCTCCTCTAAAGGGGTCAGCTATCACTTTAAAATTGCACTTATTGTACCAGTCTTTCCTATTATTTTAACCCTTATAGAGATATCTGTCTCATTCGTTACACTATCAACAGTGCAACAACAGAAACAGATTCTTGTTTGTACAATTGCTTCCTAACTTCCAAAAATAGCCTTCTTTGCTCTTAAAGTCTATTGCTATTGCTGCCCGGGGGTGGCCAGGGAAATGGCTCATGGGAGCGATCCACCCAGGGAACGAGGACAGAGAAGAAAATGTTACCTGTCAATACAGACCTCCTCTTCCCTGAATGTTTCCCCTCAGTTCCTCCTCCTCTCCAATTAGCTAAAGGGAGGATCAGAAGTACTTTGGCTCTGCTCTCTATTTTGTAAATGTTTCTCTGCAATTTTCTTAGAAAAATATCAAACGTAGAGCAGATGGATTCTTGGAAGGCAGGTATGTACTTTACATTGTATTTTCCCCAATAATATTCTGTATTTTCTTTCCTGAAGTAATAAATTATACTGCTATTGTGCAAAGACTTAAGGACTATTTTAAAATTTTATTCTGTTCTCTTGATTTTTTTGTCCACTATAAGCACTGGTGGAAATCTAAGTTTAAATGAAGAGATAAATTCCTGCTCCCTGTACAGAGAAACTGTTTTATACATTTCCTAATGCCAAAGCACACAGAAAGATGATGTGCTTCAATGGAAATTTAAGCAGAATAGGGCTATTTCTGAGGCAACAAATATATCTTTTTCCTGTTCTATTTCATAGTTATTATACTATTATATATTAGTATTTATACTGAGCTGCTGCTTAAAAGTACAAAAAACAAAACCTTGTTTCTTGCAGATTGCTCAGTGCTAATCCTCTGGTTTGCATCAATCCTGTTGGATCAAACTTCATAGAGCAAGGCTGCTCCAAAGGCATGCAACAATTGGATGATGCTAATAATGTTCTATGCAATATGGAATAAGCTTGTGGAACTTATCAGCACAGGAAATTATTGAGGAAAATACATTAGCAAGCTCTTCTTTAAATAGTTTTGGTGGATTGTGATCCAATCCAGCACCCAGGTATTCACACCCTACACACTATTGTAACGATCTCGGTACAAAATATTCCTTGTGAAGTATCATTTGAAAACTAATAACTCACTGATCATTAATAGTCTTGTTTATTAAGAGATCTGGATATATGTGGGAATTATGACTAATATGTATTTAAACACCAGGCATGTCAAGGGGAGTTAGGAAACAGGTCTGTATTAAACAAAGGAATGTGGGTTTACCTCAGTTTACATACAAGCAGTAATCAGGACTATCAAGACAGCAGAGGGAGGAGATTGCAGGAAACAGAACAATCTGCATTTTAGCAAACACTAGCGGGGTGAGGGGGAACAGCACTGAGTTTCCTTCACCACCAGACTCCATGTCACCTTCCTTACAGATTGAATAAACTTTACTTTGAGGGGTAACCTTCAAAACAATCCATTTCAAAGGTTCACTGGATTTTAAAAGGAAGGGGCAGAAAACACTAAGTGATCTCTTTCACCTAAGATGACAAAGGAACCAGAACTTTGGGGCTTCTGGAGGAAATCCTGACCCGGGTGGAGAAATCAGCCACCAGCTTATCTTGCTGGAACACTATGGGTCAGAAAACCCATATGAACAAAGCCTGTACTTTGCTAAATTAAGTTTTAGACTTTGTGACAAAGCTCTGTCCTTGTCTCCATGGGTCCTGCGTTTCCTGGTGGATTTCGCTAGCCTCAGAGGCTCACTGTGACCCTCCACAAGCCTTCCCTCTCTAGAGACAAGGGTCACAGTCTACTGAGCCATTTTCATCATAAGCCAGCGAGGGAGGTGAGGAGAAGCTATCCTCCCTTGCACAGTTTCTGTTGTCTCCCAGTCTCAGTGATTAATGGAGGGGTGCAAAGGGGGGGAGCCTGGGCTCGCCCTCTACTCCGGGCTCCAGCCCAGGGACCCGAATAGTATCAGCTATGGTAGCTGACCTTTTAGAAACGTGTTCCAATCAACCTAGCGTTCTCCCTGCCTTCTGGAAAGTTCTTAATTGGCCACAGGTGTCTTAATTGACTTTAACTTATCCTGGTACCAGGGATTTGTTTAGCCTGGAGCTAATATATCTATCTCCCACTACTTTTCTATAGCCATCTGGCCTTGCCCCATCACAACTTTCAGATGCATGTTTTCACTTTTCATTGCTTGCAACCATTTCTAACTTTCTCTTTTATACTTGGTCACTTAAAATCCTTCTTTCTTGTTGGTAATCAACTTGTTTTACTATTAATCTCAATGAACAGCACTGTTGTTAAGTAAAAAGGAATGTTAACTTCAATGTGACAAGCTGTTGGGTTTTGTCCGTTTAAAAGAGCAAACTGATCTCTTTATTCATCTGAATGTTGCAGGAGAGGGCTGGACACTGCAGAAAACACGGGTCTGGGAAAGTGTTGCAGTCACCTGTTAACATCAGCCAAGTTGGGTAAAGACAAGAGTGTGTCTGTGATAACAGCTGGCAGGCTGTTGGTTTCAAAGTAGTTGAATCAGAGCTGTACAGCACACAGAACATGAAGCGCGTGCTGGCTGTCTGTGTGACCTAGGCAGAGCGCCAAAACTAGCAGAAGCATTTTGGGGCACTCAGGTTTATAATGCAAGGTGTGACACCACCTTTCACTGGTCTGAACTGCTCACCAGAACATGACATGTATATTCTAATGTTAGTTGTGGTGACTATAAGATTATAAGTTTGAGAGTCTGTTTCTCTTCTCATTCACTTTTTTCAGGTCTTTGTATCTTTCTTAAAACATTCCTTTGGGGTTGAAACATGGTTGTTTTCATGAATATAAGGAAAGCACTTGAATTTACAGTACATTAGCTAGGATAAGTTTTAAGAAGTGTCAATTCTCTTGCTTCAGTGCATGAAATTAATGCCAGCCGAAATCAACAAGAAATTCCCCACTTCTATAGAATTGTATTGCACAAGTAGATAGTTGTTTTTCCATCTCCCTTTGAAGTATGTAGTAAGAGACACTAAGTTTCAGGATGCTGGATTTGACAGGGTACTGATCTGTTTTTCTATAGCATTCCTGGGTTGGACCCTCCAGTCCAGCCAAGATGAGCCCAGAACAAGAGAGTAAAGGTGTGTGAGAGGGACAGGGTTGGGCCTGCTTTAAACCACTTTACAGCTCAGACCCATGGAACAAATTAGAACATCCAGTGAGCTGTTTTAATTATGCTGCTGCCCACAGTCCCCAAGGAGACATTTGGCAGTCAAAGTTGGCTGAACCCCCAGTCACAGCTACTGTCATCTAACATGCCTTCCACACCTGGGATAAAGAAGAAGATAACATAGGAGATGCTGCAGCAGCTCTATCACCCAAGTATTCCCCTATACTGGATAAGTCCTCAAGCGGTCAATTAAGACAGCTTTTGGATTGCTTGGCACAGCCAGACTAGCACAAAGCAGAGTGAGGTCTAGCATATGGTTTTACTCTACCGTGGAAAAGTAGTCTCCTCTGAAATGGCAAGTGGCAGCCGTTTAATTGCACATAGCACTAGTATACAACTGGCTGAAACTTCAGGGGAGAATTTTTAGTAAGCAGAAGTAATAAACAAAATGGCTTCTGGTCAGGACACTGGATTCAGCGTCCTTACCCTTGCCAAAAGCGCAATGGACTCTTTAAGGACTACAAATGGCAAGTACCTTAGTTTTCTGCCTCCTTTGAAAGAAAGCACCTGCAGCAGGAGAGGACCTTCTAACACCATACTAGCTCACCACTAAAAGTGCCATTTATTGAATCACCAACACCAGTTCCAACAACACCTTTAGTAGCGTTCTTTAGCGGTCCCTCTTTCAATACAAACTAGGCCAGTCCTGCTTAGTTTATGAAATGTGATGGGATCTCAGAATCAGGTGGGATGGCTGGAGGCTAAAATGACTGAAAGTGGTAGAGATACATTCATTTAAATAAATAATAAATAATAAGTAGACTAACCTGTCCAGTAATAGATTAGGTGCAAATAAGAGTTTTCCTGGATGTTCCATTGAACGCCAGACTAAGCCAATCATCAGTATCTCTAACCAGGCACATTCCAGTAGATGTACCTGATCATGGAGTGTTAAATCCACAAACCCTGAAAAAATAAACAGGTTACAGGAGAACCATACTCTGTGTGAAAATAATAATTAAATATTTCTGTTAGTAAACCAAAGTATTTAGAAAATCAGACAACAGGATGTGTTAGAAGGCTTTGGGGTTGGGTTCTAGATGGTCTGAATTAAAAAAAAATAAAAAGTTAGTTCCTTGTTTTCGTGTCTGACATAGCTACATATAGCAGTTATCATTTTTACCATCCATTTAGAAAATATGACAAATAGGCAAAACTGACTAATAGTATGCGATAATGGCTCTAATCACCAGAACCTAGAAAATTATGAACTTCATGGTAGAAAAAAATGTTGTATGAGCTCTGGAGCAACTAAGCACCTTGTAAATGTTGAGTCTGTGCTTTTGCCTGACACAGTGCTACAAATATATTAGCAAGTACTTGTGAAAGCATAACTGCAGCTCCTGGATGCAACAATTTTCTTTTGTAGTAAGTTAGTCCCTTCACCAGAGATATTGCAGTCTGTCTCTTACGACATGTTTGTGCAGCACTTGGTGCGATGGAGACTGATATGGAGACTGGCTTCTGAGTGCTACTTCAATACAAATAAATAAATAATAAAATACATAATAGAGAAAATGTCAGTAAGGAAATAAAAAAATAAATGGTAAAGAAAAAAAGCACATTGTCTGGGTAGCCAGGGGATATACTAATGAGATACACAGCCTTTCAACTCCTATGGCCCTGATTTAGTTACATTGATGTAAAGCAGAATTAACTTCAATGTAGATATACTGGTGTAAAACCAGATTAGGCCCTATGTCACTGGTCGGAAGCAAAGTAGTTGCTTAGAGCAGTGTTTCTCAATGACCAGTCCGTGGTCCGAGATCTCCTTGGCACAGTTTAAGAAGGCAGCAAGCCAGTCCCTAGTAACAAAAAGGCTTAAAGAATGATCTTCTGCTTTGGTTGTCTGCCATTATCATCTGGTTGCCGAGTGAAATGAGTTGGTAAGAGTAATAGCCGTACACAGATGTTTATATCAAAACAATCGCACCCAGCTATAATCATCACAGTAGATACACCCAAACTTTACTGAGTATGGAGATTGAATCATCTCACTCCTAGAAGTTGTCTCTTCTAAGGTTGCAGTAAACTGGTAGGGCAGTGAGGAGAAGCATCCACTACTATTGCCCTTGCTGTACGTGTTCTGTGGCTAGAGGACTTCAGTTTTCAGGTCTGACAATTGGGCTCGTTTCATAAGCACTATATTCAGTCCAAAGGAATAAATAACGTATTGGTTGCATAATATAACCTACTAGATGAGACAAAACATATGCTGGAAGTTATAAAGATACACAACAACATGAACTGAACAAAAAGAGACCATTTACAAAATAACATATCTATATATGCTTCATTAAAACGTTTGTAGATTCCGAGGCCAGAAGGAACTAGTGTGATCATCTAGTCTGATCTCCTGTATAACACAGGCCACAGAACTGCCCCAAAATAATTCCTAGAGCAGATCTTTCACAAAAACATCCAATCTTGATTTAAAAATTGCCAGTGATGGAGACTCCCCAACCTTGGTAAAATTTCCAGTGGTTAATTACCCTCACAGTTAAAAATGTGTGCCTTATTTCTAGTCTGAATTTGAAATTCCGGTCTGAATTTATAGAGAGATATTGATAATATACAAAATACATAGAAATTCTCTTGAAACAAATGTTATTTATCATTTTTATATAGTTCTCTCCAATACAATGTAACTCTGATCTGAACACTTGAACCATACTGCTGATCTTTACCACTGTGAAATATTTTTAAAGATTTTATAAATGATTCATACTTGCACATTAAGGCACACAGGTTACATGATAAACAGCCTTATTAACTACGTAAGTGTTCTTGGCTTTCAGATAATATTCTCAGTAGAAGTAAATGAATAATTTCTAAGTAATATACTGTATGTAGTCAGTAGCATAGAATTGGTTTCTCTCTCTCTTCACTACATTGAGATGTCTAAGAAACTCGCATTGTATTTAACTCCATGTTTCAAACTGTTTGTTGTGTTAAAACTGTGGTTTTGAATTACTACATAAAATAAAGAGGAGAAAGAACAACAGATATGGTTCATAGAAAATAAAAAGTATGTTCTCATCTTTCCCTCAAAGCACTGACCTATGGATTTGTATGTAATGCTGTTGAGTGTTAAACAGGTTAAACAGGTTTGTGAGCTGCATCCTACTTAAATTGTTGGTGAACTTGATTATATAGAGGTCCCTTTCAGATATGACAAACGGGGTGAAGTGGGCCAGCTCAGCCAGCTTGGTATGCTGCGCCTGTTTTGGAGGATGGAATCTTGGGTCTAAAAATCTAAGCTTTCGTTTTTTTAAAAAAGTACGTTTCTCCCACTTTGAACATTCTCTTTGCAAGCATCAACTGTGCACTGATACACTGATGTCTGCCTGAATTTGTAGACAGCCTAAAACAGTAGAGCTGAAGCCTAAACATGAACACTGTTAACTATCACAGTGCTAATCAAAGCATGCAAGAACGAACACAGATAAAGATAACCTGACGTCACTGCATGCAGAGTATGCAAGGAAGAAGAAGAATGGGCAGACTATGAAAACTACCTAGTGTAAGTGGCGTGTCTCATTTTAGTGCCTCCGGCTGGTGGTACTTGGGTTGTAAGCAATAACTTGGAAGAGGACCACTACTTTTCTTTTCCAGTTTACCCCCCTGATTACCATTATTTCAAATTCCCATTCAGCATATTAAAAGCCAATTATATCGCTACCGTTTCACGCTGTCCCACAATGGAATGCTTCTAAGAAAAAGAATATGCTGCAGACAATTTGAATTTTTTACAATTGTCCTAATCCACTACACTGTAAAACTGTGGTAGTTTTACAGGACTTTGAATGCCAGATTTTTGGCACTCCTGTAAAGCCAGAGCCATATTTCACATTTGGATTCAACCTAAAAGCAAAAACAAACAAAGCCACCACTTCCTTTTTGAAACTCAGCAGAGTAATAAGTTAAGTAACAACAATAGCATCTCACATAGCTCTTTTCATTCCAAACGTTCCCAAATCATTTAATAAAACATAAGAAACAACTTCACCTACCTCAGAAATACAGCCATTGCTATTGTGGAACACAGTTATTGCTTAGGAACAGAGTAACTAGAAATGAGCAAACGTCATGGAACTTAAAGTTTTGTGAACTGTTTATTGGGTTTGCAAAATAGGAGTTGTAAGACTTTTCTTCCTGTTATTCCCACTTATTTTATTCAATTTTTAAAAAAACCCAAACCACATGTTTTTCAAATGAAAGGGAGGCCTCTGCTAAGAGTTAGTGATAGAAAACAATGTCTCAATGCTAGACTGCCCTTTATAGAGCGTTTATTTTTTTTCCCCATTAGAATTTCTTTTTCTCTGATCCATTTCTCACATGCTCTGTCTTTGTTTTTCACTCTGCCTATTTTCTGCTCGATTTTTAACCCTATTTATTCCACTGGCTGTGTTTTGCTCCCCCTTTGCTCCCCCATCCGCACATCAGAGCAATAACATTCAATTTTGAACTGAATTTTGAAACCCAAAAAGGACAATTAGGAAAAAAGTTTGCTTATCCCTAGCCTCAAGTCTACATGACATTTAAAGACAGGAAGCAACAAAGTGCTTACTAAATAAAGCTCTTTGCCAGATCTATAGATTGGGATACTGCATTACTTTTTTTCATTACCGGCACTCAAAATGTATGGCGTACATTTGTAAAATCCCATTTTTGGCTACATTAATGTTGTTGAAGTCTGAAAGTGAAATTCTTCCAGATTCTAAATATCTCGTTTTGGTGCTTTAAAAAACAAACAAACCGAAATAAAAAAAACCTCTCCACTGCTGACAAATTAATAATAAGCTATAAAATCAGTCCAGTTCTGACTGCAAATAGAGCTGTCACAGGCTCCAGTTGACACAGACACACATAGTCCATACGCTATCAAGTAGAAGGCAGCAGTATATGTCACATACACCAGCTGATATGTTATACCTTACACCAGAGAGCAGGAGGCAGAGCATGTTAAAGCAGCTGCAAAACAATAGAGTGGAAGCAATACAATATTCCTTCACTGACAGACTGGAAAAAATGGAGTAAGACTGTGGAATCAAAGTTTGCAGGTCCCACCAACTGAAAACAGACAGAGAGTAGCCATACATGATGGGAGGAAGTACATACCTCTGTAGACTCTCATAACCTTCTCTATTTAGCATTTGGAGCATTGCTACTGGAGGAAGTGTCACCATGAAAAGTATTTCAAGGTAGTTGGGAAGGCACCCAACCATTTCAGTGGCTGCTGGGGTAGAATTTATTCCCAAGCTGACTTCATGGAAGATGCTTGTGCACAAAGTTGTTTTGTTTTGACACAGCACTATGTAGTGCCCAATTGGTTTTCATTTATTGTTACACTGATGCATTCACATTCATTTAAATTTGATTCAGAATAAGAGAAATAATGTGTTTGCTGAACTGCGAGTGCAAGAAACTCTTCCACTGTTCCAAATTCCTTGACAAAGGGCACTTGTCTGTGTGTTTAAGGGACAACAACCACTTGTATGTTGGAACACCCATCTCCACTATCAGGCTTGCAGGTGAGTTTGTGCTTTTCTGTTGGAGCTTTTCTGATACCTGCATCTTGCTTTTCAACAGTGAGGGTGTTTTAAACACAAATGTGAAGCAATCCAGCCAGGAGCTGGTTATTAAGAGTCCAATCCACAAAACCAATGGATTCAGATTTCTTCAGCGTTTTATACAAAACCATCCTCCTATTCAAGCCAGTGGCAAAACTCCAATCAGTTTCAACAGGGAAGGATCAGACCCTATGCATTCATTATAAGACACTATTGACTTGCTTTACATCATTTGTATTTACAGCCCCCTCAAGGTCTGACAGACAACATGTTATTAGGAACATCTTTCTCCATTACTGCTTGGTGGAGGGGGTTGCAGAAAAGGGTATTAAACTTTCAAAAGATCTGCATAATTACAACATTATAAAAATGATGCAGAAGGAGCTTTCATTTATTTACTTATTTTACTTTTAAGGGGTCAGTAGAGGAATTTTTCCAGTGTGGCCTATGGAAAAGCTAAATTAGATAATACCTTAGAGAAACCGTGGATGAGTTATCGTCACTAAGTACAAGAGGTTTAGACTTGAAAGCATATGGGCGCTCTTCAAACCTAAATGCCCTCCACAGAAGGCCTTAAAAGTAGTGTGATAAGATTATAAGATTCCATAATTTTTTCAGCTATCCTTCACTTCTTCTGAAGATTGTGGAGAGTCTGCTATTTGGGGAATAAAGAAGGGGGAAAATGAACTAAAGCCATACAAACAAGGCTCTTGGTCTACATATGCAAAAACAATCCCATTCATTGCTTTCGCACCAGAAGGAGGATCATTACAGTGAACTTCTACCATTTCTTAAAAAACAGACCAAGGCTCAGCAGATGAAATGTATAAACTTTCTCTCTCAGTAGGAAACAATACTAATAAGTCATCCTCAGTTTATACTCTGATGCAATTATAAATATATCTGCTTTTCTTAATTTTTATATCATGGATCATCATCACAGTCTCTAAGGTACAGATGTTAGTTAAAAATATTGCAAGTGTGTGACAGCTGTCACATTAACATAAATATCCTGAAGACTCATACTCCACTGGGGGAGAGAAAAAGGCAAAGCAAAGCAAAGAAAAAAAAAACAACACACTCACATACGAAGTTTCAAGCAGACCTTAAAAAGACCAGCCTTTAGCCTCATCCCTCAGTTCATACAATATCACGTTAACGGTCTTGTGAGTTCTTGTTAAAAGAAATACATTATTTGCAGTTCTTATTTTTTCTCTTCCATAACTTATCCAGTAATGCTGAAGGTCAAACTTTATTCCTATCCCCAGGATCCATCAATCCATCTTCTAGAACATATCACTCTGGCTCTTCATTCAACACAGTGTTATTTTTTGGGGGGTCAAGAACAGATATAGACAAAGTGATTTGAATAAAGTAAGAATCTAAACCTTTGCCCAAAACCTGAACCAAAACTTTGGTCTTCTTTTTTCCCTTCTAATTAATGTTTCTATTTTTTATGGCCCCTGCCTTTCCAGGCTCTAGCCAGGCCAAGAACTGCTAAAAATTTCACAATTCACTATTTCTAGCCCAATGAAAATGGGAAATACGACAAATATTTTCAGAAACCCTACTCTTCTGAGATTTTCAGCCAGTTTTGCATTCCTAAAGAGTTTTGGATTGTTCAGGTCCTTAGGCAGGAGGAGCGAACAGTGTGTGCAACTTAGGTAAGTAATCACAAAGGAACTATTTTGGAATCTTCTGGCCAGTTTTCTCTCATCTCCCAACACAGTTTGTAGCAGAGGGTGCACTAAAACTACACTTGCCTGCAATACTCCCTGAATAGGCCATTACACCATCAGGGAACACCAAATTGCAGTATGCTCCAGCTCTAGCAGAATGCCAGCCAGGGATTCCTCCAGAGTAGTTTACCACTTAGGGTAGCTTTTTGGCCTCTTTGCCAAACCACAGCAAGGCAAAGGACTAGTATTAGACCAAAGGTGTATATCTGAGCAGAACCAAATATCCAACCCCTTTGGGTTTTCCACTCACTAGCCAAGAAGTTTTTCCCTCACTAGGATTCCAACATTAATATCAAAAGTAAATAAAGATCCGTCAATGGCTTCCAACTTCACTGGATTCTAGAACTGTAATTTCTTGGGCACTGGTGTTCACTAATAACTCCTGGAAAAATGTCAGAAGCAGCAACATTTCTGGTGAGTGAAGGGAACAAAGTACTGGGGAGTCAACCTTTCTAATGATAGATAAACCCTCTGTTGCTCTGGCTGAGATGAAGTATGTTGTCCCACCATCTCCCAACCTGCTCCGCCTAAGGCCAGGAAGTAAAAAGAAGTACATAAATTGTCCTCAGTCTGTAGGCTGCCTCAGTTACTGGTGTGAAAGAAGGCAAACAGGCAACTTTTCATCTGTAAATTAGACTGCAATGGGCATAATTTCTAATGATCAAAGAGCCATTCAGTGGGCCATAAAAAAAAAAGAAAAGAAAAGCAATTAGGAAAAAATTATTTAAAATAATCTTTGTATCCTTTTTATCATCTTCCGCTTGACTGCTGGACATCGTCCCTTGCTTATTGCTGCTCCAGGCCATAATCCATATGAAAATATTGCACCAAACCTTCCCCAAATTAATGACATATGACAGTTCAGATTTCATCTATCATCTGCTGTATCAAACCAAATTCTCCTTTCTTTGAGGATCCATGCAAGACATGGGATTTTTATACAAGAGACAAAAATTCTTGATTTTGTTCCCTTTGTATAGAACTTTCTAACCAGCCCAATATGAAATACTTAAAACAACCTGTGTTCATCTTCACTATACTAACATAAACACTTAAAAAACCCCTAACAAACAACAAAAAAAACCCAGGAAATTCAACGGTAAAGCTGCCCCTCTATCCCAAGCCCATCCCACTGTGCCCAAGCTACGCAACAGGACCTGCTGAGACAACTTAATATAGAATTTCCTGGCTTTTGTCTATAAGGTCTTCAAATCAACAACAAGAGGTCTCTTATAATCCATACACTGTAGAAGACATTACCATCCAGGGACTTCAGAGAAATCTGAGATATGGTCAATTTTTCACATACTTTGGTATTCATTATAACTAACTATTGTTATTTGCAGCATTGAAAGTTTTGAAAAACAGCATTACACATGAAGAGAAGCTGCCTTCTACTCATTTAACAGTAATTCAACCCTTCAAAATCAGGTACAAAAGGCATCCATCTACATTGGGAACAAAGCTCTACGGAAATGAGGCAGATACACAATGGTGCAGGGAGGAGGGGGAAGATGGTTATGAGGTAACATCCCTCAACGAGTAGCTACCATAGCCCCAGCACAAACATGAAGAAATGGTGATAGATTATATAGTCTAAAATAGATCTAGTTAGATGAATCGACATCCTGGGAAGAACTACTCTCACAGCAAGCCCCTCTCTCAGGAAAAAGTGAGCAAAAGGTAAAAATAGCATTGATTTCTGTTAAACACTGGTCCACATTGAAGGATTCACATAGCACAAGCACCAGTGAGGGGACCAACTTCAGCAAGGCAAGTAAACCAGCTGTGCCAGCAATGGCCCAGGAACCATGGAGACAGACGAGTGATCCTTGCCTGGGGGTAGGAACAATGACCATCAGAAACCTCACCACCTTCCCCTCAAGTGTAAGGCACGTTTCTTTGACCTTGCCTTCTGTAACGTACATACGTAAGAGCCTGCATATTTTAAAAAAAATAAATAAATCTTACCAAAACAGGACATGCCTCAGCATACCTTTCTCCCTCCGGGGAGAGGCTGAGAACAAGAACAGAAGTTTTTTAATGCATTACTGGAAGGTGCTCAGATAGTCCCTTGATGAGCATGGTATAAGAACCTATTCAGAACAGAACAGAAACAAAACCAGCTTCAGTTCTTAAAAGGAGATGTGCTAGGAGAAGATAAGCTCCAATCGCTTTAGATAATTTTGATTTTTACACATTGCTTTCCCCCTCATGTTGTATATTCTCTACCATGAATTGCAATGCCTTGAGGCAGAGAGAGTTTTCCTGTAAATGTTGTACAGCATCAAATACACTCCCAGCACTCAAATACATACAGAATAATTATTATTATTGAAGGTCAATAGTGGCTTTGAAGTTATCAACAGTGGTCTTCTTAGCGTATGCTCAATGTGCCTCAGGTGGCACATGACCAGGATTAATCACCGAATTTGGTCTGCTGGTTGGATCATTAGCTTCCCCGGCCCGGTCACTGTTGGGGAGTGCAATGTGAACACTGATCCATGCGCCACAATCAATGGTGGTAGGGAGATACTGAAAGTGCAGACTCAGATTCTAAGGCAAGGGTGAGGCTAAAGGAATGGCTTATTTTTACTCACTTTATCTCAAAATGTTGGGGATGAAAGGGCTGTTTTGTTTCTGGGGCCTCCATCCTAGAAACATTTATGCATGTGCATTACTTTAATTGTCCCACTAGAATTCAGTGGGACAACACACAGACCTGATCCTGACCCACTGAAGTCAATGGAAGTTTTATCATTGACTTCAATGGTGGCAGGATCTGGCCCACAATGCATAAAGTTAAGCATACACTTAAGTGTTTAATGCCTCAATCTGCAATGATGGTTAGTAACTTAGCATTTATACTGTGCTTCTCATTTTCAAACTACTTTCTAGTAACTGACTAATTAAAGAGCTGATCCTGCAAAGACTTATGCATATGCTTGACTCTCTGCATGGGTGTAGTCTCATACTCAGGTACATAAAGTTAAGCCTGTGTATGATTGTGACCAAAAAGCCCAATTCTCTTGCAGCAGCAGTTTTCCCATTAACTTCAATAGGAATAGGATCGGGCCCTTGATCTTTCTATATATTCTGTTCTTTATGTAGGACTTAAAAAAAAAAAGTTTCGTGTTTTTCATTGGTGGGGGCGGGGGGGAGAAATCGCTCTGCAGGTCACCATGAGGCTAAGTGTCAACCATAACTTAATTTCCTGGCTTTTGTCAGCATGTTTCACAATGTCTAATTTGACTGAAATGTACTTTCATTTGGCAATGCATTCATTTTGTTAACAAAAGAATATTCCAGAAAGTGCATTAACATTACCATCTTGTACAAATATATTAAGGCTTTCCATCAGGGCAACATCATAAAAATACTTAGCGCTCACACAGCACTTTATATTTTCAAAGGGCATTAAATATTATTAACTGCATTTTTCCGATGGAGCACAGACAGGTTAAGTGCTCTGTGCAGGGCTGCAAAAAGAGTCAGTGGCAGACCAGGATTAGGATTTGACATGTCTGGCTCCCAGGTACCAGACTCCAATCCTCTAAAATCTTCAAACTGTAGAACTGTCTTTGAAATCTAGTTCAGCCTTCACTCTGGTCTTTGTGAATCAATTAAAGGAACAAATAAAGTCAAGAGAAACCAAACTGTTCCTAAAGACCAGATGAAAGCTTCACCATATGAGAGCTGGGAGTAACTGATTTTAAAATGTGAGCAGAAAGTCCTGGCTGGAATGAAATAAAGGCACACAGATTATTCTGTACAACACCTTCATTAATATGGGCAAAGTAACTGAGAATCATTGACCCAACTTCCCCCTCCACCCCAAAGAAAATCTTTTGGAGTATTTATAAGGTAACTCCCTTCTCTTCATTTGTCAGTATAATAATGCCTGCATCTGTAAATTTTTACTCCATGCATCTGAAGAAGTGGGTTTTTTACCCACGAAAGCTTATGCCCAAATAAATTTGTTAGTCTTTAAGGTGCCACTGGACTCCACCAGACTCCTCGTTGTTTTTGTGGATACAGACTAACACTGATACCCCTCTGATATGTAAAATGGTTATTTTTAAAGATTATTTGTTAGTAAAGGCTGCCAACTTGCCAGTAAGAGAGTTTGTTATACTGTATTTATAAAGGTAAAAGGAACTGCTGTATTTTGCCTCTAACAACAATTATCTTGATATAACAAAGATCAGTAAAATGAGGTTCAGTCAAATATAACGATACACAGTTGTTGTCCCCAGCACGTGTTAAAAATGGTCTGCCTCTGCTGTGTCCCTAATCTAGTTGTCCAGTAATCTAGTTGTCCAGGACTCATGTTAGGTTTTGATGAATGTATCACCTTCTTTCCTCTATTTATTCTTTCTTTCCCTTTAAGGTTGTCCGTTTTCCTTACGAAATTCAGATTTACAATCCAAATGGATAAGGCCTTGGTTGCCCTCAGAGCAACACAAGCCTGATGCTTCTCCACTGAAGTCAACAAAAACAAACAGCCAATGGCAAAACTCATACTGGCTTCAGTGGTACAGGAGCAGCTCTCCTTCCTCCTCCCTGGATACTTGGTACTGTACAATTACTCCAGGTTTCAGTCCAGTTGCAGGGAGCCTTCGTTTTATTGATTGGTAGATGTTTGGTACAGCTACAAGTGGGTTCAGGTGCTTCACTGAGAATTCAATGTGTTTTATCATTTAATTAGATCAGAGGTTCTCAAACTGTGGTCCGTGAGCTCCATTCAGGTGGTCCGCGGATAGTTCCCTCTAAGGTGAGTGCCTGGGCGGCCGCACACGAGAAAATGAAGGGCCACCCACCTAATTAGTGGAGCTGCGCAGGTGTGGCTCCACTAATTAGGTGCCTGGACTCTGGAGAAGACACAAATGTAAGGTGAGGTGGTGGGCTTGGAGTGGGAATAGGGAATAGGTGAGAGGAGGCAGTGGGTGAGAAGAGGGGGTGGGGGCAATTTTGGACATGCAGGGCTGCCGTGGCCAGCGAAAGAGTCAACTTTCCTCAGCTCCAGGGCTGCCGGGGAGAGACGGCCCTCCTCCCCAGCCTCAGCTCTGTGGCGGGGGAGAGACCCCCTCCTTCCCAGGCCCAGCTCAGGGCTGCCGCGGCAGGGGAAAGAGGGAGAGACCCCCCCCTCCTTCCCAGCCTCAGCTTGGGGGCTGCCATGGCACAGGAGAGAGGGCACATCCATCGCATTAGAAAGGTAAGACTACTGATATTGAAATATGAGATGTGTGCTTTTATTTGTAGAACAAAAACCATTAATTATTATAAAGGGTTTTTTAATATAGCGGTTTCATCCAAAGCACTTTACAGTAGTTAGCTAACGGTACAAACAACATTTGGAAAGATCATTAAGTGGTCCGCCGAGACCCTCAGCAATTTTCAAGTGGTCCACGAAAAAAAAGTTTGAGAACCACTGAACTAGATGATGTTACTAGAAGGCAAGTCTGTGTTCCAGCAGTGGTCTAAATCAGAGGCTGATAAATGCTAAGGTTAAGATAAGGGGTTTAATTTTGTAGCTGTTACAGACCATTATTTGAGCAAAACCTTTCATTCTAGTACTATTCTCTTATCACTCATATGCCAACTATAAAAGAAAGTGGCTATTCAACTCCCTTCTCTCACAGAAGGGAACAAAATGAAGTTGGCTACAATGGAGTCCTTCATGGTCCTTTTTTTAAACTTTAAGAAGAGTCCCCTTTAGGTTTCAAAGGGACATTGTGCATGCTGAAAAGTGATCAAAATGGCTTTTTTAAACCAAAAATCAGCCTACAACAACAGCTGTCTAGTTTTCCTCCTTTCATGGGCTGCACCTTCACTAACCATTTTCAGAAATTCCCCGATGGGCTGGCACAGATTTAGCAATGGTGTGAGCACTACCAGAGACCAGCTACAGGTGTTCTACTACTAGGTTATTTTGATCTGCTCAGAGCAGGTTGGATGACACCATGCCACAACACCAGTGTACACTAATACATCCATTTTTGCTAGCACTGGTGGAGCTGCACTGATTCTAGACAAACAGAGAATTTCTGAAAAAAGCTCAAATACGGACACAGGCCTGGAGGGTGGCCATGTTACACATGCGGAAGGCTGTGCAGCTGAAAGGCTTTGGAGAAAGTGTAGATTGGTGGACAGAGCATTAGACTAGGACTCAGAAGACCTAGATTCTATTCCTGGCTCTGCCAATAGCATCCTGTGTGACCAAAGTAGGTAAGTCACTTCACCTCTCTATGCCTAGGTTTTTCCATATATACAATAGGGATAAGGATACTATCCTCCTTTGTCAAATGCTTTGAGATCTACTGATGAAGAGTGCTATGGTATTATAAGACAGTTCTCTGAATGTGTGTCAATAAGATTTTTTTTATATATTTGCCTTATTTTCCCTTTCAGGAAATACTGATCAACTTTAGAAATTCTACTTACTATTTATTTCTACTGCAGTAGCAGTTAGAGACCAAAATCATGACCGGGGCTATGTTCTTCTTGTTTCTCTACCAAACTAAAAAGTACCATTTCTGCACTGAGGAATGTACAGTGTAACAGGAAAAGAAACGTATGACGGGTAGGGGAGATGGACAGACATACATGCACGCGCGCACACATGTTTAAAAACATTTAAATAGATAAAAGTCATTATTAGTCACCCCAGCTGTCAATGAACTGAATTCATTTCTACTGTTACACGTCTAAAAGTGAACAATTCGGTTGTTCCAACTTATTTTAAAATGTTGGTTTTGGGTAAAATTCTCAAAAGCACATAAGTGACTCAGCAACCTGAGTCCCATTTATTAGGTGTTAAGGTATGAAAATATGACTGAGTCACTTATGTGCTTTTGAAAATTTTACCCCATCCCTTTTTAAACCTCTGTTTCCATATTCTCCTCTATTTTAAGCCTTTGCCTATTTCTGTTTATTTTGAACCTCCACCTGGGCCTAGTTTTTCCCTTTTAAAATCACTAGAGCACCTACTATCTGTATTTTTTGGAAGCTTAAGTTTCAGTTTGGTTTTTAACACCTGTGTGTGAGTATAATCACTTTCCATCTTTTGAAAGAATTGAGAAAAATGACAGGTATGATTTTTTATTATTATTCTTCATAGTAAAACCAAAAAGATGACGACACTTTACTAAGCTTTCTATCCCACAGCACATTTCAGTCTAATATCTACTGTGATTATCTCTGAACCCATCAGTAATCATTTCAGGTATGGCAATAAATGGGACAAACAGAAAAGTGGATTCTTTTGCAATCCAAAGCAGGGGTGAGGGGGTGGAAAATAACTGTCAGGCAGCTGAAGACTAAAACAGCTTCAAGACTACAATTAGAAACTGTTCAGAACATAATGTACTGTACCCAAGAAATGAAGCATAACCTCAGAGTTCATGGTCTGGTCGTTCTTTTTAGTCATTAGAAAATAAAATCAGTCTTCCACTAAGACACCTGCAGCCATTTAAAATCTTCCTATGGCTGAATTTTGGAAAATTCCTCCTGCTTATTGCATGTATTTATGTCCACAATACCAACCAAATATATATATATATATTCTCTCTCTCAAAATAACTGCATTGGCTTGAAAATGTCACCCAAAGCAGAAAAAAAAAATATCTGGGCTTTAAAATGTAGCAAGTGTAAGATTTAAATGTCAACGAGAGATATTCTTCTTGTCATCAGAAAGTATAAATGAGAAAATAATCCTTTTATAATCTTTATAAAACAGTTTCATTCCCCCAACTCCCAAACAATTGGTTTTGAATAGAATCCAACCTCTGAAAAATTGTCCAAGGAATCATGAGGACACATCAAAGAGAAAAGAGACAGCAAAATTAATTGCAGCAATTTCCTTTATCCACTGCAATAACATGAGCACTTTAGCTGCTGTGTGGGAGCGTCACAATCTAAGAGCGCAGGGGAATACATAAGGGGAAGATTTAGAAGTTGGAATGCAGCTGACCATTTGTATTCATTTTCCTGTCTAGTAAAACTTCAGTTAACAAGCAGCATGTTCCCAGAAAACACATCGCTCACCTAACAAGCTCCAGCTTCTTTTGCTGTGAACTACCTCTTGTTGAACAAGGCCTGTTGAAGACCCTGGCACCTGCCAAGCCTCAAACAACCAAAGAAACTTGTGGTGAATGAAAATCCTTCGCAGGCATACACAACACAGTTATTCTAACTGGAGAAATCTGCCTTTTATTTGTAACAGTAAGCGCCCACACATACATTGAAGCTACAACTGGCAGGAAGTTTTCCAATTGAATGTTTTTCTGTTAGAAAATACCAATTCAACCAAATCAAGACATTCTGTAGGAGTGTGCTGATTTCACCAAGGGTCTGACTTAAACCTGCTCAGCTTCCCACCTGAATTCCCATTCCTCAGGAAGATTAGAAATTTCTCTTTTTCCAGTTTTCAACCAGCTCTAATTGAAGGTGATTCCCAATTCAAGTGAAAGCCCAAAATTTTACTCACAATGCAAACTACAGAAAAAGTTATATCAAGTATATTTTAATGTATATTTTCAGGTGCCACTGCATTTCCTGGTTTTGGTCAGGACAGGAAAGTGAAATAACAAAATACCAAGCACTGTTGTTGAATTATTTCCAAACTGGATGAAATTAGGAAGCACAGAAAGTGTCATGAGAAAGCTTGCTCCCACTAACTTTTTAGCCAATACAAAGATTTAGGAGAAGTCTGAATACGGATCTGAAACTGCATCCAATCTGAATTGGACCTATGAACCCTACTCATCCTTCACCACAGCTGAAAAACTGATTAGAATGTCATCTCAGACAAAAGTGCAACAAATCATTGTGATTTTTTAAAAATAACTTGAGTAAATTGGCAGAAAAAGAGAAGATGTTAGAGGGGTAATTTATGTTATGATTATGAAAAAAAAAGATTGCTTTATAATGCCTGGACAGACTTTTGAAGTTCTAAAAAAGTCTGCAGTTTGCCTTGTCCTGTTTTATAATAAAGTTTGATTTGCTTTTTCTTCTCTCTTTTGCCTAGTTATTGAATTTGACAGCTCACAGGTGAGAATGAAAACTGGCTATGGCCAGACAACGGAACTTCCCTGCACAGCTCAAACCTGAACTAGGACAACTTTTTATGAACCATATTCATATCAAACCTAAAGAAACTATCTGATTAATATTACAAACAGGGTTGGAAGCTTCACTCCTCTAGTGAGGACAAGCTGTACTCGGTGCAGGACCGAAGGGGGCAGCAAATAAAACATTTGATGTTGCCCAAGTAGTTCATATAATTAAAAGTTCTAGTCATAAGAGCCATTTGAAGAACATCAAATATACATAGATAACTAAGTTTAAACAACCAGGAGTCAATAGGCAAGGAGTTAGACTGGCGGTTTATTTGAAAGGGTGGATCACATGATTAGAATTTTAATGAAATACTGAAAGCAGATGCCACAAAAAGAACATTTTGAACATTTCTGGAATTCTACCGTTGTACATCTTTTAGCAGCTACTGACAAGATAATGCCATTATGTGCTGCTAGCTTTCTCATACAGAATGCTGATCCATTCAGGACTAGAATCACCTTTTATTTCAGAGTTACATATGTCCAGTGGCAAGCTGAGTACATTAACTGTGATACCGATTTAAACCCATTACTTATTTTATAATACCACTTGTAAGTAAACATCTGGGGCGGCGAACCACGGCCAGTAGGAGATGCGATCGGCCGAACCTGCGGACGCGGCAGGTAAACAAACTGGTCCGGCCCACCAGGGGCTTTCCCTGAACAAGCAGCAGACCGGCTTTGAGAACCACTGTTCCAAAGAAGAAAAGGAGTACTTGTGGCACCTTAGAGACTAACCAATTTATTTATCTGCAGTTTCCACAGTATGCATCCGATGAAGTGAGCTGTAGCTCACGAAAGCTCATGCTCAAATAAATTGGTTAGTCTCTAAGGTGCCACAAGTACTCCTTTTCTTTTTGCGAATACAGACTAACACGGCTGTTACTCTGAAACCTGTTCTAAAGAATGCTCTGTAAGGCCATATTGAAGACTGGATAACAAACAGTCCATTGTTACAAGGTAGCTTTTCCTCACCTATCAGAACAATTTTTTTTGCAATTTACCAAACAAAATAAATCTATTGTTATCCTAGCAAAAATGAAGATAACAGGAACAATTAATAAACAACTAGAACAATAACACATCAGATCAAATATTGTTCAATGTTTTAGTACAGAATGGTTGTGCATTGTTGTTGATGGTTACTCACAACTAGTATTTATAATTATCACTACTGTTTTCACAAGGATAGTATGCTGCTATTGCATCCACTGCAAGAGATACTTTTCTTCTGAAACATCAGGCACTGTCTAGTGACAGAAGCAGGATAGTGGAACTGATGGACCAATGGTCTGATTTGATATAGAAATCCTATAGTTTTAAGATCCTAGAACCAGAAAGCAAGGTGAAGAAGTTTAAGAGAAGAGATAGGAAATCTGGCTTTAAAGCTATACTTAAGCCTCTGAATCATGTCAAGTAACATTGGTTCAATCGAATTATTTACTGGTAAATCCACACCATAAGAATATCTAGCAATATGCCATATTTTCTACCTAGATAAATTAAATGAGGTTTGACGACTTTTACTGATTCCAAAAATGCCTCAAACATCCTTAAAATGTTACTAAATAGGGGACACCTCAAACGTTGTCTAGATCTAGAACACAGATCTTATTTTAAAGTTATCAAGTAGAACATGTGAATGAATTTATATGACATGTACATAAGTGTGTGTGTGTGTGTGTGTGTGTGTATGTAGATACACACACACACACTGCATCAGTGCTTCTGTGGTGTTTAGATGCTGCTTGTAATTATTAGAACTGGGAGCACTGGCTGTTGGGAGTCTGAAAGGACAAGAAACAGGAAGCGGGGGGAGGGAGTTGAGGAGGCGAAGTGAGAGCTACCGAGGGTGCAGCAGCAGCTTGGTAAAAGAGGTTTCCACTTTAAAAATAGGTTTCAGAGTAACAGCCGTGTTAGTCTGTATTCGCAAAAAGAAAATGAGTACTTGTGGCACCTTAGAGACTAACCAATTTATTTGAGCATAAGCTTTCGTGAGCTACAGCTCACTTCATCAGATGCATACTGTGGAAAGATCTTTTTATACACACAAAGCATGTGTATCCAGTCCACACAAGAGATCCACTTCCTGGACACTACAGTGCTAATAAACGATGGTCACATAAACACCACCCTATACCGGAAACCTACTGACCACTATTCCTACCTACATGCCTCCAGCTTTCACCCTGACCACACCACACGATCCACTGTCTACAGCCAAGCTCTGCGATACAACCGCATTTGCTCCAACCCCTCAGACAGACAAACACCTACAAGATCTCTATCAAGCATTCTTACAACTACAATACCCACCTGCGGAAGTGAAGAAACAGATTGATAGAGCCAGAAGAGTTCCCAGAAGTCACCTACTACAGGACAGGCCTAACAAAGACAATAACAGAACGCCACTAGCCGTCACCTTCAGCCCCCAACTAAAACCCCTCCAACGCATTATTAAGGATCTACAACCTATCCTGAAGGATGACCCAACACTCCCACAAATCTTGGGAGACAGGCCAGTCCTTGCCTACAAACAGCCCCCCAACCTGAAGCAAATACTCACCAGCAACCACATACCACACAACAGAACCACTAACCCAGGAACCTATCCTTGCAACAAAGCCCGTTGCCAACTGTGCCCACATATCTGTTCAGGGGACACCATCACTGGGCCTAATAACATCAGCCACACTATCAGAGGCTTGTTCACCTGCACATCCACCAATATGATATATGCCATCATGTGCCAGCAATGCCCCTCTGCCATGTACATTGGTCAAACTGGACAGTCTCTACGTAAAAGAATAAATGGACACAAATCAGATGTCAAGAATTATAACATTCATAAACCAGTCGGAGAACACTTCAATCTCTCTGGTCACGCGATTACAGACATGAAAGTTGCGATATTACAAAAAAAAATTCAAAACCAGCGAGAGACTGTTGAATTGGAATTCATTTGCAAATTGGATACAATTAACTTAGGCTTGAATAGAGACTGGGAGTGACTAAGTCATTATGCAAGGTAACCTATTTCCCCTTGTTTTTTCCTACTCCCCCACCCCCAGACGTTCTTGTTAAACCCTGGATTTGTGCTGGAAATGGCCCACCTTGATTATCATACACATTGTAAGCTATTACCACAGGAGAGTGGGTTTGTGTGGGGGGAGGGGAGGGGGGGGAAGAAAACCTGGATTTGTGCTGGAAATGGCCCAACTTGATTCTCATACACATTGTAAGGAGAGTGATCACTTTAGATAATCTATTACCAGCAGGAGAGTGGGGTGGGGGGAGGTATTTTTTCATGCTTTGTGTGTATAAAAAGATCTTTCCACAGTATGCATCCGATGAAGTGAGCTGTAGCTCACAAAAGCTTATGCTCAAATAAATTGGTTAGTCTCTAAGGAGCCACAAGTACTGCTTTTCTTTTCACTTTATTTTTAAAGTCCTGTTGAAGTTTGTTGTACCTTGCCTGGTTACTACAACATTTTGGCGACGAGGATGGATCTTCTGCCTCTGAACGCACCTGCAACCTTTCTGCAAAGGCCAGGTGAGCCTCCAATTGCTTTTACTGCCTGAATCCATATGTTTGAGACTTATCTGCTTGCAAACACTGCTACAGAGATTTCTGAAGTAAGAAAGCCTGCTCTGCTAATCCACTGCCTTGGAGCAGAAGGACAGAGTATATTTTACACTTTTCCCCTTGCAGACGATAAATATGAGACTGCACTCACTGCATTAAAGAAATTTTTGGGCCAAAAGTGAATGTAGTAGCTAATCGCTACAGATTTCGCCAGCGTGAGCAGAAAACAGGGGAGACTATAATGCAGTATATTGCTTCCCTGAGGAGTCTGATTGTAACTTGTGACTTTGGGAATATGGCAGATGAGATTATTAGAGACCAGCTCACTGAGAAAACAACCATGCTTCTTGTTAGAGAACGCTTACTTCTAGAACCACAACTTACACTAGAAAAAGCAATAACCATTGCTACCCAGATTGAGTCAGCTACAGCTGAAGCCAAAATAATGAGCATGGATACAGGAGGAACAGTTCAGGCTGTGACTCCTTTGCAGAAAAGTTCACTATCACTGCAGACAAATGATTACAAGAGGAAAACTAATGGAAAACCACCGAATCAGCAAATTCAAAATACAGTAAAAACCTGCTTTTGCTGTGGATCCCCACAACATTTGCAAGCTACACAGGATGTCCGGCAAAAGTAGCCCAGTGCAATCATTGCAAAAAGATTGGGCATTTTGCTCAAGTATGTCGCAGCAGCCAGTTCAATCAACAGGTGCATGCAGTTACAATACGAGATGTTACTATGCTGAGCGTGGACAAAAGCCCTACTGCACATATTCCAGAACAAATAAAGTGCACTGTAAATGTTTCTGCCATACCCTCAGGCAAACCACACTCTATTCAGCTAATGTTGGACACTGGCTCAGCAGTATCTATACTACCTGATTCCATCTATTTGCATTACTTTAAAGATGTGCATCTTACTGAACCCAAGCTTCACTTGGTGGGCTATTTGAAAAACCACATTCCAGTACGTGGCTGCCTGCCAGCAATAGTTACTTTTGGTGATTGGTGTGTAACTGCAGAGTTCTACATTGTCCACAAAGGCACTCCTATCCTTGGCAGAGATTTATTGGCTGCTTTAAATCTCAGGGTAGTTAATGGATGAATTGATCTTCTTCAGCAAAGCACTGGTGCGGTACACACACCAGTTTCAGCTGGGAGCCAACACCAGGTTGAGGAGAAACTCGGCTGTGATAATGGGTTTCTGCATAAAGTTAAAATGCGGAATAATGTGATGCCTGTATGACAGAAGTTACGGCACTTACCATTTTCAGTCAGGGAAGCTGTTTCAGAGGAACTTAGAAAACTTGTTCAAAAGGACATTATTGAAGAGATTGACTCCTCAGAATGCATTTCACCTATAGTAGTGATGCAGACGAAGGGTGGAGACATTCAACTTTGTGTGGACTTAAGGGAGACAAATAAAGCTATTGTGATTGACAGCCATCCTCTTCTTCACATAGAAGTAGTATTTGCAGAACTCCATGGAGCAAAGATGTTTTCTACTCTTGATTTGCAGACTGCATACTACCAGGTTATGTTGCATGAAGATAGCAGAGACCTCAAAGCATTTATTACACAAGGGACTATTTCATTTTAAACATGTTGCATATGGTCTTGCATCAGCCCCAAGTGCCTTCCAAAAAATGATGTCATTGATTCTGAAGAATCAACATGGAGTTCAGTGCTATCTGGATGATATTATCGTGTTTGGAAATACTTCGGAGGAGCATGACAATAACCTGCAGTCTGTACTAAACTGCATCAACAAAGCAGGCCTCAAGCTCAATAGGTCCAAATGCAAATTTAGAAAAACTGAACTCCCCTTTCTGGGGCATACAATTTCACAGGCTGGACTAAAACCTGATCCAGATCATATCCTGGAAATTTCAAATGCTCCTCCTCCAACAGATTTGCAAACCTTACGTTCCTTCTTGGGTCTTACCTCCTGGTATGCAAAATTCATTCCCAATTATGCTTCTGTCATTGAACCGTTATGAGAATTACTATGGAGAAGTTCAACCTTAGTGTGGACAACAGATGCACAATTGTTAAAGGCACGACCTGATGCCCCAACCGAGGATGATGTGAGAAAAACATCTGAACAGAACCAAGCAAAGTATAAGGCTTTCACAGACAAGTGGCAGGGTGCTAAGGAACCAAAGTTTCAGTGTGGTTCCTTCCTTAGAATACAAAAACTTGGAATTTTTTGCAAAGGGGACCATAAATTCACAGCTCCTCTTAAAATCATAGAGAAGAAGGGACCTTATACCTATTGACTTTCTGATGGGCGGGTATGGAATGCTTCTTATCTTATCCTGCCTATGCACCAAGAGGAGATTATGCCAACACCCAGGCTGCACTGGATGACTTCACCGTAGTAACAACACAACAAGACATTGCACTGGAATCGGGACTCGAGAGATGGCCTGTCAGACCCAGACGACCACCTGTCTGGACTAGAGACTATGTTATGTAGTATCTACAGTGTTTTCAGTGTAATATTTCTGTCAACAGTATAGTGCTTTGTTTCCTATTTGTTTCTGTGGTTAGAACAATGTTTGTTGTAATTGTTGTAATTGGGAGAGTTTCTTAAGAGAGGAGGGAATGTTGCTTGTAATTATTAGAATTGGGAGCACTGGCTGTTGGGAGTCTGAAAGGGCAGGAAACGGGGCCGGGGGGAAGTTGAGGAGGTGGAGTGAGAGCTACCGAGGGTGCAGCAGCAGATTAGTAAAGAGGTTTCCACTTTAAAAATAAAGTCCTGTTGAAGTTTGTTAGTTTCTTGCCTGGTTGCTACAACAGCTTCCTAACAATTGCCTCTACCTTTTCTAAATTTTTAAAGAAATTCAGGAAGGACCATTATTATTGCAATGGTTTATTTAGAAAAGAAACTAATGAGTGTTTCCTTCAGAAGCTCTGCGTCTCAGCTCAGGCAAAGATAAGAGAAATGTTAGTCTTGGAGTTTCAATCTGATAATAATCAATTCACATACTTGCATTTCCCTTTAATTGATTAAGGGATAAGCTCTCTCTCTCTCTTTGAAGAATTTTTCAAAAAATGAATTTTAAGGGCATATAACATTTATTATTTAAAATATCAAATATTATATTGCTGGTGCTTGTTTTTCATATCCTTTTCAACTAGAAAAATAAAAAATCCTTTTGGAAAAGTGTTCTCACATATATATTATTGAACGGACAATGAACTCTTAGTAAATGGATAAAAATCTCCAATTGAAAGAATATTAGCAAGTTTTAATAAATTTAACATCAGACTTTGCTCCTGTGGCTGTATAGATAGCAACAGGAAAACAAAAGGTTAGTCTAGTTATCTGTGGAACAACATCTACAAGCCAATACTACAAGCCAATACAAGCCAATACAAAAAAGATGTATTCTTTAAGAGAGGCAGTCCCCAGGTCACAAAATTCAGAAACAGGTCTGGGACCAGATTTCAAATCCTGGAAAGTTTTGAGTGGATCTGGCTCACGTTACCAGTTTGGACCTCAATCTGAAAAAACTCTGCTGCACATAAGCAACTTTATACATGTGAGTAGTCCCATTGAACTCACTGAAAACTACTTACATGCATTACTGTTTGTGGAATAGGGGCCTGATAGAAAAATTTTTTGATTCAGGTCTGGATCAGAATATACGAAATTCAGGAGTGTTCAGATGTGGAGATTTATTTCAGGTCTGTCTCTACAAACAAGTAATTTTTAAATCACTACAAGTGAAACATAGCTACTGTGCTGATTTATCTCACACACACTCAAAAGAGTCTGCTTTTAACATATTACTCTAAAACATGTTCTTCCACAGAGTGAAAACCGTTACTCAATGTATTTGATACTCCTTAGGACATAGTGTCTTCTTGTTTTTCTAAAGACCCTTCTTCTAAGCCAAAACCATAGAAGCATTTTACCATCTAAAATGAGCTATGAAAGGAATTCCTAAGAGAACATTTTAATTTAATGATTCATAATTTATAGGGATCGTTAGTTGAGCTTCCATTTTTTAAACATGATCAAATTTAACAAACTGCATGTCATTTTCCTATGAAAATTACAGACACATGACAATAAGTGTTGCTCCAGCTTTTTTGCACATGATAGAAACAGTTGCTCAGGCATACATTAACATATTTGCACCAGTTTAAAAAGAATATGAATGCACTGAATGCTTCGAGTAGTAGTAATAGTTTGTTCATGCATGTGCATATTCAATTCCTGGTTTTGTCACACAGATGCATGGTGTGCTAAGTCTCGAAAATGTAGCCCTTATTTTGTAAGCAGGCTAATAAAACATTGGGAAATAGCTTAGCGTTTAGGCTGGTGAAATGGTAAAGCTGAATGAACAGACTCAGAAATTGACATTTATCTTTCCTGCCACTCATTTTTCTCAAGTTTTTTATTCATAAGGGGTTTGAGTTTGCAGTATTAATAACAAAAGGGGGAAAAGGCAAAGTGGTCTTATGTCACCAGAAAGCAAAGAGAAAGAACCTCAGTCTGGGCCACCACCTCAGCCCAGTACTGGCTGGCTAGTATTATTTTAACTGCACCCACAAATGTACTACATGCCTCCCAGCACTGATAAAAGACCATATAGAAGAAATATAAGTTCCATGCTGTGAGGAGCTTGCCAGTTAATTTTAGACAAGATATGATGAGTAAAGAATTTATACAGGGCTGAATATAAACCAAAGGATAATACAAGACTAAAGGTTTGTGGGTAGATCCTCAAAGGAATATGGGTGCCTAATTGCCACTTCAGGTGCCTAAGTCCAAAATTTACGCATCACTGAGTTCCTCAAAAAACCCTGCTCAGCTGCTAGAACCTAGGGTTGCAGTGAATGAGAAGCTGGATAGGAATCAACAGTGCGCTCTTGTTGCCAACAAGACTAAGAGCATTTTGGGCTGTATTAGTAGGAGCATTGCCAGCAGATCAAGGGACATGATCATTCCCCTCTATCTGGCATTGGTGAGGCCTCATCTGGAGTAGTGTGTCCAGTTTTGGGCCCCACACTACAAGAAGGATGTGGAAAAATTGGAAAGAGTCCAGTGGAGGGCAACAAAAATGATTAGGGGGCTGGAGACCATGATTTATGAGGTGATGCTGAGGGAACTGAGATTATTTAGTCTGCAGAAGAGAAGAATGAGGGGGGATTTGATAGCTGCTTTCAACTACCTGAAAGGGGGTTCTGAAGAGGATGGATCTAGACTGTTCTCAGTGGCAGCAGATGACAGAACAAGGAGTAATGGTCTCAAGTTGCATTGGGTGAGGTTTAGGTTGGATATTAGGAAAAACTATTTCACTAGGAGGGAGGTGAAGCACTGGAATGGGTTACCTAGGGAAGTGGTAGAAACTCCATCCTTAGAGGTTTTTAAGGCCCAGCTTGACAAAGCCCTGGTTGGGATGATTTAGTTGGTGTTGGTCCTGCTTTGAGCAGGGGGTTGGACTAGATGACCTCCTGAAGTCCTTTCCAACCCTAATATTTTGGAGGTGCGTAAGTTTCTGTTGGCAGCCATGTGCAAAATCCTGATGCCACTGAGTTGCTCAGCACCCTAGCTCAGGTGATTTTCAGACTAGGTGTTGCCTGCCTATCTCATTCTGTGTGACACAATCCAGTAGTGAGCTCTGAGAATACTTATTGGATTGGGCCACGCACAAAGGACAGCTGGGGCAAGCAAGTCAGGAATTTTGTGGCTGACTGGCGTATGCATACCTCTGAATACCCGATATCCCAGTGGTTAGAACATTCACCTGGGATGGGGGAGCCCCAGGTTTGAATCCCTGCTCTGCTTGAGTTGGAACATGAATGCAAGTGTCCCATACTTCAGGTGAGTACCTTAGCCACCAGGCTATGGGGTATTCTAGGGTGAGTCTCTCCTGCTGAAGTTGTTCCACTTTGGATACATAATTAAATATTCATTGGATCAGAGACTTCAATTTGACTCCCCCACATCCCATGAGAGTGCTTTAGCCACTGAGCTAAAGGGTCAATATCTTGCTTTTCTCTCTCTCTCTCTCTGGCTCAATCAATATTTATTTATTCATTCAAAGTGGAACAGCTTCCACAGGAGAGACAGGGACACCCCCCACACATACAATTACCTGGCAATTAGGGCACTCTCCTGGGATGTGGGAGCTCTGCATTCAAGTTCTGCCTGATTCAGAGTAGGATATTAAATGCAGGGCTTCCACATCCCAGGAGAGTGCCCTAACCACTGAGCTATTGCTTATAATGAGATGGGGGGTTATTTCTTGCTTTGCATGAGAAAGGGCTGACTTGGCTTAGATACCTAATTTCAGGAGAGGGTTCATGGCTGTGAATCCTGAGCAGAGATACTAGTCTTGAGGCTTAGGCTCTGCCCCTCTCCTTAGCATTTCCTACTGGCCAGCTTACGCAGCTCCCTGCTCAGCTTGCTGAAAACCCCTTTCTTAAGTGCCTAATTCTCCTGCAATGCATGGGGAGCTTGAGCACTTAAGTTGGGACTGTGAATGCCACTGGACAGCAGAGCAGGGCACCTAAGACCCATTTGTGGATCTGCCCCTTGATCTAGCCTAGCATAAACGAAATCAGGGTCTACACCGGTAATCTGAATCTAAATCCACTCTGAACCTTTTGGGGCAGGATACGTAAAATTTGGTCTCAAACCTGAACCCTAATTTTGTGACCTACAGCCCATCTCTTTCAAAGAAGGGCCTACAAGTCTTTTTTAGGAATAGGCTTAATTCTTCTCTCTATTCTTCATCTCTTTTCCCCTCCACCATTCTCTAGGTCCTCCACCTCACTTTCTTCCATAGCCTCACACCGTGTACTAGGAGAGAAAACTTGACTTTAGGCAAACTTCAGAGTGGCCTCCCAGAGGTTAAAAATACTAATTCACCACTGGGATAAGTAAGCACATTTCCACTGATTGATTTCAAGGTGTTGGCTCCAGAGTGTTTTCTGGCCAACCAGCTTAAGTTCTACTTGAAGTATATATTTTCTCTGAGTTACAGTGCAATCTTAAATGTAACACCATAGGCATCTCCTATTCTTTCTATGCTCAGAGGGCCCGTTTCGGGCTGTATCCTTCCTCTAAGACTGCTTTGACACCCCTTCTCCCCCACAACAAATAAAACTATGTTTGAAAGACTGGTTACTGGAATTTGAAGTTTGACAATTGCCTGATTGCAGATAATTGTCAAACTATTCAAGGCTTTATGAGGTGGAGGAAATAGGATTTCACCACACTCGGGAAATGTGTTTGCAGAATAGGGCATAACAAGAGGTATCCAAGTACTACCTCAGAGAAATGCTTTTACCTAAAAATGTCAGACAGATGAACTTTAAATTCATATTACAGATTCATTTATGTATGAAAAGAAGCTTTAAGAGTAGGGACATTTTTTATTGGCCTATGACCACAAAATAATAATTACAATCAGCAATTTAATTGAATTGGCCTCTACTCCCCACATTTGTCTAAAAAAGTTCTACAGCTCTTCTAGAAACAGGGAAACTAAAATATTGGATCCCATGCTTGATTCAATCTCTCAAGTCCTGCTGGCATCTACATATGCAAAGTAACTGCATTTCTGGAATGAAATGTTAGCATAGCACTTTATAGGAACTACTCCATTGCTGAGTCTTTGTAACCTTAGAAATGATTAATTATTGCTGTACTTTTAAAGAAGTCACACAGCAGATACAGTTCTCATTTTATCCACAGCAAAGTTAGCCATGGAACCTTCTTAGACAGAGACACAGATAACAGACATTTATCTTCCATCCATAGTATACTATAGGATCAGGGTACTTTAAATAGGCCAGATTCTTCACTGCAGTAGTTCTTTAATAGAACTCCCATTTTTTCCTCTTTTACAGATTTTCCCTTACCCAGGATTTAAAGTGGCAGAATTGGGGTTATGAAGACTACAAATTACTTGGTTTTGACACTTCAAAAATCAAATGGCAAACTACACATTTTTCTTTGTGGTTTCTCTTAATGCAAATTTTACAGATTAAAATGGCACATCTCATTTCTTTTTGATTGAAGGACTCTTGGTTTTCTCCCAATCAAGTTCCCTGAATCTCAAAACAAGCAGATTACCCCTGATGAAAATAGATCCCAAAGAGGAGTGTCACAAATCCGAGAGAGAAAGGCAGTTAGCTGAAAGTTCCCAGTTAGTGGGATAACTAGGAAAGAGTCACTTCCCTGGTGTAAATAGAGTATTAATTTAATTTTGTGCATGGTACAATAACCTCCTGCAGCAAGTTAGTGATTACATCTATGGACTTTAACCCTAACCTGCAAAGCCATTATCATAGAATCATAGAATATCAGGGTTGGAAGGGACCTCAGGAGGTCATCTAGTCCAACCCCCTGCTCAAAGCAGGACCAATCCCCAACTAAATCATCCCAGCCAGGGCTTTGTCAAGCCTGACCTTAAAAATATCTAAGGAAGGAGATTCCACCACCTCCCTAGGTAACGCATTTCAGTGTTTCACCACCCTCCTAGTGAAAAAGTTTTTCCTAATATCCAACCTAAACCTCCCCCACTGTAACTTGAGACCATTACTCCTTGTTCTGTCATCAGCTACCACTGAGAACAGTCTAGATCCATCCTCTTTGGAACCCCCTTTCAGGTAGTTGAAAGCAGCTATCAAATCCCCCCTCATTCTTCTCTTCCGCAGACTAAACAATCCCAGTTCCCTCAGCCTCTCCTCATAAGTCATGTGTTCCAGTTCCCTAATCATTTTTGTTGCCCTCCGCTGGACTCTTTCCAATTTTTCCACATCCTTCTTGTAGTGTGGGGCCCAAAATTGGACACAGTACTCCAGATGAGGCCTTACCAATGTCGAATAGAGGGGAACGATCACGTCCCTCGATCTGCTGGCAATGCCCCTATGTATACATCCCAAAATGCCATTGGCCTTCTTGGCAACAAGGGCACACTTTTGACTCATATCCAGCTTCTCGTCCACTGTAACCCCTAGATCCTTTTCTGCAGAACTGCTGCCGAGCCATTCGGTTCCTAGTCTGTAGAAGTGCATGGGATTCTTCCGTCCTAAGTGCAGGACTCTGCACTTGTCTTTGTTGAACCTCATCAGATTTCTTTTGGCCCAATCCTCCAATTTGTCTAGGGCCCTCTGTATCCTATCCCTACCATCCAGCATATCTACCTCTCCTCCCAGTTTAGTGTCATCTGCAAACTTGCTGAGGGTGCAATCCACACCATCCTCCAGATCATTTATGAAGATATTGAACAAAACCAGCCTGAGGACCGACCCTTGGGGCACTCCACTTGATACCGGCTGCCATCTAGACATGGAGCCATTGATCACTACCTGTTGAGCCCGACAATCTAGCCAACTTTCTATCCACCTTATAGTCCATTCATCCAGCCCATACTTCTTTAACTTGCTGGCAAGAATACAGTGGGAGACCGTGTCAAAAGCTTTGCTAAAGTCAAGGAACAACACGTCCACCGCTTTCCCCTCATCCACAGAGCCAGTTATCTCATCATAGAAGGCAATTAGATTAGTGAGGCACGACTTGCCCTTGGTGAATCCATGCTGACTGTTCCTGATCACTTTCCTCTCCTCTAAGTGCTTCAGAATTGATTCCTTTGGGACCTGCTCCACGATTTTTCCAGGGACTGAGGTGAGGCTGACTGGCCTGTAGTTCCCAGGATCCTCCTTCCCTTTTTTAAAGATGGGCACTACATTAGCTTTTTTCCAGTCGTCCAGGACTTCCCCCGATCGCCATGAGTTTTCAAAGATAATGGCCAATGGCTCTGCAATCACATCCGCCAACTCCTTTAGCACTCTCGGATGCAGCGCATCCGGCCCCCTGGACTTGTGCTCGTCCAGCTTTTCTAAATAGTCCCGAACCACTTCTTTCTCCACAGAGGGCTGGTCACCTCCTCCCCATGCTGTGCTGCCCAGTGCAGTAGTCTGGGAGCTGACCTTGTTCGTGAAGACAGAGGCAAAAAAAGCATTGAGTACATTAGCTTTTTCCACATCCTCTGCCACTAGGTTGCCACCCTCATTCAGTAAGGGGCCCACACTTTCCTTGACTTCCTTCTTGTTGCTAACATACCTGAAGAAACCCTTCTTGTTACTCTTAACATCTCTTGCTAGCTGCAACTCCAGTTGGGATTTGTCCTTCCTGATTACACTCCTGCATCCCCGAGCAATATTTTCATACTCCTCCCTGGTCATTTGTCCACTCTTCCACTTGTTGTAAGCTTCTTTTTTGTGGTTAAGATCAGCAAGGATTTCACTGTTAAGCCAAGCTGGTCGCCTGCCATATTTACTATTCTTTCTACACATCGGGATGGTTTGTTCCTGTAACCTCAATAAGGATTCTTTAAAATACAGCTAGCTCTCCCGAACTCCTTTCCCTCTCATGTTATTCTCCCAGGGGATCCTGCCCATCAGTTCCCTGAGGGAGTCAAAGTCTGCTTTTCTAAAGTCCAGGGTCTGTATTCTGCTGTTCTCCTTTCTTCCCTGTGTCAGGATCCTGAACTCGACCATCTCATGGTCACTCCCTCCCAAGTTCCCATCTACTTTAGCTTCCCCTGCTAATTCTTCCCGGTTTGTGAGCAGCAGGTCAAGAAGAGCTCTGCCCCTAGTTGGTTCCTCCAGCACTTGCACCAAGAAATTGTCCCTTACCCTTTCCAAAAACTTCCTGGATTGTTTGTGCACTGCTGTATTGCTCTCCCAGCAGATATCAGGGTGATTGAAGTCTCCCATGAGAACCAGGGCCTGCGATCTAGTAACTTCTGTGAGTTGCCGGAAGAAAGCTTCGTCCATCTCATCCCCCTGGTCCGGTGGTCTATAGCAGACTCCCACCACGACATCACCCTTGTTGCTCACTCTTCTAAACTTAATCCAGAAACACTCAGGTTTTTCTGCAGTTTCATACTTGAGCTCTGAGCAGTCATACTGCTCCCTTACATACAGTGCAACTCCCCCACCTTTTCTGCCCTGCCTGTCCTTCCTGAACAGCTTATATCCATCCATGACAGTACTCCAGTCATGTGAGTTATCCCACTAAGTCTCTGTTATTCCAATCACATCATAATTCCTTGACTTTGCCAGGACTTCCAGTTCTCCCTGCTTGTTTCCCAGGCTTCTTGCATTTGTGTATAGGTACTTGAGATAACTCGCTGTTTGTCCCTCTTTCTCAGTATGAGGCAGGACCCCTGCCCTCTCGCAAGCTCCTGCTCGTGCTTCCTCCCGGCATCCCACTTCCCTACTTACCTCAGGGCTTTGGTCTCCTTCCCCCCGTGAACCTAGTTTAAAGCCCTCCTCACTAAGTTAGCCAGCCTGCTTGCGAAGATGCTCTTCCCTCTCTTCGTTAGGTGGAGCCCGTCTCTGCCTAGCACTCCTCCTTCTTGGAACACCATCCCATGGTCAAAGAATCCAAAGCCTTCTCTCCGACACCACCTGCGTAGCCATTCGTTGACTTCCACGATTCGACGGTCTCTGCCCAGGCCTTTTCCTTCCATGGGGAGGATGGACGAGAAGACCACTTGCGCCTCAAACTCCTTTATCCTTCTTTCCAGAGCCACGTAGTCCGCAGTGATCCGCTCAAGGTCATTCTTGGCAGTATCATTGGTGCCCACGTGGAGAAGCAGGAAGGGGTAGCGATCCGAGGGCTTGATGAGTCTCGGCAGTCTCTCCGTCACATCGTGAATCCTAGCTCCTGGCAAGCAGCAGACTTCTCGGTTTTCCCGGTCGGGGCGGCAGATAGATGACTCAGTCCCCCTAAGGAGAGAGTCCCCGACCACCACCACCCGCCTCCTTCTCTTGGGAGCGGTGGTCGTGGAACCCCCAACCCCAGGACAGTGCATCTCATGCCTTCCAATTGGCGGAGTCTCCTTCTGTTCCCTTCCCTCAGATGTATCATCTAGTCCACTCTCCGCATTAGTACCTGTGGTAGTGAGGGATGCTGGCCTGGGGTGGAGTAGTTTTGCTTCCTTTCTCTTAATTACACTCAGCCAGTAGTAATTCCTCTTATTTATATGAACACAAATGCAACACTGGAATATGAGCTCTCCCTACTCCCAAATGTTCTGCTCACTGCCATCTCATTAACTGCATCAGCAGTTCTTTCTCCTCTTTACATTTCACTGGACTCTGTCCACAACAATAGCTCATGTCTACCCCAAAGTCCTCACACAATTCAAAAACAGGGTGGAAAGCTCCAAGAGAGTTCATCAATGTTCGTTCACAGGCCTTGCTATGACCTGCAGGTTAGTGCACACATCATTCTGCTTAACAAACCCAACAGTTCATATTAGCCTGTTTTAAAACTCAATAAAGTAATCTCTGAAATTCAGCCTAAAAGTAATAACATGTGCAGCATCTTGGAAGGAGAAAACAAAACAGATATGCGGTATTAGTGTTAGGCTACTGCTTTAATCTCCTAGGAGTCTTAACAGAGAATTATAAACACTAAAGATGGAAAAGATATTCAGCCACCTTTCCATGTCTTTACTGCTAAAACCTTTACCCACAACTTGGTCAGTCACCTTGACTACTATAACCATTTATTTTCTGGTTTTCCTCATGTGTCTCCACATCAAATTCCAACACCTGTCCTCACCTCCCAGTCTATATATACACACACATCTCTGATCTCCTTTCCCCTTACTCCCACTGCTGAACCCTGTGCTCCCCCCCAATCCTTAAAACTTAATCTTCCTTTTATTTATTTTTTGCCTTCTTGCCTTTGTGTCTTCTAACATGCTACTCCTACTCTTGCGATACTAACTTTCAGTTTTTCCAAACCCTTCTCTTCTCTTGTCAATCAACTTCTTACTTGGATATTTCTTTCTTCTCCTTACCTATAATCTCTCCTTGCAGTTTCTTCTCTAAACTATTCTCCCATGTCTTGTCATATTAATTTGTCTGGTCCATCTTCTATTGGAAGCTCAGTGGGGCAGGGAACATACCTTACTCTATGTTTGTAAAGAATGATATATATTTATTGTACTAAGTAAACCATTCCTACTATTTATTAATAGCCTTGCCCATTGCCTCATCAGAACAGCATTGTTCCTGACAGCATATTCATCAGTTTTTTGTCCTGACTAGATATAAACAATTTCAAGCGATGGGGCTCTAGACACAGGGACTAGTCCACAAACTAACAGATCAGAGTATTAGGAAGGTTTTACTTGGTATTCAGCTTTCCTTTTGCTTTATTTCATCTCATTACTCCTAGTTATACTTCCCTTGGACCAATACCTCTCTCTATTTGTTGTCTACAATCTTCAGAGGCTTACAGGTGGTTACTATATCCTGCCATCGGGATTTTTTAATCTCACTTACACCCATGTAAATCAATAGTAACTTCAGTGAAGTTACACTAATATACAGCTGGTTTGGAATCAGAATCAGGTTTGTCATCATTTTTCATTTAGCTACATATTTAGTTCTTTTAATCTTCCCTAAATATGTGGGGTACCAAACCTCCAGAGTGTGGTATATGCCAGCTCTGCCAAAGAAACCCACAACTGATTACAAATAGAATATTACTTGATAACATTGTCACAGTCTCCAATACTGCTCATTAGCCAACTGAGATAAGAAAACGGAGTGAATATTTTAGAGGGTTTAAACAACAACTAGAGTCACTGGTACTAAATGAACCTTTATTTGCCTGGATTAACAGCATCAGGGGTATGGATCACCTATTGTCAGGAAGGCTACTACACTGAACAGTGCTGCAAACCACCGTGTACCTAAACACGTACAGTAGCAATATGCACTTCAGTATATCAGTACCTTCCTTCAAACAACTTTTTTTTTTTTGCTGTCAGTAAAACACAGTGTAAAATAGTAGCTATTGTTGGTCCCTTCACACACTGTTCCTAATTTAACAAACAGAGCAATTTAGGAGGTCAAATAAGAAAACAATATCTTAAGAAAATAGCAACTTCTGCAGCTTTAAAATAAAAATTCAGTGCCAAAATGTTTATCTTCTCAGTTCATGAAACCATAAAAAAAGTACAGCACCGTGAATCATCTCAAAACTTCAAAGCCTGTATGCTCAATGTACCATTTTAGGGCCATTAAACTGTTCAGCTACTGTACTCAGAATAAATAATTAGCCAAGCTTGTACCAGCTGTGCCAAAAACTGCACTTGTTAATCCAAAACTCCTCAAAACTACCTTCTCTTTCCCCTCTGCCCCTCCACTATTTATACAACCTAAACATCTAGCAAACATCCCCTCAAGCATGCTCATGGAATCATAGAATATCAGGGTTGGAAGGGACCTCAGGAGGTCATCTAGTCCAACCCCCTGCTCAAAGCAGGACCAATCCCCAACTAAATCATCCCAGCCAGGGCTTTGTCAAGCCTGACCTTAAAAATATCTAAGGAAGGAGATTCCACCACCTCCCTAGGTAACGCATTTCAGTGTTTCACCACCCTCCTAGTGAAAAAGTTTTTCCTAATATCCAACCTAAACCTTCCCTACTGTAACTTGAGACCATTACTCCTTGTTCTGGTATCAGCTACCACTGAGAACAGTTTAGATCCATCCTCTTTGGAATCCCCCTTTCAGGTAGTTGAAAGCAGCTATCAAATCCCCCCTCATTCTTCTCTTCTGCAGACTAAACAATCCCAGTTCCCTCAGCCTCTCCTCATAAGTCATGTGTTCCAGTTCCCTAATCATTTTTGTTGCCCTCCGCTGGACTCTTTCCAATTTTTCCACATCCTTCTTGTAGTGTGGGGCCCAAAACTGGACACAGTACTCCAGATGAGGCCTCACCAATGTCGAATAGAGGGGAACGATCACGTCCCTAGATCTGCTGGCAATGCCCCTACGTATACATCCCAAAATGCCACTGGCCTTCTTGGCAACAAGGGCACACTTTTGACTCATATCCAGCTTCTCGTCCACTGTAACCTCTAGATCCTTTTCTGCAGAACTGCTGCCGAGCCATTCGGTCCCTAGTCTGTAGCGGTGCATGGGATTCTTCCGTCCTAAGTGCAGGACTCTGCACTTGTCTTTGTTGAACCTCATCAGATTTCTTTTGGCCCAATCCTCTAATTTGTCTAGGGCCCTCTGTATCCTATCCCTACCGTCCAGCATACCTACCGCTCCTCCCAGTTTAGTGTCATCTGCAAACTTGCTGAGGGTGCAATCCACACCATCCTCCAGATCATTTATGAAGATACTGAACAAAACTGGCCCGAGGACCGATCCTTGGGGCACTCCACTTGATACCGGCTGCCAACTAGACATGGAGCCGTTGATCACTACCCATTGAGCCCGACAATCTAGCCAACTTTCTATCCACCTTATAGTCCATTCATCCAGCCCATACTTCTTTAACTTGATGGCAAGAATACTGTGGGAGACCGTGTGAAAAGCTTTGCTAAAGTCAAGAAACAACACGTCCACTGCTTTCCCCTCATCCACAGAGCCAGTTATCTCATCATAGAAGGCAATTAACTCATCAACTGAACCACTCAAAGTACTAACTTCCTTCCTTGCATGTGATGCTCCAGACATGAATACAGTGGTATATATGAAAAATAAAATACTGTACACTAATTCACAACATTGCTATTTCATCAGGATTGCTATAATACTGTGATGCCTGTGGATGTGTTATTGGCAGCAGAGACAGAACCTCCGACCCCCCGGGGTCTAAAACCATGAGCCTAAATTTAAAAAAATCCCAAGTATATTAGCTCCAATGCTGTAGCAGACTCAAAGACATTTATATAGTGCACACATTCAGAGGAGGACAGAGAGCCAGGCTATGCCATCCTAGATCAGACTCTTTACTCATCTACGCTGATATATTATTTGCACCAGTAGCCCGTACATGATGCTTCAAAAGGAGGTGAAAACGAATCTGCAGTGAACTTAGCCAATTGTGAGCTGCATTGTCACCTGAGAGTTTTCCTCAGGGCCTCAGCTAGTAATCACGTTATACTTTGACATTGGATCTTGCTTTTCGGGGGGTACAGAGATCAGGCTGTCACATCAGAAATTAGTAATTTAGGAACATCACTCAAGTTACTGGACTGATTCAGATACAATATGCCAATCTGAGGTTAGAATAGATCCAAACCTCAGACACTGAATACAGGTACAAGAAAGATCTGGATCAACAAGGAAACGGAGAATAGATTTAAAAATGTAATTAAAGCTAATGTTAAAAAAATTATGTAATACACAGATTGGGAAAAGAGTGTCTGTACATCTGGGTATACTACAATAGCTTCCACTTCCATCAACAGAAGGGAAAAATGAATTTAACGGTGACAGCTGTTTCATTTGTTGCTTACTTAGTTTCTTAAGATCCTAGCAAACGTCACGTTGAATGACTGAGTAGATTTAGCACAGTTATTGGGCTCGAAAAGGTGACATAATATTGATCCTGGACATGTTTGTTCTGGTAAATGTAGAAAGAGTTTAGTCTAGTGGTTAGATCAACAAACCAGGATTCAGGACTCCTAGGCTCTGTCCTTGTTTCTTCCATTGACTCCATGTGTTGCATTTTCATCAAGCTACTCAAAATGTGATTCTACTCTGAAAAGTGATTTTATGAAAATGGACCCTTTCTTGTCCTCCTCCCCAAGTCAGCATAACCAGGGTTAACCCAGCCTGCTTTTTACCGTGCACTAGCAGAACTGATTACCAAGTTCTGATTTGTTACAAACCGATGCAACCCCATTGAAGACCGTGAAGTTGCACAGGTAATTGCAGGCCTAATTGCCTTTATTCCTGGTAAAAATACTCATCTTGACTCTCAAAACTCAGACTGAGTTTGCAGTTAGAAAAAAAATATCATTTTACTTGTCACTTTAGGAAATTGGATATGGAAATAGTTGATTGATAGATTTGGAACACGATGATATTTTCACAAGATTATTTCTCAGAACAGAAACTCATTTAAATGCAGTCAGAGCACTTACTTATGTATAAAAGGTGTATAATAATGTTTCCCTAATTCAAAAGGTTGCTGTAACGCATAATCAATCAATATTTGTAAAATAGTATGAGATATTCAAATGTAAGATGCTATAAATGGGCAAAATATTAATCACCAGATACGTCCCCTTTAAATGTTGGTGTTCATAAAATATCTCTGCAACACAAGGATTGTAGAGAGCCAGTCTACAATTTTAGAGCAAAAGATTCAGGCCCTAAACCTGCAAGGCGCTCAGCGCTTTCAACTCACATTAACATCAACAGGCGTTTAAGGTACAGCACACCCACAATGAGATGAAGAACACCTCAAAAAACTAGGCCCTCAAAGTTCATAATCTGGACTTTTGCACAGATGCTGCAGCATATTTGTGGAAGTAGGAAAGTCAGTTGTATTTTCACATTCTGTTTGGATGCATAATTGTTGTTGGTAGTCATTTCAATCATTTAGTGCCACATTATAGAGATATTCAGCCAGGGTGAAATTTACTGCTGGGCAGAGAGCCAGCACAAGGCCTACGCACTACTAAGTCTGATTTAAGAGGTGCATAGGTCTTGTGCTGGCCCTGCGCATAGGGACAAATTTCACTTTATGGAAGAGAAAGACAATACAAGATAGTATGTTATAAAGGTATTATCTGTATACGAGTTCAGGAGAGCTGCATTAACTCATGAGTGCTGAGGCTACCAATAAGTTTTGCAGGTCATGCGCAAAGAGTATCAGTAAAACCTCTATATCACACCACACCATCATGGATTCTATTGGCATTGCCTGTATTACAGAAAAGCATTTTAGAAATGTTTGATGGTGTTTTCAAACTTTTATCCAGAATATTTTATATCCGTACACCATCCACGCTATCTTACTAATCATGAGTCCCACTGTACAATATTCAGAGGGAAAGAAAAATCATAACTAAAATTTTGCAAATCCTCCTCCTACCACAAACCCCTTTTTCTTATAAAATAATGCAACATTTGAAGTCCTACATCACACAGTCTACTTGTCATAGACTGAAAATTGCCTGTCAGTGTAAACTAATTTTGTGAGGAAAGAAGAAAACATTTTGGAAAAAGGTATGTGGTTTCTTTTTTTAAAAAAGCAGTTGTTTGAAACTACTCAGAGGTTTGGAATTTTGAAAGTAGTCCCACCAGAGAATTAATAGGCAGATGAGGTGGACAAAGGTGTATGATTAATGCAATGTATCAGATGGCTCTGCAGTTTATCACATAGATACTACCACATATGTAGTCCCATTTCAAATCCCTCCATTAAATCACCATTGCCCACTGCATCAAGTTTAAACTTTTTGTCCTTGCCTTAAAGGGCCTGCACATATTGGCCTTGACCTACCTCTCAGATCATGTCCTTATCTTTCTCCTGTGCCCCCTTTACTCAGCCAGTGCAGCCAGTCTCACTACTCTATTCATGTTCTTTTGCCACTTCAGTTTCTTCCATGCTGCCTTTTCTATGGAATAATTACCCAAACCCAGTATGCCAGGTCCTTACCCTCTTTCATGTTCAAATGGGTCTTGAAGATTCACACTTTCCACAATAACCACGGATTAAAACACCCTTTCCACCCCCAAAACCACCTTAGAGAAAGAGACCACCCCCCCCCCACAGCTGCCCCGGCCCCACCCCTACCCCGCCTCTTCCCACCCCTTCCCTGCCCCCATTCCAACCCCTTCCCTGAAATCCCCACCCCAACTCTGCCCCCTCTCTGCCCCCCAGGGGGTGCAGGGTGCAGCAGGGGGTTGGGGTGCAGAAGGGGTGCGTCAGGGGGCTCAGGGCAGGGGGTCGGGGTGCAGGGTGGGGCAAGGGGTCAGGGTGCAGCTCACGGCAGGAAGTCGGGGTGCCGGAGGGGTGCAGGGTGCAGAAGGGGGCTCAGGGCAGGGGGTTGGGGTGCAGGGTGGGGCAAGGAGTCAGGGTGCGGCTCAGGGCAGGGAGTCGGGGTGCCGGAGGGGTGCAGAAGGGGGCTCAGGGCAGGGGTGTGGAGTGCCGGGGGGTGCAGAAGGGGGCTCAGGGCAGGGGTGTGGAGTGCCGGGGGGTGCGACAGGGGGCTTAAGGCAGGGGGTCGGGTGCAGGAGGGGTGTGGAGGGCGGGTCCGGCCTGGCGCGCACCGGGGGCAGGGCAGGCTCCCTCCCTACCTGCCCCCGCGCCGCTCTGGGAAGCGGCCGGGACCTGGGGGTGGGGGAGGGCACAGGGGTCTGGGCGGAGGAGTGGCCAGGGCAACACACAGACCCCTGTGCCCTGCCCCCCACCCCCAAGTTCTGGCCGCTTCCCGGAGCGGGCAGAGCAGGCAGGCAGGGAGGGAGGGAGCCTGCCCTGCCCCCGGTGCGCGCCAGGCTGGAGCCGCTCTAGGTACATGCTGCAGGGATGGTGGTGAGGCGGGAAGCTGGCGGGCCGCAGAAAATAACCCCGCGGGCCGTGTGTTTGAGACCCCTGATCTTAACGAAGGTGAAAAACCTAGAGTGGCCCGTGAGTGTATATTATGAATTCATTTGTGGCAGACACACTTCTGCAGGGGAGTTCCAAGAGGCATTATGTGAAAGATGTGCAAACCCTCTGTGATACCCTATGACAGGATGTTGCTTGTGCTCCACCAGTCCTACTAGAGGCAAGTAGCAGAGATCTTGAGCAGACTTTGTTCACAGGGACACAAGGACTGCTGCCAGGCTTGGACTTTTCACAGGGATGTAAGCAGGAGGAAGGCTCCGTGTGCTCTTTCCACTAACTTGCACAACAGTGTAAGATCACACATAATTAAACTCTATGTCTGGCCCTCAGGTGGTTAAAGGGTGTTTGTAGGACAAGTTCCTTTAAATGAGAGATCCATTTTCAAATTCCTATAAATGGTAAATGTAAATTAATACAAAACTTGAGATATTTTTCTAGAGCAAGACAAGAGTGCAGTGTGCTTCTCTTTTCCATGCAACAGACATTCTAGTATCTATCACCAGAGAAGAGATTTTTAATTCAGCCTTTCTAGTCCACACTGCCATTACTGTGTTTAAATTAGTATGACCAATAGCTTTAAACATTAAGGTCCCTATTTCAAAAATACGTTGTAGAGGCCTGTTCCAAAGCACACAGAAATTAATGGAAAGGCTCACATTGACTTTGAATCAGGTCCTAAAAATGCAACTATGTTAAAAATAAAATTCCCCATGTGATTTCCTTTAAGTTACTATGAGAAATGACACATCCCTTACAGCTCTTCATTGATCACAGCTTGAGCCCACAAAGTGACATGTGAAAAGTGGTTAAAAAAAAAAAAGAACACATAAGGACTGGAAAACAGACTGTGTGTGTTATTGATTTACTAAGTAAAGTTTTGCCAAGTTTAAGTGAAGGACACAGAAAAGAGGCATGACCTGCAGCATTTGACCTAACTAAATCTGTAGTAGTGGACATTCTCAGAACAGTTGTTCACAGAATCTACATAAATGTTAATGAAATAGAGGGCTAGAATATGAAATTAAAGAGATTAAAAATTGGCTAAACTAGGCAAAACACACTAGTATGTATATTGTACCAGTAGGCCTAGTAAAGAGAAGTGCTGTGATAAAATTAAAGATTCAGCATGCATAATAAATGTTTAGTGAATATAATGCTTATGAAAGGTATTGGACTGATAGCTCTGGAGGCTGGTATCTTCTTTTTATCCACAGAACAGTTATCAGTCCATTCAGCAGAAATGCAATCTTCCCCACACTACCCTGTCAATGACCTTCAACTCGGACGACCTTCAGACATCAGAGGGTTTTTAATGACCACTCATTGGTTTCTCTGCTTGGACTGTCATAAAGGGTGCCAATCAGTGCCAAACTTGGTAGCGTTTTGTGGTCTGGACACCTGTTTGCTAGGAAATAGACCCACGATAACTAGTCCATTTCACATAGGCCTCTGAATCTCTTTTATACAGCAAAAACTTGCATTTGTAACAGATCTAGGCAAAGTTTGATTCACTGACCTGGCAATGAAAGATTATATCCTGGTGCCAGTTACCTCCAAGCTATCTAGTATATTTGGCAGACAATATATTATAATCTACAGTAACGAATTTTTCTGAACAAGATTTTTTTCCCTAAAGTTTTACCTGTGTTTCCCAAAAATTTCCTTCTAAGGAGCACCACATGAAGTTTGTAATTTTACAGATAAGGATATTTAAATGAATGATTTGTAGATAATGAGGAAACTGTGTCTGTGGAGTAGGGAGAGGGAGAAGGAAATTCCTTCACTTAAAAGTAATATTGGAACTTTTCCAGTTAACCACTGTTCAAATGATCTATTTTCTTACCTGGGACCCTTTTTGCCCAGTTGATCATGTGCACCAGTTCCCGGTCTGCAAGGCTGGTCAACAGGGTCATCATGGAGGCTTCACTGAAAGGTCGGTTAGGATCATACTCTGAATAGACTATGGGCGGCTCAGCTTCCAGCAAGGCGCTGACCATCTGCTCTGCCGTCAGGGTCAAAGCTGGACTGTTCTTCTTGCTATGCTTAATCACAAGAGGACTTGTCCAGAGGGTGGGGGTTCTCATCTCAATAGAAGTAGTCCCTCCACTCCTGGCATCCTGCTCCTCTCTTTGACGTTTGTATTTCAGCATACGCCCACCTCTGCGGTCTTTTCGGATCCCTGGAGACGCATAAGAATCTGATTAGCTTCTTTTCCTTAAACCTGTACAACTACTCATGTTTATAACTTCAACCAATCAGCAGATGTTTGCGTAGAGTCATGCAGAACTCCTTTTGGGTTTGTTTTCCCAAGAATCAGTCATAACCATAGAACCTTAAGCTAGTACACAGGGGGAATGCTATGTATATTTGTAAAGTATAACATTAAGAATGCTTCTTTATGTAAGTGATTCATAACATTTAAATGGATTTGGCTTTGGGACGTGCTTGTCAAACACCAGCCTGGGGGAGCCATGATTTGATGCTCCACTCCTCTCAAAAAACAAAACACAACACAACACAACCAGTAACTGAACTGAATAAATATTGTCCTACTACATGAACTGCCAAAGCATGCCCTAGCTTCTAGCATACAATTAATCACACATGTTTCACTGAGCAGGTCATCAGAGACAGCTGAACACTATGTGTGGCTTAAATAGATCACAAATGTGGGACCCCAAAACTGCTCATGAATGCTGTGGTGCTAGTGTTGAAAGCCTTAAGAGGCTTGGACCAACGAATTATTTTAATTATAGCTTAAACCAGCACTGAGCACTTGTTCTTTGTTATGGGGAAGAACCACTCAGGGAGGTTTTCCCTATCATACGTTGTTCAGATACTATGGTAATGAATGCTGCATAAGTAAACAAAAAGTACATAATAAGGAAAATATAAAATGATAAGATCACAAGAGGGTTGCCATGTGACCTCTCTTAAGTGAAGAGAAGCACAGAAAATAGAATCATAGAATCATAGAATACACCTGGACTGTAAAATTTCTGGAGCATGAACTGTCTTTGTTACTTGTTTGGATAGTGCTTAGCACAGTGAGGCCCTGATCCTTGATTGGGATACCTATCATAGTAGTAGTAACAGCAGCAGTAACAACAAAAGGCCTGGCCACAGAACAAAGCCTCCCTTTGTGGAAAAAGTTACAAAGAAAGTATTTTGAAGGGGCCTGGGTGGGTTCCATCAATGCAGAGAGAAGACAGAGGTCAGATAGGGAACTGGGGAGGAGGCTGGGAGAATAGTTTAGAAGAACCACCAGAGAGTGGTCAAGAGATATCATGCTGTTTGGGTGGGGTGGATACGTCATATTGGGCAATCACTGCACCCACTGAAAAGCAAGTCATCTCAAGCCCTCTCAAAGGCGTCAAAATCTTCACGCTTATAGGCATGCTTTAAATATAACAAGGGGCCCCAAATTTGGTAGCACTGACACCACCCTTTCCACCCCAGCACAGTGCTCACTTTCTATGAGCAAACATCCATACAAATGGTTTTCAAACTTTTCCATAATGTGAACCAATGTTACAAGATAAGAAGGCACACACACACACACTCCACATAAAGAAAGGGAGGGTGGCCATGACTCTCCTGAAACCTGTTCATGACCTCCAGGTTGAGAATCTCTGATCTATATGAATAAACATCTTCCCGCAGAAAAATGACACTTCACTGAACTAGGGCAGTGTGAAGAGGGCAGAATTTTTATTCTAATCTACTAAAATCCTGTAGCTCCTCTAACCATATTCAATTAATCTTTCCACATACACTGGATTCATTAAATCTCTCATACCCATCACCTGACCTTTTCATGTTTTGCCCATTAGTTAAACTAATATTTTTGCTAAGCTAAGTACCTTAAAAGGTTTGCTGTTCCCATTTTTCATAAATTCATTGCTGTTTTTCCTACCACAAAGGCTTCCTAACAGCCAGAACAAAAGATATTTTGGCAAAACTTCATCCTACACCAATTCTCACAGTAGATTACCGGAGACTATTGAATAAGAAATCTTAATTGCTATTTTCTGTTGCATGGTTTCAGGACTATGATGTTTGTGAATTAAAATTTGCCTATGAAATCAACAGGCATAATTGTGTGGAAAAAACCACGTGGTTCACATATACTTGAACACATCATAACTTCACCACATCCTGGATTATAGAACCACTGATTCAACACATCTCTGCTTTAAAAAAAAAATCTGATTGATTGAAATATAAAATGTGCATGTCTATGAAACCTGTTAACATTTACCCGCTTGCTGTCATTAACGTTATATAATCAATAGTCAGACAGACAGACATGCAAATTCATGCCCATTTTGTGTAGGCAAAACTCACCCCAAAACCCATCTATTAAAAATCATCACTTGGCAGTAGCAAGAATGCAACGTTCTGTTGTGTGTGAAAAAGACTTTTTCTTTTATGCTTTGTCTATCCAGTCATTCCTTCTTCCCAGATCATTGTTTCACAGAATGATAAGTCTGGTGTTAGGAGAGGTTGAAATCAGAAGACGACATCTGAACTGGCACTAAGGTCATGAGAAAGCTTTGTGTTTGGGGGTAGAGACAAGACGGTCTCATCACAATTCCTCCTCACACATCCTCTATACCACCAAATTATTTATATTCCTGATAAAGTCACATGGCTCATTACAGCAAACGGGGGGAGGGATAGCTCAGTGGTTTGAGCATTGGCTTGCTAAACCCAGCGTTGTGAGTTCAATCCTTGAGGGGGCCATTTAGGGAGCTGGGGCAAAAATTGGGGATTGGTCCTGCTTTGAGCAGGGGGTTGGATTAGATGATCTCCTGAGGTCCCTTCCAACCCTGATATTCTATAAAAAGAAGATGAGAGAACATTCAGCTAGAGCACAACATGTGATATGGTGTAAACCAACACCAGGTAATACCACTCAGTGGTCAAACAGACCTGCACTGAAGACAAAAAAGATTACATGAACATTTTAGGCACAGAAATATTCCAAGATTCAATAAGTGTATACACTAAATTTCCATACAGGTGAATTGTGTCTTGCAATCCATGTTTACTCTGGTTTTCTACAAGTTTTGTCTATGCTCTAAATATGTTCTTCTTGAAACCAAAACACTATGGAGCTGATCCTGCACAGCAATCCACTCACATGGGGTCCCATTGACTTTACACCAGCATAAAGGTACATGTGGGCCAATCCCTGTGCAAGATCAAGGTCAAATTTAAAAATGGAAGATTCCTCACTAGCAAGGCATGGATAAAATTAGCAATATTGTTTGTGTTCCTGTGATCAAGATGCAGAGGGCCAGATCTTCACATGGTGTAAGTTAGCTGAGCTCCATAACATTAGCTCAGGATATAAACCCAAAAGACTATTTCTGTACTAAACAAGAAAAAAACAAATTGGAGAGACACAGCATGTCATTGTTGCTTTGGCTCACTTGTTTTTGATAGGTGTGTCAAAATTATTCTACACACCCACATTTCATTCCTGGAGCCCCTTCTGATAGTGCTCATGATTATTGCTAGGAGCAGAGGTTTTGAAGTAATTTCTAAAAGTAAGGTACTGCATTGTAGGATGGAGCTAGGAGGATCTGACGACTTCATAAGTCTGCTAAACTTGTTGCCTTCTATCCATACTGCAGAGGAACATGTTGTAGTAACCAGGCAAGGTACTAACATACTTCAACATGACTTTATTTTTTAAAGTGGAAACCTTTTTTCCAAGCTACTGTTGCACCCTCAGTAGCTCTCACTCAGCCTCTTCAACTCCTCCCCCTCCTTCTTGTTTCCTGTCCTTTCAGACTCCCAACAGCCAGTGCTCCCAATTCTAATAATTACAAGCAACATCTAAACACCACACATTTGTAGACCTTCATCAATTCAGTAAGCGCTAAGCTAAATATCTCATTCCAGATGATTAGTGGTACAGTCAACTGGTACATACAACATGGTACAGTCATGCATATGACAACCAATACACTCAATGCTTGTTACATTTTTTTGTAAAATACTGTGCTAATATGTAGTACATACACTGCAGCACATGACATTGCAAACTGTAGCTTCCGGTGACATCTTTTTGCCTATGAATGCAATTTAAAGTGTTGAAAGTGATCTTTAAAGTCTTATCTGGGTTGGACCATACATACCTGAGATATCACCTGTCTCTCTGTTTCACCACCATCTTTCAGATCAGCTAGAGTGCAGTGTTCTTTCTAATATTGCCTTGATTTGCATGTGTGGTGGCTGCTGATAGGACACCTCAGTTCTGGAATTCACTTCCACATTGGTTCAAAAGAGTCAGTTTGTCAACCTTCAGTGCATGGTGTAAAGACCATCTGTTTTCACAGGACTCTCTGCCTGCTCATGAAAGTGGGGAATATACAGTATTGATGATGTGCTTATTTTCTAGATGGAGCATATTATTTTTATTTAATGTCTGATTTTGGTGTTTTGTTTAAATTATGTGTCCAGAGACAAATGAAATGGGTACTTTATTCTAAATCAGGAAAATCAAGTTTAGACAGGGCCATATTGTATTTTAGATTGGAAGTGGTCACTTAGAATAGGATTTAGATTAGTTATGTCCTAATCCAGGATTTTTCCTCTCTATATGTTAAGGAAATATTTAGGGTTCCTCTGACATCATTGAGATAAAATGTTTCAGTGGGAAACTGTTCTAAATGGTACATTTTAGAAGAATACAGAGCAACCTGATAATTTCATTTTCTTGCTGGAACTTTTAGTTTTGGCACTTAACATCAACAAAAGCTGAATTTTCTAATGAATATTCACTTAATTAAACAGGTCCATTTCCGCTGAGTCCTAAGTGAAAATAATCTGTTTAAGAAAAGATATTCCTTTTTTCATTTCCCCTGGGCACGTCTGCGCCTCCACTAGAAGAAATCAGAGCCAGTATCACAGTCTGAGAGCGAGAGCATTAATCTAAGCAAATATTTGAATCAAATTTATATAACCTGTCTCCTCAACAGCTCCATATTTGGCTGTCTGTGTTCTTAAGTCAGACAGGGAAGTGTTGGACAGGTGAAGGATGTCTGCCAGTTATTTTATGTGCCATATGTGGTTGATCATCTGTGAAAGAACTGACTACTTGTAATCATACAACTAATTCACATTTCAAATGTGTATATTGGATTGATTTTTGAGAGTTTCCTACTAACTTTACTTTAAAAATTAAGAAAGGTTTCTTCAGAAGTCAGTTTTTTGAACCCAGAGAATGTACCCAACATACCTTGGTGCAAACCAAGCTTTATATTTTACTTCAGAAGAAACATCTTAATAACCTCGCTTCTACTTTGCAGCTTCAGAGGCTGAATCTGAGAATTTTAAATGCATTCCTCATGTCTCACATCAGGCAGTGACATTATTATGATCACAGACAGAAAGTCCTTTAAATCTGTATAAGAATTACTGCTAATCAGAGATTTGTGTAAGTTTCTACTACTAACTCTTCACTTATCTCCTAGATGGAGAAATTAGATGATTATTCTATTATTCATTATCTTGGACTAAGGGAGTGAGTCTCTCCCTGAAAAATTTGAGGGCCTCCAAATTTCTTTCAGCTTATGAAACTTTAACTTGGGTTTCTATAAGTAAAAGAAAAACAAGCCATAGATAAGTATTCCTAAAACAAACATTTCTATCAAGCTACAATTTGACTGACCCATTTCTACAACCAAACTTGAACTGAACCTTTAAGTTTCTGTAATGTATGGATACATTAATTCCAGTCTGTATAGAACCAGAACTGCCAAAATACTATGAGGAAGGCTATTTTACCAAAAATGGAAGTACTGGGGGGAGGGGAGGGGAATCTTTTTCTTGCACTATTTCCATTTGAGTTTTAAAGATACGATGAAGATTTTCAAACTCCAAATAAGTACCCAATTTTCAAAATTATTGAGCACTGGCAACTCCCATAGAAGTCAATAGGAGCTGCTCAACAGCTGAAAACTAGGGCATATATTTAGTGCCTATATATGGTTATAGCCACCTCTTTTTGAAAACTTTTGCTAATAAGCTCAGATAATTTAGAAATGCTTTGAATAATCAGTAGAACTCTTGGATGATTATCTTATCCTAACCTAAAGTCCAACTTCTAATCTTTCGGTCAGTCTCTATTTTTCCTCCCATCTACTAGTGGATAGTGATAAAACATCAACTTCATTTGTACCTTACGTCAATTATTCCTGAGAGAGCAGGAAAATTTGTTTTGCGTAGAATTGACCCAAACTGTATATTTTAAAATTTAGAAGATCATTCAACATTTTTGAAGTCCAAATTCTGTTTCACTCTTGAAAAACATTAGTGCTGGAATGATTTATATGTTGCTATTTTATTTCTTCTGTAGTCCTAGAAGCTTGGCAAAAATGACTATCAAACAGAGAACTTATTGTTTTCATAGCACAGCAGTACTTAAAGCATGGTTCTTTTTTAAATTAAAATGTTGTTTAAAAAACAATTGTTTAAATTAAGGGGGGGGGGAAGTATTTCACAAAACTCAAGGAAACTTTTGTGAAACCTAAAACCTAAAAAAAAAAGTTCTGCATGTTCTGAGAACTCCAAACCACCATTGGATTCTTCGGTCATTATTGTGTATTCACTTCTTCAGAAGTACTAAGCATGACAGTGGCTGATTTTTTTGGTTGGTCCTTTTATCTAGTCCAACTCCTTGTAGCTTGTGACAACTCTCCACAACACTGATTAACCTGGTATGGATGCAAGCCTTATCACCACCATTTTTCAAGAAATCATCTGAAAGTTCATCACCGATGTGCAGCTTGACCTCAGCTAGCCATTCATTTTCAGTGACAACTTCTTGTTTGTTGATCTGTCAATTGGTGTGCAAAGCTATCAAAATTACTTCAGTCCTTGGGATTCGGTGAAGGACAGCAAATGCATGCCCTTTAAGTCACGTCAGAAAGGAGATCTTGGCCCTAAGATGGTGGGCTCCTAAAGAGCTTTCTGACTCTATATAGTAGGGGAATGTTCACTTTACCTTAGAAAAACAGCCTTATAAATATAAGCATTAATTTAAACTTTTTAAAATAAAAACTGGTTTTTATCCTCAGTACTCTCCAATTTGGGAGGGCTTTTTTGTTTGTTTAGAAAGAACAACAACTGAAAATAGTTTTATACTTTTCTCTCCCATCATTCTTGGCTTTGATCCATGATCAAAGACAGATCCTAACAGGGAATTGTAGATATTCCTCCCTCTGTTGTATGGTAATTCTCACTATTCTCTCCATAAACCTTTTCTTCTTGGTACCACTTATGTTCCTGAAAGGAGGGCAAGGACAGCAATGTTTCTCCATCGATAGGCTGGAAGAACACTTGTCTATTGTGAGTCTATTTCCTTTCCTTCTCCCCAAATCTAATATCTCTATGAAATACATCCATTCTTTAGGCTGTGCTCACAATCATGACATAAGAGCCTTCCTGTACCCATTGAACTATGTATCACAACTATCTATCTCCTATTTAGTTTCAGTCACAGAAGGGTAGTTAATAATGGTATATTCTCTGATTCTCAGGAATCTCTCTCCTAGGCATTTAATTTTAATTTCTTATGCATTTTTTTCAATGAAATGAATTAATCTTGATGCAAACAGCGCATTCATATCTGCTTACCTCACAAAATACCAAATGGATCTTTTATTTGCAATTTGCGGTGGTAATACTGTATTGAAGATTTCTTAAACAGGTTTCAGAGTAACAACCGTGTTAGTCTGTATTCGCAAAAAGAAAAGGAGTACTTGTGGCACCTTAGAGACTAACCAATTTATTTGAGCATGAGCTTTCGTGAGCTACAGGTGCCACAAGTACTCCTTTTCTTATTAAACAGGTTTGTTATCAAATGATAAATACATGCAGATCCAGAATATTTGTCCTCTTACGAGCAGTTGCTTAGCAACATGAAATAACCACTGGTTTCCTATAGAACAGTGATACTCAGACCTCAGTGGTTTAGTAGCCAAATTACCCAAAAGAGCCACAGTAGTGTGAATTCATTGTTTCATTTACTACTTGGTGTGTGTGTACCCACGCACACAGCAAAATGACTGACCAAGTATTTTTTTTAATCAACTACACTTGGTTAAGAACATCTGGATTGGTTGTAAAAGCATCTGGATTGGTTAATAACTAAAACTGGCTAATAACTAAAATCACAGTGTGTTTTAATATCATGTGATGCAAAGAGCTGCAGGAGACACTTTAAAGAGTCACTTGCAGCGAGCCTCTGTCTAACTATCACTGCTATAGAAACACTAATTATTCTGATTTTTGTTTGTTTCTTTAAGAAAGCCGTGCTGGATCAAAAATCAAAATCTGGTTTCTAGTGTCTCCTGCGGTCTGTTTAAATCAGCTGTACAGACTGTATGTGATGAAATAATGGAGAAAACCCTACATGCACTTGTCGTATGATAACAAATTTGATTACTATCTCAAAGCAGCTAACAAACATACGTGAGTTAACTTCCCAATGCTCCTGAGAAGTAGGGAACTGGGATATGGTGAGATTAAGTGACTTGTCCAAGGTCACACAACATATACGTAGCAGACCCTAGATCACCTGACACATTGCTGTGCCTTAACCATGAGGCCATGCAGGTAAGAATGAGTATCTTGTCTATTAAGTCACTGTTTGAAATACGTCCAACAGAAACTTTTGGCCCACAAACTTTTGGCCACTTGAGCACATGAATGCCAGATGCACGCAGGCAAGCTGGAGATTTGTGGATGCAGCCCTGACCTGTACATGCCCACTGGGCATTTTGCATATGCAGCTCACACACTTTTGCACATGTATTTTTAAAAATCTGGATTCTATGACAGAGGAAAAAGTTTTGTTCACATACATGAAATATTGCTTTTTAATGTTGTTTAATTCTGCAGATGCAATTGACTGGACTGGCAGGAGTTCTGTGCTGCCAGAAGGAAAACACATTGTAGCTCTACCTCAAATTCCCTACTTCCTTGTGGTGTTGTTGTTGCAGGCTATAAATTTAATGGAAGAGGCAGCCAGAGAGTCTGGAAGAGGAGCCATATTACATTATCTTTAAAAACCTGCTCCCTGAGTTAGAATACCACCTCAGAAACAAAATACTCAAGAATTAAGGCATTCATTTATCAAAATGGTGGCCCAAAATAACAGCTTAAAGAACCATCCTTTCTTCCATGCTTGGTCTCTTTGTCCTCTAACCTCTAAACACTTTAGAGTAAAAGCTACTTCTAAGCATCCTACTACCTCTCAATTTCAGGGTCCTGTAGTCGATACCCATTAGATTGAAACCCAAACATATGACAGACAGGTAAAAATCCAAAAATGTAAAAGGCAAGGAATCCAATAGTCCTGGAATCCTCACACTTCTATCAAGCTAAGAAAGCAAATATCTGACAGGGTAGGAGAGTTAGAGTCTGGTTACTAGGCAACTGGATTGTAGGTAGCAGCTTCTCTCCAAGGACCCGAGTACTGCTTTGTTTTTCCACATTAGTGCTATTGCATATAGAATTTCTAGTGATTCGCCAAACAAACAGATTTTAAGATGGGAAAGAAGCTTCCATCTAGACATTTGCTGCATAGCTTTGGGCTTTAGCTCTTCTGAACCAGAATTTTTTTCTCCTTGTTTTGGCTTTCCTTTTTCTTTTTTTCTGGTCATTTTATTCCATCTTCAACAATACAATCGGTTTATCTTATAAGATTAGATCAAATATCTGGTTTTTGGCTATCAATCATTTTATCAGTGCAACTTGTAGGACATTGTGGCGTTTTACTGCAATAACCTACTATATTATATACCACAACAACAAAACCTCAGAGAATCCTCTCCCAATACATGTACAGCCTTTCTCCTGTAAAGAATCCCACATTTAGAAGGAACTGGTATAATTAAGCAGGGATTTAAAGACTGGATTAAACAATAATATGACTAAAAATATAAACACCTGATGAAAAGAAAGAAGATGTCAGAACTACACAAAACCAAGCAGAAACAAGTGAAAAGAATAAGATGAGAAACAAAACATAATGATCAAATTGTAGAGGAAAATGTTCAATAAAAGAATTCTATACAGACAGAAGTTAAGAGAAAATTGTAAAAATTGTTAAGAAGGAATTGGAGAGAAATCTAAGGAAACAGCAGTTATTTTGCAGAAGTCTTTAAAGAGAAGGAAGAAGAAGCTGAGGTGCCTAAGATAGGGATCATACTTTTTGGCCTACTATTATATAACACACATGTGCAGTGTAGGCAAGACAAACATAAGCGTGAATTATACTTGGTAGAAATAGGAAGTAATGAAAAAAGGAATTGCTACTATACTTCTGAAATTGCCAAACTATCCAAAACCTTAAAATGCAATCTTTTCTAAGATAACAGTGGTTTCACCATCTGTGAGTCCATGCCATTTTTAAATGTAAGAATATGGGTGTGGAAGTGGGGAGGTGTCCAGCTGCCTGTTCTTCTTCTAAAGAGCATTACAGTGGATGAAATCATCCAACATTACACTGGGCAGAGCTCAGCCTTCCAGTCCTCTTAGGGACTGGGCTTATAAAGAAGAGGCCAGTTCAAATAGATAGGTGCTTTCTAAATGTTCTAGTAATAATCAACCTCTTCTAATGAAAGCTTGCACATTATTTGCAGATAAATACAGTGTTTAAGTACACAACTGTCCAATGTACCAAAGGTACCTATTAAGCTGTTAATCTTAATCATTCTAACTTGTATGAGTGAATATTAACATGAATTTGGTGAAACATAATAAGTTTAAGAATAAACTGTATGAAATATATATCATTATAATTATATCACCATTTGTGATTTTCTCTAGTCCTTTGCAATGAAATATGGAAATGACAGGGTCTGTTAATGGATTGCTGTGCTCTACATTTGACAGACTACGTGGGAATAGAAACTGGTAGTGTAGTGGATGAGTGGCACTGCCTGCACAGGTTTTAGGTACAATCCAGCCCACTTGCACACTGAAAAGAAAGTTATAACTGTTTAATTAAAAGTCAGATGATCCTTCCCAAAAACGTACTTGGTTCAATTTATTTTTCTTACAGATTATGACCGAATACTACAGAATGCAGATAATATTTTGGGGGTGGTGGTTGGGTTGTTTAAGATACCGTATAGTCTACATTTATTTGCAGATGTGACTACACCTCATTTCCAGAATTTAGACTCGGTGCAACTTGGAAGCTTCTTTACCCTTGCTGGTGCCAAAAAATACATATAGTAAGATTAGTGACACTTCTTCTAATTGAGTTGGAAACTGACTTGATTAACAATTTGAAAGCATAAATATAATAGAGAATAATGAACCATGATTTAATTTAGCAGCAATGGAAACACTAGTGTAGACAAGGCACTGACCAAAAAAAAAAAAAAGGAATGAGTGTGACCTGCACACAGAATGGCATCAGCAGGACATGGATCAATACTCTCTGACATGTCCTACCACACAAAGAACTGGAAAGAAGAAGGATTTGCCCAACTGCTTTGTGTCTACACTAAAACCTCTACCATTGCTACCGCTGGTGGACCTGCACCAGGGGTAGTACAAGGGTGAGAGATTTCCCAGGAAAAGTAGCATAGACAAGCCAATAGCGGCATGGTTGGCACTAAACATGGTACGGTCTGAACACAACATGGTCAATACTTAGTAGACATGGCACCTAGTTATGTTTCACTCTTCTCAGAGAGGCCTGTACTGACACATCTAACCACTTCACTGCCTTTATTTTGCTTTATACACAGGACCCCCTAATCATGCACTTCTTTAAATCAATAGTTTTAACAAAGCGAAGTGAAATTAGGCTCCAAGGGTGCCCCCAAAATATATGGTTGCTGGGGCTGCTATCTGGCCTACATAAGAGCAGAAGGCTGGGTTGTATTGTTTTTTGAAACCAATTTTCATTATTTTATAAACTATGTTTATAGAAGATGGAGATTTGCCAAAGCCACTTATGATTGTGTTCTAGGTCCAAATGTCCTATTGTGTTTCAGCATGATGGTCCTCCCAAAGAGATTTAGAGGCCTGGCAGACTAAGATGCTTTCTTTTTCCATTTTTTTCTCTCTATATAAATTACTGTGATCATTGGGAAGCTGACTGTGAAAATATTCCAAATTCAAGATTTATAGATATTAATGTACTACTTTTGGATGCAATTCAGACCATCTCAACACTCATCTATTATAGAATGCTTTTATAGAATGCCATTAAATAGAAACTCGAATGGTGCTGGAGTCCCAGCTGGGTAAACAGTTACTTTAAATGAGAAATGTTGTCAGAAATTAGCTGGAAAAAAAAATCTAGAATTAAGGTCTGTCTTAAAACAAATGTATATTCAACTGCACAGTTAAGGTGGCAGCCCATAAACACTTGCTCAAATCCCTAGAACTAGCCTGGGACTTGGACTACACACCTTACATAAGGGAGGAAGAGTGTAGACCATCCAGGTCCATCTGAGTTCCTAGACCTTACGTTCAGGTGTGTAGGAGTAGATGGATGCTGCTTATTCCCCATCCAGATAAAGTGGATACAGAATGAACAGAGCCTGGTCTTCACACCCCACATCACTGGCAAACAAATCTGAGTTGGCACAGAGGCGGTGGTCATTTGCTGCTGTTATAGACCAGCAGCAAAATTATAACACCCCCACCCAAAGCAACACAAAGGAATTGTGACTCATTGGTGTTTCCCATAGTTACAATGCCTCAGGAACATGCTTATGGGGATACAGGTTACACATCACCACCTGGCTCTTCTGAATCCTTCCCACATCCACCATCAGATTTTACTTACAGTACGAACAAGGCTTCGTCATCCCTATTTACCCTGGGCCCCTCTTTGCACGTTCTGTATTGTTAAGTCCCAGATGTTTTCCCTCTCTGAGAAGATGTAGATCTACCTGAGCTAACTTTGATCCAGTTAGGTCAAATGGCAATGGAGCTGCAGCAGCATGGGCAGCATCACCTGGTACACACAGATACACGAGTGGCCACTGCCTATGCTGCGGCACCTTCACCGCTACTGAAATGCAGCCCAGGGTGCTGAGGGAGTCGGCTGATAGGATTGAAGAGCCACTGGCCATTATCTTTGAAAACTTGTGGCGCTCGGGGGAGCTCCCAGATGACTGGAAAAAGGCTAATGTAATGCCCACCTTTAAAAAAGGGAAGAAGGAGAATCCAGGGAACTAGAGACTGATCAGCCTCACCTCAGTGCCCAGAAAAAAATCATGGAGCAGGTCCTCAAGGAATCCATTTTGAAGCACTTGGAGGAGAGGAAGCTGATCAGGAACAGTCAATATGGATTCACCAAGGGCAAGTCATGCCTGACCAACCTGATTGTCTGCTGTGATGAGAAAACTGGCTCTATGGATATGGGGAAAGCAGTAGACAGGATATACCTTGACTTTAGCAAAGCTTTTGATACGGTCTCCCACAGTATTCTTGCCAGTAAGTTAAAGTATGGATTGGATGAATGGACTATAAGGTGGATAGAAAGCTGGCTAGATCATCGGGCTCAACGGGTAGTGACCAATGGCTCAATGTCTAGTTGCCAGCCGGTCTCAAGAGGAGTGCCTCAGGGATTGGTCGTGGGCCGGTTTTGTTCAACATCTTCATTAATGATCTGGATGATGGGATGGATTGCACCCTCAGCAAGTCTGCAGATGACACTAAGCTGGGAGGAGAGGTAGATACGCTGGAGGGTAAGGATAGGGTCCAGAGTGACCTAGACAAATTGGAGGATTGGGCCAAAAGAAATCTCATGGGGTTCAACAAGGACAAGTGCACTTAGGGCAGAAGAATCCCACTGCTACAGGCTGGGGACGGACTGGCTAAGCGGCAGTTTTGCAGAAAAGGGCCTGGGGATTACCGTGGACAAGAAGTTGGATAGGAGTCAGTGTGCCCTCAGGCTAATGGCTGATTGGGCTGCATTAGTAGAAGCATTGCCAGCAGATTGAGGGAAGTGATTATTCCCCCGTATTTGGCACTGGTGAGGCCCCATCTGGAGAACTGCATCCAGTTTTGGGCCCCTTACTACAGAAAGGATGTGGACAAATTGGAGAGTCCCAGCAGAGGGCAACAAAAATTATTAGGGAGCTGGAATACATGATTTATGAGGAGTGGCTGAGGGAACCGGGGTTATTTAGTCTGCAGAAGAGAAGAGTGAGGGGGAATTTGATACCAGCCTTCAACTACCTGAAAGGGGGTTCCAAAGAGGATGGAGATAGGCTGTTCTCAGTGGTAGCCGATGACAGAACAAGGAGCAATGGTCTCAAGTTGCAGCGTGGGAGGTCTAGGTTGGATATTAGGAAAAACTATTTCACTAGGAGGGAGGTGAAGCACTGGAATGGCCTACCTAGGGAGGTGGTGGAATCTCCATCCTTACAGGTTTTTAAGGCCCAGCTTGACAAAGCCCTGGCTGGGATGATTTAGTTGGGGTTGGACTAGGTGACCTCCTGAGGTCTCTTCCAACCCTAAGGTTTCTATACTGTTACTCAAACTAGCTTTGATCTAACTAAAATCAAAGCTAGCATGTGTCTAGTCTGCATGTGCTGCAATCACACCTCTGGACTGCAGACCAGACACTCTCGGAGTTGTGTTTAACAAAGGATTCTTTCAGTTGGCCCATTTTGCACATTCCTGCAGCTGCCCAATAGCACACTTGCCATGGCAAACACTCTGGCTTCATTCTTAACAAATATCCACTCATCTGGAGATCTTTAGCAATAAGGGGTTGTTAAATCTGACTAATCTTGGCATTTGTTATTAATTTGGTCGATTTAATACCCAGTAATTTTCTATGATATTTGTTTTCAAAATCATTGAGACATCTGTCTGCACCCTTTTGGTGGATTTACACCTGCTCATGGCTATGGCAAAAATCACATTCTAGTCCTTAGGCACTAATAACTACCTTCAGTAATACTGAGATACAGCAAGTATACAGAAGTACAAGGGGAAACTGCTAATAATGGGAAACTTTGGTAAAATCAGCACTTTTTAAGTGCTCCACTTCTATAGTTTGGGCATGCAGTTACTGGAACTGTAAATGCTAATTATTTATTTGTTCAATCAAATGGCCAACTATGCATCTGATGGACCATCCTCCAGTACAAATACTTGGTTTTCATGTGCAAGTACAGTAACTGTATGTGCAAACTGAGTAAGGAGTTACTTGCAAACTTGGTATGCAGTTGCCTGACTTCATTTTTTAAAATCAGTGTCTTACTCAAGTCACTTTCCATCTTAGGAAAAGGAACTAGGGTTAAAATACAAGAATTTGCAATATCCAGTGCATTTCTGTTGCTTTTCTTAAAACTATTAGTATAATGTTCTGAATACCCATTAAGATCACGAATTTGAGATTTGTTGAATGCCCTCACTCTATAGGAGGTGCTCAGAACTTCACACTCTCCTTATCCTGTTGTACCTACCATCAATGTAATGTAAATGCTTTGAAAGGTTATTTAGTTTTCTTGTAGTTTCTGTAAGTGCCTTCTTACTAGAGCAGGAATTGTAAAGGCCTCTTATCGCGGCAGCACACTGGAAAAAGAGCTTTTCCGTAATGACGCTTCAGAGCTGACCCAAAGTCTAGTCATTAAGAAAAAGAATAGCTACCTTTGGGAATAGCAGTAAATTAAAAGGGATACTGATGTTGTACGGTTGTTAGTATGCTGGCCTTCATTCTGGATTCCACTCACAAATTCCAATATATGGAAATAATTTAGTTTAGAGCAAATCCAAACAGGAATTTAGAAAGTGTGTTCATAACATTGAATACATCCCTTGATTTTTCACTGTTGTAGTGCAAGTTTCCCATACCTCTTTATTTATTGTCATCCTTCCCAGTGTTAGATGATTTTTATGTATGGAACTGTGTAAGTAAAAGTTTTGGCTGAACAACATATTCAATTTATTTTACTACCACAACTAACTTATTCAATTCATTTTTCTCATTATTCATCAAGCTCTAATCAATACAAATAAAATAGAAATTAAATAACAAAGGTTGATTAAAGCCCAAAATTTAGTTTTTGCAGACAAACTATGTTTTTGATTTAAACATTCCCTCGAAGTGTTTGTATCCCAAGCACTGCAACACTGGACTAGTCTCATGATCTGTTGTCAAGGGACTAACTGATTTTACACAAAAATCAGACTAACAAACCTGTTTTCATTGTCCAAGTACAGTGAAACAGAAGACTGGAAGAAAATAATTTGAATACTCCCTACCACCTATACTACACTTTACAAACATTTATTAATCAATTCTCACAACATACCTGTGAGGTAGGTAGATGGGAATAATAATATCCCCAGTTTTTGGATGGAGAAATTGAGGCCAGGAGATTAGATGACTTCCAAGGTTACGCAGTGAACCAATGACTGAGCCAGGACTAGGATCCAGCATCTTGACTCCAAGATAGATTTCATTTTTAATAATCTAAGCTGTTATTTGTAATGTAGGTAAGGAAAATGGCCAGAAGTGGGGAGGGATGTAATTCAGATGTAATAAATTGGTTAGTCTCTAAGGTGCCACAAGTACTCCTTTTCTTTTTGCGAATACAGACTAACACGGCTGTTACTCTGAAACCTGTTATTATGCAAGGCACTGCATTTAGCCGTATGGAGTGGAAATCTATCAACTGCATGAAAAAACTTGTACAGATACAGACAGACATCATCTTCCTTTCCAAATGCAAACAGATGGACATCATACCAAAAGGACTGAAGGTAAAAAATCCATTACAATCTACATACCACACAGACTATGCTGACAGCTTGTGCCACACGCTCTCAAAGAAACTGCGGAACCACCTGATCAACATCCTCTACAGCAAACAGGGAAAGATAAAGAATGAGCTCTCAAAAATGGATACTCTCATAAAAAACCAACCTTCCACACAAACTTCCTCATGGCTGGACTTTACTAGAACTAGACAAGCCATTTACAACACACACTTTGCTTCTCTACAAAAGGAAAAGGATACTAAACTTTCTAAACTACTACATGCCACAAGGGGCCACAGCAATGGTTCCCTCAACCCACCCAGCAATATTGTTAACCTATCCAACTATACTATTAGCCCAGCAGAAGCAGCTGTCCTATCTCGGGGCTTCTCCTTCTGCCCCTCCACCCCCACGAACATGATACAGTTCTGTGGTGACCTAGAATCCTATTTTCGAAGTCTCTGACTCAAGGAATATTTCCAACACACCTCTGAACAACATACTAATCCACAGAGACCTCCCTACCAACACTACAAAAAGAAGGATTCTAGGTGGACTCCTCCTGAAGGTCGAGACAGCAGACTGGACTTCTACATAGAGTGCCTCTGCTGACGTGCACGGGCTGAAACTGTGGAAAAGCAGCATCACTTGCCCCACAACCTCAGCCGTGCAGAACACAATGCCATCCACAGCCAGCAGGAGAGTGGGGTGGGAGGAGGTATTGTTTCATGGTCTCTGTGTATATAATGTCTTCTGCAGTTTCCACAGTATGCATCCGATGAAGTGAGCTGTAGCTCACGAAAGCTCATGCTCAAATAAATTGGTTAATCTCTAAGGTGCCACAAGCACTCCTTTTCTTTTTGCGAATACAGACTAACACGGCTGTTACTCAGAAACAACTCTGACATCATAATCAAAAAGGCTGACAAAGGAGGTGCTGTTGTCATCATGAATAGGTCGGAATATGAACAAGAGGCTGCTCGGCAGCTCTCCAATACCACTTTCTACAAGCCATTACCCTCTGATCCCACTGAGAGTTACCAAAAGAAACTACAGCATTTGCTCAAGAAACTCCCTGAAAAAGCACAAGATCAAATCCGCACAGACACACTCCTGGAACCCCGACCTGGGATATTCTGTCTACTACCCAAGATCCATAAACCTGGAAATCCTGGACGCCCCATCATCTCAGGCTTTGGCACCCTGACAGCAGGATTGTCTGGCTATGTAGCCTCCCTCCTCAGGCCCTACGCTACCAGCACTCCCAGCTACCTTCGAGACACCACTGACTTCCTGAGGAAACTACAATCCATCGGTGATCTTCCTGATAACACCATCCTGGCCACTATGGATGTAGAAGCCCTTTACACCAACATTCCACACAAAGATGGACTACAAGCCGTCAGGAACACTATCCCCAATAATGTCACGGCTAACCTGGTGGCTGAACTTTTTGACTTTGTCCTCACCCATAACTATTTTACATTTGGGGACAATGTATACCTTCAAATCAGCGGCACTGCTATGGGTACCCGCATGGCCCCACAGTATGCCAACATTTTTATGGCTGACTTAGAACACTTCCTCAGCTCTCGTCCCCTAACGCCCCTACTCTACTTGCGCTATATTGATGACATCTTCATCATCTGGACCCATGGAAAAGAAGCCCTTGAGGAATTCCACCATGATTTCAACAATTTCCATCCCACCATCAACCTCAGCCTGGTCCAGTCCACACAAGAGATCCACTTCCTGGACACTACAGTGCTAATAAACAATGGTCACATAAACACCACCCTATACCGGAAACCTACTGACCGCTATTCCTACCTGCATGCCTCCAGCTTTCACCCTGATCACACCACACGATCCATTGTCTACAGCCAAGCTCTGCGATACAACCGCATTTGCTCCAACCCCTCAGACAGAGACAAACACCTACAAGATCTCTATCAAGCATTCTTACAACTACAATACCCACCTGCGGAAGTGAAGAAACAGATTGACAGAGCCAGAAGAGTTCCCAGAAGTCACCTACTACAGGACGGCCTAACAAAGAAAATAACAGAACGCCACTAGCCGTCACCTTCAGCCCCCAACTAAAACCCCTCCAACGCATTATTAGGGATCTACAACCTATCCTGAAGGAGGACCCAACACTCTCACAAATCTTGGGAGACAGGCCAGTCCTTGCCTACAGACAGCCCCCCAACCTGAAGCAAATACTCACCAGCAACCACATACCACACAACAGAACCACTAACCCAGGAACCTATCCTTGCAACAAAGCCCGTTGCCAACTGTGCCCACATATCTATTCAGGGGACACCATCACAGGGCCTAATAACATCAGCCACACTATCAGAGGCTCGTTCACCTGCACATCCACCAGTATGATATATGCCATCATGTGCCAGCAATACCGCTCTGCCATGTACATTGGTCAAACTGGACAGTCTCTACGTAAAAGAATAAATGGACACAAATCAGATGTCAAGAATTATAACATTCATAAACCAGTCGGAGAACACTTCAATCTCTCTGGTCACGCGATTACAGACATGAAAGTTGCGATATTACAACAAAAAAACTTCAAAACCAGACTCCAGCCAGAGACTGTTGAATTGGAATTCATTTGCAAATTGGATACAATTAACTTAGGCTTGAAGAGAGACTGGGAGTGGCTAAGTCATTATGCAAGGTAACCTATTTCCCCTTGTTTATTCCTCCCCCTCCCCCCCCCAGACGTTCTTGTTAAACCCTGGATTTGTGCTGGAAATGGCCCACCTTGATCATCATACACATTGTAAGGAGAGTGATCACTTTAGATATGCTATTACCAGCAATAATGACAGGTTTCAGAGTAACAGCCGTGTTAGTCTGTATTCGCAAAAAGAAAAGGAGTACTTGTGGCACCTTAGAGACTAAATTGGTTAGTCTCTAAGGTGCCACAAGTACTCCTTTTCTTATTACCAGCAAGAGAGTGGGGTGGGGAGAGAGAAAACCTTTTGTAGTGGTAAACACCCATTTTTTCATGCTTTGTGTGTATAAAAAGATCTTCTATACTTTCCACAGTATGCATCCGATGAAGTCAGCTGTAGCTCACGAAAGCTTATGCTCAAATAAATTGGTTAGTCTCAAAGGTGCCACAAGTACTCTTTTTCTTTTTGTGAATACAGACTAACACGGCTGTTACTCTGAAACCTGTCAATTTTTCACCTGATAGTTTCACCTTAAGTAAGGCTGGGTGACCTCAGTTGCTAGTTACTACATTCAAAAGGCCTGGGGTAACATGTAATGGGAAATCTGCTATTTACTAATACTTAAACATTCAGAAAAGAGAATGTGATTCATTAGTGTGCTAGCAGATGGAGATACTGAGTTACAGATTTATCCTCATCTTTCTGCTGCCCATTTTGATTACTTTTAACCAACCATTTATGAAATACATAACCTTGCAGGGGAACAATGATTTGCTCACTTATCAAGATAATTTGCTCCCATATGTATATCTGTAAGCTCAACACAGGTGTTGTTTTGCTGCAGTCCTCCCTGTTTCATTACTGAATACTGCACTGTACAACAGGTTGTTTTAAAAGAGATGTAGCTAAATCCAGGCACTGTGGGCCAGAAAAGCACAGACGGATATACTTTGGCATTTGGATCATATGTCTGTGTCTCATTTGGTGGATTAAGTGGTTATGTAGAAGCTCAAGAAATATCATACTTTCAAGTTCTGTTTGTTGAGAAATAGAACGTCTCTAGGCTTGATGTAGGATATATATTTGGTTGGCTATGAAATAGAGCAGATTTCTGGCAATAACTTACCAACCTTCGTGCAGGGGATGAACCACTGCAGTATAAAGACACAGAAAAATGTACAAATGGATCCAGAAAGCAGCTTACAGTTTAAAACTAATTGCTGAAGACAGCAGATGCAGCATTTAATTGAACAAATTTGAAGTATTTGATAATCCTTTGTAAAGAGCTTCCCTTACCCACCAAATAAGTACTGTACGTAAAGTGGCCTGGACGAGTCACCGAGGAAAATAGAGCTACTAAAGCTTTATTATGTTCCTATAAGGGTATGTGAATTTTTACAAAACTATCAGTAAGTCAATATTTTTGGCTACACAATTCCTGGAATGCTTTCAATGCTCCTTCCCCACCCGCTGACCCCGAGTTAATTCTGGTTTGACTTTGCAACCCCTCTGTTGGCTTAGCAGAGTTCAAACTTCAATCTCTGCAAAAATGGTCTTTGGCAGTAAGAAAACAGAGGGTTTGAACTGTGAAAGTAAAAAAGTTAAGTGCCCCCCTGCACCCCAGTTTTATTAGCTGTAAATTAAACTGATTATCCAAATTTACCCTTTTCTCCTACAATTTATTTTGCTCCCAGCACCCTGTACCTCAGCCCAGTTTATATACATACATATATATCAAAGATTTTCCTTCTTAGAAAAAAAAAAGTTCCCTGAGCGATCTTTGATTCATATTCAGACTATGATTTTCACAGCCACCCAACAGCGTAACGGACTTCACTATCCACAGAAAAGAGTAGATAGAATTCATTTCAAGGAGAAACAAAACTCCAGAGTTACCAATAAATATTTCAGGAACACTTCTGATTATGCTGAATTCTGCACAGGAGCCAAACACAAGGACACCTTTAGGCAGATAGCTCAAATGGAATGAAACAAAGATGTCAAATTAGATTTCTGAGTCCACTGGAAACTAAGTCTAGTAATGCTATATGCTATACACTTTTTACAAAGTCTTGTGGAACTTCTAACTGTTTAAACTTAGTTTAGTTTGGCCATTCTCTATCAGGCGAGTGAAGGTTGCTGGAAAATTCTGTGTGCTCACATGAGCCCTTACAGGGGGGAGAAAAAACAAACTAATGAACTTAGCAGAAAGTCGCAGCTCTTCTATATGCTTTTTGGACCATACTAGAGCATTTAGATAATGATATTCTTGCTATTGAATCTATGTAATGATTGTAAGAGACTTGCATAAAGGAAATCATTTATATTAAATTCCATAGGTTTTAAAAGGTTTTATGGAAATTATACTAAAGTTCTTATAGAGCTGGTTCATCCTACTTAAATTATGTAGAATACCTCTATAAGGGTGCCATTGGATAGGCCAACCTCAATATTGCCATTTGTCATTATAGCCCAAATAACATTATTTCTCCCATAACACAACAGTTGTAAGAGCAGCATCAGAAGACAGTCCAGATTTCTAATACAAGAACCCATCATACCCAAAAGTGGCCCTTCTGGGAATGGTACTTCTAGAAATGGAAAAAAGTGAAACTGCCCATTTCACACAGTTTTCTACCTGTAATGCTACATTCCAGATACTCCAGTTTTCCAAATCATTTCAGGGAAGTTACATATTAGGAGAGCCACTCATTGCTAATTACTGTTTCATGTATAGCTATGTAACTTGATTATGATTATTCAAGTCTATTGTTACTCCATAAAATCTTCTCAATACATGAATCCATCTACTGAAAGAAAGTAGTATTGTGGCTACATCACCAGCCTGGATGATCACCAGACTTAATCCTTGACCATTTTGTTCTTTCAAAGAAGCTCTTTTCAGCCATTGTGCATTATCTTTACTGGCGAATCAGAATGCTGCTAGGAGCAAAAGCAACATCAAGGTGAGCCCTGATAAAGGTAGAGTTTAGATAAATACTTTATTACATCACAAATTGAATATGAAGGCATGACCCTTGTGAGGTGGATGCAAGCACAAGCTCATCTATTATAACTTATGCACATTATATTTTGCATACAAGGTGATATACAAAGGTTTTATTAGCAAGAGAAATCATTGCTGAATGCTAATAGTCCTGCAAACTGACATTCACTCCAATCTTTAATTTCTGAGCAAACTGACTGAGAATTTAGCCAAGAATAGTCTCCCATTTCCCTTATAGCTGCATATCCCAGATGCCTCTCAAATCAGATTGTGTCAGGATCCTAGCTATGAGGTGCAAGTCGAGGCTGGGGCCTGGGTTGGAGGGGGGACTCAATAGCCAGTTCTGAGTTCAGTCCAAAGAGTCAAGGCCAGAAGCAGCCATCCGTGCTAGTGTCACTCTGTAGGATCAGGTCAGAGGCAAAGTTAGTGAGCCACACTGGGTCGGAGTCAAGTAGGTCAGCTGAGATCAGAGTGAGATGTAAAGAGGCAAGATACTGTGAAAGGCTAGATATCAGGAGCAGTGCTGGGGCCAGGAACCAGAAACAAGCCAAGGTATCAGGGGCAGGCAGCAGCATCTATTGTAGCAGCAAGCTGGGGATCTGCAAACAGGCTCCAGGTGTATTCCCTAGGTCTTAAATAACATAGCTGGGACAAAAAATCAGGGAATGTGATAGGCACTGCCAGTCAGGGCCTCCATGGGCAGGACATCCAGTTGTGCTTGAGCCCATAGGGCAAAGGCTGTTTCCTGCTTCGACAGAGCTGTCAGGTGGCATTGTGGACACAGCAGCTGCTCAGAAGCCAGAAGAGCCTGAATCACATTTATGGATCCTCACAGGTTTCATGCAAGAGCATGAAATAAACAGCACCAGATGCACTAAGAGATGACTTCCCCTTGTCCATGGACAAGGGGCTTACCATACACGCTCATTCCTCTGGATCTCCCTGTTGCATTTAATGTCAATCATCAAAATAGCCTATCCCACCTTGAAGAGGCTTCAGGGGAGAACAGAAATGTTAAGAATTAGCTCCGGTCCTCTCTCTCAGACCAAATACAGATAATCATAAAAGGAAACTGCTCCACAGTAGAGTGACCAGATGTCCCAATTTTACATGGACAGTCCCGATATTTGGGGCTTTTTTTTTTTAATATAAGCTTCTATTACCCCCATCCCCTGTCCCGATGTTTTACGCTTGCTGTCTGATCACCCTACCATGGAGTCACACAAGATTCAACCTCCTCCCCCATCTATTTAGCATCTTATTTATAATATAAAGCCACTCAGGGGAAACTGCAAGATACTCACACTTAAGTGCCATCAACACCCACATGACATCCAGCTCTATGTCTACTTTACATCAAATGAAAACCATTTCCAAGCTATCACAATGGTGACACCACAAACAAGTGTCTGATATGTGATAGTATATAGTAGTATAAAGTATTTGGTTAAACCACATACCACAGAAAAGTCCAGTTCTCTTATGGCTACAAGTCCAATTTTACCAGCTTCACTGTCAGACAGAAAATTGTAACTAATACATTTTAGAAGCCTCCAAAACTCACATGAGCTTCTCTATAAATCAGGGTGTTTTGATTATACAGTCTAATATGACTATAGTGCTTAATTTGTAATGAAAGAGGTGCTAGGGCTCAAGCAATTGTTTTACTTTCATAACTGACATGGCAAGCCCAGAGATGCCGGGCTATGAGTTGCCATGCCTAGAGAGGTACCGGGCCTCACCCTGGTGTACATTAAGCACTGCATGTCTGGCAGTAGAAGAACTGAACTCTGTATACAATAGGAAATCATGTAATCCCAGCTCTCCAATGCAATGCTAAAAAAACAAAACTAATCATCCAGAACTTTGTGTTTTATGAAAATCTGGTCAGGAAGTTAATATAACATTTCTGACACTGCCTGGTAATTCCTGTTTTTAGCTCATCCAAGCAATTTTAATTCTGGGGTGCGGAAAAGACAAAAAATAAAAAAGTTCATGCAATGTTTTCCTTAGTGATGGCTGTTTAAATATTGATTGGTTTGATATACTAGGATAAATCTCAGGGAAGATTGATTAGTAGGCAGAGTGCAACTGAAGCAGTAAAAAAGTTCACGATGAAAACTTTTTCATAGTTCTTCTCTCACCCACATGGTTGAAGAATTAAGAAGTGTATTCCATAGTTATAATCTTTCATATGCTTACAGTGGGAGAGAGAATGAGTACATGATGGTGTAGGATGGCACCAAGGCCGGCCCTAGACCAAACTGCACCCCAGGCAAGGAGCATCTTTGGTGCTGCCCCTCCATTTGTTAAACTTTTGGATGGCTTATTTTATATTGCATTTGTAGCCCATTTAATGACTTTGATGCACGATATGCATGTATGATTTATTCCTGTCCTATAAGATGATCAATTTGCATGATAGAATCTGTAAATCTGTATTTATTCATGCCATAAATAAATAAAATAAGCAAATTTAAAAAAAAGCATTGCCTCTAAGCTTATAGGAACTTTTTAAATTTTAAGAATAACTGAAACATACTAACATCAAGAAATTGTACCAACATTGGGTGGACCAGTATTAAATAGTGTTACAATAGGTGACAGCCTTAGATGGTTAACCCTAGTCCTTTAAATCCAAAGGTCGCTTACAATTAAACAATGAAACAAAGTTCACTGTATTGCAGCTGAGCTCTCACTTCACTGCGTTCTTAGATCTCACTGACTGATGGTGATGCCCTGCCCCTTACGTACCCATGAGGACATGACTGACAACATTGTAGGAGGTTCAAGGAAAATGTAGTTCTCAGAAAGTCTGGAACGTTCCATGAGATTCTACAAAGGTCCAGAACATTCTAGGAGGTTAGTGAAAAATTAATCCACATACAGAATACCTGAAACATTTCACTTCAAAGATTCTATTTTCCTTTTTGTTGCTAACAAAAAAAACAGCATCGTGAGCATGGTGGCCCCCAAGAGGTTGCCTGTCACTAAATCTGGCCCTGGATGATCTGAGTTTTTGTTAGCATGAATTTGGGATGATCTGCTTTACTCACTAATGACAAAGCAAGGAGCGCCAGAAATGCAGGGAAACGAAGGAATTCTAAAGCTCTACAGGGAAAAGAAGCCAGTTATCTGAAGAATTCCAAAACTCCATAGGACAGTACAAGGTACAGATAAACAGAGAACCTATAGTCCCATAAAGTTCTCATTGTATGGAGAAGTTGGGAAGCGAATTGGTGATCCCACAGAGATCCTAAAATTTGCCCTGACTCTGTTTTTAAAGGAAATTAACAGATAAAATACCTGTAAAGTTACCTATAAGTTAAGGTTGCCTCATTAACACACCTATTGCCAAGAAATGTCAGACATAAATAGATAAGCAAAGGTAAATAAATATCCAAATATCCTTAGTTCATACAATCTTAAACAAACGTTCGTGTGTAAAACATGAAAAACTGCACAACAAACATTCTTACAGCCCTAGTAACAGCCTAGCAGACATTGCATATGACCAAGTGGCATTTTCAAATAATAAACAAGCACACGTGCAGCTAAGAATCAAGGTTCAATATGATCTACCCTTTGCTCTGTTTGGGGAACAGATTAAACTTTGGGATGATACTACGATAATCATCCACTCTGCATGTGGGCACAGTGGGCGAATAGAAATTTCAATAAAGAGTCAGATTTCAGCTCCATCTTCCTTCCAAGTGGCTATTATAAACAACACTAAGAAAAAATTGTTTTAAGAATACTTTGTCTGTATCCTTTTAATCAATTATTGCTTTAAAATAAGCAATTACTCATATTGGTATTTGTTCCCACCACCTGTACCAATTTTCATGAGTATAGAACAGCATGTCTAGTAAATGTTATAGAGAGTCACTTCAGGCACAACATAGTTTCATAGCTTAGTTGCTTTCTTCTTATTCACCAATTTCTATTTTTAATAAATTGTTGCACTAGAAGATAATTGGATGACAAACTAGAATGTTTGGAACTTTTCCAATTGTTGCATTAAACATTTGCTTACCCCTGTTTCTGAAAATGCTTTTAAATTCGCTTGCTTTTTTGTTTGGTCTTTTAACATCTTATGAACCTACAGTATGAAAAAACAAAGTGTAGCTCCCCTCCACAAAAGACAAAAATCAAAGGGTTTGGAAGTTCCTTACCAAAAAAAAAAAAAAAAAAAAAAAAAAAAAAAGATAGGACCTTCCAAGGATGTTTATTCTGTTCTGTGGTTTCAACTTTTTGTCCTGCCTCAGCATTCCAGCCTGGCTAGATGAGACTGAAAGACCAGCATTGGCCCATCTGGATACAAGCGGATACTTGGTCCAACATTAACTGAGAGGATACCAGAGAAGAGTGGCTTTTTGCATCCAATCTTAGGTATTGGAGGTTTCCCTACTCCAGAACTGGATGTAAGTTAAGTTTTTATTAACATGAATTTGGGATGATCTGTTTTAGTCACTAGTGACAAAGCAAGGAGTATCAGAAACCCACAGGAAACTAAGGAATTCTATAGCTCTACAGGGAAAAGAAGCCAGTTGTCTGAAGAATTCCAGAACTCCATAGGATGACTCCACAGATCCAACTGGAACGTCCACTAAAATGACGACAACACTTTAATGTCAACACTAAGTATTGCAAAGAGGATCATTTTAACAGATGGAATGGGGATGGAGTGGAAGACAAGCTCAAAGCGTTAGCGCTGGAAACTCTTGCAGGAAAGGAAAGAAAAGTATGATTCTTACCTGATAATTTCCTTTCTGCTAGCAACATCTCCCACAATTCTGAAATGTATGGGTTATTCCCCTTCTGTCTGTCGTTTCCGGAGGCAGTTCAGAACTATAGCACAGCCCATGCTAGCTATGCCCCCTTCTGTAGCCTGCTGCCAGAAGATTCATTCCATATTCTATAAATTTTTATACAGCTTTGATTAGTAAAAATAACTTCATTACCAACCAGTAAACTATGTATAGTAGGCTATGGCCAACCAAACATATAAAAATTAAATATGGTCCATTGGCTAGGAAGCCAACCATAGGAGGTAGCATTGTGAAAGACACTACTAGCAGAAGGAAATCATCAGATAAGAAATTTACCATTCTGCAGCTCAGCATCTCCCACAATTCTAATATGTATGGAAAGTAGCAAGCTGTGAACAGAAATAAGGAGTGATAAGAAAAGCAGAGTGAGATAAGGAAGACCTTCCTCCTATGCCCAAGTTAATTGCCCAAAATGGCATTATTATTACTGGACCTCTGGCAGCAGTGTCTTCCTGCCAAAAGGTCCTTCTTCAGAGAACCGAAAGTCAACCTTATAGTGTCAGATAAAGGTATTAACTGATGACATTGTTGCCCTGCAGATCTCTGCAATGGAAGCAAGCTCTTTCTGCCCACAAAGTCACCATAGATCTTGTGAAGTGTGCCTTGATGCCATCTGGAACAGAAGCACCTGACACCTTGCATGTATCAACAATGCGTAGCTTGATCCATTTTTAGCTAGTGATAGCTTGGATACCCTGAGCCCATGCAATTCAGATGAAACAAGGAGCCTGAATCTTTTTGTTGATTCAATGTGCTTGACAAAGATCTTCAGCAATCTTCAAACATCTAAGGTATGCCACAGCTTTTCTGTCAGGTGCCGTGGTTTTGAACAGGATGAAGGGAGGACAATCTCCTGTGAGGCATGGAAAGAAATTCATTCTAGTCAAGAATAATCCTGGGTTCTTAACACCATTTTGTCACCATGGACTATACAGTAGAGTTCCAGTACAGATAAATCTGCCAGTTTAAAAAACAAAACAAAAAAAAACACCCACTCTCCTAGTAGACATGATGGCAACCAGAAAAAGGGGTTTTGATGGATAGGTAGAATGGAGATATTGAGGTCAGTAGCTCAGAAGGGTGTGTAGACCTTTCAATACCAGTGACAGATCCCACTTAGGAAAGATTGTTCTAACCACAGGTTTAGCCAGACTAATTGCTCTGATAAATCTGGATATCTGTCAAGAAATCAGAGGATCCTGTGAATATAATGCTACTTATGCTGACATTTTATACCCTATGGAGCTGGACTGAAGTCCCTAGTTTATATCTTCCCAAAGAAAGCCCATGGTAACTGGGAAACCAGGATCCTTGGGGTTTTTGTTATGTTCGACACCACAAAGTAAATCTCTTCCAAAGTGATTTGAACTCTCCTTTCCTCTAGATGAGCTTCAGCACTGAAGGCCTACTCTTTCACCTGACAAGAGCTGTGCTAGAACTAATTCTTCCCTCTCAATAGTCAGGTTGTCATTTGAAGGCAGTCTAAATCTGGAGGGAGGAATGGGCCTTGGTAATGGATATTTGGTCTCATTGATAGATGCAACACCGATACCATTTTCAGTTCTATCAGATCAGAGAACCATGATCTCCTTAGCCAGTGCAGAGCTATCACTATCACCTTTGCTTTTCATCTTATCTTCTGGATCTCCTTTCCTAGAAATGGAAAGGGTGGGAACAACTGTATCAGATCCTGTGGCCATCTCTGTGAAAGGCATCTGTCCCCAGTAATTTAGGATCTGCTTCCTTGGTGAAGTACTGTGAAATCAGGGTGAAAACTTCCTGATTCAGACACCATTCTGAATTGCTGACTGTGAATCTGCTGAGCCAGTTTGCTTTTTGGTTCAGCTCTCCTTTTATGTGTATTGCACTAATAGAAGGAAGTTTTCATTCCATTATCTCCACCGCTTCTTTAGGTCGAGTTGCACTCCTTGTTCCCTCTTGGTTGTTCATATATACCACAGTGATCGCATTGTCAGATGAACCAGAACACAGTCACCCTCCAGGTAGTTCTGGAATTTTCATAGGGCAAGCTTGACAATTCTGATCTCCAGTAGGTTTATTCTCTGATTCCTTTCCCTGGGAATCCAAGTACGTTCAACTCTCCTGTGCCCCAGATGCACTCCCCATCCTGTCAGGCTGGCAGTAGTTGTGTGTGTATGGGTCTTCCTATGTGCCTTTTAGATCCTTGCAGACATTTGTAGGACTGTTCACCACCTTAGAGTTCAGCACCTTGTTCAGAATCAGTACCTGATCTTGCACGTGTTCTGGTGAATTGTTCCACAGTTTCATGAGAGAGGCATGGAGGCACCTGATATGGGACTTTGCCCAAGAGCGAATCCTGTACATGAAACCAAGAGTTCCAATAGCTGTAGACACTGAGCGAGGGTCAGCCTTGCACATTTTCCCAACATGGATATCAGGTTTCGTATCTTGTGGAATCTGTCCAGTGATGAGTAGACTTTTGCCATCACAGAAGCATCTATCTCCACTCCCAGGTGAATTACTTGTGTGGAAGAAATCAAGTACCTCTTCTTAGTGTTTATTGTAAATCCATGTTTTTGAAGAAGATCCAGCATCCAGAGTGTGGCACTGTGTGCCGCTGCTTGGGTCAGAATTCTGATCAAGATGTCATCTAGGAAGGGATACAGGCGAGTGCTGCAAGGCCTGAATCTCACTACCACCACCAGCATCTTGGTAAAGAGCCTGGGGATGGCTGAATGAGAGCATTTGGTACTGGCAGCAGGCCATGCCATATGCAAATCTCAGCAGTCTGTGGTTGCATGGTCATATGGGAATGTGGAGAAATGCATCTGCTAGATCAGCAGTTTTCAAACTGTAGGTCAGGACCCCCTTTTAATGGGGTGGCCAGGGCTAGTGTTAGACTTGCTGGGGCCCAGGGCTCAAGCCCAAGCCCCACAGCCTGGGACTTGGACTTCCGCTTCAGCTGGGGGCAGTGGGGCTCAGGTTACAGGCCCCCCCCCCCACGCATGAGGCTGAAGCCCTTGGGCTTCAGCTTTGCCCCGACCCTACCCGGGGCAGCAGGGCTTAGGTGGGCTCATGCTTCAGTCCCCCCTCCTGTGTCATATAGTAATTTTTGTTGTCAGAATGGGGGGTGGGGGGAGTTTGAGAATTCCTGCACTAGATCCACTGAGTCAAGGAATTCCCCTTGGTATAGGGATGCCACCACGAAAGCAAGGGTCTCTATCTGGAGTCTCATTTTCTTCATCAGTTTGTTCAGCAGCTTGAGATCCAGAATGGCTCTGACCCACCCATACACAGCTGGACAATGAAGAAAATGGAATATAGTCCTAAGAATCTTTCTTCTGGGGGAACCCTTTCTATTACTCCTATGTCTAAGAGATGCAAGATTTCATTTTATGGGGTCACTCAAGATGGGGGGAAATGGATGAAAAGATGGGGTATGGCCCTTCGTTCCAGGGAGTATCTGCAACTCATTCTCTCTCTCATCCACTAGTCTGTGGTAAATCGAGACTACTAAAAAATGGGAAACTCTGCCTCATAGGTTCAGGTCTGGGAAGAGGCATATTAGTTTAACATCATAGTGGGCTCTTAGAAGCTATGGATCCACCTCTGGATTTTCCACTTGATACCCTTTTCCATGGTTAACCCTTGATGTACCTGTTTCTTTCCTCTGGTACCTTTGTGAAGATGGACAAAAGGAGTGCTTTTGTCTGTTGCTTGTCCTGTAGTTCCTCCTTGGAGCACTGAGGGGGGAGGGAAGGGACTGTTTCAGTTTGACAGTACTCTCTGCCACTATTTGGTTTAGTTTTTCCATAAAAAGGGGAGAACCTGGGAATTTAGATAAGCACAGAATATATTTGGAGAGAGCGTCAGCATTCTGGGGTGAAACCAGATATGGCTTAAAATCTCAATGCATACATTTTGAGGCCTCTACCACAAAGGCCGCTGTTACAGAAATTTTCTTAAGTGTAGACCGTTAGTCAGGAAAGTCTATCCTTCAGGGCCTTAAGGTCACCCAACCAGGACATTGTTGAGTTCTTACAAAGCATGTAGCTGTCAAGGCTGCTTTAAAAGTGTCTGTCAAGGCCTCAAAGTCCCTTTGAGGGTGGTTTTTATCTTTCTAATAGTTGGATGGGATCATCATATATTTAGCTAGAGATGCCCCTAAAGAATCAACCATTGGTATACCTCTAATGGCATTTTTCAGCTCTTGCAACTCATAATATCTAAATGCATGCCTACTTACGTGTTTACTCTTATCAGGTGTTTCCCATGCCTCTCTGATCACAACCTGAAAGGATGTGTGCAGTGAGATTGCTGTCTCAGGTGAGGCTTTGGACAGCAGGTACTATATTGCCCTGATTTGAGCTGGGAAGAAGGGGAGCTGAGTGCCCAGCTTTTCTTCCTAGGGAACTTGGGACCCATTTGGGGGGGGGGAAAGAGGAGGGAAGGAAAACACATGCCAGTTAAGGGTTTCTCCTCTACTCCCTCCCCTGGTCTGTTCTGCCTTGGAACTTAACCCAGGCTGGCTAAAGTTCTCCTCATCCATAGAGTCTCTCCACCATTCTGCTCAACACCTCCAGATCATGCTCTTGTGTGTGGGAATTGTGACTTCTTGGTGCAGGTGGGGACCCAACATGCCTGCCCAGTAGTCCCTTGCTTTAGCAGTGCAAGGGTCAGCTGACTGAGAACAGGCAGGGCACAATTTTCCCTCCTATGAGCCTGTAAGAGCTGCCTCACGCATAGAACACTGCTTGGATTTAAGCTCATGTTTGCATGACAGCTTTACCACACCTTGCGGGGCAAAGGAGAGGAGTCTGTCAGAGAGGCATTGCAGTACTGGCTCTGTGTGACTGAGACCATGCCATGACTCAGTATTCAAACCAGGAGAGGGAGAAGAAAAGCTGTTTGCTAATGTCTGAAAAATTGGATAAAATAATAAGCTGTCAAAAAAAATCTGGAGCAAAGTGAACCACCACTTGACTGTTGCCACGGAAGCAGAAAGAGCTGGCAGCAGGCTGGAGAAGAGGGAGTGGCTAGCATAGGTTGTACTACAGCTTTGAACAGCCTCCTCAAACTGTGGACAGAACGGGAACAGCCTATATGTATCAGAACTGTGGGAGAGACTGAGCTACAGGAGAAAAACAAAGACAAGAAAGAAATAAAATAAGTAAACACAGTGGCGATCCAAAGAGGGAGGCATATTTTCCCACTGAATGATACCGATTGTGACAATAAATACACAACAGTAATTAAAAATTTAGTTACTACATAGAGGCTAGATTACACCCTTGATCTTTGTGCATCTTCTCATTGACATCCATGGGGATTCTGCTATGGATGGAAGGGGTAAGGTATCCTAAATGTACAGCTACGTACCATAACTAAAAATGAATTTCACCTTCTCCACCGAATGACTTTGAAAAGCTCTACTGAAGTAAGTGAAGCTATGTTGATTTACATCAGCTGACACTATATCTTACATACACAAGCACAAAAGCCTTTACTAAATTTATTTAGCATGTCTCAGGGCACTCATTACTTCAAGATTTTTGCACTGAATACAGTAATTAAGATTTGCATAGAGTCATCTACAGTGGACTCTGCCATTTACCTTTCTTGGGTTCAGCAGCTCTGCATACTGCTCTCTTGTTGTTACTATTAGTATTTTTATTACTGTAGCAACAAAGATCATTCCTCATGAATCAGGACCCATTATTGTGAGAAACCTTCTGCCAAAAAGGTGTCTCATGTAGCATGTCCTGAAAACAGACTGACTCATGCTTATCTTCTACAATTGGTCATTCTACAGGCAGCCCCTTGACCAAAAATGCCTTAGCTCCAGCTCTAATGAGCTGTGCGTTCTGGGCACTGTTAGCTGAATTTGCCACAGGAGGGCCAGTGCTTCAATGGTTTCTGTTGTAACAGGACTGAATCCATTTGGACCGAAGCCTTGCAGTAACACTAGAAAGAAAATGGGAGCCAATGGAGGTGCAACAGCACTGGTAATGCAATGTGTTCTGAGGTGCTTTTTCCTGTTGAGGTGGTATGCTGCACTCCACACAAGTTAGGCTGCAATGCTGCCATCTTTGGTCCCAAATACAGTGAGTGACAATAGTTCAATCTGCAGGTGACAAATGCATGATTCATAGAAACTCATTGAAGATGAAGAGGCTAGTTTACCAGCAAAGTCTGATGTAATGCTGGCAGACCAGAGTGCTAGGGCCTCATGGCCCCAAATGAACACTGACAAATGCATAGCTGGAAACCAGTCTGTCTTACCCTTGTTTTGCTAACAGACGTATGAAGTTTATGAGCCAGTGTTCAGACTTAATTAAATGCTTTAAGCTGCTGCATGTATTAATCTTATTGAACATCTGTACCCCATATTATATGGTTATAAGAAGCATTTGCATTATAAACCTCTAACTGTTGTGACAAAGTTCCTCCTCTACCTTGGTGGGTCTTGCGCTTATTGGCAGATTTGCTTGCCTTGGAGCTTCACGGCAGCCCTCAGCTTGGCCGTTTTCGTGAACCCACAGTCCAGATCAACTCCTCCTGTATCTGACCAGGAGTTGGAAGGTTTAGGAGGGAACATGGGCCCACCCTCTATTCCGGGTTCCAGCCCAGGGCCCTGTGGAATACAGCTGTCTAGAGTGCCTCCTGGAACAGCTGTGTGACAACTACAAGTCCCTGGGCTACTTCCCTATGGCCTCCTCCAAACACCTTCTTTACCCTCACCATAGGACCTTCCTCCTGGTGTCTGATGATGCTTGTACTCCTCAGTCCTCCAACAATACGCGTTCTCACTCTCAGCTCCTAGCGCCTCTTGCTCCCAGCTCCTTACACGTGCACCACAAACTGAAGTGAGCTCCTTTTCAAAACCCAGGTGCCCTGATTAGCCTGCCTTAATTGAGTCTAGCAAGTTCTTGATTGGCTGCAAGTGTTCTAATCAGTCTGTCTTAATTGTCTCCAGAAGGTTCCTGATTGTTCTTGAACCTTCCCTGTTCCCTTACCCAGGGAAAAGGGACCTCCTTCGGTTGCTGCTCAGCTATCTGCCTTCTATTCTCTCCTAAAGCCCCCTGGCCTGGACTTTTCTTACTCTTTGACCCTGCTTCAGTTCCCCCCCCTCCGACCGGGCCAGACGCTTTTTCTTCGTTTTGTTTTTTTTTTGCTGCCATTCGAGTGCTGGTTGGCTGCCAGCTTGCTGCCAAGCCCCCCCATGCCTGTTTTTGGACGCTGCTATTGCTCCAGCTGAAACCCCCGGGGGGTGGGGGGGACTGCTGACCCGCTCCCTGGAGGAGGGGAGTGGAAGCCCCCAGACCCAGCCATTTGCTGTTCATTTGTGGACCTGTAATTAACCAAGTTATTTTTTTCTTATCTACTTGGCATTTCTGGAATGCTCCACAAAGCCCGGGAAAGAAGACGGCCGACAGAGGAATCGCCCAGGGAAGCTACAAATCATCGTGGAGGGGGCCGTAAGATTGAGTAACTTTTGAACTGTACTCTCGTGTGGGGGGAGTTTGACTGTGTCTTAACTGCGTTTGTAGGGGCACAGGGGGCGTGGCACAGAGCTGCCCCCCGATCCATCGGTGCCCCCCCAACACTACTACAACCGTCATGGCCCCCCCGCCGTCCGTCCCTGCTGGCAACTTGCCATCTGCCTCTGGATTCAGCTGCTTGCTCTGAATTCCGTCGTCCGGACCGGAAACGACAGCTGACCAAACGAGACTCTTTGGACAAACGCGCGTGGGTCCACGTTCCCCCCCGGACTGCCCACCCCACAGTTTGCCCCTACTACCTGACCCCAACTCCTGTTTCCTCCCCCTGTCCAGTCCGACCCATTTGCCCCCCCCCCCCCCACCTGCAGCCCAACAGGGAGAAGTGGTTAATCTGCTTCCCCGTCCCCCCTCCTCCTTCTGGTCTCTCCCTACTCACGAAGGCAGGGAATGAGAGGGGTGAGGCCCCTCTAACAACCTCAGCTGCCCCTCCCCCACCTACCCCCCTGCCCAACCCCCAAGCCTCCCCCCGCCCACTGCTGCCAAAACACCTGCCACCGCCCCGCTGGGGCATCGGCAGCAGGAGGCACCGGGGTGACTACTGCCGCTGCTACGCCCACTACCCCCCCAGATTCTAGGAGAGCCCTCCCGGTTAGCCGGAAAGGCCAGGGTGTGAAGAAGGGAAAGGGCCCCACCACAACCACCAGGCCCTCTATGGCAGGGGCTGCCCCCACCGCTGTGGCCTCGTCATCGACCATGGCATCCCTCCCCGCTGTTCCCTCCACCAGCTCTGCGAGCGTCCCTCCCCCGGCCCCCAAGGCATATGCCTGAGTGGTGGCAGCCTCCCGCACACCTGCCGCCTCGTCATCTCGCCCACCCACCGCCTCCGTTACCATCAATAGCGGCCCCTTTCCCACCATGACCAGGAAGCACGGCATCCGTTGCCTCCTGGTGCCCGCTTCGCCCCACGTGGAGACATATGTGCAGGCGTTGGCGAGGGTGGTAGGACACACGGCTATTGTGGTGGCCTCCAAAATGTATGGGAAGGTCGTCTTTTTCTTAGCATCAGAGGCTGCTGCCCAGGAGGCGGCGGCGAAGGGCCTGGTGGTGGGGGGGTGTTTGTCCCCCTGGAGCCGCTAGAGGACCTGGGCATCCGCCTAGTCCTCACCTCTGTCCCTCCCTTTCTACCCAATGCCGCCCTGTTACCCGCTCTCTCCACCCTGGGGAAACCCGTTTCTGTCATCAGCCCTCTCCCGTTGGGCTGCAAGGACCCCACCCTCCGTCACGTCCTCTCGTTCCGCCGGCAAATGCAGCTTCTACCGCCGCCGCCAGCGGCGCGTGACGGAGAGGCGCTTGAGGGGTCCTTCCTGATCCCCTACCAGGGAGCCCGCTATCGGGTCTACTATTCTACAGGAGAGGCCCGGTGCTACCTCTGCCGATCAGCGGGGCATGTCCGAAGAGACTGCCCCTTGGCCCGGCAGGGAGGGGCACCCGAGACCTGGCAGGACATCGGCTCCGTCATTGCCGATGCCCCTGGCCACCCGGTACCTGAAACCACCTCTCCTCCTGCTCGATCCACCACCTCTCCCGCCCGGGCCCAAGAGACACCTCCCCTACAACACCCAGACTGTTAACAATCCAGCAGAGCCTATGGAGGAGGGTGCAGCAAAGATATTACCGGGCATAGGAGAGGGCCCACCCCAAGGAGAACCCCCCCCATGCTGCCTCACCGTTACCCCCCTGAACCATCACCTCTGCCCCCCAACACGACCCCTGCTAACCAACCCCCAGACAATGCTATGGAGGGCTGGACCCTAGTTCAGGGAAAGCGAGGCAAGCGGAAGGCTCGAGCTCCACTGCACCCATCTGATGCGGAGGCCCCCCGGAAGACCAGGAAGGGAGGCACTGCCACTGAGCCTTCCGCTATGCCCACGAGTGAGATCCATCCGCCGGTGTCGGGAGGGGAAGACAAAATAGCACTGGAAGGTAGAGTCTCCCCTCCACAGGAGACCCTCCCCTCCGAGACCCCTGAGGAAGCCCCTTCTGCCCGAATATCACCCAAACCCCCCGCGAACCCCGAAGCGACCGTCGTAGCGGGCGCCAGAGGGGAGACCCCTGGGATGGCAGAAGACGACCTCTCCTCCATGTATGAGGAGATCGAGGCCCTGGGTTTGACCCCAGTCACCCAGGGAGAGGATGACCTACTGCCGGCTGGCCTCGATCTGGGCAACCTCACCCCAATCCCCCTTTCCCCAGGATCCCTCCCCCTAACCGCCTTCCTGGGCGAGCACCCTACAGAAGGTGGTCTACCACCTGATGCCGTGGCTGCCAAATCCACCACAGAGACTGCGTCTAGCATCACTGGGAGCCCCCCTTAACCCTTGAATCTGTTCAGGAGGCGCCACCTCTTAGCTGCTTGCCTCCTGAAGCCCAGAGCCTCGCCTCTGCCCCTGCCCCTGCCCCCGCCCCCGCCCCGTCCTGCCCAATCCACCTCCTCCTGCAATGCTATTGCTGCCCCTGGGGTTATTTCTTTCCCTTTTCTTGAGGATTCCCCCAAGGAGCAGTCTTTGCATTTTCCTGCCATGACCCCTTAGGAGCTGCAATTTTCCCTCCGCCATCCCCTTCTACCCCAAGGCTTGAGATGGACCTAACAACTTTAGCCTGTCAGACGCCCTGTCGGTGGTCTGCACCCTGCCTGCGGTCTGCACCCTGCCTGCCCGCCTCAGCAGACCACGAGGCTGCACCAAGAGCCCCACCAGGGAATAACCGGGAAATCGCAACCCCACCCCCCCCATGAGCTGCGAAAAGCGTTGCGGGAGTTTTTAGAAGACATCTGTGGCTCCCGCAACAGGGTACAGCTAGCTCTCCAGCTATGGGAGGACTTTGATCAAATCCTCCAGGCCACAAGGGCCCTTATAAAGGAGAGTAGAGGGAAAGGAAGGCACAGTGCCGCGGCCTACGGGAGGCCTGCAGCTTCCGTGATGATTTACTCACTTACAGGATGGGTCACGGATTGTGGCGCGAGCCGCCGGGGGCCGCGAACACCCCCGCCAACAAGGAACCCCGACCCCCCAGCCCTTCGCATGACGCCTCTCATTATTGCAACTTTGAACACAAGGGGCTGTAGGATGGCTCTCCGCAAGTCCCAGGTGCTCTCTTAGCTTCGGGAAGGGGGGGTACTCTGTGGTTTTCCTGCAGGAGACCCATACGGATCCGACCGCCGAGGACAGCTGGCGGCTGGAGTGGGGGGATGGGGGTCTACTTTAGCCACTTCATGATTCGACAAGCTGGAGTGGCGACCCTGTTCTCCCCCAACCTACGGCCCGAGGTGCTAGGGGTCACTGAGGCCGTGCCGGGCCACCTGCTGCATCTCCGAGTCCGTATGGAGGGGCTCGTGGTCAACCTCGTTAACATCTATGCCCCGACAACGAGCCCGAAGCGGCCACAATTCTATCAGCGGATGTCCGACTTCCTCGGCACCCTAGATTCTCATGAGTGCCTAGTCCTGGGAAGGGACTTTAACACCACCCTCGAGGAACAGGACCGCTCAGGGGCCGAGCTGAGCCCGGCCACCACGAACATTCTCCGAGAAATATAGTCGAACATCACTCCCTAGTGGACGTCTGGCATGACCACCACCCAGATGACACTTCCACATTCAGCTTTGTCCGGGTGGAGGCCCATCGGTCACACCACTCTCAGTTGGACCGTATTTATTTATTCCATTTCCATCTTTCACAAGCCCACTCCTCCAACATTCGGCCGGCCCCATTTTCCGATCATCTAGCCACCATAACAGCCTCCCTCCGCGCAGAGAGACCGGGGCCGGCCTATTGGCACTTTAACAGCAGCCTGTTGGAGGATGAGGGCTTCGTGACATCCTTCCGGGAGTTTTGGCTGGCCTGGTGAGAGCAGCGGCGTGTCTTTCCCTCGGCGTGGCGATGGTGGGATCTAGGGAAGGTGCGCGCCAAGCTCTTCTGCCGTGACTACACCCGGGGCACCAGCCGACGGAGGAATGCAGCCATAGAGCAGTTGGAACCGGAGGTCTTAGAGATGGAGAGGCATCTGGCAGCCAGCCCCGAGGACCCATTCCTCTGTGGAGTGTGCCGGGAGAAGCGGGAGGAGCTCCGGGCCCTTGACGGCCATCGAGCCCGAGGTGCCTTTGTTCGATCCTGCATCTGCCTCCTTTGGGAGATGGATCGCGTCTCCCGTTTCTTCTACGCCCTGGAGAAAATGAGGGGGGCCAAGAAATACATCACCTGCTTTCTAGCAGAAGACGGCACCCCCCTCACGGATCCGGTGGAGATGTGTAGGAGGGCCCGTGACTTCTACACAAGCCTTTTCTCCCCCGATTCGACCGATCCTGGTGCTTGCAGGGTGCTCTGGAAGGAAATCCCCACGGTCAGTGTGGGCAACCGAGATTGACTAGAGCTGCCTCTCACCCTGGCCGAGTTCTTGGAAGCCCTCCGTTGCATGCCCACCAATAAATCTCCGGGCATGGACGGGCTGACCGTGGAGTTTTACCGCGCATTCTGGGACACCCTTGGCCCAGACCTAGCCACTGTCTGGGCCGAGTCTTTGCAGGGCGGGGTCCTCCCTCTTTCGTGCAGGCGAGCGGTGCTCGCCTTGTGGCCGAAGAAGGGGGACCTCCGCGATTTACGAAACTGGCTTCCCATCTCGCTCCTTAGCACGGACTACAAAATCGTAGCAAAAGCAATCTCGCTGCGGCTAGGGTCCGTGATGGCGGACGTGATCCACCCAGACCAGACCTACACTGTCCCGGGCCGCAGCATTTTTGACAACCTATTTCTAGTCCGAGACCTTTTGGAACTCGGGCGTAGAGACGGTCTGTCGTTCGCCCTCCTGTCTCTCGACCAGGAGAAGGCGTTCAATAGAGTGGACCATGGGTACCTCCTGAGCACTCTGGAGGCGTTTGGATTCGGACCTCAGTTTGTGAGTTTTCTCCAGGTCCTGTACGCTTCCGCGGAGTGTCTGGTTAGGCTCAACTGGACCCTGACCGAACCGGTCATCTTCGGGCGAGGAATACGGCAGGGGTGCCCCCTCTCGGGCCAGCTGTACGCTCTGGCGATCGAGCCCTTCCTCTGTCTCCTCCGAAGGAGGTTGACAGGGTTGGTGCTGCGGGAGCTGGAGCTGTGGCTGGTCCTGTCGGCATATGCCGATGACATGCTCCTCGTGGTCCAGGACCCGGGCGACTTGGTGCGGGCGGAGGCTTGCCAGGCCATCTATTCGGCAGCCTCCTCCGCCCAAGTCAACTGGGTCAAGAGCTCTGGCTTGGCGGTGGGGGACTGGCAGCAGGTGAGCTCCCTCCCGTCCACGCTTCAGACCATCCGGTGGAGCGCAGGTCCACTGCTCTACCTAGGCGTCTACCTTTCTGCCACACACCCTTCTCCGCCGGAGAACTGGCGAAATTTAGAAGGCGGGGTGATAGAGCGGCTCCGGAAATGGACGAGGCTACTCAGATGTCTCTCCCTCCAAGGGAGAGCACTGGTGCTTAACCAGCTAGTCCTGTCCACGCTCTGGTACCGGCTCAACACCCTGGTCCCGGCCCCGGGTTTCCTGACCAACCTCCGGACATCGATTCTAGAGTTCTTTTGGTCAGGAATGCACTGGGCCCCTGTTGGGGTTCTTCATCTACCCCTGAAGGAAGGAGGGCAGGGCCTGAAGTGTCTGCACACTCAGGTCCGTGTCTTCCACCTCCAGGCCCTGCAGAGGCTCCTTTATAGTGCAGGTAGTTCGACGTGGAGCATATTGGCGCACCCCTTCCTGCGCCGCTTCCAAGGGCTCCGATACGACTGGCAGCTCTTTTATCTCTGTCCGAGAGGTTTTCCGCGAGACCTCTCCGGGCTGCCGGTCTTCTACCAGGACCTCCTCCGGACCTGGAAACTGTTCTCAACAACCAGGTCTGTGGCGGCCACCGTGGGAGCAGATCTCCTCGCGGAGCCCCTGCTACACAACCCCCAGCTCCGTGTGCAGGTGGCGGAGTCCCGCTCGGTGCGTCAGAGGTTGGTCCTGGCGGAAGTCACGAGAGTCGGAGACCTCCTGGACTATGACCGGGGAGACTGGCTGGATCCCCTGACGCTCGCCCAGCGCATGGGGCTCTCCAGACCTCGTACCGCCCGGCACGTACTTCAGGAAGCGAAGGCCGCCTTGACGCCTGCTACTCGGGCTTATCTTAATCGAGCCCTGTCGAGGGCGCACCCCGCCCACCTTTTACCCCAGGCCCGCCAGACCTTTCCATTGGGCCCCTACCCCGTAGATCCCAACAAACCCCTCACACTTTCACTGCAAGCCGGCTGCATGAACTGCAGCTGGTCAGCTTCCAAATCACACCACGGAAATATTTATACACACTCACGCTTCACACCCTTCACGCCCACACCCTGGTGTCCCGCCCCGATACAAAAGTGGTGGGACCTCCTGCCACCTTTGGAGGGTGCGCAACCTCGGTGGGCCAGCCTGTATTCCACCTTGGTCCCGAGGCCCATCGGGGACATTAGCTGGCGGCTCCTTCACGGAGCTGTGAGCACGGGCGTGTTTTTGACACGGTTCACCCCCATCCTGGATATTTGCCTTTTTTGCAACGTGAGGGAAACCCTGGCACACGTATATTTAGAGTGTGCCAGGCTGCAGCCCCTTTTCCAGCTCCTCACGAATATTTTATTACGCTTTTGGCTACACTTTTCCCCTCACCTTTTTAATCTACACACTCCCCATCCGTGACCCCACAAAGTCATGGGATCTCCTGGTTAACCTCCTCCTAGCCCTAGCTAAAACAGCCATTTATAAAACCAGAGAGGGGAGGCTGGCCAATGAAGCATCCTGCGACTGTAGGGCCGTTTTCCGATCCTCAGTACATTCACGTATCCGGGCGGAGTTCCTCTGGGCTGCATCCACCGACTCCCTTGACGCCTTTGAGGAGCGGTGGGTGCTGTCAGAGGTTCTCTGCTCGTTGACCCGTCCAGTTCCCTCCGTCTGAACCTTTGATTGAGGGGAAGAGCGAGAGACCCCAGCCCCAGCCGTTGCCTCTGTGGATACCATCATCACTGTCACCTAGGAGGGGTCCTATCACATGTGGGTGTACGTCCCCCCCATCCCCAAACCGCCCAGCCCACAGCCGTGCCCATTTTGTCGGGCACTCTCAGGAGAGGAATAATCGGTGACACTGGGTGTGGCACTCGGTAACTCGAGGGGGTGGAAGACCACGAGTGTCGAGGAAGCCCCCCTGCTCTGGGCCCAGGCTAGCCTGAACACTTCTCCCTCCTGAAGGCTGCTGTGTTATACCCTGCATTTGCTTTTGTTTTGTTGCATAGTTTTGCTTGATCCTTTTTGGTGATTTCTCTGTAAGTTTTACACAAATAAAATTCGTTTCTGCTTCAAAAAAAAAAAAAAAAAGTTACTCTCCTATAGCCATCTGGCCCGACCCTGTCACACTGTGTAACTCAAACAGGAAAGAAGCCTAAGTTAATGTAAAGGCTGGCTTCCTCTAGAAAGTATTGGGTCCTGCCCACAAGACGGCCAACTGAAATCAAAATGAGCCACTGTGAAACATCAAAGGACAGATACTTTGTTGATTACTTCTCCTCCCGGAAGAGGATATCTGCATTTGGACTTGTCCCATCAGCTTGAACTCTGGGAGAAGGGAGTAGAAATCCCTCTCACAAGAATAAACTGGATCTCTATGCTGCTTGGACTTGTCAAGAGCAAGATTTGCATTAGCAAATGATCCCCATTGTTTGCCTTGGGTCAGCCCTAAAGGATGTATAGAGCTTTATTGTAGAAGCTTCTACCACCTTTTGGAACTTAAGACTAGAAATCATTTGTCTGTGTATCTTTAACCTTGCAAATAACGCATTTATTTTTCTTAGTTAATAAGTCTTTAGTTAATTTATTATAGGATTGGCTACAAGCATTGGCTTTGGTGTAGGATTTAAGATACAATAGACCTGGGGTAAGTGACTGGTCCTTTGGGACTCAGAGTAACTTCAACATTGTCATGATTTTTGGTGTAAGGGACCATCTGTCCAAAGATAGGCTTTCCTGGGTAGCAAGTACCCATGGGTACAGTCTGTGACTTCATGTTAAGGCTATGAGTGCTTGAGGAGTTTGTACTTGATACTTTGTTGGTGAAATCTAAGTATAGAATTCACAACCAGTTTGGGATTTGTGCCCCGTTTCTTAATCTGCCGTGGAGGTTGGTATTCATGCTCTTGAGCCCCTCCAGACAGTTTGACACGTGGAGGAAGGTATTTCTCACTGTTGTAGCTACTTGGACAAACTGACTAGTGAAGAGTCCAGTAGGACCTCAAAGGCTTCACGCTATGTCACTGAATGGAAGGCAGAAGACGTCCACTGAAAGGAAAGGTCAGAGAATCTTGACTAGCTCCTTAAAACATTTTGTTCTTCCCACCAACATCACTATGGTGGAAGAGGTATTTGTCTGAGCAGCTTTGATTCTGGTACTGCAGCAATTGCCATATCTCACCAGTTCGCAACCTAACTAGCTGCACTCAAGGCACTACACAGGACACCTGCAACCTTATTGGAGCAGGTAAACCCTATCACAGGTTTCTCATGTCTTTGTGTGGGACCCAGGCACAGAGTTGGATGAGCTAGTGACCTCCCACCCGACTGCTATGAAACTCATAAAAATGTGCTGTGTCTCAGATCAACCTGACTTGAGACCTATAAAAATTAAACAAATATGGTTTTACATATCAGAATGTGGAACATGTTACCCTTGAAGAAGGAAGGCTCAAAGGCGCTGCTTGTCAGAGAAATGTCTAAAGTTAAAAGATGTCAGTCACTGGCCTCACTGAAACCCACCTTAAAGACAGCAGTTAGGAAAGAATAGGTGGTATGGTCATCTGCTCCAAATGCCTACCAACCTCTTTGCAAGAATAGCTCAGTGGTTTGAGCTTTGGCCTGCTAAACCCTGGGTTGTGAGTTCAATCCTTGAGGGGACCATTTAGGGATCTGGGGCAAAAATTGGGGATTGGTCCTGCTTTGAGCAGGGGGTTGGACTAGATGACCTTCTGCGGTCCCTTCCAACCATGATATTCTATGATCTTTGAGTTCTCTCCTGCTTTCAAGCACTCCCAGAAGACCTAAAACATGATAGCTGTCCTTGAGAAGTTTTCTACCATGTAACATGCTAGATTTGGCTCAGGACAGATCATGGAGGTGCATAACTCATTTAATTACCTCTATGCTGTCCAAGCAACAGAATGAGAACTAAATGACCACCAATGTCTCCATAGAGTTGTCTGGGTGTAGTTTCAACTATCAGCTCTGGATCCAGGTGTTACCTTATCAGGCATTGAAACTTTCTGATGGAAATGGTCACAGGTTCTGAGGAGATATAGAGCCTGGTGGTGAGAGAAGAAGTTTCTACAGGATTGCATTAAAAACAGGAGGTTCTCAAACTACTGTCTGTGGACCACTGATGGTTCACATACAGTGCTTACTTGGTGGCTGGTCACAGGGCATTAGCTCTTCCTATTTTCAGCTACTAAAATGAGTTGAAAACCAACTAATGTATTTAGCTGTCTTTTTAATATTTGTCAATATATATCAGTTACAGTTGCCATAGGGATGTTATACCATCACTAATGGAAAGGTCCACGGACTGCAAATGGGAAGGACAGTGGCCACAGTCTCTCTATTAAGAGGTGGTCCACATTATGAAAAAAAAAGTTTGAGAACCCCTAAATTAGGAGGTGGTCAGGGACAAATTTAAAAGTAGCTATTCTTTTTTGTCCTAAATTTAATCCCCAGAACTGGTGCTAAGGCTATACTGCTGCTTAAAAAAAATAGAAGCATATGTACATTGCTGTTAAATATATCACAGCTGAGAAAATTATTAGACTGCATACCTAAGAGGAAAGAGAATATCAAAAAGCCTTAACTCAATAGAGATATACTGGATTATTCTGACAATGAAAGCAATGTAAATATAAATGAATGAAAAGATCACGTGTAAGGTAGCATAAAATGATACAAAATGTTGTATTTGAGAAACCGTATATGATCATATAGCTGAAGATGATATTGCATATTTACAAGAGGGCAGAGTTAAGGTAGCAGCTGCAGCCTTAATTGTGATATTTTCTGCTTGCTTAACTATATAGCCTTAATATTTCTTTACTGTATTTTTTTGTTGTTTTGTTCTGCAAGGACTATGTTTTTCATGATGGAAATAAACTCCAATCAGGTGCTCCAGAATATTAAGTTGAGAGCCACAATACACACATATGCATTCCATGAATCAATTATTGGAGTTCTATTTCAGTCTGAAGCTAGAAGCCAAATGAAGGGAGTAATTGGCTGCTCTGAATCACCAGGATGATAGAAATAATGACAGAGAAAACCTGAAACATTCTGAATAGCCTAAAATTGGAGTCCTGAGCCAAACCTCTCTCACCTGAGAAAATAAAGAATGAGCGCTGGAAACCCTCTCTGAACATTCAGAAGACACCACCATCCAGATTTAAGTCTCTGCAAGATACTATTGCTGAGACTTCCTTTACAAATAGGTTTAGATAAGGTTAGTAATTTTTTAAATAAATGTGACTGAAATATTTTCATTAAAAACACAGAAACTATCTTCCATTTTAAAGGAGGTGCATCTAATCTCCAGTTTTATAATTCCCTGCATTTCAAAATTAATTGCACTGTTAAACATAGAATACCAATTAAAAATTATTAATTTTGGATGTTTTTCCACATTTTCAAATATATTGATTTCAGTTCCAACACAGAATAGAAAGTGTACAGCGCTCACTCTATATTTTTATTACAAATATTTGCACTGTAAAAATGATAAACAAAAGAAATAGTATTTTTCATTTCACCTCATACACATGATGTAATGCAGTCTCTTTATTGTGAAAGCACAACTTACAAATGTAGATTTTCGGTTACATAACTGCACTCAAAAACAATGTAAAAACTTTAGAACCTATAAGTCCACTCAGTCCTACTTTAGCCAAATCACTAAGACAAACATGTTTGGTTACATTTACAGGAGAGAAAGTTGCCTGCTACTTATTTACAATGTTACCTGAAAGAACAGGCATTTGCATAGCACTCTTGTAGCTGGTATTGCAAGGTATTTACGTGTCAGATATGGTAAACATTCATATGCCCCTTCATGCTTTGGCCACCATTCCAGAGAACACGCTTCTATGCCGCTAACACTCGTTAAAAAAAAAAAAAAAAAAGCGTTAAGTCTGACTGAACTCCTTGGGGGAGAATCGTATGTCTCCTGTTATGTTTTACCCTCATTGTGCCATATATTTCTTGTTACAGCAGTCTCGGATGATGACCCAGCACATGTTCGTTTTAAGAATACTTTCACTGAATATTTGACAAAATGCGAAGAAGGTACCAATGTAAGATTTCTAAAAATAGCTACAGCACTCGACACAAGGTTTAAGAATCTGAAGTGCCTTCAAAAATCTAAGAAGGATGAGGTATGGAGCACGTTTTCAGAAGCCTTAAAAGAGCAACACTCCAACGTGGAAGCCACAGAACCCAAACCACCAAAAAAAGAAAATCAATGTTCTGCTGGTAGCATCTGACTCAGATGATGAAAACAAATGTGTATTGATCTGCTCTGCTTTGGATAGTTATTGAGCAGAATCCATCATCAGCATGGACGCATGTCCTCTGGAATGGTAGTTGAAGCATGAAGGGACATGAATCTTTAGTGCATCTGGTATGTAAATAGCTTGCGATGCTGGCTACAACAGTGCCACGTGAACGCCTGTTCTCACTTTCAGGTGACATTGTAAACAAGGAGCAGGCAGCATTATCTCCTGCAAATTGTAATCAGACTTGTTTGTCTGAGCAATTGGCTGAAGTAGGACTGAGTGGATTTGTAGGCTCTAAAGTTTTACACTTTTATTTTTGAATGCAGTTATTTTTTTGTACATAATTCTACTTTATAAGTTCAACTTTCATGATAAAGAGATTGCACTACAGTACTTGTATTAGGTGACTTGAAAAATACTATTTTTTTTACAGTGCAAATATTTATAGTCAAAAATATAAAGTGAGCACTGTACACTTTGTATTCTGTGTTGTAACTGAAATCAATATATTTGAAAATGTAGAAAACATCCAAAAATATTTCAGTGGTATTCTATTGTTTAACAATGCAATCACTCACATGATTAGTTGCAATTAATTTTTTTATCTCCGCCTGTCCCCTCCCCTTGCTTTCTGTCTGTTTCTTTAACAAAAAGGAGTGGTAATTTAAAGGAGGGAGAGACGACGTCTACTGGGGAAATGCTCAAAACTCACTATTAAAACATCCCAAAGGTCTCTTGGAAAGAACCTTTGCTCTGAGAACAGTATAATAAAGGTTATTTGATGGCAGTGTCCTCTATTTATAAAAACTTTTCCTCTAAACATTAATCATCAGATATCTCTAGTACAATCAGTTTTGGGATGTGCAGCAACCACTGTTGACATCTAAGGCGGATTCTTCTCTCACACCAGCGTAACTCCAGTGTCTCAGTGTAATTACTTGTGATTTAGCTCAGTGTATCTGAGATGAGAATCAGGTCCTGAATATTTCAATACCGGAAAAGGAAATTAATTCAGGTGCATTGTGTGCCGTTGCAGGGTGCTAGAACAGCTCTGAAGGTGGCAACCCTTTATAAATCCACAGAAGTAGTGCAGTAAGAGCAGCAGTACTGCAAGTTTCACCAAAGTACCTCACCAATATGTTTCATACCTGACCTAGATACAAGATAATTAACAGTCTGTTCCCATACAAGTCTTGGCCTACCCTCAGAAACAGTCAACAAGATGGCAATAACGATGCTGGGTTTTACTATGTGGATACCTGTCCACTGGGACCTGAACTGAGACCATCAATGTGTTTCACAGAGCGCTGAATGGCATATTGCAGAAAAACAAACATTTAGGACTGGATTTCACTCATGATAGCCTGCGGCCAGACAAATCCACTTGTGAGGAAACAAAATTTAAAGTATTAGGGGTGAAATCCTATTCACACTGAAGTCAATGGCTAAATTTCCATGGACTTCCATTCAGCCAGGATATCGCCCTCATTTACTCATGGTTGGGATTTTTTGGCCAACAACAGTTGTCTTTGCTTAATTGTGTTGGTTGTCCAGTTAAGCAGCCATCAGTGCTAAAAAGTGTGTTTGTTGTTGTGTACGTACCACCTTTCATCATTCCCACTTCATAGCACTTCCGCAGCCGGCAGGCCTGACAGCTCTTTCTCCTGTTCTTGTCAATGGTGCACTGGTTAGTAGCAGGACACATGTAGTCATTGTGCCCTGTAAAGCCAGAGGAAAAATATAAAAGTAGAATTAATGAAAAATAGACAATCCCTTAACAGTATTTTCCAGAGTTCCTGTAATACTTTATCTTAAATTTCTCATTGAGTATCTTTCATGACCACTCTAATCATAAGAAATTTGATAACTTTCCCTAAACAAGCATATTAGGTGTATACTTGTGCTTTATTAATGGATGTGTTGGTGGTGGCGGCTCTATAGTGAAGACAGAATTTATACTTCCATTGCAAGTTCCATTTTCAGTATCCTATAGTGAAGTAGTGTTAGAAATATGTCAAAACACTTACTTAATAAAAAGAATGGACATCACAATTCTAATAGTCAAAGCAGAGGACTGACGGCAGGACTTCTGTGTTCTATTACCAGCTCTACCACTGGACTTGAGGCAATTTGGGAAAGTAACTTTATGCCTCAAGTTTAGTCATCTGGAAAATAGGTGAAATATCTACCTACTTCCCACACAGGTCTGTTGGGAGGATTAGGTAACCGATTGTGAAGTACTGTAAAGGTCCTTGGAATAGAAAGGACCATAGAACACTTTTTAGCACCCACTACACTTTTGGGCAGTGAAAAAAAATACATGAAATCATAAAAACATAATATAGAAGTGGCAAATATAAATCAACTAATTGCATTTCATATCTAGGTGGGCTTCAACTTGAGTTAAGTTACACATTTTAAAAATGACAATGTTTAGAGTATTCCAGCAGTAGTGCCTTTTCACTGTGAGCCCTACTACATTTGAAACCGGTTGATGACAGTTACCCTATAGTCAGGTCTGCCACAATAGACACTATTACTTTCAACAGGCTTATTATCTATTCCTAGTAAGATGTATTACATTTATGCACAAGGATTTTTCTTGTCTCACCTATTTAAAAAACAACAAAAACACACCACACGCATGCACGTGCACACACACACCACCTACAACCATCCAGTTAGAGAAAGTTTGCAGAGGATGGAAAAACACTGTCAAACAGATCTTTATTTTTCCCAACTAAACAGGACAAGGTACAGCACAGAATGAAACAATTTTACTGCAGAACTGTTTGTTCCTTATTCAGGTCAGGGAGCAGTCTGAGGTAGAGTGGGGTGGGGGCTTGACAGAGGCCTTGGTCTCATCAAACCCTCTATCCTTGATTATACATTAGAAAATACAGAATAAAAACGGCTATCAGATTACACCAAGAACATCTGCTGTTTTATGCTGCATAATTGGGATCCAATCAAAATCAGCTGCAGAACTGGTGACTTGCTAATATGCTGACAGCAGACCACACACTGCCTGAAATAGGCATATTAATTATTAGAATTAATATTATTTATAAGCCCTGGCTAATAGAGTGGCGTGACTAGAACAACCTGAATCTGCAGGCTGTGCTCCAGGACTGAGCTCAAGAAATACATTTCAGAGATACTACCTCAATCTAAGCAAACCCATTTTAAAAATTTTCCACTTCCTTCTAGTATTATACAGTGTGTTCTGTATCTGATTCAAAACATTTCACATGTAAAAGAGTCAAGCTGGAAAAAGAGCAGTTCCAACCACATAAAGATGTGGTATTTATTAGTAATAAGTAAAGTAACATTAAAAAAAATCTTGTTAAAACAGCAGTAACAAAAAAACCCAAAACACACACCACTGTAAATCTTGTCCCCATTCCTCAGTTTCAGTTTATAAACCAAATGTGAGAGCTCTGAAATGGAGAAGAGTGTGTAAGCACACCCCTTATTGTGAGTTGTTACTGCTTATCTTGACGGTTAAAGATCCTGACTTTGCTCCTATAGCAGTCAACAGATTAAACTCACATCAAGACCAAGAGCAGGACCTAGCCCTTCAACTCAGCAAACTACTTAATGACATACTTGACTTTAAGAAGGGAGGTGGTAGTTCCATTCAGAAAAAAAGTTAACATATGCCCAAGTGTTTTGTTGAATTGAGGCCTAAATAGTTAGCTTTCCTATTGTGCGTGTTTTTAGAGATATCATGGGTTTACATGGCTCAGTTTTTAAAAGTCTGCCTTATTAATTAGTAGAAGAGTATTCAGTATATTTTACAGCACCTAAAGCTGTACTAGGCACCCTACAGAACAGTTTACAAAATCTGGTCCCTTCTGCAAAGAGCTTGCATTCCACTTATAGAGGTGAAACCACATGCAAAGGCAACGAACATTTGGGAGGGTGGGTTTGAGGAAGCAGAATGGCAATAGCAACGAGACCAAGGTGATTCAGTTTAGGCCAAAATGGTTCTCTCTCATGATCAGAGACTATTTCTTGTTGTTCATGCTGTATGAAAAAGACATTAAAACACTTCTGTTGTAAACGGTGCTCTCTTAAGCGTCATCAAAAGAGAAGTGTCAAGTGTCTAAGTCCAGGCCCATTGCACTTCTAAAAAAGACTTGCATTGTACAGTCCCTATGAGGGGCCTGCCTCATAGACAAAGGCCCTGACCCTACCAATGATTCCATCTGGGTGGATAGCAAGGATGCAGATAGTGCAAATGGTAATAGTGGTTGTGTAAGTGGACACTTCTCCACAAGAAATTTGATTGAGATCAGTTCATTTCACATAGGCTAGTAAACAGTCATCAGATGGTACCACCTTTCAGTCACTGGGACTTAAACTACTGGCCTATCCTAATATTGTTCTGTGAGCACTCCCACAAAAAGTTTAATTTCTAATTTGATGGATGACTTTCATTTCACTTCAGTCAAGGAAAATAAGAATCTATCCCAGAAATGATGAACTTAAAAGTATGTTTCATTTAATTAGTGTAGTTACCACAAAAACCTAAACTGAAACCAATGTAGATTTCAGTACAGCTGCACAAGGTTTCAGACACTTTGTATAATTAGATGCCACCACCTTCTGTCCTGTAACACACTCACATACAATTTATAGTCACTAGAATTATAAGAGACACACAGTTACAATATAAACTGATTGCAGTGACTAAATATTAATTCTGCTAATTTCAGCCAAGTGTTCATTTTAAATGTTGCTATTTCAGGCACTCATCCCAGTTGAATCAGGATAGTAGGTTCTAGGGTACTGCATCGGCGATATAAAGCTTTCGATGGACACATCTCGACAGCCACATCAGTAGTATTTCATTAGTCCAGCTCAAAAGATAAAATGTGGAGTTTCTCTAAGGCAAACAGGCTGGGGTTGAGGCTAAAGTTTTGCCAGGCAAAACCCTAGAAGAATCATCTCAAATTTTCAGAGTAAGGTTTATATTTGTTGTCTTGACTTAGAAATAAAGGAGAATCCTTGGAAAGGTGGTGAGGTTTAGACACTAGTCCGGAGTGTACACACATCACGTCGAATGACAGTTGGGAACTGCCAGTTCATATCTGTCTCCAAAGTTTCTTTAGTGTCTCCCAACCACTTCCTGACAGTCCCCACTAAATAAAAGGTCACACCTACCTCCCTGACAACTGCTCATTGTGTCCCCAAATACCAGACAATAACCAAAATTGTGTATGTCTATAATATGAACTGAAGGTCCCTGAACTTTGGAGGAAATGCTGAATCACTTTTTAAATTTAAACTAAAAAGCTACTTATTGTATGTAAGATGAAGTTTTTAATATGTGGTAAAGGGCCTCTGGTATCGTATACATTCATTATTTTCTTTTCATCCAATGAGCAATTGAGTCTCACTTTGTGGCCTTTCAGGGGAGAATACAAAGACACTGATGAATGACTTAGAAAGAAAGAAGGATCAAAATCTAAAAAGTACTATTGTAATTTATACATGTCTTTGCTTTATAGTTTCACTCCAAGAAACAAATTGGGATAGTCAGCTGCAATGACATGAAGCCAAAAAAAAAAAAAAAAAAAAAAAAGATATTCAAAGTCAGCATTTGAGCAATTTCAGACCAGTCGCTAAGTCATAAAATAGGTTTGACATCCAGACCTCCTTTATAAGGCTGAACTGAAGTTGATAGAGCTAGAACAATTTATACCAGCTGATGATCTGCCCAGTATTCTGAGAAGAGCAAGACAAGTCATACAAATCAATCCATTTCCTTGAAGGAAGAATGAAATTAGCCTTTGCAAGTTTGAGGGTTCAAGTTAAAATTCTAAGCTCTTCTCTGGATCAGCCATCTTTTTCTTCTGGCTCTTTGGTAGTATGGTAATACAAAAGTAATGAATTCAAGTTTTCAGGGGATTCACTGCTCAGCTACACTCTTCCCCACCAGCAAACTTTAGAGCCTCTTTCTCATCTTAATGACAGGATTCACAGTAGCAGCCGTGTTAGTCTGTATTCGCAAAAAGAAAAAGGAGGACTTGTGGCACCTTAGAGACTAACAAATTTATCTGAGCATAAGCTTTCGTGATCCGATGAAGTGAGCTGTAGCTCACGAAAGCTTATGCTCAGATAAATATTAGTCTCTAAGGTGCCACAAGTACTCCTTTTCTTTTCTCATCTTAGCTATCTTCAAAAAAAAAAAAGGGGGGGGGGAAGAGATGTTGATGGAGCAAGATAGAAAACTTTCCTCTTCTCAGTCAGCCTATCTACATAAACCTCAGCGTTGCTTAGCATAGAACAGGGTTTGCGAATGCAGATCAAAGTTGACCCAAAACTGATTGAGTACGTTTGGGCTTTCATTTGAATATTTTACAAAGCTTCAATTTTGAGGTTTAAAAGAGGAAATGCAACAGTGAAACTGATCATACAGGATTTAATTTCTCAATCGCAGAGTAGTGTGTGTGTGTGTGTGTGTGTGTGTGTGTCACTCTGACAGACAGAATGTCTGTTGAGTCAGTGTGAAGTGATGAAAACAGCTACAAGTGTGGCTGAGAGCTCTTTATTTAGATTTCTACCAGGTTCAATCACTGGATTTGCAGTATGTTACCATCCAATTTTTATGTTCTCAGCAAGTTTGTTTTTACTAATTACACACATGTGGTGTACAGATACAGTAAGGCACATATCTGCATCATGCCAAAAGTCCTAGTCCAGAGGTAACCCAACCAATCTTAATTCTACAGCTAATTTACATGCAAGAATAATCTCATTGGTTGTAATGAAGTAGACTCGACAGACTGGATTGTGCGGCTCAGCTGCCACACCCATGTAACATCATGGGCTTTCAGCTACTAATGTATATTAAGTGCTGCCCGATGTGCCAGATTTTATAGGTCACTTTCAAATTCCAGTGAAACCATCTCCATGTTCAGAAAGGCCTCCGAGTCTGAACAATCCTATGTCTTCAATAAGATTTGACTTGAACTAACTAATGAGATTCCTCTCTGCCTTTCACCTCTCCTTCTGCCAATCCAGTTACCCAGACAAATTGAAGCAAGAGATTTGGAGAGCACACATTGCACAAGAACTGGTGTGGACGCAATTTGCTGTTATCTGTACTATTTCATAATCATTAAGCACAGAAGTCTGTAAAGAATGACACAAAAAGCAAAGCATTACTTTAGAAATACATCTGATTATTTTCTATTATAGCGGATCAGTGGAGAGTTTTTTCACCAGCCTCTGAGCCCAAACCTTAAAATGGCTTTTTTTTTTTAACTTAGAGATTATATAACAGAATGAGAAAAAGACAAGAGCATTGTTTGTGCATTAAAATTCCTCCCCACCCCAATGTGCATCTTTTCAATTTTAGACAAGATAATAAAAGCAGCATGTTTTTTCCAGATGACTTTAAAATAAGACTCCAGTCCACTTGACTGTGGCAGATCCCAATCTCTGAAGAAGTCTGGCAAGGAACTGACATTTTCTTTCAGTATCTCTCTATTTGATAAATCACAATTGTTTTAAATGTCTGGCACTTGATCAAACCAACAGCTGTATTAAAGAAAAAAAAAATGGATGCATCACTCGCCACCATCTCTCTCATTGCGATCACTCCAGAGACAAGTAAGTAAGTATTTTCAATGATACTCCTTATGGCTCAGAAAGGAAGTTAGAGTTACACAGTCATGTAGGACCTGATGCTGGGCATGGCCTATTATTTCTGGAACTTTTGAATGACACTTGACATCTCTATCCTCTTAAACTACCTGTGTATGAATAATAGTATTTTTCCCCATTCTAACACTTCATAGCCAACATGGGGATACAAACTAAAAATCAATTAAGTGCCTCTTGACCCCCCCACCCCAAAAAAATTCAGTCAGCTACTCCCAAGCAGAAAATAAACATATCTAATTTAATTTCATATATAGCCTCTATTGTTGGATCATCATGAGGTACATAAGTTTGGCTAAATCTTAGGTAATTATATGATCTTGATTGCTGTAGTATCTGAATACCTCAATGTTTAATGTATTTATCCCTGAGAGATAGGGAAGTGTTCTATTACCCCCATTTTAGAGATGAGAAACTGAGGCAGGCAGGCTAAGCGATGATTGAGAGAATTTTCAATGTAATTAACAGACATCAGTGGTCATTGCTGTTTTTAACAAAGGGAGTTCCCAGCAATGGAGGTTTGCTTAACTGAAGTTGTACTGTAGTTACCTAATATTTTTGTTTAAATACTTTAATAGAAAGCCCATTCTACTTATTCAGCACTTTCTCTGTAAAATAAAACCAGCTGCAATTATTCTTATACCTATTAATCTAAACCAATACCCCCTATGTCTACTTTGCTCAATTAAATTAAAATAAAGAAGAGTCAAAGATTTTAAAACTCAAAAGGGTCCATTAAGATACCTAGCAGGATCTCCAGCATAACACAGGCCATAGAATTTCACCCATTGATTCCTCCAGTAGACGGAATTATTCTTCCCGAATATGTAACTGAACACCCTTGAGCCCAATAATTTGTAGCTGAATTACAGCAAATTGTTTAGAAAGGTGTACAGTCTTGATTCAAATCAAAGTAATAATGAATTGCCAGTTCTGTTGGTACATTGTTTCAATGGTTAATTATAAAAGTAAACTTGTTAAGTTTACATAGTAAACAACCCTTAGCTAGTTTAAATATTTCAATCAAGTTGTGTTAGTCTTCTCTGAAAGCTAAATGTCACCAGTTTCAAAGGTCTTTTCACGGGTGAATCCCTCCCATACATTTATCATTTTAGTTATCCTATGATGCGCTCTCCAATTTGACTAAAATGACTTTTTTCAAAAATAAATACAATCAGACCTGAACATTTGGACCAAATTCTGCTTTCCAGTACTCTGGCTTCAGTGGAGATTTCACTGATGCAGCTGAGCGTACAGTCTAAATCAATACTCCAATGCGCTATAAAGGTGTTTCTTTTCAGATAAAATTTCAGGTCTAATAGGCAAAGAACTTTGAACCTGTTTCTCCACTCTCCCAGATGTAAATCAAAAGTAACTCCACTGAGGCAGACAGAGTTGCTCTGAAGTAAAACTGATTTGATGAGAGTTAAGCCCTTTCAGCTCTTATTTTTCTAGTGAATATTTGTGCTGCTGAGATAGCACTGAGTGTAACATGAGCTGGCACTGGGTACATTTAATATAACCTGCTATACCAGTTGTTGCTGGTGACTCAGCAGCCACTTCAGAATGCTTTCCTGTGGGCACTATTAAGATTGACAAGCTGATGTAGTAATACTGGTATTGGAGCTAGGACACTCTGTTCAGCACACTCAATGAAAAAAGCCAGCTACATGCTTATGAAATGATTAGATCAACACTTCATAAGAAAGTGCTGGTGATCTTTTGAAATTCATAAATGGTCTTATAGCTGGATTTTCAACAGAGCACAAGGAAGCTAGGCACCCAAGTCACTGGGAGTTGGACACAAGTCCCTTATGCTGTATGGAAAATCCCACCCTTAAGTCTTAAAGACTGATTATGGTCTATTGCTTAGAGCTGGGGTCTGAAAGTCAAGCGTTTGGATTCAATTACTGTAAATTACTGTTTGACCTCCAGTAAATCACTCAGCCCTCTCAGTCTCAGTTTATCCTTGTAACATCTAAATTTACAAAAATGAACTAATCCTGACAACTCCCTAAAGCACTCAGAAATCCTCATATTTACATGGCTAATATGAAGAGATTAATTGCATTTATTTAATGGATTTAAATGCATGGTCTTCTCAGCCTGGAATTAAGTCTGGAAGTGCAGTGTGGTGTGAGAAACATGTCATTTGTGGTGTCTTTCCAACTAAAGAATCAAATATACCTTGAAGGAGGAAACAGGAAATATTAAATTAGAGACTTTAATTTTCAATTTCTGGTTAGTAAGGTCTAGGAATTCTGCCCAAGAAGTGTGCAGAGCTTCAGAGTAGTAAACAGAAAAACCTCATCACTCAACACAAATTTATGTGATCAGATAATAAGTAGAATTCTCCTCGTGTTAGTGAAATGTTGTCCAAGTGAATACAAAATTTTGAAAGAAACAAATTAGAGATGCACTAGCGTTGGCTGCTCTTCCAAAAGTTCCCAAGCAAAGCTATGCTTGTGTAGAGCAGAGAAAGGAAACTCTTATAGCTAAAAAAAAGGGACTGAGAATCTCCTGAATTTTATTCCAGGTTCTGTCAACTGACATAACTCATGTGCCTAGCTTATCGGTCCACAACATGGGCATACCACCACTTATGGTTCATATATCACTAATGTAGGTGAGGCTTACTTCATTCATGCTTGTAAAATGAAGTCAGATACTCAGATGGAAGGCACTATAGAAATGTAAAGTATTATTGTTAGTGTACATTACACTGTCCTCTGCGGAGTACTCAATATTTATTATAGGCAACAACTGAGTTCAAACCATCAAAATACCTCCAGTGACATTATGCTCCTGAAGCCTTCACAACTTAATAGGTCACTTGTAGCCTGCTGATTTCTGACCTGCCACTCTTTTCTTACAAAATTCAGTTCCGTAGCAGTGATTGGCTAGACACAGCGCAGCACTGTGTTGGAGCTGAAGGAGATTAAAATTACTGACTGGAAGAAAAATTACCATTACCCAATTAATATTCCTTTCATTTGCAGTTCACCTCATTTAAATAGGTAATCAAATCAAAGCCATTCTTAAATTAATAATGCAGAGAAGAGACTACCCTGCAGACTGAAGAAATCAATATGACCTAGTAAGAGTTTTTCTAACAAGTCACTTCTTTGTTTGCATTCTTTTCATTACATGTGAACTGATGTTTTTCCAATGTCTCCATGCATCATTAGTCATGTTAACTTTTATCAGTGTTATAGTTTTCATTGTATTATTATTTCCAACATCCAAGTGCTTAACTCAGAAGAGGATTCAGAATAATAAATTAGCTTCTTAAGTAATAGCTTAGCATAGACATATCAACATCTGAGGAAATTAATGCACAGGTAACAAATTTTAATACTGAAGGGTATAGGGGGACCTATTTTACTTTATCCAAGGATATATGCTATCACTAGAAAAGGCTAATTTCAGTCTCTTCAGAATGAAAACTTTCACTACTGTAAAAAATGTGAGGAGGAGTAATGAGGATATCAAGATTCTTGTTTTGACAATTAGAAAACAATAAGAAACTTAGAAAACTGACTGGAAAGGACTGGGTAGACACTGGTGACTGGGAGAGGTGTTTGGTTAGTGGATATAATCAATCATTAGATATTGAAAAGAAGGAAGCAGGTGATAGGAGCTCTTGTAGGGGCTTGGTTTGCCACAATACAGAACCTTCTGGAAGGTAGATGGGTGCTTTAAAATGTGGCTCCATTTGAAGTTGGCTAGCTCACCTTACTTCTCAGTCTTTGACACTGAGGAAACCTCATGAATCTAACACTAACTGCAGCATGAAAGATGATCATTACTGTAAGTGGGTGATTTAGGGCTTAGTAACTAGCAAACAGAAGTGTATGGATTTATCTAAGATGCCTTAAGAAGTGGTGGAAATCAAGTGACTAGGAGCTAATGAAAGAGTTCTGTTTAAGTAAAATGTATACTTTGTGGCAAGATTGAACACACATCGGTTTTAAGTGCAGCAAATCAGTTTCTTTGGATTTCTCAAGATCAAATGTATCACTAAATGAAACATTGTACACTGAAGTGAAAGGACAGAACACTGATGAATATACATCCTGTGAATGAGGCATTTCATAGTTAATCATAATTGAAACATTGGCACAACGGTTCGTTTCTGTCCCTGCTTCAGGCCTTTCAGCAGCATCTTCATTCAGAAGAAATTTGTTTTTGCTTTTTTGGGGGTAGGTGGTGATTTCAAACGATCAAAGGGCAATGATTTGAATTTGATAAGTTGTAACCTTAAAATTCCATCAAAGTAGCACAAAATACTAAATCAAGGAAGCAAAGCACTTCAACCTACAAGTAATTTAAATATTCAGGTCCACTGGTAGATGCTGCAAGTCAGGAAGAAAAAACCCAACACTATTGATATTTCAGCACAATGCTTAGTTGAAACTGAGAAATGAACTGATAAGGGATACAAGCATCCATCCATACCATGAGAAAAACACATTTCTGTATAAAACTATTGATTCTATTTCATGAAATAGAATTGCAGAATATTGTATTTGGCTTGCTGAAGATGCAATCCAAGAATTCGGAGGACAAAAAAAAAAACACAAGGCATTTGCCATTTGGGCAGACAAAGGATATAAAAATGAAAAGGTGAAAGAACTTCTCAAGTGCAAACATCCTAAATTTTTTGACACATGCATGCTGAATATACTATTTAAACCTTAGAGAAAGTAACATCATATACAGTCCCAAACCATGTTGCGGAAGTTCATAAATTCTTCTATAACTACCATCAGCCTCAAAGTTGTTTGATTGAAAGAGAATTGATGCCCTTGAATCCCAATGACATCTGTGTCTCTGCATTGAAATCACTACCCTAAAAATACTCATGTTTTCACTGAGCATAAGGAGGGTTTGATCAAAACAATTAAAAACAAGGGACTCCACAGAGAAACACTAAGTTTGCAAAAGCTACTGAAAGATGTTTCAGAAGGATTTGGAAGATTATAGACTAACAGCACTATCACAGTTACCAGACTAATTGCACCTTTGAGTGCATCTCCTCTTGATCACAAGTGTCTACCTGTCATCACTTGTCTCAGGATGGAATTACACAAAACTCTGACTGGTTTTGGCTGCATCCTCTAGTACTAACTTCAGTTACCTCAGCAGGTCTGACTTAACATCAGGGCCTGAGATTATGTTCCCTCTGGGTAAAAATGACCATGGTAATCAGCGACCAAACGGCTTCCTTAAAGCTAAAGTATCATTTAAAATAAATGCATTTCAGAAAAACATATCTGAGCAAAACAGATTGTGCATATCTCTAGCTTTCCCTATGGTTTATCATTCCATGGATCCAGCAAGGATCTTTTTTTTTTTTTAAGACTGTCTCTCTCACACACACACACACTCCTGGCAACTCACCCTCCTTTGTAGGAATAAAGACATTAACTGTTCAGGACCAACCAACCATGGACCATACACGGCACCCCAAAGTTAACCATTTTATCAATACTACCGCTAACCAGAGCTGAATTACCTGTACTCTCAAGGGACTGAATTTTTGCCCTTCCACAGAATCTGTTACCATATCAACATGTGGAGAACTAAAAGAATTTTGCCAACTCCACCTCAGAGAATTCTTTCACAACAATGACACCACCCCCCACAACCACCACACCCACACCAACAGTCATAAAAAAAAAAACCAACTGGGCACCCCACCGCAGGTGAGACCACACTATCATTACATTGATTGCTTCACACAAAAATTTGACTGAGATCTTTAATCATGTTTACCACAATCTCTCCACCACAGAGAGGACAGCCATATAGTCCCTAAAAAGCCACCAGATAGTGATCAAAGACAACAGGGGTTCCATCATAGCCCTCAACCATGAGGGCTATATTAACGAGGCCAACAACCAACTCTGATACCACCTACTATAAAGAACTCACAAGACATGGCACCACAATTCACCCAAGAATTTAAGGATATCAAATCATTCCACAAACAGCTTCAAGAGAAAGTCTACAACTTCATCACCCGTGGTCTTACTCCAGAAACCATCCACATGCTTCCCAAGAAGCACAAAACAAGAGAAGCCAGGTAGACCCACCATATCCAGCCATGGCACTCTTTCTGAAGGAATATGAGGATTCATAGAAATCATGCTCAAGTCACTCACCACACAAAAGGGTCAGCTTCTGGCAGAATACAATCTGCTTGCTCCAGAAACTCCACAACATTAACAACCTCCCTCAGAACACCATCCTTGGCACCATGGTGTATAGGGAGAGGACATCCAATGTTCCTCACAATTACAGCATTGCTGCCTGCCTCAGATATCTACAAGACAATGGACTACATTCAGATATCCACTCCAAACTCATCCATTTCACCCTCGCTCATAACAATTTTACATTCAAACACTTTGTCCAGACCATGGGAACAGCTGTAGGTACTAGGATGGCTTCCCAACATGCCAATCTATTCATAAACCACCTTGAGGAAGAATTTCTTGACAAATGCACTAAGAAACCAATAATATACATTGATGCTATTTTCATCCTCTGGATAGATGACCTAAACTCCCTCACAGATTTCCACCACAGCTTCAACCACCACCTCCCATCCATCAGCTCAGAGCCACTCCCACAACAGCATCAACTTCCTGTACACCACAGACAGTTATATACAAGAAACCCACAGATCACCACACTTACCTTCACAGTTCCAGTATCTATAGCCACGCACTCAGATACCACAGAATATACTCCAAGGAGAAAAAGTCTGGGATACACACTTTATAAACACTTAAAACTGTCTTTAAAAAACCCCACCCAGAAATACACACTCCACCAGAGAAGTAGATTCTATCATGGAAAGGGCCACCCAAATACACAGAGAACCTGTTTCAATACAGAGGTCGGGGGGGGGGGGGGGGAGGAACCCTCCAGCCTCACACAGCTAGTGTCACCCCACCCTGAAACCCATACAGGGTTGTAGGTATCATTAAACCATTACAACCCACATTTGATGGGAACCACACCCTGAAATAAATCCTACTCAAATCCCCTCTTCTGGCCTTCAAACACCTCTCTTCCACAACCTCACCAAGCTCATCAGAAGCAAGCTCCTTACAGATCAGGACACCAACTCAAAGCAGCACCAGACCCTGCCAGAACAGATACAAAACCTGCAGACATATCTCCACTGCTAGGAGGATCAATACCTCCCACAACACACCTTTCAAGATCCATGGGTCCTACACATGCCTATCACAAATGTGGGGTACCTCAGTTAGTGCACTAAATTATTTCACCCACATAGTTGTTGGTGGGACAAACTGTCACTATGCATTCAGAAGAACACACCTTATCAACCATGGGTGAACACTCTTCAAAATGATCATTTCATATCTGGACATCTCAGTCCCCATTCTCAAAGGAAATCTGCACAACACCTTCAAAAGACGAGCCTGGGAGCTTAAATTTTGCTAAACACTAAAAAGCATGGACTTAAGACACTGGATTTATAGCATATTACAACTAATCCACTAGCCCCCTTTTTTTCTCGTTTGACTGCAGAGATGTTAACTGGACACTGCACCTTGAATGGTCTTTCATAGTGTGTTAACTACTTATGCTAAACAATCTGTTCCACCATGTATTTAGCTGTGACTCCAAGTACTTTCCCAGACCAGAAGAAAAACCAAGCACAAAAGCTTGTCTCTTTCACCAACAGCAGTTGACCCAATAAAAAATTGTTTCTAATACCCTAGGACCAACACCACCACCACGACTACCACAACAACGCCCTTTGATCTGTTACGTCCCAGCATCGTCATTCAAGTGTGGGTGGGGGCGGGGGGATGTTCTTATCTGTAGCCCCTGTTACTTTACTTCACACAATGCACAGTTAGTCTGTGGAATTCTTTGCCAGAGGATGTTGTGAAGGCCAAAACCATAACAGGGATTGAAAAAGAACTAGATAAATTCATGGAGGATAGGTTCATCAATGGTTATTAGCCAGGATGGGCAGGGATGGTGTCCCTAGCCTCTGTTTGCCAGAAGCTGGGAACGGGTGACAGGGAGATGGATCACTTGATGATTAGCTGTTTTGTTCATTCCCTCTGAAGCACCTGGCATTGGCCACTGTCGGACAACAGGCTAGATGGACCTTTGGTCTGACCAGTACGGCCGTTATGTTCTTTACTGTCCCCCCCGCCCACCGCCCCTTATTCAACTAAAGGGATGCATTCATACAGGAAAATCTTAGACCCTCTATATGAAATAACTTCCACCTATTGACCAGTCACAGCGTCCATAAAATTGTTATAGCTTGATATTCAAAGCATTATTACAGATTACACAGTAGTCCCATTTCTGTCACAAGCACTACTGCTGCACTGTCAGTGGAAATACGGCATGGCCTAATTATTAAAGAACTGGAATTACACATGGACAAAATCAAAATGATTAAGAGAAGCTTCAGAAAATTTCCATAACTTGCCATCATGTATAATCCTAAAAACAGTCACAGGGTGAGCTCAGAACAAGACGCTAAGACACATTTGATGGAACATAATCCTGAATTCCTTACTTTCAGTATTTAAATTGTAGCCTCCTTGGGGCAGGGACTTACTTTTTGGTCTATGTTGGTATAGGGCCTAGCACAATGGAGTCACGAACTGGGACGAGGTCTCATCTGTGTTACATCACTTTCTCCTTATCAGCTGTTTTGTGTGTGGCCCAATCCTGTCTCATGCTCTAAGAAAGCTTATTGTATTAGGCCCCACAGACAAGATAGGTGGGGGAAAAAACACCTAGTTCAAGGATCCTGATGGATTTTAGGCACAGAGCTACTTAGAGTCATCAGGAGTGATGCAGCTTTGTGCCTGCCCAAGCAAACAAATTTAGTTGCTCAGGGAATTTAGGTATCTATGCTCAGACAACAGTTGAGAGAAGGTTTTGAAGATCCAGATTTGGGACTTAAGCATGTAAATTGGCAGTTAAGCACCTAAGTCTTTTTGTGGATCTAGCTCTTTGTCCAAGACTCAACATCTCAGATTCTGAAAACATTGGTAAAAGTATATCAGCATCAAAGGGCAGGTACAATACAGCAGGTAGGACTGTGTGCGTGCTTGCCGGGGGTGGAGGGGGGAGGGTTGAGAAAAAAAAAAAAAAAAAAAAAAAGGGGAGAGGTTGAAATTCTGGAAGAAAAAAAAAAACAAAACAAAAAACTTTCAATTGTTTCATTTCCACCTAGCTCTATAACTGGTCAGAACATAGGAAAAGTTTAAAAAAAAATTGTTTCCATTTTTGTTGAAATTTTGGGATCAGCTCTATTAGTTAAATTAGAGACTTGATTGTGTTCTTACATTTTATGTTCGGAATTCCAAGCTTTTCATTTGGGATAATGCAAGTGTCTTTATGTTTGAAGAACAAATATACCTAGGAGGTAAATCACCTCTTTTATAAAATAAGTGAGGGTGTTGTCAGATCTGTTCAATGGTTCTTTTCTGGTTGGGAAAAAACCCAACTGTTCCAAAAGAATACCCTGATTACATTTTCCATGGTCCCAGACTCGGGGGGGGGGGGGGGGGGGGAAGAGAAGCAGAGGTTTAATCTTTATTTATGCTCCAATATCAGTGGGAGCTATGCAAGAACAACTATTCTGATAATACTTATGATATTATCTTCAGTTGATGTTTATATCAGACCAATGCAATGGGCACACTGGAGAGTTACTGGGTACACAAACTTATTAAAAAACGTTTCTGCCTTCTTGGCTGCAGGATGATTTGTAGCAGTTGTAGCTACTGTCAAAAGAGGTTAAACAAGGAAATACAAGGAGGCGGCAGGCAATAATGAAATACTGGTGTGAGTGGTTCATGAACTCCTCTTGGACTAGCTGAAAATCCTGGAGTTAAGGTATTGTGACAGTAATACCTGCACCCCTCATTAGGGATCTTTTGCTAGTGGAAAAGACAGCATTGGAATTCCATTCTTGGCTCTTCCCACCCCCAACACAAAAGAAAAAAACAAAACAAAAAAAGAGTTACTACCAACCCTGAAAGTTTGCAGTTCAAACGTTTATTTCAACAAAGTCCAGCACTATCACTGGGCAGCTAAGTCAACAACTGATAAAGTCCCCTATCTCCTGCCAAAAGGTTCTCCTCCCTGTGGCCCAGAATGCATGACTGGTACATACAATCCATTCTCAGCTGCATGACTGAAATACTTCATTTCTTTGGGTTATCCCTGCAGTGCTAGAGACCCAGACGTCTGGGCGGTTTAAGAGACTAAGGAATGCTCATTCACATAGTCAGCGAGTTTTGTGTATTTAGGAGCTGGGGGGGAAGAGAAGAACACACTTTGGTCTCAGCTTTTTCCTATCCAGCTGACCTTACTGTACAGCCTCATTTGTGACTAGAAATCTGAAATTTCAAAGAATTTATAAAAACCTGCAGCTAAAGGGATAAAAGGAGGAAGCAGAAAATAATGAGGGGTAGGTGGAGGGGGGAGGTAAAGATGTGTGCACTTTGGGAGAAATTTTCAATTTAATCCTGCTAGGTTCTAGGCACCCTCAACTCGCACTGTAATCAGTGGAAGTGGAAGGGGCCCTGTACCTCAGTCATGCACAGCACTTTGCGGGATCCAGCTCTGGGAAACCAAGAGTAATTAATTTGCCTCCTATGTCCTTGATGGCAAAGGAATACAGCAATAAATAGGGGAGGAAAAGAGGAGGGAGGAGAAGAGGAGGGAGTTGTTCTATATAGGAGGCTGACAAAACCAACATGACATAACTACATGCAGTATGTGTCCACGTTTCCAAAAGGATGGAGAAGTTAGAGGGTTGGCAAAAATGCCCTACTCAAGGAACTCAGTTGGTTTAGTTTTTGATAATCAAGAGGTGACTTGACTACGATTTAGAAGTACTTTCATGGGATACGAATAGTAGTTAAAGGGTTCGATAATCTAGCAGAGAAAGGCAAACAAGTACAAGTAGTTGGAAGTTAAGACAGACAAAAAAAAAAAAAACAAAAAACCACACACACGGCAATTTTTAAACAGAGGGTAAACTATCCATTGGAGCAAAACTACCAAGAAAAGTTCATTATGTTTTGGAGTCCACAAATCAAGACTGGATGCTTTTCTGGAAGATGTGTTTGATTAAAACAATGTATTTGACTCAATAGAGGGACAACTGGGTGAAATTCTATGGCATGTGTTCTAAGAGGTCAGATTAAATGATCTAATGTCCCTTTTGGCCTTAAATCTGTGAAGAGAGAATTACAATTTACTGCGGCTGTTTGTAATGCTAGAATAGCATTTTAGATAGGAGAACGTTACCTTCCAGGTCACTTCCTATGGGAAAAGAAAGGCAAAAAACCCAGGTCTGTGGGTTCTGAAAAGCCTGAAGTGTGCTGGCAAACTTTGAAACTCAGCAACGTTTAAACAGGGTGCCGAAGGAATTGAGGAGGGAGGAAATGGAAGAAAGAAGAAACCAAATCTATGAATATGTGCAAGTCAAACCATTTTCCCTCCTTATTCTTATTAAAAAAAAAAAAAAAAAGATAGAAAATAAATGGAACTGGTTTATAATTACAAGCATATGTAGGTGTATGCGCTTGCCAGGGAGGGTTTTTTCCTGAATTTAGAGCACAGTTCAACTCTTAGAAGCAGAAGTCACTAAATGGCTGTTCCTATAGAAGCACCTCCCTAGAGGTCTTAAAGAATTAGAAGCAGAAAATAAAATAGCTAAAACCTTTTTGAGAGCTCTGGACAACTCATTGCAGTTTGAGATATGCTCTAATTGTGTCAGCCAGTGACCAATTTCTTTATTTAAGGAATCGTAACGGTTTTAATAGATTATTCTAGTTCTATCATACCCTCAATCTGAAACATTTCTAATTATTCTGGCAGCGTGTGCCTGGTACAAGAACCACTCCTACCATACCTCTGGATTCAAGGTCAATCAAACCAGCACATCCCTGCCCAAAGACGCCTACAGCCTGCATGCCTTTGAGGGGTAAAAACACCCTTACAATCACCAAGCCAGGCATGCAATGGATTGGTCATTTTATCTGGTTTGCTTTATTGTTAAGTATTTGAGAATTTGTGAATAATAATCTTCAGAATAAACACCCCTATGTAACACTAAAATAGCATTTGTAATCGGGACAAACTGGCAAAAGGCTTAAAATCTAAAACTACAGGATGAACTTGACACTGCCATTAACTCGTGCTGCTGTTGAATCAAAAAAATAAAATGAAACATACATGTTTTATAAGTGCAAAAAAGCACAAGAGCATCCAACTCTGGCTGTATTTTGAGCTTTCAGCTATTTGACATAAGAAAGTCATCCAAAGGCTGCAAAAAAAATCTAAGCCATTCCGATTGCTGTGGGAGAAATACAAGCAGTTCACCATCACTATTTGGCCTTAATTTGCAATAGGTCTATCAGTCAGTATTTGAATTTGTGAATAAGTAAACAGATTAAAAACCTCAAGGATAACAGATCACAAAATGTGCTACGTTCATTTAATTGATATCTGTAACTCACTTATTTATAGTACTAATAATAAAAGCACCGAACATTTTGAAAGCAAAATTTTCACCTGGTACCTCCCTATAGCAACTCTGCTACAAAACCTTTGAGAAAAAAGACCTATGCTGATGGATTAATTGGGTTCTGCTGTATTTTAAGTCCTTTCATTTAAATACAAAGAAATGAAAACAGATTTTTAAAAAAGTGTTGCAGTGTTTTAGACATGCACCCCACCTTTTCCACTGGAAACAAAGCATTTAGCACTTCACAGGATTAGGCTCGTGTGTTACAAAGTAGTGAAAAAAGCTGAAAGAGTCTTCTGCGCTCACATATGTATAGAGATCACCCAAGTTTCATGCTTGGGTGATCTCTATTTGTATTCAGTTTGTATTCAGAAACTATTCAGTTTGTATTCAGTTTGTATTCAGAAACTATTCAGTTTGTATTCAGTTTGTATTCAGAAACTCTATTTGTATTCAGTTTGTATTCAGAAACAGTTGTTTCAACTTTTTCCCTAGAGAAGTAAAACTCAGAGGCCAAGTATGGTTTTTAGCAAGTTTTAACTGCTTCTTATCTAAATTTGGAGCTGAGCTGAATGAAATACCAAGCAGTCAAATGATTTGCCCAAGACCACAGAATCAGTTGTGTGACAAAGTTCCTCCTCTGCCTTGGTGGGTCCTGAGCTTATTGGCAGATTTGCTTGCCTCAGAGGTTCACGGCAGCCCTCAGTCTGGCCACTTTTGCTAGTGGCTCAAACCAGCTGTTCACTCAGCTAACCTCATCACTGCCCAGCATAGGGAGACGGAAGGAGAACAAACCCTGCAGTCTCTGCTGATCCACATAGTGGGTCGGGGGACAGACCAGGGACCTTCCCCTCTGGTGGAACCTACAGTCCAGGACAACTCCTCCTGTATCCAATAGGGAGTTGGAGGGGGAATGGGGGGAACCCAGGCCTGTCCTCTACTTTGGGTTCCAGCCCAGGGCCCTGTGGATCACAGCGGTCTACAGTGTTTCTTGTAGTGATCACACAACTGTTACAATTCCCTGGGCTACTTCCCCATGGCCTCCTCCCAACACCTTCTTTATCCTCACCACAGGACCTTCCTCCTGATGCCAGATAGCATTTGTATTCCTCAGTCCTCCAGCAGCACGCCCTCTCTCTCAGCTCCTTGCATGCCCCCCACTGACTGAAGTGAGGTCCTTTTTAAGCCAGGTGTCCTAATTAGCCTGCCTGCCTTAATTGGTTCCAGCAAGTTCCTGATTGTTCTGGAACCACCCTGTTACCTTACCCAGGGAAAAGGGACCTGCTTAATCTGGAGCTAATATATCTGCCTTCTATCACTTCCTGTAGCCATCTGGCTTGACCCTGTCACAGTTGCCCAATGCACACTGTGAACCCAGGATATTCCCAGGGTAGGTTTAGCTACCAGATTTCAGTTTTACTTCTGCCAGGTGTACTCTGTTCCACAGGGTTTTACCTAGACAGTGCAGTTTTTGGGTCAGTTTTCTGTGACAGAATGCCGTACCTCCCTGTGTGATACTAAGTGACAAGGCACAGCAACAGCCATGAAAGAAAAAGACATGAGGGTGACTCTTCTCACCTCACCCCCATCCTAACTGCTTGCAGGACACAATATGTTTTGAAAAGGAAACCTCTTATTGAGTTTGCATTCAAAGAAGTGATGTCCTTAAGTTTTGCCTTGAACTGAACTATCTTGCGAATCTAGCACTTGATTTATTATAAATCAATAAGCAAGAATTAAGCTGCACTCTGACAGGGAATTCACAAGAAAAAGGCTGTTTGAGATAAGGAATATTTACATGAAGAGCAGTGCAGAGTATATGTGCAAAGGGAAGACGGGAGGAGGGAAGAAAACAACCCAGCAGTGTTGAATAGGATTCGGCATAGAGTTTTATTTTAAAATTAGATTCCTCTCCAGTGCCATGATGAGACATACACAAACCCAGAGATAGAAAGGAGAAGTGTTGGGTTTTTTTTTTTAAATCTTGGACTAAACCAATTACAGTGTTATTAGTAAACAGGATCATAAATGCATGTGGGTGAGCATGTGGTTGTCAGCTTGTGAATGATTCCTGGAGAACAAAACATTATCTATCTATAGTCTCCATACCATCACAAATGCACACAATTCCCTAGGAATAAGGAACTTACTATATTTCCACAAGTTATTACCTTGAATGCTTCTTTTGAAGAAGGCCTTACAGCCCTCGCAAGACCAGACTCCATAATGGTAGCCTGAAGCATAGTCATTGCACACAGCACAGTAACGGGTTTCTTTGGTGGATTCCATGGACAGGCTGCCCTTTTCACTGGTGCTGGACATCCTCTCCCTGCTCCCTTGTCGCCGGTTATCCGAGCTTGGCCTGTAAAATGAACATTCAGTGAGTTTATTGACATTAAAAAGTCTCATTCCAGCTGCTGAGTTACTTTAATATTACCTTTACATGTAAACAATTGCCACAGGCATGTTATATGATCATAAAGAGGAAAGGAGGAAAAGGAACAGGAATAGAAGTACCTGTGGGATTGCAAATGGAAGGGAATGTGGTCAGACACACACTGTTGAGATGTGGTTCAATATTTATTTAGTGGAGACAAGACTGCTTTGAGAAATGGAATGCAACTGGCTGAGACAGAATCATGTGACCAGAAATACTAAAAATTTACTATTTAACATATCACTTACCAAAAATAAATTTAATTTTCAATTCTTGAACAGATGTCAGTTATCTTACCAGGATCACAGGACCTTGTCCTAGCCAATTACATTGTGTTTCTGAATCTAACAAGTTGGACCTTCCTCCAGGTTTTACTTTTAGGTGTGACATGTCCTCTACCCCACTTCGAGTGCAGCAGGATTCCCTTTTTTTTTTTTTAATTAATGAGGCATGTGGCACAAACAGAAACTTCAAGCTCCTAGCCAAAACACCAACAATTCTCCAAAGATTCCTACTCTCAAATGCCATCTTTCATCTAGCTAAAATTACTCCGCAACATCAGCTGCCACTCCTCCCACCTCCCAAGTATGCATACCAGCCAAAACTTCCTGGAAGCATTTCCACACCACTCCCAAATGCTGCCACCCATACCTGTCAAAACTCTTATGCCTGCCATGCCCAAATTAAATTGGCATTCAACTGCTTAGAAAGGATATCACTTACAGAAATATAAGGCATTGTCATGATAGCCTATTCTAAGCAACTTTACCTGAATTGCCAACAATTCAGTTTAACAGCATTTTTGAAGTCAAGTGAAAGCTTTTGCCTCAAGTCCTGTGCTCCAGTTCATTTTGGACTTTTTAATATTCATCTGTAGTTTATTTGTGACTTGTGTAAGTTGAAGACAGCTGTGAACAGTGAAATGCTGACATGGCAGAACTCTGGCTTTTTGGAGGTTCTAGAAAATGGGTAGAATTCCTGATACCATAAAAAGCATGACCATAATATGCAAAGTAACATTCACTTGCATATTTTGGATGCTATTAAAATTTAAGAGGAGGAAATGGTGTCATTGGTTTAAAAAGTGTTATTTATACACTAGTGTCCATTCTTCCTCCCTCTCGAGGTCTACTTTTTATCCTTTCCTATTATTCATTTTATTGTCCTTCATTGCTAGGATTTCTCTTTGAAGCTGTTTTACCTCAATGTTTCATTTAATCATATCCCTTTTACTGTATCACTTCACTACTTCTCCCATGTTGCCTAGATTTATAAAGCAAAAGAAGTTGAGCATTAATCAAACCAGCATTTTTGTACTTTCCCTGTACCCTTCCACCACAGCCACAGAGATGCCAGACCATCCCTTTTCTTCCAACACATGGAGCTGCCAAACCTGCTAATACCATCACATTGTAGAGGAGAAGAGACAGCATCTCCACACTTCAGTCTTTGCTGCTTTTCTGAGATTCCCAACCCTCCCACTGTTTCCTGGTATGAGGGAGGGAATGGGACCCACTGGAAAGGGGAAGTGCCTCACAGCAACAGGGCCAGCTGGGAGAAGAGGATGATTCTGACAGGGGAAAGGTGGACTAGTTTGGACTCCTAAGCAGAATTCATGGCCTAATTCCGCCTCAGTGTGACCATAGATCTTCCCTCGTCTCCCAGCCCCAATAGCCTTGACATAACTTCAAAAAGCCCTACCCTGGAGGGCTGTTAATTTTGTGCATTATCGGTGTTTTAACTCTAATGAAAAACAAAAATAAGCTAAGAAATAAACGCCATCTTTAGCCACACTTTAACAAGGATAACCTATTCGTTCACCTAAACTGATGTGACTATACACTTAACTATTCATCAAAATGATTAATGGATTTCAAGGCTAAAAGGGATCATTGCGATCTAGTCTGACCTCCTGTCTAGAGACCATATAACTTTCCAAAAATAATTCCTAGAGGGTATCTTTACTTCAATTGCCACTAAAAGAATCCATCATGACCCTCTGCGAGTTGTTCAGTGGTTAATTACTCATGGTTATAAATTTATGCCTTATTTCCAATAGATGGAAGTTGAAACTAGACTGGATCATGTTACACCCTTCTTTGATAGATTGAAGAACCCATTATCAAATAGGTATACTCCATTAGGTACTTCTAGACTGGAACATAGGTATCACTTAACCTTCTTTTTGTTAAGGAAGTTGGTGGCAATATGGGACTTCAACTACTCAGACATCTGTTGGGAAAATAATGTGGCAGGGCACAGATTATCTAAAAAGTTCTTGGAACATGTTGGAGACAATTTTTTTATTTAAGAAAGTGGAGAAAGCTACTAGGGGAGAGACTGTTCTAGATTTGACAAATAGAGAGGGACTGGTTGAGAATTTCAAAGAGGAAGACAGCTTAGGTGAAAGTGGTCATAAAATGGTAGAGTTCATGATTCTAAGGAATGGTGAAGGGAAAACAGCACAATAAAGATAATGGATTTTTAGAAGGCAGACTTTATTAAAGTCAGGGAGTTGGTAGGCAAGATCCCATGGGAAGCAAGTCTAAGGGGGAAAATACTTCGAGAGTGGACAGTTTTCAGAAAGACATTAAGAGCAAAACTATCCCACTGCATGGGGAAGATAGGAAGTATGCCAGGAGACTACCCTGTCTTAACCAGGAGCTACTCCATGATCTGAAACACACACAGTCTTACAAAAAGTGGAAACTAGGGCAAATTACAAAAGGATGAATATAAACAAATAAGTATGTAGAGACAAAATTAGAAGGGCCAAGGCACAAAATGAGATTAAACTAGCTAGAGACATAAAGGGTAACTAGAAACATTCTACAAATACATTAGAAGCAAGGGGAAGAGCAAGGACAGGGTAGGCCTGTTACTCCACGAGGGGAGGAAAACAGAAAACGTGGACATGGCAGAAGTGATGAATGACTGTTTCTGTTTTCACCAAAAAAGAAAGTCACAATTGGACATCTAACTTAGTGAATGCCAGTGAAAATGAGGTAGGATCAGAGGCTAAAACAGGGAAAGAACTTAAATCACTTAGACAAGTCACCAGAGCCCGATGAAATAGCTCTTTAGTCAGCTCCTAGAGTATCTGAGTCATTAGCGATTATCTTCAAAATGTCATGGAAGATGGGGGAGATTTCAGAGGACTGGAAAAGGGCAAATATAGTGCTCATCTTTAAAAAAGGGGGAAATAAGGACAACCTGGGGAATTACAAACCAATTATCTTAACTTCAGTACCAAGAAAAATAATGGAGCAAATAATTAAGCAATCAATTTGCAGACACAGAAGATAAGTAACAACCTGCATGGATTTGTCAAGAACAAATTATATCAAACAAACAATAGCTTTCTTTGACAGAACAAGCCTTGTGGATGGGGGAAAGCAGATGATGCGATATATCTTTACTTTATTAAGGCTTTTGATATGGTCTCGCGTGACAGTCTCAAACAATCTAGAAAAATACAACCTAGATGGAGCCTACTATAAGGTAGGTGCATAACAGGTTGGAAAACCATTCCCAGAAAGTAGTTATCAGTGGTTCACAGTCAAACTGGCAAGGCATATCAAGTGGGGTCCCGCAGGGATTAGTTCGGGGTCTGGTTCTGTTCAATATCTTAATCAAGGATTTAGATTATGGCATAGAGAGTACACTTATAAAGTTCACGGATGATACCAAGCTGGGAGGGGTTGCAAATGCTTGGAGGATAGGATTAACATTCAAAATGATCTGAAGGAAATAGGAGAAAATTCAATAAGAACAAATGCAAAGTACACCACTTAGGAAGGAACAATCAGTTGCATACATAAAAAATGGAAAAGAACTGTCTAGAAAGGAGTATTGCAGAAAGGGATCTGGGGGCCAGTGAATCACAAGCTAAATATGAGTGAACAGTGTAACACCACACAACATTCTGGGATGTATTAACAGGAGTGTTGTAAGGAAGACATGAGAAGTAATCAGTACTCCAGTACTGATTAGGCTTCAACTGAGTATCAGGAAAAATGGACACAAATTGGAGAAAGTCCAGGGAAGAGCAACAAAAAATGATTAAAGGTCTAATATGACTATGAGGGAAGATTGAAAAAAAAAAATTGGGTTTGTTTAGTCTGGAGAAAAAAAAAAGACTGAGGGGGCATGATAACAGTTTTCAAGTACATAAAAGGTTTAGATGGAGAAGGGAGAAAATTATTCTACTTAACCTCAGAGGATAGGACAAGAAGCAATGGGCTTAAATTGCAGCAAGGGCAGTTTAGGTTGGACACTAGGAAAAACTTCCTATCAGGGTGGTTAAGCACTAGAATAAATTGCCTGGTGAGGTTGTGGAATTTCCATCATTGGAGATTTTTTTTTTAAGATCAGGTTAGACAAACACCTGTCCAGGATGGTTTAGATAATCCTTAGTCCTGCCATGAGTGCAGGGAGACTGGACTAGATGACCTCAAGGTCCCTTCCAGTCCTATGACTATGAAGCTAAACAGAGTGATAGACTCAAGGAGCTCAATATCAGGCATGTTTTCTAATCCCTTGATCATTCTCATGGTCTCATCTCTGAACCCTCTCAAATTTATCAACATCCTTCTTGACGATGGACACTGGAAATAGAACAGTATTCCACCAGCAGTTGCATCAGTGCCAAATGCAGAGGAAATTAACTTCTCTGCTCCTACTTGAGATTCACCTATCTACACATCCAAGGATCGCAGCAACCTTTTAGGCCACAGCATCGCACTAGAAACTTCTGGTCAGCTGATTATTCACCATGACCCCCAAATCCTTTTCAGGGTCACTGTTTCCCAGGATAGAGGCCCCTAACCTGTAAGTATGGCTTACATCACTTGTTCCAGATGTACACATTTACCCATATTAAAAACAGTGTGCTTGCAAGCAGTTTACCAAGTAATGTAGATCGACAACCTATAGTCTTCATTATTTCCCACTCCCCCATATTTTGGGTCACCTGCAAACTTTATCACTGGTGATTTTATGTTCTCAGGTAAAACACTTTTGATTAAAAAAAAAAAGTGTTAATAGCATAGGGCCAAGGACTGATCCCTGCACCCATTCAGTGATGATTCTCCATTTACAAGTACATTGAGCCCTATCTGTTAGCCAGTTTTAAACCCATGTAATGTGTGCCATATTAATTTTGTCATTCTAAGGGTTTTTTTAAAACCCAAATACTGGGTAGTATCAAGTCAAATGCCTTACAGAAGTCTTGGTATATTACATCAGTACTATTACCTTTATCAAGGAAACTTGTAATCTCATCAAAAGGGGGGGGGAAAAAAAGGTAGTTTGACAAGATCTGTTTTCCAAAGACCCATGCTAATTGGCATTAGTTATATTACTCTTTCAGTCTTATTAAGAGAGTCCCATAACAGCCACTCTGTTATCTTGCCCAGTTTTGAGGTGCTTTTCATCCGCTTCCCTCACAATGGGAAAAAGCTGCTCAGTGGCTCAGCTTTGGGGGAGTCCTACAGCTGTGAATCCCCTGTAGTGACGCTCACTTTCTACACACAAACTACTGTTAACAAAAGAAAAAGTGGGGTTAAGTGTTTCATTGCTGTTGCCACATGCCAATCAGATCTGAACTACTTGTTCCTGATTCCTGACCTACTAGCAAGGTTCAAATGTTTGCCAGCTACTCCAATTCAGCTGTACAGGGCTTTCTGCAATTAAGTACAAGTCATTTTTAAAAAAAAGGTTACAGTAAAAGGCATCTTTATTCCAGCAAACATTTGGAGATCTTCAATCATCGGGGTAGCCTACCAAACCATCCGAGATCAAAGCACCAGACTCATTTAGGAGCCTAAATCTTATTGATAGGCTTTGGACCAGGCCCTATTCTCTACATTGCTCATTCACACTAAGGTCACAAAGCAATGTCCTACTCTGACCATACATTTTTTATAATGGCACTGTCACTGGTTCCCACATTTGAGGAAGTTAGGATTTCCCAGTGACTCTGTGAAATTTAGGTAGAGTTTTTCCAAAGGTTCACTTTCATTAAGAGCCTCACTGACAAATACATAGTCAAAAGGTTCTTTCTTCATTGTGATCTTGATAGGATAGGGAAGATTTTATTCTTTACCAAAACGTTCATGCATTTTCCAGAAATGCTATAAATAAACTAAAATATTGCAACAGTTCTCTTATCTTGTTAGTTACAGAATCACATACAGCTAAGACCCAAACACAAACAAGAATGCATGGGATGGAGATTAGAGTGAGTCAGAAGTTATGGCTGTATGCACTGGACACTCACATATTATATCATTTTTCCACTCCACAATTTGTGATTAATCCATCTTGGTTTGCATTCAGAATTATATCTAAAAATCTGAACCAAGACCTTTACATGTTATTCATTTGCCTCCAAACATTGGTGTCTCAAGATACTTCCCTGACAATTCACCACAACTGACTATGTATACCTTTGGACTGCTCCTGAATTACACAATTTCTGACATATTTCGCATTGCTTTTGACTCCTCATAAACACTTTATGGGTGTGGTTTAAGATGTTGTAACATGAATATTGTATCTAACAAAGCCCCAACAACCTATTGCTGAATCTTGCTAATTCACATGAATGACTGGAGACCCACTGCAAATTAATACATTTTGGAAAATACAAATAAGCAAATACTTAAAGTGGAGATAATGCAGCATGGAATATGCTTTGTTTACTTGATCAGTGTAGTTTAGTTTTAATTATTTACATAAATACATTTCAAGGTATACTAGACATGTAATAAATAGTAATACTTTCTGTAGTATAATTTGCAAATAATGGAATTTTAACATCACACTTCTCTACAGCACAATTTTAGCTGAGATGTGGGATCAGAACATCTTTGTGTGCAAACTTTAGGGTACGCGGATTAACAAAGCGTGAATGAGAATGAATGTATTGTGACTTATTAACATACTGCCCTACAAAGGCCCTGAATGGGTTAATGTGGGCCACAGAAGCCAGTTAACTTATCAGGCTGCACCGGGAGGGTGGGCCAGACTTAATTTAGCATGAGTCATGGCTAGAGGATTACTTTAAACAGAGGAAATTTAGAGCAGAAGGGGGCTGTACTCCCAGAGAAACTCTGCAGTCACTCCCTGGGAAAAGAGAGAGACCAGAAAGATCGAGGAGGAGGGAAATGTCCTATCTCCAGGAAGCAGGCTGAGAAGGAGAAAGGGAAATAGAACAGACAGGCTTCTCCAGGGGCAAACTGGAAGCCTAGCTGAGAGTAGGGGGTGCCAATTTTGGTTGGATGTATTCGTGGAGATTTCATCACATGACACAATCTTTAATGTAAAGATGAATCTTTAATTCCTGGAGACTCCAGGCCAATCCTAGCTGAGATGGGCACCCTGATGACCTGCAGCCTGCCTGAACTGAGTGAGGGGAAGAGTGTGCCAGGACCTGCATCCGGGGATTGACAGAGGCACAGAAGGGCAGCAGACCAACACCTGTGACAAGGGGGCTGCCAGCAGAGCTGAAGGTTTGTTTTTTTTAATCCATTTTTAGGTAGACTTTGGTAAAGAACTTAGGTAAAGTCTGTGGCCCCAGAAGGGGCAGGGCTCTAAAGTGATCCGGCTGGAAAGTCAGGGTGCTCTTATGGCTAGAGCTGGCTGATGGAGAGTGGGGGAAATGGAGGCAAAGGGCAGTGCGATGCCACATTCATCCAGGAGGGAGGAGTCGGGGCAAAACTTTCTACATCACTCCAATATCCTGCAAGCCATGAGATGGTAATGGGTCCAACACAACACTTTGACAGTACCAAAAGATGAAATTCTCTAAAATGAGTTATTTTCAGAACAGTCTTGCATCACATCTCATATTAAAGTTGCTACATACGTCATAGCTAGGAGATTTAGATATCCTTTGATTTACAAGACCCTCCCCATGGATTAATCTTTCTTTATACAAGAAAACCTCTCTTCTGGAGCACAGAATCTGTTTATGGCATTTGGACACTGGATGGTACTGATACATGAAGAAATCAGTCTACTCCTCCTCAGACAGATGGAAACATCAGCAACTGAAAGGATGACTGAAGCTACAAAAAGGAGCAGCTGTAGTATAAGAATAGTGGATCTATCACTTCCTGCATCTAGGATCTACAAAATTTGAGAAGTGATCCAACCCTGAGCTCCAAAACAAACTTGGGAATCTAGAAAAAAAAATTCCTTATCAACTGACTAGAACAACATATCTGAAAATATATACAAACATGCCATAGATGTATATACTAGTGTTATCCAATATTACATTCTCCAGTGGATTTACCGAACCCCAACTGGTTAAACTTTATGAGGCTAGTACAGGAAGACAAATGCTGGAGATGTGATTCAGATAATGCTCAAAGCATGCTCTACTACAGTACACTTTGGGAGGAATTCATCTGATTGGAATTGCTACTGAACTACAATGTAGACATTGCTCATTCATTCACTTACTTAGATATCCACTGCATCTATGTGCAAATTCTACATGTATTACATATTTTTTAAAAAAAGATTTATAGTACAATAAAAATCTTAAAAACAAATCTCCAGGAAAGCCAGACAACACAACCAACCCAAGCCATTTATTAGACTCTCCTTCCTGGCTTCCCTCCCCAGAAACATCACTACTCAAAACATCCCCTTTCGAAAGAGTCAACGAAAAATAATGGCGTCCTGCAGCTTGTCGTAAGGGTCTCATAGCCAGGCTCTGATATGCCACGAGGGGAAGCAAACCGCAGTGCCACAGACCCCACACCAGAAATATGCTGCTGCCAGCCCCTGCCGCTTATTGCGGAGGAGCGTTGGCATGAGCTTTGCATTATCACAACTAGCAAAGCATCACAGGAGGAGATGGTCAGTCTCTGGGTAAAGAGGACACAACCTATTTACAGCTTTAAATTCAAAAGCAGTTTCTTGAATTTCACCCAGAACTCAATTGCTAGCTAGCGCACATCATGAAGCACTGGTGCAACATGCTCCCTTCAAGAAACTACATTCTGCTGTAGATCCAGTTCTGAACGATTTCAAGGGTAGCCTCATGAAGACAGGGCCGGCTCTACCGTTTTTGCCGCCCCAAGCAGTGAAAAAATCCGCAGCGGCAATTCGGTGGCGGCAGATGGCAGGAGAGAGAGAGAGGGGCTGTTGCCAAATTGCTGCTGCCGCAGAAACCCTGCCGCCCTTTCTGGCTGCCGCCGCAAGCACCTGCTTGGAACGCCGGTGCCCGGAGCCAGCCCTGTGTGAAGAGCACATTGCAACAATCTAACAGAGAGGTGTCAAAAGTACTGATGGCATCACCATGTCCAAAAGATAAGGGCACGGCCTTTTTGTTACCATGCAACACTAGTCTTCTCGGGGGGCGCCAGGGGAAGCCAACCAAATGACCCAGAAAGTAAAAACCAAACATAGCATGGAATTTGTGACTAAAAATTAAAGGTTCCCTTTTGTGCGTAACAATAATTTTGGCATTATTTAAATTGAGAACCTTCTCTGGAGCTGTAGTGTGACCAGATTATATACAACAGCAGATGGGGACAAGCCACTGCTCTCCTGCTCCCTGACTCCATTTTATAACTCCCTTCTGTAACAAGCTAGCAGAGTCTACTCAGAAACCATGTGCTTAGCAGGTTACTTCTGCTGACTCTCAGACAGGTAGAGCTTGTCTTTCCCCTGGCTATACTAAGGAGGAGTCTCTCTAAACAGAGGGATATAGGGTCTGGGTTGGAGAAGTCCTGCAGTAAAACCCTAGGAACAGCTTAGTTTGGGGGAGGGAGGACTTAGTCCGAATTTTGTGTTATGTTATTGTTATTTCAACTGCCGATACAAAAAAACAATCCCAGGTCAGTTTGGGCTCTAAACCAGGATCTTTGTGTCCTATGCTAAAGTGAGGTAGGAATTCAGCCTGTTCACAAACCTAAAGACATCTAAGATAAGAGGGAGGGCAGGTCCCAGGGTTTGCTGAGAGTAAGGGAACCCTTGTTAGAAGGAGTGAGGGAGATGCAAGTTAGTGGGATTCCCAGCTTTGCAAACAAGACTAGTCCGCATTTGCAAGACTAGGCTGAAGTTCACACACATCAAGCCTTGAAACCAAGGCCCATTTCAAGTATAACTGAGGTTGACTGGGAATATTTTGTACAGCTGTATTCATCATTAGTATGGTATTGGTCTACTCTCCAAAATGGAATTAATATGATTCTAGACTATCAATTTCCATTTGATACAAAAACAGTCATGCTAAGTGATCTGGACAAAGTTAAACTTTTTTATAAAGTGAGGGCGATTTTACAAAAATGGAAACTAGCAAATAAATTAAATGGTAATCGGAGATAGAAGATTTAGCCAGACTGAAAAAAAGTTACTTTCTAGCTAAAAGCAAAAAAAGTAGACTTTGCTAAAAATTGTGAGGGTCTCTCTTCATTCTAATTAAACTAATCATAACATGTATCAAACAGCAAAATAATATGTAACAGCCATGGAAGTGAGCAGGGGCTGGCAACCAGGATTCCTTGATTTGGCTCTGCTTCATTGTCAACTTGCTGTCTGACCTTGGGAAAGTCAATCTGGCAGCAGTTTGTCCAGCTATAAAAATGAGTATAATAATATCTGTCTTAAGTATTTATAAGGCACCTATTGCCTTGGTATTTATCTCACAAGAAAGCTATGAAGTGTTGTGGGGACATGGTCAACCACAATTATTCCCAAAATAAAGAGTTTGAAAATATGGGAGGCCACTGGATGTCCCCTTCTAGGTTGGGACTGGGCTGCCAGCTAACCAAGCAATTGCCTGGTGGATCAGTTCCCTCTATGGGCTGCAATATCACTCTAGACCCCTTCCCCCCCATAGCCTGTACAATTTATCTCAGAGGAAACAGATTGAGACACCTGAAGTCTGCCAGAGCCAAAACAAAAAAATTGTGCAAATTCTCAGTACAGCAGTTCTTCCAGCCACCTGAGAGACCCTGCACCCCCCATACTGCAGCGGGGCAGGCTTCCTGCACCAGTAGAGGTATCTCTTGTCCCTCCCCTCCCATCCCATCTCACCTGAGCGATGCTTTGGGCCCTCTCTCCTCCCTTCTCGCTGGCTGAGGGTGAAGAGGGCTGAATGAATGAGCAGGTAACTGGCAATGCATGGTGAAAAGGAATGAGGGATTAATGGCTCTGGGGGAAATGAGCACCTAATTTGAGACACTTAAGTCCTGATTTCTCAGAGTGCTGAGCACGATATATTTTCAAAATATAGCTTCCAATTGACTCTTGTTGGACCTGTGAATTCTCTGCACATCTGCAAATCAGACCCCAGGCACCTAGAAACACATTTGGTTTAAATGATTTTTAAAGCTGTCTGTGGAGGTAATGATGAGAGGAGGAAAGTACAGGTTCAATGATTCCTCTTAATGATACAAAATAGAACCAGCTTGAGCCCCCACCCAGAAATCTGGGAGAACTTAATACCACCCCTGGGAACCCTCAAGAGGCAATACTTCCCCACTTGCAAACATTGTGTCTGTGATTAGCAAGAGAAAATTTTATTAAAGGGGAAAGGGAACCAAACATTAATTTGGGAAAACACGACAACCACATTCAAATGCACATGACCATAAGCAAACCTGACCCCACAGTACACTGAACAATGTCTTTTGCCTCAGTTTCCCGCCTTGCAGTGGGAAAGTCCAACAAACAAATGTTCCTTTATCACTCCTTCTCCCTCTGGTGCACCCCACTCACAGTTGGCTGTCCTAGGTTAGTAAAGACCCAGAATTCCAAGGTGCATTCACAGGGGTCACCCACCCAGAAAGCAGGGAGACATCAAGCGATGTCTCTGTGCACCTCTGCAACTGGCAGTTTGCCACTGCCTCCATTGCTTTTCTCAACAGCCACTGGTCACTCACTGCCACGTTCTTAGGTTCCACCACTTAACCCAAGTCTTTTAGGGATTTCAGTGAGTAGCAGGGAACCTCACCACCAGTACAGCCTCTGCACGGTCTTTCATTTCACTACTGTTCCTATAAGCAGGTCTAAGGGTTATGCCTTAAACCTGGTATCAGTGATTCAGCTCTGGCAACGGCTGAACAGAAATGATGACTCTCAGTTGAGTTTAATCAGCACAGTCTTTAAACACTGGGGAGGGAAAGGTCAAATGGCATCCACACCACCCAGGAGGAATGCTTTTCCGCACCCCAGCTCTTCTTCAGTCAGGGTAGGCTAAGAACAGTTCTGCTGCCCTTTACTCATACAATAAAGATAACAACATACCTCTAACCCAATATGCCACTGTCTCTTGTTATTCCAGAGAGAATGCAGTGTTTAAATAAAACTTACTTAAATATGGAAGGGAAGCCAGAGAAGTAAATCCCCGCCATCTCCATTTCTGCAGCACCATTTGGGTTTCCTAATGACTCACTGTCATGGGGCAGTCCCCAGCAGGCTGCAGCACAACATGCACACTTGCCTCAGTTTCCCTTTATATGACCCATGAAAACTTGCAAAGGAATGTTGTCTCATCAAGAGATTCAAATCCTTTTATTTACATAAAAGTACCACATTGCAAAGATCCCACATAATAAAAACTGTTCCTCTCAAAACCATGAAGTAAAACAAAGTTAAAATGCAGCAGCTCTCCAATCCCATTCAAGGGTCTCTGTTCCCAGGTCACACACCAGAGAGCTATTAACCATTGTGCCCAGTTCCTTTAACCCCATTCCAGGGCCCACTCGCCACACCTCCTACCTGAGAGTTCCAAGACCTATTTTTCTCCCACAAGTCTTTTCCTGTAGTCCCACACCAGGTATCCCATGAGAAGGCTCCCAGCAGGGTTCCACTCAGCCAGGCCTCTCTGCCTGTGATTCCTACTCCTGCTCCAGGGAACCTCCCCTAGGACCAACCCCTTTTTCCTGGGCTCCTCCCACAGCCCTAAAATTAGGTCTTCTGCCAGAGGGCCCCCTGCAGAGTTACACTTCTCAGGCCTTCATGCCTGTGAGTCCTACCCCACCTCCTTGGGACCTCCCTCCAGAGTCACCACTTGCTTCTGGGCCAGGCTTATGCAGAGCATGCCAATTCTCATTCCAAGGTGCTTCTGCCCAAGGCTTCCTGCAACATGGCAGGTTCCCCAGCACTAGCCAGTGCTTCAACAGTTTCCCTCAGAACCATCACCAGCATCTCACAGTTACTACTACTGCTGCTGCTGCTGCTGCCGCCGCCCTTCTGGGTTCCTGCAGCTCTTTCCCTTAGGCAACTCTCTGCCACCCCTCCTGTATCATCTCTATTCCCAGGCAGGTATCACCTGCCCCTCCTGACTCTTTCAGAAAACTGTCACCCACCCCCAACTCACCTAGTCTCCCTGGTGCCCTCTCTTAAGCCTAACTGGAGTCACCTAACCAGTAACAGGTGCACTAGCCCCTTCTCTCTTAAAGAGCCAGTGTCACCATGTGACACACACCCTGACCCAGTTTTTTTCTCTTATATAATTATTGTTCAAATGGCAATTTCATACAAATGTCATATGGTCTTTCTTCTACCCACAACAGATAAGAATCAGGAATCAAAATTTAGCTCCAGTCAACATTTTTCATACAAAGATAAGTCGCAGCAGCAATGCTAACTGAATTTTTGCTTTTAAGGCTTGATTGTGTTTGGGAGAATCCAGTTCTACCCAGATTTTTAAATGTGATTATAAACTGAGTGCATTTTGTACCATTTTCTATTTTGCTGTCTTTTTTAAGGACCTGCACAAAGGCCTTTGTGGGATGAAATTCCTCTATCCATAAATCTGCTTTTACTGAAAAATACCACTGTATGGGAAATTAGTTTTATTAGTCCCCAAGAGCAATACACAGAGGTACACAAAGCATTACTGACAGACCTCTACTTTAATGAGGCTAAATTATATCACAGTGGGTTTCCACTAATTGATGAGAATAAATTAATGAATAACTAACATGCTAGCATAGGTCAATGCCTGCCAGAGTCACTCAGAAACTAGGATGAAATTGCTTTTTTTCTCCCCCTGGAATTGTGCAGCTGGATTTCAGAGACACAAGTGCAGCCTCACCTTCCCCTCTTTCTTTTGGAAACTAAGTGAAAATGGCTCCTGCTGAACCTCCTGATGATGGGCATCTAGGAGAAATGCTATATGACTCTTAACTTATGAACTAACCCTAATTTCAGACATGAACTTCATCAGAGGAATCATAGAATTGCAGGACTGGAAGGGACCTTCAGAGGTCATCTAGTCCAGTCCCCTGCATTCATGGCAGGACTAAGTAGACCACCCCTGACAGTTATTTGTCGGCTCTTAAAAATCTCCAATGATGGAGATTTCACAACCTCCCTGGGCAATTTATTCCAGTGCTTAACTACCCTAATAGTTAGGAATTTTTTCCTAATATCGAACCTAAACTGTCCTTGCTGCAATTTAAGCCCATTGCTTCTTGTCCTATCCTCAGAGGTTAAGGAGAACAATTTTTCTCCCTCCTATTTGTAACAACTTTTTATGTACTTGAAAACTGTTATCATGTCCCTTCTCTGTCTTCTCTTCTCCAGACTAAACAAACCCAGTTTTTTCAATCTTCCTTCATATGTCTTGTTTTCTAGACCTTTAAATCATTTTTGTTGCTCTTCTCTGGACTTTCTGCAATTTGTCCACATGTTTTCTGAAATGTGGCACCCAGAACTGGACACAATACTCCAGTTGAGGCATAATCAGCGTGGAGTAGAGCGGAAGAATTACTTCTTGTGTCTTGTTTACAACGGTCCTCCTAATATGTCCCAGAATGATGTTTGCTTTTTTTTGCAATAGTGTTACACTGTTCACTCATACTTAGCTTGTGGCCTACTATGACCTCCAGATCTCTTTCTTCAGTACTCCTTCTTAGGCAGTCATTTCCCATTTTGTATGTGTGCAACCGATTATTCCTTCCTAAATGGAGTACTTTGCATTTGTCCTATTGAATTTCATCCTATTTTCTTCAGATCATTTCTCCAGTTTGTCCAGATCATTTTGAATTTTAATCCTATCCCCCAAAGCTCTTGCAACCCCTCCCAGTTTGTTATCATCCACAAACTTTATAAGTGTACTCTCTATGCCATTACCTAAATCACTGATGATTGAACAGAACTGAAGCCAGAACAGATCCCTGTGGGACCCCACTTGATATTCCCTTCCAGCTTGACCATGAACCACTGATAACTACAGTCAAGCTGAAAGGGCACATTGAGTGGGGTCCCGCAGGAATCCGTTCTGGGATGGGAGGAAGATGGACTTGGGGTTAAATACTGGCATGGTACTCAGATGATCCATGATGATTCAACTCCTAGCTCTACCAGTATAACCCCTGGAAGGGTCACTTAATGCATCAGTTCACTACCTGTAAAATAAGGTAGCCTTATCTCACAGTGGAGCTGTAAAGATAAATATGTTAATACCTGTGAAGTGTTCAGATACTGGGGGTGGGGGGGCAATTACATAACAATATAAACAATACCATGAATCAGTTTGTGGGTATCTAGAGCAAAAAGGTGTTCATGGACATGAAAGCAAGGCTGATTCTGAATATGGTTTTTGGTCTGAGTTGAACATTTCACACTGCTCTAACAGTGACGTCTTCCTTTCCTATCTATGCAAGATCAGTAATTCCAACTATGCTATCCAAAGGTAACTGGGTGAAAATTAAGGGCCTATATATACAGGAGGTCAGACTAGGTGACCTAATGGCCTTAAACTCTATGAAACTATTATTTTTGTCAAACTACCAGCAGGGAAATTGGTAGGCCTTTTTAAAACACTGTTGATCTGCCAGACACTGTCTCTGAACTCCACCTTCCCAATGAGTATCATATTCTTCTGGAGGGGGGGAACCTACTGGCTGGGGCACAGCCCGATAACATTTAGCCTTGCTTCTCACAAACTTACTTGAACTGATGTTACTTTACACTTTGTAACTTAATCCTACTAAATTTGTAGTGAGTTTTATATGAAATAAGAGGGTATAAAATGCAACTGAGTATAGCTGACAAGCCTATAATGAACAAAGACAGAAAGGAAACAAGCCCCAACTGCTGCATAAAGACAGTATTTAATATGAGGGCCAAATTCTGTTCTGGTACTCAGGTGTTATACTAGTCTGTGTGTGAACTGACTCCAGTGGGGTTACAACAGATCTCCCCATTTAAACTGAAAACAGAATTTGAGCCAGACTCTTTATGACCTAAATATGTTGCAGCATCAATCTCAGGGCTTCTCTACATGGCAAAGCTATTATGAAATAAGCTAGGGCGTGAATTCTAACTCCCCATGTGGATACACTTATTCTGCACTAAGAATGCCTTTTTGCAGATTAGTTTAATCCACTTCCAAAGTCTTTTAACCTAAGTCACACAAAAGCACTCTTAGGATACACTACACTTTGAGCTGCAGGTGTAATTTCCATTTTTTTGGAAGACTTATGTGTGCTAGCTTTGATCAAATTGGTGTGCTAAAAATAGAAATGTAGCCAGGGCAGCCCAGGAGGTGAGATAGGCTAACTGGCCTGAGTACAATTCGCTCCAGGCGACACTAGGAACTTACTTGAGCAGCTAGCCCCTCCCACCACCAGAGCTACACTTCTCTTTTTAGCATGCTAGCTCAATTAAAGTTGCATAGGTATGACTAGCCAAGTTGGAAATTACTCTTCCAGCTCCAGTGTAAATATACCCACAATGCAGAGTAAGAGCATCCATGTGGGGAGCTAGTGTGGAATATCTATTCTGCAATAAGAAAAGGAGTACTTGTGGCACCTTAGAGACTAACAAATTTATCTGAGTATAAGCTTTTGTGAGCTACAGCTCACTTCATCAAATGCATCTGATGAAGTGAGCTGTAGCCCACAAAAGCTTATGCTCAAATAAATTTGTTAGTCTCTAAGGTCCCACAAGTACTCCCTTTTTTTTTGCGAATACAGACTAACACGGCTGCTACTCTGAAACCTGTTATTCTGCAATAGCTATTCTGGGCTATTTCCCCATGTAGCCAAGCCCTTCACTTGTGGGGGGCTTCTGGATTTGACTAACAGCTAGGCCATAAAAAAAAAAAAATACTGGCCAGATAATAAGGCAACTGTCCACAATGATTTTAGTTAACCAGACTCTACTTCAGCCAACTAAATTGAATTTGGCAATCCAAGAGTCAAGAGTTTATACACAAATATAAACCCTTGGCTCCTGGATTATATATATGTTGTGTGTTGATGGCAGCAACTGAGCTGTTTAGTGCCTGTAATGAATTTCAAATGGCTCCTTTTCAGATCACAGCTATTTTTAACAGCTACCAAAGTAATCTGTTTAATTAAAATATATTGGAATTCTGTTTCCTTGGGGATTAATAGTAATAACATAAATCTGTGTTTAGTGTAACATTTATTAATCTGGCCTACACTAGGATCACGAGATGCCCTTTTTTTTTTTTTTTTTTTTTTTGAGGGATGGTTTCAGTGTCTCAGACAGTCTTAGTTAAATCCATGTTGTGTCCAAGTTACACTGGACCCAAACTAGTGACTACCCAACCTACTCCAGGATTATCTCCCTGCTGCAGTCAGGGCACAACCGTGCCTGAACACTGTATCTTTCTCTGCCAACCTCTTCCTCTCTGAACTATGCCAGCCCCCAGCCTGTGGAGTATGAAGTGCAATCTGAGACAACCCATAATTCATTGCACAGAAGCATGCCAAATTTGATGAGGAAGCAGCTGACAGAGAGAGGTGCAGCACATTTGGCCCCCATCACAGATTTGACTGTGTCTGGCAGCACTAAAAAGTGTGTGTGTGGCTTTGATAGTAGAGGAAGCAGGAATCTGAGCAGTAGTATCAAGTGTCAACAGAAGCAACTGTGCTCAGAGGTATACTGAAATTGGGGGACTTGGCAACAGAAAACTAACTGCCTCTGGAGGGAAACAAAACGTAGTGCCCATGTAAGCCGTATAAAAAGAAGAGAGTGAATCTGAAAAGCTGGAAGGTTAAGAAAAAAATACAAGTACTTGTTAATCCCCAGCTGCCCAAACCATGCTGTCTGGCCTCCTCTCCAGCATACACATTTCATAAAAATATGGTCACCTTTACCTACTGTTTTGTTAAGCCTTAAGTACACAGAATTGGAAAGTCACATTTTAAGGGGAAGACAACATAAAGGCCAGATCAAATCTTATCTTCAGGCTGGCTGCTCCTAGATAGGACCTCCCTCAAAATTATTCAGTCAGTACCCTAGGCCCTCTCTCTTCTAGAAAGGCACTCCCACCTCCCTTAAATCTGCAGGGAGAGGCTTAAGTGGGGTCTGATGACTCAATGGGATAGGATAGGGAGTTTCAAAGAAATGCTGCCAGCTTGTTACACCCATCTACAGAACAAAATGCAAACCGAAATTACTGTTGGACTTTAATCAGTCATAAATCTGTCTTAACCACTTTGTTAAGTGTTACACAAACAGATGCGTGTTTTACATTTTTCTGTTTAAAAAATCATTAAAGAACGACCCAACAACTTCCACAACAGCACTGGAAAAATCTGTGAGACCTGCATGAGACAACATCTCTTTTTAAATTATTCTGATGGACAGACCAATTGCAGTTCCATCACAGCTGTACTGAGGAAACCAGGTAAGTAGAGCTGGTTGGAAAATAGAATTTCCATTCCATGGAAAAATCTAACATTTCAACATTTATTTGCATTCCAAATTGGGATAAAAGGTCAAAATATCAAAATCTGTCATGGAATTGAAAATTCAGAAAAAAAATTCAAGTTGGAGATCAGGGATTTGAGATGAGGTCTCCTACCTCTCCACTGAGTGCCCTAACCAGTGGGCTATTGGCTATAACGGGATAGGTGAGTCTGTCTTTCTCTCTCCTCTCCCGTTCTACCCTGAGAAAGGGCTGACCTGGCTTAGGCACCTAACTCTAGGAGAGGATTCATGGCTGTGAATCTTGAGCAGAGATTGATGCCTTCTTCCAGACTGGGAAGTCAGGTACTTAAGTCCCTTTGAGGAGCTGGGACCTATTTCCTCTTCCTTTCATTTGTGGCTAGTTTATAGAGCTCCCTACTTAGTTTGCTGGCTTCTGTGAATCTCCCTTTTAGGCATTTATCTCTCTCCAGACAATGCCTGGGAAGCCTGGGCTCCTAACTCAGGCCTGTAAACACCACTAGGTGGCAAGGCACCTAGTAGTTAGGCATTGCAATGCTGAACATTGTAATGTCTAAATCCCCTTTGAGAATTTGGCCCCCTATTCCTCTTACCAGGTCCACATGTCACAATGGCTGGCTCAAGGCTCCTTATTCTGTGAGTTTCTGTGGGAGGTACTGTGCGTGAAGGTGTCCTCACACAGCACGTCTAGTCGAACTTCCCCCTACTGACTCACTACAACAAACTACAGGAGCAGGAACTGACTGTCCAGTGAGAGTTGGTGCTGCAACTGGATCTGGCAGGGCGCTGTCACTCCCAAGCCCCCCATAAAGCCCAGGCACTGGACAACAGTCCCAGCTGCCCTCCTACTGTTAGCAGCTCTGCCCAGGGATAGTGTTAACAGGTGCTGTGTGTATCCGCACACAGTTCAGACAATGTACCTCATTCTTCCCTTGCAACATGTTCAGCTAAAGTCAAGCCAATCCTAATCAAGTTTTTTTTATATCACAACCCATCACCTTAATGTTTGACCTCCACTGTTCTAATCTTCAGCTTCTGTTTAACTAAGACTGAAAATTATATTGAATTGTATTGTGACATGGAACAGCATGAAATCAAACTCATTTCATTAGTGACCCACAATTATTTTAATTTAATAATCCAGAAGTTAAAAGGTTAATGTACTAACTAATTCATTACACCCTAATAGCAAATCAACTCCCTTTTAGTACTAGCCTATATATAAACTATATACAGTTGAATGTTTGCAACTTTTGACAACAGTCTTACAAGCATGATCTATGAACCAGGAAATGAACATACTGAAGTAAGGACAGAAACTCGGTTGAAATTCACCCACTTCCTGGCTCATACACAAAACCAACAAGGACAGATAACAATGAACATTTAGATCTGGCATCCCATGGAAACCTGGATTCTATAAAATATGTTGAATTAGCCCGTTGTGTATGATACAGAGAACCATACAGATGTGCAATCAAACAGGTTCTCCCAGTAGTTGGCTATTTCAGTGTATTTACCTGGCCTGCTTTTGGAGGGCAGGAGCAACAAAGAAAGTAGAGCTGTTCATATTCTTTTTCTCTTGGTGGGTGGGTACAGGTCTTCTTGAACTGAGTCTACACTGGGGAATTAAACCATTTGTAATTGGACAGTTACTGAACACTTAAGTACAAATGCTTCAGTATATTTATGCACCTTTGCATTTTTGTCTTGTATTCACAGTAATGCTCTTAACTTATTCAGCTGCAATCAAAAGGACATCAATGCACTATGGGACACTGGTGGGAAGAATATTTGAATAATTTCATCTTGTCTGCCTCCACGTTGACACTAGATTGGACAAATTTTTCAAGGACTTGTGTATTCCCAGTTGTGCGATTTGGCATCTCTTGGGTCAAGGTGAGACACTGCCTTGAAAAACTACATCTGCTTGGGAGTGCATAAGTGTTCCTATGAGCGGGTGATATCACTGCTATACTTTTACAGGAGGAAGTGCACTTTCATCAGTTGCTTGAGTTCCTTCATTGCTACTGCAGAGAGTGAACAGATTTACCTTAATGTCCTTAGGACTTACTTTAGGATTTACCTTAATGTCCTTCACTTAATCTTTTTCTTGTATTTGTAAATAGCTATACAGAGTGAAGTGAGGTTAAGTTCATTTTTAACTGAGCTCTTTTCCTTGCCCTGGGATCCTCTTCCCTGGTAAATTTCAAAATTCAGCTTTTTGTTTGAAAATGAAACTAAATGATTTTTGAAATTTCCTATGGAGCAGAAATTCCAACTTTTGACTGACTAGCTCAGCATATCTGAAAATCAGGACAAATATGTCTCAAGTTGAGCCCTAGAATCAGAGGGCCCTTTTAAATATTTTGGCTTAAGGCTACTATGATATTGATGTTAAAATAATCAAGGGGAAAATATGAAAAATTATTATAAGAAAAATTGTCACATTTTCCTTTTCCTCATTCCTCTGTCTGTATTTTGACTATTTTTAGATGTAAGGCTCTGCTAGCAAGGACTTATGTCTTTTCATTTGGATTTGTGTGGCAACTATCACAATCATGGGTGCTGAATAAATAATAGTTAATAATAAATAATATTCTGCATATTTTTCCTTAGTTTTGCCCTTTGCGTTGATGTTAATTTTCTTGCAAAAAACTTACAAAACAAAAAGTTTTGTTTTGTTTTTCACAAATACTTCCAATCTACTGATGTCATTCTTACAATGATCATGCCAATGGAGAATTAGAGAACCCTTTTTGGCTTCTATGTCATGGTACTTCATTAACTTTCCCACCAATTATTATCTTTGGACAGTAGTGCTCAGCTTTTCTATAGAACTACTGGGACGGTGGGAGGGAAAGTCTAACAGAAAAACAGGGGTAACTGGGATTAAACGTTCGGTGTTGTGGACACCAAGCCAGCACCCTCATCATAGCATTTTATAATGGTGGTATTATCACCTGCTCACATGGTACCACTGTGGCATGCTGCCACTGCACAAGACTCACAGTTTCCCTTTTGAATCCTGTTTATCCCTTTTCCAAATATGCCTGTTTTTCACAAATGTAGAGACAATCAGTTTTCATCTATTTGTTAGATTCTATTTACACTGTAAATTCCATCCATGCCCTTCTGTATATGGAAACAGTATTACACATCTTGACCAAAGTGTTCAAACTTGGGTATCTAAATTAAGGCTCCTAAAGTAAGATTTAGACATCTACATAAGCAGATTGATTTTCAAAGATAATAAGCACTCACAAATCCCATTGAATTCAACTGGGAGTTGCTGGTGATCAGCATAAGAGCTGGTCAGAACATTTTTGATTAAATGGTTTTTTATCAAAATATGCTATTTTGTCAAAGCTGAAATGTTTTGTAGAGACATACAAAGGACTCTCCAAGAATTTGCAGGGAGAGATGGAGGGAAGAAAGAAATAGAGAAAAAGACCCCAAATCAAAAACCAGACCTTTTCCATCTAAAACCAGGAAAATTTATCTATGGCTTTTCTTGAAGTAATTAGAGCCAGAGATCCATGACACTCTGCTCTATGCAGCCTTGGAGGTAGGCCAAACCTGTCAGTCAGAGGCAGGGACTTATGGCTCCACCTGAGAAACCATCAGTTGAGATACTTCCATGGCCTAGGAAAAACTAAGTATTCTATATCAGTAAGGAAAATTAAATATTGACTAAATTGAACAATCCTCTGCAGAGCAAGGAATTCAGTGAACAACAGGCTTTGAGTGCCAATTAATAATTCTGTATCTTTTCCCAATTAACACCTTGTTCAGGGTGGGTTGGATCTGTAGACCTCACTACTTGAAGAAAGGAAATTGTCAGGTAAGACTCAGATAAATTTTCCTATTCTTACTTGTAATGAGATCCACAGATCCATGACACTGGGATTTTTATAGCAGTGGCCACTCAACAGGAGGGAACTCCATACAGTTATGTACAGATGTGAAAGGGGATAACCCTTTCCTCATAGTCATTGTGATGCTACAGCAAGGAGCACCTGTCTACTGAAGGCAGCATAGGATGATGCCTGATATCCAGTTTGTAGAAATTTGAAAGTGGCATGAACAGATGACAAGGTTGCTGATTTACAGATTTTCTGGTATGAGGCCTGCAATCTTTTGCCCATGAGGCTGCCCTGGCTCTCAGGGAGTGAACTCTGGTATTGGAAGATGGAGCTATGCTTTCTGACTTCTAAGATACAGTATCTCATCCACCTGGAAATGGAAGATTTTGAAACCTTCTTTCCCTTTCATACTGGTAATAAAACACAATTTGTCAAGCATTTGTCCTTCTGATGTCAGTATGAAGAAGGGTTGGTTCTGAGTACCTGTTAACCTTATGGAATGTGCAGCACTGAAGCTGTAGCAAAAGGGCTTCTAGCTCAAATACACTGCCAATAGCCACGATTGTCATGAAAAAAGCCATTTTAATTATTAGAAAGTAATGAGACACCTTTGTGGGTGGTTCAAATGGAGGGCCTGTAATGACAAGGAGAAGCAGCATGTCAGGATGATGTAGAAGAGATGCTGGCATAGAAAAATGCTGGACATGTAGGTAAGATGAAATTCACTACTTTGTCTAAGCATCCTTAGTACAGCAAAGCAGCAACTTGACCTTTTAGAGTCTTAACTGCCAGGCCTAACCCGAGTTCATTTTGAAGAAATTTGAGAATCTGTGGTACTGAAGCAGATTGAAAGGGTGTAGGGGCGAGACCCCTGTCCTGGCACAAATTGTTAAAGCTCAACCAGGCCCTTGAATACGCTAAGATAATAGATTTATCTCTGGAAGCTAAAATTGTGGATATTAGCTCTCTGAATAACCTCTTTGGCTTAAGAGGCTTTGTTCAAAAACAAGGCAGTTAGGCTCAAACTGTCTGGATCTTGATGCATGATCGGCTTTTGTAATATCATATCCCTTCTCAATGGAAAGTAGATGTGGAGGTCTTTGTACCCTGTCAAGGACATCAGAGAATCAAGGCCTCCTTGATTAGAATGGGAATACCGAAATTACCAGTGCTGCTTCTCTCCTGATCTGTTCTTCTGCAATATTCTTGTGAGGAGAGGAAAAGGGATAGAAGGTATATAAGAGTCTCTTTTGGCCATCCTTGCAACAAGACACCTGTTGCTGTGGCTCTGTGATCCCACTGACAAGACAACAACACTGAAACCTTTTGATTCAGGTGGGAGGCCAACAGATCTATCACAGAGAGACTACATTTTTTACCAGGAGATGAAACACTTCTAGGCATAGTTCCCATTCTGGATGACCTAACTTTTGCTCGCTGAGCCAGTTGGCTGTAACATTCAATTTTGTCTTGGATGTAAATGGAGCAAATTGACTGCAGATTCTCTGTTGATCAAGTCATCAGGAGGTGAGCCTCTCTTTGAAGGACTGTCGACCTTGTCCTCTTTGTCTATTGATGTATGATATCACTGAGGTGCTGTCTGTCATGATTAGCACTTGAGGTAAGTCCAGATATGGAAGCAGAGTCTTAAGAGCATATTGGGGAGGGGGAGTAGAGGCTGAACCCCACCCCCTGCTCAGAGGTCTCGACAGTTTATGCTGTGCTTTCTCTCGTGTTTGGACCGGATTCCTTGGATGGTCCTTGACCCCATGTGAATGACCCAAGAATCCTCCTGGGATTACACACCTTCACTTATCACACAGATAAGAGATAAGAGATAAAGGGAAGCTCTGTGATGGCCTCATGAGCACTGGCCCATTAAGAATATCCACATGGGAGACCACTAATCCCAGAAGAGAGAGATACATGTGAAGGGTACTCCCCTTGAAAGGTTGAATGTTTTGATAAGATTTCTCCACATCTCTATCTTTTCTGCAGTAAGCAACTTTGCAGAGGTCACTAATTGATTCTCACAAAACTGTGGCTCTGCAGCATCCTTAGTGTTTTGGTGATACATTCTATGAGGCCCAGATAAGGAGGTCACCCAGGAAGTAGAAGACCCCCTTCCTTTCTTACAGCTGATATTGACAATATTTTCGTAAACACTTGCAGTGCTGTTCCTAAGCCAGTGTTTCTCAAATGTGGCCACCGTGGCCATTGAAGGGTTTTCCTATGGCCACGATAGCCTCCCCTCAGAAGAGATGGGGGAGGGGACAAAGCAGTGCCCCCCTCTGCTCCGGGGGAGGGCTTCAGCCCCCATCCCCTGATTCAGCCGGACGTTCTGGGGGCAGGCTTGAGCCTCCCCTGCTTCAGCCACAGTGTTCCGGGGATGGGGTTCAGCCTCTACTCCCCCTCCCCAGCTTCAGCCGTGGGGCTCCAGAGGTGGTCTTAACTCCCCTCCCCACTCCTGGCTTCAGCCACAGGGCTCTGGCAGTGGGTTCTGGTCTTCAGCCTCTCAGGGTGGCAGGGCTCCAGGCTTCAGCACACACACACCCTGACTCCAGCCATGGTGCTCTGGCTCTGGGCTTGAGCTCGGGGCAGCGGGGCTTCAGGAGGGCCGGCCTTTCTGGGCACTGTGGTCAAGAGGCAAGGAGCAGGGTGAGACTAGGGTGTGAGGTCACAAAAGGGAGCTTGGGGCAATGTGGGGGAAGCAGTGGGACCAGGGGATGGATCAGGGCTGGATTTACACCTTATGCACCCCTATGCACAGTATCTTCAGCGCCGCTTACAGCTGACCTTTGTGTTTTCCTTAAAAAATTAAACAAAAAGAAATATAAACAATAATCTAAATATTTATTCAATACAATAACAAAAATACATGTAATTAAAACAATCACATAGGTTGCAGGTAGGACCAAGCTGAAAGTGAAACTTATTTTGTAATGTTATCAAATCCATGCTGGCTGCAATATACTATGGTAAATATAGCAATAGCATTTGCATACACGCATGACTAGAGCCACAAGCACAGATGCAGACTGGTAAGTAAGTCTATACACTCATATACACGAGCGTCTAAAGACGGTGACGACGTTGGCCAATCACAAACAAGCAAAACCGGTACCATGAGCAGAGTTGCCACAGTTTCCCATGTAATATCATCATTGGGTTGTTTATAATTTTTTTAATAAGCTCACGATAACCATTTTTAACCGCATATGTATTAACTTTTTAACTTTTAACCCACCTTTAACTTTTAGGCACCCCTAGGCACATGCCTACTGTGCCTAATTGGAAATCCAGCCCCGGGGTGATGGGGAGCCTGGGGGCAGTGGAGGGACGGGGGAGGCAGCAGGGGCAAGAGGCGATGGTTGAGGGAGGCAGCTGTGGCCAGGGGCACCAAAATACAACTGTATATTATATTCATTATTGAGTCTGCAAAAAAAAACCCTACATAAATAAATTATAGTGTTCTGCGCATGTATATGTATGTATTTATTTGTTTTTCCTAAAGTTAATTAAGTATTTTAGGAAAATTTGTCACAGCGGCCACCAAAACTTTTGTTATGAAAAGCTCAAAGGGCAAGGACCTGCACTGGTAATGTGCTTCAAGAGCAAAACTTTAAGAAGCATCTGTGGGACTGTCAAATTGAGATACGGAGATTGGCATCATTCAAATGTCATGCCCTCTATTGGTGGTGGCTAGTGTGGATTTAAACGTCTCCACTGTGAATTTTTTTTTGTTTGATTTTTTATGGATTTGTTGATATAGTTGAAGTCAAGAAGTGCTCTGTAGTGTTCTGCCTTTTTTTTTTTTTTTAAAGTAAGAATGATATGGAGTAAGGCTTTTTCTCCTCTGAAGAGGAGGGACAGGTTCAATTGCTCCCATTATGGTCTCTGGTCAGCTCTACTCAGAACTTTGAAAATAAGACCTTTTATTCTGGTGCTCAGATATGAATTTAGGAGCCTAACATTAGGTGCCCAAGTTTGACAACTATGCCTATTTTATGTTTATGCATAAACAGACAAATTTATAAATGTTACATATATGAACTTATCTACCCACAGAGACCATATATTCCCAGACGAGAAACTTTAGTTAAGTTAGAGTTCAGATATTGTCATTGAAACACTTTAATAGGAGGTTACTTTAAAAAAAAGGGGAATACTATCAATTCAGAAAATTCAAAGTTATGTTTCTGAGACAAATCTTAACTCTGCTCTTGAACCTAACCCATTCCCCATTTATAGATCAGAGACACTCACTAGTAACTGTGTGATAACTGCAGCAAATCCAGAACACTTATCTTGTTGCATTTATGAATTACAAACAGTTTAGTCTTTTTTGTAATGGATAAAGAAGACCTTAATCTGGATAGGGTACCCCTTAATCTGGATGTGTTTAATAAGGAAATCCATTTCAACAGGACTATTCCTATAAAACATATTTAAGACCAGGCATACTTAATAGAAATTACTCTTTTTTAATAGGATACTAATTCAGTTTAATATGGACATCAGTGGTGGATTAATGCACAGGCCCATGGGGCCCATGGCCAGGGGCCAGGCCCAATTTGGGTGCCCCCACAGGAGTACTGGAGAAGTGGTAGGGTTGCCAACTTTCTAATCGCACAAAACTGAACAACCCCAGCTCCACCCTCTGCCCCACAGCCCCACCCATGCCTCATCCCTTCTCCGAGGCCCCACCCCCACTCACTCCATCTCCCCTCCCTCTATCACTCACTCTTCCCCACCCTCACTGACTTTCACCAGGCTGGGGCAGGGGAATGGGGTGCAGGAGGGGGTTAGGGCTCCAGCTGGGGATGCGGGCTCTGGGGTGGGGCCAGGGATGAGAGATTTGGGGGCAGGAGGGGGCTCCACGCTGGGGCTGAGGGGTTCGAAATGCGGAAAGGGGCCAAGGGCTGGGGCATGGGGTTGGGGTGTGGGAGGGGGTGCAGATTCCAGCTGGGGGTATGGGCTCTGGCGTGGGGCCAGTGATGAGAAGTTTGAGTGCAGGAGGTGGCTGAGGACTGGGGCAGGGGATTGGGGTGCAGGGGGGTGACAGGTCTGGGAGGGAGTTTGGGTGTGAGGGGAGTCCCATCTGGGGCAAGGGGTTGGGATGCAGGAGGGAGTTTGGGGTGTAGACTCTGGCCAGGCAGCACTTACCTCAGGTGACGCCCAGAAGCAACCAGCATGTCTGGCTCCCAGCCAATGGGAGCTGCAGAGCTGGCACTTGGGGCAGGGACAGCATGCAGAGCCCCCTGGTCACCCCTGTACATAGGGGCCGGACATGCCAGCCGCTTCCAGGAGCTGCGCTGAGTCAGGACAGGCAGGGAGCCTGCCTTAGCCCCACTGCGCTGCCGACCGGACTTTTAGCAGCCCGGTCACCAGTGCTGAACGGAGTCGCCAGTGTCCCTTTTCAACTGAGCGCGCCAGTCAAAAACCAGATGCCTGGCAACCCTAAGAAGTGGGGGGGCCATCAGCGCTGGAAACTGCTACTCCTCTCACCCTCGGACCCTGCCCCTGCTCTTCCTTTTTCCCCCAAACCATCCCCCCCCCCCAACAAAGCAGGAAGCCAGAGTCAGACCATGGTAAGAGCCACCCAGAGACCCTGGGCTGCTGTGGGGAGCCCCGGACCCTCCACTGGCCCTGGACGGGGGGACGAGAGGCCTAAGAGAAGTCCCTGGCCAGTGTCCCTACTCCCCAGTGAATGCTGCCCAGGGCAGATGGAGGGTCCGGGGCTCCCCATAGCAGCCTGGGCTCCCTGTGCAGCTCTTACCACTGCCTGGCTCTGGCTGTCAGCCTCGCTGCGGGGGGAGCCTCAGGGGGAAAAGGAGGAGCAAGGGGTGGGGCCCTGTACTGAAGTGGGGCTAAGGCTCACCTCAGCCCCCACCGGGAAAAGTCAGTGTTACTAGCTGGGGCTGTGCTTCGTGGCGAGGAGCTGATTAGCTCCCCCCACCACAAAGTGCAACCCCTGCCACTGCCGCTCCACACCTGCCAGAGACTATTACACCTATTAAAAAGTGGGGGGGCTGGACCCCCATTTCTGGTGCCCCTGAGGCCCCAGGATGTGGGGGGTCCAAATGTTCTTTGTGCCCAGGCCCCAATAAATCTTAAACCGCCTCTGATGGACACCTTAATCTGATGTAATAATACTCTGGTCTTGTGTGTGCCTCAGGCTCATTCTGGATCTATCTGTCTGCCTTATATCCAGTTTTCAATCCCTCTGTAGCTGCTGAAGTGTATAAATTGATTCACTGCTGCACTAGCCTGGCTGTTAGCTTACTCCTTCCATGCCAACTACCCACGTTATGAGCACTGAATAGACTGCAAGCTAAATCCCTAATCCAATGCAGACAGTGTCTGTTCCAAAAAGAAAAGGAGTACTTGTGGCACCTTAGAGACTAACCAATTTACTTGAGCATAAATAAAATTGGTTAGTCTCTAAGGTGCCACAAGTATTCCTTTTTTTTTTTTTTGCGAATACAGACTAACACGGCTGTTACTCTGAAAAGTGTCTCTTCCCTATCCTGTAACACCAGGGGCTCTGCAGCTCTTCAGCTAGCAGCAGTACGACTGAAAAGGTTTCTTAGAAACATTTACAAATATAATATGCATACATTTCATAAAGCTAATGTGCTTAATTTTGTCGTCTTCTATTTTTTATGTTTAAAATTAACGTGAACAGATGTAAAAGCAGAAAGACAAAAACATGTACATAAACAAAGCTACAAACAACCTAAAAAATGAGTAGCCTTGATTCAAATGTGTGCTCACTACACAGGTTGAGGAGACTGTGTACTAATCAGTGGTCCTCAATGTACCCACATGTTTACCAGTTATAGAAACACCTGTTATAAACATTTTCTGCTGATCCCATGTAGTGATTCACAATACTATTCAATATGAACCTCCTTCCGTATTTCTTATCCCTGAACTGTGCTTTCAGTGGCTGCAGTGTAAATACAGTACTGATACAGGTTCCACACTGACCAAGTACTTACACTGCCTGCAAGGTAGACCTGTTCCTTGCTATGTTTCTTTTATCTCCCAAGTTAGTTCATTGAAAGTAGAGAAACAAACATTTCAGTATCACTCATACTTAAGGGCGTCCATTGTCCCTAACCTGAACCTGGAATGTCCAAAATGTTCAGACACTTGGGGCTGAAACTAAACCCTGGAATTTTCAAATGACATCGGGGCTTTGGGGAACAGCTCTCTGTAAAGTGTGGCCCTGGTTCTCCTTTTCAATCTACCCCTTCATGCTGTTCCATTATTATAAAGGAAGTGGCTAGCTGGCAGAGACAGCCCACAGGGAATAACCTTAGGGCAGGGGGCCTTCTCCTGTTAGTGCAGAGCCTGCTGAAGTGTTCTGTGCCAGTTCCTGGAACAGCAGCACACAGGGGCAAAGCCAAAGCACTGTGCACTTCAATTATTCTGTGCTGCTGAGCCACCTAAATATGCCTCCAGGAAGCAGCTACAAATCAGAACAGTCCAAGAACTGCCTTTACTTTTGTAGGAGACAAGCAGGTTCCCTGCCAAGTGCAAAATTCAGGAGCTACCTTTGTCCCACTCCATCCTCTTCTGGGTTGTGCCTCTGTTTAGCATCTTCTCAGAGGCTCCCCTCAGAATCTTTCCCAGCCTGTTTGCTACAGCACTTCCTCAGGTGTTATAAATCTCCAAAGTGAGCTGCATTTGCTGACAATAATGTGAGTAAGGCAGAGGAGGAAGCAGGATACATTATGAGGCAGGATCACAAATCAAAACAAATTGAAATGATTAATATTTAGTGCTGACATTTAATCACATATAAAAGAAGAACTGGGACTGACAGCAGCTAGCCAGCTAGTGATTTTATAGTTCTTATAGTGTATTTTAAAAAAAAGCAGCCTCATTCAGATTATTTTCTTAAATGCTTTGGTAAAAGCAGCGTGTGTGCACACTGCAGTGATGTTGCAAGTGCCCCAGTGTGTTATGTTTTACTTTTTGTTGGTAAAAGAATTAATTTTGATTTCCTTAATGTCACTTTGTTTTTTCTTATTTATTATCAATAAAATCATTAATTAATTAATTAAATGGCGAAACCTATCAGTAACGCAGAGTTGAGGCTGCCCAGTGATAGTTAATGCCCTTCCAGAATGTCGAGTTCAGCAAAACTCAAACTTCTGAAAGCCAGGAAATACAGAGTTAAGGCAAACGCCCACCCAACCTTCACTCTGCCCTCTTGCGCGATGCCCCAAAATACCCATAACACTGTCCGCCTTGTCAATGTAATTAATGCAGTGTAATTGTAGCCATGTCAATCCCAGGATATTAGAGAGACAAGGTGGGTGAGGTAATATCTTTTATTGGACCAACTTCTCTTGGTGAAAGAGACAAGCTTTCGAGCCACACAGAATTGGCTCCAAAGCTTGTCTCTCTCACCAACAGAAGTTAGTCCAGTGAAATATATTACCTCACCCATGTTGTCACTGTAAAAGACAGGCACTAGCTGCACTTGCCCTGAGCTCAAACACTGAGCCTACTTCCCCGACAAAATACCACACCTGTCTGATTTAACAACCATTTCCTATCCTTATGCAATCCTTTCACACTTGCACACAGGATACCACCTAAACCACACATCCCAAATCACATGTGGAGCGGGTGAGGTAGACCCCCCCAAGAAAGGCATGAGGCACACCAAATTTCAAGGCAATCTGAGTAACTGTGCGGATTTTAGAGCACTAAGAAGAATAATCCTTTACACAGAAAGGGTTTCTCAACCTTAACTATAGTGGAGCTAGTGCTCCACTATAATATTATTATGAGACATCTAATTCTTAAGAATAAACTTTCAGAGTCTCATTAACACACAGTATGCAACATTCTTCACCTGAGCTGGGGCATGAAGGAAATTGGGAAGAGTGGCTCAAAGAATGCATGTCAGAAGAAGGAAACAAGGGGAGCCTAGGAGATGGTATATTGACTGTGTTCTTGTGCAGTGGTCCCTCATCTCCCTACAAAGTAACCATATACAACTTAATTAAACCTGAACATATATATTTGAATACATATTGAACTTTACCTAAAACTAGCATTCAAAGCTTTTCCCATTGATTTCTAGGACCAGTCTCACTGAATTCGCAAGCTATTCTATATTTTTTCCTCATTATTCAACCTGTGGCCTCATGCCTTATTTTCTGCACACTTTTCAAACCCTGCTCTGAAGACAGAATTATGAATTTCCTGCTGGACTTTTCCATGGTGTGCACCATTGTAGTGTCTTAAGTGTTTCACAAACATTTATAAATTTATTCTCACGACATCCCTGTGAAGTTAGAGGGTATTGTTATTCTTGTTTTACAGATGGTGAACTGAGGCACAAACAGTTAAGGTAAAAAAATGAATTTGAATTTCGGGTTCCCAATTTGATGCTTAGAACCTGATTTTCAGAGTATTTAGTAGCATATAGAACTATATATATGTTAAAAGCACAGCTCCCATTGACTCTATTTGCAACAGTGAGTGCTCAGAACTTCTGCAAATCAGACACTGTCTCAAGCTGCACACAAAGAACATGAGGAACACACACTTAGTGACCGCCTGTGAAAAGTCTGATTTACGTGATTTGCTCATCATCACCTAGGAACTTTGCAGCTGATACTGGGTTAGAATCAAATTCTCCAGAACTGTACTCAATTGCCTTAACCATCAGACCATCTTTTCTCTTTCTGCAATCCTCTACCTTTTTCACTGCACACGTTCCAACTTTCGCAATAAATAACATAGAGGTCATACAGATAACAGCCTTATTCACTATACAAGCCTGATTGATCTGCAGAGCATAGTCCATCCTGTGCACTGAATGATGTAGGGATTCTGTGGAAAAAATAATATGTGATCATGTAATTAAAGTCAGTACAATATGGATAAGGCTAAGATTTTGTCACGGATATTTTTAGTAAAAGTCAGGGACAGGTCATGGGCAATAAAGAAAAATTCACAGAAGCCTGTGACCTGTCCCTGACTTTTACTAAAAATATCCATGACAAAATGGGGAGCTGCTGGGGCCTGGCTGGGGGAGCTCCAGGGGCCCCTATTACCTGTGGGGGCTCGGAACTCCAGGGTCCCCATCCCCCGCAGCTAGGAGCTGTGGGGTCCCCTGCCGCCCATGGCAGCTGGGAGCTGTGGGGGCCCCCTGCCACCCACGGCGGCTTGGAGCTCCGTGGGTCCCCGCTGCCTTGGGTGGCCAGGGTATCCACAGCTCCAGGCCGCTGGCAGGATCTTACAGCTCCCAGCTGCCTGCAGGCTGAAGTCACAGAGGTCTTTGGAAGTCACGGATTCCGTGACTTCCGCAACCTCTGTGACAAAATCATAGCCTTAAATATGGATATCACAAGGGGGCCAAATTACGGTTGCATGGGCAACCTTAAGTCAGACATTTTCTAATTTTTGTAAACTTTGCAATCTTAACATTCTATTAATTGTGTATATTTGCCTAGGGTTCTTTTTTTAAAAGTAATTGAAAAACAGAAATTCTACACATGGAATCATATTGACAGCTAAATGGGACATCAGATCCACTGCACAGACTTCTGCCACTTGGGCTAATGAAATAACTGATAACACTAGTAGGTCATCATCCTCCATGTAGGACCAACACTAAAGGGAGATAAAACATACACTTTGCCAATCGGTTTCACAGATATTTGGTGACAGCAGAAGAATGGTGAGACTCACTCAGGAATCTTGGTTTCCATTCCAGGCTCTGGAAGAGAATGTACTCTAATGGGCACAGACCCAATAGTACCCCTGTTCCCCCCAAACCTGACTCCTGTACTCTCTAGCCTGAACCTGTCCCGAGTTCTGTCTCTTTCTCCCCTCAGCTACTCATCCCAGTGCCCTTGCTCACCCAGTCCAGGTCTCGTTCTCCACACTCCCTGTCAAAGTCCCAGACTCCTTCCTGGGCTCCGTATCCCAGTCTCCTTGCCCAGTCAGACCCAGTCTCCCTCCCGCTCCTCATCCAATCTTAGTCTTTCCACCCATCCACCCCACACACCAGCTCCTAGCTCTCAGTCACCTTACCCAGTCATTCACAGTCTCCTCACCTGATCTCCTATTCCCAGTTTCCACACCAACCCAATCAGAGTCTCCCTTCCCTCGCCCCCCACACTCCTTGTACCAATCTACTCTCTCTCTGTGCCCCCCACCCAGTCCACCTCTTGACTCATCTGTATTGAGTCAGGCTGCTTCTTCCATGCTGGCTGGGCCAGGAGGAGGGTCTTAAGAATACAAGAGAGACGGTCTTCCAAATATCAGTTTCTGTGGCCTGATACCACAGTGACCGGCATCAGGCAGGAGTAGTAATTGCAGTGAAAGTTCTGCACAGCCCCAGCTGCCCTGGGATGGCACGTGCTCAGTCGCTCTGTTGGGGTGATGCATACACAGTCCAGTCAGCATATAGGAGCTACGAGGTGATGCAGCATGCTCCGTGCAGATGAAATCTTCAGAGAATCTAACTGGCAAACTCTAACAAATGTCTACTGAGTATGTTCAAACTGAGATTTTTAAAAGGCTTAAAACTTGGCCAAATTTGGGCAGGATTTCCTGGGAAAAGCAAAAAAGCACGTCTCTGACACCAGGGTGACCTCCCACTGCCAAACTGTTCTACGGCATGGAGGCACGAGAGCGTCTCAATTAAAAAAAGAAAACAAAAACCAAACAAGACCATTTTAACACAGGCAAAATAGGGTATTTTCCCCTCATTCTCAAAAACAGCTGAACCATTTTGGCTGAAACTTTAAAAAAGAAAAAAATCAGCTTGAGGCAGACACCTGGCACAGAAAATTTCAGCCTGAACAGTTGAAGTTTGACAAAATTATAAGCAACTGAAAACAGGGTCTTAAAATCAGAAGCATAGGGCAACTTTCAATATAGGCAGCATTAGCAATTCACTGTGTCCATAAAACCAGTGAAATTTGCCTCCAAGACATTTGTGAAAAATTCTCTTTGTAGTATTCTCTGATGTGTTTCCTATTTTTTCATCTTGTTTGTTATATTTGTGACTTGGACCAGCAAGAAACAGCACTCAGCCACCCACTCTAAGCAACATTTGGCTTCCTTGACTAGCGTTGTGTGTGCCTCATGCACACACCTATACCTATTCCAAATGTACTGATATCTCAGATGCTTATCATGAAGAACATTCAGTTACATAACTTTATGTTGCATTTGCTTTTATCTGGCTTTTTATCACGCCACCTTTTTCCATTAACCATGTCTGAATCATCCTCTCAGATTTTGAAGATTCAGCTGAATTTGGCATGCATATCCCTACTGTTTCAGAGTAACAGCCGTGTTAGTCTGTATTCGCAAAAAGAAAAGGAGTACTTGTGGCACCTTAGAGACTAACCAATTTATTTGAGCATAAGCTTTCGTGAGCTACAGCTCACTTCATCGGATGCAGTGAGCTGTAGCTCACGAAAGCTTATGCTCAAATAAATTGGTTAGTCTCTAAGGTGCCACAAGTACTCCTTTTCTTTTATCCCTACTGTTGATATAAATGAGGACAGAAGCCACAAAAAATTGGGACAAAAGTTCTCATAGGGGATGAAACAAAGAAAGAAATATTTCTCTATCTGTACATTTTAAATTTAAAATAATCCACACTAAGCAGTCTATTTCCAGGTAATAAGAGAGCTACAGGAACTTACACATTAGTGGCATGCACATTTTTTCTTGCTTATAGTAATCATTTTTGCTTATGAAGGGGTGCTATTCCACTTTGGCTATGTCTATATTGCGAGCTAGGGATGTGATTCCCTGCTCTTGTCCAGATACTCAGAGTAGCTCGATGAGAGGTAGTGCAAATAGAAATAGTACCGTAGTTGGGGGAGCATGAGAAGCAGCAGCAGAGGCACGGCTGTGCTGTGCCAAGGCCATACCCACGGTTTTCAGGCAGGTTTGTACTCAGCACAGCTCAGTTATGCCTCCACTGCTGCTACCTAGTTCATAGTGTAGACAAATCCTATATAAAGGAAGTAAATAGGTAGAGCTGGCTTTCAGGGTATTAGCTACTCAAATTATGACTGGAGTAGGCACGTCTGCTCCAGGCACACCTAGTTCTTTGCAACTACTACTGTAATTTTAAGGGAATACTGCTGATACAAAGGATTCTGTGGCACATGGTTTGAAACAGGGCTCTGACAATTGGGTTCAAAGTGTAACCAAAACATAAACATTGGTCACGTATTTTAATTTATTTTTCTTTGGACATCAGGAGCTCGAATCATGAAGAGACTTGAGTGTCGTAGCACCTAACTTTTAGGCTCCTTGATGCCCAGGTGGAATTCACAATCCTGAGTTAGGAGACCACACTCCCTGCACAATGCATGGAGAAAGTTAGACACCTAAGAATGGGATTCACAATAGCCAGCACACTTAGCCACCTAAGCTAGACAGTAGGAAATGCCAGAGAGAGGGGTGGGGCTTGGGAGACCTTGGGTCCTGAATAATATTGCTGCGTTCACTCCTGCTGCTACTGCCATTGCAACTTCCCACCCATTTTACTGTCAGATGCACCTGTTTCTAGTGCTGGGACCAAATCTTCTGCCACTCTATCTGCCTGCCACTTCTTAACTGAATTTGCCACGCTGTTGCACAGGGAATTATAGGACATCCACATCCCAGACCGTGCTCCAAAATCCTGTGGTGGCTGGAGCAAATCAACACTGAAGCAGTCAGCAATGAAAAAGGCAGCGTATTCAGGCTGAGCACAGGCACAGCTATGTCATACAGCACCTAATAAGTCAGGAAGAGCCTGGCCAGTTGCAAGGAAACCAGGGAAAATGGCAGGTTTTGCTAAAACCATCTGGAACACTAGGAACAACCTTTGACAAATTTACTTGCTACTTGCAAGTATGGCACGTTAAGTGACGTGTTGCTTACAAACACAAAAGGAATTTAACCTCAAATGGGGAGGGAACCTCTCCCAATAGAACTGAATGGAGTTATTCTAAATTTACGTGAGTAGAGCAGAATCAGGTGCAGTGTTTTTAAACTCAGTATAGTCTCCAGTAAACACATGCACATTCATACTTACTTGCTACTGATACTAACTGGACACCTAGCTGCTCTCCTACACTGCTGATGCCTTCTAACTCTTTCTCCAGTTCCTTTTCCTTTTCTGCAGATTTTCTTACTAGGAGAGGAAAATGCTGCCCGCCTTAACAAAAACATTTAATTTTCTCCTGTTGCTGTTAGGCTCCAATTGCTGATCAAAACTGCAACTGCACTATTTATTCACATTAAACTACATCATAAAACCATGGAACTTAAACACGTAACCCTTCTGCCAGGTGTTGTTGGCAGCAGAAGGGGTCAGGTTCAAATATCCAGGGGTTCCTCTTAAAACTAAATACTACCAGCTCCAGCCCCTTCCTGAAATCTTGGAAGAACTAAATACCTTCCCTGCATGCCTTTAATAGGCAATATTTCTCCTCTCACAAGCACTGAGTCTGTGTATAAAACAAAGAAAACTTTATTGGGGGAAAAGGAACTCAACATTATTTTTGGACAACACAACAATAAATCACTTGTATGTTTAAATGAATATTAGGTAAAACATCCAGCCCCTCAGCATCTTAGGGAGTAGCCCTTTGCCTCAGTTTGGTATGACAGTCCAAAAGACATATGTTGTTTTGACTCCTCACTTCTTCCTCTTCTCGTTCCATGCACCCTACCCACGGTTTGTGGTCAGTGGTTAGTAAAGTCTCACAGCCCAGGAATGCACTCAGGCAGGTCCATCTTCTGCCCCTAGGGAAAAGAGCTGTCTGGCTTCCATCGAGAGACACCTTGCGACTGCCCCTGTATCATCTCTTGCCATGCCACTGTCTCTATTGGTGATGCCATCTCTGTGCCATCACCTTTAACTGCCTCTGCATCATCTCTCCACCACATTTAGCCATGATGCGGTCTCTGCAGCATGATCTCTTGCCATGCTGCCACTTCTAGCTCTGATGCCATCTCTGTGACATCATCTCTGACCATGCCACTGCCTCTAATTCCAGTGTTGCCTTTGTGCCATCATCCGTTACTGTGGTTCTTCGAGATGCTGTAGTCAGTGTGGATTCCACTGTAGGTGCACGTGCACCCTATGTACACAAGATCAGATTTTTTTAAAATAGCAGGGGCTACACAAGTACCCTGTGCCTCCTCATGCTCCTGTGTAAGGGAACAAAGGGCATGGCAGCTGCGCTCATTCCCTCACATTTCAAAGCCTGTGTTAACTAAGAACTCTGAAAAGCTGGAATGGAGAGTGGTTGTGGGTTCTACATTGACTACAGCATCTCAACAAATCACAGTTATTGTAGGGTAAGTGACCATTCTTTTTTCTTTGAGTACTTATCACTGTGGATCCCTTGTAGGTTATTTCCTGGATCCCCTCAGGAAGGCAGGAATGAGAAGTATCAGCTGCCTCAGTGATTATAAAACTGCTCTCCTGAACATGACACCTGACTTAGCAGCTAACTCCAAGACGTCGTGTTTGATAACAGGTCAGTGGCTTACTCCATATCACCACCTAGCAGATCTCTGATACTGGCACATGTCTGAAGCAGGCATAAGAGTCAGCTGAGCTGCAATGAAATGAGGCACACTAGTCAGCTGGTAACAAAAGGAGATACATTCTGTAATCCATGGCAATATCTTTTGAAATGAGGGAGCCTGGCTTTTGAATGCCCAGCTATAGCCAGAAATCGATGAGTTGACAGTCTGAATAGTTTAGTCCTGTGCGTATTCCAAAGCAGAGTCCTGGATACATCTAGTTTGTGTAATTTCTTTTCTTTCTCAATGCTAAATATGGTTTCAGGAAGAATCCAAGTAAATTGATGGACTGCTTTATATGAAATTCTGAGACCATTTTGGGGATAAGTTTCTAGTAAGGTCTCGCACTGCCTTGTCCCCATGGAATGTTGAAGAGGAGGGTCAGCCAAAAGCGCCTGAGCTCACTCACTGTTCTGGCTGAAGTAACAGCTACTAGGCAGATCATCTTCAGAGCGAAGTGGTATAAGAAACATTCTGGGAGGCTCAAAACGAGACTTCACGAGTCTCAGGAGGACTGTATTGAGGTCCCAAGCAGGACTCAGTTCTCTGACTGGGGGATAAGTGTGTAGTAACCCTTTAAGGAACTTTGATACTGTGGGATAAGAGAAGACTAAGCATGATTGCACAGCTGACTGACGTGCTGACATCGATGCAAAGTGGATTTTAATAAAGCTGAGCAAAAGACCAACCTGCTAGAGGTTTAATAGGTAGTCAAGAATCTTCAGTCTTGAGGCTTGTATTATAGGCAGCTCAGAAAGACCTGAACCTATTGAGGACCTCTCTTTTTGAAAAGTGCATTTTTATGGTAGACATCTTCCTGCTTTTTATCAGGATTTCCTGGACCTGTAGGCAGCAGTCCCTATCTGTAGTCCTCAGGTGCACTAACTTCAGGTCTGGATGGAGCATTTGGTTGTGGTTCTGTGAGATCAGATCCAGTCTGTCTGGGAGCTGGATGAGACGCTGAATAGACATCTGCAGTAGATCTGGCAGCAAAGAACTGCCTCAGCCAACATGGAACTACCAGAATGATAGTGGTTTTGTCTTTTTTATCTTCGAAATCACCCTCAGAATCAGGGAAATTGGTAGAAAGGAGCATAGCAAGCCTCTGTTCCACTGATGGAGGAAGGCATCCAGTAGTGACCCTGTACTCAGGCTTCCTCTAGAGTAAAAGTTCTGACATTTTGTATTGTCCTTGGTGGCAAACAAGTCTAGTGTGGGAGATCCCCACTGATCAACTAGCTCTTCTGTGATGGATCTGTGCAAGGACTATTCATGGGTAGTCACTGATAGCCTGCTCAAAAAGCCTGCTAAATTATTGCTGACTCCTGGGAGACAAAGGGTCATTGGAGTTATCCTATTCTGATGGCACTAATTCCAGAGGTCAAAGACTTCCAGGCAAATGGGTGTGGATCACTCATCCCCTCCTTTCTTATTTATGTAGGGCATGGCTGTCATGAGGTTTTTGAAGATATGCACAATTGAGTTTTGGCGGCCCAGTAGGAATGTCATGTATGGCAGTCTTATGGTTCTGAGCTCTAGTTTATTTATGTGTAGCTCCATGTCGCTCGGGAACCACGGTTCCTGGATTTGTAAATGGCCCAAGTGAACTCCCCAGTCCGTCTATGATTAGTGTCTTTGTCAGGGAGTGGAATGAAAAGGGGACTCCTTTCTATATGTTTGAATTCTAACCGCCAGCCAGCTCTGCTATGATAGGATGGGATACTAAGATCTTCTTGTCTATTGGCTGTTTCACAGAAGGACAGACTTAAAGGGGCCACAGGTGAAGTCTGGCAAGCAGTAAGATAGCTCGGGGAGGGTTGTGTGTGCACCACCCTTTGTGGTCTTTCAGAGGAACACAAGGAGGCACAGGGCACATGAGCAGCCCCAGTGGGCACTGCTATTAAAAACAATCCAATCTTGAGTGCATGGGGCATAAGTGCACCTAGAGTGGGACCCACACTGACACATACTCAAAGAAGAACTAGTAGATAGAGATCTCTTAGGTACTTTTATGGCCCCCATCACCATAAAATCAGAGCACCTCACAATCCCTAATGGATTTATTCTCACAACACCCCTATAACATAGGGAAGCATGGGGCCATTCTTCCTCTATTGGCCATTTTTGCAAAATTGACAGGTATAGGAGGACTCTATAAACAGAACCAGTCCTGGTGTTCAGGACATAACATCAGCATTCCTATATTATGGATGCCTAATGCCAACTGTGAAATCAAAAGGAAACTTTCCACAGAAAAGAGTCAGCTACATGGATATTCCCTTATATAGAGCATACCACGCTATATTTAAAAAGAAAAGGAAACATTTTATCCTTGGATTTTGCATATACTGTGGTACTTTTAAAAATTCCGCTCCCTATATAAACATCCATAAGGTTTAGCCACTGAAGTGGTTCAAGCTAAAGAAAACAGCTTAGGCTAGTAGGGCCAACTCTCTTCTTCCAAATTCTGATACCCTGTGTAGGGATTTATGAACTCCAGCAGGATGGGGATCAATGTATCTTTGTCATTTTTTGGACCATTTTAGGAAAGTGTAAAGAATTAACATGATCACACTGATGGGAAATAGCCAAGAGACATTTTATAATAATTCACCCTTAATAAGATTTGGAGATATTACGCATCTGCAAAATTAAAAAGATACTTTATCCATATTAACCTATGCTCTAGGCTTGAGGCACCAAAAAGCATTCCGGCTCCATTTGAGAGAGAGAAAGACAAAGACTGTGTTAGTGATGCACAGATGCTTTTTCATAGAATGTTTCCTCTACTGTATTGACTGGACTTGGTCTTGTGTTTTGCTACTGACAAATAAGTGGCTCCATAATTGACTGGGTACTAGGTCCAGTCTGGTTTTGTGTGAGCTTGTGCTGAATTTGGAGCCAGCTCCCCAGCCAAACAGAGGACAGACAAGTGTTTATTTCTGACCCTTAGAAGGTGCAAGGCCAGTGGAGTAAACTTTTAGTTTTCTAATAGGGCAACAGAAAGGAATTAATCTGTTGCTGTCTCTGGGGATTTACAGGTGTTAAGTTAGCCACTGGAGGGCTCCTCTGGTGTTTTCTGAATGAGATAGAAACCTATTGCAAAGTACAGTGAAAATTTTTACAGCAAAATCAAATATAAAAACTGAGATCAGTTAAAGTCATTTTCTTAGTCGATAGCCAGGTACTCATACACACAAAATATAAATTACAATATTTTCATGAAAATACACAGTAATATTTGATAAATTAAGTACTGAAAATAGTGAAAAGACAATAAAACATGCAAAAATTCTAAGAAAATTAAAAGATTAACCACGGCTACTCTTCACCCATGATTTGAACATACTACCTTTGTACGATAAGAAAAGATAGTATCCAGTACTAGACATACAATATGTCATTAGCATGCAGTGAAATTCAGAGGAACTATTTCTCAGTGGAAATGTATTGAAAATCACAAGGAAAAATTAATTAAAAAATCAAATATAAGTGATACTGAATACATTCATAGGTCTATTTGTATACATGCAAAACGTCATGCTAATTAAATATAGTATAATTTGTATTTAACTTCTTCAATCAGAGCGTGAGGAGGAGGAAAATTTCTAACATTTTAGCCATGTGTTAAAGTGGGGCAGTGCATGGCAGAATACACCTCCATCTCCTACTTATTGTAAGTAATTATTAAATAGTTACTGCTCCAGCTGATTTGGCCTCAGAGAATGCAGCATTTGCATTCCTAAACCATAATGTTATTGTGATGCTCCATTGCAAATATTATGACTCTCCAACACAATCATACAACACTATTACACCAGAGGATTAAATGTTGCTCTCCTTACTCATCTAATCCCATTGAACTCAATGGGACTACTGAAATGAGTAAAGCAAACTGGGGGTATGTGGAATTTGTGCCCTCTACAGCCTTTTGGAAATGCCTGTGCTTTAACTCCTGATTTTATCTTTAAATAACTTCATAAATTGAGTACTATTAAAATTATTTTATTTGATGGGATATTTGTGATTTGGTCTGTGCCCAAAAGGAAAAAAGAGCTAAAGTTTAGTGTTTTCAGGGCAATATCCTACCAAGTACAGCCCTACAGAGATAGAAACAGCACTGCTTTCTCTAACTTAGTTCAAGTCACTACCATGGCTGTCAATGTGAGATAATCAGTACAGACCATCAATAGCAAGTTTATTGTAACCCCACTCTATGATTTTTTTAAAAGGTGCTGCTTCTGGTTCCATCTGTTATACAAATCCTTTTCAAAACTTCACTCTTCCTCTCTGATTTGTGGCCTGATTCTTACTCATACTGAGTATTATTTTACCCTGTGAACAATCCCCCTGAAGTAATTTACTATCCAATAGAGTTAGGATGCAAGAATCTAGCCCTAAATATTATAAGCAGTAATTATTCCTAAGCTGCAATTTGTTGCTCAGACCTCCCAGATAACTGAGACAGAGACATAGATTAAGGGGGGGAAATCGCCTTTAACATGACCCAGCACAATATCCTGCAAAATTTTGCTACCAAACATTACAATTTGGGAGAGACTGGATATAGGGGTGTTGCATTCCTGGTATTTTCCCAACAAAGGAAAAATATATTTTCATTTTGTCGTGGAGATTTATTTATTTATTTTGTGGGTGGGGTATTTTATTTTTAAATTAAGAATGAGGAAGGAGAGCTGATAAAAACCTTGGCATCTCTTAAAGATGTTTTATATATTCTCTGCCATCTAAAAATTCTCTGCAGCACATTCCACTACCTAATCCAAAAAAAGGACTGAAATGCATCTTCAACTGCAAAAATATGAATGCCAATACTCCCAAATAGAACATTTTATAGAAGTGTTCCACTAAGAAACACAAGAAGCTAAAGAGAAAAGAAAGTAAAAATACTCTGTCTTTTAATAAAACATGCTACTTTAGGGAAACAATATCTCCTTATCTCTCTCCAACCACAAATATGCATTTCAGGTATGAGGCATTTATTGCAGCTCCTAAAGGCTCTGTATGATTGAAGTGCTGTTTGTCAATAAGTCGACTATAACAGTTTTGCTAAGAAGGATACTGAGTTTCTGAACAGCTTCTTGTATAAGCCACCCATAGCATTGTATAGGCAGCCAAGAAAAGAGCCTTTTGCTACAGACTCAAACTATCACTTACACCGGCTCTGAACTTGACAAAGGTGGTGGAGAAATCCCTTCTAGTGTATTTCAGATTCTCATTTTTATTTCATGTATTTTTTCTTCCTGTTTTCCATTCTTTTGCAGATTATTATTCTAGACTTGTTTTTCCCAGGTCACATTTATGTTCATTATCAGACTTATTTTTCATGTACGTACACTTTCTAACATTTACAGCAACAATTACTCAACAGTCACAACAGCTATTTTGTTTACTCCACAGTATCATTTACAGTCTAATTATTCACTGGTGACTCAATTGATCACACTACATGGCCCTTTATACAGAGACAATTCTTTGGGCTTCTCTATATCCTGTTTAGCATATCCTGTTCAAATAAATCAAAGGTAGGATTTACCTGTAGAAGGTTGGAGGGCCAGCTTCTCTCATCCCAAAGCTGCTCTGATCATTTTCAAGGTAGTAGGGTACCTGTTGGTTGTGGTGATGGATGAAGGGTGAGAGCTGTGGAGCCGTTTGTAAGAATACCATGGGGCTTGGAGGGACATTGTTCAGGGAATGAAACCCTCCCAGGCTGCTGGACCCAAATGATTCAGAAACCGGGGCATAACTGAGGCTAGTAGAGCTGTACACCGGAGCGGCAGTGCCAAAGTCATAAGTGGTGCCTTCTGGGTAGTTAAAAACCCCTGTCTTGTTGCTCTCCACGTACATCTCACTGAGCGACCGATCCAGGGGAATCTTCAGCTGAGGTCTGCTCAAAGTCTCCAGTTCAGTGCCTTGAATCTGGTGCAGCAGGGCAACTCCAGAGTTTTTGGTATGAAGGGTCATGGTCATTGTTAATGGCAGCGAGCAATTGGCATATCTGTTTTTACTGTCAGCAGAGGGATCAACAGCTGATAGTCCACCTGAAAAAAGAGCAGAACCTTCTGTCAGCCTTGGCAAAACTCACGTTAAGGAAGCACCGCACAGGTATTCAGCTGGTCTCAGCAAGGAGGAGAATACAATCCAATGCAGCATGAGCAGTGAGAAAATGCTCTCTTTCTCTCTCTCTGTCTCTAACTTTTAAGTACTCCTCATCTGAGCTAATATGCATTACAAAGGTGCTGGCCATAGGCCAAGAACTCTTGCCTTGCACTGACATTGGTTTAAACATCTCTTCAGAAACAATTAGTTTTGGATTGATACCAAATAATTGTTCCACTAAACTTTACTCCTATTAGTTGTTTAATTTTTCACTTCATGGGGTCCTGCTGCTCTAGGGTGGCGAAGGGAAAACAGTGCTTATACGAAACTAGGAAGACTAGTCCAGTGGTCAGTCAGCTTACCGCTTTTTATGCCCCCGCCAGGCTCCAATCTATCTCTGTTTATCTCTACTTCTGTTTGATTCATTTTCATGTTTGCTAGAAATATGTAATGTGTACATTGTAATGACCCTGGGTAGGACTACGCTGTAACTGAGATATGGCAGAGCAGAGTGTGTGTGTGTGTGTGTGTGTGTGTGCAGCCAGCCAGTCAGTAAAACTGAATTTAACAGAAATCAGTGGAGGTACTCTATCTATGTAGGAGAAAAGTAATATTTAAATGTGCTAAATTATAATGATTCCTGGTATTTAGCTGAAGTGTAAAAAGTAACATGAAAAGACAGGAGAATCCTTTAGTTAAATTCTTCTGTACACTTCTGCCTGCTTCTTGTACAGCATGTAAAATGAGAGCAATATAAATTTAAATATGAAACAAGACATCTTTCAGACCATCATGTAAAACCAGTTAGACAAAAGTCAGACAGACAAAATTCATGTTAATTACTTGAAATATGAACTGAATATTAATAAATCCAGCAGGAGGATGTTCTTCCTCCTTGTCCATTGACAAATACCTAATCCAAAGGGACCAACTTTAAAATAAATCAAAATGTTCCCCTTAAAACTATATTTAAAACTCAGCAAGAGAAAACAGAATTGTAGAGGAAAGGTGTGGCAAGCAAGTTTCATCTTGCAACTTATTCCCATATTATTTGAATTTTGCAGAAGCTACTTGTCTTGCATCAGCCTAATGAAAAACTCTGAAAATTGTTTTAAGTTCTATAGCAATGCTATAATGGTCTACAGTTCATCTGGCGTAGTAGGTTAGTGCCAACCCCCAACAGACGCATACAAAGCTCTAGATAACATGATTTAGTGATTAATGTAAATCCAAGCCATACTAAAATAATTCTACATTCATTCAGCCCAGCATTTGAAAATTCTGATCATCAAGTGAGATGGGGGTTTAAAAAGAAAGCACTGGAAATTTATTTTTATGTCTTCAACTTAAAATAGTTTCAAAACAACTTCACTATAAATTGTTTAATTCTATAGACAATACTTGAATCATAATATTCCATTTTTAGAGCTTTTGCTAAAAAAGCCAATGCTTAATCTGCACTTGCAAGATTTCACTGAAGTTGATTTCACTGAAGTAAATACATTTGAATCCCGGCACACATACAGAGACAGCAGCATACGTTTAAATATATATGTACTTGATAGATTCCTCCCACCCTTCCCTTCCAGCTCAAATGTCAGGTTATAGACTTTGATCAAAGAGATAACAGTGTTTAAATAAGGCTGAACTATACAAGTACCTGGTAAGAAAAACATCAGACAATCATACCCAGCAGAACAGCGAGAGTCTTCCAGGAGATATTCTAAAAATATGCCGAAGTGTGTAAATGCATGTGTATTAGAGGGAGTGAGAGAGAGAAAGTGCGTGTGTACGTGTGTGTGTATTTACAAGGGCTCGTGAAGCAGCAGGCAAACACAGCTCTCAACATCTTCCTGAACAGAAGAGCCAGTAGCTCTGTGCCACAGGCTATAACGAAGGGCAATTAGAAGTTTAAGGTAGGCTACTGCCTACAGAGTCACTTGGTGCATCTCTAATATTTAAAACACAATACTGTCTAACATACTGTGGTATTATATTGCATAATCTGAGAAACAATGTGACAGTATCCCAGAGGAAGAGTAGCATTTATTTTTACAACATGCTGCAAGAGGGACTCTAAGGCTTTATTTGAAATGTTGTGAGATCTATTGTATCATTATGTAATAATATATACTACATTATAATACATATATAGAAGAGAGCAGATTTAAGGTTAAGCACACAAACTTAACTTTACCACACCACTTCCTGACTTTTAAGTATTTCACTTTGCAACCTAAATGTTTTTTAATACAGTTTTTTTAAACTGAATTTACCCATATACAGCTATTTGCTAGATAGCATTATAACCCTCCGTGTAGTACAGTAAATACAAACCATGGTGTAGGAACCTTGATTCCTTCCCTATGTCACCTTAACTCAGGTCTCTGCACCAGTTCCACATAGGCCAGTGTGGATGGCTGCAAGGAGACCCAGGAGAGGGGTGGAAACATGGGATCTGCATTTACATTGACCCAGTATCCCATGCAATTGATGCAGAGTGGCTGCTAAAATAGACCAGTAAGCTAAACTGTAATAGGTTGTCGGTGTTTGCCTGAATTACCCAACCTAGTCAGCAGATGCTGTCCTGATGCAAAAGGGTTAAGTGGGCTCTGCTGACTCAGTGTCTCAGATGGTTTGCTACCCCCACTTAAATATAAGGAAGGTGGGAGTGGCTCTCCACAGAGAGGATCTAGGGGGTGAGCTGAGCAGTCCTGTGGTAGGAGTCCTAGAAGACCACCAAGCCTGGAGAGAAGGCTCTGGGTTAATTGTATGATATTTTCTTTATTAATAAAGCCAAATGCCAGGAACGAGGTGAATTTTTGACTCTGCATAGTGTATGGACTTTGTTTGGAGCAAGAAGAACAGGCATAAACACATAAAACTAGTGAAAAGCCTTTGATAAACCCTAACATTTTACCTGATAATAATATTTGGCACTTGTTCATTGGTAGATACCAAAGTTCTTTACAGAAAATGTGTGCAAAGTAGCCCCACTTTACAAATGAACTGAAAAATTAGTAATTTGCCTAAATTTACACCATATCTTGCAAAGTGAAACCTGCCTCATTTGCTGTGCACTTTAAAAGATATGTACATTAACTAAACCGCAAAATTTAACCCGGGCACTTGCTGCAACACCTTCACTCCACACTCTGGTCAAAAGTACTTTAAAAATACCCGGTTGATGGCAGGTCCATTGGTTTCGGAGAGGATGCTTTACTTATTAATGTGCATTCAATTCCAGCCAAGCTAACAAACATCTTGGGACATGTCTACACAGCATTTTGGCAGGAGCAAGAATGAGAATCTCAGTCCAGATAGACAGACTTTGATTAGCAGGCTCATGCTGGCACTCTAAAAATAGCTGTATAGACAGTGCTTTGAAGTTGCAGTTTGGGCAATGATGGAGGGGCAGCTGGGCCAAATTTGAGTAGCCTTGTGACCCCTGTGTCTGCTTGGTCTCCCATGTGTGCAGTTCTTCAGCATCCAGGGGCACTCGGTCCCCCAGCCCCTGGGGAGAAGCAGAATAGGGGGCCCCAGAAACGCCCAGTCCCCAGGAAAGTGGGAGGACTGGATCTGGGCTTTGGTGCTTCAGAGGAAGGGTAGATGCAGAAGGAGGATGGGGCTTAGGGCTCCCAGAATGGCCTGGACCCTGGTAAGGATGGTGCAATTCAGCCAGACCACCTCTCTGGGTAAACAGCTTAGGGTTGGCTGTGGTGCAGGGGGGCGAGCTCAGAGCTGGGTGTGGGGCACGATCAAGGGAAGAGCATGGGGCTGCATGTGGGGAGGAGAGACCATGGGGGTGAGTGCAGAGGGAAGAGCTTGCAACTGGGTGTGGGGTAATGCCTGGGAAAAAGCCCAGGATCAGTGTGGGGCAGCAGGAAGGGAGTCTGTGCGGAGCTGAGTTCAGGAGAGAGAGCACGGGTCTGAGTGCAAAGGCAGTGAGAGACAGCTCGGAACTGGGTATAAGGGAACAGCAGGGGAGAGAGCTTGGGGCTGGGTGCAAGGCAGGGGAATGAGAGCTCTGGGCCCCCTCCTTAGGAAAATTCTGGTTGTACCCCTGGCATTTACACAGCATATATTAACAAGACAAGATTGGCTCTCTCTCTCTCTCATAAAATCTGGAGAGAATTTAGTTCTACAAAACTTCAGCGGATGAGATTTACAGAACCTCAGTGAGAGGTGCATTGGATTTTATCTAAATTTCCAAAGTTTAGAAGTGTGCAGACAAAAATAATTCTGGCTTTGATCCATCTCCAAATATGCCTGTGACGAAAAAGGGATGAAGAAAGTAAGGAAAGAGGCAACGGCAACGGAGGGACATTGTGAAGGAAGGGCCAGGTCTCTGCAGTTCAGGTGTGCCATGCACACTACAAAAAAACCAAAGCAGAAACTATCTGCGTACGCACACACACCCACACCGACCTTCATGGCGATGGAGACAAAAAGCCTATGTCTGAGATTCTGAAAGCAGTCTCGGAGACATAGATATATGTATTGCATAGAATCATAGACTTTAAGGTCAGAAGTGACCATTATGATCGTCTAGTCTGACCTCCTGCATAACGCAGGCCACAGAATCTCACCCACCCACTCCTGTAACAAACCCCTGACCTATTTAATGTTATAGGAAAATGTGTGGCTAAATCTTCTGCTGTACTTTTCAAATCCCAAACTAAATACTTGCTATTTCGGGACACTTCAAAGCTGCATTTGAAACTGCACGAAATAAAAACTAAATAGATAATGCACTAACTGAATCATAATTCTATGGTTAAATGAACATTGTTTACAATTCATGCATCTCTCATCTTGAGAATGTACAGGTTCTTTTTTTATGCGGATAGACAATCCCTATTAATTTCAGGGCACTGATGCAACCAGTGGGCTTGTAGCTCCTACAGTTCTGCTGACTCCGTTGGTGAAAACCTTGTTTCAAATGGACACATCATGCAGACCTAACTAACAGCTGCATTCACACTAAGCTTTGTCTCCTTTCCCCCACTGATCCAATAAACTCACCAGCGAAAAAGCAAGCTACCGAACCAAATTAGGATTTTACAATGACAGAAACATTGGGACATTTCTGAGACTTAGCACAAGCAAGAGAAGATCGAAAAAAAATACACTGGAAGCGAGAAACTGTGGAAGAAATGACATAGAACTCTACCATAATATTGGAAATGATGTTTCAGGGTTTCCAATCCTCTTTACATTCGACCCAGTATGGCTGTTCTTATGTACCCTGGAGAAGTTTTCTACTAAACGAAAAGACCTGCCGGAGCATCAGGCGGCGATAGAGCCTCCAAGTATGCTTATAAGGGGGGAAAAAACAACAGTGTGGACATGAAGACAGACTCCCAGCTAGACCTGGTCATTTTCAACAAAAATGCCAATTTTTCAAACCCAAAACGTCTTATGAAAAATAAGCCAAATTCAACAAACTTGCTTTGTTCCCTGCTTGCTTGCCTGGTGGGCTGCTGGGAAGCCCAGGATTCCAGGGTCCACAGCTCAGAGGCAGCCCCATCATATGGACTGCCCCAGGATTGGGGAGCCCAGAGCTTACAGGGTCTGTGACTCCAGGGCAGCGCCACCATGCCAGTGATCCCTGCCGTGGAGCTGGGAGCCTGGAAAGCCTGAACCCCAATTCAAGCCAGGACTGACAGGGCTCTTAGGACTTCCTGGCTCCCTGCTGCAGAGGTGGGAGTCTGGACCATTCTGGGATGGGGTTCCAGGGCTCACAACTCCAGGGCAGCCCAAGAAGCCAGCAGCCCTGGAAGTCTGGAAACTCAGGGGTCCCCAGACCAGGGCAGTCTGTGCCCCTGGGCTGCCCTGGTGCCCAGGCAGCTTCTGACTGAAACTGACAAGAATTTCAGTTTCAGTCAGCAGCTGCCAGGATCCCAGGGAGCATATTTCCTTTCAGAAACACCATGTGTCCACGTTTCCATAATATATTTTTTTAATTTTCCAGTTCGTGTGAAATTTCCACATTTCAAAATATTTCATGTGAACCAGAAATCTCAAGTTTCAGCCAGCTGTATTTCTGATCCTGGAAAACTACCACAGCTTGAGGTACAAGATGAAAGTGAAAACAGTAGTCATATGAAAAATATTCAGATTACAGGATTCCTTGGAGATACAGACATGCCTAAACCTATTTTGTTTTTTTAATCCTGGCTTTCAATTTTATTAGGAATTCCAACAAAATATGGCAAATTCAGAATTGAAAGGGTATACTGCACATTTGCCCTTAAGTCTGCTGACCATGAAAGACCATAAACTTTATTCGTTTGGTTCGCACAACTATTAAGACAGAAATTGTTTTAGTTGCTGCAATTAAAGAAGAATCTGTTTCACATAACTGCAAGAACACCATGTTTTTCCAAGATTCTTCTGTTGCATTGCAGAGAAATCATGCAGCCCTTACAGCAGTGAGGAAGCTCCTCAGGATAGATGGCTAGAGATACAGCACCATCTATCTGTTTTATAAATCTTCACCGGAAAAGAACATAAAACCTTCACATCACCAGATGAAGCCCTGAAGTGTGCTCAGGATCTGCTTACACCATCAGCAAAGAGATAAGCTCTTCAATATATTATGCAGGGCTTATAATGTTTGTATGTTCATATGTTGATATGGGGGACAGATGTAATCTGTGGTTTCCCAGTAACATACTACAAATAGGGATGGTGCCAAAAGGCTTGGTCTTAAGATCCCGAGTTTTACATTTAAATTTTGGATTGGTTTACATAATTAAAGATGGTGGTTTAATTTTTCATGAAAAAAAAAATCTGACCAAGCAGCCCAAATGAAAACAGAGAATATGGGAACAATTATTTTTAAATAATTTTTGAAGTCAACAAATATATATTAGAGATTAAGTTGCCTAATTTTTATTATTTTAAACATGGTAGTTTTCAGAGAATCCTGCCACTTGCTTTTTTAGTAGATCGCAGCCTATTGTATACAATGTTTGTGGCACTTATCATGGTAACATGTTACTTTTGTTATATTCAAACTAGTACAGGGTGGGAGTGATCTTAAGTTCTGCACTTGGAACATCCAGGACATTTAGAACCCAATCAAACAAAAATTATAGGCAGGACTCACAGGCCTTTTTGTCAGGGAAGAGCCTTTTGCCACTTCCACGAAAATCCACCCAAATCTGGCCAAGTGCCTTTGAAAAAATCACAGTTCGCACACGTTCAGTAGAGACTTCTTCAAAAGTTTAAATCTATGAAGGTTCTATACTCATTGAGCATGCTCAAGCTTCCCACAACTGCTAGTGATAACCAGATTGCACATTCACCATCCCCACAGAGCACTTGAGCATGCTGCATCCCCTCACAGCTCCTGCATAGGACTGGACTGCTTACATGCCATCACCACAGGCGGACTGAGCATGTTCCAGCTCGGGACTACAGGGGTTCAGAAGAACTTTCCCTATAATTGCTGCTTCCAGCTGGTTTGCGCTGGGGTAGGGCAGAGCCCTGGAATTAAGACCAGGGAGCCTGTCTCTCCTGTGCTCTCAGTGCACCCCTGCTGAACGTACAGAGCTTGGAGGAGAAAGGCTCCTGATTCAAATGCCAAGGGGGCACGAGCCTGACCGGGGCAAGGGAAAGGAGTAGATTGGGATAAGTAGTGTGGTGAGACTGAGACTGGGAGTTGGAGGGAAATACTAGGATTGATTGGGCAAGGAGATTGAGACCTGGGGGGAGACTGGGACTGGCTGGACAGGGAGGCTGGGTCGAGGGCCCAGTGGGGGCAATTGGGCAGGCCAGGAAAGCCTTAGAGAAAATGACGCCCTGAGTGAACTTATTTTTGGCACCCTGGCCCCCATTGCCTCCCCATCACCCCGACCCTCGCTGCCTCCCCAGGCTCCCCACCTAACCCACATAGCTCCTGCTGCCTCCCTGGGCTCCCCACTCTGCATCAACCCTGGGCCCCGCCGCCTCCCCCGCCCATTGCCCCGAGCTCCCTTCCACAGACTTGCACCCCAGGCCCGCACTGCTCCTTGCCTCTTGACCACGCCACCCTGACTGCCTGCAAAGCTGGCCTTGAGGTGGGAGAGGAGATAGACCTGACATGGAGCTGTAGGTGCACAGACAGAAATTGAACTGGCTGGGCAGAGAGACTGTTACAAGGAGCTAGTGAGGAGCCTAGGGGTGGGGGGAGACAGACTGGATTAGGAGTCTAGGAAGGGAGTCTGGGTGGGAGGGAAAGGGGAGAGACAGATTGGATGAGGAGCTGAGATGGGGGAAATGGGACTGGCTGGTCAAGGAGACCAAGACTGGGTTGCGGAGTGGGAGGGATTGGGAGTTGGGGAGGAGACTGAGATTCAGACAATGAGCCCTGAGAAGGACACGCTAAGCAAGGGGACTGGGACTGTGATGAGAAGTCTGTGAGTGGAGAATGGGACAGGAATAAGGAGTTGGGGTAGGGAAAAGACAGAACTGGGACAAGGAGAGGTTGGAGAGGATGGGGCAGAAGGAGTCAGACTTGGTGGGAATAGGCAAAAGAGTCCGTACACACTAGAGCACACTCCCCTCCAGGGCCTCGAATGAAACCTAAGATTTCTGAATCTCTCTATTTTTCTGCTGTCTGCAAATATCTGTGAAACCTACTGACAAAGTGTGTTTCATCCCCCTACAGTGCTGTTTCCCACAGATGACTATGACCTATAGTTTAGTGCTTAATTTGTAATGAATGAGATGTTGGGGTTCAAGCAATTAGGTGCCATGGCTCAAGCAATTATTTTACTTTCATAACTGACGTAGAGGTGCCAACCCAGCGGTGCCGGGGCTATGAACTGCTAAGCCTGGGGATGCTGGGGCTCAGCCTTTTCAAGCCATGGCACAAATTAAACACTGTTATTATTGCTGTCAGTTACTCCTTATGCTCAAGTTATAGAGGTCTGTGCAGTAGATCTAAAGATTCCAACCCTGCTGATGAACCAGTTCAGTGTCAATATGATGCCACCCACTGGAATCTGTGTTTTCATTTTGCTTGTTTAAAAACCTAGGAAATTACATTTAAAAAGCTGTGTTCAAAGAACATTATTAAAATTGCACAGTTAAGCACTCAAAAGTTAGGAAATGCTAGAATTAAAGTTGTCTATGTAATCTTAATTCGCTTCTTGTATGTATGGATTTTGATACAATCTCTAATTGCATGTGTGTAGAACTGGGAAATATTTGTATTATTTTTTTATAAATGTCTTATGCTCCTCAGCGTATTTGTGTGATTTCTATCAAGGCTGAATGCATAAAGTTCGATCAAAAGAGGTAGTGAAAGAAACTCGGCAGGCAAGGTAAAACAATGGCCTAGACTACTTTTGCTCTGCCCTAGCCAGGGAGCTGGGCCATAGACTGCTTTTGCGCTGTCCTGTCCAGCAGGGCGGGAGCCTGACTGTCAGCAATTGCTCTGCCCCGCCCAGAGGGCTGAGCCTGACCGTGCTAATTCCTTGTTGATTGGCTTTCAGCTGCTCGATGGCGTAGCAAGGTGGAACAGCCTCCCTCTGATGCTGACAGGGCGGAACCACTCCAAGTCACTACACTCACAGAGATTTTGGACTATTATGAGAGCACCATAAACAATTCCTTAAGGAAATGAATAATTCTGTCCTCGCAGCAGGGTTTAAATAGTGTGTAGTAAATATAGCATTGTTCACACATTGAACAATGATGAAAAAACAAAATATTGAAGAGCTACTCATTTTGTAATGATGTAATTAAAGACTATCATAATGCATATGCACAAGAAGGGAGCTGAACTAAGATTGGCACAGGCAAGTACGGCATTTCCGAAGTTCTGAGTGCTTGAACTTTGCAATCTTAATAATTATCTTTTCACATATGTTTATTTTAGTTTGTTTTTAATAAAATAATAAGAATGATACACAGACATTATATATATATACACAAACACTCTGAGATTTTTTAAAAAAGAGAATTGAAATTGCCCACTTGCAAGAAACACACCTAAAAAGAAATGAGAACAAATGACTGGTGGGAAACTGTGAAGGATACACATTCTGTATGTCATTCACCTCACATCAAAGCAGCACTTTTTCTTAAAGAAGTTGTTTACATTGTAAACGTCTATAGACACTGATGCTGTAATATCGGGACTCTTAAATGTTAATAAGGTCAGTATTGACAGTACATGTACTTTAAAAAGTCAACTGAGATATAGACTGACTTAGATTTATTTTCAGATATATAGATATCAACATATAAGGTGGAAATTACTATGAAATACCAGACAATGGATTGGCCTCCTGAAATACTATTTCTCTCTTTCAATAAATGAAATCCAACTCAACTCCTCTTTTGCTGACAGCCCTGGTATTGACAAATAAAGACATTTAAAGTAGAAGTAGATAATAAGCAAGATAAATTAAGAGATATTAAATATAGGAAATTGATAAGGGAAGTTAAAGTCATCAGGGAAAACTCCACACCTGGAAGGGCTAAGGACCATATGAAGGAATTTTTTTTAGTGTATTAGAAACAAAAGAAATTTTAATAGTGATTTAGATGGTGAATACTAGATGGAGACGGTAAAATTGCTAAAAATGATGCAGAAAAGGCAGAAGTATTCAATAAATTTCTGTTCTATTTGGAAAGAAGCAGGATAATGTGTTTGTATCACATGTGGATAACAAAGTATTTTCCAGTCCTTTAGTAACAAATGAGGATGTTAAACAGCATCTACTGGGGTAAACATTTTTAAATCAACAAGCTGAGATAATCTGCAGCCATAAAAGAATTGGCGGACCAGATTTCTGGCACACTGATGTTAATTTTTAATAAATCTTGGAACATTGGGGAAATTCAAGAAGACTAGAAGAGAGCTAATGTGGTGCCAATATTCAAAAAAGGCAAACAGAATGACCTGGTTAATTATAGATTGTCCTAGATTGATGTGAGGTTAGCCAAAGTAATAGAAAAGCTGACAAGAATCAATCAATAAAGAATTAAAGGAAGGAATATAGTTAATGCAATCAACTTGGTTTTATGGAAAACAGATCTTGTCAAACACACGTGATTTCATTTTTGATGAGAATATAAATTTGGTTGATAAAGGTAACTACAACTATAATATACTTAGACTTTTGTAAGGCATTTGACTTAGTATTTCACAATATTCTGATTAAAAAACTATCACTACATAATATCTAAAAAGCATGTTACATGGAGTGAGGACTTCCTAACAGACCTCAAAATGTAGCTGTTAATGGGGAATCATTATTGAATAGGAGCATCTCCAGTGTTTCTGCTGGGATCAGATTTAGTGCCTGACACCATTCAATATTTTTACAATTATCTGGACGTAAATATCAAATGACTGCTGATAAAATCTGTGGATCACACAAAGATTGGAAGAGTGGCAAATAATTATGAAGAAAGGGCAGTAATACAAAGAAATCTGGATTGCTTGGTAAACTGGGCCCACTGCATTTAATACAACTGTCGAGGACTCGAACCCCAGACGGCACGGTTCGTTGTCAGACCGGAGAGAGACAGGCAACACAACCAAATGTAGGTCATACATCTGGGAACAAAGAATACAGGCCATACCTACAGAATGGGAGACTGCATCCTGGAAAGCAGTGACTCTGAAAAGGATTTAGGGATCATAGTGGACAAGCAATTGAACATGAGCTCCCAATGCAATGCTGTGGCAAAAAGGGCCAATGTGATCCTTGGATGTGTAAACAGGCAGCAGTGAGAAGGAGTAAGAATATAATTTTTACCATTGTATATGGCACTGGTGAGACAAATACTGGAATACTGTGTCCAGTTCTGGCATCAACGTCTTTAAAAGGATGCTGAAAAATTAGAAAAGTTGCAGAGAAAAATCACAAAAATTATTTGAGCCTGGAAAACAGTGCCTTACAACAAGAGACTAATTGAGCCCAATCTGTTTATTTTATTGGGGAGAAAATGGCTCTTCATTCTTGTAGGTAAAGGCATAACAAGAACTAATGTCTGGAAATTAATGCCAGACAAATTCAAATTAAACATAAGCACAAATTTTTAACAGAGAGGGTGATTGACACTTGGAACAAATTACTAAGAGATGTGTAGGTTCAGCAATAGGTCTCATAATAATCTCTGATTACACTGTTACCTACTTCTGGATAAGTGATTTTGTGCCTGATTGAAAGCTCACTGTAATCAGTAGCAGTCTTTTCAGTGGGCATTGGACAGGCACTAAAGACCTAAGAGACCCCCACCAAATTGGACATATCCTACTCAACTTTGGATAATCCCTATTTTGTCATGCTTATTATTTCACAAACCTAATTTTTTGTTTATATTAACACCCTAAAATTATTTTCCACACAAATGAATTTTATGGACTTACAATAGCCCATACTTCCTGAATAAAGAGGGATTTCCTAAAACAAGTGAATAAACAAGAAAGCTATTAAATGAGCAGCATGAAAACTACATTTAAAATGTTGACTCTAACCACTTGTAACAGGTAACTCATGCTAAAAAGGAACGGGGGATTCCCTTACCTGAAAAAAATTAATAGACATTTATAAGAAACAGAAATTATTCAAATTTGGGACAAAATCTGGCAAAATGCTGGCCAATTTATATAAATTCCAACATCAAAAAGCTATTATAACATAAGTCAAGTATAGTGCATTATTTATAAAGTGCTATCTCCAATTAATAAAATATTCCTGAATTCCTCTACACAGATGTGCACTCCTGAAGAAGTCATACTGACATCAAAAAATTCCTGCAGAAGATAAAACTCCGCAAATTAACAAAAAACATGCCACAAATTTAAAAGAACGACATCAGTTTAAATGCAATCCAAGAAGCTATTAGACAGCTCCAAACCAGTAAAGCGCTGCAGGCCCTCATGGATACAAACATAAAACTTTATAAGAAATTTTCGAATACTACAATATATTTTCTCCAAAATTTAACAGTGACAGTATTGACTAACATAATGTACAATCAGAACTTGCAAGAGAAACTAAATAAGGCTGTGCCTTACTACGCATGGGTCACTGACTTAATGGGACTAGCTGTGAGCTTACAGTTAAATATGTGTTTAAGTGCTCTGCTGGATCAGGGCCTAGAGTGACCAGACGTCCTGATTTTATAGGGACAGTCCTGATTTTAGGGGACTTGTCCCGTGTCCCAACCTTACATCAGTCGGGAAGCCCTTTGTCCCGATATTGGGACCATCCGGACTGCAGCTGCGGCGCTGCTGCTCACCGCTTCCTGGGGCAGCTCCCAGTGCCCGCCCGCTGGCAGGAACGCCGCGTGCTGCAGGGGCGGGGCTTGCAGGCGCCGGGAGTGGGCAGAGAGCCCTCCGCCTCTCCCACCTGACCCGACCCGCGACCCTAGGAGCCAGAGGGACCTGCCTGCCGGATGCTTCCTGGGACAGGAGCTGCCCCAGGTAAGCACTGCCGGGACTCCCCACCTTGCCCCCGGCGGGTCCCTCTGGCTCTTAGGATGGGGGGGCTCTGCGTGCTGCTGGCGCCTGCAAGCCCCGCTCCGCGGCTCTGGCAGCTCCCATTGCTGCTTTTCCCAGCCAATGGGAGCCATGGAGCTCGCGCTTGTGGCAGGCGCAGCACGTGGAGAGTCTGGAGACTCCCCTCGCTGCTCTCACCCTAGGAGCCAGAGACATCCCAGCAGGGCTGGTGAGTGCGGCCAGGGATGGGGGCAGGGTGTGATGATGAGTGTCTGGGAGGTGTGTGGGAGTACTGGGCTGCGAGGGTGTGGAAGGCACTGGGCAATGGGGGAGGTTTGTGTGTTTTGGGGTGCTACACAGTGGGGGCCTCTTGGGGGGTGCTGGGAAGTGGGGGAGATCTGTGTGTATCAGGGCACTGGGCAGTGGGGGTCTGTGTGGGGCATTGTGTAGTTGTGGTGGTGGGGCTGTGGGGAAGGGCACTGGGAGGGAGGAAGGGAGGGAGGGGAAATCTGTGTGTATTGGGAAACTAGCGAGTGGGGGGTTCTGTGGGGTGTGCTGGTCAGCTGTGGTCGGGCTGTGGGCAGGGGGGCACTGGGCGGGGTGTGTGTGTGCACAGCACTGTGCATTTGTGGTGGAAGGGTTGTAGGGGGGCTCTAGGCATAGTGGATCCAGGGGGCACTGGGCAGGGGAGCTGTGTGGCGCAGCATGGGCCCACCCCCAACAGGAAGGGGCACGCTGGTAGCACAGGGCCAGGCGGACCAGTGTTCCTCTGGCTCCGGTCGGGGCTGTGCACCTGTGTCTGTCTCTTCCCCCACCCCCACCCGCCGCTCACCCAATGTGTCCTGATATTTCACTCTTGCGATCTGGTCACCCTGTCAGGCCTGAACTCTCTCCCTCACTCTCTGATCTTCAACTATTGCAGCAGTCAAAATTGGCAGCCATGGAAGAATATTTCACTTTTTGCTAAGCACTCTCCAAAACTCTATACCTCAGACACAAGATCTACTCCTTACTTTAGGGAAGCTGTCCAATCTTAAAACTGACTTAATGAATCTACAGTTATGCCCACCAGGGCTGGTACAAAACAGGTCCTGCCAGAAAATTTTCCATTACAATTATTATTTGCACTAGAGTAGCACCTACAGTCCCTAATCAGGAACAGGGCCCCCCCTGTGCTAAGCACTGTACATATACACAACAACAGGTACCTACCGAATGTAACCGTCCAGGCGTTATAAGACCAACAAATAAAAACAATATTGTTAAAGAAAACATAGAAAACATTTCATTACTACGTCACACATACAGACAGACCTGATAATGTGGCAGGATCTCACACTTTCATCATGGGGCTGTGTTCATTTAATAAAAGTAAAGACTACTTTACCCCTGTAAAAAAAAATCCTTGTGTCAAGCTATTATACAATTGGTAAAAGAAAATACAAGGGGTTTAGGATTAGCATTAGTAAATTGTAATTGTTGAAGGAAGTCGAGGTTCTCACCCTGACACACCAGAAACGCTACAACTATGAAGCCTCACTACATACGTTACGGGTATGGTAAAACTCAGTTCTTGCCCAAAAAATAAGAGTACACACATACACAAAACCCTCTATCTTCAAGTGCTTTCCAAGCACCATCAATTGTCATGAAGGACTGTCACCATCATCCATAGAATGCTTCAACAGTCAGCAACATATCATCCAATCATCAAGCCACCAAGCAGGGTAGCAATAACCTGGCATTGCTGGATGGTTACTTAAAGTTCTCTAGGTTGCCTCTATGCTGCTGTAGAAAGATAAAAATGCATTGTCATCTCTCAAGCGGAACAAATAGGACCTCAGTGATGCAGTAACAGTTGTTCTTTCTTGGCAGATGTTTGCTTGTTCAAGTCAGAGAAGATCAAAGGAACATTACTGGATGCCAAAAAAAAAGGTCAAAGTTATTTATTATTTCAGCATTCCCATTTCTTTATTTGTTTTTCTACCATGTTCATTGTTTTCTGCAACAAGATGGAGTTCTTTCTGAAGTAGACAGCTATCGTCAATAATGTAGTGCAATGGCTATTTTGCAATGTAAACTGTTGAAGTTCATCAAAACTGCTTGAGCAACAAGTTTCCTATTGCTAGGGGCATTGGCATGTACAGTTGCTAATACTTACAACCTCTGGTGCCATTCTTTCACTTACAACTTCTGCAGTGAAATTGAGGGCTGTTTTCAAAAATGCCTCACATTAATAAGAGCCAGAGGAGGAATCATTCAGGGTAATAATCTTCATGATTCAAAGCATAGGATTATTTTTTATCATTTACGTATTTTGGAACATTACTATACCATCCACCAGTGTAAGCCTATGCCCAGCAATTACTTAAGCCGAGGCAGCAAGAGTGATTGTCCTTTGGTTCTAGCATCATAAGCTCAGAGTTTGTGTATTTAAAGAAGTTTAAAAAGCCCTAGTGTGTACTCAAAGACTCCAAAACTTATACCCATGCTGAAGAATCACTTGAATAGCTGTTCATTACTGAATGATTTTCATATTTTCATCAGCCATCATTGCAAAACAGTTTGTTATTCCAAATAGTGGACAGAGTGCTGCACAGCACTCTATCTGTTGCACAACATCGCACTTGGGCAAACACCCACATTATAAAATCTCACACATTGTAGCTCATGTCTTGGAATATAAACAACTATTAAAAGTCCCCTTCTACTTCGGTATGGCCCTAACACATAATATACAGTTACAAAGTGTTTTCAATTGGTGCAGGAATTACTGTATATTCTATAGTCATTACTCTTGCTGTCAGTTAAACCACACACATGAGCAAGAGCCATAGAAACAGACTTGGGTAATTTTTTCCCCATAGAATTTGATACTCTTGGCCTACCCAACAGGGTCATGTTTATGGTTCTGGAATATAATATCTTGGAATTAATTACTTCAGGGCAGGTGGATTTCTCAGATTTGTCCTTTAAATCAATTTTATTGGTTTTGGAATGCCAGTTAGACAGTTGCAGGGAGAGGTTTTGGTTAGCTTTGCTCTATCTGATCCTTGCCTAATCTTTCAGTGCTATTTTGTTTTGTTTTTTAATATAGCAATATATTTGTGGCATATTCAAGTAAGATGGGGGAGCCCAGGTTTGGTCTGAAACCTGATATGTCTTGTGGGCACAATTTTGGGTGATTTACAATATCAGTTGGTTCTCAATCTTCAATATATTTTAATCCGTAACGGCACTGGCAGATTATGTGCGTATCCATACGTTGAATACTGTATCTTGAGGTTGTTCCCTTGGGGTGAAAGTGGGCACCTCAATTACCCTGGTCATTGTTCCTGGGGTGACAGCAGTCCTGTGGCCCAGTCCTGGGGTATGAGGAATAGCCCTGTACTTCTTAATTAGTCCACCTCCTTCTGGAGGATGGCCGGGGTCTAAAACAATCCAAGAAAAGAAAAATAGTTTCATGGCTCACAAGGAGCTAGATCCCTCCCTCATGCAAAGGAAGGAAGCAGTCTTTCAGAGTCCACAGGAAGTCTTAGCTCCCATCCTCCTACACAATCAGAGGCTATGACTTAGTCCTGGGGATTTCAACAAAAGAAATAAACAAGGCTGTCTTCTTATCTCAGAGGGAGTGGGCTGCAGTGCTCTGAAGCCATGGTTCAGCACAGTGCCCTGGTCTGGGAACTCTAGCTCTTTTTGTTTCAGACTGCCAGCCCAACTGTGCAGAGGTCCTCTCATAAAGGCCCATCCCCAGGTCTGACAGGCTGCTCAGGTGTGGTATGTTGGGGCTGACTGTGACCACAACAGTTTTTTAACCCCCTTTTCACTGGGGGGGGGGGCGCTCAATGTCTGAGCCAGACTCACCCACTTCTCACAAGAAGTCTGGGTTGCTGCGTACCTTTCCTGTGCAAAGCTGAAATTGAAAGCTATAGTGCTGGAGAGATAAATACCAATATAGAATGCAGGAATTCATTTCCTTCATCCTATTCCAGCCACTCCAGTGGAGCATGATCAGTAATGAGAAAAAAAGGATTACCCAACAAATATCATCTGAGAACGTCCATAGCCCATTTGACCATGAGAGCTTCTTTTTCAATTACAGAGTAGGCTCTCTCCCTCTGGGAAAACTCTTTTGACTTAGATATAGGACAAGATATTCCTCATCGTTCACTCTCTGATAAAGACCCGACCCAGGCAGGCATCAGACGCATCTGTTTGCAGAATAAATGTTTTTGTAAAGTTTGGATTAAAAAGGACTGGTTCTTGCATAACCATTTTAAAGGCTTCCCCAGAAGCCTCAGTCTAGTGGATCTTTCGGGTTACCATCCTTTATTAGATTTCTGAGAGGGGCTGCAAAATGGTAGCAAAACCAGATAAAAATTGCCAGTCGCATCCAGCCAGGCTGAAGAACATCTCATCTGCCTCTTTGTGTGAGGTATGGAACACATCAGTAAAGCCTGTACCTTGTTAATCAGCGGTCTAAATTGGCTTCCCCCATGGTAGATCCAAAGTCTTCTCAATTAGTGATCTTACTCTTGGCCAAACTGGCCATATGGCCAGCCTCAGCCAAAGATTGGAAGACTGCTCAGATCTGACACAGGCAAGTATCTCAATCTCCACCATATATGACTAAATAATTTAAATATGCAGCAGCATACTGACCATGGGCCTGAGAATTTGATCCATTAATTGCTGAAACATTGCTGTTGCCCTGTGCAAGCCAAAGGATTTCATACAGAACTGGAAGAGTCCTAAAGACAACAAGACAACTGTTTTCTCCCAAGATTGTGATGACAGGAGGATCTACCAATAACATTTTTGTAAGGTCCAAGGTGCTGATATATTTGGCAGATCCTAAATGTTCTAGTAACTCTTATACCTGCACCATAGGATATGCATTGAATTTTGAAATTGCATTCACGTTCCGAAAATCTATACAAAAGTGTGTTGAGCTGGGTTTGGGGATGAGAATGATAGGGCTACACCAGTCACTCTGAGACTCTTTGACTACCCCCAAATTGAGCATGGCCCATAGTTCCTCCTGAACCACACCCCAGATCTTCCAGGGTAGGGGTTGATGTATCTGGGATTGTTTTGATGTGGTAGTATATACATTCGGCTAGTTGAATTGTACTGCTTCTGATAATATCCCCAGATGGTGTCTCAGTACTCAATCTCATCCCCCAGTGGGGCGTATTTGTATAAATGCTCCTATCAGGTTCGAATCTGCCACTTGTACTCAGTCTGCTCTTTAGGCCATAACCACTTTTAGTGGTTATAGTATCTCAGTTTTTGAGCCACCATTCATGACCAGACTCACTGGGGGCATTTTTCCACCCAGAAGCAACTGCAGTGCATCTCCTCACTTAATGTCCAGAAAATCCAGGACAGCCATATAAACTAGTGAATAATCCTGTACAGCCATGGAGTCTAGCCTCTGATAGCCAGGGATAGGCCAGTCAGGTAGTGGGCCAGTACAAAGGCCCAGTGTTCTGGTGCCCATTGTTTGGCCATCCCCACCCATTCAAAGGTAATCAGAAATGCCTTGGAGTGATTATCCAGACTCATCTTTGTAAGTTTCATGGGTAATGGTGGCCCCTGGCTGTTCCCAGTAGCTGTAACCCCACCCCATTAGCGGTTGCACCAGTTGTTGTCATTGGTCTTTCTGCTGGGTCACCAATTCACATAACAGCTGCTGCTGTTGGGCAGTCTGAAACTGCTGCTGTGTTGCACACTGCTACAATAATTGTTGTTGAAACTGCTGCTGCTGCACTGCTTGCTGTGGCTGGTTCTCAGCTAACCACTTCAACCATTGTTCTGAATCCATAGTGCATTTGTCTACATCTCTTCATATGTGTTCACTTTCAATCTATTATAGGGCTGGGATGCCTGCTCCCCTTCTCCACTTGTTGAAGTTTATATCTCAAGGTCACCCCCTTAGGATAAAGGCAGGCACCTTGCTAACCTCATACATCATTCCCTTGCTGAGGGCAGCACCATGGTCTGGTCCAGGGTATAGCCCTCTGGCTGTACCTCTTAGTAAGTCTGCCCACTTCTGGGAAGATATAAAATGATCCAAACAAAAAAGGAAATAGTTTCATAGTGTGATCCAAGGACCTCTTGGTGTCAACTGGAAGAGGTCACAAAAGTATATCATGACCGTTGTGGAGAAAGTAAATAAGGAAGTGTCATTTACTCCTTCTCATAACACAAGAACTAAGGGTAACCAAATGAAATTAATAGGCAGCAGGTTTAAAACAAACAAAAGGAAGTATTTCTTCACACAATGCACAGTCAACCCATAGAACTCATTGCCAGAGGATGTTGTGAAGGCCAAGACTATAACAGGGTTCAAAAGGAACTAGATCAGTTCATGAAGGATAGGTCCATCAGTGGCTATTAACCAGGATGAGCAGGGATACAAAATCATGCTCTGAAGTGTCCCTAGCCTCTGTTTGCCAGAAGCTGGGACTGGACGACAGGGGATATATCACTTGATGATTATCCTGTTCATTCCCTCTGAAGCACCTGGCATTGGCCACTTCAGAAGACAGGATAGTGGGCTGGATGGACCATTGGTCTGACACAGTATGGTCGTTATTATGTTCTTACACAGGGTAAGGAATGCCTTGGGTTCAACAAAAGGGGTCATGTATGGCCTCTATGGACCCATGTGTCACACCGGTCATCATAATCATTGTGAGATGTATGTACAGAAAATATGTGAGGAATTATGTATATATTCTAAAAAATACGTTCCCTAGGTCAGTGGTTAAAAGCAATTCATTCAAAGATAGGGTATCTTGAAACAAACTTCTTCAGACTGAAGGGGGGAGATACTTATCACTGTAGTGGACCATTATGTATAGCGTGTCATACAACACAAGTCTACTAGCATACTGACTCAAATGTTAATGAAGAGCTTGCGGAGAGTTAATTTCCTTGTAAACAGGAAGAAGTGCACAGAGTGGGTGGGACCCTATTTTCAGGTGAACATCAGATGTCTGTTCTGGCATACCTGAGGGTGCAGAGACACACTCTGGTATTACTTCAAACTGTGAGGACAAGCCACTGACGCATTTGATCTTATAAGAAGGGATCTCAGCCAAACAGGCTGAAAACGTGGGGAAAAGGACCTGGGATAAGCTATCTTGTAGAAGACACAGGAATGCCCTGTTAGTTAGGTTTAGTCTCTAGAAAGCATATTATGATTTTGTTTTATATGTATCCATTTCTTTCCAGAATTCTTACTATATCACTTGAATCTCTGTTGGATGAATGGGAGCTATAGCTGCTCTTGTTTCAGAGTGACACCGCAAATAGGCTGAGTTCCTCCACAGGCTGACATGACATACAGGTTCAGCAGATTGGGGCTGATTGTGACTCCCAAAGTTCTTTAACCCCCTTTTGACTTGGGGGTGCAGGAGGAAGGGTTTATCTATTCCACCACAGCATATTGCAAGATTTGGACCCATGAGCCAAAAAAGTTTCCAGCATACAGAATTTTCACTTTCAATCACAAATCAATTTCACAGTGCACAAAATGGCACCAAGGTCCATTATTGGCTTAATCTATTTCTTCCTGTTTGGTATTTCTGGCCTCATTGCTTGTTGCTGTACGTTAAATGGCAAAAATATGTATTTTGCCTTTATTGTGAAGAGGTAATAAGCACCTACAATTATGAATAAGCACTACAACCTTTGAAATCTGCACTCTGTCTGTCACAAAACAGAAATGTATACAGAATCCAAGCAGTGGGTAGATGGAGTAGCTGTTTTAGCTAATAAAAACATTTCACCTACAGGAGAAAGTAACCACAAACATTATGGTGTTGACTGTTGAACACTTATGCAAATAATCCCAGTAAAATCAGTAAGACTATTCCTGTGAGTAAGCATTCACTAACATGAGTGAGGGGTACACAACAGGGCCCTACAACTTATTAAAAGATTCCACTGCAAATTATTATTCTTTTGCCCCATTTCTTTGACTACGCTAGCACCATACTGATATCAGCAGTTGATTTCATGACAGGATCACCCCTTAAAATTTATGAGGCTGAATCAAAAGATGTCGATACTTCAGATAAGAGATTCCCTAGCAGCAGCATCTGAATTGTAGGCAAAGCTGAATGACTGCATTAACTTCAAGTGCTCATTACGAGGGGATAAACTCATTCATTTATTTTTTATTTCCCTTATATGCCAATATCAGTGGCTACACTATTGCATCTCTTGGCCAACAAGAAATGTGTTTCAGAAGCTCTCAGTGCTAGAGGACCATAAAGGGAAGCAGAACAGATCTACTTTCCTAAAGGCATGCTAGGTGACACTTACGTTTTACACAAAGATGGCAAAACATGTCCATTTGCTCTAACATGCTTTTCTTTTAACAGATACTGCAATTTAAAAATATATATATTTAGCAAACAACTGGCATACATAAAACATTGTAAAGGCATCTTATGCCAACAAAATGATTTAGAAACTAAGCTAACACTGCCTCTGTAATGCTTCATTTATTTCTACTTCGATACATTAAAAAAGTATCAACCCAGTCTGTGGGTTCTTTAACACATTTAAAACAACGAATCATACAATAAAAATAATAAATCCAGCAGTTTACCCACAGTTTATATTTAAAAAAACCCTGAAAACGCCTCACCCTTTTAGTCTTTCTCCCTTTCCCAAAAGCTCAAGAAAAAAGATGGGCCTTGCAACATTATCTAAATGAGTTCACTTTTAGGGTATTTCAGATCAGGTGTGAGGAATCATAGAATATCAGGGTTGGAAGGGACCTCAGGAGGTCACCTCGTCCAACCCCCTGCTCAAAGCAGGACCAATCCCCAATTTTTGCCCCAGATCCCTAAATGGCCCCCTCAAGGATTGAACTCACAACCCTGGGTTTAGCAGGCCAATGCTCAAACCACCGAGCTATCCCTCCCCTAAAAAAGCTGAGTCCCCAGAAAGGGGCTTGAACCCTGAACCCTCAGATTGAAAGCCTGATGCTAAAATCAGCTAAAATCCTAAAAAAAATGAGTAGGTTCTAAAATCACTGGGCCTTTGTACAGAACATCTTCCCAGCAGCTTCCTCTTTGAAGGGATTCCAGTTCAAGTGTCCCTACTGACTCAACTGCAACAGTATCAAAACCAGGAGAGACGCAATCTCTCAGGAAGCTTTTATAGACCAACAACAACTTAAAACAACCCAGAAATCAGCTGAGGAACAATCAGCTGATGAAGATCATGTGGGACTGGTGTAAAATGATCCTAGTAAAATACTTTGTCTAATAAATAGGTGTCCCACATTGTGCACCAGTTTCAGTTTCCAAAAGGATTTAAAGCATAGCCCCATGTGAAGCACACTGCAATAATGTATCACCTCAAGATTAAAGGCATTCAAGCCAGAAGCAGATGGAAAAAAGAAAGTCTAATCACATCTGCTATCTGATCATCTCACAGCAGGTGGGGATCTAAGACGACTCTTTCATTATCTCAAGTGACAGATGATAGTTGCACATCCTCAAAGGGATCAGTAATGTCTCCATAGTATCAGATCATTGCTTTCCTAAATTTACCAATCTGGTCTTGTCTACGTTTGAAATGTACAGCAGCTTAGCAGTGTGCTGCAGCTGCTCTGCTGGATCGCTTCAGCGTAGACACTCCCTACAGTACCAGTTGGGGTTCTCTTGTAGGCATACTTAATCCACCGCCCTGAGAGGTGGTAGATTGGAAGAAATATTCCATTGATTTAACGCTGTCTATGCCACGTTTAGGTTATCTTAACTACATTGCTAAAGGATGTGGATATTTCATACCATGTTCCAGTCTCAACCAGATACTAGGTAAATTAGGCAAGATGGAGAACAGAGTTGGGTATCAGCAGAACACTGAATACTTCATGTTCTTTTTTCAGAACAGGAGTAAAGATGTTGTTTGGTTTGCTAACCAGTGGGCAGACACTGGGTTAGACAACCAACTAATTATGATTAATATAGAGTCCCCAGTGCAATTGCTGAATGTAATTGTGCATATACCCTGCACGCCACAGTGGCTTAAATAACTTGAACCAAATCTCTTGTAGATCACAAGTAGTAGCTCCACCAGGTGAGCAAAAATTGAGATTTCCTCAGGCAAGCCAGCTCCCTCACATGCCAAATAATCAACCAGATCTTTTATGATGGAGGTCAGTATGATGACAAGGCAATTGCTTCCAATGCAAATGAAGAGGCATTCAACGTGAGAGTCACTCCAATTAGAAATGACACTAGTTCAGTTATTTGAACTGATTGAAATTGGGGGTCCATATGCAGTTAGATTTTGTTACACTTTCATATCTAAATGTTCACAAAACGTTGCTTCTATCCCTCATGTAGTTTTGGATAAGCTAATATGCAAGGGAAAGACTTCAGAATGTATGCAATTGGCCGCCAAGTGAAAAAGGTCAGGCTTGCTACTTCACAGACCTAAAATTCACAGATGAGTGCAGATGTAAATAGTCGGTCAGAATACTGGCTGGTTTTCAGTGGAACTGAAAGTTGTTTAATCAAATTTGTCTTCAATTTGGCTTTATTATCTTCTAAAAATTCCTTGGGAATACTTGTAAATTTTATCCACCACTGGGCATGTAAGAAGGTGAAGGTAATAGTCTGTTCTCAGTGCTAAAAAAGTTCCTTCATACCCAAGAATTGAGACTTTTCCACATCCTGAAGCAATCTGCCATGCTCAGTTAATAGGAATCCTTTTAAGTTCACAGCAGCTGTAGGTGTTGATTGTTACCTCTCATCTCACGTTTTGTTGTGTGCTTTGCAGTATGTATTCTACTGTCTGGAATACCAAAATACTTTGCAATAAAGCCTGCTGAAACTATAGAAGCAATTCAGTATCAAACAGTTGTGCATGTACTTCTTCAGTGCATGTGTTGGTTTTGAAGTTTTTGTGTTCACATAAGGGATTTTCAAACTTTCTTTTGATCATGTTGCAGGCTCCCAAAAATGATATGTCTTTCTCCAGTGGAGCTTTTTCTTTAAGTTTGGCTCAGGTGATAGAGACTTGTGTTTTCAGAGCAGGTCATGAGTTCTTTCTGCTGATGCCACTTATGAGAAAATGGTAAAATCACAGTAAAAACAACATGCCGGCATAGTATGGTGTCATAAATATAAAGGGAAGGGTAACAACCTCCCTGTATACAGTACTATAAAATCCCTCCTGGCCAGAGACACAAAATCCTTTTAACTGTAAAGGGTTAAGAAGCTCAGGTGACCTGGCTGGCACCTGACCAAAAGGACCAATAAGGGGACAAGATACTTTCAAATCTGGGCAGGGGAGAAAGGTTTTGGTCTGTCTGTTCTGTGTGCCTGCCGGACACAAATCAAAGAAGCAAGCAATCCAATAACTCCATTAGAATTAGTAAGTACTAGCAAGGGAATGCATTAGCTTATTTTTGTTTTGGCTTGTGATTTTTTCTGTGCTGAGAGGAAGGTGTATTCCTGGTTTTCTTTTTGTAGCTTTAAAGTTTGGCCCAGAGGGAAATCCTCTGTGTTTTTGAATCTGATTGCCCTGTAAGATTATCTTCCATTCTAATTTTACAGAGGTGCTTCTTTTACCTTTTTTCTTTATAATAAAGTTCTGTTTCTTTTAGAATCTAATTGGGCTTTTTTTAGTGTCTTAAAAAAAATCAAGGTTGGTCTGTGCTCATCTCATTTATTCTCAAGCCTCTCCAGGAAAGGGGGTGCAAGGGTTTGGGGGGATATGAGGGGGAAGTAGGAACTCCAAGTGGTCTTTTCCCTGAGTTTGTATAAATCACTTCGTGGTGGCAGCATTACCTAATCCAAGGTAGAAGGGAGAATTTGTGCCTTGGGGAGTTTTTAACCTAAACTGGTAGAAATAAGCTTAGGGGTCTCTCATGCAGGTCCCCATGTCTGTACCCTAGAGTTCAGAGTGGGGAGGGAACCCTGACATATGGTCACAAAGAGAACCAGAGAAAAAATAATATTTACTACAATTGTTTCTCCATCTTTAAGAATATGCTCCCTAGCAGCATGAAATGATGTGTCTCTGTGCTTGCCAGCAGAGGGTCGATCCCTATAAAAATGCAGTAAAATTTAAATTGGCGGTCAATACTCAATTCTTTCCTTAACTCAAGCCATGGCCTCTTCTTTTCATGAGTTAAAGACAGAATAACAGTGTTAACTTTTCATTTCAAAGCCTCTGTCAATGTTTTCGAGTAACTTATAAATGTGACTGGACAGTATGGACTTTGGAGGCTTATCAGCTGACTGGCACTGTATGAAAGAATTATCACTTGAATCAAACTACAGAAGAACCTATCCTGCATCCACTTCTTACCAACAGAGAGAAAAGCATTGACAACGTGAGAACAACAGAGAAGGTTGGAACCATTCGCCACATGATATTTCAATTCAGCATAATATGACCGCAAAATGTGTTCAAGGGGAATACATTTCAGAAAAGTAAATTTGGGGGAATTATTAAATCTAGAGCCCAATCATGAAACCTTTACTCATTAGTGTAGTCCTAATTGTCCAGTGGAACTAACTGTGTGAGTAAAGACTACTTGAGTTAATAAGGGTTACAGAATCAGCCCCCTAGAAAGTAAAGTCTGATAGAAGGAAGTATTCAAACCCATAAGTGGAAAACAAGTGTGGGGAATCCAAGAGGATACCATAATTAAGTCACAAGAGATTACAATTCCTCTGAAAACGAAGAATACAGGTAACAAGGAAAGAGACTGCTCTAAGATCTGAGGTTGAAGAAAACCCCTATACTGTTAATAGAAAAGGGGAGAAGCAGTCCAACATAAACAGTCGGTAAAGTAAACCTGGCAGAGAGAAAAAAAGACAGCAGAAAGAGCACAATGAAGTTAGGCTAGCCAAAAGAATTAAAGGAACAAAGAGGATTTTAATAAATATTTAATGGGGAAAGTATTAGAGATAAAATACTCCTAATAACAAATGAGAAAATTAATGATTCAAAAATGGCCGAGATACAAACTTTTAAAAATCTATCTTTAACAAACAAAAAGTAGTTTGAATAATTAGGAAATGAGGAAGACTACCAAATTAGCTGTTGATAAAGAGTAGGTAAAAAAATCCATGGAAATTTAAACATACACAAATCAACTAGGCCAGATGATGTGAAATTTAGAACCCTGGTTCTGCCAATGCTTATACACATGCATTATTTACTCATGTGAGTAGCCCCTTTGGAATCTGCTCCACAGACACAAAGCAAGGTTAAAGCTGGCTTATGTACCCAGCTGAAGATTCTCCTTGCAGATCTCCCAATGGCACGTGTAGCCAGCCCTATATCACCCACCCTTGAATTCCCCAGTGTACAGCACATCAACAGCATGGTTGGGGAAAGAAGTCATTGCAGGAACTCTGGTGATCCCTGGCTGCCAGAACAGCTTTTTGAGGGCCACTGCAGCTGGGAGCAAATAAGAGGAGACCTGAGGTTGCTCTAATTTTCACCAGAGGCTGAACTGATCCTTTGATAGTTCCAGGAACAGAGAACGAGGAATAAATATTGCATACAGCCACGAATTAGGCTTGTGTCATAACACAGTCAGAGAAGGTAGCAAAGGTAAGGTTGTGTAAGCATTTGTGCAAACAATGTAAGTTTGGCATTTCTTCACTTGTGAGTGCTCCTCTCTGTGACCTCAATGATTTCTTTTGACCTGCTTTTTATTTTATTTTTAATTAATTTCCTGGGGTTTTTGTTGTATTTTTTCTGAAGAAAATATTAAAAATAAAAAAAAACTTTTATTAGTTCTATTGAAACTAGGTGTGTCGCCACTACATTGAAAACACCATGCGACTTGCACATTTGGACCAGACCCTAACTGGTATAAATGACTTCAATGGAGCTAGGCTGATCCACACCAGCTGAGAATCTGGCCTTTTAAAGTTGCCAGTGGCATCAGATTCCACCTTTTAACATGGAAAATTTATGTGAAGTGGGTAAGAGCTTTCCAGGAACCTTGGAGTGCCTACTTCCTTCACTGAGGTCATGCTTAAATGTGAAGTCAAGAATACAGGATTTCCTGTATTCTTACTTAGATACTAAACTAGCTGTGCAGTCATATGCAGTGAAGCACTTTCTTTCAAGCTGTTGAAGGAAGACAGTTGAAAAAAGTACTAATGATCTTTTACAAATGTTCTTGCACAAATTATGATTTTCAAACTCTTTTAACTCATCCAAACCAAAAACTATATTTCACAGAACATTGAAATGCACCTCTCCTCCCTCACAGCCATTTCCTTGCCAAATTTTCAACTTCTATATATTTTTAAAATGGAACTGATACACAAACTACTCTACTAGCTTTGAAATTAATGTGCATCATAAAGCCCACAAACAAGGGAATCTATATAATAAGATTCCAGGATTGTCATTCGGTAGGTCACTCTGAAGCCTAGCGTATCTGTATAGCTTGACTGAGGGCTCCTTTTGATCAGAATATCACCAGAGTGACTCATCACTGGATTTGGTAGACTGTTACAGTCCAATTTTTAAGCTTTCAACCATTTTGACTTTACAAATTACACCCGTGCAGTGTACAGCTACCATAAGGCATACCAAGTATGCCATGCCAAGAGTCCTAGACCAGTGTGGTAGCAGAAGTAACTCAACCAATCACCACCCTTATTCTACAGCTAATTTGCATGCAACAGTTTCATAGCTTGCATGCACAGATGGCTGATTACCTGACCCAACTGCCACAGTTTTTCAAAACCACCCACACAACAACACAACCAACCTGAAACACACATAGCCCCCCACAGCAGCACATACCCCTCATTCACCATCAACACAAGTCTTTCAGTGTAACTGATGGAAACAGCTACAAGCATGGTGGAGAGCCCTTTTTGTTCAGAATAACACAAGGTTCAGTCATCTCTGGGCCCTGGAAGAACCAGATGGAATGTTGTAGTCCACAGCTTCTGTGGCGGTTGGAATGTGACAGTGGATCAGAGAAAGTGAGAGTAACAGCTGTGTGGGATAACAAAGAAGTGTTTGTGCCTCCAGTCAGGGGCCAGTCCCATGACCAAACTTCGGAGAACATGTACAAACAGCAACATTTTTCACTGCAACACAGCACATGGAAACAAGACCCCAAAATACTACTTACCTATCTGGCTTTACTGCCGTTCCATATGATTGCCTGTTCACTGACACATGCAGCTCTGTGTTGTATTAGCGGGTTTACCATGTTTTGTGAGTGTGTTTCCTGGTGTGAAGGCCCACCACTAATACTGGAATAATCTGATTCTAAGCCATACAGGATTGGGCACAAGTGAAAATGGTTCCCACTGCTCTGGTATACAGTGGTACCGTATACCAAAGCATGGTATACAGTGGTACCCCTCAAAGCTTTGACCACACACAATGCCAGGAAAGAAGGCTACCCCCACCGGCCACAGAGAGGATAAAAGAAGGAGAACATAAAGTGAAAATTAATTGAATACAGATGATGGCTCCCTTGACCCAACTACAACATCCATGCCACGGCAACAGCTTTCAGCTACTGGTTCTAAAATAAAGCTGCCATATGACACAGGAGTGGCCCTAGCCATTTTGCTAGCCAGGTGAAAAACATTTTCAGCACTGCACCACCAGTGAGGGAGGGGGGGAAGCCAGCAAATCAGACCGGAAGGGGAAAAAAGAGCACAATCACATAGCAACTTCCCCGCTCCTCCACCCCTAGAACCAGCCCTGACTTTGCACATATAATTATCTATCAGGCAAGCTTGGCTGACGTGACATACAGCTAACAGGTGAGTGCTACAATGCCTATGCAAAATAACAGGTAACCACAAGGCTACTGGTGGATAGTATACTTGCCCTCACTAAAGTGTACTGCAGTACACAGTAATACAGATAAATATATTCATCTGTGAACTGCTCTCAGTAACCTCGTAACTTGCCCAACACACCTCCTAGGTTTTCAACCTTCCTATTTCCCAAAGCCGCACACAGCCTCTAGCTATGCAATTCCTCCACCCAATCTCCATCTAATAAAGTTAATAATATAATAATATTAACTTACATTTATACATCAGCTTTCATAAATGTTCTCAAAGTTATTTCTAAATATTAAATAAGCCTCACTACACCTCCTTGACATAGGCAAGCATTTTTATACCCTCTATATAGCCACAAAGAAATTATATGGCTTGTCCAAGGTCCTCCTAAAACAAATTGGTAGCAGAGCAGAGACAGCTAGAACAAGGTATCATGGCTTCTAGTCCCTTCATCTACCCACTACACAATGCTCCCTCCTTAGATGTCATTCACCAGGAAATTACATAGCATTATAAGGCTCACCTTTGTGGATCTGTATCTCTAATAATATTAATTAAAACCAGGAAATAAAAAGTTAAGGGAATGCAAATTTAAACCTCTGAAAACCAGGAAATACAGAGTTAAGGTACATGCCACCCCCACATCACAAATGTAACTATCCACTGAAGCTGGAAATAGCCACTGAGGATGGTTCAATAAGGTTCACGCCATAATAAGTAGACATGAGTACCTGAGGAAGGCACTGTTGTGTATATTGTGTTGTGTTCCAGATTTGAATTCCAGCATTTATCTGCATGTATTCCAGCTGCATTCACTGTGTTAAGGTGGTGGAGGAATTAGTTGGAGCAGATTGGACAAGCTGTCACTGTGATATGAAGAGACATGTATGAGTACCATGAAGATTCAAGTACGGTTCATTTCAGCACTGAGTTCTGTAGGTTGCATCAATAGTGGTGCAAGGTAGCCTTCTTGTCTTGGACATTGGTCTCTGGAGTTTAGTGATTGGTAAGAGAGGGCAATGTCTTAGGAGAAATCCTCTGAGCAAGCGTGAAAGGGTTGTAATATTTAGCAAGCGGGAGGTGGTTTGTGTGGAGCAGGTTCAGTGTTTGAGTGTAGGCTAGGTATTGGTAGCTTCTGTTCCCTACACTGTACCTAAACCCAAGTTTTGTCTTAGCAAAGAAAAGATGTTAGACTTGGTCCTACAGTGCTCATATGCTCTGTACTCTGAGTGTTCTGTTGCAAGAGAAGAGTATTAGTATATGTGTTCTCAGTGTGTTAGAGCATCATTCAAAGAGGGCAGAGTTAAGGTTATGTTGTGAGCATGGCATGTTCCCCAACTCTCTATATCTTGGTTTTCGGAGGTTTAAGTGTGTATTACTTTAACTCTTCCATTCCTTGTTTTCAGAGGTTTAAGTTCAGCTGAACTTGATGTCATGAGCCACCGTTTGGCAACCTTAACTCTGCTTTCACTGAGTCACTCTCAGTTCCATTGCTCAAGAAAGGGTTAAGAGTATGAGTCATGATTACATTACCCTAACTGCTGACTGAAGTCTTTAATTTTCCCTTTATGTAATTACTGATAATATCCTTAATAACAAAATCAGAGTCTCCATAAGGATTTTGGAGCACTTTAAAATCTAACTTTTAAAAGAAAAATTTTGGTGTCAGGGCAAATCTTCCAAAAGGAGCCCCTGCCCAATGTAGGCAAATCCCAAGCAATGTACACAATACACATTCTTGGAAAGCTACCAAGAGTTAGGGCTCAAACTCACAGTGCATGGGGGCAGCTCAAATTCAACAACCACAGCATATTACTTTAAGCCATCCACTTACTGTGACAAACTGCCTGGAAACTTTCTTCTGCCAACAGAGCCCTAGTCTTGCTGCTTGTCTGAGTCTTCCCCATTGCAGGCAAGTGCTCTAACCACTGAGTTATAAGGTGGGCCCCACCACAACCATCTCCTCCTCCAGCCAGATTTTACATGGGACCTGATCTGATAGGAAGTTTCCAAGCACACCTATTGGATTGAGCCCCACATGCCACCTATGTACCCAAATGCCTGTCTTCCCACAGTTTGTGAATCACTCTGAGGCTTAAGGAGATAGGTGGCCAGATGCCTAGAAGGAATCAGTAGTGTACATGCCCAGAGGCAGAAACGTAGGCACCGAGGTAACTTTTACCCTGAAAACGTAGGTGCTGAGTGAGTTTAAGCACTTACAGTGTTCCCCAGGAGTTTTGTGGATCACAATGGAGCCTAAAACTGGGACTTAAACACCTAAACTCGAGACTTAGGTGCCTATGAGTGGGATTTAGGCACCTAAGTAACTTTGTGGATCCCACCCTTTGTTTCTAAATGGATAGCCTAGTAAGCACTGATGGCACAAATATATTTATTTGTGCACAAATAACCAATTTCATATGAATAAAAATCACTGCCCCCCAAAATTTGTACACATAAAAAAATAGGGTTTCAGGTGGTCACAGTAAAGCAAATTGAAAAATGTGTACAAATTTAATTTTGAATGACATTTGTAAATATGTTCACAGATATATTTTCCCACTATTTGCTTAGCTCTACCCTTGAGAGCTCAGTCATCTATTACTGTTGCCTGAATTGAAGCAGCATGTTACCAGGTTTCACATTTCTGCCAGTCTGGATGAGGAAAATAGAAATTAACTCTCCCATATGAGACTATGAAAGAGCCCAAGTGCTTCTTTAAGTGTTTTTTACATATGAGGAGGCCAGTAAATACAGTAAAAGCTGTGTTATTTGGCTCTGTACCAACCAGAAAGCTCTCTAAACCAGCATTTCTAATCTTAATAGAAAGTCCGGTTTATAGTCCAGTTGGTGCGGGGCTGGCAGACTCCCTACCTGGCTCCACATGGCTCCCCAAAAGCGGCGACATGTTCCTGCTGCTCCTAGGCGGAGGAATGGCCATGAGGGGTTCGTAGTGCAGGAGGGGGTGTGGGGCTGAGGCACAGGAGGGGATGCAGGGCGTGGACTCTGGGAGGGAGTTTGGGTGTGGGAGGGGGCTTGGGGCAGGGGTGCAGGAGGGGTTTTGAGGTGCCGGATCTGGGCGGTGCTCACCTCAGGCAGCTCCTCGCAAGCAGCGACCTGTCCCTGCTGCTCCTAGGCGGAGGCATGGCTAGGTGGCTCTGCTCGCTGCCTCCACCCACAGGTGCTGCCCCTGCAGCTCCTATTGCCCATGGTTCCCGGCCAGTGGGAGTTGCAGACCCAGCACTTGGGATAGGGCCAACGCACAGAGCCGCCTAACCACATCTCCACCTAGGAACAGCGGGGACAGGTTGCTGCCTATTGGGAGCTGCCCAAGGTGAGCACCCCCCCAGATCCAGCATCCCGAAATCCCTCCCATGCCCTAACCCCCTGCTCTGAGCCCCCTCCCGCACCCAAACTCCCTCCCTCTTAGTTAACCAGAATTTTTCACTTACCAGCACCCTGCATTCCTCCAACATGCCAGATAAAAAAGCTTTTACTGTAATTGGGTTATTGGAATAAAGAAATCTGATGAGAAGTAGGGCACCAGGAAATCCATGGAGGCATTTGTTAGGGAGGAAGCTTGGCTCAGTTATTAATACACACAGCTAAGAGTCTGAAAAGCTGGACTTTACTCCTGACTCTATCTACCACAAACTTGCTGAGTCACCTTGAGCAAGTCTTTCAGCTTCTTTGGGTATGTGTAGACTAGAGTCTGTGGCCCGGCTGTAACCTAAATTTGCCAATTAACTAGAACACCTTTGTAAATACTAATCTAAACACTCCACAAAACTTTGTGTCATGGAACACATCAGTGCAGTGTTTACATTACGATGTACAATGGTAATGGTCCAATGTACGATGTACAATTGGCAATCAATTACCTCAAGTTACAATGGGACCACAACTCGAGTTAATCAGTTAACTAGACTTACAACAGGACCAAAATATCTAGTCTAGACATACCCTTTGATTCAATTTCCACTTGTGTGAAGTGGAGATAAGAATACCCATCTCACCTGGTTGTTGTAAAGCTTAATTCATTCATATTTACAAAGTGTATAGAGCTCTTTAGATGGAAGACAATCCAGAAGTGTTAATTATTATTATTATAATAAATTATTAGAAGCTTGCATTAACTAGCCAAGCATAACAACGTTCAGCAGACAAAAGACGAATCCCTCTGGCATCCATTTTTAATCAGGATTTTATGACGAAGAATATCACTAACATTACAGATGACACTGAAAAAATGCAAATGAAATAGCCTGTCACTCTAACCTCATTAAGGGATTGATTTTGATCTCATTGAACTCCATCATAGTTTTGCTGCTAACTTAAATGGGAGCTTTGTCAGGACCTAAAAATCAAAATGCAGATCAGGAAACTACTAAAAAAACAGGTGACTTTGTTTATTGGCCAATTCAGTTTACACAAGAGTAAGAAAAGAAATGGAATACACTCAAGAAAGGAGCAGAAATGAAGGATCTGGCATGGGAACAGATGTAACATGCACTCACTGCAAACACAAACACAATCAAAAGATTATTGCTCAGCATGAAACAAAAGACACAGAAAATGCAACTAACTGGAACACATTGAGGAGATCCACTGCACTAAAATGGTGACATAAATAGTGGTCAGAGGCACAGAGTAGGAATTAGGAGCACTGATTTTAGGACTGATTACTTGTGAAGAGAACAGTAATATATGGCAAGTAGCAGTACAGCTATATGTCAGAAGAGTGGATTTTAAGATCAATGTAGATGAAGATATCATTACAGTATCCCAGAAACCATTTCAGTATATAGCACAGCAGACATTGCTGGAGCCTGTGATAGCCAATGTATACATCCCAAAAGGGAAATTACTTTTGGGCTATTAATTTTTACTTTCTAGTAACAAACAACAATTTACTGTTTAAGATGCAGTCTGTAAAATGGGCCTCCGGTACCCAGTAGAGGAAGTAAACCTAGAGGTCCAAGAACACTGGTCTTAAGTTTCAGCTAGTTTAAACTGAAATGAAAGATCTTTTTCCTATAGATCAATCTACTTCCCATAGATTTGATACACCACATGGTGTGTCCTCTTCAAATGCTTCCAAAAGAGAAAGCAATCATTAATCAGAATAAAAAATATAAACTTCAAAGAGGAAATTAGTGAATCAATGAGTGTATGCCAATAACCCTAGAAGCAAAAAAGAATGGAAGAATAAAAATTTGAGTAGGCCTTAAGCTGTTGAATGAGGCAGTGAAACGAGAAAGATTTATGCTTCCTACATTAGATTAATATTGCTCCTAAATTAGCTGGAGCTTGTGTTTTCTCTTCACTGGGTTTTGGCTACCTCTGCACAATGACAGTGTCAGAATCACATTTATAACCCCATTTGGAAGAGTCTGTTTTCAGAAAACTTCATTTGGAATTGCCTCTTTAATTGAATCATCTAGAAATAATGTATGAGCTCCAATATGCTCATTAGTAATAATGGCTGTCTATGCCAAGGGGGACAGTGTGGATTAGTGAGAAATAGGTTGGAAGAGCTTGAAAGAGAGGAGTAATCTATTGGTGAAAACACACAGAAGCACAGAAATTAAAAAAAAAGCAAGCACAAGGACAAAAGCGAAAAACTTAAAGTATGACCAGTTGTTTAACTGGTAGGAAATTCAGAGATCCCACACCAGCGGGGCATCACCTAGGAAACATCCTCCCCATTCTCTCCAGTGTCAGTTAAAATGGACTTTACTGAGACATTCTCTTGCAGATGCCTATAAACCCACCTATCCTAGGGGTTGACCCTAGATGAAACATAGGAAGACCCTTCCCTCCAGCTTCTCTGTGTGTGAGACTCTTAGGGTATGTCTACACTGCAAATAAAAACATGCGACTGGCCTGGGTCAGCTGCCTGGGACTCGTGCGGCTCAGGCTAAGGGGCTGATTAATTGCGGTGCAGACATTTGGGCTCAGGCTGAAGCCTGAGCCCTGGTCCAAATGTTTACGCCACAATTAAACAGCCTGAGCCTTGCAAGCCCTGGGCTAGCCATGGGTGTCTAACTGCAGTGTAGACATACCCTCGGGGACAGATGTTTGGGAAGTCATAGCCCCAGTTGTACTGCCCCAACCACAGGCCCTTCAATTCACTACTCCCACCTTCAGTCAAGTCCTGAGCCCTTTTCTGGAGGGAACCCTCCTTCAAGAAGCATGAAGAAAAGTTAATGTAAAAATCTTAGAAGTCTGCTGGTTACTTCCAGGTGAATGTTACCAGGAGCAAGGATTTTAACAAAAACACCACACTTTTAAACCCAATGAAATGGGCCACAGCAGTTTCCCAAACAGCAAAACAAATCCCACCTCAAATAGTCAAGCTTTGAAAGCCCAGCTAAACACAGTCCTGCTATAGTAACCCATTTCCACAGCTACAGGTGACATAGGTAGCGCAAAGTGACCCATGGTCACAATGACATTCTTGCACCCACAAAGACGGAGAAGGTACATACTTCATGTTTGAAAACAATGCTGAACACTGTGATTAAAACTAAAGCAGGGCAAGTGCCAAGTTAAAAAAAAAAAGTGAAATCAGGGGCATAACAGTAGTTGTATGGGCCCTCAAGCACAAATTCAAATTGAGCACCCAACTTTGAATACACCCTTCTCACATCCTTTTCCTTTTGGTTTACTTATTATTGGTATTTATATTATGTTCATTGCCATGGTATCTGAGTGTCATCCAAAGTGACCACCCAAACCATGCCACCCCCTTCCCACTCCCTGGTGGTTCTGCCCTCCAGTCCTCTTTCTCACCACAAAGTCCCTGGTGACTTTGCCCTTCTCCTCACTTCCTTCCCGAAGTCCTTTGTGGTTTGGTCCCTCTCCTCAACACGGAGTCTCTGCCTCACCCTAAAGTAGTGATTGGCAAAAGAAGCTGCCATCATCTGCTACCTTCCTGGACAGATGGCTGCCTGCTGATTTAGGAGTTTCTGAGGGAGCTGGGGATAGGAGAGGAAATGGTCACATAGACGTACCTGCTCCCTGACAAGTAAGAACTAACTGACTTAATAAAATGGGTTGGTGAGATGCCTATAACAAGTTATTAGCCACTTCTGCCATTTCATGGTAGCAAATGGAGCTTCCTGCAGTAAAAGAGGCACTTTTCCTCAAGTCTGCTGGTTCTCTGCAGGGTGACCCCATTGCTTAGAGTCTGTATCTTACTCCTGAGATTCCTGCAGATTCCCCTGGAATCATGAGCCCCCAGGCACTGTTGCAGTATGATTTATCCCCATGAGGGAAGCTCACAATTTTGGACATATGGGCCAAAATGCAATTGAGCGCCAGAAGCTAAAATGCAACTCAGTTCAAATCAAAGACATCTAAGAAATCCTATCCCTCGGAACATCGTAGTTATACTAAGTATTTGGAATGGTTAACTATTTGAAGACATTACTCCCAAACATGACATCAGAGATCCAATTAATGCAGGACAGACAGACATCATTTGTGTGTTCAGATGTGCTGGGCAATGGGCTTCCAATTACGTAAAAACCTATATCACCCGTGCCAATGCTAAGACCCGCAGCCAGACAGGCATTGCAAGCAGTTCTGGTACTGTCATTTTAGTTCCTGGGGGGAAAGGAGTTACTTCACCTAGGATTAAGATCACTTTTTCTACAGTTTGCCAAGAGGGAGGGGGAAATTTATCTTATTTTATTTCTATATTTAAAATTAACTTTTGCATTAATTCAAATATGGGATCAGTAAGAGAGTTAAATGTAAATCAAGTTACCTTTCAACAATGTGTTTCTAGTTCCTCTCTTCATAGTGCTTTTTCTGAAGTTGTTTGTGTGAGAAGCAGACTTTCCCCATACCCCTCAGTCCCTTCGCCAGTTTCTTCTTTGTATGGAGAAATCATAATCTTTTGTGAACTCTGTCATTGTAAAATCCCAGCCATTCCCACAGCAGCAGTTTGATGTCACTAACAGGAAACAATGAGTTCTAAGAACGAGTAGGAAGGAAAAGAGGTCATTTTACAGGGAAAAGCCCCGGGTTGGATAACATATGGATAACCATTTGACCAGCCCGGCACAAACAGGTGAATGGAGACTTGCTGTCCCTAAGAATATGCTAGTAGCTAGGGATTAAAAGTAAGGGGGAATGTGCGAAAGCAAAATTCCCCTCTTCTTGGCTACAACAGTGGGAGATTTCTGCTTCCTCTCCCTCTCCTGAGGTGAGAGAGCGCCCCTTCCTCCTGCCTCTTCAGTGGCTGAAGAAATAAAGATTCCTCAGCTGGGAGGTTTTAAAGTGCGAAGATTAGAAGGATCTGGTGCCTGACTGAGGACCAGGGGACAGAGAAGGAAAGAAAGACAGCCTGCTACTCTCAGTTCTCCCCTACATGGACAAAGGAAGAGCGTGGCAGTGGCTCCCCGCTTCTGTGCCAAATCAAGGGGAAACATAATCCTGTTAGTGCCCTCTCCCCTTCTGGCACTCTCCAGTAGCATGTAGGAGTGAGCAAAGGGTAAAAGCTAAAGGTGTTTGGAACACAAAGGATGTTCTCTACACAATGCACTTTTGCAGGCCACACACCCCAGCTTTCTTTGGATGACAATGGACTTCGGCAGGAACAACAGACTCCTTTCCAATTCATTTATTTCCTTTTCCCTGTTGTCTTCCCTTTGCCATGTCCCATCACTAGGTGATTCAATGTCATTCCGTCACGTTGTCAACATCCATGACAACACACAACCACCAGCACGGGTGAGCTCCCCCTCAAATTTTGATCTACTTTAATCACTGCTTTAAAAGTATCAACAAAAGCATGAGATTATTGTTAGGGACCCTCACACGGGTAAATAACAGTTCTAACACTATAGGACTGCACTCTGGCTTTCCTCCTGTAAGGAGCACTGGAGGGAGGATCAAAGCTCCAGAAGCCAAGCAGAGATTCCTTGCGACTTTCTGCCACTGTACAGAAGAAGAAAGCAGAGAGGCTAAGGTGGAGTGGCACACTTTGCATTGGCCCTTACCGTTTCATCAAAAATAAGAAGTATACCCTTCCCACAGCGCCTGCAGATGGATGCCAGCTGGTGTACAGGGAAGGCAGGGCCGTGGCCACCTCCCCAACTTACTGCTGAGCACACTAGCCAGTTCCTTTGTAGTGTTCATGGAATTCTAGTGAAAACATTCTGCCAGGGTACTGTACAGTGTCAATAGCGAAGGAGAAGAGGCTCCATGTGCCCTTTTCCCACCTGCATACTTGAGTAGGACTAGCTAGAATTTAGTCTATAGATTGCAGCTCACCACCTTGGGATGTTCATCTTTAAGTGTAATGTGCATATTCACAAAACATTTATGCAAAGTGTGTTAAACACAATTGTTCATGGGTCACCACTAAGAAACCTGATAATTCAATTAATAGCTGTTGTTCATTCATCAGTAATTATACAAATGGAATATTTCCATTTTGTCACATATTATATCCTGACCACTTAATTCATTCTATAAGACCTGTTATTTCAAGAGCACTATAATTTACTCAAATGTAAAACTCATTTAATTACATTATAGGGGAGCTGGACGAGCCACTTATTATTATAAGACTCAGTTTTCAGTTGCTTATAACTTGGCCAAATTTTAACCATTTGGGCTGAAATTTTCCATGATGGGTATCTGCCTTGGGCTGATTTTTGTTTAAATGGAAAACCTCAGCAAAAAAGTTCAGCTATTTCTGAGAACAAATTGGGGGGGAAGAACCATGTCATTTTGCCCATGGTAAGAAAATTCCTATTTTAACAGCTCTAGCATCCCTATGCTTTAGAGAAATTTGGCAAGGGAGTGGCCTTTGTATTGGGGATGTGCCTTGTGCTATTCCTGTGAAAATCCACCCAAATTTGGCCAAGTTATAAGCCTTTGAAAAAAAATCACAGTTCACACGTGCTCAGTAGAGGCTTCTTAGACTTTAGCAACTAAAATCTCTGATGATTCCATCCTCCCTGATCATGCTTGAGGCTCTCTCAGCTTCCAGTGTGACTGGACTGCACATGCACCCTCTCTACAGACTGAATGAGCATGCTCGAGCCCACAGCTACATGAATGAAGCTGGACTTTCCCCTGTGATGGCTGCTCCCAACTATTCCGGACCAGGGCTGCTGTGGACTAGAGCTTAGCACTGGAACTGAGATAAAGGAGCCTCTTCTTCCTGTCCCCTGAATGCGGTGGGCAGAGTGGGGGGCAGGCTGGGCCCAGGAAGCATAGAGGAGTAGGGAAGAGACCGGACTGGGAGAGGGACTGTTTGGAGGAGACAGGATGAAAACATCAAGCTTGGGGAAAATGGGCACAAAAGTGTGTGCCCACTAGATCACTCTCCCCTCCACAGCCTAGAATGGAAACCTAAATTCCTGAGTCTCACCATTCCTCTGCTGTCAGCAAATCTTTGTGAAACCCACTGGCAAAGTGTGTGTCTCATCCCCATCTGGTGCTGGCCTGCATAGAGGATAAACTACTACTGCCATGAGTTATTCCATTAGCTCAAGTGCCAGAGGTCTATGCAGTGAATTTAATGTTCCAACCCTGCCGATGAACCATATGGATGTCGGTATGATGCTACATGATGGAATGTCTGTTTTTTTTAACATAGGAAATTATACACAAAAATCCTATTTTAAAAGAACATTATTAAAGTTACAAAGCCAAACATTCATAATTTAGGAAATGCCAGAACTAAAGGTTGCTTGTGCAAACTTATAGATTCAAAGGCTAGAAGGGACCATTGTAATTGGCTAGATTGACTTCCTGCATAACACATACCACAGAACTTCCGTGAATTAATTTCTATCTGAACTACAGCATATCTTTTAGGAAAACATTCCATTTTTATTTTAAAATTGCCAGTGATGGAGGATCCACCAAAGGCTGAGATAAATTGTTCCAATGATTAATTATCCTCACTGTTAAAATTTTGTACTTTATTTCTAATCTTTTGTCTAGCCTCAACTTCCAGCTCTTGGATCTTGCTATATCTTTCTCTGCTACACTGAAGAACCCCCATTATCAAAGTTTTGTTCCCCACATAGGTACTTAGAGGCTGTGATCAAGTAACCCCTTAACTTTGTCTTTGTTAAACTTAACAGATTGAGCTCCTGGAGTCTATCACTATAAGTCATGTATTCCAATCCTTCAATCATTCTTGTCGCTCTTCTCTGAACACTCTCCCATTTATCAACATCCTCCGGTATTGTGGACACCAGTATTCCAGCAGTGATTGCACACGTGCCAAATACAGAAGTAATTTAATCTCCTGATACTCCTTAATTCAGCCCCTTTGTGCATATGTATTACAGTCTTCATTACATGATCATGTATTATTTTTTCCACAGGACCCCAGCCTCATTCAGTGCACCGGATTGACCTGCTCTGGGAATGAATCAAGATTGTGTACTAAAAGAGGCTGGTGTCTCTTTGACTCCTGCCTCATTTGTTTCACAAATTAGAAGGTATGTAGAGAATGAGGCAGCAAATTGCAGGAAGAGAAAGGAGGGTCTCATGGTCAAGAAAATTCAAAGCTGCCCTGGAAAATTAGATTCTATACCTGCCTCTGTCACAGAGTTCCTGTGAGATGCCAGATGAGTTACTTAAATGAAATTTTTCACGTGTTAACTAATTGCGTGTTCCTTGTTTTTTGTGTGCCCAATCTGAGACCGTGGCGTCTGATTTGCAGAAGTGCTGAGCGCTCACAGCTGCAACCAATGTTAGAGCCCTGCGCGGATACAAAATTTATATCCACTGATGCAGATATCTGCAGATATAAATAGGTATCTGCAGAGCTGCAGGGCTCTAGTGAGAACCGAAGCAGCAAAAGCAGCAGCCTGGAGGGCCGCCACTCCCAGGAGCCAGCACCCCGCACTGGCAGCTCCTCTGGAGTGGCTGTCCCACCCGAAGCCCCATCCACTGGGGCAGGTACCAGGCTCATCGGCAGCTGTCCCTGGTCATGTTAGTGCAATGGGTGGGCCTGGGGCTGGGGGCAGTACAGCCATGCTGGAGGAGCTGCCAGTGCAGGGCACTGGCTCATGGGAGTGGCAGCCCACCAGGCTGCTGCTTTCGCCACTGCGGTTCCTGGTAGAGCCCTGCAGCGCCGCAGATACCGATTCATATCTATGTATACTTTTAATGCAATTTAATGTCATATCAATTTAATGCACATTTTATGCAATTTGATTTCTTATTAATCTCGTTTCATATCAATTTGATTTCATATTTTAACATAGATTGAGAAAACATATTGTTTTCCAGGTAACATGCGAGAATTTGTGCCAGTAGACATTGTTAACACAATAGAAATTGTTGTGATATTTACCAATATGTAAGTGTAAATATTTTTGTAAAAATCCATTCCTTATTCTCACACAAAGCCACAGAAAATAAATATTGGGAGATAAGAGGAAGGTAAGCAGTGTTTAAGGGATCATAGCCATAGTAAAGCCACTACTCTTTCTGCCTGTGTTTTGGGAACATTTTCAAAACTTCTTCTTGACTATCAGTGGTAAAACATCAACAAACACCAGGAATTCTTCCTTTCAGCACATGCTGTTTAGTTTCCCTTTGCTGTCCCAGGGTAAATCAAGAGAAAAAATATCTTTTCAACATGAAATGCAAAGATGTGAAGAGATTCAATTCCTCAGAAAAGTGCTGCATTCATACTATGCGCAGATGCACATGATTACTGATAATTGAAGATACTTGCTTTTAGCAAATCCGGTAGATAGTAAAAGCTGCCTCTGAACAGAAAATTGTTGGGTAAGTAATAAACAGATGTTATATGTTACATCTGATAGGCTAACAAAAACATTCTTGGGAAAGAATTTTCATGTTATACATAGAAGGCTAAATTCTGCCCCTGAATGCACTTGACTAGCATTAACTGTATCCACTGGGAGACCCACACATGCATCTGAGATCAGAATTTGATACAAACCCTGTTTTCAACATTCAATCTGAGTAACCGGGCTGGACACTCATCATTTCTATTGGGACCAGAAGAGTAAACCTCCCCAGCCTCAGGAGATGGATCAGCAGCAAACCCCCTCAACAGCCACTTCTCCAGGCAGAGAGCTGAAGTAATAGGCTCTGTGACACTCTCCAGTGGATCCATAAAGCATTTGTCCATGTGATCACCACATGCATTCAAGCACATACATTAAAACAATTGCACAAGTACTTTTTCTTCTTCTGTGTTTATTTTGTTTTCTTTTTTTTTAAAAGAAATTATATACAAACATCAATGTGAAAAAAGTTATGACCTACAGTTTATAGGCACAGATGAGGACACTGAGTATGATTCTCACAGTAACTGTACCGGTAACTGTCTGTTTTGGTCCTGCAGTGAGAATGAGGCCAGATGAGCCTTGCACACATGCAAAGCCCCAGTGTTTTCAAGTGGCCTCTATGGTTCTGATTGCAGGTTCAGAATCTTAGTTTTCCTGCACCAGCCTAAGGCGGACATTTTGCACATAGACATGGGTTTCTGGGTTGTGACTCATTCATTTTTAGGCAAAGTAGGACTCATTCTTAGAAGTAAAAATTAGGGTGTTTGTTTTTTTTTTAAAAATCAGAACCTAAAATTTGTTTTCCTTTAATTATGTAAAAAAGAAAATTAGGTTCCATCCTCCAAAGCCCTTCACTTCTGGGAAGTTATTCATGTGAATGTGGAAGATCTTTAGGGTTTGCAAGATTCTTCTCCAAACAAATTTCAACACTGCAAAAGTGTGTGTGTGTGTGTGTGTGTGTGTGTGTGTGTGTGTGTGTGTGTGTGTGTGTGTGTGTGTGTGAGTGAGAGAGTGTGTGAAAGAGGTACATTATGTAGTGTCTGTGTGTTATGTGCATGTGCACTTGTGTGTATAATATTGCATTTATGTGGCATATCTGCATTTTATTCTAGATTGGCAATGAGATATCATTATATCATTTTTACTGCTTCTCTCTTGCAGTTGGAACACTATATAACTGAACTACAGAAAGGCTATTAGAATCATGATGCAGAGGGTTACAAAATGTAATTAAAATTATCATTAAAAGGCAATTCAAATCTCAAGTCAAAGATTTAGTTTGTGCTGGTGTGAAGAATCTGAAATATCCACCTCGGGGAAACATTTCAGTGGTTAAAAAACCTTGACCAAAGGGCATACCACTCACAACCCATTTGGCTAATCAATGATTCATTCATTCGAGTGTGTTACAGACAAACAAAAACATATGTGTGATGCTCTCTGTGAATTTGCTGGTGTCTTCTTTGCGCTTAGGCTATAAGGGCATTCATGTACACAATATTATCTGTTTAGGAGAAACTGATTAGCACCATGCACTCCCCTCTCCATTCATACTGTACTGAATGATTAGCAAGGGAGGGAATAACATAACAAGCTTTTGACCACTGTAATTGCCTTTGTATCCATGTAATTCAAATAATGTATTATCTTGCACAAGATTTTAATAGTATAAAACTTCCTTCCTGAAGATGAGGCAGAATTAATGCTTCAAAATTCCTAACTGTGAAAAACAAAATCCAGGTATGTGGGTTGTATTTGGGAAATACAAGTTGTAACCTCATTTCATTCCACACTGAAAATCCTCCTCCGCAAGAAGTACTGCCTGGCCTCAGCAGACTCACACTCTGTCTCTGTCTCTCTGCTACTTCTCTCCGCCAGAACAAGAAGATTAATATAAATGAATCTGTGTATACAATGTAGTTGGACTATATGAAGGATATTCTCAATAACCTTCACGCTCAATGATCAGCTTAGCCTAGATTAGTCAACTAGTTTCAATACATACATCTGTTCTGGCTCAGACAGAACTTAGGAACATTTTTATGTAATTAATCACATTATTTATTACCTGCCTGACAGGTGAATTTTAATATTTCTCTCTTTCTATGTGTCAGAGAGAGAGAGATGGAGGACGAATGCACGCACACTCGCTCACACAGGGAGTCAACCACAAGAATTACTTAGAAGAGAGAGAGAGACTTTCCCAGAAATCCCAGAAGCCCAGTCAGAGATAAAAAGCAATAGGACAATTTCTGTGAATCTTAAATGACAACTAGTAACTCCACACTTGTTACAGTCCTTGAAGCTATAGCATCCCCTGCCCTCCTAAGTTAAGAAACTGTAGCAGAAGATAAGTAGAGGAAAGTTACCAAGAAAAAGTGAACAGAGGTGCTGAAATCAACTCTACAAATTCTTCTAAAAGCATTTTATTTTACTGATGCTTCCCAGAATATGCTAACATCCTGTGAAGTTAGTTGGCAATTTGTAGGTGTACGTTTTAGTTTGCAATTGAAATATAACAGTCATTCCAAGAGAAAAGGAACATTTATTCTTCAAGTCCCGCACAAAAAGCCTTGAAGAGCAAATTAGAGTTATTTGAGTTTTCAGATACTATCTCTTAAAAAAAGAAACAGGCATAGAGCAAGCAGCTGTCACAAAGTAGGAGGTAACATCAGTGCTCTGATGTACAAAGAAGGGAGTAAGGTTCATGGCTTCAAGTGCATGAGTTTCAGTGATTTTGCAAGAGCCCATAAACCTTGACAAAGCAGAACAGCTATTCCCTTACATTTTACATGTGGCTTCCATTTCCATGGTATATTTCTCAGTGTCTCACAATCTGCTTTTCCAGTACTGCAAGACCAATATTTTTTACAAAGTGGGAGAAAACAGATCTCTCTTTTTAGTGTAACCTCCAGCTTTTTTTCCCCAGCTAGTAATGTAATTAGTGCACCTGCACAGCTGTCTTACTTCTGCTATCATTAACCCAGGAGTTACACTTTAAAAAGAAACATTTCATAGCTGTTTGTAACTTTGTGGTTTTGAGGCTCTTTGATGTCACTATCATTACAAAGTGCAGTCCCTTTTTCAATACAAGAGACTTCTTTCTAATGCTATCATCAGACACTGTGGATGAACCCATCGCCAAGAATAGTAACCTTGATAGCATAAAGTCGGCTTGTGTAACTCATACTTCAGGGTCAAAAATATTGTAGGGAAAGAAAAGGAGAAGGGAGGAGAAGTAGGAGGAGGGAAAGAGATTGAAAAGGGAGGGTAGGGGAGGAAGAGAGCCAAGCAGGGAAAGTATATGAGAAAGCAATGTGGGACTTGTAGACAGGATGAAGAAAAAAAGTATAAAGTGAAGAGAAGAGAGGGAAGTAAAAAGCAAGATAAAAGAGTAAGAGTGGTAATGAAAAAGCAACAAGATGGAACTAGGGCCCTGGCCCAGCAAAGCACTTAGGTATGTGTTTAACTTCAACCATATTATTAAATCCACTGAAGTTTACCATTAATTAAAAATTTAAGCACATGCTTATGTGCTCTGCTGGCTAACTAGGGACAAAGGAGAAAAGGGAAGAAGAGAAATAGGTGAAGGACCAATGATGTAGACAAAAAGAAAAAGAACAATGGAAGGCGAGTAAAAATATAACTTGCTTTGTCATATAGCACCCCTGCTTTGTGATTTGGAGGTGTTGCAATGTACTGGCAAGTGGGAGGCCTGGGTTTATAGACCCTTAATTAAAGGGGCAAGGGCACTTGGGAGAAGTGCATAGGCTCAGAGAGGAGGGGTGAAAGGCTGCAAGGACTCCAGAGACTACTGACACCTTAAAAACACAGTATCTTGAGGGTAAAGCTGATCCACTCCTGTCACAAATCCTATCACAGCCTTTGAGATTCTGCCTCACAAAGTCTAAACTGAAAATGTAACAAAAAATAATTGAATTAAATTGTTCATTTTGGCTTGAATAAAAACATTGCCATGTATATCTCAAACTGACTAACACGCATCCTAAATGACAGTATATTGAGTTGGGTGAGGTGCAGGTTATTTAATAACTTATTTACTATCTGGGAGAGGAAATAAATAGCACATCAATGACATTTGCAGAATAAGCTAAATTGAGTGGAGCAGTAAATCCCAGGAAAAACAGAGAAATAATACCAGGGGCCCTTTAAAAACTGTGAATGTAAGTAGAAAATAAAATAAGATTGAACTTGGAAAAACGCAGCTTTTGAATTCTGAATAGATGAGCAGGTTGGAAGAAATGTACAGGTACAGAAACATTCTCTCAAGAAGCTAAACAGAACTCTACAGCATTAAGACTGAAATGGTCACTAACAGTATCTTCTCTTTGTACAGCTTTAACTTCCCTGGGAAAAGCTCTTCTGCACCTCAGTTGGTCTTAAACTTCCTTTGGATTGTACTTCTTACTGCCCAACAGTTTACTCAATTAAGGGGAAAGGTCCCCCAGTCATCTCCGCGTACTTTCACCCATTCCTATATCTCCCTTGTTTTTTCTTCTTTCTCTGTCAGTGTTCCCTGTCCTAACCCACTCTATTACTTTTCAGAATGGCACTGCTAATGAACATAATGAACAACTGGCCCAACAGCCTCGTTTGGAACAATACCTCCTATTTGAACTTTCCTGTTGAGCAAAACTCTCTGTTTAACACTGTTTTAAATGTGTTTTTCAGGATGTGAACATCACTCTACCTTACATAAACACCAGTACTGAAACTATGACCTCAGCCTTCCACTTTCCTACACAAGCTAATACATCAAGGGAAAAATCATCTTAAACATATATACTTAATGGGTGGAGTAAGAAGGAAACTTTGTAAGCAGAAACACCGAAAGATACATCATGATAAAGCAAATATGAAATTAATGATGTGTTTGCAATGTGATAAATGTGATCACAGCTACAAGAAAATGACGATATGATTTTAGGATCTATATGCTATGGCATCATGTCACAAAGCAGGACGGTAATAGTCTTGCTCTATATATGATTCTGGTGATACTGTACCTGTAGTAAGATTTTCACTCCCACCGGCTTCTTTATATCAAATGTAAAGGCCAGAGAGAATAAGTGTTCTAACTGGGAAAGAACAAGTTGAAGAGGACAGGTCACTGATACAGAGCAATCTAGATCACTTGGTAAGCTGTGCGCAATATGTGTTTTAATATATCCAAATGTAAAGTCACACATCTAGAATCAAAGATTGCAGGCCATATTTAAGAACTGGGCACTCTATCATGACAAGCATTAACTTTGAAAAAGACTTGGCGGTCATAGTTGATAACCAGCGAAACCTAAGCTCCCAGTGGCTAAAATGTCTAATACAATCCTTGGATGTATAAACAAGAGAATATTGAGCAGGAGTAGACAGATTATGTTACTTCTTTATTTGGCTCTTGTATGACCACTACTGGACTACTGGGTCCACAGGCGCAACTCTGTGGGTGCTCTGGGGCTGGAGCACCCACGGGGAAAAATTGGTGGGTGCTCTGCACCCACCAGCAGCTCCCCGCCCCACCCCAGCTCACCTCCACCTCCGCCTCCTCCCCTGAGCGCATCACGGCTCCGCTTCTCCCCCTTGCTCCCAGCTGTTTCATGTGGCAAAAGTTGGGGGGGGGGAGGAGGGAGAAAGCAGCACGCTCAGGGTAGAGGCGGGGCCGGGGCAGGGATTTGGGGAAGGCATTGGAATGGGGGGGAAGGGGTGGAGTTGGGGCGGGGCCGGGGGGGGGGGTGCGAGCACTCACCGGCACCAGGAAAAGTTGGCTCCTATGACTGGGTCCAGTTCTGGTGTCCACAATACAAGAAAGACAGTGGATAAATTGGAGAGGGTTCAGAGAACACCCATGAGAATGATTAAACAACTGGAAAACATGCTTTATACTGAAAGACACAAGGAGATCTATCTCTTAAGCTTAACAACAAGAATGTTAAGGATGATTTGATCACAGTCTATAAGTACCTATAAGGAGAACAGAAATTTGATAACAAAGGTATACCAAGATCCAATGGCAGGAAGTTGATGCTAGGCAATATCATAGTAGAAATAAGGTGCAAAATTTTATCTGTGAGAACAATTTACCAAGGACTGTGGCAGATTCTCCATCACCGGCAATTTTTAAATCAAGATAGGAAGATTTTCTAAAAGATATGTTGTAGTTCTAACAGTAATTAATTCAGGAAGTTCTATGGCCTATGTTATATAGGAAGTTAGACTAGATAATCACAATGGTCCCTTCAGGCCTCTTAATCTATGAAAAAGGGACCTTAAGAGCCCCATATCCACCAGGAAAGAATTCCCCTGGTACAAGCACTGCAGAAGACTGCTTTAAGACTGCTTTCCAAGCACCGTCTTGCAAGCCCCATCACAGGGTGTATGCAGGAGGCAAAAGCTGAGGTGGGAGGGATATGCCATATATGGGGCCACAGCACACAATGGTGTAGAGGCTCTGGACAGAGCTGCCACCCATAGAGAAGCCCAGAGAAGATGCCATAACTTAGACAGTCCTCCAGAGATCTTTCTCGCTCACGCTGTCTCTCGCTCTCTCTCTTATACTTCATGTGTGTGTGTTATCATGAAAGGTGCTGAACCTAGGAGACAAAAGTTGTCTATCTACTGAACAGGTGTGACATGAACTGTAGGAGTTCAAGCTTCCCATATTCGCCTACTACTATCCCTCAGACCTGACCTGGACTTATGTGAAGGAGAATGTCATTCAGTTCCCAGGCCAGTTCAACCTTTGGCATCTTTGCCGAAGTTGCAAAAGTACAAACTGTGATGGTGGCATTTTCTGATGTGAATATCAATCTGGAGTGGGATCCCCAACAATTTCACAGGATTCACCAAGGTACAATATAAGGTAGCAACGTTCAGTCGCAACAAACCTTGGCTAATTTTAAGCTATTTTTCTCTGGAAGAATGAGTGTTCAAGATTCACTAAAGATGCCTACTCTTTCTTCTCTGTTTTGCTTTTGTTTTTTAACCTCCTGGCTATTTTACAAATCCAAAGCTTGGGTTCAAGGATGCTACATTGCCCCACAGCTAAAAACAGGAATTTGTTGATGGCATCGTGTATTACATTGCCCAGGTCTAAAATCTCTGTCCTGAACATAATTAATTAATTGTCAGTGTTTTGTCTAGCTGTCAGTCATTTGAGACTTAGAAGGTCAAATGTGCTTCGTAGTTTCCTTGACAGAGCCTAGGATTTATCCATTAGGTACAAAAACAAAACCTTCGTTATACATGATTTCTCTACCTTTTCATCAAAACACCACTTTATTTCAATACATGGTGCTTAAACCATTGCTCTCTTGAGTCCCCACTGATTTTGCACTTAGCTGTCTTTCTCTGTTGCATTTCTAAAGGCTTCTCCCTGTAAAACAAGGGATAGTGTATCCCTGCTATTACTATGTTTTGAGAGAAAAAGCTCAAGAAAGAAAATGAAGTATTAAATAAACAACCCAGTGCTGTGCCAACTGTCACTCCAGAAGGTAAAATGTGCATGTGCCCCTGCCCCCTTTAAAAAAAAAAACAGAACAGTTTTTCTATGCTGAACATACTGTAACATGAAAATAAAAGACTGTCCAAGAAAATGATGTGCTAACAAAATAATAAAAATATATTTATTGGTGCCATTAATCCCCAGGTTCTTTAAAAGTTATATATATATACACAAACACCACTGACATGCAACCATGTCTGGCGCAGAACACAGCAGCTGTTGAACAGTGCATAGCAACACGACAACCGTTTAGAACAAGAAGTGAATCCAAGTGAAATGCATGTAATGGGAACTGAAAGGAGAATTTGAGCTAGCACAATCTAACAATGCAAATTGTAAATTGGCCAGGATACTGGTATTAAAACCCTTACTCTTGTGAAAAGTGCCATGGGATTTTTACTGAGCATGAGCAGTCAAGATCTCTGTTTTCTATCTCATCCAAAAGTGGGATATAATGGCAGGACATCAGTGCCTATATTAAAAGGGCCCTTTTCACAAAGCCAGAAATCATTAACAGCAATAGAAATAGAATGATTTATTGGCAGGACAGGGATATTGCTTGGCAATGATCATGGATAAACATACAACAGAGCTCTCTGAGTTTTGTGGTATTCTTGGAGGGGATTAAGGAGTTGCTTAATTATAGTAATATAACAAATAATTACATCAGAAACAGAATGTTGTGCAGAGAGATGAGCCCAAAATCATTTATCTGAACCCCACCATCCCAAATTCATGGGTTCAGATAAAATGGGACATGACTATAAGACACCCCAGGTTTTAGTTTTGCAAAACAAAATCCCTACTACCTAGTTTGCAAAACCTGATCCAGTTTTGCCTACCTCCCTCAAAAATACAAATCTGAAAAGAATCATAATCGGGCATCCTGCACCCACACAACTTTCAGGGGGCTGATAAAATTAAACACATATGTGAGCCACCACTGATTTTGGATTTGAAAAATTAAAATCCAATTAATGTTGACTTTCAAAGCCGCCTCCAGTTGTGACCCTGTCTCTAGCTGTCCCTCTGGAAGGGCCTATTACTAAGGCTACAGTTTTGTCATGGCTATTTTTTAGTAAAAGTCACAGAGGGGTCACGGGCAATAACCAAAAAGTCATGGCCAGTGACCTGTTTTACTAAAAATACCCCTACCTAAATCTTCAGTGCTGAGGAGGGGTGCTCCAGCAGACACTGTTGCTCCTCCAAATTGGGGGCACCCCAGAGCCTCGCTGCCGCTGCTCCGGGTAAGGAGCAACCTGGGGCCCCCCCACTGCTGCTGCTCCTCGGGGCGGGGGCAGCCTGGGGCGCCACTGCTGCTCCCAGACCGCTGCTCCCTGGCAGTGCCCAGGACCAGTTGCCTGGGGCAGTTGGAGCAGCAGCCGGTGGAGCTGGCTCCGAGGCTGCCCCAGCTGCTCGGGCGGCCCTGGGGTCAGCCGCACTAGCCGCTGCGGAAGTCATGGAAGGCCCAGAAAGTCACGGAGGTCACAGAAGTCACGGAATCCATGACTTCTGTGACCTCCGTGAAAGACTCACAGCCTTACTTATTACATATGGACTGAAGATACAGGCAGAGAATTAGACAGCACAGAAACTATCCTGATTAACCTGGCCATGAAATTTTATCAGTTTTGCCAGAGAACTGGAGGACAGTTTGGTGAAAGAGAATGCAGAAGTACAAAAATCCCTAACCACCATGGAATTTAATAGGAATCTACATAAGAATCAGAGTTGCCACCTGACCTGTTTTTGACAAGCCTGGATGGTTTTTTCTAGTGCCTTGTTGGTTGCCGGTCACAAGATGTCATTTTTCAGGTTATTTGTGCACTCATGTCACAGCTAGATGTGCCCCAGAGCTGCCCATCTGGCACCCAGATCCTGCTTTGCATGTGCCAGGGACAGACACTAGCCAATTGGGAATTTGCACTCAAGTCCTGTCCCCGAAACCCTCCAAATCTTGTATAATTTTCTGAAAGTTGAGGCCCTCAGCATGGTTCCCCTCCAGTTCTAGGACCTGGCCCTGCCCGGAGACAGGTCCTGCCTCTCCTGGGAAGTGGCCCCACCCTCAGGCTGGTCCCACCTTTCTTGGGACAAGGTCTTTCCCACACGCCAGCCAGTTTCAGTGCCTCAGAGGTAGCAACCCTAATAAGATTCCAATATTGTCCCTCTGAAGCATGTTCAGAATGTCTATAAGTCAGTGTCAAGGGATGGAAACAGCTACAGGCATGGTTTTTTCTACTCACAAATCTTCCCTTGTTCAAAATGGCTACCATCTCCAATTACTGTCAATGGACCTCAAGTCACTAAGATGGCCACCATTTGCCTACAGTTCATTTGCATATAGAAGTGAAGCTGTCCTTAATAAAGTTGGCTGCCACCTCCCAATGTCTGCAATGAGATTGAACAGAGGCCCACACACAAACACCACTCTGCCACTCTGTTTCAGGGGCTAGACGGAACACAAGGACTGTGAGGAGCAGAAGGGACACTATGAAAGATTGATGGGAAAAGTTGGAGGAGCAGATTATGGCATTGCAAGGGGATGGGTTGCAGGCAGGTGTGGGGGCAGGAGGGACCTGAGAGGGGTGCTGAGGATAGTGGAGGATTGGAAGATTGAGGGGATGAAATGGCAGCTCCCCCAACGGTAGGGAAAGGGAGTCCCCTTTGAGCAACCAGGGAAAGGCCGCGTTCAGTGTTGCCAACACTCACAAATTGATAGTGAGTCATAGGATTTTGTTGCCTGCAGGAGGAGCTATTGTGATGTCATGAGAAGTTCCTCTGATCCTGTGATTTTCAGGGTAGCACTCAGGCAGAGTTCTGTGCAAGAGTCTCAGGGCTAAGGAACAGACTTGCTCTGCCAATGAGACCTGCCTTCATGTATGGTCCTCCTAGAGTAAATAGAGGATCCCAGGGCAGCAAAAGACAAGAGAGGGTGAAGTTGGGGAAGTGGTGCAGCTGGGACCCAGGCAGAGCAGAAGCTCCTGAGCAACAGGAGGCAGGGGCAGTGCTTAATTTGTGCCAGGGCTTGTTGGGGCTCAGACCCAGCACCTCTAGGCTTGGCAGTTCATATAGCCCCAGAACATCTGGGGTTGCCACATCAGTTAAACCATTAAATGATTGCTTGAGCCCCGGCACTTGTTCCATTTCAGTGGTCCCTGCTGCCTTTGGAATCTATGTTTAAGTTAGGTAATGTGAGCCAAAGCAGTCACATGTGTGCACACTGCAATTTGACAATGTGCATGTTTTGGATGTGTAGTCTTTCTATAAAAGCGGCAAAGAGTCCTGTGGCACCTTATAGACTAACAGATGTTTTGGAGCATAAGCTTTCGTGGATGCATACTCACTTCGTCAGATGCATGTAGTGGAAATTTCCAGAGACAGGTATAAATATGCAAGCAAGAATTAGGCTAGAGATAACGAGGTTAGTTCAATCAGGGAGGATGTACATAGCAGAGGGGCATTGCTGGCACATGATGGCATATATTACATTGGTGGACATGCAGGTGAACGAACCAGTGATGGTGTGGCTGATCTGGTTAGGTCCTGTGATGGTGTCGCTGGTGTAGATATGTGGGCAGAGTTGGCATCGAGGTTTGTTGCATGGATTTGTTCCTGAGTTAGAGTTACTGTGGTGCGGTGTGTCGTTGCTGGTGAGAATATGCTTCAGGTTGGTGGGTTATCTGTGGGCGAGGACTGGCCTGCCTCCCAAGGCCTGTGAAAGTGGGGGATCGTTGTCCAGGATGGGTTGTAGATCACTGATGATGCAAGGGAATTAAAACCAATAGTAAAAGGTTCTATAGCCATATAAATAAGAAGAAAACAAAGAAAGAAGAAGTGGGACCGCTAAACACTGAGGATGGAGTGGAGGTCAAGGATAATCTAGGCATGGCCCAATATCTAAACAAATACTTTGCCTCAGTCTTTAATAAGACTAAAGAGGATCTTAGGGATAATGGTAACATGAGAAATGGGAATGAGGATATGGAGGTAGATATTACCATATCTGAGGTAGAAGCTCAAACAGCTTAATGGGACTAAATCGGGTGGCCCAGATAATCTTCATCCAAGAATATTAAAGGAATTGGCACAGAAAATTGCAAGCCCATTAGCAAGAATTTTGAATGAATCTGTAAACTCAGGGGTTGTACCGTATGATTGGAGAATTGCTAACATAGTTCCTATTTTTAAGAAAGAGAAAAAAAGTATGCAAGGTCTTGAAAAAAATTTTGAAGGAGAAGGTAGTTAAGGACATTGAAGTCAATGGTAAATGGGACAAAATACAACATGGTTTTACAAAAGGTAGATCGTGCCAAACCAACCTGATCTCCTTCTTTGAGAAAGTAACAGATTTTTTTAGACAAAGGAAACGCAGTGGATCTAATTTACCTAGATTTCAATAAGGTGTTTGATACGGTGCCACATGGGGAATTATTAGTTAAATTGGGTAAGATGGGGATCAACAGGAAAATTGAAAGGTGGATAAGGAATTGGTTAAAGGGGAGACTACAACGGGTCCTACTGAAAGGTGAACTGTCAGGCTGGAGGGAGGTTACCAGTGGAGTTCCTCAAGGATCAGTTTTGGGACCAATCTTATTTCATCTTTTTATTACTGACCTTGGCACAAAAAGTGGGAGTGTGCTAATAAAGTTTGCGGATGATACAAAGCTGGGAGGTATTGCCAATTTAGAGAAGGACTGGGATATCCTACAGGAAGATCTGGATGACCTTGTAAACTGGAGTAATAGTAATAGGATGAAATTTTATAGTGAGAAGTGTAAGGTCATGCATTTAGGGATTAATAACAAGAATTTTAGTTATAAGCTGGGGACGCATCAATTAGAAGTAATGCAGGAGGAGAAGGACCTTGGAGTATTGGTTGATCATAGGATGACTATGAGCCGCCAATGTGATATGGCCGTGAAAAAAGCTAATGCGGTCTTGGGATGCATCAGGAGAGGTATTTCCAGAAGGGATAAGGTGGTTTTAGTACCGTTATACAAAGCACTGGTGAGACCTCATCTGGAATACGTGTGCAGTTCTGGTCTCCCATGTTTAAGAAGGATGAATTCAAACTGGAATAGGTACAGAGAAGGGCTACTAGGATGATCTGAGGAATGGAAAACTTGTCTTATGAAAGGAGACTCAAGGAGCTTGGCTTGTTTAGCCTAACTAAAAGAAGGTTGAGGGGAGATATGATTGCTCTCTATAAATATATCAGAGGGATAAATACCGGAGAGGGAGAGGAATTATTTAAGCTCAGTACCAATGTGGACACAAGAACAAATGGATATAAACTGGCCACCAGGAAGTTTAGACTTGAAATTAGACGAAGGTTTCTAACCATCAGAGGAATGAAGTTTTGGAATAGCCTTCCAAGGGAAGCAGTGGGGGCAAAAGATCTATCTGGCTTTAAGATTAAACTCAATAAGTTTATGGAGGAGATGGTATGATGGGATAACATGGCTTTGGTAATTAAATATTCATGGTAAATAGGCCCAATGGCCTGTGATGGGATGTTAGATGGGGTGCGATCTGAGTTATTCAGGAAAGAATTTTCTGTAGTATCTGGCTGGTGAATCTTGCCCATATGCTCAGGGTTTAGCTGATCACCATATTTGGGGTCGGGAAGGAATTTTCCTCCAGGGCAGATTGGAAGAGGCCCTGGAGGTTTTTCGCCTTCCTCTGTAGCGTGGGGCACGGGTCACTTGCTGGAGGATTCTCTGCTTCATGAAGTCTTTAAGCCACGATTTGAGGACTTCAATAGCTCAGACATAGGTGAGAGGTTTTTCGCAGGAGTAGTGGGTGAGATTCTGTGGCCTGTGCAGGAGGTCAGACTAGATGATCATAATGGTCCCTTCTGACCTAAATATCTATGAATCTATGAATCTATGAATTGGAGCGGTTTTAGCTGAGGACTGTATGTGATGGCCAGTGGAGTTCTGTTGGTTTCTTTCTTTGGCTTGTCTTGCAGCAGGAGGCTTCTGGGTACATGTCTGACTCTGTTGATCTGTTTCCTTATTTCCTCGTGTGGGTATCATAGTTTTGAGAATGCCTGGTGACGATCTTGTAGGTGTTGGTCTCTGTCTGAGGGGTTGGAGCAAATGCAGTTGTACCTCAGCGCTTGGCTGTAGACAATGGATCGTGTAATATATGCCATCGTGTGCCAGCAATGCCCCTCTCCTATGTACATCAGCCAAACTGGACAGTCCCTACATAAAAGGATAAATGGACACAAATCAGATATTAGGAATAGCAATATACAAAAACCTGTAGGAGAACACTTCAACCTCACTGGACACACAACAGCAGATTTAAAGGTAGCCATCGTGCAGCAAAAAAACTTCAGGATCAGACTTCAAAGAGAAACTGCTGAGCTTCAGTTCATTTGCAAATTTGACACCATCAGCTCAGGATTAAACAGAGACTGTGAATGGCTAGCCAATTACAAAAGCAGTTTCTCCTCCTTTGGTGTTCACAGCTCAACTGCTAGAAAAGGGCCTCATCCTCCCTGATTGAACTAACCTCATTATCCCTAGCCTGATTCTTGCTTGCATATTTATACCTGCCTCTGGAAATTTCCACTACATGCATCTGACGAAGTAGGTATTCACCCACGAAAGCTTATGCTCCAATACGTCTGTTAGTCTATAAGGTGCCACAGGACTCTGCCGCTTTTACAGATCCAGACTAACACGGCTACTCCTCTGATACTATTTTTTCTATGTTTGTTGCCTGATATTTTCTTCCATCAGTCACTGTCGCTTCACATGACTTTACAAATCACACCTGGGCAACAGCACAGGCTTTCAAGTATTAAAACTAATAAGATTCTACTCTAGAAAGCTTTAGAATTGCATTGAGAATTCTCTCCTCTCTGTACATTTTTGAACCATTATATAGGATACAACGCTCCATTCAGTTCTATTGGAAATGGTTCAAAAATTCTTTAAGGAAAGGTTATCATTGTTTTAGGACTTTTCCATAAGGGAACTCTAGTCCGATTTTCAAATTAACTAAAAAACTGGTTTTCAATTCCTAAAAAAAAAAATCAGGTGAGAGTTTTCATTTGAAAAATCCAGAATTTTTTAAAATATGGCCCCAATGATCAAAATCTGATCCTCATCCCCTTATTTACTGACCTAGTCTACCAAATAATGAAACGAAGACGACAACAAAGAAGTGCAGGCAACCAAAATTTCAAACCTAAGGGTATGTCTGCATTGCAGTTGGGAGATGTGACTGCAGCACATGTGGAGCTAGTTTGATCTAGCTAGAGCAAAACTAATTCAGGGGGTTGGACGAGATGACCTCCTGAGGTCTCTTCCAACCCTGATCTTCTATGATTCTATGAATTCCAGTCCCAAAAGCAGTGAAGTCATGGCAACACAGGTGACTGTACAGGCTAACCCTGCCCATCCAGGACCCTGGTTACATACTCAAGCATCCACTGTGCATACTCAAGGCCAAATTAACACATAGGCAAACTACGCACATGTCTAGGGCCCAAATTTGGGGAGAGCGGAAGGAAATTAATGGAGGTGCCAGTTTGGCTTGGCCAACCCCCACCCCACCCGATTCATGACTGGGCCAAATCTGAGTAGCGCTGCAACCCCATGCCCCATGTCAAAACATCACTCACTTGAGTTTGGCCCAGCCACCCCTCCATCATGAAAAAGGGGTGTTTGGGACCAATTTGAGCAAGAGGCATTACAACCTAGCACATGGTCATATTAGAAGGTAGGGACCCAGAAGCGTATGTTTGCCTAAGGCCCAGTGATGGATCAGGCCCTGCCCATACTGACACAGTTTCACCGCTACTGTTACCCGATCTAGCAAAATCAAAGCTAGCCCAGATATGTCTACACATGCTTCAATCACATCTCCCAAATGCAGTGCAGACTTATTGTAAGAAATTATTAATGCAGTTAATTAGACCCAACTAAATTTAGCATATTATATGACGGGGGGGAACCCAGTATTTTTTGGATACCAAGAGATCAAAAGGCCACACTGCTCAGGACAGAATGTACGGAATATGTAACTCCACTTCATAAACAAATGTAATGGAAATGTACCCTGTACATTTAGCAAATGCTCAATATCCCATAGTATGATTTAAAATACTGCAAAAAATATGTCAAGCTTTTTCTTTTTCAAACCAGCTAGTTGAATGCTAACAAAATAGCTGACACAGACACTGTCTTAGTATGTGTTAATTTTATCCCAAACAGTGAGAATTATTAGAATTTACAGCTTTAAAAAATGACCAAGGAGGATTGGATATACTGGTAGAGAAGTCTAGTGTGAACTTCCATGTGGAAAGAAGCACTGTATGAACTCCTATCACATTTTGCCAAGGGCGTCGTCACCACAAAAGAAGCCAGACTGAAAGAATTCAGTCAAAAGAGATATAGTCAAGTTCAGTTCATATTTTTAAACTTTACCTCTCTGTTACTAATAAATCACAACATAGGGCCCTGATTCAGAAATGAATTAAAATACATGCTTCATTTTAAACAGGTCCTTATACCCCACTGAAATCAATGTGACTTTAGAATGTGGTTAAATGCTGTGCAGAATCAAAGCCTAGATTATTAAAGCAGAAAAAAAAATAGAAAAATTTAATTTGCTTTTCCAAAGGGAATTTGAGTTAAAACTGCTCAGTGTCCTTTTTCTATTTAAAATTGATGTTCATGTATTACTACCTATTAATGCTTTTGTGAAGCAAGTTAAATAAGCTTTTTGTATTTTCATGCTTTGGTGTTTCTATTTTATAAGTGAAGATGTTTTTACTTTGATTTTACATGTCACTATTTTTGCGGTTTGTTTATTTAAACTTGCTAAATTATCCCACATTTGTCTCCCCCATCCCACAGGCCCACTAGGTTGTCCTGCATACAGCGAAGTTGTGCAATGATGTATTTCTTTCTTTTGCTATATAGCATGTTCCTCCAGCCAATAATGGCCACTCTGAAAAGTGCTTCCTCGCTTCCTTTCCCAGCTCTCTGTGTTTCCCTTGCTGGCTCCTGTAACCCTTGTTCAGCCTGTGCCATGTTCCTTGCTGCAATAAGCAGTTGTACTCAAATATGGTAACATGGCAGCACACAAGAAATGTGGGTGGGTGGGTGTTGATCCTCTAGCCCCACTTTTTCCACTCACCCTCTGCCTGCAATGGTCCAGTCTCAACCACAATCCTTTCTCTCCCTGAATTTCTTCATATTCTCTCTGGACCTGTCACCCTCCCCCTTGGCTGCCTCCTGAGGGTGGAACATGCAACTGTTCAGAACCAGAAAGCAGCAAATCTGGCCACCTATTCCTCTCTACTAGATGCCTCTGTTTGGCACGCTGAGAGGCTCAGTGGGCCTGAGTGACTCAGTACAGGTAGCACTGAGAAGGGAGAAGTTAGAGAAACCTTTGGCTGCCTGAGCAGAAACCCAGAAGTAATCTCTAGCAGCCAGGAGGAGGAGCTGAACAGGACACCTTGCTCATTATCTGCTTCACTTTTTATGAGTGACATCTCAGCTGGCTGGAGTGAGACAGTAACAGCTTGGACGTGTCTGATGGTCATTCCAGATGAGTAGCACTTGTCAAGTTTAAGTGAGGTGAAACCAAGATTAGAGAAGGACATAACATGAGGGGGAAAAAATATTTTAGAATTCATACATGCGTGATTTCTGATCTCACTCCCACTGGTTTTATGGTGTGGTCTAATCTCACAGCTGTGATTTTTATTCATTTTTCTAATGAAACTGAAAGTAAAGGAGGAGGCGAATGGATAAGCAGCAAAGAAATTGCAATAGCAGAAAACAAGGAAGCAGGAACAGAAGTGATAACAGATCCTCCAATTAATTAAGTTTTATTTATCATTTGTGTACTACATTGTATTGCTGTTTCATGGAAAAACTGACACATTTCTTTTAATTTGGGAGTAGATGGGAAAGTGCTCAGATGCCACTGTACTGAATAAGTAGATGGATCGTGTTATTCAGCTGTTAATGTGACTTGTCTCACTATTCTGGATATGTTAAAGTTAGGCCCCCTGCTCTGGTAGGAGCTGAGCACCTCCTACATAGTGCAGATCATCCTCAATTCCTCATGAAGTCAGTGGGAGTTGACGGCACTCAACACCAGGGAGGAATTGCTCAGGATCTTGAAGGAAAGGTTTTGTTATGTTAAATGAAATTAGAAATATACTTTAAAATGTTATGAACAACCATATTTGTTTAAATGGCAAAAACTGAATACATTCCCATTCCCAGCCTGTGCAACTTGGACACAAAGGAGTTACCACCAAATACAATTGTTCCTGACTTCACACTCAAAATGTTAGTAAATCTATTTGCTTCCTGATGCTCACTCAACTTGAATAATGCAAACAGTCTTCTCTTTCTAATTTGTTTTTATTTCTGAATATCATGCACTAGCACATGGCAATTGTGTTTGGGTTTCCAACACCACAGGGGGGAATACTGAAATCAAATACATCAGATATCTGAATACATGGCTACCATTCATCACGTACATTGAAATGAGAAGCTGGATTAAAAAGCCTCACCGATTTATTTCCTTATTAAGATTCCAAAAACTCCCGTTTGTTTTGTACAACATTTGCTTTGTACTCTTTGACAATAACCCAGTTGATCACTTTTTCTTTTGGTTTACTATCTTGATGTTTTCATTTGGATTTATGAAATTTTGGTGTTATTGTTTTGGACCATATTAAAAAAATAAAATAAAAACCTCTTCATTTCAATTTAAACAATTAATGAAAAAAATTCTATTTATATTAAGTCTGAGAATGTTTATGTCACAAGCAAAAAAGTAAATAAAACCCCCAAATTATGGAGCCTGAAACATCCAGTTAAACAGAACTAAAATGCACAGAGTCACACCTTCTGCTGTACAATACTGAAAAACTGCTAAGAGATACGTCTGGGATTCTTTTTATCACTTTTCTTCTGTGAAATTGTTTCATGATATGTACGTGAGATATGCCTCATGATTAAGTATATATCTTAGCTACACAAAAATAAATACATAAATAAGGTAACAAGCTCTGATGGTGGCATTTGCACCTAAAAGTGCTGCAACATGGGGCCTGATCTGAAGGCCATTGAAGTCAATAGAAAGATGCCAGTTAACTTCTTCAGGTGTTGGATCAGGCGCTCACTACAAAGTTTACTTTCAAATTGTATGCAAAACCCAAAACTATCAATTGGTACGCCCCCATACTGACTTACAAAACAAAAATAGGCCTATAAAGATTATCTGTAAGCTTCAAAAAGTGTGTCTGTAATTTCTCAAAATAGTGAAGTAGTCAAGGCAAAAAACTATGTATGTGTGTGCTATCCAGGAAAATAAATATGTATTATCTCAGAAAAAAAAGGCCCAGTATGCGAAAAGAAGGCTCAAAATACTTAAGAGATAATCTTCACTTATTAAGCTGAAAATTTTGTCCCAGAAATCCTATTAATGGAAAAACTGATGCTCAGATAAAGACACTCAGCTTGGGTTAAAGAATGTACCCAATAACTGTAAAGAAAGAGATAAAACTCATTATACCCACTACTTAAATATCATATTCTGTAAATAGATTTCAGCATCTGTTAAGATCAAAATACAGTACTTACACTCATTAAAGGGAACCATGTAGACTTTGTGACTCATGAAAATAATAAATTCATCACCCCAAAAGGTACTGCATTCCTTCTCTTTATACATACAGTTTTTACTATGTCCTGGAACTGAAATTATTGAACCCTTTAATTGTTCAGTATAACGTGATTGGTTGAGACAGGATCAAGAGAGCTAATAATTTCAGTTACAACTGTTCTCGTCGCTGATCAGTTTGGGCTGAGAGTCATGTGACTGTGTCTGGGGCTTCAGCATAGGGTAATTTTCATGCTATTGCAACCTAAGGCTAAATAATACTGCATTAAAGATTTTCACTGGACACTTATTTCATACTTAATGACAACATTTGGAAGCATTCCCTTGGTTTTCTGCTGCTTTCTGCAGGACACGGAAAACAAAGAAACAGTAAATAAAATTGACGTTAGAAAAAGAGTTAAAACAATACTTTTAAGCAGTCCCCGGGGCACCATGATGTATGCACAGCAATGTTTTGAGTAAAAACAGCATTTAAAAGTGAGCGTGAGGGAAAGAAACTGAAAAAACAGAGCTATTTTCACTTACATTTATCCAAGAAGGCTGTTGGCATTACTTCTGGAGTTCTGTTATTGGTTGAGAGGGTCACATGACTATGTGAACTAAAATAGAAAAGCCTCAGTAGAGGGAAACTGAAGCAGCAACAGGTCTGAGACAAAATACATGTTAAATGGTATGATTTAACATGCACATTTTAGACTGGAGTGTTTAATTTATAGGGGAAAGTATGGTCCATTGGATTGAAAAGGTGACCTCCAATAGGCCACAATACCCTTAGCCTATGACTTTGAGCATTATATCCCAATGTCACTCATCTTTTCAATATGTGGGGAAAACAGTTTTCTACTATAAATTTCAGCTCCCATCAGTGTGTAATTGAAACACTAACAATTCTCAATAAATTACCAGGACCTTTAAAAAAAATGATCTGGTTCATTTAAAAACCAAAAAGCTTCCACTATGCTAGCTGTTTTCATTCTTTGTCTAAGGTTTTTATATCTCAGTCGTACTGTTGGTATCTAAAAGGGAAGTCATAAGAAAAATGCATATTTTCTTGTGGTAAATGGCAGCACTGTACAACATATGCAGCAGAGCAGTCCAGTTTTCACATTCTTTCATAAGTAAAACTTATGGTTGCAGATCTACAAATTACTAAAACATGTGCCATAAATCTGCACGTTATAAACAGAGATAAAGTGGAAAGGATCCCAGACTAACAAACTGTGCTGATGTCCTAACAGCTAAATGCAAATTAGCTACTATGATAAAACACTGTCTGATTTCACGGTCATTGCTTAATTGCACCATTTAAAAAAGAAGCTTTTCCAGACAAGTTGTTTTAAAAGATTCAGGCAGATAACACAATGACGCTAGCATGAATTACTACAAGTCCCCTAGGTAACTTTCACACCAGGAAACTTTTTCACGGTTTACTCAGGTTTCTTGTTGAGTTTTTAGATTGATGCCGCTTCAACTTGATAAATTGCCACATGTCTCCTTTGTTTTATATATCGGTCACATTTGTTACTGAAGGGGGAGGGATACTAAGGGATGCACAGAGCAAGAATGTGTAGGGGAGGGTGTTCAAGCAGCAAACACAGTCTCTTTGCTAACCAAACACAAAAAGATGCTACTCTGGTGAATAAAACAACAGACCCTGAGACTGTAGACCTGAGACTTCAGTGATGGCTGGTCAGATGACCTCAGCTGAAGGAATCATTCTATTTTTAACTAAAGCCTCAAAGTCTTTCCCCTTCCTGATCAGCATCACTTCCTACTTCTTCAGGTTGAGCTGCTAGTGGTTGGCTTTCATCACAATCTCTGGCAGGTACTAGTGACGCCGGAGACAGCAGTGTCTGGGTCAGATGAAGAGCTGGGTGTCATTGGTATTCTATGATGTTCTGTGATTGGTGTATTGATGACACTGCCACTCATATCATATCTCTGTCTTCTGCACTGGCTTCCAGCATATGCTGAACAGAACATGACAGGACTGAACCTTACCAGGACTGGACCCACAGCTGACAGCACTTGGGAAGAAGTAGTCACTCCTCACCACTCTCTGGGAATGATCTAGAAAGGTGTAAGTGGAAACGCTCTGGGGAGATTCTAATTGCCCCTTCCAAATCATGCTTGCTGTCATTTCAGCAACATCTCATGATCAACGACATATCTTGATGGCGACATTATAGGTTCTAATTTCCCACCTTTAACTTTTCAGCAGTGCCACCTGCCTAAAATGGTGCAATTCCCAAAGTTCATCAGAGTAGCATGCTGAGGAATGCCAGAATATACTACCCCAAGGATAGTGGGATAGAAATGTAATTATAGCATCAAGAGAGTCAAACTTTGAAGGAAGCGTAGTCAACAAATCAAACAGGTAGAGGACTGGGAAGGTAAGGACAGAAATATGCTCTTGAAGTAGAAAGGCTTAGATGGCAAAGAGAGAGAGATGAAATTTAGAAGACAACCTTAAGGAGAGTGATTAAGGTGAAAAGGAGCGCAAAGAAAGTCAGATAACAAAGGGGCCCTAATACCAGGTAAAAATCTTAAGAACCAAGAAAAAGGTATTTAGAGATGAGAATGACACCCAAGATCAGAGGTAGAACTATAAAACTAATTGACATTTATTACATTTCAGAAACGTAGAAGTGATTCTCTGGCATTCTGCTTTCTAGCTTCCCATTTTTAGTAACACTCTTCATTCCCATCCTAAACTGCTCTATAACATTGTGGTGTGCCATTAAATAGCCATATTCATCGAGTAATTTGACAAATGCTTTTTTCTGAAATATTCAACCAGTTCTATAGTTAGCCTAATACCAGTGTATATATATGCAGAAAATACCAGGAAAATAAATCAAATACTGTATTTGACAGATATGTTGGGATGGGGGGGGTAGATTGCTATTTGACCTGCCCTAATACTAAGTCCATATTTTAAAGTGTATTTAGTAGCAAGTTGATTGACAGTATGTTGCAATTAAATATAGTACAGAACTCTTATTTTTTTAAATTTCAGGGAAAGAGATGTAGGGCCTTTAGAGTTATTTATACTCTGGCTGATTGGCTTAGTCCTCAGGCTAGTAGATACTGGGTAATTTTTTCAAGCCTGGTACAGGGTTTACACTTATCCCCAAAACATCTGACTATATGAAGAGAATCTCTCTCAAGCCAAAATCAATAAAGTCATAAAATATCTTCAAGCTGCAAAGTAGCAAGGCTGACTGGCTATTCTCTGATCACTCCGTATTTACAATGTATATACAACCCTCACACATAAGCACGTTCCTCACCACCAACATGCCAAAACCTAAATCATATCACTATGACTGAGTTCCCAAATAAAGCAATGAAGTTCCTTAAGGATAGCAAAATTCTGTCAAAAGTATACACAGAAAAATTAATACTCTTTTATCTTCTATTATCCATGCAGATTAATTCTGATTTACTTAATAGAATGGCCAACAACAATATCAAAAGGCTATTTAGCATTATCAACCAATTATAATGGAATAAAACAGGACAGCTTATCCTGTCTTGATTCAGAAAAGATATTCAATAGAGTGTTTTGGGATTTTATTCTGCAACTTAGATACTGGATAAATTTATTTGCCCAACAACCAAGGGAAAAAATTATTATAAACAATGTACAACCTAAACTGTTAAAATGAAAAAGGTGAGTCAAATAGGACTACACTCTTTCACCTCTCTTATATGTAACAGTAATCAAACCAGTAGCTGCCTGCATAGCCATTTGAACAGACTCTAATATCCCTGGTGTCAAAATTGGTCTTTATGAACATAAAGATAAGCCTGTGTACAGATGGCCACCTAATTTAAATTCATACCAAACCTCTCTCTCCAGATTTCCTAAATTAATATGGTGTTACATCTGGCTGAAAAATTAATATATGTAAATGCAAAGCTATTCTCATAGAACCACTCTCCTGGAAAACACAATTCTCAGATTCGCAACATAAGTTGTCACCCAATGGATTTAGATGTCTATCACTGGAAATAAGCATTTATGCACAATTTTGAAGAAAAAAAACAACCCCTTTCATCCCTCCTACAGAAAAATCCAGTCTGCTTTAGCAAAATAACACAATCCACTCCTCTTACTCTTGGGATGCTTACATGTATTTAAAATGTATATCTGCCCAAAGGCACTATTCTACACTTCTAAAGACATTCTCATATATTTCATCCCTGCTAGAAAAAACAATCACTGGATAAAACAATTTCTAAGGAAAAACAAACACTAAACAAGGGAGAGTTTCCTTAAAATGCAATTACCAACATTTAAAGGAGGTCTTACCTGATCAAACTGAAAGATAATGATACTGTGAAATTCTGTGAGAACATTTTGGAAACAAACATTTGATCCCCACACTCATTCACTCACTCAGGACCAACTTGGCCCACTATTGAAAAATACTTGAAATAATACTGGCTCTCAGACCATATTCTCAACAGACAAGCCTCACCCAGTCTTTATATAGTGTAATGAAATGGCAGGAAACCAGGAAATTTCTAGGGATGGGACATTATCTAATGCCCACCCTCCCAGCTGCCAGGCTATCACAGTTTCAACCTGCCTTAGAGAAGTATTTCAGAGACTAACAATCTAAAAATCTCAATCCAACTGAATATTGCTATCAAGATATTCTGTTTGAATTGTATGCACAAGTTAGTTAAGGGGAAAACCCCAATATACACAGTAAGCAATTTTTAATGTAGCTGCAACTTTGTGACTTCAGCTTATTTCAGCAGACTCAGGAAATACAATGCTGTTTTAATGGAAATTTTACTTAAGAATTGCAAGGTCAGGCCCCTTATTTGAAAGATCAGGTCCCTTTTTTCTTCAGCCAGAAAACACAGTACAGCAGTTAGTGGTCAGAAATAATTTAAAAATGGATATCAAGATTTACTCTAGTGCAGATTCAGCACTACAGCCTCACATAGTACAAACACCAAGCAATCGCACAACAATGGAAGAGAGACCTATGTATTTAAATTGAAGAATCGGACTGGCGAGTAGCACTCATATTTTTACATTAAATCTCAGTTTGCACTATAGTTGTTCAAATAAAAGGCCTTATTACCAACAGATTATATTATTGTCTGGTTATTACCAATAAACTGTGGGCTCTATCCAGCATATCATAAATGCCGCTCAATAAGGGCCACATTTCCCCACCTCCAACTGTTTAATAATTCAGAATTTCTGGACTCCAATTCAAAAGTTCTATCCTGCTGCAAATGGGCAAGTCATACAACTCACTTCCGTGTTATGACTTCCAGACATTACAGCCCTGATCCAGAGTCCAGTGAAGTCAATGGAAAGACTACCATTGGCTTCAATGGTCTTTAAATCAAATTTATATGAATGGCCTCAAATGTATCAGGAGATTCTTAACACATTTTTTTCTGTTTGCTAGGTGAAACTTACATATACCATAAAACGATAACAGAATACATTATATAAGGTATGGTTTGCATACCTGGAGTGTCTAGCCCTGGCATAACCTGTTCATAATAGCCAAGACTTTACCCAGGCCTATGGCAAGCACCTGACAGAGAGGATACCTAATATACATCCTTGGCTTTCTTTCATTGAAGCAAATGGGAATTCTGTCCTTGTCTTCCACAGGAGCATGATCGAGCATACAAGTGTAAGAATGTTTTCATAGAACTAAAGGGACATCAAGAAAATAAATTCCCATTCATTTGATCAATAGAGTAAATTACTTAACCATTCGTGGACAAATCCTAGTTCTGCATTTTCAAAAGTCAGGAGTGATTTATGGTGGCCTCAATCTTTGGGTATCCAACTTGAGACTTATTAAAGGGACCTGATTTTCTGAAAGTGATGAACACATACCCTCTGAAAATCAAGCCTTTAAGGGCTATAAAGTTGAGTACACAAAAACAGGGGCACCTCAAAGTACTGGTCACTTTTGAACAAGTAAACTATAGAATAGAGAGTTCTACAGAAATTAAATAGTTATGTAGAAACTATTCTTAAAACCTACACATTCTAATAGTGAATCACTTCCTTTTCATAAAAAGAAAAGGAGTACTTGTGGCACCTTAGAGATTTTTTGCGAATACAGACTAACACGGCTGTTACTCTGAAACCTTCCTTTTCATAGAAATTTTAAATTAACCTATAACATTTAGTAGAGAATGATAGCATTCTATAGCAGCAAGGATATAACCGATTTACAAATTCTATAAAAAGGAGATTCCTTATAAATTGCTGTGGGACCTTCCTATTTGGGCTATCTGCCACATTCACGATGTGGTCAGCGTTCTCTCACATATTCATGGTCCTAGCCAGTTCCCCAGGCACTGCAACTGCTGAAGCCTGAAGCTGTTGTGCTGCAATGTTGGCCTCCTGCCAAAAGAGGATGCTATACAGAGCAAGTAGTAAGCTAGCAGTAGATTGATGTCCCCCTTTCCCATCTCAGCAGCTATACACTCTGCTGTCTCTGCTTAGAAGAAATAGTTTTTGGGATATAGAGGGGAACAGAGAGGCCAGCACTCAAGAGCAACCACAATGAGGGAATTTAGGTGAAGTCTAACAGAAACAAGAGGGGTGTAAAAATGTAGAATGGAGAGAATCATTAAGGGGGAAGAAAGAGAGGACCTCCAAAAGGTAAAAGAAATTGAGGAGCATATGAAAGTTTGCAGGGACTGAGCAAAGTGCTTCTGCAGAGCTCTTGCCTCATGCCATGTGTACACCGATGAAGTGAGCTGTAGCTCACGAAAGCTTATGCTCTAATAAATTGGTTAGTCTCTAAGGTGCCACAAATACTCCTTTTCTTTTTGCGAATACAGACTAACACAGCTGTTACTCTGAAACCATTTATTACACAGTTCACTATGCAGCCAAGTTAGCCACTCAGTCAGTAGTGCACAGAGTAGCCTTTCATAGCCATGAACTTTAGGAGCTCTACAGAAAAACTCTTTGCAAAATGCACTGCATCTGTTAAGAGTGTGTTTTATAAAAAAACTCATAACATAGCAGAATCAAAGCTATTTTCATAATACTCATAACCAAGTATTCTTGTTGAGGACTATTTTCATGCCAAATTTTAACTTTCTACCCTGAGAATTTGCTCTGCGGAGCTGTTCAAATGTCACACACATATTTTATTATAATGAGATAATGGATTTTTATACTCTAATAATATAAAATTGCTGAACCTGTTTTTCCTTAAACTTTCCATTAAAAAAAATACAAAACACATCTTTGGGCAGAGATCAAGCATAGAAAGTTACATCCTAAATGTGGAAAGTTTTGAGCAACTGAAAAGAGGAGGTTGAGTAGAACTGGTCATGCAACCTTAACTAGAGCAGCCACCGCAGTTCCTGGTGAAACAATAACTATGACATTAACCAACACAAGTCAGGCAATTCAAAAGTAAAGCTGACACCTCCGCTATTAACACAAGCGTCTGTGATTTTTCCATTACCATCTGAATTAAGGTCAGAGCCATCCTTCAATTTTAATTAGTTGCCCTTTTTGCATTGCTGTCACAATTTCATTATTTAAATTCAGTGGGCCCAATCCTGCAGCCGTTCCACACAGAAATCCTACTGGAGTCATTGGTGGTACTATATGCAGAGTAGCCACAAGATTGGGCCCAGGGTTTTGCCATTTCATGCTACAGTATGTACACTATTTCAGTCTAATGTTACACAGTCCAGTGTGATATATTTTAAAAAGATGATACGTGCAGGATATGATTCTCTTATACAGTTACAAACAAAATAAAAACCATTACAGACCTGAAGAAACAAACTGACAGTAAAGTGTGAAGCCCAGAATGTGTGTTTGAGAGACAGAATCCTTTGGAACTAAACATTGTAATCATTAACCACAGTCAGTACATTTTTAATGGTAATTTTGTTTTCTTTAGCCTTACCAGCTTCAATATTTTTAAAACTTAACATTCTCTAGATGTTGGTTTTGATACATTTCTTTTGAAGAAAGAAAGGAAAGGGGGTTTGGGGAAGAAAAGCATTTAGTGATACAGCTCTTGGATTTGTATTGGTTTTGCCAAGACATGGGAGATCTGCAGCTCGCAAATTTGGATTTATTTATTGCTGTTTTTCTGGTCATCATGAACTAAGTGAACTTGGCATTCCCAGACAAAAATAGTAGTATTTTATATACTATTTTCAAAGCAGCATGTTGTGTTTAGAAGCCATTTATACATCACACTATTAATTCAAATCAACTTCACTGTTAACTTAGGGCACAAGAATTAATTTTATTTAAAACAAAAAATAACCTGAGCATCCAAATAGATTAGCTCAAAAGGAGCATACCAGTAAATAGCATACCTGCCAACATCTAGCAAAAAGGGCTTTTAAATTTACCTGGGTTAGCAGAACATTACCTGTATTTGCCTAAAACTTATTAACATATTTGCTTAGGGGCTTGCAGCCTGTCTCTCCCTTGGTGTGAGCAGGCACTCCAAAGGTTTGGGCAGTACATGCCATCTCTTCTCCCACTGGGTTCAGGGCAGGAGACGGTGTGATAGATTGTGGCAGCATAATCGTTGGATGAGGATGAGTGTTGCAGGGCATGTTGCCTCCTCGCCCAGTGGGTGATGGTAGCAGGTGCTCTCTCCATGCACCGTTTTCAACCTTACCCTCAATTTATAGTCTAAAAATAATTGGGGTGGAGGGGAGGAAGGAATAGTCTGGATAGGGAAGAGAGGATCTGGAGATAAAGTGGTGACTAGATCTTTGGTAGGAGAGACTGAGGAGTCAAAAGAACAAAGGAGAAGTATCCTCTTTCTCTTCTCCCCCACGTATCCCCCATTCTATTTCTTTTCTTATGTCATGATCCATGGGACTCAAACCCAGGCCCACAGGAGTAGCCACACTCCAACCCTCCACCTGGCAGCCTGCTGACCTTTGCTTATCTGGGCCCCATGTAGCTCAGCCCCAGAGTGAGGCTCCACTCTTGAGGTCTGATTGGTGAAGTCCCAAAGCAGCTGATTTGCCCATTGGCCCTACTTAAGCCATCAGCAAGAATAAGTAAGCTGTCCAAAAAACTTGACTGCACCCTGCTCTGGACCATCTGCCTTATGCTTTCTGCTCCTGCTTACCCAGCTTGATTTCCTGGCCTTCATACCCAGCTTGACTCCCAGCAGCTGATTTGCGGTTCCTGATCTCCAGTTTGGCTCCTGCCTCTGACTCTCTAGTATCCTGACCCAGCCTCACTCTGGTTACCTACTCATGGTTCTGATTTACAGTTTGGCTCCTGTCTCTGACTTCCACGAATCCTGACCCAACTGACTCCTGTTTCCTGCTCCAGCTACTAGGTATGGCTGCCCATGACCCAGCCATGACACCTTCTCCCAACCCCTCATTCAAATTTTTGCTCTTCCAAACACAGACCAATTAATTCACTGACACAGGGTGCGGGCAGTTTCAGGCTCTTCCTCTTGCAGTGGGGATGAAGAATCAAATGGGCAGAAGGAGCTGTAGATCTGGCAGGAGCATGAAGCCTTCAGCCCTTAGGAAACTTCATATAGCCCAGAAGACTTCAGCAAGTCTATTCAGCAACACAGGCTACCCCGAGCACTCTCCTCCATGTCCTCCACTCTCTACACTGGCCTCCTGTAGAATATCAAATCAAATTTAAAGTCTTGATCCTTCTCTTCAAGTGCCCAATGGCCTAGGCTCAGGTTGTCTAAAAGATCACCTAAAACTCCAGGATGAAGACCATTGTTGACAACTCCAGCCCTCAGAGTCAGGCTCAATGGAACTTTCTTCCCTAAAAAGTAAAGCTTCTCTGTGCAGGAGACAGAGACTTTGCCTTCTTTAACAAACACATAGCAGCATGTACGCTGAAAAACATGAAACAAAAAACAAACAAAATAAAACACTCCACACACAATTCCCCTCCTGGGGAGAGGATGAGAGCGAGAACAAATACATGTGACAGATATAAGACAGTCAGTGTCTATGCTGATGAGGGTAGTAAAAGATCTTATACAGAATAGAATAGCCACTCCGCAAATGCTGGGAGCTCTTGCAGGAGCGCTCTGTCCCCATTTTTTCAGAGGGAGGGAGTACTAGTCACTACTCATGTGATGTAGAATCAGGCTGTTCTTCAGCACATGCAGCAGCTCTAACTAGCTGCCCTTAAACAAAGGGAAGCGGAATGGAGAAAGGGCAGCCAATCAGACAGGGATTTCCCCATAAATTAGGGAGTTACCTGCTGACTTCTACCAGAGTCAGGAAATCCAGCGCAGGGAAAATCTAAACTTGGCGAGTCTGAAATAGAGTGATCCAGTGGGACAACGATTGACATCAATAGGGCTACTTACAAAGTAAGTTGTATAAGAAAACCAGGTATAAGAAATATGGGCTTAATTTATTGAGGTAACCCTGTCAAGTTACTCGCACAGAGACAGATGCAAAATGGATACTAGCAGCAGCCACAGCAACTTTATCATAAAAAAAAATGTAGAATGTCTCCAGCCGTGGGTAAAGATGTGCTGCAGTAGTCTTCATCCCATGCCACCTAGTGACTAAACATTATAATGCAGTTTAAGCTTTTCACCAGATATCCCCTTTTTAATTTCTCTTTTTCTGCTTTTTAACCATTTTAAAACTATAAAACTATTTTTAAAATAACTTTATTTCAGCACATGTACATCTGTTACTCTTCTCTAAATCTTACTGGTTTTTTTAACAATGTGGCAAGAATGGGTAACAACTTGGTGACTAAGCTGTCCTACTTGCAACAGCTATCTCTGGCAGGTTTGGAGTAGGTGAATCTTCTTCTCCTTGTTCTGCATCTGCAATTTGTAGAGTTTGCTCAGTTGATTGATTGTTCTGTCTCTGGATTGAACTGAAGATGTCAGTGGTTTCTGTTGAACTCCCTGCTGTCTGTCTCAATAGTGTAAGATCTAGGTCAGTGGTTCTCAAACTTCTTTTTTTTTTTTTTTTGCAGACCACTTAAAATTGCTGAGAGTCTCGGCGGACCACTTAATGATCTTTCCAAAAGTTGTTTGTACCATTAGCTAACTATTGTAAAGCGCTTTGGATAAAAGTGCTATCTGAAAAAAACCTTAATAATAATAAACATTTTTTTGTTCTGCAAATAAAAGCACACAACTCATATTTTAATATCAGTAGTGTTACCTTTCTGATGCGATGAATATGCCCTCTCTCCCCCACCACGGCAGCCCCCGAATTGGGGCTGGGAAGGAGGGGGGGTCTTTCCCTCTCTCCCCCGCTGCGGCAGCCCCCGACGTGGGGCTAGGAAGGGGGCCGGAGGGTCTCTCCCTGGCAGCCGCAGCCCTGGAGCTGGGGAAAGTCACCTCTTTCTCTGGCCGCCGCAGCTCTGCATGTCCCAAATTCCCCCCATCCCCTCTTCTGACCCCACTGCCCCCTCCCACCTACCCCCTATTCCCCCAAGGCCACCACCACACCTTACATGTGCATCTTCTCCAGATTCCAGGCACGTAATTAGTGGAACCACGCCTGCGAGCCTCCACTAATTAGGTGGGTGGCCCTTCATTCTTTCATGTGCGGCCGCCCAGGCACTCACCTTCGAGGGAACTATCTGCAGACCACCTGAATGGAGCTCGCAGACCACTGGTGGTCCACAGACCACAGTTTGAGAACAGCTGGAGTTCTTCCATCCTCTTCCACCATCCAGTTTGACACAAACATGGTCACCGGGTTCCAGATCAGGCAATTCTCTAAATGAGTGATGTTGGTTATAAAAGTGTTCATAAGCTCTTTTTGCCTTTTGATCCAATTTGGCTATTTTTCTCAGGTCCGGCCACTTTGGGGCTAAATTCTTTTCCAGGGCTGGAACTTTAGTCCTGAGTTGCCTTCTCATTGGACTGCATTGGCTAAAGCCAGTGGCTGCTAAGAGTGTTCATCTGTACATCCGATGAAGTGAGCTGTAGCTCACGAAAGCTTATGCTCAAATAAATTTGTTAGTCTCTAAGGTGCCACAAGTACTCCTGTTCTTTTTTTAGTGTTCATCTGTAGCTCAGAGAAACAAGAAATGGATCTTTCTGTCTCAATATTCTCTTGGTTGTCTGTACAGTCATCTCAGCCTCTCCATTTGCTCATGGGTAACATGGGCTGCTAGAGATGTGTTCAAAATCATATTTGGTTTAGAACTTAAATTCCAAATTCAGCTGCAATTAATTGCAGTCCGTTGTCTATCAGTAGTTGTTCTGGAATACCAAAATGGGCAAATGTGCTCTTTAATTTCTCAATAACACTGCAACTAGTATTTCAATATATCTAGAAAAATAATCCACTCCAGCTAGATAATAACGTCCTCTGAATTTGCATACATCTTCTGCTAGCCTCTTGCAGGGCTGTGTGGTAGAGGTGTTATTAGAGACTCCTTGCATTCTGTTGATCTGGCAGTTCTGCAAAGTTCACATGAAGATACTGTATTCTTTATGTCCTTGCTACCTGTAAGTGTACAAAAGCAGAATGCAGCTGGCTTCCATTCAGATCCATGTAGCTGCAACAGTACACCACCTGGGCTATAGCTACTGGCATCAGCATTGACTGCTGAGAGTTTCTTTACATCATAGAATTTTAAAACTGGAGCACGTGAGATCATTTTTTTACTCTTTTGAAAAGAGTTTCCTGATTTGGCCCCCATAGCTAGGACGTATTGGACCCTAATAATTCATTCAGTGGTTCTGACACTGTAGACAGGTCTTGCAGGTATCAGCCAAGATAATTTACTATCCCCAGCCTGCGTCTCAGTTCTGGTGCATTTGTTGGAGCGTTCAATTCTCTAATTGCTTTTACTTTCTCAGGGCTAGGACTAATTTCATCCTTGTTTATCATCTGTTCCAAAAATTCAATTTGGTGCAAGTAGAAAACACACTTTTCTCTATTTAGTTTGAGTTCGGACTTGTTGATCAACCTCAGAACTTCACTGAGGGTTTTGTCATGTTCTTGCATTGACAACCCATATACTAAATTGTTGCCCATTAAAACAACAGCCCCATTTGTGTTCTTTAGCAGCTTTGCCATCATAATCTTTGAAAGCAAAATCTCCCAAATGGTGTAATTAATGTAGTCAGTTTAGCTCTCTCTTTAGCTAACAGAATTTGCCAGAAACCACTTGAGGCATCTCGCTTAGAGAACACAGTAGCTCCTGCCACTTTAGGGATGAAGCATTCTAGTGTTGGGAAGATATATTTTTCTCTCAGTACTGGTTCATCAAGTCTTTCAGATCCACACAGATTCATATTTTCCCATTTTTCTTCATAGCAGGTACCATTGGTATGCACCCTGGTATTGACCCAGAACTGTTCTCAATTATACCATTCTTTTCCATTGTCTTTAACTCAGTTTCTACTTTATGATGTAACGGTATAGGAGTTCTGTGGGGTGTATGTACACTAAATGCTTCAGAATTGTCTCAAGATCATTTCTACTGGATCTCCTTTTAGAAGTCCAATATCACCAAATAGTCCATTAAATTCTTCCACCTTTCATACTAGATCCATCCTGACAACCACACTGCAACTGAGAAGACTGTTAGCCTCAGCTTCTCTAATCATATATACATTAAAATTAAAGCTTATGTCTTTGTATATCTTTTTTCTGTGGAAAATTGTCCAATGCACTTCACAATACCTGCAGGGCAATTTAGGACCATGTCTGCTGGTTTCAGCTCCAGCAGGGGTTGAAGGTGATTCTAAGTCCCTTCTGATAAGACTGTAATATCTGCACCTGAAACTATTCAGTTCCACCCTCCAGGCTGGCTCAGGAGGGTGGATGATGCATGTGGTTGATCTCAGAAAAAATGGCTCTTGATTCTCAGTGGGTCATGTCCTGAAGTGCCTTTGTGTGGCACACAGTAGCAAAATGTCCAATTTGGGGACATTTACAGCATTTGACTCTCTTAGCTGGACAATCACCTCTTGGACAGGGGTCTCTCTCATATCTTATACATCTAGTCTGAAAAGTGTTATATTTTGCCTGGGGCTTACCTCACATTGACTTTTTGCAGCTGTTCTATATCTCCCATCATGACTCTGTTTGTAAGCCAGTTCCTCTAGGTTTCTTTCTGGCAGCCATTGATCTCTAGTTTGATTTTTAATCATCTCTGATTGTTTTGCCATTTCTATTGCTCTGAGGTTAAATCTCTCTTCATTTGTAGTTTTTCTGTCAGTCCCTTGTCTAAAATGCCAATCACTACTCTGTCTCTAATGTGCTCTTCCTTTTTGTCTTCAAAATCCGTTTTCTGCTGTGTCATTCTTCTGCTGCACCTTTTAAAAGATTCCACAGATTCTCCAGGTTTTTGAACATGCTGGTAGACTCATGCTAGCTTATACCTCAGCATGCTGTGGTGTGTGACATGTTCAAATTTCACCAGCACCACCGCATACGTGTTCTTGTGGCTCTCCTCTGGAAAGGGGAAGGATTTAAACATATGTTCAGCTTCCTTGCCCATGGCATAGACTAGGAAAGGCACCTGTGTCTCCTCATCCTCCTTGTGGAGTTTAGTTGCAATGCAAAAACATGCAAACTGCTCCTTCCAATCAGGCCAGTCTGCTGGTCTTTAAAAGCTGAAGCTTTCTGGGGGATGAAACTATGGCATTTTGATGAAATTCATCGGCTTCTATTATTCTTCTGACACAATGTCAGGTTAGTCACACAGAGCCAGACGCAAAATGGATGCTAACAACACCAACTTCATTGTAAATAAAGAATGTAGACTGTCTCCGGCACTTGATAAAAGAGGTGCTGCAGTATTCTTCACACAGTACCACTTAATGACTAAACATTATCATGCAGTTTAAGCTTTCCATCACAAATCTGGATATGTCAGGTTTAGCTAGCAGACTAATGGCAGCTAGATAACGTCATGCAAGAGATTCAGGCTGGTAAAAGCTGGGGTATGGGAGAAGAAACCATTTCTTTACATCCCTAGTTCTTCAAAGTTTTTGTTCTATGGACTACTTCGTAAGAGCATCCCTATGGACTAACCTTACTGCCAGCAGCTCAACCTCCAAAATGTTATTGCTTGGTTCATAATAGTTCTTTTCTGAAGACCACCAAGAAGTGCTTTGCACATCGCTTGTGATCCATGGACCACAATTTGGGAACCACAACTTTTAGCAGTGTTGGTGGACCCCAGGGGAAACTGAAGTCCATCCTTCATAGCCAGAGACAGCATGACCATGATAAAGGACATGTGTGTTTGTGGGAAGATTAAAGGAGAAAATAGAACAAAATCAAAAGACCCCCCAAAATGTAATCTCTTAACAAATTGTGTTGTCAGTAAACACAATCTTGAGAAAACCCAAGTTAAGTTAAAAGCAAGGGCAACTGGTATGAAAAAGAAATAAAAGCAGGCTGTTTTGTATTGTTCTCTCTCTTGCCCTCCCCAAAACAATTTAGCATAAAGTGTCTATCAATAAATGTCTCTCTAAGAGCTCCCATTATATTTTTGAAAGAGTCTTTTAAAATGTGATGTAGTTTTAAATTTGTTTATTCATCTAAGGACTCTCTATATATAATGCAAAGAACACTGTAAAAGGGCGTATTTTTACCTTTCAACCTTGCTCTTCCTCTGAAACATTAGTACATTGTGTTTCTTTTCAAATACCAGGCAGCAATGACCTAAGTTATGAACTTTTTCCCAATAAAAAAATGGAGAGTGGAAAGTTTCAAATTGTATTTAGGAGTCTTCAAAATCAGCAGGTACACACTGACAGATTTACAAGGACAGGTGGACTGATATCTACATTTGTGGGACTAGGTGCTCCTTAAGTGCGGGTAAACAGCTGCTCCCAACAGGCAGTTAACACTTTCTTCAATATGCAGGCCAAGAAACATGCCTGGAATCTTGTGCCCAGGGTAATCTCTGCCTGTGTGAGCAAAGAAACAAGCTCTGGTCTCCTTGATGTGATCTGGTTGTCTCTGGAATAAAATTAATTAAGAATCCAGACACGAATATGAAAAAACTCCTCAAGGTTTATTAAATACTAAGAGATTAATCAAACTGCATGAGCAGGAGAGTTGTTTTTTTCTGGTTTATTACAGAGCCCCATCTGAAAAACAATCCCAGCAGGATACTGAGTGACAACAAACTAAGCCAATGAAGTACAAGTCAGAGATATTTACATCATTAGACTACACACCGACTAAATACCCTGACAGAGGCATCTTTACATAACAACTAATGAAAACTGATTAACCTTTTGCAGGGTTTTATATACCACAGAACTTTTGCCTTTCACTCAAACCTGGGGAGAAAGATCAAAGTTTCTATCTGTTTTAATCACATATCACTGTAGTCTAGCTGCTGTATTTAACTGATAAATTCCACATTATGAGTCAATACAAAAAGCTATAATAGAGAATAAAAATAATACAATTAGAATGAGAAATAGGTGAAGAGGGAATAATATCCAACTACAATTTTGAAAAAAATAATTAGAGTACCAATAAGCAATCAAGCATCATACGAACAGAAAAAAACAAAACCAAAACCTTTCTAGCAATCATAGCTGGTAGATTACGTTAGAAGTATCCCAAGATAACACTGGAAGACTGACTTCTCGAAACATTTAAAAATAAACTAGACAAAACTCTAGAACGTGTCCTGTGAGGGATAATCTTCCTGCACATTGGTAGGCGCATGAACAGACTATCTCCAGCTTTTATGATTCTAACCTACTGAAGCTCACATATCATATTATATTTCAATGTCCTCATGTGTTTTTCAGTTTTTGATTCCATCTATAAAGGGCTTCAAGGAACCATGGTTATATTCAGTTATAATGTCATTTCCTCTAAAGCAGTTTCTCATGTGACTCGTCTGATGCAGTGTGAATGTAGTAATATGTATTAAAACTGTGTATCTTTTTAAATATGGTTCTCCTATTGCCTGACACTATACATGTTGCCCAAGTTTAGTCACACTGAATTTAACATGATCCTATATTCAGTTTTGAAGCCCAGCTTAGGGCTAATAATTACAATAAGGCTTATTACATACAAAACACTAAATTAAATGAACAGTAAAGTTGGAAAGTCAAGCCCTCGAACATTAGGAAACATCTGAATTAAGATTGCCTGTGAAATCTTACTGTGGCTGGCTTACTTGTATGCATTATGATGCTGCCTTTAACTACATGATAACATACTATTTTTTCTACAGCAGTGGTTCTCAAAGCCGGTCCACCGCTTGTTCAGGGAAAGCCCCTGGCGGGCCAGACCGGTTTGTTTACCTGTCGCATCCGCAGGTTCGGCCGATCGCGGCTTCCACTGGCCCTGGTTCGCCGCTCCAGGTCAATGGGGGCTACGGGAAGCAGTGCGGGCCAAGCGACGTGCTGGCCGCCCTTCCCGCAGCTCCCATTGGCCTGGAGCGGCAAACCGTGGCCAGTGGGAGCCGCGATCGGCCAAACCTGTGGACGCGGCAAGTAAACAGGCCAGTCCGGCCCGCCTGGGGCTTTTCCTGAACAAGCAGTGGACCGGCTTTGAGAACCACTGTTCTACAGGACTCCTACCTCATTTAGTGCACAGGACAGATAGTGGTCACATAATGAACTATTCAATATTTCATTTTATCCTCCTCATCATTCAGTACCCAGAAGTCACCTACTACAGAACAGGCCCAACAAAGAAAGTAACAGAACACCACTAGCCGTCACCTTCAGCCCCCAACTAAAACCTCTCCAGCGCATCATCAAGGACAATCCCTCACTCTCACAGATCTTGGGAGACAGGCCAGTCTTCGCTTACAGACAGCCCCCCAACCTGAAGCAAATACTCACCAGCAACCACACTCCACACAACAAAAATACTAACCCAGGAACCTATCCTTTGCAACAAAGCCCGTTGCCAACTCTGTCCACATATCTATTCAAGGGACACCATCATAGGACCTAATCACATCAGCCACACTATCAGAGGCTCGTTCACCTGCACATCTACCAATGTGATATATGCCATCATGTGCCAGTAATGCTCCTCTGCCATGTACATTGGCCAAACTGGACAGTCTCTACGCAAAAGAATAAATCAGACATCAAGAATTATAACATTCAAAAACCAGCCGGAGAACACTTCAGCCTCCCTGGACACTCAGTTACAGACCTAAAAGTTGCAATTATTCAACAAAAAAACTTCAAAAACAGACTCCAATGAGAAACTGCAGAACTGGAATTAATTTGCAAACTGGACACCATTAAATTAGGCTTGAATAAAGACTGGGAGTGGATGAGTCATTACACAAACGAATAACTATTTCCCCATGCTAATTTTCCCCCTACTGTTACTCAGACCTTCTTGTCAACTGTTTGAAATAGGCCATCCTGATTATCACTACAAAAGTTTTTCTTTCTCCTGCTGATAATAGCCCACCTTAATCGATTAGTCTCGTTAGAGTTGGTATGGCAACCCCCATTTTTTCATGTTCTCTCTCTCTCTCTATATATATATATCTTCCTACTGTATTTTCCACTGCATGCATCTGATGAAGTGGGCTTTAGCCCACAAAAGCTCATGCTCAAATAAATTTGTTAGTCTCTAAGGTGCCACAAGTATTGCTCGTTTTTTTTGCTGATACAGACTAACACGGCTACCACTCTGAAACCTGTCATCATTCAGGTGTGGACCGCCCTCTGATTGCTTCACAAACATTAATGAGTCTACCTTTGTAACAACATCCCTGCAAGGCAAGGTGGTATTACTATTTCTATTATACAGATGGGGAACTGAGGAACAGACACATTTATGTCAAAAATGTGAACTAATTTGGGGTGCAGAATATAAGAGGCCTAGGACCTGATGTTTCAAAGAACTTTGCATATTATAGCCCTTCATTTGTTAAGACTACAACTCTCATTGACTTCAGTTACAGCTGTAAGTGCTGATCCACCAATCGGACCCCAGGGGTCTCAAGTCAAACACCCAGAAAATGAGGAACACACAATTAGTGGCCACCTGTGAAAAGTTTGATTCAAGTGATTTGCCCAGCGTCACATAGGAACTCTGTGGCAGAGGCAGGGATAGAATCCCATTCTTCAGGGCAGCATTCCATTGCCTAAGCCACCAATCCATCCTTTCTCTTCCTGCTCATCCCAGTCACAGTCTCATCCACCACCACTTGCCTTCAGCTCATCCCAGTCCTGCGCCCCTCCTGCTGGCTCCAAGTCTCAGCCCCCACCCCACCACTACTCCCCCGCATTCCTTCCAGTCTGCCCCTTCACTACTTCCACTATCCCCAAGCACACCTCCTCATCTTGCTTCATTTACATCAGGATGTTTCCACCTTCTCCTCTTCCTCACACCAGCAGGAGAAGCACTGAGGACAAAGAGAGTCTCCCTGCTTTCAGCTCCTGTACCTAGAGCCCCAGCAGCCACAGACTGCTGAGAGGTACAACTACAGTGATCAGTCCCTGCAGCCTCAGGCTACAGCATGCTCAGTGGAGATGAAATCTTCAGCGAATTTAGCTGCTATACTCTAATAAGTATCTACTGAGCACGTGCAAACAGATTTGCAGAGACTCATAACTTGGCCAAATTTGAGTGGATTTGCACAGGGACAGCAAAAAGCTGATTTCTGACACCAAGGTGACCCCTCTATCAAATTCAAGTCCCTACTTAAAGCATAGGGGTGCTAGAGCTGTTCAAATGAACTTTTTTAACATGGGCAAAACAATGTATTTTTAAGTAACTTAGTTCTCGGAACCGGCTGAATCATTTTGACTGAAATTTTCTAAAAGAATTCAGCCTGTGGTAGACACAGGAATGGAAAGTTTTGCACAAGTGATTAAAGTTTGGCAAAGTTACAAGCAATGGAAAACAGGGTCTGATATTGGAAAGCACAGGGTAACCTTAACTTTAGGCAGCACAACCTGTGCCACCGCTAAAAAGCTTTTATTGTGTTGTTTCATTTTGCATTTGATTTTATTCTATCATAAAGCACCCCCAAATATTTTGCCTTTTTTATTTATGTAGATAAATAATTATGCTTCCTGATCAAAAGTTCTCAAACATTAAGACCTTGCTTACCAAAAGTAAAACTCAGAAGTACCACCTTTTCAATTATAATCAGTGTAGTCAGAATGGATTCTTATTCTGACACCATCCTACTTTACATATCAGACTCACCAAATAGCTAAATGATCTGTGGGATGGATGCACCTATCTCAACTAACATAAATGATGTTGCTTTCTTTTCTCTCTTCATTCGCTCCCTACCAGCCTCACTTCTCCTCCCAAACCTCCACACCCACACCAGTCTCCTCTCACAGTCCCATCATTTTTCCTGCCCCCAAGTCAGTCCTGGGGCCGGTTTTGTTCAATATCTTCATAAATGATCTGGAGGATGGTGCGGATTGCACTCTCAGCAAATTTGCGGATGATACTAAACTGGGAGGAGTGGTAGATACGCTGGAGGGGAGGGATAGGATACAGAAGGACCTAGACAAATTGGAGGATTGGGCTAAAAGAAATCTAATGAGGTTCAATAAGGATAAGTGCAGGGTCCTGCACTTAGGATGGAAGAATCCAATGCGCTGCTACAGACTAGGGACCGAATGGCTGGGCAGCAGTTCTGCGGAAAAGGACCTAGGGGTGACAGTGGACGAGAAGCTGGATATGAGTCAGCAGTGTGCCCTTGTTGCCAAGAAGGCCAATGGCATTTTGGGATGTATAAGTAGGGGCATAGCGAGCAGATCGAGGGACGTGATCGTTCCCCTCTATTCGACACTGGTGAGGCCTCATCTGGAGTACTGTGTCCAGTTTTGGGCCCCACACTACAAGAAGGACGTGGAGAAATTGGAGAGAGTCCAGCGAAGGGCAACAAAAATGATTAGGGGTCTAGAGCACATGACTTATGAGGAGAGGCTGAGGGAGCTGGGATTGTTTAGTCTGCAGAAGAGAAGAATGAGGGGGGATTTGATAGCTGCTTTCAACTACCTGAAAGGGGGTTCCAAAGAGGATGGCTCTAGACTGTTCTCAATGGTAGCAGATGACAGAACGAGGAGTAATGGTCTCAAGTTGCAATGGGGGAGATTTAGATTGGATATTAGGAAAAACTTTTTCACTAAGAGGGTGGTGAAACACTGGAATGCGTTACCTAGGGAGGTGGTAGAATCTCCTTCCTTAGAGGTTTTTAAGGTCAGGCTTGACAAAGCCCTGGCTGGGATGATTTAGCTGGGAATTGGTCCTGCTTCGAGCAGGGGGTTGGACTAGATGACCTTCTGGGGTCCCTTCCAACCCTGATATTCTATGATTCTATGATTCTATGATTCTAAGTCTTTCCTCAAAGCTCTTTCATTCTTTACGATTACCAGTCCCAACCATTCAAAAATCAGGAGTCAAGCCTCATAAAATCATGGGATTTTGAAAAATAATAAATATGGGGTTCTTTTATTTCCGATCCAGTTTTTGAGTTTTAGGGGTCTGGTTTTCCAGTGTCTCTCTGGAACCATGAGGGCTAGCAACTTACTGCTTTAAATTAAATCTGAGATTCTCACATAATCACAACTTCAGGAGTGGGGGCCTCAAGAAATACACTAAACATTGCAAAACGTATGATAAAATCATGAGTTGGCAGCACTTACTCACTACAGACATTTGTTCCAAATCCCCCCAGCCTCTCCCATTTTATGAGTTTCTCCTCCTCCAACATTCCTTCCTCTCTTCCCAAATCTCATTTCCCTAAGTCCCTCTTCCACTTGTTTCCCCCTCCCTCATATCTAACTCTCTCTTCCTACTCCCCCACCAGTCTCTTTCTTCCCTTTTTGCAGTTGGTCCTCAACAGTTCTCCTGCCTCCCCCAGCACCCTTGCCCCCTAGGTCTCAGAAACTTATACCTATCGTGTCCCCTTTGCTCTGCCCCCAACCAGGATCCCATTCTTTCTTTCCATTCCCCCTGCCATTCCCCTCTCTGTCTCTCAGGGCCCCACAGCCAAAACCACTTTTCTCCACCTCACCCGTACTCCTCTCTCCAAGTGCCTCCTGTCTTTGCCTCCTCTGCCCCAGTGGAAGAGGTGCTGCTGGTCCTTTTCCACACAACGTTTTGAACTGCAGGAGATGGGTCCAAGGAGGAAGGAAGCTAAGCCAGCTCCAGAGAGGAGCTGTAGTTTCCAGCCTGCCCAACAACAAGACAGAGTGCCCCTACAGAAGCAAGAGGTTGCATTTCAGCAAGAGGTTGTCTCTCTCTCTGTGGCCAACTGCTCAGTTCAGCAGCTGGAAGGGGAGAGTTCTGAGCATTACTGCAGCCTCAGATTGCTTTGTGCTCTTCCCTCCCCTCCAGGCGGCCATTACTGTGTGTGGGCGTGGAGGACAAAGACATTGTTTTCCCACCCCTCAGGCTGAAAGTTGGGCTAGCCATTTCATCCAGCCCTCCTATAATTATGCTCATTCATGAAAGCCAGCACTGCAACCAACTTGGGGTAACTCTACATTAGGCCTCATTCTGATGGGTAAAGATGAATTGATCACTGAACTAAAAATTGATGGTTTCCCAGGTGCAAGTGATCACAACCTAATTTAATTTGATATGTGCAAACAGAATACAGTCCCAACCAGTCAGATATATTTTGGGTGGTTTAATAGGGCCAGTTGCTTTAATCTGAAAACGATCATCAGTGAAATTGTGTCAGAGGAAAAAGTTAAATGTAACAATGTGAATGGTAATTGAGAATTATTTAAGAATACTTTATTACATACCAAAAAACACAAAAGTCCCAAGTCACATACGAAGTCTTCTTCAGTTAAAGCACCATCCTGGTGGGAAGTGAAAGTAGCAATTAAAACTAAAAAATAATATGTAACAAATAGAAAAATGTGAAAGTTGACAGCAATGAGTACAAATTGGCAATTAGGAAATACAGACAATTGATAAGGGAAGCTATCAGTATGAAGTACTCATGAAAAAAATCTATGACCAGAGGGACTAAAAACAATGAGGAAATTATTTAAATAAATCAGGAACAAATGGAATCTTAATAATGGCATAGGTTTGATACCAGATAAGGCTGGTAACATTGTCAATCATGGAAAATAACTAGCTAGGCAGAGAATCTTGGGTTTATAGTGGATCACAAATGGAATGTGAGTTAACAATAAGATGCAGCAGCAAAGAATAATTTTGGAGTACATTAACAGGAATGTCATATAGAAGACACAGGAGGAAACTGTTCTGCTGTAGTCAGCAGTGGTGAGGCCTCAGCTGGAGTACTGCGTCCAGAATAATGTGGACAAATTGGAGAGAATCCAAAGGAGAGCAACAAAAATGATGAAAGGTTTAGAAATCATGACCTTTGGAAAGGTTAAAAAACTGGGCATATTTAGTCTTGAGGGAAAAAAAGACTGAGGCAGGGGAAGACCTGATGGCAGCCTTCAGATATGTTAAGGGCTGTGATCAATTGTTCTCCATGTCCACTAAATGTAGAACATGAAGTAATTAGCTTAATCTTCAGTAAGGGAGATTTAGGTTAGAAAGTTTTCCCTACAATCTATCTGTAAGGATAGTTAAGTACTGGAATAATTACCTAGGGATGTTGTGGAAGCCCTGTTATGACAGTTTTTTTCAAAAAACAGGTTAGAAAATGTGGCAGGAGTGGTCTAGGTTTGGCTGGCCCTGCCTCAGCACGAGGGTGGATAGACTCAATGAACAGTTAAGGTTCCTTCCAGTCCATTTCTATGATGCTATGATGCAGAAAAGGAAGTAGTATTCAATAAATGTTTTTGTTTTGTATTTGGAAGGAAATAGGATGATGTAGTCCAGGGGTTCTCAAACTTCATTGTACCATGACCCCCTTCTGACAATAAAAATTACTATATGACCCCGGGAGGGGGGACCAAAGCCTGAGTCCTGCCACCCTGTGAGGGTGCCAAAGCCAAAGCCCAAGGGCGTCAGCCCCTGGCAGGGGGGCTGTAACCTGAACCCCGCCATCTAGAGCTAAAGCCCTCAGGCTTCAGCTTTGGCCCCAGGTGGTGGGGCTTGGGCTTCAGCCCTGGCCCCGAGCAAATCTAACCCAGCCCTGGTGACCCCATTAATAAAGGCATCCTGACCCACAGTTTGAGAACCACTCATGTAGTCATAGAATCATAGAATATCAGGGTTGGAAGGCACCTCAGGAGGTCATCTAGTCCAACCCCCTGCTCAAAGCAGGACCAGTCCCCAATTTTTGCCCCAGATCCCCAAATGACCCCCTCAATGATTGAACTCACAACCCTGGGTTTAGCAGGCTAATGCTCAAACCACTGAGCTATCCCTCCCCTCAAATCATCCACTGATACAGATATATTTTCTATTCTATCTGTAACTAGGGAGGATGCTAAATAGCATCTGTTTAAAACTTTTAATCAGACAGACAAGATAATTTGCACCCAAGAGTATTTAAAAAATTGGCTGAGGGAGGAACTCTCTGAACCACCGATGTTGATTTTAACAAATCTTGGAATGGTTGGGAAGTTCCAGAAGACTGAAGAAAACTAATCTTGTGCCAATCCTTTAAAAGGGCAGATGGGATGACCCAAATAACTTTAGACTAGTTAACCTGACATTGATCCTGGACAAAATTATGGAAAGACTGATATGGGATGTGCCAGCCTCTGAGCACCCCCTCATGGCCAGTGGTCACTTTGCAGACACCGTGCCCCAGTTAGCCCCCTCTTGCAGGCCCCTTAAACACTCCAGACAGTTTCTGCTATGGCTCACAGCACCCTTTTCTGGGACTCGTTTAATGTGAAACAGTCCTCATAGTCTTAAATCACAAAGTAATCCAAACAATCCTCAATGAGCCCCAAACATAAACTCCATAATCATAATTCAACAGTTCCTACTTAGCTCCAGTTCGCCTGGCACACCCAGAGCCCTTCCTTTGTCAATCTGCTCCATCTGAAGCCGCCCTACATTACAGAGCTCCTGATCCTGGGCCCATAAAGGAAGAGTGTCCTAGGGTCCACCCCCGCACCTCCAACACCTAATTCTCCAGGACCACTTCCTCTCTTCCACTACCAGGCCATTTTCTGGGCCTTTGTTCATTCCAACTCCCTGGAATATTTTTCTTAAAGGACCAGTTCACCCTGTTACAGGATGCAATTCATAAACAACTAAAATATAAGCATAATTAATGCCAATCTAATTCTTTTATGGAAATAGATTTTGTCAAACAAACTTGATATTGTTTTTTGACAAGCTTACAAGTTTGGTTGACAATGGTAACTGCGCTGACATAATATACTTGAACAACAGGGCAGTCTGCAAAATATCTTTGATGCCTATAGTATATACCAATGCAAAGAGTATGGGGAACAAGCAGGGTGAACTGGAAGTTGTGATATATGAAGAAAATTGTTACTTAATTGGCATTACAGAGACTTGATAGGACAACTCCCATGATTGGAGTACCAGCATTGAGGGGTATAGTTTGTTTCAGAAGGATAGATATAGAAAAAAGGAGGAGGCCTTGCGCTGTACATCAAGAATGTATACACTTGCTCCAAGGTCCAAGAGGAAGTGAGTGGCAGACCTACTGAGTGTATCTGAATGAGGACAAAAAGGGAAAAGAACATTAGTGATGTTATGGTGGGGGTCTGTTATAGACCACCAAGTCAAGGAGAGTAAGAGGATGAGGCATTCTTCAAGCAGGTAACAAGATTAGCTAATACACATGAGCTAGTATTAATGGGGGATTTTAACTTCCTGATATCTGTGCGGAGACAAATACAGCAAAACATAATACATCCCACAAATTCTTAGCATGTGTCAGAGACAACTTTCTGATTCAGAAAGTTGAGGAAATAATTAGGGGGTCATCCATTTTGGATCTGGTTTTAACCAACAGGGATGAATTAATTGCAAATGCAAAGGTGGTTGAGAACTTAGGGGAAAGTGATCATGATCTGATAGAATTCAAGATCCTAAGGAAAGGAGGACATAAGAACAGCAAAACAAGGACCCTGGACTTCAAAAAGACAGACTTCAACCAAATCAGAGAAAAATTAGGCAAGGTTCCACGGAGAGATCAATTAGGAAGAAAAGGAGTCAAAGGGGGCTGGCAGTTCCTAAAAGATGTAATACTAGAGGCTCAATATCAAGCTGTTCCAATGCAGAGGAAAAGTAAGAAGAGCCATAAGAGGCCAAGGAGATTTTTAGCTATCTAAAAACCAAAAGGTACACATACAGGAAATGGAAGGAGGGGCATGTCACTAAGAAAATATATGAGGGAATAGCGCGAGCATGTAGGGACAAAATCAGGAAAACTAAGGCAAGGAATGAGTTACAACTGGCAAGAAATGTTAGAGACAACAAGAAGGGATTCTACAAATATGTCAGACAAAAAAGAAAGATCAGGTATGGTGTGGGTCCGCCACTCAATGGAGAAGGTGAGCTGGTAACAGAAGATGATAAGAAGGTAGAGATGCTCGGTGCCTACTTTGCTTCAGTCTTCACACAAAAAATAATGTGACCAGATGACTAACAAAGTTATCATAGACAATAAAGGGGAAGGGATGCAGATCAGAATAAGTAAAGAACATGTCAGAGATCTTCTGACATATTTGAATTAATTTAAGTCAGCAAGGCCTGCTGCTGTTCACACCAGGGGGCTGAAGGAATTAGCTGAAGAAATATCGGAGCCACTGGCAATAATATTTGCAAACTCATGGCCAGGAGAGGTCCCAGAAGACTGGAGAAGGGCTAACATTGTGCCCATCTTTAAAAAGGAGGGAAAGGAGGAGCCGTGAAACTATAGACCAGTCAGCCTGACCTCAATACCTGGGAAGCTACTAGAGTAATGTATAAAACATTCAATTTGCGAATACCTGGAGGATGAAGGGCCGATCACTAGCAGCCAGCCTGAATTTACCAAGAACAAATTATCCCAAACCGGCTTGATTTCCTTCTTTGACAGAGCAACTGGTTTAGTGGATAGGTGGAATGTAGTGGACATAATATACCTGGACTTTAGCAAGGCTTTTGATGCAGTCCCACATGACATTCTCATAAGTAAGCTGGAGAAATGCGTGCTCGAGTAGAAGTATCATTAAGTAGATACATGATTGGTTAAAACACCTCAAACAAAGAGTAGCTATGAATGGAATGATGTTAGATTGGAGGGAGGTCTCAAGTGGGGTTCCACAGGGATCTGTTTTGGGTCCAGTGATGTTTAACATCTTTATTAATTATCTGGACATAGGAATAGAGAGCGTACTGATCAAATCTGCAGATCATACAAAGCTAGGTGGGGCTGCAAACACTTTACAGGATAAAACTAAAATTCAAAGGGATCTTGATAAATTGGAGAACTGGGCTATAAACAACAAAATGAAATTTAATAAAGACAAGCGTAAGGTGCTATACTTAGGAAAGAGAAACCAAATGCTGAAATACAAAATGGGGGATAACTGGCTTGGCAGCAGCAAGGATTTGGGAGTTGTGGTGGATCACAACCTCAACATGAGTCAACAATGCGATGCTGTTGCAAAAAAAGTAAATGCCATTTTGTGTTGCATTAACAGAGGCAAAGCATGCAAGTCATGGGAAGTGATAGTACTGCTCTATTCAGTGCTGGGTAGGCCTCAGCTGGAGTCCTATGTCCAGTTTTTGTCACCACTGTATAGAAAGGATGCAGAGAAACTGGAAAGGATCCAGAAGCAAGTGACGAAGATGATCAAAGGGATGGAATGCAAGCCATATGCACAAAGGCCGAAGGAACTAGGTATGTTTAGTTTGGAAAAGAGGAGATTAAGAGGGGGACATGATACCAGTCTTCAAATACTTGAAAGGCTACCATAAAAAAAGATGGAGAAACATTGTTCTCTCTTGCCACAAAGGACAGGACAAGCAGTAATGACTTCAAACTACAGCACAGCAGATTTAGATTAAACCTCAGGAAAAACTTGAGGTGAGATTACGTGGTTTATAGTATGCACAAAGTCAAACTAGATAATCATATTGGTCCCTTATGTCCTTAAAACCGATGATTGTATAAATTTTCTGTATCACTACATGATTCCATCCATCCAGTTATGATGACAATGGATTCATTCTCTGCTCCGGTGTGTGTAGTTTAACTCTCTCTCTTCCTAAGCAACTTTTAACTAACCTACTTTAATTAAACATCTGAAGGCCTGTCCTCTTTGTTGTGTTTCTACATATTTTTACTGCATGATTTACTGACCCAATTATTATGACAAAGTGTTTTTATTAACTAGCCATGTATCATCTGATTGCAGCCTACACATCAGTCAGAAAATAAACCATTTAATAAATGAAAAAGTTAAATTAACTGTGACATTGCACTCCATAATGTTTTATGGAAATGTGCTTATGAGTGTGAATATGATGTAACTGGAATGTGCTTCATGCAAAAGGTCTCTTGTAAGGTATCATTACAAATCTTATAATCTACTGAGTGTGTTCATCCTATTTGTATGCATGTATCATTCTTGTATCTGAAGCTAGAAATATGAAGTATAACTCTGAAGTCCTATTGTAATTATGCAAAGTGTGGGCCACTAATGGTGGTTTAGAATCTTGATGGCTCCCATTGACTAGGACAATTGGTTGTAAATGGTTTATTTACCTGCAAGCCTTCCTGTGTTCATGGGAGCCAGCCCAGGAAGAATGGAGGCTGGGGTCTCACAGAACAAGTGAACATGTCACCTGATACTGGAATCCATCTTAAATCTGGTGCTTTTCCATTTAGAAGGAGGGGTGGGGACCCAGAGAGACAAAAGATTCCCACCTTGTGCAAAAGCTTTAAAAGCGGGGGGAACAGAACAAAGGACTGCCAGTCATGAGAACACCCCTCGTTTCCACCTAAGATGTCTGCTGGAACTAACAAGGACTGTATCAAGGGAAAGGATTGGGCCCAGACTAGGAAGGAGTCTAGTCTCTGAAAGAAGCTTATTGGAACATCTCTGAGGGTGAGATTTTACCTGTAATCAGTTTCTTAAAGTATTAGGCTTAGACTTTGCGTGTTTTTGCTTTATTTTGCTTGGTGACTTACTTTGTTCTGTCTGTTATTACTTGAAACCACTTAAATCCTACTTTTTATACTTAATAAAACCACTTTTGTTTATTAATTAACCCAGAGTAAGTGATTAATATTAATATTAATTAATTAACCCAGAGTAAGTGGGGGAGCAAACAGCTGTGCATATCTATCAGTGTTATAGAGGGCAGACAATTTATGAGTTTACCCTGTATAAGCTTTATACAGAGTAAAACGGATTTATTTGTGGTTTGGATCCCATTGGGAGCGGGTGTCTGGGTGCTGGAGATAGGTGACCTGCTGAGCAGTTTTTGGTTAAAGTCTGCAGTTTTGGGGGTGTGGACCTGGGTCTGTATTGCAGCAGGCTAGCATGTGTGGCTCAACAAGACAGGGTTCTGGAATCCCAAGCTGGCAGAGAAAATGGGCTCAGAGGTAATTCCAACACATCAGGTGATAGTTGCGGGTCTCTGTGACCGAACCCATCACATTAATAATGACTCAAAAATAGCCAAGATACTTAATTCCCCTTTAAAAAAAATTTTTCAACAAAATATTGTTTCAAAATGGCTGATGTTGGTATGGTGGATCCCACGCTTTTCTTGGTAGGGGGGCTAGGACGCCACCTCTTGCCCCTGATCTTGGGGCACCAAAGTCCCGCTAGTAGCCCGGGAAGGTGGTAGAGGAGGGAAGCAGGGAAGGGGTCTGAGTTTGCTCCTCACTCTGATCACCAGCCCCTCTCAACCCCTGAAGGTTTCTTACCCTCTTCCCCCTTGGGTAGGGTTACCTTCGGTCCTTGATGCTGGGGGAGGGAGTCTCCCTGCCCTGTTGGGGAAGGGTCTCCCATCCTCTGGTTCACTGATCTTTCAATTCTCTGTAATGCACCTCCAAATTCCAGTCCTCTCTCCTTTCTCACACCACCCTGTCCGCCTGACCCAGGGGGTTTTATTTGATTGGTAACAGGGCCTTAATTGACTACAGGTGCACCAATTAACCTGTAGTAACCTTCTCTAGTCTACAGGGAACTATGCCTTAATTAGCCAAGGGGTTATATATCTCCCCTCTCCCATTGCTCCCTGGCCCTGCTGTATCACAATATATAGAAAGTTGGAACAATTAGAAAGGAAGTCCTTGTGAAAAGTATCTCTGGGAAAAGATAAAGTTTAGGGAATATATGGAAAATTTGGACATCAGCTAAATGAGATAATATGCATCATAACATATTACATCTGTTACACTTACTGAACCATTGTAAATTCTTTTTGAAAAGTTATGAGCATCTGGAGAAGTAACAGAAGAAAGGAGAAAAGCATCCTATAAATTTAATCTCTATTGTTAATAAAATAATGGAAAAACTATTCAGAAATATATCTGGATGGTGACAGATTCAAGAGAATTAGACAGTACTGGATTATTAAGAATAAAAGTCTTGCCAGACATACTTGATTCTTTCCAAAAATGCAATTACAAAATTAGTTGAAGAGGTGATGCATTAGAAGCAATATATTTGGAATTTAGTAAAATATTCAACACAGTGTCTGACACAAATCTTATATATCATGTTAGAAAGATGGATTATGGGGCAGTGATACATGTTAACACTTTTGTCACTGAACATGTTAATTAAATGATTTGTAAGAGGGAGCAAACAGCACATAAGATATATTAAGGCTCTGTCTACACTACAAATACCTGTTTGTTTTTTGAACAAGTTTGAGACTACTCTCATCCAAGCTGGTTATAACGTACTATGTGCACAGTTGAGTTGTGTCCACCAAGTAGCATTTTTCACATCTGTGCTCATGTCTACATTAGAGAGATTTGGCACACTGATGACCTTTTTGTTCCCCCTCCTAGTATGCCTATAACACACCTCACAGAAAATTGCTTCAAATAGTGCAAAGACAGCACACTGCCCTTGGATAACAGATGCTTTAACGTTGCTTGCACATCCGCACTTACCACACGCTCCACCTGGGCTTGTAACACTGCATTCTGGGGAAAACTGGGCAGCGTCTATAGTGCCTCAGCAAAGGAATAGGCGAGCAGAGCAACACCAGCAGCACACAGGTCAGTGCACTCCAGGCTGTCCTCGCACACACAGAGCTGGGAGGATAAAAGAGCTGGCAAACTGGCTAAACAGGTATGATTAGAGGGGCCAGCATGTATTGCAAAAAACAAAAAAAAAAGGGGCACACAAGTTTCAGGAGAACAAATACAGCTTTGTTTTTTTAACCTTGTTGAGACCACTCCCATCTGATAAAACAAACAGTTGAGTTGTGGCCACTGAGAACAGTCATGTGTCAACCTAGACCTCTAAACAGGGTGGAACACTATTAGATGCCATAATTCAGCATGTTGTGTATGGGCATGAACTATATTTAGGACTAATCTCATCACTAACTAGTTACAGACTCAGTCATTAGCATGGAAGGGCCTTAAGTGGGAGGAGTTACGAACACCATTCAGACCGGAGATATAATTCAAGCATCTCATCCTCACCTGGGCCCTTCACAATTCTGCCTCTATCTACTTGTCTGCTCTGTCTTGTCGCATTCTTCCAGCCTCCAGCTCCCTCTGCTTCACCAGTTACGCCAGCCCTTCCATTTCTCCCACAGTCATCTCAGAGCAGTTTTCCATGTGTCCTTTCACATTTGGGACACACTCTCTGAACTTGTCTACAAGGCCACTACTATCTCCTACTCATGATGACTCATTTCTACTACTACACATGTAAGAAATAAGCCAAACTATTAATGGCCAGATAGAGAGGCAGTTGGTGGAAAGAAACTTTCATTACATGTTTTATCTCTTTTCTCTACCAATCATCTGTTGCTTGTCTTCTGTAAGATCTTAGGAGATGGGCCTGAGGATTTTTAATACATTTGAACAACATTTCACAATACAAATAAATAATCATAACCAAAAAAGGCATCAGGTCACAGAGCAGAAAAGTGAATGGCCCTCTCTGAATGTCTGTCACACAACTGCACAAATTTTGAGGCACCTTTTTACCAGAAAGATATTGATATGTTGGCGGGAGTTCAGAGAGCAGAAGCAAAAATCAACATGTAGCTGGAGAGTCTGACCTATGAGGAAAGATTAAAAGAACTGCATAAGTATAGCTTGGCTAAGTGATGACTAAGAGTCAACAGTTTAAATATAGAAAGTGTACCAAGGAGGGAAATGAATTATTTTGTGTAGTGTACAGAAGCATAAGTAGGAATAATTGTATGAAATTTAAATAAAGAAAAAAGCTATGATAAAGCCATATCTTGAATGAAAATCTTCCTGACTGTGAGCTCTATTAGGTTGGGAATAGTATTCCAGAAGATGTGGTGAAAAGCCAGTTGCTTAGGGCTTTTAAAATGACTGGGCAAGACACTAAAAATTGTACTCAAAGGAACAATCCTACACTTGCCTGGAGAGGGACTCAATGATCTAATAAGTCTATCTATCTTTAACTTCTATGGTGCTGTTCCCTAAAGTACTATTTTAACCCCTGCTGCAGAAATCAGCCTTAATACTAGTTTTATTAGGATCCAAAGTGTATTAAAATCCATACTTCATGGATTATTAAAACATAACTTGTATTCCCCTCCTCCCCCTGTTTTCATGAAGCACGAGATTGCTTATACAGTGGACAAATAATTTGAGTTCTATTGTGTATCCTTTACTACTTCCAAAGTTCAGTGGTGTATGCTTGAAAGCTCCCACATCCTCCATCTTGAATTCTGTCTTGAGTCCAGAATTCAAGGATTGTAACCTGCTGCCCAAATTCTGTCCGGATGTTCCACCTGATGAACACTTATTCTTGCATCTTTGCCATGTAAATAGTCCTTTCTGATAATTCTTGATGTCTGATAGGGCAGAAAGAAGCTGTTCCTCTGAATGATGTGAACTCCTCCATCTGTGGTATTGCAGATGGAGGCAATGTATCCCTTTGCAATTGCTTTTTTAAGAATTTCTCTGTGTAACTCCTCTCTACCTGCCACCGATCTCAGCTAAAGACAAGCATTTCAAAATGCTGTCTACTTTCCAAGGCCTAACCACAGATGTCACACTGGATGCTATTGCCCTGACTAGAGTTCTTCCATCGGTATACCACCCATAAATGTACCTGCTAAAGAAGATTTGTTAATGACTGGCTTGAATTCCCCAATCTTATTCAGAAAATTGATCTGAATATTGTCACATTCTTCCAGCATACCAAAATATATTTAAGATACTGTTGATTGTCAAGTTACAGAAAATTCTACATTGTTTATTTTTAAATTAAGCTCGCCTTTCTCTATTTACTTTTGTTTTTTCAGTCTTCTTGATTTAGTAAGAACAGTTTCCTTTACCACCCTCTTGTTCATTGCATCTATCTAATCTAGGGGAATAGACTGGTATACATGCATGTATATAATAGACTGAGCCAGCTGACTCTGGTTTAGAATTTTTGCCCTTTCTTTGAAAAAAAATTGCAGAGTGTACTGGAGCAGGAATTTTTTCTTTCTGGCTTCTTTTTATCTTCTGTATATTTCTCTGATTTCTTATTACTGTTTTTTTAACAACACAAAATGAACTCTGATTTTTGCACCTGAGCTAAACTTTTCAACTTCCCGGATCACAGATATGGTTTTCACAAAATCACTATGACTATGTTCACTGTGTTATATTTCAGTTAATTACTATCCATGATTAGCTGACAACTGTGTGTTCCAGCATATCTGCTTAGAGGGGGTTTAAATAAAGTCTGATAATAAAGTAGTCAATTGAAACGGCACAGGAAGTAAGATACCTGTTTCCCTCACAAATGAAAAAGTAATCTGATTCGGAACCTCCTATGGAATTGCAGTACAGGTAGAGTACTGCCTTGGTATTAGTACCACATAAGATAAAATTTGCACTTGGCTCTGGTTTGTAAGGTTTCAGAATTGCCACTCACCATATGCTTCCCTGCTGGGGCATTAGTCACATTTTGCAGTTCCATGTTGCCTTTCATTGAGAACTCATCTGAGAGGTAGTTATTAAACTTAGTTGACGTATAGGGAAACTGAAGTAACTAGCCTGAGGACCCCTAGCATAGAAAGGCAGAGCCAGAAATAAAAGCCAGAAGTCATGATTCCTAGTCATGTGCTTTTACCACTAGGAAACACTCCTTTCCTGTGTTCTTTTGCTTGAAAAGCTGGAATTTTGCCTGTTTGTCTCTTTGCTGATTCAGTCTGTTCCTGGAGTACAAAGGGGGAGAATAACCTCTTTCTGCAGCTCCTGTTCTGAATCCAAAATTTCTAAATTGCTAGCTGTGCTAAGTGGAGCTTAGCACATAGCCGATAGAATTTGCTCTCAGGAGTGGGCATCATAATTGCAAATTTGTTTCAATTTTAACAACATTTTCAGTTGCTTTTGGCTTTTTTTCCTTTCTCTATCATTATAATAAGCATGGCGTGGTGGGAACACCAGCTGCTGAGTGTGCTTCCAAAATAATAACAATTCCCCTTCCTCCCCAAATCATACACTTTCAGTGCTCTCATTTCAGGATTTACGTTAATTGTGCAAGCAGGAAAAAATAAACAACTGTTGTCTCTTATGGAGGCAAAACCTGTAGTAGGGCCTTCACTATGACAGGTGTGGACTACATCTCTGTTGCAAACTGGTGGATTTTATGATGAGTGAGATTATCTTCCTCTTTGTGTCCAAGCTGTAAACCCAAGGTAAAAAGATACTATTTGTTAGAACTTCTCTACTCTGTGTGGCTCTTTTTCTGCTGGGTGAGCAATGATAGAAATTTCTAGCCTCAGCTGACACAAACTGTCCATCAAAGATTTAAATTTTGACAAAGCATTTGGCTCCCCAGAGGTGTTTCTTCCTGGCCCTGTCATAGTAAAAACAGCAGTGACACAAAAAATGCTGAAGAAGTGTGGTAGTTTGTGAAATGGAAATGGAAGTTTTCCCATTTGGGACATGTCTACCTCTCATTCTGTGCTCAGGAAATGAGGAGAAGACATTGGTAGAAGCAAACTAGAATGGTTACTCAGCCTCAGTACAGTTCGGTCTCTAGGCTAACTGAAAAACTACCCAAATTCACTATCCTTCATCCAGCAGACTCAGCGTGGAAAACAAGCCAGATAGCTACCAATACATTATAATTTACATTTGGCTTGAGAGATCAGCCAAGGAGAAAGGAAAACTTTGCGAACCCTGAATAGAAATACCATATTTAAGTATTCATTTTGAAGTAGCGAGAACGGGGAGATCTATCCACTTGCCTTTCTTGAAGTTCCTGTTCAGCTTGTACTTGCATGGATAAAATTTTAAATGTTACAGATTCCACCCACAAGAGTGTATTCAGAGTACTATCTGCATTTTTGTCTCTTCAGTGGTCTTTTTCTGTTTCCTTGTGTTTGACATGGAAAATGAGCCCTGCTGCTTCCAACTTGTGGTTTGTGCATGTTGCCTAGGGGAGATGCAACTTCACTTTAGAACACTGGAAAAAAAAACTGCGTGGAAATATTGCAGTGGCAAGGTAGTTTCTGATGAAGCAAAGTGAACTCCTGTTAGGGTGGTTTAAATGTGTTTGCCTTTTTCTAGTACCCGCAGCAAAGCCATTTATTGCAATGAACTATTCAGTCCTCTTTGCCATGGTTGCTGCAATTGTTTGAAACAGCCCCTACTTGGCACCTGGCCAGCGTGCAAAGATGAAGCCGAGAGAGTCTTAGGATGTTATAGTGAGCTAGCACTCTTACTGGAGACTACAGAGTGAGGCTCACCATCACCACCCCTGCAGTCCTCCCACTTCATTCTAAATGACAAACCTATGAACAAATGATGTGTGTCAATGTAACTGTATGAATAAGGTTTAGGGTGAGGTACAGTATGCAGAATGTATGAATAAAGATTTAGGTAAATATTTAGAACCAGTTGTTTAGACACCCAGAAATGTTTACTCCCTCAAACAGATGTTAGAAAACGAAATAAAACTGTATACAGACACCCCAATTCTAGGGGGAAAAGTTCTCATTTAAAAGTGCTTTAGTTTAATGCTGATCCTGTGCTTACAATCCAAAGCCTCCCTTCTCTTACTGAAAAGCAGGATAATACATTTTAAAAGGGGTGGTCTATCCCTGCATCTCTGTCATTCTGTCTGGCAGTTACACACTGTATGCAACCATACAAAACATACAAAACCATAAAAAAAAAACACCACAGTCTTCATGGGATCATCTGTTAAGTAACCTCCTTCCCAGAGTTATCCTGCAAATCCAGTAACTCCCACATTTGAAGCCATTTGAATTTTGGCGGCCCAGTAAATAAGTTCCACAACATTCCAAGCTAAAATCTGTGAGCTTGGATGGGCGAAGCTACGGTGGTGATCTGTTTGCTGCTGCACAAAATTTTCTAAGTCAACAAACATTTTCTGAAAGACATCTCTCTAAACCTAAAGGCAACTGTATTTACTTTGTAGATGACAAATATTTACTTGAACTCACATGAATGTATTCAATATGTACACTGTGAATCCATATACTAGTTACCACAAATTTAATAGGGTACAGGATCCTCTTTAGCTCAAATATTCTCCTTCAAGCCCATGCATAATAAACTGAACTAAGACCTGTGTGATGCCAACAGGTATTCCTACATTGTGGCACTTCATACGCAGGAAGCTGGGTGCAATATATATTGCCTGACGTGCAGAGGACAGGCTGTCATCACTGCTCTGCGAAAAGGACACCCTTTTCACACTACAGCTCAGCTCATTACTGTCCCAGATGTCAGTTTCCACTGCAGCAGGTTTATTCAGAATCCCTTCGATCGGCTCTCATAAACCCACATTGTAAAATGCACAGCGGATGCATGTACTAACATGGAAGAATATACACCTAGCCACTGTATGTATACACAAACGCGTGGGCTAAAGTTACCATAAATATAAATCAAGACATAAATGACCAAGAAACAAATAAGATTACCTACTTTCACAGGAGCGTACGACTTGCAATCCGTCTTCTTATTTTAAAGCAAAAATGAGGGGATGAAATATTACAATTTCATGCCCATTGAATGGCTTCTGTGCATGTGTGCCTGTATTTTCAGCTATGACAAGATCCGTTTACTGGCAGTAACCAGGAGGCTGATATGACCATGAAATGAGGAAACTCAGTGACTGAAAAATAAAGTACTAGCACCACCATTCGCCTAGGGATGGAAAAACTATCATAAACCTTACAGGCCCCTTTGGATCATATCTCTACACTGTAAGCATGATTTTAACTTACTTACCATTGCTGTTATTGGAGATGTTTGATGAAGATACATTGTCAGCATTATTTAATTTGCCAGGAAAATCTTAATGGAGTCCAGATGATTTTCTCTCCCTGTGCTATAAATCTTGGAGATGTTTTAAACCATTTTGAGCTGGGTTTCTTAGAAACATATTAGTTGGACAAAAAAATAATAAAATACACAGGGGTAAGCATACGTTGGAAAAGAAACATATGCAAAATGCTGGTAAATATGTGCAGAAACGGAACAGGAGATTCATGTGCTCCATTAAGGAACAGGTTTTTTATTGCCCATTCATTGCCCTCCGCCCTTTTACCGCTAAGTAGTTGGGTACTTGTCTGAAGTGGCCCTGGAAGGGATTAGTTTCCCACTGACTCTTAAGCCCTTCACCTCTGTCACATGATCTTTCCATTTCTGCCTGGTGTTTCCTGGAGCAATTTAAGTTTGCCTCTGACTCTGAGGTAGAAAATGAGCTAAAAATATAATTTAAAGGGACATTCTCCAGTTAAAAATCATATTTGTTAAAAAATAAATTTGATATCTGTGTTACAAACTGCAACTTAAGACTTTCAGCATTGAAATACTTTGTTAAAATCTAACTTTTGGCAATCTATGCTGTTTGCTCACTTACTGCATTTCACTCAGCTTGGGGAATGAAAAACAACAAACCAGTGACTTTAACATTTGTTTATAGCCAATTTCAAATCAACTTCGCTTTCTGGTTCTCATGAAATCCAACAGTACTGCAACTGTTAGGCTGCAAAAACTGCAGAGGAATGTTTAAATGCATAAAACCCTCTAAATGATTTTTTTTTAATCCATGAAAGCATTTCTATTGAGCTTATGTCTTGTTCAAAGTTTTTGTTACCAAAACCTAGTATGGGGGCCTAAATTACCTAACAAAATCTATTTCATAGTATTATTAGAAATGAATTTGTAATTTCCTTGCCAGGCCCTGTCCTCCCTGCAAAAAACCCATAATACAGAGGTGTTGAAAACATTCATTACTTTCACCAGATTTTGATTATGGAAGGGGAACGCTGAGCTTGGTCCTATGTTGATGGCCACATTAGAAAAGCATAAACAGATAATATCCAGTAGATATAAACATGATGAAAAAGAAGAAAAGGAGGGTCCAAATTTTTACAAAGACAGGCACTTTGGGCTGGATGGCCTTTTCCACCTCCTAACATTTCTAACCTTTTAGCCAACGTTTATGGTTTCACAGACTCAGAACTGTTAGAAATGGCACAGAATGCCATTGGCTCATCTAATCTATCTCTCTACTACTGCCAGACTGCTGCCTATTGTATATTTACTAGTGCTTTCTCCACTGCCATTTTAAAAGTTCCTAAAAAACAGAGTTTCCACTATTTGCCTTGGGAGATTATTCCACATTCTAATAGACCTCAGTGTCCAGAACTTTGTCCTGAAATTTAGCCTATATTTTCTATTTTTCATCCTATGCTATTACTTCTAGTTCTATGCACTAAACATTGATTCTTCCTCCTTGGGATTTGTGGCTTTCAGAATACACTCAGACCACATTCTTCAGCTATTTACACAAATTCACGTCCTCGCCGGCGCTATGCTGACTGAACTATGCATGTGTGAACTCTTAAACTTTCCCTAATCTCTCTAGTCCCTTCATCATTTTTATCAGCATTTCTCTGCCCAAAACTCAGTGCAGTACATTTCAGGTGTGGCCCCATGTCTAGAAAGGATTTATTACCCCCCCCCCCACTCATACAGCACACATTTGAATTGACCTTTTTGGTGCCATAATGCATTTTTTGCTCATGTTTCTTTTTTTTAATTTCACGAGGCCCCACTGAATCACTTTCCAAATACTACTTCTTTCCCACCTTGTAGAAGAAAACCAGTCCTAACAGACTGTTATGACTCCATCTACCACGGAAGGGACAAGGATGAAGAGAGCTAAGAGTCAGAATAAAATGCACAGGACCCCTCTTAAAATACTCTTCACGCCTCAGTCTTCTCATCTTCCTATTCCATCGCCAACCCAGACAGGGATATGAGGATAGAGGAGAACTGAATGGTGAATTATATTAAGTCAGAGGAAGGCAACAAGTTAAATTCTCTGCTCAGAGATGGGGAAGATCTGTGAGTCAGGGGTCCGCATATTATTGCCTTCCCTCTAAGAATCTGGCTTCTGGCTCTGTCCTGAATCAATCCTCCTTAGAACAGGGAGAAACATAGTCCTGCAATGTTGACTTGAAGGGCAGCATGCCTGTCATTTGGACCAAGCAACAGCCCTTCTCTTGCCTAATTTGTATCATGTGGAGTATTGCAATGAGTAAGTGGAGCCAGAATGAGTTGGACCAGCCAGTACCCATGCAGCCTTCATAGGCTGGGTTGTGCTGGGTGCCATGGTGAAAGAGGAGGAGCCATGTAGACCAGCCAGATATGTTTCTCCAGCCTCTGGATGAGCCCTGCAGGAGGCTGCGGTGTGTGAGATGGAGTCTGCACACCAACCTGAAGCCCTTTTCCCTCAGCTGAGAGGGGCAGTGGAAGTTGGAGCCCACAGTCCAGCCCTTTTCGCTCCACCTGTACAACCCTGATAAGCAGCAGAGCCTCTGGACACACATGCAGCAAAGAGCCTTCCACTGGGCTCTGTGGAAGGGCATGGTAAGAGGTAGATTCCAATCCCTCCAAAATTCTCCCTCCCTCACCTAGCTGTGTGGTTTAAAGAGAGCTTGTGCTTTAGCTTACTGTTCTCTAGAGAGAGCCTCCAGCTTGCTGGACCATCCACCCAACTTTGTTGGGGTTTAGAGCTTATCCCAAATTAACATCCCACTCCTCCTGCAGGAGGGCAGCAGGTGAGAAGAGACAGAAGCTGGTGGTGAACAGAGCAGAGGCTTCTGTCTCTAGTGTTGTTAATCTGGCATCTTTCAAAGCACTTTAAATGAAAAAATACATTTTCCTCCAGTAGACTTTAGCTCCATAGATTCTATTCTTTCAGTGCTCCTGTAAAATATCACTGTGCATTAAACATAGAAAAGAACAATATTGTTGGTATGAATCGTGTCTTTGCACCTTTGGCTAGCACTCCACAAACAGTAAAACTATATCCCCAGAATAATTCTCGCTCTTCCTGGCTTCTGCAGGCACAACAGAAACACCCTTCTGATTTATGGGTTTTTCATCAGCATTGAAACAGATCATTTCCCAGCTGAGTCCATTTGCCATCCCCACAGTAACTCTTCCCACAGCTTATGTCTCAGCTCCCTCTACTACTAGCCCTACAGAGTCTGCACCCTGAGCCTACAATTGCCCCTCATTTGATTCCAGTGACCCTTCAGGAGGCTTGGATGGTCCAAATGCTCCTGATTTGCCTAGGTTCTCAGGGTACTACTATTAACTAGTGCCTGGTTTTGAACCTTCTGTAGGGTTCCTGGCCTTGGATCTCCCATTTTCTGACCCTCTTTCCCTAGGACTCAGGGCTTCTAATGCTGAATAAGATTGGATGGCTTTTGTCAGACCCATCCGTAAGATCTCAGGTGCTTTCTCCTCTCTTTGGTATTTGGGAAGCAACTAACAGGGATGGCAGTGTGCCAACCCCGGCAAGGAAAGCAATTCTAGCCCCCTGATGGAGCCAATCTGGCCATGATGGGAGAAGCTCCTGCCCTCAAACAAATTTCAACCCCGCCTACTGCGGGAAACCCCTCTCTGATTGGCTGCTTTCCCCACTTCCCTACTTCCTGGAGAAGAGCAGCCAGTCAGAACTGCTGTAGGAAGCAGGCAGAGCCCCCTCTGCTCAGGAGCTGGCACCATTCTCCCAGGAGGGGCAGGGGAAGGAGGAATGAGCCCAGCCACTCAGGGCAACTGTGGATCCTTAACCTCTACACTTTCCCAGTCAGGCAACACCAGGCCTGGGAAGGGAGAGAGTGAGTAAATAATCCCTGGAATGGCAGGAGGAGCAGAGGTGCAGCTCTGAGGCAGGGATAGATCTGGGGCTGGCAGGCAGAATTAATTGCAGGGCTCTGGAATGGCAGATGTGGAGGTGGGATGTGCATAATTAATTAATTATAATTTTGAGGTTTGGGGTCCCACCCTCAAGCAGCCAGCAAGAGCTCCTGTGGCAGGAGTCACATCACCTGACTATAAATTTGGCAAACACATACACACACTGTGGATGGGCAGGGAGAGTTCAAAAATCCAAAGACAGCCCAAAAAGCATGATGTAATCTTTAAAATAAAAGAGTTTCCTGATTTTTGGGGGGGTCTGATCCATGATTTTTGAACTTCTGAGCCTGGCAATACTGGTGTAGGTCGATAGAAAAATTAATGTCCCTACGGTAACCACCTATGATAATTTAGTTTTGTCTGAAACATAACTGGGTGCATAGCACTCAACTCTCTCTACCCTAGTGCTGGAGTCCCAGAGTTCATAGGGCACAGCAAGAGCTGCCCACATTAAGGGAAAGAGAAGCCAGCATGAACATCCTTCCTTTTGCTGACTTGGACTTTTAGGGAGAAGGTGGGAGATGAGGAAAGAGAGGGCAGGATTATATTAACTCCTGACTCATCCTGCAGGAAGGCAGCAGGGAGCAGAGATAAAAAGCAGGTGGTGACTAAACAAGAGACTTCCAGTGTTGCCAGAGTGGAGCCTTTGAAAGCACTTTAAAGAGAAAAATCTATTTTTCTGCAATGGATGCCAATTCCAGGCACATTATTCTTCTAGCACCACAGAAAAATATCAGTACACATTAAACACAAAAAGGAAAATACTGTCAGTTTATACCAGCTTGTGTTCCTTTGGGTGACACCCTAGAAACAGTTAAATCTTTTCCTAAAATAATCCTGACAATTGCTGGGGATGCTGCTGCACAAACAAGAACATAAACAAAAAAAATCCATACTCATTTCCAATTTCATAAGTAGCACAGTTAGAAATCGAAACAAACAAAAAAGCAACATTTACCAAGTGAAAAAGAATCTCCATGGTCAAGTTTCTCTAACCGGTACTGTGTCTGTAATTGTATAATTAATAATTATTTACAGTAGGCTTTTTACTTACCATATACTCTTAGCTTTAAGTGATTATTGTACCACTGAGTTTCTTTGGACTCTACTTTTTCCATCATATCACTCTAGATTTCTTTCGACTAATATTTCTTTAGCCTATTTCTATAGACTCTCCTGGGTTTCTTTAGTCTATTCTACTGTTGATGCACACATGTAATTCCCATTACAGGGAGTAATGTGTATTGACCAGCGGTGGAATAAGCCTCTGAGTTTTATAACCTTACAGAAAACAGAGGGTTTGGGGGAAGAGGAGTAGTTTGCATTTGTTTTAAGGGGAGAATACTCCGTTCCGGTTCCTTCTCTCTGCGTAACTTCCATTTATTATAATAGAATTTACGTGCACATACCAAGAAGGAACTAAATGACCCTACATGTGCTTCACAGACCATAACATCATTTCAAGGTGTTTCAGATAAATGATGTATGTTTCTGTTACCTTGGATGAAATATTTGTAAAGGGAATATGTATATTAAAAGGCAAATCCAATAATAAAGGATTAATATATCATAGAATTATAGAATATCAGGGTTGGAAGGGACCTCAGGAGGTCATCTAGTCCAACCCCCTGCTCAAAGACGGACCGATCCCCAACTAAATCATCCCAGCCACGGTTTTGTCAAGCCTAACCTTAAAAACTTCAAAGGAAGGAGATTCCACCACCTCCCTAGGTAACGCATTCCAGTGCTTCACCACGCTCCCAGTGGAAAAGTTTTTCCTAATATCCAACCTAAACCTCCCCCACTGCAACTTGAGACCATTACTCCTTGTTCTGTCATCTGCTACCACTGAGAACAGTCTAGATCCATCCTCTTTGGAACCCCCTTTCAGGTAGTTGAAAGCAGCTATCAAATCCCTCCTCATTCTTCTCTTCCGCAGACTAAACAATCCCAGTTCCCTCAGCCTCTCCTCATAAGTCATGTGTTCCAGTACCCTAATTATTTTTGTTGCCCTCCGCTGGACGCTTTCCAATTTTTTCACATCCTTCTTGTAGTGTGGGGCCCAAAACTGGACACAGTACTCCAGATGAGGCCTCACCAATGTCTAATAGAGGGGAACAATCACATCCCTCAATCTGCTGGCAATGCCCCTACCTATACAGCCCAAAATGCCATTGGCCTTCTTGGCAACAAGGGCACACTGTTGACTCATATCCAGCTTCTCATCCACTGTAACCCCTAGGTCCTTTTCTGCAGAACTGCTGCCGAGCCATTCAGTCCCTAGTCTGTAGCGGTGCATGGGATTCTTCCGTCCTAAGTGCAGGACTCTGGACTTGTCCTTGTTGAACCTCATCAGATTTCTTTTGGCCCAATCCTCTAATTTGTCTAGGTCCCTCTCTATCCTATCCCTACCCTCCAGCGTATCTACTTCTCCTCCCAGTTTAGTGTCATCTACAAACTTGCTGAGGCTGCAATCCGCACCATCCTCCAGATCTTTAATGAAGATATGGAACAAAACCAGCCTGAGGACCGACCCTTGGGGCACCCCGCTTGATACCGGCTGAGAACTAGACATGGAGCCATTGATCACTACCCGTTGAGCCTGACAATCTAGCCAGCTTTCTATCCACCTTAGCGTCCATTCATCCAGCCCATACTTCTTTAACTTGCTGGCAAGAATACTGTGGGAGACGGTGTCAAAAAGTCAAGGAATAACACATCCACTGCTTTCCCCTCATCCACAGAGCCAGTTATCTCATCACAGAAGGCAATTAGATTAGTCAGGCATGACTTGCCCTTGGTGAATCCATGCTGACTGTTCCTGATCACTTTCCTCTCCTCTAAGTGCTTCAGAATTGATTCCTTGAGGACCTGCTCCATGATTTTTCCAGGGACTGAGGTGAGGCTGACTGGCCTGTAGTTCCCCAGGTGCTCCTTCTTCCCTTTTTTAAAGATGGGCACTACATTAGCCTTTTTCCAGTCATCTGGGACCTCCCCTGATCACCATGAGTTTCCAAAGATAATGGCCAATGGCTCTGCAATGACATCCATCAACTCCTTTAGCACTCTCGGATGCAACATATCCGGCCCCATGGACTTGTGCTCGTCCAGCTTTTCTAAATAGTCCCGAACCACTTCTTTCTCCACAGAGGGCTGGTCACCTCCTCCCCATGCTGTGCTGCCCAGTGCAGTAGTCTGGGAGCTGACCTTGTTCGTGAAGACAGAGGCAAAAAAAGCATTGAGTGCATTAGCTTTTTCCACATCCTCTGTCACTAGCTTGCCTCCCTCATTCAGTAAGGGGCCCACACTTTCCTTGACTTTCTTCTTGTTGCTAACATTCCTGAAGAAACCCTTCTTGTTACTCTTAACATCTCTTGCTAGCTGCAAGTGTGATTTGGCCTTCCTGATTTCACTCCTGCATGCCTGAGCAATATTTTTATACTCCTCCCTGTTCATTTGTCCAATCTTCCACTTCTTGTAAGCTTCTTTTTTTTGTTTAAGATCAGCAAGGATTTCACTATTAAGCTAAGCTGATCGCCTGCCATATTTACTATTCTTTCTACACATCAGGATGGTTTGTCCCTGTAACCTCAATAAGTATTCTTTAAAATACAGCCAGCTCTCCTGGACTCCTTTCCCCCCATGTTATTCTCCCAGGGGATCCTGCCCATCAGTTCCCTGAGGTTGTCAAAATCTGCTTTTCTGAAGTCCAGGGTCCGTATTCTGCTGCTCTCCTTTCTTCCTTTTGTCAGGATACTGAACTCGACCATCTCATGGTCACTGCCTCCCAGGTTCCCATCCACTTTTGCTTCCCCTACTAATTCTTCCCGGTTTGTGAGCAGCAGGTCAAGAAGAGCTCTGCCCCTAGTTGGTTCCTCCAGCACTTGCACCAGGAAATTGTCCCCTACACTTTCCAAAAACTTCCTGGATTGTCTGTGCACCGCTGTATTGCTCTCCCAGCAGATATCAGGGTGATTGAAGTCTCCCATGAGAACCAGGGCCTGCGATCTAGTAACTTCTGTGAGTTGCTGGAAGAAAGCCTCGTCCACCTCATCCCCCTAGTCCAGTGGTCTATAGCAGACTCCCACCACGACATCACCCTTGTTCCTCACACTTCTAAACTTAATCCAGACACTCTCAGGTTTTTCTGCAGTTTCATACCGGAGCTCTGAGCAGTCATACTGCTCTCTTACATACAGTGCAACTCCCCCATCTTTTCTGCCCTGCCTGTCCTTCCTGAACAGCTTATATCCATCCATGACAGTACTCCAGTCATGTGAGTTATCCCACCAAGTCTCTGTTACTCCAATCACATCATAAGTCCTTGACTGTGCCAGGACTTCCAGTTCTCCCTGATTGTTTCTCAGGCTTCTTGAATTTGTGTATAGGCACTTGAGATAACTCTTTGTTGTCCCTCTTTCTCAGTATGAGGCAGGAGCCCTCCCCTCTCGCGCTCTCCTGCTTGTGCTTCCTCCCAGTATCCCACTTCCCCACTTACCTCAGGGCTTTGGTCTCCTTCCCCCGGTGAACCTAGTTTAAAGCCCTCCTCACTAGGTTAGCCAGCCTGCTTGCGAAGATGCTCTTCCCTCTCTTCGTTAGGTGGAGCCCATCCCTGCTTAGCACTCCTCCTTCTTGGAACACCATTCCATGGTCAAAGAATCCAAAGCCTTCTTTCCGACACCACCTGTGTAGCCATTCGTTGACTTCCACGATTCGACGGTCTCTACCCATGTAGTAACATATTCAGCTTGATGTTCACACTGACTTTACTTGGAGTTGAGAGTGCTCACCTACTTGCATCATGGAAGATATTTGTTCACTGCTATGAGATGTGCAATAAGAGTCACATAGAAAAAAAGATGGTGATGTAAACAGTTACCTGACTTCACATAAATAGACAATTATCTGTACCGTGAGATCATCCAAAGTTACAGTAGACAGTGTACATTATTATTGTTATTCATTTTAGAAGGGATATAAACTCTCATGCTTCAGGGTGCAAGCCAACCACTAACTGATGGGGATTAGAAAGAAACTCCCCTTGTGGACAGGTTAATCCATAGTTGTCCACTACAGTTTTTTGTACCTTCCCTCTCAAGTATTCTACATTGTCCACTGCCTGATATAGGATATTGAACTTCAGGCAGTACTGGTCTGATCCAGTATGGCAAATCCCATGTTCTTATATTCTTATGTCTAGAGGACTAGACAAATTAGGTAGGGATATGACCTATGTGAGATTCTCTGAAAAACAAGAGAATAGAAGCAAAAGCAAACTGCTGACATATTTCTCATGCATTATACTAAGGTCAAAATTTGGCCAGCACATGTGCAACTCCCACTGACCTTATCATGGCTTTCGAATGTGTATACAAGGGCAGAATTTGACCTGATTAAAAAAGAGAGAGATTAAGCAACTAACAGATTTGAATGATCCTTCATCCAACATATAGCAGGGTTATATAGTAATTGTTATATCCCCCTTTTCTCTCTTTCCTTTTGATTTTATTCTCTTAAGATTACCCCCATGTTTGGGCGGTCACAAAATCCAAACATATAACATATCCAAAATCTACATTCCCACTGCTAACCCTCATAAAAACAACATATGGGCAAAATACAGCTAATCCCCTTCATCAGTATATTGGTCCTCTCTTGTCTTGACTACTCCCATCAGCAGGGAGTAGGCCCTTTAAACAGTGGGAAGTAGATGTTACTGGTTTTCTGACTTCTGTGGTATTGTGACATAGGAAGAGTTATGTTATGTTTTAGGATATTTCTACACAGAATGTGTATGTGTTAGCCAAGCCCACTTCTGAGCATCCACCCTGCAGAGCCTCATGTGCCCAATAGCAATGTACCCACATCCACAATGGCATTGCAGTTACATTTGTTTGGCACTGGGATTTCTAGCATCTTGCCAAATGGAGCTACTCCAGGAATTGGCTTGCAGTGTATTGTGGGAGAACTCATCTGTCCTTCCTAGACCACTGTGTGGAAATGGTTTTAGCCTGCCAAAGCCTGCCTATAAATTTAGCTTAAGCACTTCTAGCTCTACACTTTCCTCATTTCTGTTCTTTCTATCTGGTACCAAGGCATGGATCCACTGGACGAGCTGCTCCTGCTTGTGGCTGAAGTGTTTATATAGCAGGGTAGACATTCATCCGTGAGACTCTGGATGACATTTCAGCAGCAGTTTCTGAACCACGGAAGGAGGTGGCAGGACTACACAAGGGTTTCTTCCATGTCAGACTGGAGAGATCTGATGCTTGCGGTAATCACTGTGGAGTCCCCATCTGTAGAGTAGCACTTCTAGTAGAGGACAACTAGCACAGTGTGGTTGGGTCACATCGTCATGAAGCCCTGGGATGACCAACAACAGCTCCAGAACTTCCACATGAGGAAGGCCACCATTGTGGAGCTATGTAAGAAGCTTGCCCCAGTCATCAAGCTCCAGAACACTTGGTTGAGGGAGACCATACCTATCCAGAAGCAAGTTGCAATTGGCATCTGGAAGCTGGCTACCCCAGACTGCTGCAGGTTTGATATTTTATTAAAAGCTTTAGATACAACTTCCTGACTCTTTGTTCTTTTCCAGGTTCTCACACACCAACCGGTTGTGCAACCAAATCAATGTATTAACAAAGCCAAAAGTATGAAAAGAAAAAAATAATATTAATAAAGCCACTGCAGGCACAGCGGCTGCCTGTTCACAAGTAACTATTTACAAATGTGCAAAGTGAAATGAATGCCAATGTGTACAAAACAGTGAAAAACAGTGCAGATCAGTACAATTAACTGATGTCCAAGTTCCATGGTCAGTCTCACCAGTAATGAAGCTGGATCTCAGAAGTGTTCTTTCTGTTTTCCTTCCTCTTGGCCTAGTGCACTGACAGTTGCACAGTTGGCTGTATGGTTGTGTGGGTTGGAATGCGGAGGGTACCTCTGCCCATTCCATTCCATAGAGTTGCTCATTGTCCAATCAACTCCAGAGTTGAATTGGACGACCTTTCTTTCCTCATGCTCCTCTTTGCTTTTTGATACACCCAGTGGTCTCCATCTCGCACCTCACATCACTGAACATCTCCTTTCTGACCCTCTTCCTTTTCCCACGCTGGGTCAGGGTCTTGTCCCCACAAGTCCTGGGTGCAAGTGATGGTGCAGCTGAGGTGGAAGTGCCTGCCAAGAGCATAATCTACTTTTTCATTGAAAAAAAAGGAAAGAATCTCTCCACTTTACACAGTGCATCAAGACAAGGGCACAGTTTGAAACTTTTAGCAACCTAGTATGCTTTTATTTCATCTTTCATACACTAGGTTATTCAGAAGCTCCTTCTAGCAACATATCCAGACCAAAGACAAAACCAAGATAAGAACTTCAGATTTATGTAATTAATTAATTAAACATACAAACAAATAAAGTTTTAGGATCTGGTTTGGAGCATGGGGCTAGAGCAATGAGACCAGGGCCTTGTTACCAGTATTGGTTTCAACATTATTTCAGGCCAGAGAAACTTTAAAGGATATTACTATTTTGGAGATTGTGGACTAGAAGAAGGGACAGATTTTCCAGACTACAGGTGGAATTCCATCTATCCATGCAAAGGAGATTTTTTATTCCATAGTGACTGAACAGCATATCAAGGAATGGAGAGGTCTAGTTAGTCACAGAGACAGCTGTTGGAAGTTTGCCTTACCCAGGAATCTCAAAAACTATCTTGACTTTCTCCTGTATGCAAAGTTCTCAAGCATCACCAGCCAGGCATGAGGAAAAATTTGAGAGAACATCAATATAAAGGTGGGTGAATTACTATTTTTATAGTGTGCTGGCACTCTGAAAAACAGAAAAAAAAATTGTTTGTGTCAAACAGAATCCGAAAATGTCAAAAAAAAAGTCAGCAAATCGAAAAAGTAAACAAACATTTTGTTTCCGGTTGAATGAAATTTTTCATTTTGTTTTAGTTTCTGGGCAATTTTTGACATAAAAGCAAAAGAAATGGTGAGCTAGATTCACAGTATGGGTCAACCAAACCTGCTTTTTCTGGTGACTAAACTATTTGTCCAAATAATTTTGCCAAAATATATATTAACAAGATGTTGAAATAGGATGCAGCGGCTTGCTAACAGCTGAGCTTATTCACTCCTCTTCCTCCTCCCCTTCCCCAGGCTGGACAGTATGCTGCAAACGGACAGAACCAGAAGGCCAAGCACTGAGATCCAACAGGGACTTTTACCACTTAATACAGACACTGCAATTTATAATCCATACTGTCTGGGATAATGTTTTAATGCTAGTTATAGTAGAAAGCTATATCATTCCACCAGTGTGACTGAGTTACAAAAGAGAGCACTATTTGCAGAGATGTGCACTCATTCTTGCTAAGACTGTAAGTCTTAATAAATTTGAATCACACTTAGTGGTGGGAGAATGGGGAAGGGCAACTGCCCTGAGCGAATGCTAGACCAATCTCATTGCATGCAATATCCTCCAGAACAATAATTTTATTGGTCATAATCCAAAATCCCTGCCTCTTATGATATAGTTTTCCCCATGATAATAAAGATGGCACTTACCCAGCTGTGGATCCAGTTCCTACTTCTGTGTCACTCCCTCGCCAGACTATTCCCCAGGACCATCCCTGAACTGTCCTCAGAAAATTCATCCAGGACACCTACTAGCCCATCTGGCTGTGTGGGCTGATCCTGGGCTTCCAGTTCTGTAGTCTGTTCCTGCAACTTTGCCCCTTGCTCCACTTGCAGTCTCCTTCAGTGCTGTTCCCATAACCTCTTTCGCCAACCTAAACGTCAGACTGTCTGTGTTCAGAAGTACGTCATGGAGGATGGTGGGCTCTGTGCTTGTGGTGGTGTCAAGCACCCAATCAAACTCACAGAAGATGCATATAGACGGGTGGCTGGACCTGCTGTTGCCATCCTTAGCCTTGCAGTAGAAGGTCTTTAGATGCTTAATGCATGCCCTGCACTGCACACTAGTCCAGCTGATGCCCACCTCCAAAAGTGTCATCTAGATGGCCTCATAAAAGTGGATATTTCAGGTGCTTCTCACAAAATCATGATCCTGGCTATATTCACACCCCATTAACCACAACCCTGGAGTGCTCCTCTGGCCAGCTTGCAGCACGCTAGGGGATGGACATCTTACTGTTTGGCATAGCTGGGCAGGAACTGGAGTAGGCCACATGGAAATGAAGGGTTAAACACCAAGCAAGTGTACATAAACCAGCAGGTGGCTTCCATTGTAGAGGCGGCAAGAGGGAAGTGAGCAGTTAGAAAGGCTGGAAGATACAGGGAATTATGGGTATGGAATTGGAGGACAACCTAAACATGAGCACACTCCACACTGCAAAGTAGGGACACCACTCAGAGCTCAAAACGCACTTTGCCCCATATCCCCAGCCTAGCATGCCAGCGTGAGCTCAACGCGCGCTTATATATGCTTTTAAGGATTTTGAGTGTGGGGGGTAGGGGTAGGGGTTGAACAACAACAAGCAGCAAGCCTACAGTGTAGATATCTCCTCAAACGGAAACTGACCTTAGTGTATTATACACGATAAATCAAGAAACTGATCTGTTAATAAACATACAAAAGTGCTTTTGGAATAGGACAAATATTGGACACCTTGCATAGAATCAAATATACATTTTCTAGTTGCATCCCTTTTTTATGTACATTGAAACCAGTTTGAACTCAATGATTAAATTAACCACATATTAAAAAATTGTGGAGGAATAAGACACTCAAGGTGTTGAATTACAGTGTGAAACTTAAACACTATGCTACTGAATAAAGACGATTTGAAGAAAAATCATATATCTTCCTCCTTAATCACTTGATTTTTTTAGCTGGTCTTTCCGTCCAATTTTAATCACAGTGTGGGGGAGAGTTAGTCTGGCTAAATGAAAACTGCAAGGAAATGAAAAAGAGTAAAATGTAACATATTTTAACTCTGTTCTTTTTGCTTTCAGTATTCACAATCTCCTTTGAGCTACTAAACCTCAAAAATAAGAAGCATTTAAACATTACATTTATTTCAGAGAATTTTCATTTCTTTATTTAACTATGTTTAAAAATGTACCGTGCAAATATAAATACCCCATTTTTAAAAAAGGTACAACTGCCCAAGTCACTCAGGTGCTCAATAGTTGACCTTTATCTGATTGGCTGTCTGACAATGCTTTGGTGGGTCACTCTGTTAAAGATAAATATGTGTACTTTGCTGCCCAAAGGAAAATGTTTATTAGTTATCACTAGCTCAGTTCTTATCAATGCTCAATATCCACATATATTCATGATGGAGTTCCTTTATACATGTTGTTTAGCTAAGTTACCAGATGTGAATGGCCAACTTGACATAAATCAATTTTCATTGATAAGTTTATGGAACAATTTAAATTGGAACTATAAATGGAAGTCAGTTTTATGGACTTTTGAGAATGAGGGGTAAAAATGCAAACCACTCTACCAAAATATTAAATTCTCATTAGTGAGCGGAATACCACATTTTCCAGAATTTCCTGATGTAGGGAATGTTTTACGCTGGAGTCTACATCGATATTAACAATACAGCCTGAATCATGAGATCGAAAATATAAAACAAAAGGCAATGAAAAAAGCTACTGATTAACATACATGTACCATAAATAATGTACTAACCCTTAGAGTTGCACGACACTGTAACCAACTGATTCCATTAGAATGGCAGCCTTTTAACATAACAAATGAAAATACCTGAATGTATTTGCAGAACAGAATTATGTAATAACCTCATAAGACTCATACGGTGACCATAAAAGTGTCCGCAGCACTTTGCCATTCAGTTCTGCTGTTCTCATGTGCTAATAGAGTTTATTCAGTATTCCCCAGTCAGTCGTCTTGTTTTAAGACCAGTGTAAGCGACAAGCAGCTCCTACTTCCAGAAGGAATAGCTTAGTGTTCAGTGAACTGAACAGACGTTACCGTGCCTCTAACATGATTTGATTGGGATTTCAGATGAGAATTCCCACATCCCATATGTGTCAAAGATATACAGATACATTTGTCTCTTGGGAAACATTATTCGGCATAAAAGGGCCACTGACAACTGTGCTGTAAGCACTGATTTGAATTTCTGACTTTATTTTTCTATATTATCATGATAATAGAATGTATTTCCTTGTATCACAACAGCACTTCATTATACAAGTCTACAGAATCAATACAACATGAGAGACCAACGATAAACTCATATTAATATTTTGTAACAGACTAAAAATAATAAATACAAATATAAAACAATATACTAAGTAAATGGCTTCTTAAAAACTCAGTGATATTGCATCTCACTTTTTTGTAAAGTCTGGATTTCTTAGGAGAATGAAGAGCTCTCAAGCAGTGCAAAAAATATCCTCCTCCGGTAGCCAAAATATTAACTTCTTCCTAGATTATTAACTGGAAAACCTCCATTTTGAATGTATCTTGCTAACTCACCTGGTTTATTGTACAATTGTATATCGCCATCACGTAAACTTTAAAACAACACAAGCCCCGAAACTTTCTATAAAGAATAAAATGCCTTTAAACAAGAATTCTGTTGCAGCCAATTATTATGCTTAAAAATAACCCACCTACTACTCCTAATACAAGATACATTTTTACTTTTAACTGTAAAGTTAAAGTTAAAAACAAAAATTGGTAATAGCTATTTATTTAGTAGCTATTTATATATTTAGAGATTATTGTAAATATTACCAACCTTAGATGAGTCTACAGTACCATAGAAATAGGCATTTCTGGGTGGAAAGAACCTTAGGCCCACATAATCCAACTTCTAAATTGTGACAGGAACAACCAGCTTCTCTGCAGACATGCACAGGTATGTCCCAATGACTGTCCTGTTTAATCTTAATCTCTTATTACACCAGCAACCACCACTAGTTCTTGTGACACATTTTTTCCACAAACTAATGACCCTTTTGCTGAAGAAACTCCTCCTTTTCTGGATATTGATTACTGCTCTAACAACATTCTCTTTGCAAACTATTTCCAGGCAGTGATTACAATACTTCATTTCACTTCTCAACTCCTAATCCTGTTTACACACAGTCAGAAGTGCCCACAATTCTTCACCACTCCTTCCGGTGTATGGCACACTGTGTCTTGGAGTTCCAGTCCTTTTCTCTTCAAACTTGTCTTGACAAAGTCTTTCCATTATATCCTCGGTCTTGCACATCGTTTCTTTCTGTCCTCTTCCTCCCATGCTTTCTCTTCTGGTAATTCTTCTCCCATTCTTATCATATATCCAGCCCACCTCAAACCTGTGCTCTCCAGTCTATATGTCAGTGAGAGTCCCAATTTCATCTCCCCCCTAATTTCTTCCATGCACATTCTGTCTATCCTCCGCTTGCCTGCCATTTCCTCAGAATATTATTGATGGGACAGGTCCATCAATGGCTATTAGCTGGGAATGGGTGACAGGGGATGGATCACTTGATGATTACCTGTTTTGTTCATTCTCTCTGGGGCACCTGGCATTGGCCACTGTCAGAACACAGGACACTGGGATAGATGGACCTTTGGTCTGACGCAGTATAGCCGCTTTTATGTTCTTATGTGCACACAGTGGCAAAATGAGGACAGACACATGGATGGATTTTAAGTAGCAGGCCACAACTTTTATTAAACTTTAATATAGAGGAGGGCGCTACTCACTCTTCACACATACTTTTCTATACCAGGCATTTAATTGGTTCTAGTCCAGGGGTTACAGGGATCCTACCATATAATCCATAACTTGGGCTAAGCTCTCATCAGCCTAGCTCTCAGGACTCAGCTTACTCGGAGTCCTGCCACCCTCCCACTGCAAGGGGGACAGAGGGTGCAGCAGGGCAGGGACCTCAGCCCACAAGGTCTGACCTGAGCCCATGAAGGCCACAATATCCCACCCCATCCCATGAACCCAAGCCCCATCACCAAATCCCAAGTCTCTTACCTCTGGGAACCATTCATTTTATCATTTTAAACACACTGGGCATGGACCATTGGGGATGTCAGTGGCTAGCCTGGTTCCCCACCACCACCACCACCACCCTCTCACAACCACGTTGCCTGGTATCACAACTCCTGCCCAATCCATTCCCTCACATTCCGTATCCCAATGTCAGCACCTCCATCTGACAAGTGTACGCCATCATCCCTGAAAATTCAGGCTGACTGTAACAGATGTTCCTATGCGGTATCATGGAATCCCCTCTATCCAGGGATAGCCTAGTGACCTTCCTATCCACTTTCTTCTCAGCCTTGTTCATGTAGGCTGGATCTGTGGCTCCCTGCCAAACATGCCTTGCAAGCATTTCTGACCAGAGCAACCTCACCTCTGGCCATGATTGCCTAAGCAAGCTATCATCCCTCTGGATTCTGTCCCTTACTTTGACCCCTGTACAGCCCCTGAGATTGTTCTACCTGAGGTGAATAACCAGGACTGAGGTGATTCCATGTTGTTCATCAGTGGGTGCAGAAGAGGCACAAGCTTCTCCCACTGCATGTATTTTCTGCCGAACCACTGGATGAGAACAGCTTTGGGCCTGAAGCCCCACAGAAATCTGCTTGCTGTCCTAGTCACTCTCTTGTGGGCCCAATGCACTATAGAATGCCTGCAAATCCAAATAATGAGTATGCTCTGGACACCTTCTGAAACAAAAGGTGCATTGAGTTAGTTCCATTTTACCATTCCCTGTCATCTTTTCCTTGGTGTGGACATAAGTCATGTAACACCTTGATTTCCAGTGCCCCATTGCTTACACCATCCATGGACCAAACCTCCCTGCAGCTGCTGACGTTGCCGCCCTGAAAGAATGAGTACTAAATTTACCCAGGACAAGACTGCAGTAACTTACGGTTTTTCTTGGTACAGCAGTGAATTGGTACCCTGTCAGGAAGCTGCCATCACCCTGTGTGAACAATGCACCCAGCTGCTGACTCTGTACTTTTTGTAAGTATTTTACTGCCTTTATGGGGCATAATCATTTGTCTGCACATTTCTTCAACACCACTTAAGCCCCACTGCTCTTCTAGTTTGTTTTTGAGTACCTTAAGTACAGGAACATTGCTCTTGTAGATAGAGTCCATTAATTTCAATGAATGCTGGAACCTGTCTGCAGCTGCCAAAGGCACCAGCTCACTCCAAAAGCGCCAACGAGGGCAACAATGAATAGTGCCCTAAATAAAATGACCTGCAGACCCAGGGTAGAGCCTTTAATAACACTGTCAGGATTTCCAGTGTTATGGGTAACCTGTCATCCCACTGGCGCCCACCCCTCCTGGGCCACCCTTCTAAGAGCTTCCATACTACAAAATGTCTGTGTGAGTCTGGGAAACCCACCAGCTTACTCCAGTAGGACAGACCCGGTAGCTGGCCAGATATAATGGAGGAAGCCAACCTGCAGTGGGCCAAGGACACCACATATTGCACCACCTGGTGTGTAAGTATGGAGCATCAATGATTAAGCCCTTCTTGTGCCCTAACTTCCATGAACTCTGTAAGGCTGGCCTTATAGACCCCGAGAGTCCGCAGGGCAATGGAGTCCTAGACTAGTCACATAGCGATCATGAGCCAAGGTTGCAGAGTTGCTGGGGCATTGCCTGTGGATCCCTGCAGGGAAGCAGAGTGAGCACCCAGAATCTGTTGTCCTGAAATTGAGATAGAGCAGGGGTGGGCAAACTACGGCCCGGGGGGGCCGCATCCGGCCCTCCAGATATTTTAATCCGGCCCTTGAGCTCCTGCTGGAGAGTGGGGTCCAGGGCTTGCCCCACTCTGGCACTCCGGGTGGGGAGCGGGGTCGTGGGCTTGCCCTGCTCCTTGCGGCTCCTGGAAGCAGTGGCATGTCCCCGCTCCAGGTCCTACACATAGGAGCAGCCATCCCCTTGGTCCCATCCCAGAGCACCCTCCTGCACCCCCAACCCCAGCCCAGAGCCTGCACCCCCAGCCGGAGCCCTCACCCCGGCCGCACCCCAACCCCCAATTTCATGAGCATTCATGTCCCACCAGACAATTTCCATACCCAGATGTGACCCTCGGGCCAAAACGTTTGCCCACCCCTGAGACAGAGCATCAGCAACACTTACCCTCTCCTGGGACATGCACTGTATGAGAAAAGGATGTTAAACTACAGGCAGCATATAACAAAGGCCCTCACCAGCCTCATTACCCGAGCAAACTTAGCCAACTGCCTGTTTACAATATGGACCATAGATCTGTTATTGCACCCGCAACATAATCTTCTGTTCTGAAAGTTCTCTCCTCAAATAGTGCCTGCCACCATTATAAGAGAAGTCAAGGAAGATGACGTCCTTTTGAATTAAACCCCAAAACCTAGGCCTCCTGAGGCATTGGATTGCACCTGCAGCTCAGTCCTGATTAATCAGTCTGAATGCCATACTGAAGCATCGTTAAAACACCTCCAGAAATCTTTCCCACACTTCTAAATAGGTTGATGTCAGATAGGTACAGAAGAGCCACCACCTGGCGCACAAAGTTTGGGTGCCCCATGAGCACCTGTACTTCCCTCGGTGTGATTTTCTTTGTCCCTTTGAGAGTCCATATCAGTGCTCTGACCAATTCCAACTTATCTGCTGGAAAAACAACCCAAACTCTGCCCAGTTCAATGCCCAGGTACATTAAATTTTGGCAAGGCCTCCTGTTTTCTCTGTGGTGAGGGTTCCCGCGGGGACTTAGCTAGGTTCTGGAATGCCTGAAGCAAGTACTCACAATTTCCTGTCCCTAATCTGCCTGCAAATAAGAAGTCAGGGAGATCGTGCACTGTGCACAATCACCCACTCCAACACAGAGCTGAATCTTTCAAAAGCAGCACATGCCACCGAGCACCCCCTGGGCATGGCTTTATCAAAATAGTAGTGGCTTTCACACTGAAACCCAAGCAAGTTGAAGTCCCTGGGATGCACTGGGAGCCACTGGAATGCAGACTTGGTGTTGCATTTAGTTAATGCCACCCCCAGAGCCACATTCCTTCACAGCATCAAATGAGGAGTATCTCACCAAACACAGCTGGGGGTCAACATAGCCATTTAGCAATGAGCCCTGGGGGTAGGACAGGTGATGGATAAGCCTGTATTCACTCTTCACCTTCTTCGGTAGCACACCCAGGGGAAGTGTGTGAAATTCCAGCACTGGACGACATGGAAAGGGGCCTGCCACTTGCCCTGCTGCCCCTTCCAAGGTGATCTTAGCCCTCATTGTATGTTCAAAGCCTTTAATGGACTTCAGGTTCCCTGCCCAGGAGGGGCACCTCACTCCCACGCTGGGATTTGAAAACCATCTGAAAATCCATTCCGGAAATAAGCTGTGACTTTTTCTGGGGGTAGTCCAATAACAAATTCCATACTACCTGTATCTTAACTGGAGAATGAGCCTTTCCCCTGGTTACTGTCTCCTTCTGTCCTTGCTGACTTCCTTTCCTACCACCCTGTTGGAATTGCCATTTAGCAGACCAGTCTGCAATCCAGACCAGTGTGGCATTGTGTCACCGCCTGGCCTGTAACCCTCGGTGCCTTAAATGCTCTGAGGCTGTAGTTCTTTAGTCTGAACACCAGCAGCCAGCAGATTAGCATGCAGGTCATACCCTGAACATCTGTGCGCTGTGCATCCCTGGATCAGAAACTCTGACTCCAGCAGCCTGCCTACAGCACAACAGCCCCAGACTGGCTTCCATACAATGAGTGTCTGTGTATAACCGCAGCCCTGGTCCAGCAACTTTGACTCCAGCAGCCTGCCAGCAACACACCACTCACGCTCCCTGGTCCCTCCCAGCCTTGCAGGGTGACTCCAACATACTCCCAGTGCCTCATTTCTCAAAAATTTCTGCACTGCAATGTCCAGCCCTCTCCTGAACCATGCAGAGAGATAATAAGGTTCATTTTCTCCTTGAAAGACACATAAGCAGATCACATAATCAGAATTCCAGCATATATCTATAACTTTTAGTATATACCTCATACATACATCACACAAGAATATTAATGATTGGTGAGTTATTAGTTTTCTAGTGACATGTTACATGACACCTTTCAGATACAGATTATAACCACGGTGAATTAGGTGCAGTGAGTATATCAGGCCTGACGAGAACTGCTGACACAAAACAGTGAACCACAAATGGGCCTCTGTGTCACACCCCTAATGACAGGACAGGGCTCTATGCTGACCCCTGCACTGCCGTCAACAATGTTTGTACTCGCTTTGAGAGCAAAAACATTTTGATAGTTAAATGCAAAGCACGCATTTCTGCATTTTGAAAAGGAGGTTTTGGCACTGGCGACCCGCTGTCTGTGAATGCCAGCTGGATGGGGCAATAAGTAATCATACACTCCAGCCAAAGTTCCTGGTCTATTTTTTGTCAGCGTAATTCAGGCTGCTCTGCTGCTCTCTCTAAATTCTCTGTCATACCTTAACCATGCTACCCAACTACATGTGGCATAAACCCTGCTATTAAATCCTCGTACTTGAACAAACAAGTACATTTCTTGGGGCTCCTCACACAAACTATACTTGCATAAATGCAAAAGGCCGCTGACCACTTCTCAAGTGTTTGAGGCACGTTAGCTCTGTGGGGTTTGTCAGTGTCTTTTTTTGTCCTTTTTCCACACTTTCTCTGTCTTTCCTAAACAGCAAATAAATACATCCACGAACTCCCCCTTTTAAATCTCTCCCTTAGCCATTAGACAGATGATTCCTGAGCAGCCAAGTGGATTCTGCATAAAATCCAGGGTCGTTAGCCACCATAGATCCCGTCTCTGTCCCATTAAGAATGCAGCCTCCTGGCAATGCGGGGGAGATTACTCCTTGATTACTCCCTGTCAGTCCCACCCAAACACGTGACAGGTTTACCCCCTCATCTGAGAGGACCCACTCTTCTCTGGCAGGCTGCCCAGCCTATGGCAACCAATGCCAATGATTTTGCCAGGTCACCCCACATCCTTTGAGGGGAGTGTCAAAAGGAGGAGCTACCTGGCAGCTGCCTTTGCCCTGAGGCTCACAATTCCTTCTTCAGTATCTGTGGGCTGCTGGCAAACTCTACTGCCATATCCTGAGGAGCCCTGTAGGATTCTTGGTGAGCGCGGGGCTGTGGACACTCACCCGCTCATCATCCTTGTCCACCTTAATGAGGCTCAGACCCTCGCTATCCTCAATCTCAGACCTCAAATCCCTTCCTCAGACCACCTGTATGAAAGGTTCAAGACCCCCTCTTGGAGAAGTGCACTCCTCTGACACCCCACCATCTGCAAACTGACTGTCCCAGCTGGGGTCCTGGCTCCTGCTCAGCTGCTCTCCTAATCCCGTGACTCCCCTTCCACATCATTTGCAGGCCATTAGTCCTCACCCAATCTCTGCTCCTGTGAAGGCTGAGCACATTCTTCCCCACAGGGCAGTAATCCCAGGCCCACAACTCCCCTGCAAAGCTGCCCAAATGAACCTTCACCCACCTCCAAGGCCACCTCTCTCCGTTGCTCCAGTAGGGCAGGGCTAGGTTCCGCCGAAGCTCTGGAAGGGCCTCCTACTACCTACACCCTGACCCCTGCTTCTCTGCCCCAAGGGATGGGGGAAAGGGACCAGATCTTCTGCCTAGTTACCCCAAAGCAGCTTCTGGAGCAGGACCCACAGGGTCAGTGGATGAACCCTTGGCCAAAGCCCCAAGAACCCTTCCCCGCCGAAGCAGGAAGGTGGGGGGGAAGCAGGACAAAAGGAGCAGTGCATTCCCTCGCTGATGGAACTGTCCTGTCTCGCCATCAACCCCATCAAGTCCCCCCACCCTTTGAGGCAGGTGGTGGCACTTTACTACTACCTGCATTTTCTCTTCTTCCATCAGCATAAAACCCACCATTAAACCATAGAGCAGGCAGGGTTAGCATATATTTTTCCTTTCCGTTTGTTACTTAATTGCTGATCCCATAGTAATCTTGCCATCTTTTTCACTGCCGTCCATGAACATTGGGTTCTTCTTTTCATTTCTCCAGATCTCTCGCCAACAGCACTGATGTACTTCCCAAGCACACATTCTTTCTTCTGCTTTAGCTTCTCTCCTGAAACTTCAATCAACAGCTCTTCTTCCACCTTCCCTACTTGCATAGTAACCTCAGTTTTCTTTGTGTTTGCCTTCAAACCGTGGTCTTCAAACACAGATGCCCACACCCATGATATTTACCAATACCTCTTTTCTGCCAGTCAAAAGGGCCAGAATGTGAGCATTCATTAGTTTTCTGTGTCTCCATAGGTCTGGTTCTCCTACTAATGAACTCCATAACTAGGATGAAGATAAAGGGACTCAGCAGTGCCTTGTCTAAACCCCACCATCTCAAAGCTCTCCAAAATTCCATGTATTGTTACCATCTTAGCTCTTGACCCTCAGTACAGCTCCTCTGTCATCTCCACTTCTTGAAGTCCTCCTCCCATCCATCTCAATATTCCAAACACCAGCTCCTGCAGAACCAAGTCATAAGCTTTCTCACAATCAATAAATGCTACATAGGAGTAACTATTTCATTTTAAAAATGAAAGCATTGGCTAAACCTAAATGTAGCATATAAGTGAAAAAATATTTTTCAAGGTGCATAACCTGCTGAAAAAAGATTGATTACATCAAGCTTCATTGCATGTGCCATGGGTTTCAAGAGTAACAAAGCCAATACATAATTCAAATGTAAAATGATTTGACTGGAACTAGACGGGGTAATCAGTATTGTTGCTATAGGTGGAAAACTCCATATTACCCTGTTTGAAAAAACAAAGCATGAATTGAATGGTTGAGAATCATTCCATATTAAAACACAAATGATAATTATCACATTCTTTAAAAAGGGGAAGAAATTCAAGCCAATATGTAATGGTGGGTTTATTTTCAAGAACATACAGTGGACATAAAACTACTGCCCTTACTCAGCCTATACTCCCTTTAAAGCTTCTTTTTGGATAATTCACCTGTATAACTGGCCTAATCCAATACCATTTGAGGTCAATAGAAATATTATACCCATTGCCTTCAATGGGTGTTGGGGTCAGATTCAATATACACCCTACAAAGCCCCACTGTAAGGGTTTATGTGGTTTGAAGAGCTTTGTGTGAGTCCTGTGCCCTAGGATGAATTTATCTATTTTGTGACCTTCTCTTACTCTCAGTTTTGTACCTTCTTCCATCTCCAACCTGCACTTCAACCAGCCTCCCACCTCCCTTGCGCAATGTTCTATCCCCACCAGCAACAGCCTCCTGGAGAAGTGACAGGAAGCCTGCTTATACTTTCCTCCTCACCATTGAGGAGTCACTTCTTGGCTTGTAAAACTGTTTTTCCACATCCATTTTTAAGTGAGATTGTAACTCTTCATGAGATCCTGGTCTATAGCTGGGGCTCCTAGCTGCTGCTAAAATACAAAAAAAAAAAGATCATAAATAATAATTGCAGGAACTTTGTCTTTTCTTTTTTTATAAGTGCACTTTCAAACTTTTTGAGAGTGTACTAGCGCTGGGCTTGTTTTTCTTGTTATGCAATTTCTTTCGGAGCAGAATTATGCAAACCACAGTCTCTCTCTGGGAAAACAGAAGAAGACAAACTACAGGAAGTTTCTGGCAAAAAAGCAAACTTGTTCTTAAATTGTTCTGAAGATTTGAAATGTTAACATTCCAGTTATTCTGAATTGCAGATACAGAATCATCAAAATTAGAAGGAAAATACTTCACTGGTTACCTAAACTTTTAAATTTTGTGAACCTAAGAATACAATGCAAAAATGTTCCTTGCAATATGTTTGCTAGTACTTTAACCACTCTGCTTTGAGGGGTCCAAACAGTGAGGGGGTTCCACTACTCCCTTCGGAGACGAGCTTAAGAACTCTCCTTGTCAGAAGGTGTCTCCTGATGCTCATCTTAGTTTAAACACTTGCAGGTGATAACCCTGTCACCTCTTAGGGTAGATGTACACTTATGGTAGTGTGTGGAGTACAGGCGCTGCATGCCTAGCTAGCACGGGTATAAAATAGCAGTTTAGATGGTGAGTCACTGCCTAGACAAGGTAGAGTGACCTACACCCCTGAACCCTAGGGTGTATACCATACACAGCACTCTACAGGACCAAGCAATACCCCTCCCCCCATCTACACTGATATTTTTAGCAGTGTAATGGCTCCACTGCTTCCCTGCTGCTGGAGTCTTTCCCCACTGCACTCCCCCACCCCCCCAACGTCCGCTGGAGCCTTTCACTGCTGCATTTAGCTACACGCTGCAGTGAGTGTGGACACAGCCTGCTTTTAACTGAGGTGTGTAGCTATATGTAACCTCCATGCCGCCACAGGTGTAGGCAAGTGTAGACAACGTTCAGCTAAACAATAGGTATTAAACTCTTTTAATCTTTCCTTATGAGCTGATCTTCAATGCCCTGCTCTGTGAAGTAATGACACGACGCATTCAGCTCAAAAGCCTCTGTTTCAGATTATTCCCCCAGATGTATAAAGAAAATATTTTTCCAAGTTGGAGCTTATTTTGTTGTTTCCTGCACAAGTTTCTAAATTCCATGGGTCCCTTTTCACAGTCATCAAGGGTGTTTACGACACCTCTCAGTTTAGGATTATTTGCAAATTGCATGAACATGCTGTTCCTGGATTATTAATGCAAATGTTAAATTAGACTAAAACTGACTCTGTAAAACCGCAAACACCTCTTCCTTTAGATATGGTCCTTCAGCCAGTTTTCAGTCTACACGACGTTCATATCCAGGCCAATTTGAATTGATTTTGTGAGGCTTCATCAGACAATGCATCTTGTTTTAGTAAATCCAGATACGTGCGGTCCCTTCAATTACTGTAAATTGGCAATCTGCCTGCGAAGCAGGGTGCAATGCTATTTTCAATTATTTCACTCCAGGATATACAACTGAATTGATATCCCAAAAGCTCTAATTCTAGGTGAACCATCACCAGCAAGAAAGATGTAATAAAATGTTGACTTTGACATCTCTCTGAATCATCCATTGGTCCTGCCTCTATGCAGGGGGCTGGATGAGATGACTTCTCAAGGTCCCTTCCAGACCTGAATTTCTATGAGCTGGGGCAATCTGTGAGCAGCACAGTGGCTATTTCAGTACCTGCCCATCAAACTTTTAGATACCCTGAAATGTTCTCTTGCATTATTTGTATTTATAAGAGCTTGCTGATTTACAAGAAATATGTAAGGTCCCTTGGCTGAGATGGTTTAAATCTAAAGGCCAGGCACAGATAAAATAAGATGTACTTGCACATTGTTTCTCAGCTGACAGATTACCACCTCACCCACTCCAGGGGTTCACAAAAGGCAGTCAAAGAGGGTTGCAAGAAATTGAAAAATGTATTATAATCTAAAGCAAATTAAATCTTGTTCCTCTTCTCCAGACACACTTTTACCCTTCCAGGTCAAGTGTTCTCTGTCTACCTCTTGAAACACACAATAATAAATATTATGGGGTTACCATTTACATTTTACTCTTTTATAGCAAAGGTAAGGGCGTTGTGAAAATGTTTCCAATTAGGGGATCATCACCCAGAAAAGGTTAAGGAACTGTCCTAGGAGAACCAAAGGAGGTGTTAGCGTTCTGACTGCTACTACACTTTCAGACAAACATAATGTCATTTAGGGAGATATGTTTAAAAGTTTACTCTGCTCAGAAGTTGATCTAGACCAAAGCTGGTCTGGATAACATCCACAATGAGTTCATCTCTCCCTTTGGGACAGTGACCAAAAGCTGCCTATTCTGGTCTCTCAGTCACTGTGCCCAGGATTGTAGCATCCCAAATGTGTGGAGCAGAGCAAATATCATCCAGGAAATTATCAGTAACCAAAGCTTCACCCTGCCAGTTGGGGGGAAAAAATCAGTATCCTTACACATCTCTCCAATGGTCTTCCACCAGGGTCAGTGCTGGCTCCCCTTTTGTTCAATATATGTACTTAAACCTTCCTGAAGATTGCAGGCCGAGAATCATGTGTATACTGATGACATCTATATTAGTGACACTGAAAATGGCTTCCATAGGATTCAAGGGAATCTCAGCCAGGCCATGGATACTTTGACCACTTACTACCAGCAATGGAGACTAATTCTTAGGGTGTATCCGCACAGGGGATTTAATCCACAGCTTTTTGGTGTGTGTCAGGTAACTCACAGCCCGGGAGATGCACTAATAGCATGCCCATGGAATGCCTGTTCTGTTTTCAGTTCACATCATGTGACCACCAGGCAGCAGGCTGTTGCAAACTGAAGGCATAATGTTCTCAGCAGGTATCCCATGGTCCTTTGCTTCACCTCTGAGCAGCATGCATATGGGACTGTTTTTGCTGTGAATTGTGGGAAGCCAGGTGGCTTTAAATAAAAAAAAAATCCCATGATTCCACTGTCTTCATCCCATGCTTCCTTTCCGGACTGGCTCACACCATTTTCAAATTACCGTCAGCCAGCATGGACCCAACAATGCTTCACATCACTATGGTGACAAGCGTGAATACATACAATCTGCTTGGGCTGTATGACCCTACTCAGAGCCAGTTGAATCTGGCATTGGACACCAACCATCACACCACTGAGCAGTTGATGAAGGCACAGGAGACTACTCTATGGGATGCTCTGCATCAGTGGCACTAGGATGAGGTGGAAGAACAGGAGGACACCTAGCTGTTGGAACAAAAGGACCTCCTGGATCACCTACACATAAAGAATCTGACACATCAGAAAAGGGCAGACAAATAAAAAGTGACAAGTTTTTAAAGTGCTTGTACAGAAATGCTAGAAGTCTAAATAATAAGATAGGTGAACTAGAGTGCTTTGTGTCAAAGGAGGATATTGATATAATAGGCATCACAGAAACCTGGTGGAGTGAGGACAATCAATGGGACACAATCATTCCGGGGTACAAGGTCGTGCGTGGGGAGGAGAGTGGCACTATATATGAAAGAAAATGTAGAATCAAATGAAATAAAAATCTTAAATGAATCCACATGTTCCATAGAATCTCTATGGATAGTAATTCCATGCTCTAATAAAAATATAACAGTAGGGATCTATTATTGACCACCTGACCAGGACAGTGATAGTGATGATGAAATGCTAAAGGAGATTAGAGAGGCTATCAAAATAGAATACTCAATAATAGTGGGGGATTTCAATTATCCCCATATTGACTGGGTACATGTCACCTCAGGATGAAATGCAGAGAGAAAATTTCTCGATACTTTAAGTGACTGCTTCTTGGAAAAGCTGATACAGGAACCCACAAAGAGAGAGGCAACTCTCGATCTAGCCCTGAGTGGAGCGCAGGATCTGGTCCAAGAGGTAACTATAAGAGGACCACTTGGAAATAGTGACCATAATATAATAACATTTAACATTCCTGTGGTGGGAAGAACACCTCAACAGCCCAACACTGTGGCATTTAATTTCTGAAAGGGGAAGTATGCAAAAATGAGGAGGTTAGTTGAACAGAAATTAAAAGGTACAGTGACTAGAGTGAAATCGCTGCTTGGACACTTTTCAAAGACACCATAATAGAGGCTCAACTTAAATGTATACCCCAAATTAAAAAACACAGTAAAAGAACTAAAAAAGAGACACTCTGGCTTAACAACCATGTAAAAGAAGCAGTGAGAGATAAAAAGGCATCTTTTAAAAAGTGGAAGTCAAATCCTAGTGAGATAAATAGAAAGGAGCGATAAACATTGCCAAATTAAATGTAAAAACGTAATAAGAAAAGCCAAAAAGGAGTTTGAAGAACAGCTTGCAAAAAACTCAAAAGGTAATAACAAAATGTTTTTTAAGTACATCAGTAGTAGGAAGCCTGCTAAACAACCAGTGGGGCCCCTGGACAATCGAGATACAAAAGGAGCACTTAAAGACGACAAAGTCATCGCAGAGAAACTAAATGAATTCTTTGCTTCAGTCTTCATGGCTGAGGATGTTATAGAGATTCCCAAACCTGAGCCGTCTTTTGTAGGTGACAAATCTGAGGAATTGTCACAGATTGAAGTGTCACTAGAGGAGGTTTTGGAATTAATTGAGAAACTCAACAGTAACAAGTCACCGGGACCAGATGGCATTCACCCAAGAGTTCTGAAAGAACTCAAATGTGAAACTGTGGAACTATTAACTATGGTTTGTAACCTGTCCTTTAAATCAGCTACTGTACCCAATGACTGGAAGATAGCTAATGTAACACCAATATTTAAGAAGGGCTCTAGAAGTGATCCTGGCAATTACAGACCAGTAAGTCTAACGTCAGTACTAGGCAAATTAGTTGAGACAATAGTAAAGAATAAAATTGTCAGACATATAGAAGAACATAAATTGTTGCGCAAAAGTTAACGTGGTTTCTGTAAAGGGAGATCGTGTCTTACTAATCTATTAGAGTTCTCTGAGGAGGTCAACAAGCATGTGGACAAGGGGGATCCAATGGATATAGTGTACTTAGATTTCCAGAAAGCCTTTGACAAGGTCCCTCACCAAAGGCTCTTACGTAAATTAAGTTGTCATGGGATAAGAGGGAAGATCCTTTCATGGGTTGAGAACCAATTAAAAGACAGGGAACACAGGGTAGAAATAAATAGTAAATTTTCAGAATGGAGAGGGTCAGTCCTAGCACCAGTCCTATTCAACTTATTCATAAATGATCTGGAGAAAGGGGTAAACAGTGAGGTGGCAAAGTTTGCAGATGATACTAAACTGCTCAAGATAGTTAAGACCAAAGCAAACTGTGAAGAACTTCAAAAAGATCTCACAAAACTAAGTGATTGGGCAACAAAATGACAAATGAAATTTAATGTGGATAAATGTAAAGTAATTCACATTGGAAAAAACCCCAAATATACATACAATATGATGGGGGCTAATTTAGCTACAACTAATCAGGAGAAAGATATTGGCATCATCGTGGATAGTTCTCTGAAGACGTCCACACAGTGTGCAGTGGCAGGCAAAAAAGCAAACAGGATGTTAGGAATCATTTAAAAATGGATAGAGAATAAAACGGAGAATATCTTATTGCCCTTATATAAATCCAGGGTACGCCCACATCTTAAATATTGCATACAGATGTGGTCCCCTCATCTCAAAAAAGATATACTGGCATTAGAAAAGGTTCAGAAAAGGGCAACTAAAATGATTAGGGGTTTGGAACGGGTCCCATATGAGGAGAGATTGAAGAGGCTAGGACTTTTCAGCTTGGAAAAAAGGAGACTAAGGGGGGATGTGATAGAGGTCTATAAAATCATGAGTGGTGTGGAGAAAGTGAATAAGGAAAAGTTATTTACTTGTTCCCATAATATAAGAACTAGGGGCCATCAAATGAAATGAATGGGTAGCAGGTTTAAAACAAATAAAAGGAAGTTCTTCTTCACTCAGTGCACAGTCAACCTGTGGAACTCCTTGCCTGAGGAGGTTGTGAAGGCTAGAACTATAACAGGCTTTAAAAGAGAACTGGATAAATTAATGGAGGCTAAGTCCATTAATGGCTATTAGCCAGGATGGGTAAGGAATGGTGTCCCTAGCCTCTGTTTGTCAGAGAGTGGAGATGGAGGGCAGGAGAGAGATCACTAGATCATCACCTGTTAGGTTCACTCCCTCTGGGACACCTGGCATTGGCTGGTGGAGCAGAGCAGTTTGTGGGACGGCTGGAGTGGCTCATGAGATGGCTGGCGGAGCAGAGCAGTTTGTGGGATGGCTGGAGCAGCTCATGGGGGCTAGCAGAGCAGAGCGATTCATGGACAGCTGGTAGAGCAGAGCAGAGCCCCACGGAGAGGTGGGGCAATCGGCTTTGGACCACGTAAGGTGCCCCTTAACCCTCCCATTTCCACCCAGGTTGGGAGGTAAAACTCTGCAGATAAACTTTTGAACTCTGCACTGACAGAGACTTTGGGGTTTGTTGGACTTTTGGGACTTTGGGTGACTTTTGGGTTGCTAGACTCAAGAACCGAAGGGAAAGAACACGGCCCAATTTGCTTGGGATGGGTCTTGCTCATGGGTTGTGTTATGAATCCTGTTGGTGGTGTTTCCCCAACATAATGCCACATTGTTTCTGTCTGTTATTAAAAGGCTTTTGCTACACTCAGACTCTGTGCTTGCAAGAGGGGAAGTATTGCTGCTTAGAGGCACCCAGTGGGGTTGGTATATATTTGTCCCAGGGTGGGGGCTCGAGCCAATTTTGCATTGTGTTATTGGAATGGAACCCCAAGTACTGAACCCAGCCCTTGTTGCTGCCAACTCTGACAGGCAGAAGGGTTACACTAACATACTCATGAAGAAGCGGGCCACCCCAGAATGTTATTGGTCAGTAGCCAACAAATTCCAAGCGGGGGGGTCGACTGTTGGAGTCATTCTCCTGCAGATCTGCTGTGGCATTGATAAGGTATTGTCTAACCAGGTCATGAACCTGGGTAATTCTCTGGAGATCACTGATGGCTTTGCATGCATGGGGGTCCCAACCTGTACAGGTGCTACTGATGGAACCCATGTGCCTCATTCTACCACCACAATCCCTGCCAGATGCAGAATTTATAAAGAGAAAAGGGTATTTCTTCAGGGTGCTGCAAGGACTGATGGACCACCGCGGCAGGCTTACAGAGATAAATGAGGGGTTATCTGGGAAAGTCCACAATGTTAGGATCTTTTGACACTCGGTACTCTTTAAATTAATGGAGAAAGGACTGTTGGCTCCCAGGTCTACTGAGGAAATTAATGGTGTGGAGGTTGGTCCAGTTATTCTGGGAGACCCAGCCTATCACCTTATGCCCTGGCTAATGAAGCCATATACAGGCTACTTGAACAGAAGACAGGAACATTTTAGCTATCGCCTTAACAGTAGCAGAATGGTCGTCCAGTGGGCATTTAGCCATTTGGAAGACAGATGGCACTGTTTATGGAATAGATTGGAAGCTTCAGGGAAAAAAATGATCCAACCATTATAACGGCATATAGTGTTTTGCACAGCAACTGCGAGAGCAAGGGGGAAAACCTTATGGCTGGGTGGGAGGCTCAAGTGCTGAGACTTGCTCAGAGGTTCGAGCAGCCAGCAAGGCATCCCATCGAGAACACAAGCAGCCAGGGAAATGCTGTAAGAGATGCCTATTGTTTGTATTTTGAGTCTCATGGCTGAACATGCTAGCCTGTGCGTGTTGTGTTGGGATACAGCTATTGGAAGCACTGAGGTATTGCATGTGGATTGCTGAAGTGTAGCATTTCCTATGTGCTTTTATAAAACACCGCGAATTATTTCAGCTTTATTTAAAAGCTTTTTGGTGTTAATTGCAATGATGACCCATAATGAGTGTACTGTGAATGGTTTTTATTATGAAGCAATAAAAATAATAATAAAACTTCAATGGAAAATTATCTTTGTATTTGGAAAGACATTTAAATGACCTATATACAAAGTAATCCACTATACATAAGAAGACAGTTACTTTTTCATAACTGTTGTTCTTCGAGATGTGTTGCTCATGTCCATTCCATTGTAGGTGTGTGTGCTCGCCCCATGCACTGGTGCTGGAAGTTTTTCCCTTAGTGGTAAACTCTGGTGCCCTCTAGAGTGGCATGTGTATGCACTGGTATAAGGGGCGCCGCCAGCTCCCCTCACCCTCAGTTCCTTCTTACTTCCAGTGACAGTGCTGGAATGTCTACTTTCCTTGCAAGCTTACTCCTCTCAACTGTGCCTAGTTATGAACTTTCTGTATATAGTTGTTAAAAACTTTGATATTTTTATAGTTCCCTTAGCATAGAGTTAGTGATAGTTTGTTAGTCCCGAATGCGACTTAGCCGAGGGTCGGGACATGCCCCAATCCCTGGGCTTCAAACCTTGTGACTGTTGCAAGAAACCCAATAGTTGCTCCAGCTGAATGCTCTGCATTCTTGGGGTACAGCTGCCACACTCATCTCATCAATATAGAGCTGAAGTCATATCATTAGTGGCTGTTTGAATTATATGCCAACCTCCAGTTTGCACATGTAGCTCTGCCAGACCTTCGATGAGTTGCCATTACTGTTAAGTCTGCTTGGAGAGCTGCAACAGATGAGACCAACCCATTACATCCCCAGTTGACTGATGCTCCACTTTCAAACAGGAAACAACAGGCAGCACCAATCTGAAGGTCTGCTCACGTTGAGGGGAGGAATCCCACTCCTCTGGACTGGCGTATGACACTACAGCTGATTTCTTGACACCCCTTTACTCATGCACTCCTGGACAAGAGCGCTGCTGGCCTTTTACCATGCATGGACGATCAGCATAACCAGGGAGCTGAAAACTACGTTCTTATACAGCGGAAGCAATGGTGGGAAAGAGAGTCTATATACAAAGCCAATTCAGGAATCCATCTCTGCACCTGCCTCCTTCTCCGCTTGAGCGTAGACCCAGGACTGGGCTCACCACTACTCCATGGCTTGCCTAGAGTTGCTGCAACTCTGCGGCAGTTTGGCCTCGTTTCCTCTCCACATTGTGACTGTGGGGTAGCATTGCAGACAATAACTGAAGTGGTGGCAAAGTGCCCAACTTGACACCTGGAAAGCCTATCCTCCCTTGATGCAGAGGCCATCCTCTGCTTACAGAACCTGGACATTGAGCTCTGATGTCTGCATCTAAGAAGCAGCAGCAGAAGGAGTGGATAATTTTATTTCTCCAAAATAGACCATTTTTGCCAACAGCGAGTAAGCATTGTGCTGCAACAGACTTTGCAGCATAATTCAAACTCTGATTATATTTAATTAAAAATTTCAATCCTTGAGAGTTCTCAAAACAAAAATAAAATTCTAATATATCCTAGAGATAAATGTGTCTGCTATTTTGCTGTCAGTGATATGCATACCAAAGGAAATAGCATAGGGCCATATCCTCTAGTGTTTACACAGGAAAAATACCAATTGAAGTCAATGGGAGTTGTATGTGAATATTAACAAACACTAATTATAATACTTAGCACTTTCAACTGTAGATATCAAAGTGCCTTACAAACGTGGGTTGGTATTATCTCCATTTTACAGAGAAAGTGCAATCGTCAAGATTTGGGCCCTGATTCACCAAAGTACTGAAGTATGAATTTAAGCACTGTGCTGAATTTGGGCCTTGGTCCACATTCAGAGTTACATTTTCCTCCAGCATAGGAGGTGGTTTCCTCCTCTGGAAAATAATCGATTGTAAATATATTTGCAAGGTTTCATGATGTGCACTGCATAACCATGTAGCAGAACACAGTGTGTGGCAATATGCAAAATTCATGTGAAATATTCTGATAAAATCAGATTCTGTGAAATCTGATAAATTATCACAAGTGTTGATCAATGCCATATATTTATTACAAAATATATGACAAATCTACAGAATCTCTTTCCTTAAATTTTCATGGAATTTTCCTTTGTCAGAAGAGCTGTACAAATAGTAACTATTTAATTAATTAGCAATATTATTTATGCTGTATTTAGCTAGTTTAAAGGAATCTGGTCAGCTGTGAATAATTAAATCTTGTTTTCAGCTATAAACATCTCTCTTTAAATTCTTTAGTGTATATTGTAGAATAGAGTCTTTGTCAGAGAAACTACACATATATACAGTATACAGATTAAAAAACAAAATAAAATCCCTTACTTCCTTTAGAAATTAGAGACTATATTTCATACTTGGAAGATAAAAAATGCTGCTGGTAGCCAACATTGCAACTCCTCCAATCTTTCAGGTTTAACAAACTACCAAAATACAATCTATTCACCAAATATTTCAGTTGGACAAAGTTAATTAGGTTCATTAGGATCCCTGAGCCAATTTTGACAAGTCACAGAGATTCATTTACATGCTGACATAACCCTTCTGTCTACAGTAACAAAACACAGAGCATGCTCCTGGTGTTTTGATCCCTTTATATTTTATCTTTTACCTTCTACAATCTTTGTCTGCAGTTTAAAATTCTTTGTGTCTGGTCTCTGATTTCATCTCAGTTTAGATCTATGAGGTCTTAATTTCAGTTTTGAGCTCACCATCGCTAGCAGGTTCTGCAATTGCTTCACAGGGAGAACGTGCCTGATCCTGCCCCTTTGAAGTCAATGGGAGCTTTACCATGTATGTACAAGCTCAAATTCAAAATGACCATTCTCTCTTCAATGTTAAGAGAAGCACTGATGATCTCCAGAGGAAGTCACAGTGCAGCACTTCTCAGCAAGATCAAGCTGTGTGCAGCCTTCTTCTAGAGGATGACTGTTAGCTAAGGCTAAACTAACATATGATAAATGTTACCAAGAGGAAAGTTACCTCCCTTTTCTGAAATTTGCTGATCAGGTTGAAGAATTACTGTCCAAACAAATAGATTTTGTTAAAATTGTTAAACATATAATGAAAACACAAGCATTAATAATTGGGAAAAGGTGGATGATTTATTGCCTTCCTCCATTTTATAAAACAGAAAAATATTGTGAATACAGCTTGGATAGGACTAAAGTGCTTTAAAGTGTCTTTTTACCCATTTTACACATGTATTTAAATTTGTGTTTGATAGTTACTACATAATATTATAATCAGAAGAGAGCATCATCATGCTTAGTTATATGGGGACAGCAGGATGATTTTGTACCCAGAGATTCTTGTCCAGATTATGTATGAAATTATTTTAACAGCTTCTTTACAAAAAATTGTAAATCAAAATGGTCACTGAAACAAGAAACTTAAAAAATCTGATACAAAGTTAGAATTGCAAAAATCAGTAACAACGATACACTGGAAATATCTTTCCTTTGATTCCCTCAGATCTCAGAAACACTGCTGGATTCCTATTCAAAACAGCAGTCTTCTAGGGCAGTGCTTCTCAAGCTATCTGATGTGGTGAACTGGCAATTTTTTTTTCCAATGTGCGCGCAGACCGACAGCCGATGGCTCCGGTCCGCGGTCCACCACTTTGAGTAGCACTGTTCTAGTGGAAACACAATCCCCACATGAAATAATACTGATGATTCAGTATATGGCACTCTGAATCAATGCTAAGTCTCATGTAACTTGCCAAACACCAACCCAAGTTATTACATTCTGTCTACCTACATTCAGTTTCAATTGGTACACTATTCAATTGAAGTTTCAACTAATAAAGTATGCTTCATTTCCTGTGTACAGGGGAGTTGAGTGATGCTAAATGCCCCATATTACCCAGAGATGGACAGAGTATTTCTTCTTCACTTGTTCATTGATTTCTCTAGTGTTTAGCATTCTAGCAGCTCAGTACTTAGGTTAACTATTTTTAAAACACAGAAATACGTTACCCAAAGTAAACAGTGACATAAAATCTAAACCTACCACTTCCTATGACTATTGGCAGTAAACTTAAACAGCTCCCCCTTGGGTGAGATATAAAACCGTCTAGGGGTTTACCTTTGTAAAGCACTTTCAGATCTTTTGAGATGAATTATATTATTCCTCAACGTAATCTGTTAATTATTTCTAATAGTGCATAATAATGAGCAGAACCTTGTTTAATTTGAATAGCAATCACTTACAAACAGATTAATTATTTAAATAACTCAGAGTACATATTTGCAGTGTTGCTGTAGCTGTGTTGGTCCCAGGATATTAGAGAGACAAAGTGGGTGAGGTCATATCTTTTATTGAACCAACTTCTGTTGGTGAGAGAGAGAGACAAGCTTTGGTGCTTACACAGAGCTCATCTGCAGTCTAATAAAAGATATTACCTGACCCACCTTCTCTCTCCTTAGAGTACAGTAAGGAAGCTCAGAAAGTTAATCTTCTTACTTTTAGACTGAAATGCAACCTTAACTACTTTCAGTTATTTTTCTTTTCACTCCTGTCCCAAGCATAAGCGATGATACCATGGTAGTTATGGTACCAAGCATGACCACAGTTTCAGTGTATATACCTCACATCCATAACACAAAAGTTATCAGCAATCTACCTTCAAACAGAAAGTGATATATGGACAAATTATTTTTCAGGTTTTTTCAATTCTGTACTCTTTAGTAATAGATCAGACTTCTTCTAGAAGTGACTTTGAAAACTGTGGTAACAATACTTAAATGAAATGCACATAGGGTCTGTTTCTATAGTTAGAGATATCGTATGTATTACCGGTAACAAGAATGTCTGTAGGATGCAGGACCTGATCCTGCAAGTTCTGTGTATGCCAAACTCTGACTGAAGTTAAAGGAGCTCAGTACCGCTCCAGAGACATTCAGCACCTTACAGGCCTAAACAACATTTGGGAACCTGAGAATGTGATTGACTACCATGAAGTTTGCCTAGGTGAGAAAAAGTTCAAGAGGCCAGAGGTTTATTAATATGAATTTTGGGTCTGTGAAAGGTGCCCAGCTGACTTACAGAATGAATCCTATTGGGATCCATTGACTAGGTACAGCATGAGAGACAGCAGTGCAAGCTTACCTCCACTGCCCTATTACTATGCCTGCTACCTATTGGAGGAATGATAGGGAAGGCTAACAGGATGCTTCAATCTCTTTGCCAATTCACTCCATAATTACTTTATTTAGTCTACCCATAAGGGCACCGATTGTGGGGTCTGTGATATCACAGCTGTTGTGGAGATCATGTTGACAAACGTAATTTTATTACATAAACCACAGAAGCCTATGAACTCCTAGGAAAGAAAAGCATCTTGTTTTCATATAGGATATATTGCCTTCAAGAAGAAGAAGAAAAACCTGCAGAAAATATATCATCTGATTTTTTTCATCAATTTATAACAGGAATGTTCATCATTGTTTCCATGAGTCATCAGCTGACCTTTAAAGCTGCCAGAGAAGTCTGACAGTTTTGTCAGGCAAGTTGGGGGTTTTTTTTGTTTTATTATCCTTTCATTTTATGTAATTTCAAGGTTATTGCTGAACAATGTTTATATGTGTGGAACCATCTAAGATCAACCCTCTCCTGCCAAAAAAACTTCAGACAGTTTAATCTATGCAGGATTATCACTTCTTGTGGCAAGAGAACCAAAACAAATTGAAAACTGCTGCTTGAAAATTATGAAGAATGAGCAGTCTTACCAGTCCTTTCTGTTAACCCCCAATTCTTCCATCCCTCCTGTGATGGCCTGTCATCCCTGGGGTGCAGTCTGGCAGCTCTGGGAACCGCTGGACCCCTGTAACCACTCAGTTGGGTTGGCTCTGCTCACACTGCTTGGGGACACAGCCAGCCTAATCCAGACCCTGTTATCACCGAACACGACAGCGGATGGCGCCACACATGGAAAGTGAGCTATCTGCAAGAGCAGCTGCACCCAAGCCACTCAACGACATGCAGCAGACAGCAGCCAGTTTCCTAGCTTTCCAAACTCACACCCCCCACTGAAGTATAACCCAAAATTATACCACCTTGTGCTGCACAGAAAACTGTACAGTGCAAGCTCATAAAATTCGCCCCCTCCTGCAATGTGGAGAGGAATATGCAATAGCCTTTGCCCGAGCTATGATTTCCATACACTTCACTCCAACTCATTGGTTTCGATAAAGCAAAAACAAGCTTATTAACTACAAAAGATAGATTTTAAGTGACTATAAGTGATAGCAAACAGATCAAAGCAGATTACCTAGCAAATAAACAAAAAATGCATACCAAGCTTAATATACGAAAAAGACTGGATATGAATTAGTCGATTCTAACCCTAAGAAATGATACAAGCAGGCTACAGATTCTTAAGGGGCAAGCTGCACTTGCTTATAGCTTGGAATCCACAGGTGTTCATTCATAGGCCAAAAATCCCTTTAGCCAGGACATCCCCCAGTTCAGTCTTTGTTCCTCAGCTGTTTCCAGGAGTCTTCTTGGGTGGCACGTGAAGAACACCAGATGTCACTCCCTGCCTTATATAGCTTTTCCATATGGCAGGAACACTTTCTTTCAAAGCTTGGTTCCCAGACCAGTCTGTGGAAAAATACTGACATCTCAAGATGGAATCCAGCATCATGTGGTCTGATCACATGTCCTTGTAGTTTCATAGCAGCCATTACGTGGCAACTGTCTGTAGCGTTCTCAAGAAGGCTCCCCAGGTGAGACGTAAGCTTCTCAGAAGGCCTATTGTTTTTTCCTAATGGCCCATTGCCCTCAATAGACCCTTTCCCACCCACTATTTAGACTGAAAGCATCTTGTCTAGCGGGTGTTACCCAGGTTTGTAACTACATTTGAAATACAGATACATAGTCAATATTCATAACTTCCGATACAAAAATGATACATGCATACAAATAGGATAATCATATTCAGCAAATCATAACTTTTCCAATGACACCTCACATGATGTACTTGGCATAAAATACTTTATAATTCTGTCATAATCATATCATAATAATATTAGTGAAGAATATGGGGTTCAGGGTCATACCTCCCTCTCCTCCCAAGTCAGTTATCCAGCTTCTAAACCTGTTCTTTCATTTGGTTGTGTGTGTTCCAGTCCTACCAGTACATAATCTTTTTCTCTAACTTCATGATACTTTCTCCTCTTCAAGGAGTCTCTTTCTCTTCCTTTGATAGTCTATTCTACCATTTCTAGCACAGAAAACATTTTACTATCAAAGAGTTTTGGTGAAAAAGGCATTTACAGTAGCTTTGCTCCAGAAATTCTCTATCTTTTTGGAAGTATACTCAAGATTTTCGTTTTCAACATTTTATAAGCTTTAGGTCCCCTCATTTGTTTTTTCTTCAAAATTATAAAATAACTGACCAGTTCACATGGGTACCATTGGTCCCCCTGGGTTTGAAGAAATGTCAATGGCTCATGTTCTCAAAGTTAAAAAAAAATCTCCACCAGGTAGAGCACTTATTCATGGGGATCTCGTCTTCTAGGCTCAAACTCAGTAAAGCATTTCAGCTTGCTTAAGTGCTTAGCTGAATCAAGGCCTTATTGCATAATTTCTCTGTTTTCAAAACATAGTAGTGACAAGTTTGTTATGAAGTACAAAAATTAACTCAAAATCACATCCTTTTTTTAAAACAATGCTTTATCAGAATTTTTGTGGCACACATGATACAATATTGTATTTTATCCAGTACAAATACTGTAAGAGACAATTTGTTCAAAGAAAGATAGGCGGAGAGAAAGATTAAAATTCAACAAGTTACGGGCAACTTATTTATTTAATTTCAGTGGTTACCTTGAAAATTGTAAACAAGGGGAGCCAAATTCTGCTCTGTTTACCCTTGCAAATCTGGAGTTACACCACTGCCTTCAGTGGAATTACTCCAGATTTACCACTGTAACTGAGAGCAAAATTTTGGCCTTTAATTGAAAACAAACATTCTATAGCTTTATGCGTATTATGAGCAAATGCATTTCAATTTTTATATATATTTTGTACCCAATACAATCCTCTACTGTAGTGAAAGGGTAATCCTTATAAAGAAATAGTGGCTGATTCTGCAAACGCTTACTCTTTTAATTCTTACTCACAGAAGCAAGCCCAGCGAAAACAATACTCTACTCATATGAATAATGGTTAGCGCATGGTATTCCAAGCCTTTTCAATCTTAAAACATATTTTGGGGAAGGTTTTAATTAATTTGGATTTAGGTTGCTACATCCTGGTTTGAAAATGAAAGATTCAAAGAGAATTTTACCTAAATCAATTTTCCTTGTGAAAAATAATGAGTCTGAAGTTCTCAACATTACATGAAACAAAGCCCAATAGAAGGTTACAAGTCAGCTTGGGGTTAATTAAACTGCATGGTTAAAAAATCACTCTGAACTTTGTTCATGTCAAACTACTGCTTTATTTACTTTTTTATTTGCTTTAGCTAAATGAGCAAAGATGCCAGTAACTCTTCCAGAAGAAAAACAAATATTTAGAATAAGGGATGTATTCACTGATGTACTATTTAAAAATTGTACATGTCTTATTGAGGCAACAAAGTCAGAGACAAAATTAGAACTCAGAAGTTCCTGATTCTGCTAATCTTGGGCTCAAAACACAAGAGACTAGACTAAACCTTTCTTTGGACTTGAGGTGAAATCCTGCCTCCACTAACGTCATCGGGGTTTTGCTTCTGACTTCAAAGGGGCCAGAATTTCATCCTTGGTCTCTTGGTTTGAGCTCCCAGGAACTTCCATGCTCTAATCTTGACAGACACTGAATCCTTTTGTGGCCTTTAGCAAGTCATCTAATTATTGTGCCTCAGTTTCCCCATCTGTAAAAGAGAACTAAAAATACATATCTCTTAGCGGTGTTTTGAGGGACTAGTTCTGAAAGAAAAGGAGTACTTGTGGCACCTTAGAGACTAACCAATTTATTTGAGCATGAGCTTTTGTGAGCTACAGCTCACTTCATCGGATGCATACTGTGGAAGCTGCAGAAGACATTATATACACACAGAGACCATGAAACAATACCTCCTCCCACCCCACTCTCCTGCTGGTAATAGCTTATCTAAAGTGATCGTCAAGTTGGGCCATTTCCAGCACAAATCCAGGTTCTCTCACCCTCCACCCCCTCACACACAAACTCACTCTCCTGCTGGTAATAGCCCATCCAAAGTGACCACTCTCTTCACAATGTGTATGATAATCAAGGTGGGCCATTTCCTGCACAAATCCAGGTTCTCTCACCCCCTCACCCCCCTCCAAAAACCACACACACAAACTCACTCTCCTGCTGGTAATAGCTTATCCAAAGTGACCACTCTCCCTACAATGTGCATGATAATCAAGGTGGGCCATTTCCAGCACAAATCCAGGTTTTCTCACCCCCCCACCCCCATATACACACAAACTCACAAATCCAGGTTTTCTCACCACACCCCCTCCCAAAACACACACAGAAACCCATTTCTAGCATAAATCCAAGTTTAACCAGAACGTCTGGGGGGGGAGGGGTAGGAAAAAACAAGGGGAAATAGGCTACCTTGCATAATGACTTAGCCACTCCCAGTCTCTATTTAAGCCTAAATTAATAGTATCCAATTTGCAAATGAATTCCAATTCAGCAGTTTCTCGCTGGAGTCTGGATTTGAAGATTTTTTGTTGTAAGATAGCGACCTTCATGTCTGTGATTGCGTGACCAGAGAGATTGAAGTGTTCTCTGACTGGTTTATGAGTGTTATAATTCTTGACATCTGATTTGTGTCCATTTATTCTTTTACGTAGAGACTGTCCAGTTTGACCAATGTACATGGCAGAGGGGCATTGCTGGCACATGATGGCATATATCACATTGGTGGATGTGCAGGTGAACGAGCCTCTGATAGTGTGGCTGATGTTATTAGGCCCTGTGATGGTGTCCCCTGAATAGATATGTGGGCACAGTTGGCAACGGGCTTTGTTGCAAGGATAGGTTCCTGGGTTAGTGGTTCTGTTGTGTGGTATGTGGTTGTTGGTGAGTATTTGCTTCAGGTTGGGGGGCTGTCTGTAGGCAAGGACTGGCCTGTCTCCCAAGATTTGTGAGAGTGTTGGGTCATCCTTCAGGATAGGTTGTAGATCCTTAATAATGCGTTGGAGGGGTTTTAGTTGGGGGCTGAAGGTGACGGCTAGTGGCGTTCTGTTATTTTCTTTGTTAGGCCTGTCCTGTAGTAGGTGACTTCTGGGAACTCTTCTGGCTCTGTCAATCTGTTTCTTCACTTCCGCAGGTGGGTATTGTAGTTGTAAGAATGCTTGATAGAGATCTTGTAGGTGTTTGTCTCTGTCTGAGAGGTTGGAGCAAATGTGGTTGTATCGCAGAGCTTGGCTGTAGACAATGGATCGTGTGGTGTGGTCAGGGTGAAAGCTGGAGGCATGCAGGTAGGAATAGCGGTCAGTAGGTTTCTGGTATAGGGTGGTATTTATGTGACCATCGTTTATTAGCACTGTAGTGTCCAGGAAGTGGATCTCTTGTGTGGACTGGACCAGGCTGAGGTTGATGGTGGGATGGAAATTGTTGAAATCATGGTGGAATTCCTCAAGGGCTTCTTTTCCATGGGTCCAGATGATGATGATGTCATCAATATAGCGCAAGTAGAGTAGGGGCGTTAGGGGACGAGAGCTGAGGAAGCGTTGTTCTAAATCAGCCATAAAAATGTTGGCATACTGTGGGGCCATGCAGGTACCCATAGCAGTGCCGCTGATCTGAAGGTATACATTGTCCCCAAATGTAAAATAGTCAAGTGCACTCAACTCCTACTGGGAGTACATTCAACACCTAGTATGTTCAGACACTAATTTCTTACTTTAGTTTGTTCAATTTATGGTTTATAAAGCATGTTTCAGTATTTTAAAAGTGTGTATGTAAGAAACAACAGCTGACAGGGCTTTACACTAGCTGGCAAAGACTCTGTCCACCTATGTAATTATGGAACAAACAAAAGCACAGGCTAAAACTACTATCAACCTTATCTGAGTATTAGTATATCTGTACATCCTCTTCCTACCTACACACCCCCGAGCAGTTCAGTTTGACCGATAAAATGTTAATCTGTAATCTGTTATTTTCAATGAAAGAAGTGCCTATATCTCAAGTTTTATTTTGTATTTTGTATTTGTTAGGGGTTTTCCTTTTTATTTGTGAATATTTGTTAACTTGTACGTGAACAAACCATTTCACAATAGAAAATAAGAAAGGAAATTATTGTTAATCTAAATAATCATAGGAACATATGCTTTACCATACCTGATCATACCACTGGTCTACCAAGTTTGGCATTCCTCATTCAAAAATAGCCAATCACTGATGTTTCAGAGAAAAGCAAAATATAAAAAAACTACACTGCATGTAGCCAGTTGTGCATTACTTATGTAATCCCTCCTAATCCTGTACTAAAATTGTTTTTCTAAAAAAAGATTGTAAAGATTATAATTCATTTTCCTTAAAATATAGATTAATAATTTCAATGACTGGAGTAATGTCTGTTGAGATGCCCCATGCTCCTAACCCCTCTATGGTATGTTAATTATGCAAAAGGGAACTTGTTGCAATTACAATGTGTGTTGCATCACAACTTACACTGCTCTGAGGTGAGAGCATGCTGCTTCCTTACTTCATATCCTCTGCCTTTCCACCACCCAATCAAGCTTCTAAAGCTCAACTACAGTGGGCGCAGAGGGACTAGCAATGATGAGAGCGAAGCATGCATTGGTTGGGGGAGGTAACTGAATAGCTGCCTCTTTTATCTGCCCAGCTACCCAACAGAACTTTCACAATCTGGCTGTCCTATGAGCCATGCAGCAGAGGTAGGTCTATATCCCACATACTGTCTATCAAGCACATAGACCTTGATTACGTACAAGCTTTATATTGGGGGTGATACGGCTTGTCTCTTATCAACATTTGTGAATTTGTACAGATAACTGCCATTAACAGTAGGAGGAATTACATATGTTTGTTCCTGGACAGGGAAACAGACATCTGTTAGCTGTATTAAAAATATTGCTTATTAAAAATACTTCAGTGTCTAGAGTGCAAGAAATTTAAATTTAGGTTGGATCCTTTTCTGTATTTTGTTTCGCTGCCGGTACAGTGGGTGAAATCCTAGCTCCGCTGAAGGCAATTGCTAACCTCCTCTTGACTTCAGTGGGGCCATGATTTCACTCCACATATACATTTTGAGAGAGATGGTTATAGGAATATTTGCTCAAATCACCCACAATCAGGACTCATGCTGCTGTTCATTTTCAACACTAAGAGCCAGCTGAGTTCTGTCTGCCTGTCTCTCAAAGAGGCACTGTTCAGTGAAGAAGCTGTAAGTGGCTTTGCGAGTGTCCATCTTGCCTCACTGCCACGTCTTTGAGGCAGACACAGGGAACAAAATGGTGCTGATGAGCATGGATCAACCCCTCGAGACGTGTGATGATTTCATAGTCAGGGAGTGCAAGGCTGGTAACACTAAGGCCCAACATATGCGAGACCACCTCACGGAACTCTGCCAGCTGCAAAAGCAAACAAACAAATCAATCATTCAGACAAGAGGAAGGCTGGAAAAACATTTACACACACACACACGCACACACACACACACACACACGCAAGTAGTACTTGTATCAGGGATTCAAAGATTATGTAATTGCTCCTTACAACCTGAAAGTTTGGCATTGTTCTTCTTCCACATGATTAGAGATTTTGGTGGACTAGATGGCTGGGGTGACTGGAGACTGGACATAGAGTCTTCACCTCTAGGTTTAATCGCAGAAAAAAGTCATCATACAAAGTCTGTTGGGCAGCCTGTGTTTAAAGGCAGGTGTTTTCGGTCCAGTTCCAAGTGGACAGGTGTCCATATGAAAAGTCACCATCAATATTGTTGGCAGTCACAGCAGGAAAATTAGGACATCAACAGCTATGACACTGCATGCACACAGGTGACACATCTAATGAGTAAAAATGGCCCAGGTCTATTTAGTCACTTTTCAGAGTTTAATCACACTTTAATAAAAGCTATGAGGCAACATTCAGACATCTTCTGTCCCTGATTAGATTTTCTAACCAAGATAGTTTAGCACTAAGGGGAAGGAGAAGCATCAGCAGATGTGCCTAAACTTGCAGCTTCTAACTTCCATATTTCCCGTGGCAGGCTGCAGCCCTTGGCCAGCCTCTCCCAGCTAGTTCCCTTTAAATTACCTTCATCCAGCTCCAGCTGGCTGGCAGCAAAAGCATTTCAAACAAAGTAGAACTCAAAACAACATCTTTATGAGATGTAAGGAATGGTGTCCCTAGCCTCTGTTTGTCAGAGGGTGGAGATGGATGGCAGGAGAGAGATTACTTGATCATTACCTGTTAGGTTCACTCCCTCTGGGGCACCTGGCATTGGCCACTGTCTGCAGACAGGATACTGGGCTGCATGGATCTTTGGTCTGATCCAGTATGGCCATTCTTATTGTCCTTTCCACCCAGGCATCTCTGCTTTTACATTCTTCAAATCTTCCTCTACCACTTGCAGGACAGGTCAACCCACCTCACTCCTTTCTCTCTTGTGCCAGAAGAGGCCAGAAAGTAAACAATCCTTCTCCTCTAAGATCTCCACATTATGATGGAACAGCCAGAGTATATATTGCCCTCCTTCCCAGAACTTGTCCTGATTGGCGAGGAGGGGATCCTACTTCCACCCTACACTAATATGTCATGGTCCCAGACCCTTAAGGAAACAATAATCTGGGTTTGTCCCCAGACACTGAATTTTACCCTGAGACCATTTTCTTTCCCCCAGCATCTGCCTCTGCCATTTCCTAGGCCCTCATCTGCTCCAGAACTTCTGGAACCTTAAAGGGGCATGTCAAGGGTCAGGGTTTGGCTGGCCTCAGTCCTCACTACTTCTTAAAGGGGACAGAACCTCCCGTTACGTCACCCATATCGGTCTTTGAATAGTGAGCTAGGTGATTCTGTTGCTGGGATACTAGATGAATTTCTGTCATCATGGGCAAATGTGATAACCTACCACAAGACAATTAAAAGAGAGTAAGAGGGAGAAAGCCTTCCCCTCCACAATTTCTAACTGGTTTATTTATTTATTTATTTATTTATATTACCAGCAGTACATAGAGGTCCCAACCAAGATCAAAGCCCCATTGTGCTAGAAAGGGTACAAACACAGAATAAGCTATACTCAGGCCCTCAAAATCTAAACCCCCTTAACTCACTGACAATTAAGTTGTAAAACAGAGTGGAAACAAAAACAAATACACTCCCAAAATGCCCTGGTTACCCCCCGCCCCCGAATGGAATCCAGAACATTAAGGTTATTGTAGCATACCTAAACCAAATTCAAATTAAGAAAAAACAAATGCAAAGGCCAGATCCTGAAGCCTTTAGTCAGGCAAAGTCTCACTGAAGTCAGCAACAGTTTGTGTGACAACAGACCGAGTGAAAAGCGAGTACAGACCTTCAGTATTTACAGCTAAGTTCAGAAAAATAAATAAATCAAATCATCATAAAGTACTGAGGGATCTTAAGGATTCAGCCTGGTAATATCTGTCCTAAATTAGGTCCAAAAGCTGTGAAAGAAAGGCTATAACAATAGGCTAAACAATGCAGCACTGGAGGGGCCTCATATTTCAAAGTGCTCTTCCCAGTGACTTCAGAGCCAAGTCTGGAGGCTATAACTCAGAAGCTGTTGCGGAATGCTGGAGCAGCATGGTGGAGCATTAGCTGGATTTTTTTAAAGGGTTCACTCAAGGTTGGCTCCAACAGGCTGGTAAGCTGGCATTTGTCAACCAGGACCTCAAACACATTTAAAAAAAATCTGGAGCTCCCATGTAGTCCTCCAGCTCTTGGATCCATGAGCCAGTTGGCCAGGGAGCATCCAGCAAGAGTAGCTCTTCATGTTCCTCCTTTCGTTCCCCCATTAACATCCTCAAAGCTCCTGATCAGATTATTTCCTTCCTGTAGAAGAAAACTAGAAGAGGCTCCTCTAGCATCAAGCTTTGGCCAAGAGGATTCACTCAAGAGCCGCATGGGAAACTCTTCTCCCATGGGATAAATACAATGCCTCAACAGCACTTCCAGTCCCTGCTGACCAACATGCTCAAGACTCAGCTTGGTGCATGTTTGTTGTTCTCTGTATCGTAGCTGAAGTTTTTCATCCTTTTCCTTTATTTTTCAAATCTTGCCTTCATTTTTTGGGAGGCAATTCCACAGTTAGAAGCCAGTTAAGGAACATATGAGTATGCATGGTTTAGCATTGCTAAATGCCAGAATGAAGGGAAGCCACAAACTCTCAAGGTATGTCTACACTGCCCTGCAAACCACTGAATTGCTGACGCGGGCCAGCCATAAGTATTTCATTGTAGCATGAATATACCCTCAGTCTAATAAACTGCTTGATTTCAGCCAGTGGAAGATGCACATTAAAAGGATATATGGAAATCTCACTCTTTCCTTTCTTGTCATGGAGGAAAATTACTGGCATAAATGGCTACATTTGAGGAACGGTAAACATTTTAGGAATTTGGAGTACTCACATACTTCATATCTAATCCACCCTTCTGTGCACAGTATATCCATCATTTTCTTGGCCATCCTCTCATTCTTCACCTGCAAACTTCATACATGCTCAGATCATCTCAGCCTCCTCCTTACAGCTTCTCTGATATCATACACTTTGGTCTCACTCCTGATGACATCATTCCACATGTATACCCAAAAGGTCACCCCCTCACTGGCCTCAAATATATCATTACAATGGCTTTAAGTCTTCTCAAGTGCCTCTCTTTGGTCACCCATGTCTGTGATCCATACAGAAAAGTTGGACTTACTATGGTTTGTATAGTTGTCCGTTAAATAACCTGAGTAACTGTTTATCATAAATCACACACACTTATCTTGCTCCAGACTTCCCCTGCACTCAGCAGCCTTGCTTTCAGTTCTCTGTCAATTTCTCCATTTGCTACTAACAAATCATGAAGGTACTTAACCAGAAACCTGATCTAGGCACTGGTCCTCAATGTTAATATTCACCTGTCTTGGTTCTGTGCAAGTCAACTACAGGACTTCAGTCTTTGTTTTACTCATTTTGAGGCCATACTTTGCTAGTTCCCTATTCCAAGCATTGATTGTCTGGATCAAATCCTCCTCATTATCAGCCATTAGTGCAATATCATCAGCACAGATAGTACCTTTGCTCTCCTATGAAGTCTGTCACAATTATGAATACTAACGGACTAAGCACTGATCCCTGGTAGAGCCCAACCTTCACCTTGAAACCCTCCATTACCCAAAGGGCGTCTGCTCTTTTTTATCCTGGTACCATTACACAAACCCATCACCATCTGGACAATATCCTCTGTTATCCCAGAGAATCACAGCAGAAGTCCCAGAAGTCACCTAGGTAGTATGCTGAATGCTTTTTCCAAATCAAGGAACTCCCAAGTGTACTCGATGTTTCCTTCCAACTTCTTTTCCACCATTTGTTTAGCAATGCACAAACCACCTGTTGTTCCTTTTCTAAAACCAAAATTTAGCCTTTCCTAAAATGGGTTCCACTATTGATTTAGTTGGGGATTGGTCCTGCTTTGAGTAGAGGGTTGGACTAGATGACCTCCTGAGGTCTCTTCCAACCCTGATATTCTGTGATTCTATGATTTGGCAAATGCGGCTATCTATAATTCTCTTAGTTTCATGCAGTGGGACAACTTAATTCCTTGGTACTTCGAACAGTTGTGTATCTCACCGTTTGTTTGTATATCAGTACCAGTATGGACGTTCTCCATTCTCTTGGCATTTTCTTCTCTTTCTAAACTGAGCGCAGAACTCATCTGAGCCAGCATACACCAATTTCTCTCAAGTCTTTGATCATCTCTGCCATGACTTTGTCTGAACCTGTTGCTTTTCTGGATGCCATCTTCAGCAGTGCAGCCTTGACGTTTGCCTCTGACAAGTCAATAGATATTCAGTGTAACTGTAGCTGTGTCAGTCGCGGGATATTAGACAGACAAGGTGGATGAGGTAATATCTTTGATTGGACCAACTTCAAAAGCTTGTCTCTCTCACCTACAGAAGTTGGTCCAATCAAAAATATTGCCTCACCCACCTTGTCTAAGGTCAATAGATAAACACTTCAGGAAAATCAGCTTTCCTGCTAATGAACTGTAGCAAGAAAACAGGAAAATGTTTGTTCACGAAAGAGGTGAAAAGAGAACTGATTGTCCTGCAGAGCAAAATACATTATAACAAGCTGGCCAAAGAGCAACATTGCTTCCCTTGCAAAAGTGCTGAACAAGAGACATTGATTTTTATTCAGACTATTTTAACAAAGTGACAGGTCAAACAAAAGCAACATAAGAAGAAGTGCAAATATATACTGAAATATTTCCTTAATGCTATAGTATGTCTTGCCTGGAGCAGAACTACACATTTCTGCTCCTAATTTGATGCACTGCTGTATGTGTTTCATGAACATTTATTAAAATTTGGGCTAAAATATTTAGTGACTAGAAAAAAACACAATGAAAATTCTGCTTCAACTTTGCAACAATCATCATCATCATCATCATGACAAATCTCCAAAGAACATGGCCTTGTTGCAAATCAAGCACCACCTGGGTTTATCTCTGGCAAGGAGTTTGAGTGGTCTGGCTGTATATTCATCACTGTGTATGTCCATCACTGGCAATCCTGTTGTGTCACCAGAGCTTTTGGTGGCCACTGAACTCTGGCCATGTAGCCACATTCCTTGGTACACACTTCAGAATTCATTGGTTTTCCATTCTTATATGTCCATACCAAGAAAGCCGCCAAAACTGAACTGGTGCTGATGGAGGGATTGCTGGATTTGGCTTTGAATATCCTTGTCAAGGTTCCTTCCCCACTCTGAACTCTAGGGTACAGATGTGGGGACCTGCATGAAAACCTCCTAAGCTTACTTTTACCAGCTTAGGTTAAAACTTCCCCAAGGTACAAATTAATTTTACCCTTTGCCCTTGGATTTCCACTGCCACCACCAAACTTTATCTGGGTTCCTGAAAAAACGTAGTTTGGACACGTCTTTCCCCCCAAAATCCTCCCAACCCTTACACCCCACTTCCTGGGGAAGGTTTGGTAAAAATCCTCACCAATTTGCATAGGTGACCACAGACCCAAACCCTTGGATCTTAGAACAATGAAAAAAGCATTCAGTTTTCTTACAAGAAGACTTTTAATAGAAGTAAAGGAATCACCTCTGTAAAATCAGGACGGTAGATACCTTACAGGGTAATTAGATTCAAAACATAGAGAATCCCTCTAGGCAAAACCTTAAGTTACAACAAAGACACACAGACAGGAATATTCATTCTATTCAGCACAGCTATTTTCTCAGCCATTTAAAGAAATCATAATCTAACACATACCTAGTTAGATTACTTACTAAGTTCTAAGACTCCATTCCTGTTCTGTCTCCGGCAAAAGCATCACACAGACAGACACAGATCCTTTGTTTTTCTCCCTCCTCCCAGCTTTTGAAAGTATCTTGTCTCCTCATTGGTCATTTTGGTCAGGTGCCAGCGAGGTTACCTTTAGCTTCTTAACCCTTTACAGGTGAGAGGATTTTTCCTCTGGCCAGGAGGGATTTTAAAGGGGTTTACCCTTCCCTTTATATTTATGACAATCCTGATTTCTGATTTTGCCCTGCCACTTGATATGGAACAGTTGGTGGAGATCACAAGAATCAAAAACATCAATCTGGTGTTCTTCAGCTTTCTTCAGTGCCCACATATCACTTTTATACAGGAGACTTGGTATAACTGGTTGTGATGGGGTGGACTAGGCCCAAAGGCCCCCTGCTGGAGGCCTCAGGGTTCAGCCACACCCATCCCAGGAAAGAAGCAGTGGAGAGGTCCTCCAAGCAGGCTAGAGTAGCTACAGGGGAAGTACCCAATCAAGGCCCAGGAGGGCCATATAAAAGGAGCTGCAGAACAGAGCAGTAGTTAGTTGCTGCATGAAGCAGGAGAAGAAAGGACAGCAGGTCTGGCTGCCTGGAAGAGCACAGGACTACGGACAGCTAGGTCAGCTGGTAGGGACTGGGGGAGAAAGAGGCTCCTGGCTGGCTGCTAGGGATTGTGTAAGGACTGAGCCTGGGGCTCAGAAAGATAGCATTTCCAGGGAGGAAGCCCTGGGGATACAGCCTCACACCAGGCTTGGAACACTTAAAGACTAAAGCCAAAGGAGGGCTAGAGAGAGACACCATCAGAGGGGTACTGAGATAGGCTCTGTGGACTGTATACCCCAGAAGGGGGTTGTGCTGGCTAATGTGCAGACAGTCACTCAGCTGAGTCACTGAAAACCCTCCTGAGAACCACTGAAAGGGGTCTCCAGACCTAAATAATGCAGATACGCCCAATCAGAAGGGGGCACTCGCGAGAGGTGGGTGCCAACCCCTTTACACTGGTTCTACAGATCTGCCACTTTGAAGCAAGTGATGCCACTATCATTGATGTCACTATGCCCTTACGACACTCAAGGACCCAAAACATGGCAGCAGCTGCTGCTATAAGAACATCCGCATCTTTCCGGCATCCTCCTTTGAAAACAATGCAACATGGAAAAAAAAAGCAGGACTGTTCTTCTAAAATATCACAAACTGAGACTAGTATTACACACGGTCTGAACTTTCATGTAAGGCTTTCTTCAGACACAACAAATTCTTTAGACACAATGAACCCTGCATCTTGGCAGGGGTTTAGACTAGATGACCCTTGCGGTCCCTTCTAACCCTATGATTGTATGATTCTATTATTTCAAACTTATCACATATATGCACAATCCTAAATTTCACTTCAGCCAGTAACGATTTTCACTAATAATTAGAGAATAATAATCTGTATATACTCTATTTCTGATGCAGAAATAAACAAATTCACGTTACACTTTCTTTACTCTCAGCCCAAGAAGAAAGTTGAAAAGGGTCTTATTCAGCCATGGAGAAGAGAGAGAGCCAAAGGAATCTTACTGCACACAGACCAAAAACTGAACCAAGTACTGTGCCATTTACATTCCTATCAAATATTAAATATCGCATTTCAGTGCTTGAGCTGAATCAATGTCAAAATAAAATATATTTGGGATTTTCTTTGTGGTTGATTGTGTATAAAAGCCACGTAGGGATCTCAACAATTGCTTTGAATGCTCTTTAGACTGATCTTAATAAGATATATTATATTAGATTTAATAAAATGCAAGTATTATTCTTGAATACGTAGCAATGACAGCTAAAATTTATATGTTTTTCTTTTCATAGTGCAAATACAGAGCTTTAAGAGATTACAGGTGCTGGGGGAGTTGGGGGGGGGGCGGGCAGGCAGCAGCACATGGCTCGGGACCCCCTCTGGTGCTTGGGGAGGGGGGGGTGTTGGTGGGGTTGGCAGACTCCCTAGCCAGTTCCATGTGTCCCTGAAGCTCCTAGGGGCAGGGATGGCCAGAGGGGCTCTGCGTGCGGCTCCCGCCGCAAAAGCCAGCTCCGCAGCTCCCAATGGCCAGGAACCGCAGCCAATGGGAGCTGTGGGGGTGGTGCCTGTGGGTGCGCACAGCGCTTGGAGCCCCCTTGGCCCCTCTGCCTAGGAGCTGCACGGTCATGCTGATGGGAGCCTGGGAGCACCGCACCCTGAGGTAAGCACCACCCTCCTGCCCCAGCCCCCTCCCACACACACACAGAGTGCTGCTGTTGCTGGCCACTGCAGAAGTCATGGAGGTCACGGAGAGTCACAGAATCTGTGACTTCTGTGACAGACACACAGCCTATTATACATAATATTATCTCAGCACGCTCCCACACCCTCAAGCTGTGGCCTCAGTTTTCAAATACATTTTTGCCCTAATTATGCTGCAGCCTCTGTTCCCTCCACACTGGTTCCTAAGCCCAGCCTCCTTGTCCAACCAGTCTCAATCTCCTCTTTGCCCCTCCCCAACCCTAGCTCCTTGTCCACTCTCAGTGTTCCCTACCCTCAGCCAACTGGCTCCCACTCGCCTAGCCATTTCCCTCACTGGATCTAGTCCCAGGCTCCCCTTCCCATAAGCTCCCAGTTTCTTTGTCCAGCCAACATCAGACCCAGTTTCTCTCCTCCCCCTCCAGTCCAACCAGGCTCCTTGTCGCAATCTACTCTTTTTCCCCTCCCCTCAAATCTGATGTTTGTCCCCTCTGTATTCAAATCAGATGGCTTCCTCCTCCACACTGTATGGGTGGCCCAGCAGTAGGAGGAGGGTCACTGGGCGCACAGGAGAGACAGGCTCAAAGTTCCAGTGCCGGGCCCAGAGCAACTGAGAGAAGCTATTACAGGAAAAGTCCAGTCTGGGCTGGAGCATGCTCAGTCACTCTGGGGGGATGGTGCATGTGCAGCCCAGTCACAGTGGCAGCCGTGAGAGGCTCCAACGTACTCAGTGCGGATGGAATCTTCAGTGATTTTTAGTTGCTAAAAATCTAAGAATTCTCTACTGAGCATGTGTGAACTGAGATTTTTTCAAACATTTAGCCCTTCATGAAAAACTGCCCAGATTTGGCAGAGACAGCAAAAGGCTTGTTCCTTAACATAAAGGGCAACTCCTTTCTAAATTTCAAGTCCCTGTTTCAAAGCATGGCGGCATTACAGCTTTTCAAAGTTGCCAGAATTCTTTTTTTAAAACATGAGCAAAACAATCATTTTACCTAGCTTTGTTCCTGGAAATGGGTGAACTGTTTTAGCTGAAGTTTTCCCATAAATTTCAGCCCAAATGGTTAAAGTTTGGCAATGTAATAGGCAACTCAAAATGGTCTTATAATGGGAAGTGTTGGGAAACCTCAATAATTGCCCCACCTGTAATAATCAAACAATGCAATATATAGTAGCAATAAATGCACATATGTGATTTGCAAAAATGTAGTCAGTGGCTTTAATTTTGCACCTTCCAATGACCTCTACACTCTCATTTTGGATTCCAGGATAACAGTATAAAGCATTTATTTATATCTAAACCTTTGAGGTTCATGAAGTATCAGATCTTAATGTCACAAGAGCCTGATATCAGGACTCACGCAGCTGAGTTCCCTCAGGTGAGCCTGGGTCTAGCTGCTTCAGCCTTCAGATGATAGCTTAAATGATAGCAGGGCTGTGGAAGGATTGTCTGATTGGCTGGCTGTATCAATTGGCTGAAAGGAACAAACAGGTCTACATTCACGCTCAGCAGCAGATCGCTGTTTGCTCAACACTTACACCGGCAGTTGTGATCACGCCTGGGCCTGCCTCGTTTCCAGTCTTGTTCCTGTCCTCTCCAGTCTGCCTCAGCCCTACTTTTTTGCCTGGCTTCTGACTTTGGCTGTGACTCCTGGCTCTGGTGATGATCTTTGGCTTGATTCCTGGTTCCTAACTCCAGCTTTAGCCTGTGACTCCTGACTCCTGTCTCCAGCTCTAACTACTAGGTCAGACTACCCAGGTCCTGGTCCTGGTTCAGCAACCCCCACCCAAACAAGAGAGGGCTTTGTTCAGCTTTTGGGATGGGCCCCCCTAAAGCCAATGCAGCGCTGCAGGCCATTAGTGATTCAGACCCATCGAGAACCAAAGTTTCCAATGCCTGACAAGCTTGATGGTGACCACAGAAAATTCCGTCAGTTTTTAAATCAGTGCCACCTCTTGTTCCTGCTATGCCTACAGTTGTTTTCCACCACCTGAACCAGGATGGGACTTCTTAGCCTGCTGTCCAGGGAACGGTTGGTCTGAGCTTCCCCACTGCCTGAGAAATCCAGTGCCCTAATTGAGACAGTTCAAGGAGTTTGCCCAAGCCATGACGGTGATCTTCAACCCTCTGAATCACAAGCACATAGGAGAATCCAAGTTCCAGATCCTCATGCAGGGATGCTGGCCAGTTGCTAACTATGCTGAAGATGTTCAGTGCCTGGTGACACAGAATGGAACAAGGTGCTACCACTTCTGGCTTGGTCTAAAGGATGAAATCAAGGATGAGCTGGTGTGGCTAGAACCCCCAGCTTGTCTGGGCTCATTTATTGACCTGTCCATTGAGATTATCAATCACTTATCAGAATGCCACCAAAAAAGAAGGATGGCCCAACTTAACAGCTCCAGCTAGCCAACATCCAGCACCCACCCTATAGTCTGAACTCATGCAGGTTGATGTGGCCCAGACCCACTCTGAAGCTGAGAAGGCCTGACATTAGGCATCAGGTGTCTGTCTCGACTGTGAGGAACCTGGGCACTTCGCCTTGACTTGTCCCACAAAGGCCCGTTCCCCATCTTCATCAGGAAATGCCAAGTCTCAGTCCCCACGTCTGTCCACCATACCTAATCAGAGCCCGACTCAGCTTCTGCTCAGTCCATGGCATTCTGTCACATCTGAAGCCAGCTTGAAAGCACTGATTGATCTGGCATCTCCAGTAGTTTTATGGACTTGGACTTCATTCAAATGCAGTGGATCCCAACTCGTAAGGCCTTAGCTGATCTAAGAGAATCCATTGACAGATCACTCCTCTCATCAGGTCCTATCATGCATGATATTGCGCCCTTAGAACTCACAACCCCTCAGGTTTCTGACTACACAATGGCATCCTCTACGACGGGAAACTTATTCATGTCCCAGATGGCCAGCCTAGGCTTGAAGTTCTGAAATTATGTCACAACTCAACACTCACTGGCAATATTCCCTCTATTTTTTTCCATCCATGTGTGGAATGAATTTTGTTATGCGCACCAATATCAAGCTAATGTACAGATGTGCGCCACCAGTAGAAACAAAAAACTCTAGATAATTTTTTTTTTAAGTTAGCATAGGGATAATTTCTCCTGCTGGGACAGGTTAGGCATTTTAGAACTCACTACTCAAAGAATTAAATTTAAGCATAAGAGAGAAATAAAAATTATGAAATGCGTAGACCAGTCAAAAAACTAAAATAACAAACTTTGTAAGAATAAAATTACAGAGGCTGCCGAGGGAAGTGGCCAGCCAAAGGACTGCAGTTTGCCCCTGAGCAAGGGACTGGACTAGGGGCTGCAGTTCGCCACTGTGGTGAGAGGCCAGCCAAAGGACTGTTGGTTCCCCTGGAATGGGGGAGACAACGGAGTTGGGGCAGGACACGGTGGTCCGGGAGCGACGCGGGTCCCCAGAGACAGCAGAGGTGGTGGAGAAGCAGTGCCAGAGAGTGAGACACCACAAGAGGAGGGTGCCCTGCTGATGGACAGAGCTAATTCCTGTAGCAAACAGCAGGAGGTGCCATGAGCAATGAGCACAAATCGTTACACTGGCCAAGAACCCTTGCTGGAAGTTACTGTCTCCTCCAGCCACTGCCCACCCATCTCAGTGCTGATCCATCATGTCCCTGGACGTCACTGTAGATTTACACTGCTCCCACAGTTGTACAGTAGTGTTAGTCACAGTTCTTCACTATGGTGGCACACTTTGTCCATTCGCACACAGTCCCTACCACCCCAGAACTGCCTGCCTCTTTCTACAGCACATCTTCTGGCTCTATGGACCACAGACTGGCACTGTGTCAGATCAAGGCCCACAATTTGTCATGTGCTTCTGGCACAAGGTTTTAAATTCCCAGGTGTAGAGCTCCTTACCTCATCAGCATACCACCCACAGATCACACCAATGGACGGACCAAACCAGATCTTAGAGCAGCACCTCTAATGCTTCCTGAATTATGACCAGCATAATAGGGTCTCCCTGCTGCCTTGTGCAGAGCTGGCCTACAACAGTTCGATCCATGCCTCCCCCTGACAGAGACCATTCTATGGCAATTGCAGCTTCCATCCCTGCTTTCACGCAGCATTGACCACAGACTCCCTGGTCACCCATCTGCATCACCTGCAACAAGAACTTATTGAACAACTGGAAGCCACCAAAGTAACCTAGGAGCATTATGACAATAGCAGCTTCCAGGATGCACCACACTTTAGTGTCAGGGACAGGGTCTTTATATCATCTCAGAATCTGAAATTAACCCAACCATCAGCTATGTTGGCTCACCAATACTTAGGTCCATTCGATATCCTTGAGCAGATCAACCTGGTGACACTCAAGCTTCACTGACCAGAGCCAGTGAAGATCCATCCAGTGTTTGAAGTCTCTCTCCTAAAACCTTACCTACATAACCCCTTCTTTAGTCAATCCAACCCACTGCTGCTGCCCATAACAGTCCCTGGACAAGAAGAGTACCTTGTCTGACAGATTCTTGACTCCAAGCAAGTTTAATTGCTTGGTGTACTAGGACGACTACGGTCCTGATGAACGGTCATGGCAGCCAGCAGAGAACGTTCATGAATCAAGATTGGTATGCGATTTTCATTGGGTCCATCCGAAAGAAGGTGCTCCTGACAGGGGGCTACTGTCAGGAACCCTGGCATTGAGTTCCCTTGACAGAGCCTAGTGCTAGCCAGCTCAGCATTCAGGAAGGTTAATGAGCCCAGCTGGGCTGCAGCAGAATTGCCTGATTGGCCGGCCCACCTAATTGGCTAAAAGGAGACAAAAAGGTCTGCATTTAAGCTCAGCAGAAGCAGCAGTTTGCTGGCTGTTCAGTGCTTACACCCACAACTGCTATCTCTCCTTTTCCTGCCTTGTTCCCAGCCTTGCTCCTGCCTTGTATCCAGTCTTGGCTCTGGCCTTGCTCTGGTCCTGCTCCAATCTGCTCTTGCCCTGTTCTGATCCTGCCTGGTTTCTGGCTCCGGCTCTGACCTCTGACTCTGATTACTGACTCTTGGCTCTGGCTCTAGTCCTTGGATTGATTCTTGGTTCTGACTTCAGCTTTGGCCCAGGGCTCTGGCTACCAACTCTATCCCTGGCATTAGCCACCAAGCATTGCTCAGGTTCTAACAACTAGATCAGACCACCCACGTCTCAGTCCTGACACCTGGTTTGTTAACCAAAAAAGTTACCTTTGATATATTTTAAAAATATTTTTGAATTGTCCATGAATCCGTTGCCTATACATGGCAAAGTAACTAGGTTTTACTGGCTGATAAATATGAAAAATTGAATCAGTAACAAAGAAGTTGGAGTTCTAAAGTATTTTTTAATCTAACTTCTCCAAAACGTGGTATAAACAGAACACTTAGTGGCGTACAGTGACACAAAAGGTCTTATTTGGCACTCTTTTGGGATGAGTTGCATAACTCTGATGACTTTGCCACTCTTCAATAATGCAGCCATCTCAAACTCATGTCAGTAAAACCTTAATACTAACACACACACACGTTTTCAGAATGGCAGTATAATTCGTCCAGATACCAAGTTCTCAGTTTCCAAATGGCATCTACCAATTGTCTATCATATTTATACCTACCTGCTTTTCTCTTTTTGATACCTCTGCCAGGATTGTTTTAAGCGCCTTCAGTTCACTGGTAACTGCTTCTAACATACTCCTGGCCCTTTCTTTATCCTCCTTAGCTTCATGCTCCGTAAACTGTAATTCGGATTTGACACAGATCAGCTGCTTCTCAGCCTTCTCCTTCATCTTTTCCAGCTTGCCTTGAGACTTGTTTAGTTCCTCAATGGTTCTAATCTGCTCCAGAGTTTTGACCTACAAGATCAACGATTAGAGGACTATTAAGTTCTTCACATTGCCATTTATAAGAACCCAATAGCGAAGATGGCTATTCTAGAATGCTTTTTTTTTCTGCTGAGCTGAAGATAGCTTTTTGCTACTGTAAAGCAACAAACATTTTCACAAGAAATTCAGAACTAGTGAAAAGCTAAAAACTGTGTTTCATTTAAGTTCAAAACTTTTTCTCCCAGGTTTGATAGAATAAATTTTCTGAGGACAACTAAAGCAACACACATTGAAATGTGTTCAACTGTAGCCATGTTGGGTATTCCACATTCCATAACATTAACTCCAAGTGTTCTGGACTGTATTTACAGATGCTATGTAGTACATACTTAGAGGTCAATGACAGATTCCAAAATATCACAGATCTCTTGACTTTATTACACTGCTTTCTTTGCAACAGACAGATTTCAGTAGTTCACCATTAACATATGTTATTATACTTCATAGTTAGTGTTTCGTGTTTTCAGTTTTTACTGATTTACACCTGTTTATCAATGTACACTCTCTCTCTCTATATATATATATATATGTACACAAACATACATACATACACTTTACTTATTTTTGTTAAATACTAACGCTTTAGGCGATTGTTGTGTCCTGCAGTTCTGAGACTGAAGCAGTTCTGCAGTGTAAAACACAGAACACACTCACAGTGGCGGTTGGAAAAATTAAACAATGTTAGTATTGTGCTATGATTGGCCCACAAGGAAACGCTGCCCACCTATTTCTTTGTGTGCGCTTAGTGCAGCACTGATATTTAAACAACCAATCCTCCACAGATAAAGATAAGGTAAAAAGGTAAACCTGGGGTGAAAACGCAAATCTATACCTGAATACCAACAAGAAAATCAGTGCTTAGAAATTTTCAAGAAAATCAAAGACAGGAGTGAAGAGGATATCTTGTGCTGCGAGTACTGCAGAGTTGAGGTTAGTGCTCACGCTAACAGAATAAAAGAGTATGTTGAAAACAAATGACATAAGAAGCTTAAAGAAGAAAGTGAGCTTTTGGGTAAACAGTCAATATCAGGAGCTTTCTTTCATTAACACCCTAGTGAGAGGACGCAGTATGATTGTGCCACTGAATTTGTGCGTGCTTTGTTTCACCAGACAGCCGCTGTTAATTGCTAAGGAGCCTATTGATGACTTTGTGCAACCATACTGTCCAGCAGCAAAAACCATTCCTAACACAGACAACCTCACTCGTAAATATCTGAAAGAAAATGACAATGCTTTAGAATCTAAACTGATGGAATGAATTGATGGAAATGTGGTGTCTAGGCTGATTTTTGATGAGTCTCCTCATACCTTGGACTGTCCAATTTTTGGCCTTTTGTTTTTGTTTTTTAATTTCAAAGTGAATAAACTTGCATTGTTTAGTGCTAATGTAATATTAGCTGACACCCATTTTGTTGAGGCAGCAATAACTGACATGTTTGAGATGTACCAACTAACTTGGGAAAACGTGGCCACAGCTAACACAGATTCTGATTCCTACATGGCTAAGTTTGCATGGGAAATTAAACTCAACCAGTAACCAGAGATGCTACCTATTACCTGTCCTGCTAACCTGATTAACATTGCGCTGTCAGCAGTTATTGCTATAGAAGAAATGAAAGAGGTGAAATCTTACATCATTGGATTCGGGGTTATTTCAAGCATGCAAACAAGTTGAAGGCTTTGTTTTACACAGTGCAAGATGAATGCAGAGCCAACTGCCAATTACCTACCCATTATGCCATATCAGTGGATGAGCTTGTACTTCACTGCCTGTTATGTAAATAATGTGTGGACTGTGCTAATATGTCTCATAGATCATACTGAGTTTGTTGGTTCTAAAGCGGAAACTCTGAAGAGACTGGCAAATAACCAAAATTACTGCCAGATTCTGCCCACCAAGGTAATGTTCATTGTTGAAAACTTGGAATCACTGGATGACAAACACAAAAAACTTTTTTTCTCTGACTACTGCCAACATGATTGCCAATACAGACAATTACCAGATCCTGACAACCAAAATCTCATCTGAATTAAGCATAAAAGTAGCAGGAGAAACATACAGCGAGAAAACCCAGCTGCTTCTGGAAATCCTTCCAACCCCACAACATGAGAAAACCAAAAAAGCGTTCCAAACCTTCAACACCGTGCTCAGCGACAAAAGGGAGATGACCGTGACCCATAATCTGAACCCCAAAGTGTTTGGTGCTGAAGATTCTGTTTGAAATGTCATCCAGGTGTGTACCCCTTCCTCTCAAGGTGTATGACTGTTATGCTAGTGTTTCAATGATTTGCCACTGTGATAAATAAAGTGTGGGGGAGGTAGCTCCCTTTGATGGACACCCAGCCAGACAGTTAGCTATAAAATCCCTCTTGGTAGCTGTTCTTTACTTGCTTTACCTGTAAAGCGTTAAAAAGTCCCCCAGGTAAAGGAACAAAAAGTGGGCAACTGTCCAAAAGAGCCAATGGGAAGGCTAGAACTTTTTAAAATGGGAAAATAAACTTTCCCTTTGTCTGTGGTTGCTCATTGTGGGCTACAGGAACCCGGCACAGCAATGCTATAAGCAAAAATGCTGTGTAAGGTTTGAACCAGATATGAAAAATTATTTTCCATACCTAGCAGGACTCATTGGGATAGGGAATGTTTAGGTAGACATGATCAGGTTATTTCTTTATTTTGGCTTGTGGATCTTCTCTGTGCTAACCCCAGATGCTTTTGTTTGCTTGCAACCTTTAAGCTGAACCCCCAAGAAGCTATTTTGAGTGCTTAAGTTTTGGAATTTTTTAAAATCTAGCAAAAGCCTAAGTTCCAGGTGTATTTTCTTTCTTTTTGTTAAATTTTAAAATTTACCTTTTTTAAGAACAGGATTGGATTTTTGGTGTCCTAAGAGGTTTGTGCATATGCTGTTTGATTAATTGGGGGCAACAGCTAATTTCCTTTGTTTTCTTTCTCAGCTCTTCCCCAGAGGTAGGGGCGAAAGGGCTTGAGAGTACCCCACAGGGAAGAATTCACAAGTGCTCCTTCCTTGGTTCAAGGGTTTTTTTTTTGCATTTGGGTGGTGGCAGCGTTTATCAAGCCAAGGTCAAAGAAAAGCTGTAACCTTGGGAGTGTAATACAAGCCTGGAGTGGCAAGTATTAATTTTTAGAATCCTTGCGGGCCCCCATCTTCTGCATTCAGAGTGACAGAGTGGGGATTCAGCCTTGACAGCCACTAAAGATGAAATTTCAAATTTCCCTGAAAATTTCCCTGAAAAGGGAATTTACTGCCTACATGAACATGCCTAACTCTGACAATGTAAACTGGATTTGCTGGCTTTTTGGAACAGTCATCAAGACACACTTCCCAACTTCAACAACGTGGCACAGCAAGCCCTGGGCTCTATTAATACAGAGCGCTTATTTTCAAAGTTGGACTACCTCCAAGACAGCAAGAGGCTCAACATGAGCGAGGATACTTCGAAGAAAACTATGCGAGTGTACGTAAACCAGGATTTCTTGAAAAAATATTAGCTCAGAGAGACAAAAAATACCTTTGTACCTAAAAAAAGTTTTAATTATACTGTAGTAAAATGCGTATATTATGAACTTTTTTTTTCTTTTTTCCCTGTTTTTTAATTATTTTTAACCCCGTTTCATCCTGGTTTTAATGTTTGGAAAACACCAACAAATTCCTGGAATTATTCCTTACCAAAAAAAAAGCTGAAAACGCAGAACACTATTCATAATATAAAATGAGCTCCAATTGTATTCAGCCTTTTCCCTCCACTGGTAAACAGAAACGGTAAAATGTAACCAAGTTACCCACTTTCAGTTCATTGGTGTCAGACAGTTTGGCTTTGAGGTCAGTGTTAGAGTCTCTTGCCAGGCCCAGCTCCTTCTGTAACCTCTCCACCTTCTTATGTAACTTTCTGATGGTTAGGTTTGCCTCATCTCTCTCCACAGCCAGGGCTGTGCGCACTTGCTTCTCCTCTTCCAGCTGGGATATTTTCTGCCGCAGAAGATTCATATGCAGCTCTTTGCTCTCAAGCTTTTCTTTCTGAGCTTTCAACTAGTTTAAAGAGAACAAGGTGATTTCAAAGAACAAACAAACATACACCCAACTTTAGCAGCAATTACATGAATGGATTGTCATTGTAAGTTTGGTCCTTCTGAAGCACATTTCTGTAAGTCTGACCTTCTCATCGTTTCCTGCAGAGCTCCGTACAACTCTGCTCTGGCCTACATAGGCACTTCATCTCTATCCAATCACCCTATATCTCACCTCTTACTACTTCCCTGGGCCACCTCCACCGCTCCTGCTATTTTACTGCTTACATGTCGAACACCGATCCTATCCTATACTTAAGCATCATGCATAACACCTAAGCTTGTTTTTTTACAATTACCAAACATATGTAATCCTGCAGGTTAGCCTAACAGTTGGTGAAGAGCTCAACCACAGCAGGATGGCTGATAGTGTTTGAGTCAAACCAAACACATGTAACAGATGGAAGTTTAGTACACCAAAAAGATCAAGTATTTACTAAAGTACTAGTTCAGTTTTATTAACTTTAGTGAATGTGATTTGCAGACTGTGCCAACGAAACGATACTTCTACATTTAAATATTTTTGGTATGCTCTAATAGTAGTATTGTTGTTAGGAGGTGTTCAATTGACCTACTTTTTTATTGTTTCAGAGTAACAGCCGTGTTAGTCTGTATTCGCAAAAAGAAAAGGAGTACTTGTGGCACCTTAAAGACTAACCAATTTATCTGAGCATAAGCTTTCGTGAGCTACAGCTCACTTGTTGTTTTACTATGCAGTAATTTGCTCTGGGTTGCAAACATGTTTATTATCTCCTCTTTGGATGACAGACTGTATCTTTGTATGTGTTTGTACAAAGTGGGGCTTCGATTTTGATTGGGGTCTCTCTGGCAGCTACTTTAATGAAATACAGTAATAATAATGCTCTTCTTTATAACAGATAGGAGATGAACTCAGCCCTCCTTTACCTACCTTCCTTTGTAGGTTGTTCGCATTAGTCTTGTTTTCAATCACTGCATCACTTTCCAGTTTGACCAACTGCTCTGCACGGGCCAGAATCACATCCAGACTCATATCGAGCCCAATTTCAGCTGCAATGCTGTCCAGCTTCATTTTATCTGAAAGTTGTTCCAGAAATTTAAGATACTGAAAAAAGAAATGGGTAAGTGGGAAGAGAAAAGGAGTCATTTAGAGCCCTTAAAGAATCCAAACCATTTTCCTCTATGCTGGCAGCCATCGAAGTACAGCCAACCATCACCATTTCAAAAACATGAAGCACACACTTAGTATCCTCTTACAGTTAATACAACTCAGATATTTCTCAAACAGATCTCTCTTCATAGGTATTTGCTAGAAAAGAGTTAAACCTATAGTATTTAGTAGTTTAGTGACACCAGGGATCCTAGAAATGTTTGCCACAGAAAATCATGGAATTTGTGTTTTTACAGAGAATCTTTAGTTTTTACATTTTGTGAAAAAATAAAAATATATACAGTGGAACCCCAATTATCCAATCTAACCGGGCCAGATTGGATAATCAGGAGAATGAGAGCCCAAGCCCCACCCAGCTTAAAAATTGTAAATATAATCAATAAAACATTGTGTTCAATTAATACCTACCTATATTGTGGCTAGGGACACTAAAGTTCAGTATTTCATTTAAATCGCGGAAAAACACAGATTTTTCTGTTTCTTTTTAATTAGAGAATTTGGGGAGGGGGATTATCACGGCAAACTCGGATCCTTGGTGATAACCTACCATGATACATGCCAAGCACAACTGATCTAATAGGAAGACTGCAAGTCAAATTTGTATTATACTGTCACACATGACATTGCTGTGTAATATTTTGTTTAATTGTTCTGGAATGAGAAATGACGACATTTTAAATACAATTAGATTTTGCCCCTATCTTATATTTTATCTACGATGAAGTTTGAAACAACATGAATACTTCCTGAGATAACTGTACAAGAACAAAACCAGAGACAGCAGATCTGAGGTCAGGTGTTAGGAGAGGGTACACAGAGGATGGGATGGTGGACTGAGGAGCAGCACAAACAGTAGGCGGAAGAGATCTACTGATTCAACTATTGGATCTTTCTTAACCTTCTATCCCCTTCTCTGTGTGACTTCTTCCAGGATCGCCTGCAGTTCAGGTGTAAAGAGACAGAGCTGGAGGTCATCCCCAGGTTCAGAGAACTCACTGCATTGAATATTCTCCTCCTAATCAGACTACCCAGGCTGTGACCAATCTGGTATGGACATGGTTGACTTGCTCATCAAATGGTGTGTCTTGGGGAAATTTCTAACCTGGCGGAGGCCATCGCTCTCCAGGCAGCCCACTTTCAGTTGCCTCTTATGACATGCAGGAGAAGCAGTGGGCCTATTCTGTCCCTGAACCCACAGGGGACAGAATAGGAAAAATACACCTGGCACCTCCTAGGAATCTCTGAAGTCAGATGGAAGAACTTTGGAGAGGCACGAATGGAAGAAGGCCATGTACTCTATTACAGTGGAGAGGACAAACATGTCAACAGCATAGGATTTCTTGTCCATAAGGATATCACGAATTCAGTATTAGGATGCCATCCAATATACAGCAGGCTTATTTCCATCTGTCTAAACGCAATACCATTCAATATCGCAATGACACAAGTCTACGCCCCTACAACAGACTATGACGATGAGCAAATTGAAGATTTTTATAATCAGCTCCAAGACATCATTGATAAGGTACACAAGAAAGATATCCTGATTGTAGAAGGAGATTGGAATGCTAAAGTGGGTACTGATGTACAGGCAGATTGGCGAGATTATTGTGGCCCTTTCTGTAATGTGGTAACCAATGATAGAGGCCTGAGACTTTTGGAGTTTGCCAGCTATAACAATCTGGTTCTTGCAAACACATTAGGAGTACTTAAAGCATCCATACAATCAACATGGCATGCACCTGATGGTTTACATCACAGTCAGATCAACTACATCATGGTGCAAAACCAATTTCATTCTGGGATCAACAGAGCTAAAACAAGGAGCTTCCCATGTGCTGATGTTGGAAGTGATCACAACCTTGTGATGCTAAACTTTTGGCTGTGGCTAAGGAAAATCGTTAGGCCAAAGTTCACCAAAATCAAGTTTGACTTAGAAAGACTTAGAGACCGAAGCATTGCAGAGTCATTCCAAGCAATGATCAGTGAAAAATTTGCTCCGTTGCTTGTTCTAGAGGAAAACGTAGAAACAATGACCAACAATTTCAGTGCTGTAATGAATGAGGCAGCAATGGACGTTCTTGGGAACCACTGTAAGATAAAACCTTGGGTCACAAATGAAATACTACAAATATGTGACATTAGAAGAGAACTCAAGAGAGACAAGAACAGCACTGATAAATACAGAGTGATTGGCAGAAAGATCAAGAAAGGAATGAAGGTGGCCAAGAAGATATAGATCAAAAAAACAATGCTCTAAAATTGAAGAGAGTGTATCAATAATAAAAATAGCAAAAGATTTGATGAAGGAAAGATTGACCAAAGCTAACACAATTCAAGAAAAAGAAGGGGAACAACCTTCAGAAGAAAAGGACATCATCAGTAGGTGGACAAATTACTGCTTTGATCTATACAATCACTGGGCAAATGGAGATGTCCTAGCCAGCCCAGATTCAACAGAGGAGGATGACTTTCCAATACTGCATGAAGAAGTGGAGACAGTTGTGAAATAACTAAAGAACAGAAAGATTACAGGTATTGACAACATCCCAGGTGAACTGATGAAATTCGGAGGAAAAATAGTAATAGATGTACTCACCAAGATCTGCAACAAGATCTGGCAGACCGGTCAGTGACCCTCCACATGGACACAGTCAGTAATCATCACTCTGCCAAAGACCGGCAACCTGCAATTGTGTCAAAGTTACCGAACTATAAGATTAATTAGCCATCCGAGCAAAGTGATGCTGAAAGTCATATTGAACAGCTTGAAGCAAGAAACAGATATCATCGCTGAAGAACAGGCTGGCTTTCATGCTGGAAGAAGTACCAGAGAACAGATTTTTAATCTTCGCATTCTGTGTGAGAAGTACTTACACCACCAGCAGGACCTCTACCACGTCTTTGTTGACTTCAGTAAGGTGTTTGACAGAGTATGGCACGAAGCTCTCTGGACAACCATGAAGAAGTACAGTGTCAGTCATAAGCTTATTCTTACTATTAAATAACTGTATGCCAAGGCCAGCAGTGCCGTTCTCATCAATGGCACAATAGGAGAGTGGTTTCGTACCACTGTTGGAGTCCGGCAAGGCTGCCTTTTTTCACCCACACTGTTCGACATCTACTTGGAGTGCAAAATGACTGATGCCCTGGAAGATCACATATGCACAGTCAGCATTGGGGGGTGAACAATCTCAAATCTTCGGTTCGCTGATGACATTGATGGCCTGATAGGCAACGAAGATGAACTTGCCAACCTTCTGAAATGAGTGGATGAAACTTCCGCAAAATACGGTTTGAAAATCAGTGCAGAAAAAACCAAGCTGATGACAAATAAACATGATGGGATCAGCTCAGATATCACTGTCAGTGGACAAGAGCTGGAGACAATGAAACAGTTCAGATATTTGCGGGCAATCATCACTGATGAAGGATCAAAGGCAGAAATTCTGGTAAGAACTGCACAAACAGCAGCAACAGTGGCAAAGTTAAAGCCAATTTGGAGGAATAAGAACATCTCTCTGGAATCCAAACTGAAACTGCTGCACGCACTGGTCATCTCCATTTTTCTGTATGTGTGCGATACATGGACCCTTGCAGCAATACTTGAAAGGAAAATACAGGTAGTAGAGATGAGATGCTTCCTTAAAATCCTGGGCATCTCCTACTTCGACCACATCACTAATGAAGAGGTCCCGAACACCATCACCCAATGCGCTGGGTCATATGAAGGCCTCCTGAAGACCGTGAAAAAGTGCAAGCCGAAGTGGTACGGCCATGTAATAAGATCTGGCCTATCCAAGATCACCCTCCAAGGGACAGTACAGGGGAAGAGAAGAAGAGGTAGACAGAAGAAGAGATGGACTGACAACATAAAAGAGTGGACAGGAACGGACTTTGCGGAGACTCAAGCACTGACACACAATCATCATGGGTGGAGACAATTGGTTGATTGCTTATCAGTGATGGTGCCCCAATGACCAATGTGGTTATGGGAGTGATGATGATGATGATGAATCAGACTATGGGGAGGCAAGAGGCACAAGGAATCAGTAATCTTGCTCATGTAAGGAGATTAGCTTCTAGACCTACCGCTTGGCTGAGCATCCTGCCAGCCTCTCTCTCCTAGGGCTTGTCTTCACATACAGCACTACAGCACGCTGCTGCGATTTAGTGAAGATGCTACTACGCCAGTGGGAGAGCTTCTCCCATTAGCGTAGTTAATCCACCACTCCAAAAGGCAGTAGTTAGGTTGGCAGAAGAAGCTCTCCCATCAGCACTGCGTTGTCTACACATGGGGTTAGGTCAATGTAACTACCCCTAAGTGACACCCCTGAGTGACATAGTTATATTGATATAGGTCTGTAGTCCTGTCACTAGGGCCCTGAAAAAAAGAAAATAAGGCTTAGTGCAAATGACTTAAAAAGAGTATTTTGTTGAACATGTCTGGTGTTAGTAACTTCTCTGTAAGAACTCAGATTGAAAAGAAAAGCATGGTTAGGCAGTGTTAATGGCTACCATCAAGCAGATCTCTGATCTATAGACAATCACAAACTTGGTTAATGATGATAGGTGTGCACAAAGCACCCTTCTTTCAGGCTAAGTGGAAGTAGCAATTCAACTCTTTGATGTAGTGAGATAGCTGGAAACAACAGAAGCCACCACCTAAGGCAACATGCCACATGTTGAGTCCTGATCAGAAGCTAAGCCATATGGTTTGAGGGATTTCCTTGGGACAGGCTGCAAATGCAGTGGCTAGGGGGTGTTTGGCATGGGGTGTGTGTGTTTGTGCATGTCTGCTTATTTTAAAAAAGCCAGTGGACAGGGAGAGAAACAGTGGTGACCCTGAGAGGGGGCAGAAAGATCAAGTTCCTTGGGCACAGAACTGACCGGAGGGGTAGACTTGGAAATCGTGAGCAAGAAAACTACCTGTTTGTTTCTACTGTGTTCAGGGAAACAGGACATTGTTTACATGTTTGGAAATAAACTAGATTGCACCAGAGACTATACCTGACTCATTCATTTCTCCTCCCAGTGGAAACAACCCTGCAATGCCCCTACTATTGGCTAATCGCTCTGGCCAAAGCAGGTAATGATATGCAAACATCTTTGTATAAATACTGGATCCAATCCTAAGCACTGCTAAGAGCTTTTAGCTTCTTGCAGCATTGGGTCCAGTATGTTATCCTGCATGGACTGTCTCTCCAAATTACTGGTCCCTGCTCTTATTGCTGAATACATTTTGTGGGACCCCTAAAAGTTCTATTCAAAGTTAGGCTAATGAATACTTAAATGGAAATCTGAAACCTCAGTTGCTCTTTCTGACTGCTTAAATTATTTATCCAACACATTGGAAAAATTAACATTGGCCAGGAAAGATAACTTGAAACAATACTATTTGATTTGGCACCATAGGAAAGAACTACATGATATCTCTTCATAGTTTGCATTAGTTATTAACAACCCAGCGTATATTAGCTTGCCATGGAGGTACAAGTAGGGGAAGCCTCGCTGGGTGTAGCAAAAGAAGGGTAGAAACATTTTTAAGGGATGATTTTTCAAATAAACCAGGAATCTGGGAACAACTGGAAGGTTTTCTGTGCATTCGGGTGAATTTTAGTTGTTTTTTTTTCTATTATTTTCCCTTACCCTTTTCAGAAGGCAATGACATAAAACTCTTTGCAGACAAAGAGCACTAGCCCCTCTGCTGCTACTCATATTTTTGCAAAACAGCAACAGAAGTAAATTAAAAAGATCTTGTTCAATTTCATGGCTGCCCTTGGCATCCAGGAGTATGAAACTGTCAAGAATCTTTTCTGATTAATGCTGCTGCTGGTTGGGAATATGGAGCATACGAATGTCAGCAGAGGCAGAAACTGGAGCTATTCATTGAGGAGCAGAACCTAAAATATAGAGACTGCTGATGGGTGGCAGAGTAGCGAAGAAAGACCTCTTCCTCACACCACCTCCTTGCAGCAGACATCTGAAGACAAGTAAAAAAATGAAAAGCCTCTTCCCTTATGGGGGAAGTGGGAGGATTAAACAGAAAGCTCCATCTCCCTTCCTGTAGCTAGAGGTGGAAGTTAAAATTTACCAAAATTTGCTGTATTAGCAAGACACTGATACAAAAGGTGGAGGACCAGTGTCCAGAAACAGCAGTCTGGTAGACAGCTCAAAACAGTCACCGGCTTCGCACCAAAGCATTGGTCCTGGACTGATGACCTGGACACCTACCTTTATCTTTCTTCTCTACCTCTCTGGCTAGTTAGTTTAGTCCTTTAGGTATCAGTTAACATTTCAAGTCCTTATTTAAAAGTTTTATATGCCCCAAAGCACCAGCATGTGAACTCACAGTTCGAGTACTCACTAAAACAGGGATTCTTAAACTTTTTCTCTCTGAGGCCCCTCTTGACAGGCTATAAAGACTCCAGAGCCCAGCAGGGGAGGGGGGCTTCAGGGCAGGGGCCTAGGGCATAGGCATAATTTGACTTCTATCTGGGGGGGCAGGAGCCAGCGGGGCTCAAGCCACCTCCGCATGGCAGGGTCCAGGGAGGGAGTGCTACCTCCATCCCCTGACTCACCTCAGCAGGCCACCCAGACTGTCTGGGTTGGGGGTAGGGGGGCACGCAACCAAAAATTATAACTTAATTATAGCTTAGCTCAAAAAGTTTGAAAATAGCTTAGGGTACAGAGAGGGGGTGGCTAGGGGCTGTGTGCAGGCAGTGGGGTAGCTCAGGGTATAGGGAAAGGGGTATTAGGGGCTGTGTGCTGGGAGGGCTCCCCTGCAGTTCCTGTTCCCGGAGGGGTCTGCCAGCCACGGAGCCGGGTCTCCTAACCAGCTGCCTCTGTGGGAGCAAAGGGGGCTGGGAGCTGAGGAACAGCTTCAACATGGGGCACCAGCAGGAGACAAGGCAATGCTGCCACTGCCTGCTCCATGACACCAGCCAGAGCAGCAGCTAGCCCACGCTGCCTGGCTCCAGCTTCCTACCTCCAACCTGGCCAGAGGGTGGGGAGAAGAAATGGGGTGGGGGGTATGGAGCTGCCTCCCCGGGACTGTCGTGATCTTTCGCTGCAATTGGCGGAGAGGGGCAATGCCCTCCATATCCCCAACTCTGCCCATGGGCTCAGGGCTTCTGCCCCACAGAAAGCACCAGAGCTCAGGGATTCAGCCCCATACTTCCTGGCTTCAGCCCCTGTGTGGGGCACCAGGGATCAGGGCTTCCGCCCCATACCTTCCAGCTTCAGTTCCTCGGGGAGTGTTAGGGGGCGGGGATGGGAGCTTCAGTCACAAGGCCGCGCAGCCCCCTTGAAAGGCTGCGGACCCCTGATTGAGAACCGCTGCACTAAAATACAATAAAGACACTCAGCTATATCTCTGGCTTGTGAAAAACATTCCCACAAATAGAAATAACCTATGTTGTTACTTTTTGTTTCTCAAGCTTCAAATCATCTCGCATCACGTCTCCAGACACCAACTCCCCATCCAGACGCATCAATTGATCCTGGAGTGTCTCAAATTGTTTTTCTGCTTTCCCGGCCTTTTGCAGAGCCTCCTGGTGCAATCTCGTCTGATTCTCCAGCTGCTCAGTCAGTTTAGCGATTTGGGCTTCAAGCTGGGACACCATCTGGGAAACAAGAAAACCAACAAGACAGAGACTGAGTTAACTTGACATGTACATGGTAGAGGCACAAGAAAGATGCATCCCCAAGCTACCAAACAGTGGAAGACTTCCCACTTATAAATAAACAATTTTTTTAAAAGAAAGGAAACAACATGTGGGGTAACAATCAGCAAAAATGTTGTATGCAGTGTTCTTGTAGCTGTGTTGGTCCCAGGAAATTAGAGAGACAAGGGGGGTGAAGTAATAACTTTTATTGGACCAACTTCTCTTGGTGAGAGAGAGAGAGACAAGCTTTTGAGCTTACCGAGCTCTTCTTCAGAAAAAGTGATAGAAGCTGCTGGGGAAAAAATGCTGCAGTGAGCTACTGAATCAGAAATGGAGAACACCACAAAGACCTGAATATCTATGCCTACGCTGCCAAATAATTTGAAGTAGCTAAGTCTTTTGTAAATGGTTTCAGAGTGGTAGCCGTGTTAGTCTGTTCCCCCCAAACCAATGAGGAGTCACAGGTGCCACAAGGACTCCTCGTTCTTTTGTAAAAATTAATCCAGACACTCCGTGATCATTCCAGAACACCCATTCACAATTTACCCTAAATTTCATCCTAGGGTATAAAACAAAAACTTTTCTGTCCTGAAATGTGGAGTGTTTAGATTAACATTTACAAAGATGTTAGCTAACTTGAGTTAATTGGTAATCAATCAATTTCAATTAAAATAGGGCCACAAACCCCAGTCTGCATATAATCTGGAAAAACGGAACATTTTAGAAAGATTGACTAATACATTTTAATTAAGTGCGTTTTACAAACATGTTACCCCCTAGTGTAGACAGTGTTAAAAAAAAAATTAAAATGTGTTTGCTTGTCCTGGTCAACATTAGAGAACCTAGGTTTCACCAGGGACAACTGAAATTTCTTTTAAAAGATGTCTCCACTCAGTGTTACTGTGCTGTTAAGCACCACTTGATTAAAATGAGTTTGCTAAACACATTTTCTTCTAAAGCGGATAAGAACTAAAACTCACAATATAAACCAAAAATCATTTAGCTGTTCTCTATTAACTTAACACTTATGTGATTCGCTAACCAATAAACTCAATGGAATGGAATTAAAAAATGAATTGTTTAATAACAGGAAATAGCAACAAGATGGCTAATTACAATGCTGCCAAATGTTAAATTACTTGGCCTTACTCAAAAGGTTGGTTTTTTTCCCCTCTCATTTTATTTTCCTGCAGCTATTTGGTTTGCATTGCATGTTCATTTTTAATTCCACCCTCAGATACTCATCCAACAGTCCCTTCATTTCTAGCATCTGTTGGCCTCATTTACAAACTGGCCTGGTTCCTGATTTACACATATAAAACTGCCATTAATTTCAGTGACACTTATCAAAACGTAAGGGCTGTAGCCTTGGGTTAGTGTTAAATAAAATGGCACAATTGAATCAGGACCAAAAAGGCTTTAGGGAAATATTGATTGCACACTGAGAGGAATGACCCAACAACAAAATACAACCTAAAGAGAAAAAAAAACAACCAATAAACACATTATTTTCTATTGTATGTCACTAAGGAGCAACTCTAGCCCTCATTAGATTGGAGGAGAAACTGGTAGCAGGGGAGGAGGAGTCCTCCATCAGGCTGCAGAAACTGCAGCTGCTTTACCTGGTTCATCTTTGAAAGAGGACAGAAGAAAGGCACCCAGTCCCATCCTCTTTTTCTCCTGTACAATGACATCCAGGAGGCTGCTTGCACACAGCAGAGTTCTGCAACACACTCCCATGCACAATAAAGCTACACTAATTCTGCAGAACAGAGATCTTTTGGGGTGGCAGAGTAAGAGGTGTGGATTCACCTGAGGGCTTATCTACCCTGGAAACGCTTCAGCAGCACTGCTGTAATGCTTCAGTGTAGACACTACCTACACTGATGGGAAGGGTTCTCCCGTTGGTGTAGGTAATCCACTTCTTCCTTTGACCTAATCTACACAGAGGGTTAGCTCGGCTTCACGACATCACTCATGGGTGTGGATTTTACACACCCCTGAGCAATGTGGCTAGGTTGACCTAACTTTTTAGTGTAGACCAGGCCTCAGTGAGTGAAATATGCATCTCGTGATGCTGCCACTCAAATGTTGCCATTTATTTCAAAGGGAAAAGCATTAGGGCTTGATTCAAAAACCCATTAAATCAACAGACATTTCCCGGCTTCAATGGGCTTTGGATCAGGTCAGTCCCATAACTGCGAAAGTATGTACTGTGTTTGAAGAGGACAACCCATTTATTCTTAGGGCCTGTCTACACTATGGCTGCTATAGCAGCACAGCTACAGCATTGCTGCTGTGCCACTCTAGGGCCCTGGGGAGATGGGGAGACGGAAGGGGTTTTTCCACCGATGTAGTTAATCCCCCTCTCTGAGAGGTGGTAGCGAGGCTGATGAAAGAATTCCTCACATCCCTGAGCTACACAGCTGGGTCGATCTAATTTTTAAATGTAGACCAGCATTAGATTCTTCAGTCATTACACTGGGGAAAGAACTGTGGAGTTTAATAGTACTTTTGCCTGTAATATGACTATAGGTGTGGTCCAGATTAAGTAAAAATATCTGAACCCTGCCGACACGTAGAGTGCTCAAGACCTGATCTAGTAGCTTTAAAATGATTGTGATTTTAAATTTTAACTGCTGTAGGACAATAATTAATAGCAACATCTCTTTCCCACAACAGACTTTATAATACTGGGCACTTGTCATTTTATGTGTTGATTTCTTTTTAAAAGGGCATACCTCTGGGCTTTCTACAGAGTAAATTACATTTGTAACAGATTCAATTACTGCCAGGCATTTGTCCATTTCACCGGGTTAAATACCCAATTGTAGCAATTTTTAGCCAGACACATTCATTATCTATTATAAGCTGACTGGAATACTGAGAAGTCATCCAGGTAATAGGATAGGCTAATGTGTAGGCAATTAAAGCTCTAAAAATGGCCTCTTTTCTGTCACCTCATTGAAGACATTTAATCCCTTCACTGACCATCTGGGTGCAAAGTATATACACTCCATCTTAAACTTTTTGATTCAAATCCTAGAAAGGGACTGGTTGCTACAGAGTTCCAGTGGGACCCTGCCCAGGGTAAAAGGTTAGCGCAGGCATATAACTTTGTAGGATTGGAGCCTTACATTAAGATTTGAAAAATAATTACACTTTCTACATTCATGAGTGTGTTGCCGGCACCCAGTGCCGAGAGGCAAAACAGCAGCAGGGGTTTGTTAACCGGTGTGCTTTACTTAATAATTACAATGGGGTGAAGAAGCAGAAAAGTTTATTTGCAGCTGCAAACAAGGTACAGGGAGAATAGAATTTTAAATTCTGCACACCAGAGCACGTTATTACACACCAGGTTATTTTATATTTTTTAATGCTACTGCACTACACATTAGCCAATTAAAACTTTGCACAAATATTTTGCCTTTTTTATATGGGTTACAACAGTGTTTATTTTTTGCAACCTTTAACAAGCAGTTTTAGCAACTTAAACAACCAGCACATTTTGTCTGGCCTTGTAGCTGTTTATTATTTTTAACTTGGCGTTAACAAACCTTACACTATAAGGCATTATTTGCGGCTGCAACATTGTTTTAAGAGCAAAAGAGCTTACTTAAACCAGCCAGGCCTGAATTTTATTAAGGGCGGGTTAAGAAGAAGCCCTTAGGCCTTTAGCAGGGAGACTTTCTTGACCCTTATGGCCTTCCATTCCCTTGACTTAACTAGTGGCCATGCCCTGGGGTCTCCAACAAGTGAGTGCAGGCGAAGCTAGACTAAAAACACAGAATAGCCTACACTCTCTTGGGAATGATTCCTTTCAGAGCATGCTCAAGTCCTTTCTCACATAGTTATTTCAAGGTCTGACCGACATAAAGAAACTCTCCTGAGAGAAGCAGTCCATACTTCTTTATTAGAGTGCTTCACTTTGGGACAAGGCAGACAGAATAACTCCTTGTCCCCGATACCTGTGACAGATAGTTGCCAAATTATAAGGTTTCTTGCACGTTCGACTTTTTTTTGGTATCTTTGTATTTACTGAGTTCGTGGTAATTGATATATAGCTAAAAATCCTCCCCACGTTTTTTTTTATTTAGAAAATGATGAAAAAAAAAGTAACAAATTTACCGGGGCAGAAGGCAAAGAAAGGAAAAGGGAAGATTTGCTCTTCTCTCCCCTTTATTATTTTAAAGATGAAATAAAAATACTATGGAGGCACAGGCTGTAGCTCCATAGTTAAGGCCGACATGCGTTTTGCATTTAAAGCAGGGGTGCCCAGTCGTGGCACCCAAACAACCTTCATTCTGCCCTTTAGTGACACTAAGAGTATGTCTACACTGAGAGGCGACACATGGGGTGGTCAAACACCCTCCCTCCTGAACCTTTAAATTGTGCCCACTTACACTATCAACATTTGCGTGTTGCCTCTGTAACAAGGTGTGGTGTTAATTCAGATTAGCTAACCCTGCTGGAGGAATTTGGGTTGAAACAGCATGGCAACACAGCTTTTAACTTGGTTCAGCAGCTCAAGTACAACCCTGAGCTGCCCTAGAGGCTTCAACTTGAGCAGCTAACCCAGGTAAAAAACCAAGGTGCTGCGTCTTCACTGTTATTTGAACCCAAGTTAGCTAACGTAGGTTAGCTAATCCAAGTTAAAACACATCTTTTCATGTAGTGTGTAATCTAGGTGTGGGTATTTAAAACAATCTAATGTGTCTTTAGAAAACAGTTTAATCTAACATGCAACTTCAACAACTATTATGCATTAATTACAATTGTCTAGTTACAACATGATGATACAATAGGGTAGAGTTAAGTTTGGTTAAGGAAAAGTGCATCTCCATACCTTCATGTTTGGATTTCTTACATTCAACTTTCACTCTGAATTTCCTGGGTTTATACCACTTATTTTGGGGACAATTATGCCCCTATAATGGTTTTACCCTAAACATCTCATATGTACTTCCAAAATTAACTTCATTTAAACACAGATTTTCTGTTGGAAAATATACACACACGTACATGTGATACTACAGTTCTTACCTTTAAAACATCTTAAATGATTTTGCCTTCTCTGGTACCTTTGAAAAACCAATATACTGCAATGGAGAAACCATTCTCTTTTGCCATGGCTATCAAAACAAAGCAACTGTTAAGCAACCATAGTGGTAGTTTATTTTGAAAACTACTCTTCCTTAAAAAGAGTCCTCCAATAACCTTTACCTGCAGCTTTGGACAGTCTAACTGTGGGTCACTTTTTCAGTGTGTAGAGCCATAGTTTTCCATCACAAACCTCAAATACCACTGCATGTATACCCTTCAGGCCGTTTGGTTCTCCCAATACCCATACTGGCCAAGCCTGCCTCCTTGCAGCAATGTTTACTTTGTACTTGGGCTGTCTCATCCTTAAGATTCTGGTTTTCAATGTCAGAATTAGTTGCTCTTCTAGGTAGCCACAAGTGATTGTCCCAAACTAACAGTATCCAAGGCCCAGTTCAGGTTACTTTGAATTTAAATTGATTTTATTGTCACATCAGAAAATGGAAAGATCATCATAAAATAAAACTTATGTGGAAATAAACTCATTGAATCAGACACTACAAAAAGCAATGCTTAGTGAGAACAAAGCTCAGTGTACAAAGTATTGAAATATTATCTATACAGCACAGCAGAAAAACTTCTTGCTCTCCCTCAACCTACAGCTGTCCATTTCAGCTGGCTAGAAGAAAGCTCACTCACATGTTCAGCAAGGTAGGGGTAGGGGTGGAGGTGGGTGCGTACCTTCATTTTATGGCCTTTTGTTTAGGTCATTAGCATGCACCATTTCCTCACCTCCCTTGAACAGTAATTAACTTTTGACTTGTTTTCCAATACAATGAAATATATTCATTTTCAGATGCCAGCTTATGCTAAATAAACAATGCCACTTTATGTTTCCCAATACATATGAACATTTAAGCAATACTGGGTCTGATTCTGACTTCACTTAAACTGGTATAAAACAGATGTACTGTAATGTCCAAGTCACCGGAGTTATGTGGGTACAAACAAGATCAGAGGCAGACTCAGTATCTTTAAGTACCCACACTTCCACTGTCATACAGAGTTTTTTGTTTAACTTGCTAACAATCCAAACAGAAGGAATGTTTTGGGAAAGTTCCTATCTGGTCAGGGCCGCAAAGTCACACAGCAGAAATAAGATTAATTCAGATAAGAGACACCGGATAGATTTTGGTGTCAGACAGACTCATGTAACAATATTAAATGAAAAAACCTTACCCTTAAGGTTCAATTAAAACTGACCTCTCAAATCCTCAAAAGAAATTCCACACATTGATCTTTTAAGAACAAGTCAGGGAAGCAAATTCATTATGGTATGTGAACTATCCATGTGGCCATAAAGGGAGAGTGCCTAAATAGAGTATGGAGGAACTTCTACACCAGCGTCCAGTCAGGGATCCGTGAGTTTGTTCTGCAGCTTCCTGTGGATCTCTGGTCCACATCTACACAGACAATGCAAACACTGCTCTCTGCATTTTTTGTGCTATGTCAAGCTTCTCGGAGAGGAGCTGACATAGCACACATAGGACCCAGGTCATGGATTTCTGAAGGAAAGTTTTCCTTCTTCTCTATGGAAGCTTTTCCATCAAAGGGATTTAGCCTCACATTAAATAATTTTCTACTGGAAGATTATGTTATCTTTTGTTAGATCTGAAGTTACTCCCATTTGATGCACAATCTGATTATACAAGCAAGTCAGTAAAAGCAAGCATTTGCACAATAACTGCTCTGTTACAACCATCAGCTGTTCAAACCAGAAAGCACAATACATATTTTACTGGTATGGGTGTGGTTAAATGGATGCTAGCAAGATTAAATATACAGACAAGATTTTTTAATATCAGAGCATAAATTAAGGCTCCTGGATCTAAATAAATGGCCTAATAAGAGGCCTAATTTTTAGAGGTATGAGCACCCAAGAATTCCTATTAAACTCTGGCCTGATTTTCAATGGGAGTTGCTGAGTGCTCAGCACTTCTGAAGAGCAAGAACCTTTACCTTAAGGTGCCGATTTCTGAACACAGAATCCTAGAAATGTAAGGCTGGAAGGGGCCTCAAGAAGTCATCAAGTCCAGCCCCCTGCGCTGAGGCAGAACTAAGTAAACCTAGACCATCCCTGACAGGGGTTTGTCCAACTTGGTCTTTAAAATCTCCAATCATGGGCATTGAGCCTATTCCAGAGTGTGACGAGACACACCCTCATTCTGGTACAGAGGAGACTAAACAAACTCTTCCTGGCCTCTTTAGCACTAACAAGGCACACTTGCAAGGTTTGTTCAGCCTGGAAGGGGAAGAGCTTAAAAGAAGAAAACTTACAGCAGGAAGGGACAGTGAATAGGAAGAAGGCTGCTCTGTCTTACTGCTGGTAAGATAGGTGGTCCAGCCAACGAGGGGACAGCCATAGGATGTACTGCTCACGAAGCTGGCCTGACTGGCAGCAAAGCAGTATGCCCCAGGAGGAGAGGCAAAAGGTAAACCCCACAAAGGGTCAATAGACTCTGACAGACGAGGCCCATAGGGTTAAATCCCAAGAGACTGCCTGAGAGACTGGCCATCTTTTCAGCCAGATCCTCTTCTCTTGCAAGGAGAGGAGAGGAGGATGAGACAATCCTTTGCCGGTGTCTATTTCCCTCAGAGAGCTCCCCCAAGTGCTGCCAACTGGGGGAAGAGAGAGAGAGAGAGAAAATGAGAGAGTGGGACCTGGTGGGGGGAGATGGGATTCAGGGAGCCCCTGCGCCCCACACAGACCTTAGCAACCCTTACAGTTAGAAAGTTTTTCTTAATAACTAACCTAACTCTCCCTTGCTGCAGATTAAGCCCATTACTTCTTGTCCTAGCTTCAATGGACATGGAGAACAATTGATCACAATCCTCTATACAACAGCCCTTCACATGTTTGAAGGCTTATCAGGTCCCCCTTCAGTCTTTTCTCACTAATTAAACCATGCCCAATTTTTTAACCCTTCCTCACAGGTCAGCTTTTCTAAATCTTTTTATCATTGCACACATACAAAATGGGAAATGACTGCCTACGAAGGAGGACTGAGGAAAGGGATCTGGGGGTCATAGTGGATCACAAGCTAAATATGAGTCAACAGTGTAACGCTGTTGCAAAAAAAGCAAACATCATTCTGGGATGTCTTAGCAAGAGTATTGTAAGCAACACACAGGAAGTAATTCTTCCTCTCTACTCCGCGCTGATTAGGCCTCAACTGGAGTATTGTGTCCAGTTCTGGGCACCACATTTCAGGAAAGATGTGGACATACTGCATACTGAAACAGGTCTCGGCCAAGCTAATTCTCATTGCTCCAGTGTGGCACCAGTCTCTGCTGAGAGATGGTTGTGGCACAACGCCCACATCAATGGATTAATAATTTCCATGGAATAGATATATTCCACCTGATCTGTGTATATGCATGTGTTAGAAAATTGAGTGGGATTTCAGTTTTAAATATATAGATGCTTTGTGGCATATGGTGTTACATAAAGAATCAGGGCTCAAATAATAAAGGTGCAGATGGAAGAGAAGACAGGATTCTGAAGAAGGCTAGAGCCTCTTCCAAATGATAGATTATGATGCATAAGTAAGAACAAAAAGGTTGCTGTCTCATTACTTGCACATGTTGTGCAGTCCACAATGTTCTATTAGAATACAGCAAATATTTTCATTAATGATCTGGAAGATGGCGTGGACTGCACCCTCAGCAAGTTTGCAGATGACACTAAACTGGGAGGCGTGGTAGATATGCTGGAGGGTAGGGATAGGACAGAGAGGGACCTAAACAAATTAGAGGATTGGGCCAAAAGAAATCTGATGAGGTTCAACAAAGACAAGTGCAGAGTCCTGCACTTAGGATGGAAAAATCCCATGCACTGCTACAGAGTAGGGACCGAATGGCTATGCAGAAGTTCTGCAGAAAAGGACCTAGGGGTTGCAGTGGACAAGAAGCTGGATATGAGTCAATAGTGCGCTCTTGTTGCCAAGAAGGCTAACGGCATTTTGGGCTGTATAAGTAGGGGCATTGCCAGCAGATCGAGGAATGTGATCGTTCCCCTCTATTCGACACTTGTGAGGCCTCATCTGGAGTACTGTGTCCAGTTTTGGGCCCCACACTACAAGAAGGATGTGAAAAAATTGGAAAGCGTCCAGTGGAGGGCAACAAAAATGATTAGGGGACTGGAACACATGACTTATGAGGAGAGGCTGAGGGAACTGGGATTGTTTAGTCTGCGGAAGAGAAGAATGAGGGGGGATTTGATAGGTGCTTTCAGCTACCTGAAAAGGGGTTCCAAAGAGGATGGATCTAGACTTTCATCTGCTACCACTGAGAACAGAACAAGGAGTAATGGTCTCAAGTTGCAGTGGGGGAGGTTTAGGTTGGATATTAGGAAAAACCTTTTCAATAGCAGGGTGGTGAAGCACTGGAATGCATTACCTAGGGAGGTGGTGGAATCTCCTTCCTTTGAGGTTTTTAAGGTCAGGCTTGACAAAGCCCTGGCTGGGATGATTTAGTTGGGGATTGGTCCTGCTTCGAGCAGGGGGTTGGACTAGATGACCTCCTGAGGTCCCTTCCAACCCTGATATTCTATGATGGAATTCATTTCCATCAATTCCTTCTTCCTTTTTTTGAAAAAAGCTAGGAAGTTCTATACAAAACAGCTGCATTAAATGAATATTAAGGCTACAAAGTAAAGCAATCAAATGTTAGGAAATGCCAAAATTAGGGCTGTCTATTATTAGGTCTAGATTTTGTACTGCACCTCTCAGGAGCATTCCTGGAGGAGGAGCTCTAAAGCTACCTTGGTGCCTCCTCAATTCTGCCTGCTCCAGGAGCTGGTGCCGACCTTAAGACTGCTCTTACAACAGCCTCCCCATAGCTCCCAATGAAGTGTTTCTTGGTTCAAAACAGCTGTAGTGATGAACGTAATAGCCACCCCCTCACCAGGGTGTTGCAAGGGCTGTCAGAGTGGTGTACAGGTGCCACAAGGGGGCTGTGATCTGGCCTTCAATCTTTACTTATATGATCACTTCTTATTTTTTCCTCTCACAGAATCCATGACTTATTCACTGTGCACAATGGACTGATCAGTGAAGGAGGCAGATTTTTTTTCTTCATTGTTTATGTATGGTCCTGTGCCTCATTACACCGCACAACATCAAAACTCTGCTCAGAGAGGAATTTTTCCTCCATTCATGGACTTTCCTATGATGCCATGCACAGGCACATCTGATCACCTAACGTTACTGAATTTACTTTTAAAATAACCCTGTGAGCACTCCATTTTGAGAGTGCTCACAGATGGGGGAACTGAGGAACAGAGTAATCAAGTAATTTACCCAAAGTCACACCAAAGTGAGACCCAGTTCAGTGTCTTAAAGACAAGAGCATCCTTTCCCCTCCCTGAGGATGCCTGTCTTACTTCCTGACTACATCAGCTTCATAACAAACTCTACGACTTCAGTGAATGATCCAAAGTTGCTCTAGGCTCAGGCCTGTCCAATGTGCATACTGAATTAGGCAGGTATCCTGTGGAAAAAATATTATAGGACCACATTATTTAAGATTCTATCATAAATGCAACACATACATGCAGAGTATGGAATTATAGCTAATATGGAAAAGGAGCCATACAAAAATCAAGCAGATTGAATAGGTACAGAAGCAATCCACTTACTATCTTTTTGCTCTCTTCCCTGTGGCCCAGTTCTCGAATTCTCTCCATGATGGCCCCCTCAGAGCATTTAACTGTTACAGAACTGTTGCTGAGAAGGGTAGCAACTTGCTCTTTAAAAGCACTCAGCAGGCTCTGAGCAGTCCTGGCCTCGTCAATGCTGCTTTTCAGACTCCCATCCATCTCATTGGAACATCTCTTCAGGTGGTGCAGTTCCTGCTTTGAGGCTTCCCAAGCCCTCTGGCTAGCAGCAAGCCTATCTTGGAGGCTTCTGATCTCCTTCTCTAGACTCTCTTTGGCTGTTAAAGCACTGTCCAGATCCTAAAATACAAAAAACATAAAACAAGGCTTAATACAGGTCAAAAATAAGGAATGGGGACTAAATGGCTAATTTTCAGCATGGAGAGGTGACTAGCAGAGAGGGGCAGGAACGAGTAGCATTAGGACCAAAGTTGTTCATTGTGGGCCCAATCTTGCAAGTCCTTCACAGACAGAATCCCTATTGAGGTAAATAGGACTCCCACATGCATTTAGTATCAATTATCTTCATAATATAGTGAATGGGAAAGTAAGATTTGAAGATGACACAAAATTACTTAGATCTATAAATACATTGTTAGATTGTACTAGAAGAAATGGTGTAAAAATTTAAAACTACTTGCATATACTGATGGGGTCTAAATTAGTGACATAGGAAAAGATCAAGGCAACATATCAGCACACTCCATGAAGACATCTGAATAATAGACCCACGGGGATTTAAAAAAAAAAAAGTGACAAATGTACCAGGATTATTTCCACACAAAACAGGGGAGTGGCTAAATGAGAAAAAGTTATAATAGTATATAAGGAAAGTGCAAATATTCAAATACTGATTGGCTGCCTCATCTCAAAGAAGACATAGATGAGAGAGGCAGGTGGAGAGATGAAGACTAAATCACATTAGAAGCATGATGGGGAGACTTTCAAAGAAGGAGAAATTTAAAAACTGGGACTATGTAGGGCCACATCATGCCCTGGTGAAAGTAGCAAAATTCCTACCACCATGGGGCCGAAGTTGTCAAAAGGAGGTGAGGAATGTCAATATCAAACTAGCCACCTGTCCCCGTGAGCCTACAGCTGCCCCAGTGTGTGAATATTGCTCAATCTGGGAAAGGACACAGCACCTGTGATCAAGTCCTAGCCTTGACCACCTTTATCAAAAATGGTTTTCAACAAAATCTAAAGACAGGAGCCATCTTCTTGGATTTGACCGCCGCCTATGACACAATTTGGCACAGAGACCTTTTGTTTAAACTCTCTCAAGTTGCCCGCACTGGGTGTTCGAAGTAATAGAGCTCCCTTTCTCCGATACAGGAAGTGTCAAATCAATGACCTCCCTCCAGGCTCAGTTCTTTCACCAATACTGTTCAATGTGTACATCAATGACCTGCCAGCTATGCTCTCGTGCAAGTTCATCTATGCCGACATCATCTGCTGTAGCCACCAACCTGTCCTTCTCAGAAATTGACAAGGTCTTGAATGAAGTTGTGAAGCTCATGGCAGAGTATTGTAGTCAATGGCACCTACTGCTGAGCTTTTCTAAGACTGTTTCTAGTGTATTCCATTTGAATAATGCAAATGCAAGCCAGGAGTTATACTTTTCCTCAGTGGCCAATGCCTGCAGCATGATCCAAAACCAGTTTGGCAAAATCATTAACATACCACAACCATTGAGGAAGATGGCAGACAAAGTCAGCAGTCAGAACAACCTGCTCAGAAAATTGGCCGGTTCAACCTGGAATGCAAGAGCCCAGAAGCGTAGATCATCAGCCCTTTCCCTCTGCTATTCAACAGCAGATTACTGTGCTCCTATCTGGTGTCGCTCATCTCACACGAGGTTGATCGATGTAGAGCTTAACAAAGCTATGCATATTGTTAGCAGGATTCTGTTGCCATGGCTACCGATACTTCACATAGCACCACCCCATATTTGCCATGAAAAGGTCTCTGTCATGCTGCTGGCTAAGATCCATGAGAATAGCGACCTGCCATTGTACTCAGACCTCTTCAATCACCCACCAGCTCACCTGTCTTCTAGATGCCTGCAATGGGGTCAGCACCCACCTTTCATGAGCACCCACCATAGTCAACAGTTTCTTCTGCAAGTCTTCAGTCACTCAGCCCTCCAGCCGAATCTCACACACTGTCTGTAGGTGGACCAGAACAAACCCCTTCTGATATACACAGTCTTTACCTTCTCCCAGGCCTGGCATGGGGCCATACCTCCAGGGCTTCCTCCCTTAAGACACTGTCTTCCTGAAGCCCTCCCTGGGCTGAGTTCTTGCTCAATCCCCTCAGCCAGCCAGGAGCTCTTTCTTAGCTCCCCAGGTCCCTGGCTGCACTGAGATTTCCATGGTCCCGCTGCTCTTTCAGCCAGCCAGGAACACAGTTCTCTCTCTTTCAGCTCCAGGCAGCAACTGACCGACAACTGTCTCTGCTTCTCCTTTTTATATGGTCCTCCTGGCCCCTGATTGGCTGGTCCTGCAGTCCCTCTGATTGGCCGCTTCCCCTGCAGACACTCTAGGCCACTTGAAGGACCTCTCTTCTGCTCCTCTCTGGGACGGGGTGTGGAAGAATTCTGAGGCCTCCAACTGGGGGCCTCTAGGCCTCGTCCAGCCGTCACAATGCTCTTTATGCTCATTTATGCCACCACAGGACAGGACAGTGGAATCTGCTTGGCGCAATGAGTGGTCAATGATGACAGTCATTAATCACTCTCTCATCAGTTTTGATCTGCCAAGGTGCCTGTGTTCATCTCTGACCTGGTTTCGAACAGGACAGGGCACTGTGCGGCCAATCTCTTTAAATGTGGTTTTTCCAGCAATGCAGCTATGTTCAACTTCAGACTATGTCACATATTGCCGAGTGCCCACTGACTTATTTCGACAACAGGCTACCGGCTCTCCACCTGGCTGATAAGGACACCATTAAATGGCTGAGCATACTGCACATATGCCGTTGAGTCTGGACTCTGCAAGTTTAGAGGACACGGCAGGGTAGGTGAGGCAGGACAGCAGCCCTATCCTGCATCCCTATAGAAACATCTTTAGAAATTCCTGAGGAAGTTAATTCTTGAATAATCCTTCTATGTCCCTTAAAGGGAGGGTACACAGCAGGAATACACAGAAAATGATAGCAAAGGTCCCAAAGGGGCTATGTTGCCATGGAACCTGGGGAATAATGCATAGGGGCTGCTACTCTGTGAATACCCCAAGATCCTGGGAATATTCTCATGCATCTCATTGGATCTCACTGTTGTAGAGCCATGACCCTTGCCTCCTCTTGTGTAAACTCACAGTACTTGCCAAGTAAATTTCCTCTTCTCTGTGATGATCCAGTCATCAGTTTGAGAAAGAGATAGAGGCAGTAGATATCTCAGGGGTATATAAAATAATGAATGGAAAGTGCTGCATATCCTGTGCTGTGAAATAAGAAAAAGAAGCCATTCAATGGAAGAGAAAATATTTTAAAACAGACAAAACCAAAAACATGGTTCTGCTTCATTTAATCAGCCTGTGAAACTCTTTGCCCCAGGATACTAATGAGACAAACAGTTTAATAAGATTTTTAAAAGGATTAGAGATTTATGTGAATAAGAATAAACTCTGCAGTCAAACTAGCTGGGATTACAATGTAGCAAGGAATGTAATCCTTCACACTTCAGGGCACTGTTTGATTAACAACTAAGAATGGGAAGGAATTTTCCTTCCCACAAGGTACAACTTTACACGACCAGGTTGGTACATTTACAGGGAGTCATTTGCCTTCTCCAGAAGCATCAGGTTTCAAATGCTGTGGGAGGCAGGATACCAGACTAAATTGGACAGATTTGTTGCAATGTGATAATCCCTGTGTTAAATACATTTCAGAATAAACAAAGAAACAAAACCATATTAATTAGGTAAATACTGTCATTACTCGTTACTAAACTGATTTTAGAACTAACTGCCAACCAAATCTTGGCATGGTTCCATTTTATTTCCCTTCTTCAACTCTAAAGAGGTCCTCTTAACAGAGAAATTATGCCAATGCCAAGAATCAAATTATGGCTATTATAGCAAAGAATGAAGGGAGGTCTATTCCAATTATATTACTTCATCAGTCTGTAGATTTCCTTTCACAGGTGCAGCACAATAGCAGCTAGTCAACATAAGGTTGAGCAATAACCAGTTATGATCTCAGTTTATTTTTTTAAAATTTGCAAACAAATACAATTGCTTCAAAAGGCCATGGTACTGAAATGACAAATTGGATAAAATAATTCAAAAGGAACACAATTATTGTGCCTCTTTCTCATTTTAAGTGTCATGGGTTATAGCAAACCTTTTTTTTAAAAAAAAACTTTCTTTTTAAGAATCATATTTACAAGTCAGCTGATGCATAAATCTTAAAAAATAAACAAATGCAAGTTGAAAAGTTTAGTAAAATTCTATGTTAAAATTAAATGCTGAACAGCTTCATCAGGCTTCATCAGGTCAATATATGTATTTAACACATTTTTAATTATAATTTTTAGGATGGTCTTGCCAATCATAGCAAATGTTGGAACTGCAGATAAGAAAATGCCAATATCTCAGATATTCTGTGTATTCATAAAACATTGTGCATATTACAAGCTGGATCCAAAGCCACTGAATTCAATGAAAAACTCCAACTGACTTCAGTGGATTTTGAATCATGGATTGTGGAGTCATGCTGCTAGCCAGGATTTCTCGGTGTGCAAGTCAAATGACTATTTATGAAGTATGAGTTTATTATACCATACAAATAATCTGGTGTCTGACAGACAAGATACTTCACTACCAGTTCTGTAAATGGAATCTTTAGGACAACATTTTGCTAAATACTATTCAATGAATTTCTCTCTATTTCTGAAGAATAAATTTTACAGCAGTTTTTTAAAAAAAATCTGGCTCCAATTGCATCTCCAGCTACTCCTGATTCTCTATGGAAGAATACTTGTAAAACTCCCTCAAGCTTACTTCAAGGAATAAAATATGGATTTCTTAGCATACATTTCAACTCCTCTATCAGTCTCCTACCTCAGAGTAAAATCAATAGTTCTGTACCTTCATGCTGACTTACACAACTTCCGTCCACCTACCACTTTGAGAAGGCTATAACCAGGGATACAGTTGTTGAACGAGAGTGAAAACATCACTCTATCGGCATATAGGAAACATCAACAGTAAAGCAGAGCTCTCTAACAAAAGCATTTTAATCTCCTAATATTCTTGAGACTTCATGAACTTGAAGGTGATAACAGAAAAATACTTTTTTAAAAACTAAGCATAAAAAATAAATCTCCAACCAACACCCTAGCCTGATAAGAGTTTTCCAAACTAACTTTTGTTGGTAATAGCATGTGTTGAAATCTTACCATCATTTACTTTCATGTCACACCATGTTCTTCCACTGAAAAATGCATTTTTCATTCCTAGAAATAGGTCTCGAAACCACACAGACATGCACACTAGAAAATAATTTACCTTGCTAAGCTTGTCCATGTCTTGGGAGTAGACTATGGCCCTTTTCTGCTCTTTGCTGACTTCTGAAACAAGCCTCATGATGGTTTCTCTGCTAGCTTTTGACTCTATCTCATGAACATTGATAGCCTCTGCAAGAGTGGGAATCTGCCCTTTTAGCATTGTATTTTCTTTATGCATCTGATTGACCTAGACAAACATACAATTCAAATAGTACATATTAATAAAATTCTTACACTGTTTCCTGTTAACAATTGTCTTCACTCATTTAAATGCATTTCTGTTCCCCATCATCATAAAAAATGTTGTTTGTAAAACCTTCAGGGTCAGATCTATGACTAAGTTCTGCTATTCATTTCCAATGTTTCCTTATAAACAAAGTAGAAAGAGAAGAGAAACTGGAGCGATAATATGCCATGAGAAAAGTATGCCTTAGCATAGCAAATGTTAATTTGGTTTAGTTATCCACATACAAATTCTTAGCACCAGATCAAACATTATCATCTGGAGGGCTGTTGTCATTTCTGCATGTCCACAATGGTGATAAGGCAGAGCAGAAAATAAAAATAGATTATACAACTATCTTCATGTGGGAAGCAGGCAGCTTTTCCATAAGATTTATGGCTAGCAAGCCTTTGGAATGGGAAACCAGCACAGGACATTGAGAAGTGATTTTACATTTGAAATATTCTGAGTCACAGGGAGCCATGTGATTTGGCAACAGACTCCTCTTGACCTTATGAGAGGGAAAGTCTATCTCCTAAAAAAAGAATTTGGGGAGCTCTTTTGAGCAGCAGCCAGAATTCAGGGGAAGACAAGCCCCAAGCATGATCTTGATCTGTTGAGGTAATGCTGCAGCAACTCCAACGAGTGTAAAGCTCCACAGGTCTAGAACCCAAGCCTGCAAAACTACCAGGTTACAGCAGCAGCTATAACCAACTTGAACTCCATTTCCCATGACCCACTGTGGACACAGACCATGGGAAGTTCCACCTCAAGAATCTGACAGACAGCAGCCCCATAGCTCTTGATTGGCTCACTGCCTTATATAAGCCCAAGGAGCATTCCAGGAAGCATCCAGGCAACTGGCTCCTCTGTAGCTGACATGACCTTTCTTGCTCGATCTCAGCTTGATTTGAACTTCGCCACCTGACTTGAACCTCAAAACCTGACTTAGACTCTGACCCTTGCTATGGACACTGGCCTGGACCAGACTACAAACTCCTCTGCTACACACAGCCTCGGGTTTGCCACTGCTCTGTCCCTTGGCCCTGACTACCCTTGTTGGGATCCTACAAATCTGGGGTGAGGAATATCTTCAAAACGAGCAGAAAAATACAGAATTATATGTCCCCTTGAATCCTACTTGAATGATGACTAAAGGTGAAGGTGCTCCTATTCTGTCTTTACTCTAGTCATTGCTGAGAGAAAAGAGACATAGATAAGGGAGGGGAGGGGGGGAAATCCAGAACAAATACTCTGTTCTAATAAACACTGCTTTCAGTGTGCCCCTTAGAAGAGAAGTAGAGGTGAAAGACTAGCCAGAGAGTGCAAAAGATGTATTAAAGGTGGGTAGGGGGTGCCGTTGATTTCAGTTTCCTGAATGGGAGCTCAGCTTTCAACATTTGGGAAATCGTGGAAGAGAAAGCTATTAAAGATTTTGTGTAGCATTCTCTCAGAACTGTGCGTAATGAATGAATAAGATTCAATTGTACCTTGTAGTAATTGTGTGTGTTTTGGTACAGGTTCAGTATTAAGGTTGTTTTAGTGTGTGTCACTGAGAATGTTTCTGTTTAATGGCATGACTGCATTAAATGAGTGTTAAGAGTGGTGCCAGAACGGTCATATTGGAATTTTATCGTTTTTAATATTTTTAGACAAGCATTCAATTGTATGTATTTTCTTGAGTTGTACTTTGCAAACATAATTGTAAGTTAATATTATAGGAACATACGTAAGGCCACTCTGAGTTCAATGAGAGCTGTGGGAAATCAGCACCTCTGAAAATCATATATTTATGAACACTATTTTATATGGCAATATACTTGGTATATCCTTATTTGACAACAAAATTCTGATCTTTAACATTTAAGTTGTTTAAACAAGTATTCTCTTTTTCTATTATAAAAGAAAATTGCTGTATTAAATTTTCTACATCAAACCAAATATTTCAAAGACAGTGCACCCTTCTATATTAATATCCATTAGAGCAATACAATGCAGTTAAATTTTTAACAAGTCTCTTCAGTATGGAGGAAAAAATAACTGCACATAAACACCTTTGAAATTAAATGTTTGTGTGGTTCCTCTTTTCCTCTGATGTCGACGTCCAGGAATCCAGAAAGCTGTGCTAAGAATTCACCATGCTTCCAGCTGATCTTAGAAGCTTGATTCTTGCTTTCTTCACATTCATTCAAATATCTGCTAATCAGCCAAAACAAACACACATCAGGAGGAATATTTAGAAACAGTATTTTTTCAAGCAAAAGGCAAAACTATCCCAAGTTCATTGCTTGGGCCTACCTATTCTAGCACAACCTTCACCAAAGTTAAATGTGGTTTAATGCATATACTATGGGCCACCAGGGGCAGGGAGTGCTGTTAGATGCTTCTGCCCCTAAGAAAGCAAGCGCCTCACAGCCTTATCAAATGATGCCCCTCTGATGACTGGCTCTGAAGATCTCTCTTCAGTCCACGCCAGCAAGATGAAACTATGATGTGGTTTGTTTGGTAGTTGTCCTATTGAGGAGTAAAGCATGGGCTGGAAAGGAAGGAAACTCCAGAAGCATTCCCCAATATACACCCTTGGAAAAATACCATATATTAAAATCATGTTCTGTATTTTAATAAATAGCATACATTTTGAAATTGAAATTAATAAAACAATTACTATATTTTTAAACACACTGGATGAACTACTGGTTCCACATCACCAATTATGCATATTTAAGAGGACACTTAACTCTTTAGGGTTTTTTTGGTTTTTTTTTTAATTTTTGATGGACAACCTTTACTCAAAGCCCCAAGAGAACAGAAAATTCACATAAAGCCAGAGACTTTCGCCTTGAATTCTGCACAGAAGGGGAAGTTACTTTTCAGGTACAGAAACTGGACTTCTTCAAGATGTGTGGTCCATAAACACATTCCACTGATGGTGCACATATAACTCATGAACCTGAGAGTGGAGTCTTTTGGGCCAGCAGTACTCGTACAACACGCATGCACCCTGCAGCCTTCATGCTCCTGAGCCCTCCTGCACCAGCTACCATTTGGTTCCTTCTCACCGCAGAACCCCCAAATAGGGACTTCACGGTAGAGGGGATGGAACGGTGGGAATGTGCATATGGACAACCCATCTCAAAGAACTTCCCATTCTCCTTCAGTAAGTAACTTCCCATTCTCCTTCAGGTGATTGTCCATATCCATATACCACTGCTGGTAACTCCCAAGCAGTGACTGTGTTAAGGAGGTGGGAACTAAGTGTAATTATTTAAACAGAGTGAAGAACTGCTTTACTCTTTGGGCCTGGAGGCCTCAGTCAGGATGTAGTGTCTTGGGAATATGCACATTGATGCCCAAGTGGCTGCTTTACAAATGCAGTAGAACTAGGGTGACCAGATGTCCTGATTTTATAGGGACAGTCCCAATATTCTGAACTTTGTCTTATATAGGCGCCTATTACCCCCCACCCCGTCCCAATTTTTCACACTTACTATCTGGTCACCCTAAGTAGAACCTCAGAGTTACGAACACCTCGGGAATGCAGGTTATTCATAACTCTGAAAAACACATTATGGTTGTTCTTTCGAGTTTACAGCTGAACATTGACTTAATATAGCTCTGAAACTTTACTATGCAGAAGAAAAACGCTACCTTTAACCATCTTAATTCAAATGAAAACAAGAACAGAAACAGGTTCCTTACCTTGTCAAGTTTTTTTTTTTTAAAACCCCCCTCCCCTTTTTTTAAGTAGTTTACATTTAACACAGCACTGTACTGTATTTGCTTTTTTAATTTGTGGCTGCTGCTGCTGCTGCCTGCATACTTCCGGTTCCAAATGAGGGGTGTGGTTGACTAGTCAGTCCATAACTCTGATGTTCATAACACTGAGGTTCTACTGTGTTTGATAATGGTAGACTTTGCAGTGATGCTGCTGGTACAACTTGCACTCTAACGGAGTGACCCCTGATGTCTGGTGGATCTACCATGGCCACTTCGTGGCATGTTTTAATAACATCAGAAATTCAGTTTTATAGTATCTGGGATGATCTTGCAGAACCTTTTGACATCTCTGTGATGGAGATGAACATGAAGTGATTAGTGATTTTCTAAGTACTTCTGTTCTGTTTTAATAGTAGGCCAGCACTCTCCTGACATGTAGAACAGGGTTTTTCAACCCATGGGTTGTGACCCAAAACTAGGGTGCCAGAACGTGGCACAGGTTCACAGAGGAAGCCCGGAGAGGAGAGTGTCAGGTCCTGCCCCCAGGGGGATGGAAAGCCATGGACGAGAGGGTTGCAAAGCCCACCCTGCATTCACACTGCTGTGGTCCTGCGAGGCTGGTTGAGCTCAATTCCCTGCTCCAGGAGTTGCTACCTGGTGCACAGGGTTGGCCCAGCTGCTCCTCCAGGCCAAATATGAGTGAGTGGTGCTGTGACCTTCTGCACAAAGTCACTACATCACTTTCCCAAATTTGGCCCAGCAAGCCCACAAGCTAAATCCTCAAAGGTCACACTGCTTGGAGTGAGGAGCCGAGCTCGCCCAGTCCCATGGGATAGGAGCGACACGAGTTGCCACTATGGAACGGAGGGTGTAATTATTTAGTATTTACTGCATTAATATGTATATTGTATTTCTTACCCACAATATATTTAGTAAGCCAGGTTTTTTGTTTTTTTTTTTGCACTAAAGCTATTTACTGGTCACAACAAGCCATCAAAGTTTACAAATGGGGACTGAACCCAAAAAGGCTAAGAACCACTGATCTAGAGTGTGCAACATCACCCCAGATTTAAATGCATGAGGTTTTGGGAAAAATACCAGTAAGTGTATTTTTTGGTTCTAGTGGAAGTCTGTCAATACTCTGGAAAGAAATTTAAGGTGTATGCTCCACCTTGTCTGGGTGGAGCACTATATAGGGTGGGTCAGCCATCAGTACCTGAATTTCCTGTACTGATCTGGCAGAAGTTATAGTGATTAAAAATGCAATTTGCATAGAAACGTGTAGAAGGGAAGAAGAGGCCATAAGTTTGAAGAGTAGATCCCTGAAGGCTGAGAGTATCACTTTTAAGTTCCATGAGGATCCAGGTTCCTTGATTGGTGGGAATACCTTAATTAGGGCCTTCAGGAACCTAATTACTAACAGTATGGTCCTCCACTGGTGGAAGATGAGCTGAGATGGCCAGTAGGTGATGGCTGACTGAACTGAGGGACAGGTTCTTACATTTTAGTTTGGGTAAATAGTTGAGGATTTGTGGAATCAAGGAATGATGTGGTACCACGGATTTTTGGTGGCACCAGTGAAAAGCACCATCCATTTTGGCAGGTAAGTTTTTCTTGTTGATTCTTTTCTACTGCTTATTAGAACTTCTCTAACTAGAGAGGAGCAGGCCTGCTCTATTGACAACAGCCATGCTTGCTGTGAGCTGTGAGGATGCAAGATTCAAGTGTTGGGTCTATCACTTTGTTCTGAGACAGCAGGTCTGGGAGCAGAAGAAAGGCTCAGTAGGTCTGTGAACTAGAATTGTCAGGGCCACACTGGAGCTAAGAGAATTAGCTTGGCCGAGACCTGTTTTAGTTTGCAAAGTACTCTGGCAATAAGAGGGGCCAGGAGAAAGTATATATCAGATCTCCTGTCCCCAGTAACACAAAGGCATCTGCGATGGATTCCAGTCTCATTCTACCCCTTGAGCAGAATCTCAGGCACTTGTTCTATTGAGTGGCAAACAGGTCCATTTTGGGATTGCCCCAGTCCATGAAGATGTCCACCAGAATCTCCCATTCACCATCTGGGAGGAAGTATCTGCTGAGATTGTCCACAAGCATGTTCTGCAGTCCAAGTAAATATACTTCACCAGCAATAGCTGTATGTTTGATGCACCAGTTCCAGAGCGTGATGGCTTCCTGGGAGAGCAGGGAAGGCCTGTCTTTACCTTGTTGATATAAAACATGGTGGTCATGTTGTTGGTCGTGATTTATATGTACTGCCCTTCTATTTGGTGGAGAAAGGACTCACAGACCTCCTGTATGGTTTTGAGTTTTAGGAGATTGATGTACATTCTCTTGTCCCTTGGGGACCATAAACCCTGTGTCTTTAATGCGTCCATGTGGGCACCCTATTGTAACAAGGATGTGTCTGTGACTATGGTCTTCAATGGCAGGATTATCCAGAAGGAGACCCCTCTGCACGCACTCTTTTTTTTTCCCCACCATTTCAGTGAAGACAGGACCATGGGTGAGTTAATGAGATGCATCCAGGCAATGTTTGGAGAGTGTGTAAAACAGCTTCTACTAATCCTGCAAGTAGTGGAGGTGAAGCCTGGCATTCAGAGTCACAACGGTGCAAGAGGCCATCTGATCTAGAAGGACAAGGCACAACCTTCCCTTGGTACATGGATTTCCCTCCAACTGAGAGTTAGAATGGACAGGTTCTCAAATCTGTCTTGAGGCATGTAGGCCCTGGATGTGGAGGAATCTAAGATCAGACCAATGAATTCAATCCTCTGATCTGGGATTACTGTCTATTTCCATTTATTGACTTTCAGGCCTGATCTCTGAAAGAGGTTGAGTGCATTTTGGATGGCTTCAGAGACCTGTTGAGGAGCGCTCCCCCATATAAGCCAATCATCCAGTTAAGGTTATTTATTGATGTTGCATCTTCTCAAGTAAGCTGCCACTACTGAGAGCACCTCGCTAAATCTCTTCAATGCTGTGGAGAGTTCAAAAGACAGGATTCAATATTGATAGTGGTCCTGGCCAACCGTAAATCTTAGGTACTTCTTGTAGGCAAAATGATGGAGATGTGGAAGTACGCATCCTGTAGCACAAGAGATCTGAACTAGTCTCCAGACTCTAGATTTGGGATTATCAATGTGAGGGGTACGATCCTGAACTTTCAACTTGTGAATGAATGTGAGGTTCCGCAAGTCCAGGATGGGTTGCCAGCCTCCCTTTTTCTTCAGGATAGGAAAATAGCTGCTCTAAAAACCCTTTCCCCTGTACTGAGGCAGGACCTCTTCCATCACAATGAGAGAAAGGAGCACAAGGACCTCTTGATATAATAGATCCTTGTGAGAAGAATCCTGGGAAAGGGGGGTTGAGTGTAGGCACTGCTGCAAACCAGATGGAGAATCCATGTGTTATTGCGTCTATGGCTCATTGGTGAAATAGCCAAGGGAACCTCATGGGAAGGAATGCCGTCACATCTTCAACGTTAACTATTTCAGAGACTTCTCTAAAAACACATGGCCAAAATGACTGGTTACGTGACATACCATCAAATTTATCCTGTCTTGTTCACCAATTTTTCCCCCCAATAGAACAGTGAGTTAGCCCCATGTACTGCATGTGTGTACAGTATGTTCTCTAGGACTACTGTCTCAGATGAAGACACACCAACCAGGAATTATCTTGAAAGTATAAATTTCTTTAAGTTACAGCAACAGCATGTAGCATTAACCTACTTTTTTTTTTTAAGTACATTTGATCACGTGGATTTCTGCAGAAATACTTGCACCTCTGATGTGTCTGAAGCCACAAGACTGGCCCAGCAAAACTAACCTGTGTGTGTATTCGGATCTAACAGTGAATACACTTTTGTTTGGCATGCACACGGTCCTGAAGATTGTTAAATTGATAAAGTCAGCACAGGACATTGCATCTTTTACAATGTAAAGTTGTATATGGCAAAAGCCATCGCCCAGTGAACAGTAGGAGGGAAAAAAATCAATGGATTGAAATATCTAACAAAAGGCACATCAGACCTGCATATGCTGGTAGATACTGTATTTAAGTTTTCTTCCTAACCTAACAGCTATCACCAGTAATGGTTCTCTTCCTCTTTCTTGGCATAACTATACCTACAAACATACCACAGTATCTGAGCACCTTGATATTGCATTATCCAGAGTGGCACATGCAATACAGAAAAATACAAAAGGTTATATTAATGTGACATTACTAGTTACAAATATGAAAGCCCAAATACATGGAAAGGAAAAATTTAAAAATGTTCATAGTAAGTTGAGCCACGTTGTACAAATTGCATATTTTCTAGTGTATTCTTAACATAAAAAGTAATATATTCATGTATGTATTTAAAAACAAATACACAAATTGAAATTACAATGCATGTATAGCATAACTGAATTTTCCATATTATGAAAACCTTACTTTTCTGGTTTCATGACTATTGAGCATTTAAATATGTAATTTCAATCTTAAGCACAAATTTTTGTATTTTCACTTCCCTGCTTTTTCTTTCAGGGAAAATCAAAGCTATTACGCTGGAAGAGCTCACAAACTCCACTGGGCAAGCTAATGGATCTTCTTAACCCTTAGAAATTCAGACTGGGGAGATTACAGACTCAATAACCACTGGCGAAATTTACAGAAAAGTCCTACAGATTTGCAGCTGCAAGTGACTAAATGCTTCACTCGAGTAAACAATCCCTCCTGCAGAGTTTATTTATAACCTCTGTAAAAACATATTGTTTTTCTGACAGGTGCTCCTGGCTGGCATCTGACAAGTCTTTGGTTCCAACAATCACAGACCCAGTTACAGTCAATAGGTGCGTCAAGCATTCTTTCAGACTCAATGGAATAAATAATTTAGCCTCTTTATTTAAAACAAACAGCTATAAAAAATGGAGGATGGCCCAGACTACAGGGCAGGTCAGGGATTTCCCTGATTGAAAACACAGGGGCGAAGAGATTGGTTTTTCAGCCTGTGTGTGGTAGAAGCAGAGAGAGCCTGTAGAAAGCATGGTGAATGTGACCCTAAGAGGAAGCAGAAAAAGACACTGTCAGGCACAGAGCTCGCTGGAGTGGTACACTTGGGGGTATCTGAGCTAAGAAATTGTGCCTGCTATTTGTTTCTACTGTGTTCAGGGAAACTGGGCTTTGTGTACATTATTTGTAAGTAAACAAGATTACACCAAAAAATATACCTGACTCATATCAAGTTCTCTTCCTAAAGGGCACAACTCTGCAAGGCCCTGAATATTCGCTAATTGCCCAGGCAAAGAGGCAATACTATACAGCTCAGTACAAAGCTGTAAATCTGTTTCTGCACTGAAATTTGCCTACAAAGGTAGTTTTTTATGTTGGCAACTATAGTACAGTGACATCTCAACCCAAAATTATGCCACAGCTTGACTGAATCTCTTACTTCAGTTTGGCTTCTTGGTCATGGATCTTCTCCTTCAGCTCCCAATTCTCCTGGAGCAAAACCTGTGCTGTTAGGTCTGTCTGTTTTTTGGAAGTGACAAGCACACCTGATTCCTCCTCCATCTCCTGAACTCGATTTTGCAAAGAGAGGAGGAGAGAGGATTGTCTAGCATTGTTTTCCTTGTAGCTTTCCACTTCAGCCTTCAGCTCTTGCAATGAGACTTCTTTAGAGACCATTTTGGATCTGAGATCTAGAAGCTATAGAGAGAGGAGAGGAAGAGAGAAAAAACAAATAACTGTAAGAAGAATTCAATATAGACGACGTATTTGAACTGTCAAATTATTATTTAATTTAATTATTATTAAATTGTTTATTTTTTTAAAATCTGGCAGGAAATACCTTTTGGAATCAAAGTATCTTATTCTTCTACTCTATTACCAATGGATTCAGTGAAAAAAAACAAGTGACAATAGCTACCATTTTTTCAGTACTCACAGAAAGCAGTAAGTAAACTCCAGCTTCAGTATGAAGTAAACAAAAATAGCCACATTGGTTTCAGTGCCATTTGAAACAATAGCAAAAATATGCATTAGCCGAATAAAATGGGCAAAGTTAGTAATAAGAAAAATGTTATTTTTAAATATCTATAAAGGTATTTAAAAAAACAGAGCAGAAACAAAAAGAACCACTGTTTTTTAAATTAATTTAAATGGAGTTTTATATTAGGTTGAAACAACATTAAGGTTGTAAAAATCACACATACAAAAGTTAGGAAATGCCAGAATTGGGGTTTCCTGTGAAACCTTAATGATACAGTCTTTAATTATATGATCACATACTATTTTTTCACAAGACCTCTGCCTCCCTGCTCTCACTTCTGGTGTCTGGTGTCACAGTGGCCTCTCGCTAATGGAAAGAGTAATTGCAAGAAAAGTCTCGCTCAGTCCTGGGCTGGAGCGTACTCAGTAAGCTCTATGGCAGGGGTAATCAACAGGCGGACCGCAGGCCAAATCCGGACTGCCAGATGCTTTTGAACAGACCCCAACATCTTTTTATTTACTTATTATCATACTTTTTAAAAAAAAATATTTCCTCCAGAGTATGGACCTTGACAAAAAATAATTGACTACCCCTGCTCTGTGGGAATGAAGCTTGCTCACTGTGGCTGGTACACAGCTCTAAAGAGCTGCAGAATGTTCAGTGAAGATAGAATGGTTGGAGAATTTTGCTAACAAACCTCTACAGAGCATGTGCAAACAGTGATTTTCAGAGGCTTATAATTCAGTCAAGTAGATTAGGTAGATTTCCATAGGAACTGCAAAAGGCACCTCCCCTGGTGGCATCCCTTGCCTAATTTCAAGTCCCTGTTCCAAAGTTTGAAAGTGCTAGAGCTTCTCAACAAACAGTTCTAACTTACTTTTTTTAAAACACTGGCAAAATAATGTATTTTCCCTAGCCTCATTCTCAAACAGTTGATCCATTTTTACTTAAAATTTCCCAGAAGCATTCAGCCTGAGGCAGACCTGGCATGTAAAATTTCAGCCTAAATGGTCAAAGTTATAAACAACTAAAAACAGGGATTTACAATAGAAAGTGCTAAGCAACACTTAGGTGTTGCTTCCAGCTCCATTATAATGAAAAATATGCAATATGTGGCAGTTAGCTCTTACCACATGAAAACTAAAACTAAGGTAAACAAGGTATGTGAGTGCTCTTTTAATGCAAGAAGGATGCACTTGTGATTAAGGCACTGGACTGGAACTCAGGAGATCAGAGTTTAATTCCTGGCTCTGCCAAAGATATCCTGTGTGATCACAGGCAAGCTACCTAATCTCTCTGTGCTTTAATTCCCCATGTAGAAATGGAACAACACTTCCTTTTTCTCTCTGGTCAATTTACTCTGTATGCCATTCATTGTCTCTTATTATGACTCTGTACAGCACCAAGCACAAGGGGGCTCTGAATTCAGTTAGGACATACAGATGTTACAAACAACAACATGAATTTAACAAGAATTTGAGTATTTTCGATGAAAGTGATGGTGGCTTTCTTTACTCCCTTTCTGCCTTTTCCAAAAACAGCAGTGAAAAAAATTCTATAAAGTGGTCTGTCATCACGACAGTAAGTAAAGAGATTATTAAAGTATTTACTCCCTTCATTTAAGAGTTGGAGTCAAGTAAAGGATCAACAAGAATCTCATCTTCTTTAATTCTTTCTGATGAAATGTAAAGCCAAGCTACTGACCACATACATTAATTAAAGATCAGTAGGCACTTTTTGTTAACTGGCCAAAGTCCAGCTCAGATAATTACATTCTACTGATCTACATTCACCCCTGTTTCACTTGGATATAGAATTTATAATTTATTGTTCTAAACCATTACTTATCATTGCTGTGAACTGTTTAAAAGTTGTTTGATTTTACAACAAATTTAGCTATATTTCATTCATGGGCATAGTGAATTTTGATTTTGATGCATCATACAGGTGGATCCTAAGCATTTTACACAGAGAGAAGGGGAGAAAGAGAACATGCTCTTGAAACATTTATTAAATGCTTTAGATGCCACCTGGATGAAGAGTGCTATCAGTATAGGATGCTATCATTCAATTCTATCGGCACAGAAAAACCACCTGTACTGCACGACTGGATCAACTAAGCGTCATTCAGTAATGGAAATAAAAAATGAGCATGTTAACAAGTGGGAAAATATGGGAGTCCTGGAATCAACAAATGTTATAATCACTGAGATAACCACAGTGTTAAAATATTAACTTTGGTTAGAATTGTGAAATACTGTATTTTACATCCAAACAAACACAATATGAAAATCATCCTGATGCCAACTTCAATTAACGAGCAAGATAATGGTGGAAAGACTGGCAACTGATAGAAGCAGGAAAAAAAACTCATGGCAAATCAGAACAAATGTAATCTGAAAACAAAAACAAAATCCCACAATTAATAAAACAAAGATACATTTTACATTCCCCGTAAGGAGATTTATTGGATCTACTTTCTCTGCAATGCGTGCACAGCTCATATTAACAGGAAAAGAACATTTAGGGGGTTCTTTTGGGGGGAAGGGAGGAAGGGTGATTCTTTAAGACTTACCTCTGACTGGGCACATTCATACTTTACCAGAAGTGCTGCAAGTTCACTACGGGCAGTTTCAGCCACAGCCCGATGATTTGTCTGTTCTCGATTGACAGGTATATCCAAAAGAATGTGATCATAAGCTCCCTGGGAAGACATCACAGTCAAGGCAAAATGAGAACCATCAGACACCATGTTTCTGAACAACGTTTCTTCAGATTTGTCCTGTCATTCAGTAGCTCAAAGAAAACACAATAAAAATGCTGTGCACTAACATTGGGTATGCTATACCCACCAAAGGTGTAAACAGACATAATTGTACTCAAATCAGTGGAGTCCCTCTACTCACACTGGTGGTGAATTTGGCCCTCGGTGTGTTAAACTGTTAAAATTCTAGAGTACAGCAGCAAAGTTACTTATGTAGTTATTAAACATTAAAGACAAAGAAAGCTTTACAGACTGTCCTTGGCCAGAGGTTGTGTGTCCCTACTATTTCAGTATTTAAATTCTGTTCCTGCACTGCACACTGATTTACAGTTTTGCAGAAAATAAAATATATCAATATGGGGCGGGGGGGAGTAGTATGAGGGATTAAAAAGCATCAAAACACAATACCTAGTCATGTAACTATTCACCTCCCCCCAACCTTCTTTTGGCTGCTGTTCCTCTTGGCTTTTAGACTTTTCCCATTCCGCGGCAGACCAGATCTCACATTTTGACAATGTATACACGCGTTCAGCTTTTGGATGCGCTGAATCCTGAGTTTTGTTTTCATTCTCTGAGTCCAAGAGCACCTTGCAGCACGTATCAAAGGAATCCCAATTAGCTTAAGTAAAACAAGTCCATTTAATTTAGAAAAGAGAGAAATGAAAGCCATGCCTTCCAATTTATGTCTAATCCAGGGTCTCGGCAACAGCCCCATTAGATAGGACATATTTTGTAGTTATTGTAGATTGAAACAATATTAAATCTGACATTCTTAGAACAGAACTGTGTTTAGTACATGCAGGGAATGCAAAGGAGTAGGGAGAGGGCATACAAAAAACCCCCCTCTCTACCTCCACCAACTCCCATGCAAAAATGAAACACAACTGTGGTCCTTGCACTATTACAAAAGAAAGACAGACTCCCATCCAGCAATGCTGTTAGAGCTAGACACCCCAGAGGGGGCAGAGATAGGACACAATCCACACTGCACACTGGACTGCAGAGCTGGTCTCACTCTGGAAAGGCACACTCCCTCCTCTTCAAGGGTGTCTCAGGGCTTGTCTACCCACAGAGTCAATCCTGAATAACTCAACATGTGGACATTTTTATTCCAGAATAAGAATGTCCATGTATATTGTTCTTCAAGAATAGTTATGAAGAACTCCACCTGCAGACAAGTCCTCGTGTCTATACCTCTAGGAGCTCCCATTGAGGCAGTGCACCACACCAAACCCAATGCATGCCAAATTGCACCTTTGAATTTTGTGTCCATACGTCTCTCTCCTAACTTGAAAGAGTGATGAGTAAATGAAAAAGGGAGTTCACAGTAGAAACACACAGGCAACCTTACAGCTGGCACTGGCAATTCAGCTATAATAGAGAAAACACATGCAGTGGTGTATTTTCTGAGCCTGAGTTTAGGATTATGCACATCAGTCACAAGTGGTGAAGATATTAAATTTATGCATGACATCCTAAGCAACTGTTTTGAGATATTTAAATTTTCTTTTGATATGATTTTTGTATCCCTCTGCTTGTAAAGTCAGACTCACTTATCATTTAAATCCAAATGTACAAGCCCAAGAGGGAAAGGAAAATGATAACGAATATATTTTAAAAAATCTCTAAAAACTACTATAAAGGTTTTCTACAGGTAATAATATTGCAAATAATAGGTTACTATTTAAACCAAGGCAAGAAACAAGCGCTATGTATCTCACTAGAAAGAGGGAATGCAGAGCTTTTCAATTATATAAAGCTCTTTTTTCCTCAATGGGTCACAAGAGATTAGTGAAATCTGTCACTGGTGCAAGACGGAATATTATCCCTCCTACTTCTGAGGAGGGACATTATTTTGGGGGTAACAGTGAATTTCATATTCAAGGGGGAAAGGTCAAAACATTTCTGTGGCAGCTTGTTTTAAGAAAACTTTGGAGTTGATGAGAGTTGAGGAATTTAGCAGTCCTAGGGGTGACAGAGTAGTGGGTAGAATGCAGGCAAACGTATTTAGGTACACATGAGGCAGCCAAAAGTTAAAGATAAATGTGATTTATTACATGTCTCTGGAATTTGTCATGACTGTCATCACCACATGGATGCACACACGTTCTTCTCCAATGCATATTTTAATTAGTAGTTTAGAAAAACATCAGCCTGCTAAGGATTAGTATCTTGGGAAAAGTCACAAAATAAATTATCTAGATGAAATAATGCCACATTTGCTCGTTGGTCAAATGTCAGTCTTTTAACACACAAAGGGCTTGTTCTTGTCACTCAACTGCCTGGCACAGTTTTGGAGAAACTATAAAAAGCACAAGGCTGATAACAACACTGTATCTTTCCAACGACAACGTAAAGAGTTTTCATTGCTTTGATGTTGTAGTGAATACAAAGAATCAAAACACCCTGCTAATGTACTTAGTAACTAGTTTTGTTTGATGATCAAAGCACGTACACAAGTGAAAACTACATACTCTGGTGTTGAAAGAGTAAATACTGACATTATAGCTTATAATCGGGACTTCTGTGTTGGTTGGTTTTTTTGGTTTATTAATTTCATATTTTGGGGTTTACTTTTTGCAATTTTTGTTTGATGTAATGTCCAAAAATTGGGTGTTTTCAGGGCTTGCTCTCTCTGTATATACTAGAATGAGTAATGTATATTATTTTTTACATTACTCATTACAGTCGTTCTGTAATGAGTAATCTCTTTGTAATGTTCCCTAATGCCCTTTAACGTACTGGTTCAAAGAGCACTAAGTTAAAGTACAAGAGGGAACCTTTAGTGCATGCCAGCAGGCCTACCCAGCAACACAGTGTGCTTTAGAAATTACACCTCCATAGGGCAGTGGTTTTCCCAGAATCCTGTACTTGCTACCATACTATGCCTGCTACTTATTATAATCACTTATCTGCTACCATCCTCTCTCCTGTTTTACTCCACGAGTTGTCTAACACCATGTGTTCAGATTTTTAGGACAGGGATTTAATTTTTTTTCCATATGCATACAACAGTCACTATAACAGAGCCCTAGTCCGTGCTTTGGGCTTCTAGGCACTACCACAATACCAACAAATGAAACAGTAATATCACCATCTCTTCGGGCTGAATTTCATATTACTGTGAATTTCTCTTCTCTCCTCTAAACAAACATAAAATGAATAAATTTAGTCACCATCTCTTATTCTCTGACATCATTACATAGGTGTCTCATCAAACTGATTAATACAGCACAAAATAAGAGAGTATTGTTCTAGAGGAAGATCCCTGATCCTCAGCAATACAAAAATGCCTTACTGCCTGAGGATCTAAAACCTGCACTGTTCATTTAGGGACAGATTGACAAACGTATTTAGGTGGCTAAGATGCAGACAGACACCCGAGGTATTTACAACAGTCCCTCAGTAGGTTCGGCACCTAACTCAGATTAAAGTTAATGGAAGATAGCTCCTAACTCAAGCACTTTTGAAAATCCCTCTAAAGGCATGGCTACACTTGCAGACGTAGAGCGCTTTGAGTTAAACCAGCCTTCGTAGAGCGCAGTAGGGAAAGCGCTGCAGTCTGCCCACATTGACCGCTTCAAGCGCACTGGCGTGGCCACATTTGCGGCACTTGCAGCGGCATTGGGAGCGGTGCATTATGGGCAGCTATCCCAGCATGCAAGTGGCTGCAACGTGCTTTTCAAATGGGGGAGGTGGGGTGGAGTGTGACAGGGAGTGTGTAGTGTGTATGTGGGGGGAGACAGAGTGGTTTTTTGGGGGAGCTGAGAGCATGTCAGCATGCTGTCTTGTAAGTTCAGACAGCAGCAGATGCCTCCTTCCCCCCACCACCTCTCTCTCTCTCACATACAGCATTCCACACTAATGGTTGCTTTGTCTTGGAGCAGATAAGCAGCTGACTGTCAGAAACGGAGCTGTCAAAGGGCATTTCCGCATTCCTACAGCCAATTCTAAACAATGACAAGAGTGGCCACCTGACTTAAGGGGATTATGGGACATTTCCGGAGGCTGATCAGAGTGCAGTAAAGCAACACCTCGATCACACTGGCGCCATGGCGCTCCAGCGAGGGTGCAGCAAACGTTATCCCACTCGCAGCGCTGTAGCCGCAGAGACAGAGCGCTCTACGTGCCTTGCCAGTGTGGACGGGTAGTGAGCTAGTGCACCCAGGGCTCCTTTATTGCACTGTAACTCGCAAGTGTAGCCAAGTCCTAAGTATCTATCTGCATCTTTAGCCACCTAAATACTTTTCTCAATCTGCTCCTAATGATCATTGTGGCACTAGAGATTGGAAAAGTTGGAACTACTATATTAATGTCCAGGTGGATTTTCTATATATATTCATACGGGTTTTGGGGGGTGAATATGTATATTTGTGTACACATTAAGTAAACACATTAATTTCTACATTTTGCTACTCAGTATGCACAAACCTGACTGGTGATCCATACCACTGCCAAGCAGTTAGCTAATCATGAGTGACTGAGAGATTTTAAAAGTATATTAAGCAGATCTGGCACTCCCTCAAACAAGAACAGAAAAGCTCACTTGCATAATGCCTAATCTCTACCATTCATTCTGTTCTCCACAGGCTGGTGCAAACAAAATGAAATAACATTTTTAAATAATAACTACAAGCGAGTTTTAAAAACAGGTCACTCATCCAAGATTTGCATGGTATAATTCAGTTCAGATGAAGTGTCTCCAACGCAGATCAATAAAATTCAAGTCATTAAAGCTAAATGAAAACAATCCAATCCATATAAAACACACGTAACAGATGCCTCTCCTGTCCCTTCCACATGGGAAACAGCAGCAGCAATTTCAAGTGGACTATGGAAATCCCAAGACCAGCTACAGCCAAAGGGGTAAGGGGTAAAGTCAGCGCCTTCCAACCTCCCCCCGCCCGCCAGTTCCAGGGGAACAAGCCCATTATACTGGACCCAGAAACCTCTCCTACAACTCCTTTACATGGGCAGCAGCAGCAGCTGCCAGGAGAAGCCTTCACATATCATCATTCGCTCAACTCTGTAACTTGAACTCTTGATGTATATTTATTTCATTTGCTATAATACCTTTCACTGCTGTCCCCCTTCATTCCAAGTGCAAGCAGGTGGACACCCCCACACAACACATCATGCCCGGAACAGAATCTACAAACTCTTTTTAATCTAAACATACCCCTTTTCCTGGGAGTTTTGGCTTTACTGGCCGATCACACAACAAAAACGTAAACCTCAGCCTACGGTGTTCCTATGGTTTCTCCTGTAGAGACCTATCTGACCTAGGCCCCAGTTTCCTGTTACGAAGAGCCACTCTCATCTTCCTTATATAAAGGGTTGAGTCGGCAAGCTGCACCTGCCACAGTGAGTCAGCAGAACTTCAGTAGTTTTATGCAGGGCTCCACCACCTCCTGAAAAAGGTGGATCACCAGATCCACCTCCTGAAGAAGGTAGATCACCTTGTTACACTCCCCTCCCCTTTGATATGACTGCAATACTTTAGCTGCCCACCATCAGTCTCTTCCCATTATGTTTTTGCCATCTTTCTTTCTTTAATTCACACAACCCCTTCCCCACCATTCTTCACTCTCACTTCAAACCCAACTACTGCCCTCCCAAAATCCCTAATATTAGTGAAACAAATATATAAAATATACATCAAAACAATAAAAAAAAACCTCCATAAGCCAAGTGTCACCCATCATCCTAATTGACCAGCGGGTACATTGTATCCCTTTCCCCAACACTTTGTCTGTTTCGACTGCATGCTGTTCAGAACAGGGATGACATCTTCCTCTGTATTTGAAAAGCAAATAGCACACTTCGATTGCTAGTACAATAGAAATAAAAAATGACTCACTAACCTTTCGTGCCTCTGTTCTTCCTTTGTTTCTAATAAAACAAATGTGAGAAAAAGAATTGAAAAAAAAATGCTTGATATCAAAATATAGCATATCTGAGAATTCTCATAAATCTGTTCTACTGACCTATTTCCTGTTCTTCCATCAACAAAATAAGGGCATAATAGCAGGAGACAGCAGGTGTAGGGAGAGCTTCCGTAGCAGCCCATCAAAGGCCCCAGCCACCAGAAGCCCTCCAATAGCAGCCAGAGCAGCCTTCAGATCCTTGTCTACCAACTGTCATGATAGTCCTCTTCACATGGCCAATGATCTCTGCTCCAGTTACATGACCACTTTTGTCCAGTCACCTCCTTTCCTCTCTCCCCTCCGATCTTTACTCTTTCGTTCCTCTTCTCACCCCATCAATTTCACCCCTCTTCTTTTTACCCAATTTCCCACTTAAACCCTCCGGCACAAATAAAATCAAAACAAAAAATAAAATCCATGCAATAAACATGACATGGGTCAACCTTAACCATAAGCTGTAATTTGTATGTTGCATCCCTTTCCGCCACCATTTATCAGTTTTTATGCTTTTTAGATTGCAAGTTCTTGGGGCAGGGACTGGTTGTGCCTATGTATTTGTACAATGCCTTAGTACACTGGGTCTCAAGACTGATTGGAACCATTGGGTCTTACTACAATTAAATAAACAAATAAAAAGAAAGGGGAAAAGCTGACTAGTATTGCTAAACCCAAAGGTTCACCTTCTATGTCATACCAGATTCATATTTAACAAAATAAAGAAGAGTTATGCAGACAGTGTTTCTATTTTTAATTACATTCATATTCATGGACACACATGTGAATTAAAAAGGGGCTCATTCTGAAAAGTTAGGGCAATAGGAGGGGTGAGATTCTGGGCTGCACCTCTGATGGTATGTCTACACTGCAAAAAAAAAGTGTGTTCTTAATTTGGCTATCTACCCTGCATTACCTAACACTGATTAAAATAGCAGCCAAGATATGGCAATTTGGCTTTTAACTTGAGATAGCCTGTAGAACAGCTAGGGGTTGAACTTGAGCTCTTAACTCAAGTTAAAAGCTAAATTGCCATGTCTTCACTGATATTTTAACCAGAGCTGGTTAATGTTGATTAGCTAACCTGAGTTAAGAACACACCCTTTTTTGCAGTGCAGACAGAGAAAGTGGAGGTTAATGTGGTTTTAAGCCTTCTTGCACAGTCCTGATTCTAGACTGCTTTGGGAAAAGGGTCTGTCGAAATCATGGCAGCCTGTCCCTGACAGCCTATGAGTGACAGTGCTTCTCCCCCCCCACCACCGATACACATGCACACCAGGTCTTGCAAGCGTACCCCAGAGGACAGCCTATGGCTGTCTTCCCTAATTGCACTAGCTGTCTTCCTCAGTGCCTGTGCCAGAATTCTCCCAGAGCCAAATCCATACCTTTTAGGGCCCTTTCATTCAACTTTGGTCATTCTACCTGGAGTAAAGGGCCCAGAAATGTTGGATATTAAAGCAAAATAATAATATTACACCTAGACCAACAGTTCTCAAACTTTAAAATCTAGCATATGAGATCTAAAACTCAAAAGTACTTAGTGTAACACCCTTATAATATTAGTCAGTGTAGTTATAATGGATTCTACTCTGATAAACCAATCCATGTATCACATGACTGCAGCAGGCATGTCATCTGTGGTTGCATATACTGCCTTTTGAGAAATCCTGGCCTTGACAGTTTCTGCACTGCTGAATGCCCCTCTTTTGTTAAGGTGGAGGAAGAAGGAATTCTAAGGTGGCTGAGGCAATATCTTTCATGCTTGTCTCTCTCACCACAACAGTCGGTCAAATAAAAGATTATTACCTCACTCACCTTGTCTTTCTAATATCCTGGGACCAACACAGCTACAACAACTCCTCTTACAGAGTCAATTACATAAACTTATTACAGACTTGACAACCCCAGGCATCCAAAAATCATGAGTCTCAAAAAATTATAAAATATTTTCCCAAAAATCTCATGATTTTAAACCAACAAATTTGGGGTTATTTTGCCTTCTGATTTCTGAGCCTTTCGGGTGTAGGGAGGGGTTCACATTTTGAAACTTTTCTCTGCAACCGTCAAGTCTAGAAACTTAACTTATAAAAATACAGCTGAGATTTTCATATAACCACTTGACTTCACAAGTTAGGGTTCTATGAAAAAAAAGACAAATATTGTAAGACAAGTGATAAAATTGCAGGAGTTGGCAATATGCCATATGCCGTGTACATAAATATTTTCTGTTTATTTTGCAATTACTACATTTCAGTTTTATCCTCTTTATTTTCAAATTATGGAAAAGGGTGAAAACAATGTCTGATTGCGGCGAACAGCAGAGAGGCTAACAGAGGGAGTTTGCCTGGGATCTGTTGAGAGGAGGTACGCTAAGGGCTGCATTAGGGAGGCTGTGTTGGTGAGTATCTGAGTGTCTGTTGTGGGGACAGTTTGACTGTGTGCTTGATTGGCTGTTTGTTTGAAAAGTGTGATTTGGGAGTGCTTTGTTCCAGGTGAGCCTTGAGTGGGCCTGACTGTTATAAAAAGCCAGTCAGCTGCGAACCAGCTGAGTGGCGAACGGCAGAGAGGCTAACAGAGGGAGTTTTCCCGGGGAGAGCCCACTGAGGCTTACATCTTGCCGGCTTCTCTGAGTAGTTACTACAACTCCTGAGGAAGTTTGTAGAAGGAAGGTAATATAGACGGGGAGCGTTCAGCTGTTGTGACCTGCACTGGATGTGCCATGTTTGTCTTTCTTCCACAGGACAGAAGTGACTTTGTCTGTACAAAGTACAAGCTGGTCTCCATATTGGAAGAGAAGGTTCAAGGTCTGGAAAAACAAGTATCAACCCTGCGTTGCATAAGAGAAACTGAAGATTTCCTGGACAGATGTCAGGATATCCTTCTACGGGCACAACGTTCTGAAGATTCAGAGCAGGCTGCGCAGCGGGGACAGGAGGACGGTGAAGAAATTTGGCAGCATGTGACTTCCAGAAGACGAAAGGGGAGCATCCATGTACCAGCAGCGCAGATACAGGTAAGCAACCATTTTCATGTTCTCTCCACTGGTACTAATGCGGAGAGTGGACTAGATGATACATCTGAGGGAAGGGAACAGAAGGAGACTCCGCCGATTGGAAGGCATGAGATGCACTGTCCTAGGGATCAGAGTAGCAGCCGTGTTAGTCTGTATTCGCAAAAAGAAAAGGAGTACTTGTGGCACCTTAGAGACTAACCAATTTATTTGAGCATAAGCTTTCGTGAGCTACAGCTCACTTCATCGGATGCATTCAGTGGAAAATACAGTGAGGAGATTTGTGTATATAAACCTCCTCACTGTATTTTCCACTGAATGCATCCAATGAAGTGAGCTGTAGCTCACGAAAGCTTGTGCTCAAATAAATTGGTTAGTCTCTAAGGTGCCACAAGTCCTCCTTTTCTTTTTGTCCTAGGGATGGGGGTTCCACGACCACCGCTCCGAAGAGGAGGCGGCGGGTGGTGGTGGTGGTCGGGGACTCTCTCCTCAGGGGGACTGAGTCATCTATCTGTCGCTCCGACCGGGAAAACCGAGAAGTATGCTGCTTGCCACGAGCCAGGATTCACAATGTGACGGAGAGACTGCCGAGACTCATCAAGCCCTCGGATCGCTACCCCTTCCTGCTTCTCCACGTGGGTACCAATGATACTGCCAAGAATGACCTTGAGCGGATCACTGCGGACTACGTGGTTCTGGGAAGAAGGATAAAGGAGTTTGAGGCACAAGTGGTGTTTCCATCCATCCTCCCAATAGAAGGAAAAGGCCTGGGTAGAGACCGTCAAATCGTGGAAGTCAACGAATGGCTATGCAGGTGGTGTCAGAGAGAAGGCTTTGGATTCTTTGACCATGGGATGGTGTTCCAAGAAGGAAAGCTAGGCAGAGACGGGCTCCACCTAATGAAGAGAGGGAAGAGCATCTTTGCGAGCAGGCTGGCTAACCTAGTGAGAAGGGCTTTAAACTAGGTTCACCGGGGGAAGGAAACCAAAGCCCTGAGGTAAGTGGGGAAGTGGGATACTGGGAGGAAGCACGAGCAGGAGAACGTGAAAGGGGAGGGCTCCTGCCTCATACTAAGAAAGCAGGACAAACAACAAGTTATCTCAAGTGCCTATACACAAATGCAAGAAGCCTGGGAAACAAGCAGGGAGAACTGGAAGTCCTGGCACAGTCAAGGAATTATGATGTGATTGGAATAACAGAGACTTAGTGGGATAACTCACATGACTGGAGTACTGTCATGGATGGATACAAACTGTTCAGAAAGGACAGGCAGGGCAGAAAAGGTGGGGGAGTTGCACTGTATGTAAGGGAGCAGTATGACTGCTCAGGGCTCCGGTATGAAACTGTAGAAAAACCTGAGTGTCTCTGGATTAAGTTTAGAAGCGTGAGCAACAAGGGTGATGTCGTGGTGGGAGTCTGCTATAGACCACTGGACTAGGGGGATGAGGTGGATGAGGCTTTCTTCCGGCAACTAACGGAAGTTACTAGATCGCAGGCCCTGGTTCTCATGGGAGACTTCAATCACCCTGATATCTGCTGGGAGAGCAATACACCGGTGCACAGACAATCCAGGAAGTTTTTGGAAAGTGCAGGGGACAATTTTCTGGTGCAAGTGCTGGAGGAACCAACTAGGGGCAGAGCTCTTCTTGACCTGCTGCTCACAAACCGGGAAGAATTAGTAGGGGAAGAAAAAGTGGATGGGAACCTGGGAGGCAGTGACCATGAGATGGTTCAGTTCAGGATCCTGACACAGGTAAGAAAGGAGAGCAGCAGAATACAGACCCTGGACTTCAGAAAAGCAGATTTTGACAACCTCAGGGAACTGATGGGCAGGATCCCTTGGGAGAATAACATGGGGGAAAAGGAGTCCAGGAGAGCTGGCTGTATTTTAAAGAATCCTTATTGAGGTTACAGGGACAAACCATCCCGATGTGTAGAAAGAATAGTAAATATGGCAGGCGACCAGCTTGGCTTAACAGTGCTGATCTTAAACACAAAAAAGAAGCTTATAAGAAGTGGAAGATTGGACAAATGACCAGAGAAGAGTATAAAAATATTGCTCAGGCATGCAGAAGTGAAATCAGGAAGGCCAAATCACACTTGGAGTTGCAGCTAGCAAGAGATGTTAAGAGTAACAAGAAGGGTTTCTTCAGGTATGTTAGCAACAAGAAGAAAGTCAAGGAAAGTGTGGGCCCCTTACTGAATGGGGGAGGCAACCTAGTGACAGAGGATGTGGAAAAAGCTAACGTACTCAATGCTATTTTTGCTTCTGTCTTCACGAACAAGGTCAGCTCCCAGACTGCTGCACTGGGCAGCACAGCATGGGGAGGAGGTGACCAGCCCTCTGTGGAGAAAGAAGTGGTTCAGGACTATTTAGAAAAGCTGGACGAGCACAAGTCCATGGGGCCGGATGCGCTGCATCCGACACTGCTAAAGGAGCTGGCGGATGTGACTGCAGAACCATTGGCCATTATCTTTGAAAACTCATGGTGATCGGAGGAGGTCCCGGATGACTGGAAAAAGGCTACTGTCGTGCCCATCTTTAAAAAAGGGAAGGAGGAGGATCCTGGGAACTACAGGCCAGTCAGCCTCACCTCAGTCCCTGGAAAAATCATGGAGCAGGTCCTCAAGGAATCAATTCTGAAGCACTTAGAGGAGAGGAAAGTGATCAGGAACAGTCAGCATGGATTCACCAAGGGCAAGTCATGCCTGACTAATCTAATTGCCTTCCGTGACAAGAAAACTGGCTCTGTGGATGAGGGGAAAGCAGTGGACGTGTTGTTCCTTGACTTTAGCAAAGCTTTTGACACGGTCTCCCACAGTATTCTTGCCAGCAAGTTAAAAAAGTATGGGCTGGATGAATGGACGCTAAGGTGGATAGAAAGCTGGCTAGATTGTCGGGCTCAAAGGGTAGTGATCAATGGCTCCATGTCTAGTTGGCAGCCGGTATCAAGCAGAGTGCCCCAAGGGTCAGTCCTGGGGCCGGTTTTGTTCAATATCTTCATTAATGATCTGGAGGATGGCGTGGATTGCACCCTCAGCAAATTTGCAGATTACCCTAAACTGGGAGGAGAGGTAGATATGCTGGAGGGTAGGGATAGTATAGAGAGGGACCTAGACAAATTAGAGGATTGGGCCAAAAGAAATCTGATGAGGTTCAACAAGGACAAGTGCAGAGTCCTGCATTTAGGACGGAAGAATCCCATGCACCGCTACAGACTAGGGACTAAATGGCGAGGCAGCAGTTCTGCAGAAAAGGACCTAGGGGTTGCAGTGGACAAGAAGCTGGTTATGAATCAACAGCGTGCCCTTATTGCCAAGAAGGCCAATGGTATTTTGGGCTGTATAAGTGGGGGCATTGCCAGCAGATCGAGGGATGTGATCGTTCCCCTCTATTCGACATTGGTGAGGCCTCATCTGGAGTACTGTGTCCAGTTTTGGGCCCCACACTACAAGAAGGATGTGGAAAAATTGGAAAACGTCCAGCGGAGGACAACAAAAATGATTAGGGGACTGGAACACATGACTTATGAGGAGAAGCTAAGGGAACCGGGATTGTTTAGTCTGCGGAAGAGAAGAATGAGGGAGGATTTGATAGCTGCTTTCAACTACCTGAAAGGGGGTTCCAAAGAGGATGGATCTAGACTGTTCTCAGTGGTAGCAGATGACAGAATGAGGAGTAATGATTTCAAGTTGCAGTGGGGGAGGTTTAGGTTGGATGTTAGGAAAAACTTTTTCACTAGGAGAGTGGTGAAACACTGGAATGCATTACCTAGGGAGGTGGTGGAATCTCCTTCCTTAGAAGGTTTTAAGGTCAGGCTTGACAAAGCTCTGGCTGGGATGATTTAGTTGGGGATTGGTCCTGCTTCAAGCAGGGGGTTGGACTAGATGACCTCCTGAGGTCCCTTCCAACCCTGATGTTCTATGATTCTATGATCACTTTTCACTATATCCTTCATCGTCACAATCAAGTCCACCTACCCAGTTAGTCTTTTCCTTTCCAAAAAGACCTAACTTTTAGCTTGTAATTCCTGCCAATCCTCTGATTATTTTTGATGTGCTTCTCTGGACTTTTTCTAACATCACTGTGTCTTTTCTGAAACAAGCATAACCTAAAAACAATAGTCCAGGTGAATAATATCAATTACTTCTGGCATTTTCAGTGTTTCTCTTCTGACGATAAGTCCTGCTCAGTCTGCTGTTGTCATTATAAGATGTTGTTGGACATCATTCTCCACTGTTGTTTATTTAATAACAAGCCTAATTCAAAGTTGTTTAATATGCTCAAAAGAAAGTCACATAGCAACCAAAATGTTATTTTTACCTTCCAGCACTGCAGATAGCATTTAAATTCACTCTCTCTTCCACTTGTCTCTTCATTATGGTGAGTTGATCTTGAACCTAAATGTGACAAATAACTGTTTACCATGGTTAAGAACAGCAGTTATCTCAAGACAATTATGAAAATACTGGTATTTCAACTTTTATAACAACTTCTTACATCTTCTTGTAAAGACTTGATTAATTAAGGGATGAAGTAAAAAGAAAAAAATTGGTGAAATGGGTCCCCCTGCTGCTTTGTTTCAACAGTTTTGTGAAATAAATGCTGTGGAAAAGCTGAAAAATTTATTATTTGTAATAACTTTGAGATCAACATGTTTTATATGCTTTAAAAAACAAATATGGAAACAGAGTTCAGATCTTGCTGCCAGCAGACAAAGGGTCAGAGGAATGAAATGCAGCAAAAGCAAGTTACTGTGCAGAAAATCACCGCTTGCTCACATGCAGTTTCACTTGTTTTCTTTGTTTTATCTATTGGTTGGTGGACAACAATATAAGGCTTTGTAGAATAAATTAGTGTTAATGAGAGATTTGTAAATGGAGGAGAGACCACAAAGGTGATGGACACTCTAACAGTGCCAATATTCTATTCTAATATCCTCTTTGTTTCATGCCTTCTATGTCTTGCATTACACTGAACAGATATATACTTATGAATATATAGTTGGCTTGTGCACAGTATAAATTTTAAGGGTCCAGTCCCACATCTCTCTCTACTCCACCAGCTCTGATCCGTCACAATTATTACATATACTTTTGCAATGCCTGTAAAAGTAATTTTAAGTATGTTCTTCATTTAGAAGTCACCTAGTTACAGATCATTTTTATATTTTTTTTTTTGCTATCAATTCTAAAATATTAAAAATTCATGCTGCTGAAAACAGTTTTCTAACAGGTTGAAAGCTGTATTTACTAAAATGGCAACAGACTTCAGAATGTTGAAAAACAAAAATTCTAAGCAGAGCAACAAAACAATTTAGTGCAATACAAAAATCACATCCCACTGTTAACAAAAGTCAGTGAATAGCTGAGTATCACCTATTAATGGCTGTTTTTCTTACTGAATAAAGTATTGTTAAAATGATGGACTTCTATATTAACTACACTTTTTGCTATTGCTTTAGCAGGCAATTGGTTTCATTTCCAAGCAATATCCTTGAGCCTCACCTTTAACTTCACATCAAAGCCATCATACCACAGTTTCAAAGGAATGAGTTGGAAGAATGATAAAGAAACGCAATGAAGAAAAGCCTTGGATAACACAAGTAAATTCCTAGCACACTGAAGATACTCCCTTTTGCAACATTTAATAAGAAAAATTTTTGTCCTTGAATTTGTAAAGATAAGTTTTAATGATCAGTCAGACTTTATTTAAATCATTGAACCAAATATCTCTACTGCTTTGTAGTATATGAAGTAATGCAGCTGTTAAAATTGACAAAATGATGAGGTGAAACTAAAAACTGAAACAAAAAGGGAACTTGTAGTTGCATTTTGAAGTATTAAAATGAATGTCACTAATCCTCCACAGAAATAAGCAATTAAATAAAAAGCTATCTTTTTTCCCCTCTGAAATGTCTGAAAACTGGCTAACAGATCAATAGGACAGCTTTGAGGCAGTTAGAAATTAGCCATTCTATCTTGGAAACATCAGGATGAAGGCACTAGACTAGAATTTCTTGAACTTGAAGAAACTATGCCCAAATTTTTCCAAAATTCATGCCCCATCTCAAACACATTAATTGCAATTAAAACTGCACAGACCCTCCTCACTTCTAATTTTGCTGGTGTTAAAATCAAGGATTAGCTTTTTTCCCAAGTTTGTAAATCCTCTGTCACTGACTTCAGGAGCATCTTCATTGGAGATTTTTTTATTTATTTCTTTTTATTCCTGATGTATGTATCAATCTGGAGGCTTCCAGTGGGGAAAAAATGAAATTATTCTTCAAAAGTACATTTTAAAACTGGAGATAAAAGTGAACTGAGTCTAGAAATGCTGGTTTAGCAGTATCTAGAAGCAGGGATGGATTCGAAAAGAGGCAAAGAAATTCTACACACAAAAATATGAACCTGGGAACTGCCAAGGATCTGTAGAACGTCTTTGCAGATCCTCTTATGCGATGGAACATAGTCTGAGAACCACTACATCGGGGAGTCACTAGAACAGGTAAGGTTTCTATCAGCTCTAGGTGAGCTGGATTGCATGTTCTTGTCTAAGGCTTTGTCTACATTGCTAAACAAGGGTGTGTTTTGCCACATGATAATTAATACGCATTAGCAACCCCACTGTAAAATCCCAGAGGAGAGAGGACATTGTAGTTTTACCATGAGATAAACTAGGCAAGGTCAATCATCTGCAAGGAGTATAGTGTTAGTAGTGTGTACAGAAGATCTTCAATCTATCTCACCTCCTTTCTGTAGGAAATCATCTACATGCATGCATTTGCTGTTATACCTCTTAAACCCACAGATCTTCCAGAGACTAAAAAAAGCCACGCCTTGAAATATATGGCATAGGTGGGAGCACACATCATAAGAGTCAGGATGGAGAATGGTTTTCAGAAATGGCAAAGGCAATAAAGGGGTAACAGGTCTTCAACTGAGAGTGAGTATACTCATCCTGACTAGAGTAAGGGCTAAAACCTATGTGTCACAGCTGCATACAGCAAATATAGAAACGTATTTGAAAGGAACATAAAATTACAACGAAATGCAGGTTGACGCCTTTTTTAATTTTGGGAGGGTTGTGGGGTTATTTAAAAATTTTAAGTAAATATCATGTGACAAAAGGTGCTGGATTAGTAAAGGATTAGTTAAAATGGGGATGAGGAGGTTGGGATGCTCACTGGGACCCTACAGTGAGGCTGAGGACCTGCATGCAGCAGAGGCCAGAGTCAGCCAGGAGTTCTGTTGCTCAGCTCTGGCCTTTGGTTCTGCTCCCCAGCCCAATTTGTGCCTCCCTCCAGTGAGAAGCAGCTGCTTGCTCTGGTGCACCACCTGTGACTCCGTTTACACTATGGAGACTCTACTGGCATAGCTATGGGCACAGTCCTGTCACGGAGGCACAGCTTTTCTGTCACTGTAGGTAGGAACGCACCACCTAACACCTGGGGGGTGCCAGAGTGCACTGATCAGCAGCCGGGCACTTGGCTACCTCCAGGTCCCCAGGCCCCTGCAGTCAAAGCCCAGCTCCCTGGCCCCAGCGATGGCTCCCTAAAGCCCTTTCCCACCTCTTGTTTTCTGCACTCCTGGTGCTCTTTAGGAAGGTTTCTTCTGACTCACAGTGTGACTCCACAACTGTGCATAAACTCTTCGTTCTGGCACAGGGAGGGGGACACCCTTGCACTAGGCAGCCAAGCTCCCAGGAGGGACGCGGCTCTGCAGCGGCCAGGGCCAGGGAACTAGACTGGAGACCCGCTGCTCAGTCCATCCCCACCCCCCACACATGCAGCCTGCCTAGGAAGCGTCCCCCTGGCTAGCCTTAGGACCCCACGGAGCAGTGAGATCCCGGAGACAGGGGACGCTGAGCGCAGAGAAGAGCAAGGTGCTGGCCCCAGGCAGCGCAGCTTGATAGGAACAGGAGGCGGCGGGACGCTGCGTCCAAGCCCGGCTCTGCCCCGCAGCCAGTGCAAAGCGGGCAGGGACGCGGCTCCGTACCTCCGCGGCGGGGGGGGCGGGCAGCAGCGCCGCGTTGCTGGTCACGTCAATGAGCCGGGAGCAGGCGGCCCCTGCGCGCGACCTGCTGTCGCTGCTGCTGCTGCTGCTGCTCATGGTCCCCGGGGATCTGCTCCGGCCGGTTCCATTCGAACCCGCCCCGCCGCTCTGTCCTCGCGCCCCCAGCCAGCCAGCAGCGCCGAACCTTACCCAGGCCGCGGTCGCCATGGCGACGCGTACACTGAGGAGGCCGAGCTTCCGTCGCTGTCGCGAGAAGTGTCCAAATCGCGCTGCCCTGTCGGCGTGGCCGAGGCGGGGCGCCCCGCGGGCCGCGCTCTGGGTGCCGCGGCGGCCAGCGGAGCGGCTGCAGGTCCCCCGCCAGGCGCCAGCCAGCTGCTCTGCGCACCGCAGGCGCCCGAGGGGGCGCTGGTCGCTGGGTGCTCCTGCCCCACCTGGCGCCGCGGCTGCCGTAGTGCAGAGCCGGCCTCAGCTGCGCCCCCCACTCCGTGGCCGGGCCGGGTGGGGGGCGACTGGCCGGCGATGTGAAGCGGGGCAGGCTGGAGCGGGGGTTCTCACAACAAATGTTTTGGTGGCCACCCTGACAAATTTTCCTAAAAGACTTAATTAACTTTAGGAAAAACAAATTAATGTGCATGTCAGATCACTGTAATGTGTTTCTGTAGGGGTCTTAGAGTAGCAGCCGTGTTAGTCTGTATTCGCAAAAAGGAGTACTTGTGGCACCTTAGAGACTAACCAATTTATTTGAGCATAAGCTTTCAGGAGCTACGGCTCACTTCACACTCAGTAATAAAAATAATGTACGGTTGTCTCTAGTCTTTAGTGGCCTAAGCAGAATAGAAACAGAAGGCGCTTTGTACGTTCTTGTCTTATTTTCTTATTGTTTCTTTTGCTTTGTTTGGGTTTATTTATTTAAGACTTGCTAACTACTAAGTCTACTGTGAAAAGTGATATTAACAAACATACAAATATTACTTTTCATGGCAGACTTGCTCCGTCCCGGCAAGACCTGGGAAAAATTAAGCCCTGGATGGGGAAGCGGTTACAGAAGCAGTGGGGCATTAGGGGAGGCAGCAGGGGCCGGGGCAACTGGGGAGGGTGAGCTCAAAGGCACAGCCCACCACCTAACAGCCAGGGAATGGAGCCCAAAGTCCTGTGGTGTAGCCTGCCACACAGCACCCCAGGGTTGAAGTCAAATCCCACCATCCCTGGGAAGGTGGGGAACAGACAGCGGCTGGCTGCTCCTCCAGCTTTTCTATCACCCAACCACTGCTGGCAGCCCCAGGGGAGGGGTGACTTCTTGGCCCCTTCCCCCCCCCCCCCCCCATCACCTCTGTGGCCCCAAGAAAAGCCCCCTCGTGGCCACATTTGAGAAACATGGGACTAGACAATCTGATGGTTGCTTTTTTGGCCTCAGGTGCCCTTGATCTGTAAACACAGCTTTCATGGAATATCGGTTGGAAGGGACCTCAGGACGTCATCTAGTCCAACCTCCTGCTCAAAGCAGGACCAATCCCCAATTTTTGCCCCAGATCCCTAAATGGCCCTCTCAAGGATTGAACTGACAACTTTGGGTTTAGTAGGCCAATGCTCAAACCACTGAGCTATCCCTCTTGTCTCAGCTCATGCAAGACAACTGTGTTGCCAACTCCTCTGTACCAGGAGCTGTGCAATGGTGGTGATTCACAAGGCCCAGCTTTAGGTTCATGGCCTAAAGAGCTCTGTGTAAGTGAGAGAGCTCATCTCTCTTACCAACAGAAGTTGACCCAATGAAAGATATTACCTCACCCATCTTGTCTCTCATGAAAATCCCAGCTTTCATTTAAATCCATGAAAAAGGATGTTTATAGCTCAGGGAAGAGAAGACAGGCATACCCAGATGCAAGCATTAAACCCCACTCTGACCAGTGATTCAAACTGAGCGCTATCAACCACCACCATCTCTGGTTTCTTGACATTATCCAAATGATACACTCCTTTGTTTGGGTGTCTTTTGGGTCCCAAGTGGAAAAAGTGGCTTATAGTATGGTTGTATAGTTAATCTCTGTCTACACTGGAACAGGGAAAATTAGGTTATACTGTGGCAAGAACTGCTTTTTATCATGGTTTTGGCTGGCTACAGAACTGACATCGGGTGCTATAGAGCCAGCAGTAGCAAAGCTCTATTTTTACCATGGACCCTGACAGCTCCTGAGGTTAGCAAGTTAAAACAATGTGTGTGTAGGAGATGATTCATAACAAAAATAGCAATTTATATTCCTATTGAGAAGCCACTCAAATTATATTTATACTTTAGGCCTATATAATCTGAACATTCAATCAACATGGAAACAGTAAACAGTAGTGTTTTGCTAGCAGTATCTACGTTGACTGGATGTAGACTACAAGTCCTTTTGCTGCACAAGTAAATTAGACCACTGTAATGTGCTTTATGGTTCCACGTCCCTTGTTTAGGGACCAGATCAACTCCCATTTAGATGAAAGAAAAGACAATCATTTACTTTAGCAGGAATTGGATTCAGATTTCAGAGATTTGCCCTGTGGAATTTAACATTTAGCATACTGTGATAAATGCAGACAAGGTTTCCCAATCCTAAGTAAAATTTTGGGTTGTTTAAAGTTAAGTAAGACTTGCAGGACATATGACACAAAATTAGGGCTGCACAGAAAATTCAGGATAGATGCCAACAGTTAAGGTAAAATTTAAAAAAGATTATGCTCCCCTACAGACATACTTTCTTCCCTGTTGGCAAGTGCATTGTGAAATTTATGGTCCCCATCATTTATCACTTTTATATTGCAGCTGTGACTCCTACAACATGAAAAAAGTTGCCATGCAAGAGTGCCATCCTAGTCTTTTCTTAAAATTAACCCATGAGTTTGGGAGAGCAGTGCTTCAATTATTGTTCAGCTAACAGGGCTCCTCAGTGAAGTCACCACAAGCTAGTGTCCTGTAGTAGGGCACTGTGGAAGTAATGTCAGGATGGAGAAAAGGTGGTTATTCACCTATAGCAGGGGTGGGTAAACTACGTTTTAATCCGGCCCTCGAGTTCCTGCCAGGGAGTAGGGTCTGGGGCTTGCGCCGCTCTGCTCTGTGTGGCTCCTGGAAGCAACGGCTTGTCCCCCCTCTGGCTCCTACGCTCAGAGGCAGTCAAGGGGCTCCGCACGCTGCCCCCACTCCAAGCACCACCCCTGCAGCTCCTATTGGCTGGGAACCATGACCAATGGGAGCTGCAGGGGCAGCACCTGCAGATGGGGCAGGGCACAGAGCTGTCTGGGCGCGCCTCTGCGTAGGAGCCAGATGGGGGACATGCCACTGCTTCCAAGAGCTCCTTGAGGTAAGCGCCACCAGGAGCCTGCACCGCTGACCCCTTTCCAAGCACAAACCCCCTGCCCCAGCCCTGATCCCCCTCCCACCCTCTGAACCTGTCGGTCCCAGCCCAGAGCACCCTCTTGCACCTCCAACCCCTTATCCCCAGCCCTCAAACCCCGCCCCCCACACTCCAACCTCCAATTTTGTGAGCATTCATGGCCCAGCATACAATTTCCATACCCAGATGTGGCCCTCGGGCCAAAAAGTTTGCCCACCCCTGACCTATAGTAACTCCTGTTCTCCAGCTACATTGCCCCCTATGCAACTGATTCTCCGCATTGGAGTCCAGCTGGAAACAGAGTTCCTGAAGGTAGAAAAAAATCGCGGGACTGTTAGTGGGTGTGGGATTGACTATGCTCTCCATCTGAATAATGTTGGAATTGAGGAATCTATTTCATCTTTAAAATGGTTCTTTGGTTGTGTATCAAGGAACAGGACTCCTACAGCATGGCTCTGTGCGGGCAATACAGTTGGAAACAAGAGTTACTGTAGGTATCCCTTCTTCTGGATAACATGATGTCAACACTCCTGTAGGTAAGTCCTAAGTAGCATCACTCGACTGCAACCGGGAATACCAACGCTTTCTCCTCTTTTAACCACAAGCCCTGACAGATCCTGGGCTTAAAAAGTAAAAGAAAAATGAAAGGCCCTTAATAAAACCAACAGTGGTTTTATAGCAAAGTGGTGTCCCTACGGCATGGCCCCTCATGCTGGATGTGGCATTGTTGCAGCTGTGTCAGTTTCCCTCTTGTGTTCTTCAGCCTATTTCAGCTGTAGTCAACCCTGCAGTCAAGACAATTCAAGAGTCTGCCCCTTTCTGGGTCACAGAGTCCCTTAACACATCCAACATAAATATAAAGACAACTAAGTCTTCAGCCCCAGCAAAGTCCAGTTGGCCACCCCTCTCCTTCATAGGTGAGCCTCAGTTAGGATGCAATATCCTCACATAGGTACTCAGGCTCTAGGGTTGCCAGCCCTCCAGGATTGTCCTTGAGTCTCCAGGAATTAATCTTTAATTAAAGATTGTCATGTGATGAAATCTCCAGGAATACGTCCAACAAAAATTGGCAACCCTATCAGGCTCCTCTATCTCACTCCATCCCATGGTCTAGGGCTAGCACAGTTCTCCACCTTCCCAGGGTTTCAGAAAGGCCATTGTCCCCCAGGTTTCAGGCACTCCTCTGGAGCAGACTGCCAGCTTCTCTACCCTTCCAGCCTTCTTAGGGTGTGTCTACATTTCAGATGGGATGTGTGATTCCCAGCTTTCATAGACGTACCCATGCTAGCTATGCTCAAGCTTGTACCTAAAAATAGCAGGAGTCCACAGACGCACAGCCGGCTCCTCAGTCTATCTGCCTGAGTACAATCTCACCTGACGCCCTTGGTATTTATGCCACGGTAAGGAACATAGCGGCGAACACCCTCTGTGACGTGACAAAGAAGCGGATCGGCAGAGCCCCCTCCAACCAAGACATTGCCACCTTCCTGAGCGGCTCCCTGGATGGCGAATTCGGACAGGACAGGAGCGACATTGCTTTACTGTGGTCCCGCTCTCGCAGTGCCACGCCTCACCTGGGGAAGCGCATGGGCTGCCACTGGGAGTGGTGCGAGGAGAGCCAGGAGCTGGGAGTCCTGGTTCCGCAGATCAGGTCCAACGACAACACCATCATCACCCCGAGCACCAGGGGCATGCTGGAGCAGACCCTGAAGGTAGCCATCCATTCACTGTATGTGGGAACCCTGAAGCGTAAACCAGACCAGGGTAAAGCTTTTGAGCTGACCAGCAAGTGGGATGCCAGCAACCACTTCCTCGCAAGGGGTGGGTTCACCTGTTTCACCAACTGGTGGTTCATCCACTGTGCCCGGCTCAACTGTGTCCCGCTCAATGGAGCCGTCTGCCACAGGAACCGAGACAAGCATTGCAGGAAGTGTGGCTACTCCAGCAAGACCCTGCCCCATGTCCTGTGCAGCTGCAAGCCCCACTCTAGAGCCTGGCAGCTGCACCACAACACCATCCAGAACTGCCTGGTAAAAGCCATCGCACTGCACCTGGGGGAGGTCGCCATGAACTGCACCATCCCCGGTACCGACAGCCAGCTTTGACCTGACATGGTCGTCACTGACAAGGCCCAGAAAAAGATCAACCTCGTCAACGTCAGGGTCTCCTTTGAGAACAGGACCCCGGCCTTTCCCGAAGCCCAAGCTCGTAAGCTGGAAAAGTCTGGCCGACACCCTGAGAGCAAAGAGCTACGAGGTGCAGATGGACGCCCTGATCGTCGGAGAACTGGGCGCCTGCAACAACCATGTGCTGTGGACCTGTGGGATCGGTCGACACTATGCACGGCTCATCTGTACATTATTCCCTGATAACCAGAAACTTCTACGCTTAAACTCTGTACCGTTTGTTTTTTATTTTAACATCATCTTAATAAAATTCTTAAATCTGAACTCAGTCCCTCCTTCCCCGACAGCAGTGGAGCAGTACCTCTGGAAACAAAACTCATTTAATAGGTGTGACACTGATAGCTAGGGGGCCCAGCTCACAACCTCAAAGAACTGTTAAGAGTATCAATTCACTTGTGCAGATGGGAAGCAAAAGAATGCCAAGAGGCATTATAGTGGGGTCAAGCCACATCTGCTGGAATAGTTCAAAGTAATGTTACCACTATTGTCTTCATGTATCTGTAACTTGTTGATTTGCATTGTGTATATATACCCCTATGCTTAATTAGCCCTAGATCAGTGATATATGTTAGCATTAAGATGAGAATTTGCTTGATATGTAAACTTCCTGAAAACCAAATGAATGTTAACTGTACTGCTTTAAATTATCTATTTCTATTGTAATGAGTAGTTGGCAATTGTATTATATCATTGTAACCAAATTACTTGTGTATGTATAGGAAATAGAATGTTAATTTCAAAGCAAAAGTAGTCCTTGATGTGGTGACCCAAGGCCAAAGACTCAGTATGCTAACTTCAAAGCAACAATGCAATCCCTGTCTGCATTGGCTACCCATCAGAGCCCATGCTGGGATGAAGGTGCCTGTCAGCTTGCCTTCCTGTGAACAAGATCTATAAAATACTGGAGCCTTTGAGCAATTTTTATCTGATTCATCTCAGTGCTATCAGCAGGTGTTCCAGATAACAGACAGAGGTTCCCCAAAGCCATTTTTAGGAACCCGTGGGGAACTTATGAAGAGACTCTAAGAGACTGGCAGACTACTACACCTCTGTTATCATTCGGACAATAAACCCTGATCCAACTGTAATGTATTTTATCTGCTTTAGCCTCTCGATAACTCGCATTTCTTTTCTTAGCTAATAAATCTTTAGTTTTAGTTTACTAAAGGAATTAGATACAGCATTGTTTTTGGTAAGGTCCTGAGTGACTTGGGGTAAATGACCGATCCTTCAGAGTTAGAAGAACCTAATGTATGTGATTTTGGTTTTAATAACCTTTTATATCGCAAAGTCCAGTTTATCTGGATGTTAAAGAGAAGCTAGAGAGCATAAGTGGATTGTTTGTGACTCCATGGGAAAACTAACATAGTAATCCAGGAGTACACTATCATTACACGCTTGGTGAAATCTAACGATAGAATATACCACCAGTCTGGGGTGTCTGCTCTGGTTTCTAACAGTCTGATCTACATTTGCACACTCAGCTGTGAGCCACTCCAGGCACCGTGACAATAGGATTACACTAATTTTTGTACTCTATTACAAAAGATCAAAATATGAAATATTATCCAAAGGAAAATAGACTTTGGAGGGTGAAGATGGGGGAAAAGATAAAACTAGTTACAGGATATCAGAAATTAAAAATATTAAAAACCAAAATCTCATGCATGGGGATGTGAAGATAGCTGCATCTGCCTTCAAAATCTGTTTATATTTGTACTTTCTAAAATAAGAGACTACATAAATGATCATAGACATATCAGAGTTTCTCCAACAATTCCAGTGAGACTGTATGGTTCAGTGGACAGAGCCCTAGCCTGGGAGTCAGAAGACATGAGTTCTAGCCTGGCTTAGTGTGACAGTCTGTGCCACTATGTTCACTACTTTTACAAGACTATGATAAATTTTGTGCAAAGAGTGCCCTGAGAGATATCATTGGAAAACTCATAATCTGCTGAACATTATTGTCCTGGGAAAAGATGTGTTATCAACATTATAGGTAAAGTTATAAGATTCTACTGTATCACATTGCTGTTACATGATTCAAGTTTAAGAAAAGATGGCCCAAACTAATTTATCAGAAACAAAGGACAGACCAACACCCAGCCTGGTGTTAAAAGACTATCATCCATTTAAGCAGCCACTCTCCAGCAGGGGAAGGCATAAATAAAAAATTTACATTTCATCACAGGGACAGTTCAAACCTCACATTCACAAGAAACTACTTGTCACCTGCACTCCAGCTGGGGGTAATCCTCAAATTGGGGAGAGGGGTATAAGAATGAGAGTGAGTGGCCTCCAAATCACCTCTCTCTCTCCTTCACCCCCCTCCCCCCTGTCTCTACTCATGGCAGCTACAATTCTCAAAAGACAAAGAAAGCACCATTGAACTGTGGTAGGGGTGGTCCAGGCGGGAAGGCTTTTCAGCCAGTACAGACAGCTGTAAGCATATGGTGAAACAAAATCTTTTTGCTTTTCAGTTAACTTATCTTGTTAAATTACATATTAGCTTGTGCTTTTTTCCTTTTTATTTGCTTTGTAATCAAGTCTGACTTTTATGCATCATTACTTGTAATCACTTAAAAATCTAGCTTTCTGTAGTTAATAAACTTATCTTATTGTTTTATCTTAACCAATGTGTTTGAATTAAAGTATGTGGGAAACTCCATTTTGGATAACAAGGCCTGTGCATATTATTTTCCTTTGATGAAATGATGGACTTTCTATGAGCTTGTACTGTTCAGGAGGGTACTGAGCAATACAAAATGGACATCTCTGGGGGACAAAGCTGGGACTAGGAATTTGTGGGTGTCACCATTTATGTAATTCATGATTGACTGGTCAGAGCATTCATGTAATTTAGCTGGGAGTGATTTTACATGCTCGGGACTGTGCATGAGCTGGCCAGGAGTGGCTGTTCTGACAGCAAAGCAGTAAAAAGGCACCCCAGGCTACAAAGTTAAAGGGACACAGCTGTTCAACAGTCCAGATTGTACTGTGGGGCATGTTACACTCAGTCATTCATTTATTATTCAGGTCACTTTACTTTCTGTGCCCCAACTTCCTCTTCTGTAAAACAGACAGTTATACTGATTCACCTGTGTGAAGTGCTAGAAGATCTGCAGGTTATGAGTGCTAAGAATTATTACTATAGAGGAGTGTGAGAACAGCCATCAGAAAATTTGAGTCCCCAAAGTAATACAAGTTTTGAAAGTAAAAACACTTATAGCTTAAAGGGACTAAAAACATAAAGCTCAGTCAGATCAGCATTCTTTGGTGCTGTTGGAAAAATAGAGGAAGAATGTGTATGTTAGTACTCAAAAATTCATTGGTTCAAAAAGCATCAAGAAAGCTTATTCTACCATAACTGGAATTTCTGCTGGTGTTTATTTTTGTACTCTATGTTGGAATAAAATTCTTTTTGGGATCACTCACTCTGTAACATTAAAGGACTAATGTATGTTGTTTGTGAGTTTAAGCATATTTCACTTGACAGTGATAAAATAGTCTAGCTAACCCCATTATCAGTAGAGAAAGCATATATACCAAACCTGTCTTCACTTATAAAAGTATACTAAAAACACTGAACTGGTACAGAATCTAAATTGAAGATGTAAATATACACAAAATTGATATTAGAGCTGGTGTTTTATTCCTTGCAAAAAAATTGAAGGAAAATGAAAACTTTGTCAAATTTTCCATGATTTTTTTTATGTTTTAGGGGAAAACATCATAGTTTCAGTGGTCATATATTAGGTTGTCAACAACTGGAAAAAATGTTTGGTTTACAGATAGTCATTGAATACTCACAAAACTTAAAAGAAAATGGAAATTCTCCCATGACAATGTCCATGCAGTTATAAAGGCATTTTTTTGGCAAAGTGTATCTGACCAACTCTAGCTGATAGATTTTCTTTTCCCTTTCCCCTACTACAGCAATTTTCTTTCTTAGATAAAGGAACAAAACCAAATTCAGTATGATTAGGCTCCAGGTGTGTTAGTCCTATCTGGCTAAGCCAAAAGAAGGAAAACAAATATGTATTTATTCAAAATATTTCACGTATATGTTTATTATTTATCTCCCACAAAAACCTCTTTTCAAACTTGTGCAGTTGTTTCAGAAGTCTATACCATCTAGAGGCAAAGCAAACTGATATCTGTGACCTCAAACAAATTTAGAACAAATGAAAGAGTTCAGAGAAACATGTTTTAAAAGAAAGTTCCTTTACTTATTTAGCCTTTTTAAAAAATAACCCATGGATTTAAAAAGAGGAGCAATGGATGAAGGATATTAGGGAACTCACTGGAGAAGAATCCAACATCTATATCAAGCTACAAGAGGAAAAAGTTAGGTTTAATTGAGATCATCTGAGACAATTAGACTTCTAGGTCATTTTCACCAGAAATTGACTTTCAGCTCATAAAAGTCGATTGGTAAGCCTTTCTCAAATCAAGAACACTTTGCTGAAGTCTAAAATAAACCTATAATCCCTTTTCTGAAATTTAGAAAGCTTTCCATTTGGACAAGGTCCCAGCTCCCATTGGATGAGCAATTAGTTTGGCTTTTGTTTTTATTATTATTTTTAATTATTACATAATGGTGGGGGGCGTGTGGGATTTGCATGACCTCTTTTAGACATCATTTGGACTTCTTTGAAAGTCATGCCAACTTCCTTCTAAAGGGGAACTATAATTCTTACTAATAAAAAGAGAGAGTCCAAAACCTTTGTTCCTCCAATGTACCACTTTTGCTTCTTTAAATTGATTGCCAGAAGTTTCGACAGGATGTTACAAACAGATTAGAAAAGTTTTTGCTGACTACTAAAAATTCAGACAGTGTGGATTTATTACAAATTGGAGTTCTACCAGCAACGTATATGGAGACTTGTTTATGGAAATCTTATTTACTTTTTCCAGAAACACAATAAAAATATATTCATCTCATTAGATTTTATCTTTCAGATTATCACATTTTTGGCCTCAACTATAACATGCCATTATTTACAGGCTGACTCTCTGGCAATAAATTGAGTTTGGTCACACTTCCCTTGAACAGAAGGGGCCACAGCAAATTCACCAGAGGACTAGGTTTGCTTTTCAATATGGTCACTAAGCTGCTAGCTGAGGCCTGCTCTACACCTAAAACTTAGATCAACTTATTAAGGGTATGTCTACACTATGAAATTAGGTCGATTTTATAGAAGTCGATTTTTAGAAATCGATTTTATACAGTCGATTGTGTATGTCCTCACTAAGCGCATTAAGTCGGCTGAGTGTGTCCTCACTACCGTGGCTAGCATCTGTGCACTGTGGGTCGCTATCCCACAGTTCCCGCAGTCTCCGCTGCCCATTGGAATTCTGGGTTAAGCGCCCAATGCCTGATGGGGCAAAAACATTGTCACGGGTGGTTTCGGGTACATGTCGTCAGTTGCCCCTCCCTCCATAAAAGCAACGGCAGACAATCATTTCATGCCTTTTTTCCTGGGTTACCCATGCAGATGCCATACCACGGCAAGCTTGGAGCCCGCTCAGCTCACCGTCACTGCTGCTGTTGTGAGCATTGTAAACACCTCGCGCATTATCCTGGATTATACGCAGAACCGGGCTAAGAGACGCCAGCACGAGGAGGATTTTGATGAGGACATGGACACAGACGTTTCTGAAAGCACGGGCTGTGGCAATTGGGACATTTGTGGCAGTGGGGCTGGTTGATACAGTGGAACGCCGATCCTGGGCCAGGCAAACAAGCACAGACTGGTGGGAGCGCATAGTGTTGTAGGTATGGGACGATTCACAGTGGCTGTGAAACTTTTGCATGCATAAGGCCACTTTCCTGGAACTCTGTGAGTTGCTTTCCCCCACCCTGAAGCGCAGGAATACCAAGATGATAGCTGCCCTGACAGTTGAGAAGTGAGTGGAGATAGCCCTGTGGAAGCTTGCAACGCCTGACTGCTACCGGTCAGTCGGGAATCAATTTGGAGTGGGTAAATCTACTGTGGGGGTTGCTGTGATCCAAATATCCAATGCAATCATTGATGTTCTGTTATCAAGGGTAGTGACCCTGGGAAATGTGCAGGTCATAGTGGATGGCTTTGCTGCAATGGGGTTCCCTAACTGTGGTGGGGCGATAGACGGAACGCATATCCCCATCTTAGCACCGGACCACCTTGCCAACCAGTACATAAACCGCAAGGGGTACTTCTCAGTGGTGCTGCAAGCACTGGTGTATCACAAGGGACGTTTCACCAACATCAGTGTGCGATAGCCGGGAAAGGTGCATGATGCTCGCATATTTGGGAACTCCAGGCTGTTCGAGCAGCTGCAAGAAGGGACTTATTCCCAGGCCAGAAGATTAACGTTGGGGATGTTGAAATGCCAATAGTTATCCTTGGGGACCCAGCCTACCCCTTGCTCCCATGGCTCATGAAGCCATACACAGGCAGCCTGGACAGTAGTAAGGAGCAGTTCAAATATAGGCTGAGCAAGTGCAGAATGGTGGTAGAATGTGTATTTGGACGTTTAAAAGCTTGCTGGCACTGTTTGCCGACTAGGTCAGACCTCAGCGCAATCAACATTCCCACTGTTATTGCTGCTTGCTGTGTGCTCCATAATATCTGTGAGAGTAAGGGGGAAGACATTTATGGTGGGGTAGGAAGTTGAGGCAAATCGCCTGGCATCCGATTTTGAGCAGCCAGACACCAGGGCGATTGGAAGAGCACAGCTAGGTGTGCTGCGCATCAGAGAGGCTTTGAAAACCAGTTTCATGAC